>NC_090299.1:127457601-128707601 GCF_039906515.1 Pseudorca crassidens | reverse complement strand
AACTTCCACCTTGTGAATACGGAAGTCTATCCAAAGGAGAGTAGATGTTCAATTTAATCACATTATTGCTGAATTTTCACAAAATCAGTTCTATAGTCTTTTCCTTTGAAGGCCTTGCAAACTATGCATGTTTTTTACAAATATACACGTCTTGTCTTGCAGATGTTTGCAGTTATGTCCCGATCTTTAAACCATTCTTGCAAAATGACTCTGAACTAGGTAAATAATGTAGTTGTTGAACAATATAGACTCCCTTTTGCCATGAAGACATGAAGAAGAAAATATTATACACAAAAATCTGAAAATTCTAGGATAAAAGAAGAAGAGGCTGTCTACTCAATGCTCTGTGGTGACCTAAATGAGAAGGAAATCCGAAGAAGAGGGGATATGTGTATACATATAGCTGATTCACTTTGCTACACAGCAGAAACTAACACAACATTGTAAAGCAACTATACTCCAATAAAAATTAATTTAAAAAAAGAAGAGTCTGGGGTCTATAGTCTATTTATAACCCATTTGTTTGCTTTTAAGGGATTATGTTAAGTAAATAAGTCTGATTCTATCAATTGGGAGGGAATAAAGCTGCTTACTAATAGGACATGAAATTTTATTCTTTCTACTAGTCAACCGTGGAATTTAGAATTCTATAATTGTAGGTTTATACTATATTTCTATGTATGGTTTTCAGTATATTATCCTAAGTTTCTTTTGATTCAGCATTTCCTAGTCACTTCATATTCTCTTATTTTCAGTTCATTGCTCCATAAATAAGGGAAATGGGAGAAAGTTCCAAATGATTCAGAAGATAAACTGAACTAGCTGAGAAAGACATCCAAACTTCAGAAGCAAAATGACAAATGCATAAAACTAAAGGAACTTGGAGTTCTGTCTTGACAAAGGAAAGGGATGTTCTATATTTTTCTAATAAGAAAAAAGGTAATCACTGTAAATTTGTGAAGGAAAATTTAGGTAGACTCCTAAAGCAAGTGATCTTACATGTGAGAGACAGAACGTGTACAGTCTATGGAGGAATTAAAGACTGGAGATGAGTAGTACTCATCTCAGAGGAGGGAGGTTGCAGACACCGGAAACGGAGCTGCAGCTCTAAGAAGAAGCCTGGAATGCAGTTAATGATTTCTAAAGATGAGCTCCTGCCAGCCCTCAGCACTGCAATTTGCCTACCATTCAGTAAATAGCCTTTACTTCTTGGACGGTGGCTTAGTGTTTTAAAAGAATAAGCACATCTCCTGAGGTCCCTGCCCATCAGTATATACAGACCTGGAGAATCTTTGGTGCTGTATTAATGCCACGTGCTCTCTTAAAGGGCACAGTCTGGATTCCAGATTCCATTAGAGGCAGGTGAGGGAAGGTACCGTTTCTTTTTTAGCAACTGGGTTTAAAAACAAACAGAAAAAATTGTCCATGCTCATCCCAAACTTTTCGATAGCTTGTCAAAATAAGGTGCAGTGGAAGCATGCAACATAACAAGATGCAAACACCAAACCTAGTCCTTTCGAGAAAATTCCTCAGCGTCCCCCCACATGGTTCAATCATGCTGCTCATTAAACAAGTCGTTGTAATACTGTCAGCCCCATCTTCTAGGTGCCAGGATTTCCTTTTGAAGAGAGAAGGTAATCAGGGGCCCAGCTTTGCAGAAAGGTAAACATTTGGAAACCAGGACAGGGTTTTCTGGTGTTTAAGACCTGGCATCTTCTAAATTTAGAGACCGCAATCCCCCCGCCCCCATACACACACACACACACACACACACACACACACACACACACACACACTTCTTTTTCTAGCTTCAAATACTTTTAAAATTTATTTTAATTTTTTAGCTTTCACAGGCACAAGGTACTGTGAAACACACCTCAAGTGTCTTTTAAAAATTAAAACAGGGTTGATTTGTAGTGTCAGTGGTTCCCGCTAATCAAAATCACTGCCAAGTTTTCAGGAGGGAAGAGGTACAGCTTTCTCACTACAGAGCACAGCTTCATTTTTCTGTTTTGATCTAAATCTGAATGTTTTCCTGCAGATAATTCTCTTGCATTTTTTAAAGGAGAGGAACGGGTAATACAATTCGCAGACAATAAATGTTTATTTGGACACACAGGTTCCCATGCCACCCTGGACAAATGTGCGGAACGCCAGGTCCCTCTGCTGGCTCAGCTCTGCAGGAGCGTCTCCCATCGGTGTGCCTTCAGAGATTCTGCCTCTAAATTAAAACTTCCCAAACAGAATGTTCTGTTTACTCTGCTCCTACCACCCAGGACCACCACTGGGATGCAGAGAGGGGAACGTGTGGACACCATTTAGGACAAGAAGAACGAGCAGCTGCCTGAGTGAGGGTTCCTCTGACTTGTGCCTGAGTCTGAAGCCAATGCACATTTCAGTTCATGCTCTATCTTCTCATAGGCTTTTTTTTTTTTTTTGCAATTGTCTTTTAAAAATTAGAAGTGCCTTTTATGAACTAGAAAGCTTGTAGGAATCTTCTTGTCCTTAAGTTCAAGGATTTTTTAAAGAACCAAAGAAACAAACGAAGACACATGAATTTAACAAAGCAGTAAGTTTCCCAGAATCTTGCCTGCTAGCAGCAGAAGTCCTGTAAGTATAGTCTTGTGAGCAGCAGATTTGATTCTTTTAAACTGGAGAATCGTGGTATGGCATTCTGGAGTTCTTCAATGAAAATAAAATAGTTCTATAATGTTTAAAAAGAATCTGCAGTTTCATTTTAAATACATTCAAGAAAGCACCGTTCTCTTTAAATTGTCATTATGAGGGCCTTTATTTAAAACCATGAGTTAACACGAGAAACGGTGGTGTTTATTTTCTAATGCTAATCACCATGATACTTTCAATTACAGAACAGAAAAGATCATATTAGATAGAGGGAAAAAAAATCATGAGGTCCATGGATTCAGATGAGTCAAGGCAAATAATACTTGAATAGTGATGAGTTGGTCTAAACCTATCACCTTAAAACAAAAACTAAATAAGGACCCAGAGCAAAAAATAACAGAGAGAAAGAGAGATAGGGAAATGCAGAGAAAGACAGACAGAGGAGGAGAGGAGAGAAGAGGGAAAACGAATAATGACAAAAAAAACCACCAGTACTTCATATAGCTGATGGGCCCCTCAAATTTTTCAAGTTACAATTAATGATTTTTAAAGATATACATCCTAACATTTAATATAATAACAATAGAGGGGCATCATTCTGGAATATCTGAAATCATTTCTGTAGAAATCCACCACTCCCCAGTTTGAGAATCTTCATTCATAAAAAACACACAGGAGAGAGGGCATTGTTCCCGAGCTACCTTCTCATCACGTCAATGCCGGCCCACACACAGGTTTGGTAACCATTGTTTTAGATACATCAGATGAATAAACATTTCAATTACTAGAGCTCTACTATTTCTACAGTTTTGACTTTTTTGTAATTGAGATGCTTGAGTATTTTTAGTTAAGACATTTTCTCTAAAAAAAGTGTATATGGCAATTTTAAATTAAATTAACACATTTTGTTTTGAGGATTCTGGTGCCAGAGAAATTAAGGACGCTAGGTCAACTTCCCTGCTTCCTGATAATTGGAAGCATGTGAAGGTGCTTTTAAGAATCCAGACACCCATGCCCCACTTCAGATGTACTGAATGAGAGTCTGAGGGAACGTCCCTGGAATCTTTTATTTATTTATTTAATAGTATGCCTCTGGGTTTGGAAACCACTGCTCCAGAATGTTGCAAAATCAAGAGAGCTGTTAAATGATTTTTTAAAACATCATCCAATATCTGGGTAGTTCCTTGCAGCCACAAAACCCAGAGGAACTGAGACCACTGTATGTTCTATAAGCACCGGGCACAAATCACCTGTTTTCAAAAGAGGCATAAAAACAGAACGCTGTTTAGTACACTTTCTAGGTATGTAAATTGCAAATTCATAATTTAATATGCTCCACCTTTCCTAGGACACAGAGGGATGCGTTTGAATTACTAGTCTTTGCTTTTTAATTTTTTAAATTTGGTTGTTAGAAAAATAAATCCGTCGTGTTTATTGGAGTCAAGAGTTGTGACATGAAAGAACAATGTTGCCATCTAGTGGTCAAGTGGAGACATTAAAGAATCAGAATGTCTTGTGAAATGCCAAGTTGGAGGAAGTGAACCCTAAGGAAAGAAGGTAAACAAATTTCAATAAAGACTTCTATTACTGAAATAATTTTTCTAAACTACAGATTACTACAGCCAGGCTTTCTGAACCTCGTGTCAGCTTCTAGTCTTAGCATCACCAGTAGTGGTCAGTTGACAGCAGAGCTGTGTTTCGTTTGGCTTTTTAAAAAATAACATGGTAAACTTTCTGACATTTGTGTAATTTGTGTAGGTTCAGAGGTGAATTTTAACACCAGGAGGCCTCTCAAACCATCAGTGGCACCATCCTTCACAATGGTAGCAGCCCCATTGGTTTCGCTGATTGCTCAGGCTGCCTGAACCCTTAAACCCTTTAAAGGGGAGATTCTACAGGGGTTCCCCACCACTGACATCTCAGGGGAGGTACACTACTCCTTGAGGTATTTCATCTAGAAGCCTCCCGTGTTCCCAGCACTGCATCGTGTGATGGAGCTGGGCTCCCAAGTCATTTGGGTGAGGGAGGATTTCATGTCAAAACGTGCACGTACACTCGTCCCTAGAAGTTAGCACGCATAGCATCAGAGAGGAAGCGAAAGGCATCTGTCAAAGAAAAGGCATGCTATTCGACAATTATAGTTATTTTAATTTTAAATATTTGGTTTGGTCTAAGTGATCTCAATTAGGTCATGATATCTCTTAAATTGAATGTTACTCTTTTTTTTTTTTTTTTCTGAGGGTTTCAAGACTGGTTTGGGGCAGCCATCATATATGCTGGCTTTCAAAGGTGAAGGCGAAGGGTGTACTGCTGTCTTTCAAAGAGCTGTGAAATAGCCTGTCTTATGCACTGAAGCAGGGTCCCCCAGGAAAGGCTAGAAAGGACTGTTCTATAGCAAAACTCACAAATAAACTTCTTAGAGGGAGACCTGGATCATGTCTGGGACTTAACTGTTCCTTGTTCTTTTCATTTAATGGGACACACTTCCATCTTTATCTGAATAAAAGGCCTTCTTACTCAAGATTTCCTCCTCCTTAATTGATTTAGGCCTCTGTATTTGTTATCCAGTCCTATGAAAATGAAAAGGTGCCCTGCCAGTAGAAATAGGACTATGCCCAGCCTGTTCCAACATGTATTTGCACTGGAAGACCTGCCAGAGAGAACATATATAAGGATAACCTAGAGAAAGGTATAGAGAACACCAGGTTACTAGCAGTCTTCTAGATTGTATCCAAAACTCCTGGCTGGGGAGGCCTTAGATATGGAGTTTTTTGAATAAGTACATGAAAGCAGGAGGGAAAGGCTTACTACGTGTCTGATACTATTCTTCACTCTTTAGATAAATTAACTCATTTAATCCTCATAAGTCCCTAAAAGGTAGGTACTTTTATTCCCCCTATTTTACAGATGTGGAAGTTAAGGCAGAGCAGGGTTAAGTGACTTGCCCAAGGCCATGACCAGCAATCGTAGGAATGTAATTTGATTCCAAGCAGTCTGTCTCCAGAATCTATACATCTAGCTGCTGTACAAAACTGCCTTACTCTGTGGAACTTCAGCCCTTTTCAAGAATTAAAATTCAATAAAGCACAAGTAAAATGATATTGAACGCAATGCATTTTCCTGGATTAATTTAAAGGCTTTGGGGGATCTAGAGTCCTCTGGCTCCTCATGAGGAATGTAGGTCTTCACCCCACAGCACTATACTGGCTGGATCAGGAAAGAGATTAGGCTGTGTCTGGACCGGGACTCAAAGCCAACAAATGATGTACATGATCCAAACTCATTCTATTCCAAATATTAGATGCTGCATTTTAAAATTCCTGTCTTGTATCAATTTATTATACTTCTTTTTTGTCACTCTCAAAATTATGACAATAGAGCAGAAGGCAAAACATAGGCTTTGGGGGGCTTTTGGTAGTTTGTCCATCAAATGTATAGATACAAACACATGTATATTTAGTCTATAAATGCTTATTGAGCACCTACTATGTGCAAGGCATTTGCTGGATGGTGTTGAGGATGGAAAGATAAATGATAAGTCACTGCAATTAAGATGCCCACAGCCAGTAGGGGAGATAAAAAAAAGATGCAAAAATAACTGTGATAGTACAATGAGGCAAGAGATTCCTTCTAAATGAGAGGCACAGAGTCATGGGGATTGTGTATCCTGTAATTCTCTGTGGACCAGAATTAGTCTACAGCTTGACCACAAGGCATAAACAGAATTTTTGGAACATACAGTTTACTTATTCTCAAAAAGCCCACTAGACCTTAGATTAAGATTCACCAAGCAACTGCAGAATAGTAGAGAGGCACAAAGGATGCAACCAGCGAATGGAATTATGTGGAGGAGGCAAGACCAAGACGAAGCAGCCAGGAAGAACAATTAACACACGCTCATTAGCTCTGCCATTAAGCCATGGCTGTGACATTCCAGCGACAGAAGGGGTTTACATCATATGCAGAAGATGTTCCAGATCTTTCCTAACGTCATTATGATTTACAGTATCTTAGGAAAATTGTCTAGGGTGCCCCTTAGTTTTTCACCCACTCATGAAGAAATTACTGCACATTTCCCCTCTCTGGAGCTGTTACTAAAGACTGCTAGCCCCAGCACTAGTCACAATAGCCAAGACACGGAAACAACCTAAATGTCCATCAGCAGACGAATGGATAAAGAAAATGTTGTACATATATATGATGGAATACTACTCAGCTATTAAAAAAACGAAATAAAGCCATTTGCAGCAACATGGATGCAACTAGAGAATATCATACTAAGTGAGGTAAGTCAGAAAGAGAAAGACAAATATCATATGATATTGCTTATATGTGGAATCTAAAATATGACACAAATGAACCTATCTATGAAACAGAAACAGACTCACGGACATAGAGAACAGACTTGTGGTTGACAAAGGGGAGAGGACTGGGAAGACGGATGGAGTAGGAGGTTGAGGTTAAAAACAATGGATACAAAACAAGGTCCTACCGTTTAGCACAGAGAACTATATTCAATATCCTATATTCAATATGGTGATAAACCATAATGGAGAAGAATATTTGAAAAGGAATGTATATATATGTATATATATGTATGTGTATATATATATGTATATATATGTATAACTGAATCACTTTGCTGTACAGCAGAAATTAACACAACATTGTAAATCAACTGTACTTCAATTAAAAAAATAAAAGACTGTTAGCCTCCCCCAGTCCCTCTCTACATCTGAAATGGTACCTCCACCTACTCTTGATCCCAGGCTCTGCCCACCATCTAGGGTCTTCCGCCAGCTTGTAACTGCTATTCACTTCCATGTCGGTTAGGGTCCCATAAAGATTCTCATGTTCAGTTAGGCTGAAGGACTCAGGAGACTTCACAGAGCACACTCTCATAAGGCCCTGGTTTACCAAGAGAAGGCACATGCAAGCACTGAGAATCTGAGAAACTTCCAGGCAAAGGGCTCCAGGGTTCTTCTTATTTTTAGAAGGAGTTGCTTGGTCTCCAGATTAAACCACTAGGATTTGTGCTGTGAATCTTGGTTTCCCAAGACCTCCAGGCATAAGTTCCCAGTAGTCTTGTATGCCTCTTGGTCACCTTAACCAAGCCAGGCTAACTGGTTACACCAGCGGAGAGCTATCAACAATCTGGCCCTGGGTTTCACCAGGGGAGTTTCAGACTGTTAGCAGTGCCTCATAAATCATGAGCTGCTTGGTTAGTTAGCCCACTGACCTTCAGTTGGCCAAGAGCCAAAGCCAGACTTCCAGGGGTCTGTGGAAATAAGCAAAGAGCTGCTCCAGTCCAGCTGTAAAATCACCCTACAACACAGGTGCTTTGACTGCAAGCAAAGGAAACTGCTTCTGATCAACTTAAGCAAAAGGAAATTTACTTGGAGGGATCTCACAAGGAAGGCAAGAGGATTACAGTTGAGAACAGTTACAGAACTTGTTAAATAACAACTCAGGTCCCAGACAAGGACGCAAGCACGACAAGGCGCTGCAAGCAGCTAATGGAGTTCCACCAAGTCCTCAGTCCCTTTTTCCTCTGTTCAAAATTCAAATTTGTAGGGAACGGGCTAAACTTGTGTCTATGTACCTGCCCCCAGTCCAGGGAAGCGTGGGACCCCTGATAACAATGGAACTAGACTGGGTAAAAGGTCATTTCTGGAAAAAAATAACTTATTAGAAAGGCAATAGGCAGTTGGGATCGACATATACTCACTGCTATATATAAAATACATAGATAACTAATAAGGACCTACTGTATAGCACAGGGAACTCTACTCAATACTCTGTAATAACCTATATGGGAAAGAATCTGAAAAAGAAAAAAAATATATATATATATATATGTATAACTGAATCACTTTGCTGTATACCTGAAACTAACACATTGTAAATCAACAATATTCCAATATAAAATAAAAATTTAAGAAAAAGAAGGGCAAAATACCTTTTGCATTGTCAAAATCCAGCCAATGGTCATTACAGTTTATAACCCATGTTTGTAAATGAGAAGTTTGGAGCAATTCAAGTAAAATCCTTTATGTCTAAGACAATAGCTTAAATTCATTCCTTCTGAAAACACTATTCTCTCCTCCATCCCTCTTCCTATGTTATGCTCTCCACCCACCAGCAGTGGCATACACATATCTATTGTCATTTTAGAAAAATGTAAATCCTAGCTGATATGAAAAAGGAAACAAAAAATAGCTGGTGGTTTTAAAATAGTTTTCCTTATTATAAAAATTATAGATGCTTATTACAGAAAAATTTTGAAAGTGAAGAAAATTATAAAGAAAACAGAATCGTTTGTAATTCACATCATAGAGGTCGATTCCTATAAACATTTCGTTATATTTCCTTCCAAGTTTTATGTTGCCATTGTCTATGCATTTGTACAGTAAATAAACTTTAGTCTACGCCTATATTATTACATAATTTGGACCACGTAGTCGATTCAAGGTTGGGGGGTGCAGAGTTTTGTCTTGTTTTTAAACTTTGTTTTACGGTGAACTTTTTCGAGTCATTACATTTTATTCAAACTTATACTTTTCCCAATGTACACATATTTTTAAGAAATGTGCATTTTTGGTGGTATTTAAAGAGCCAAGTAGAATAAATGTAGCCCAAAAACTGTGAAGAGAAAAATCAACTCCACGAGCTCACACGACCCTGGAAGAGGGTGCCCATTGGGAGAAGCGATTGGAAATCAGCCCTGGAGCTTACCAGGAAGAGGCAAAGAGGGCATGCACCAGCAGAAATCAAATGATTTGGCAAGAGGGGAAAAAAGTCCCCCGGAGTCAAAGAATTGCCCAACCAGTCCCTTCTGAGAAAGAAAACACTATTAATAGCAGAGCCCTGGGTTCTGGCATCAATTTAACTTGTATCGTGGTCCTTCTCCACCTCCCGGCCTCAGTCTCCCACCCCACCCAGAACTGCTCTATTTTCTGGTACCCTTCCCAGAACCACTAAGGGTCTATTTATAATTGTGGGAGCTCAGCCGTGGCCACTGTGACCGGCAGACTCAAGGAGGTGTCCCCTGAGGAGGGAACGGGTGAGGGAGATGCGAGGTTGTGATTGCCTTAGAAGAAGTACTGCCTCTCCTTGTAGGTCCCTGTTCCTGGCTGTGACAAGAGAAGATTCATGAAAACTGCAAAACGCAGACACTTTTTTTTTTTTTCCTACAGTGAAATGATAATAATGGGAATCGTTTTAAGTTTCTGTAATTTTCTACCTCCCTTAATTTTTAGTGCTATCTGACCCCTGACCCTGATTAGAAATGGAAAACTCACAGGATGTTTTCTTAAAAAGCTTAATGCGATGAAATTATGATATTTGTCTAGGGAGTGACTTTTAAAAAATTGTCCTATAAAAGTAATATCAAATTATGAAGCATTATTTGATCATACCAAAGGAAAAGAAAGTTTAAGTTTTTATAAGATTCAAGCTTAACTTGCCTATGAGTTATATTTAAGAAATGACACCCGGTTTTCCTACAAAAATTCCATTGTCTCTTAATTTTCCAGTGGAAGTTACTGAGCTGCTTTTGTCTGTCAATAAGGTAAATTCTGGCCCCAAACATGAATCAGACTTGATATTGTAAATCAAGCAGCTAGGATATGTGAGTTCAAGCCATCTCCCACCAAAACAGCTCTAACAGGGTAATGTCTAGATCCTGGGGGTAAACTTGTGTTAATGATAGCATAGAAGGATCACAAATTTATTCACACTGTAATCATACATAAAGCAAACATATATTCAACGTCCCCCTATAATTGGGTCTTTCTTTCTTACACTCCTCCACCTGCTGGAGGATGGGAGAAAAATCTCTTAATCAACTCATTCTGGCACAATAATTAAAAATACCTCTTGAATGTAAATTGGTGCAGCCACTATGGAAAACAGTATGAAGGTTCCTCAGAAACAAAAAATATAGCTGCCATATGACCCAGCAGTCCCAGTCCTGAGCAAATATCCAAACAAAACTGTACGGTACTGGCACAAAAACAGAAAGATAGATCAATGGAACAGGATAGAAAGCCCAGAGATAAACCCACGCACATATGGTCACCTTACCTTTGATAAAGGAGGCAAGAACATACAGTGGAGAAAAGACAGTCTCTTCAATAAGTGGTGCTGGGAAAACTGGACAGCTACATGTAAAAGAATGAAATTAGAACACTCCCTAACACCATACACAAAAATAAACTCAAAATGGATTAAAGCCCTACATGTAAGGTCAGACACTATAAAACTCTTAGAGGAAAACATAGGCATAACACTCTATGACATAAATCACAGCAAGATCCTTTTTGACCCACCTCCTAGAGAAATGGAATTAAAAAGAAAAACAAACAAATGGGACCTAATGAAACTTAAAAGCTTTTGCACAGCAAAAGAAACCATAAACAAGACGAAAAGACAACCCTCAGAATGGGAGAAAATATTTGCAAACAAAGCAACTGACAAAAGATTAATCTACAAAATATATAAGCAGCTCATGCAGCTCAATATCAAAACAACAAACAACCCAATCCAAAAATGGGCAGAAGACCTAAATAGACATTTCTCCAAAGAAGATATACAGACTGCCAACAAACACATGAAAGGATGCTCAACATCATTAATCATTAGAGAAATGCAAATCAAAACTACAATGAGGTATCACTTCACACCAGTCAGAATGGCCATCATCAAAATATCTACAAACAGTAAATGCTGGTGTGGAGAAAAGGGAACCCTCTCGTACTGCTGGTGAGAATGTAAATTGATACAGCCACTATGGAGAACAGTATGGAGGTTCCTTAAAAAACTAAAACTAGAACTACCATATGACCCAGCAATCCCACTACTGGGCATATACCCTGAGAAAACCATAATTCAAAAAGAGTCCTGTACCACAATGTTCATTGCAGCACTATTTACAATAGCCAGGACACAGAAGCAACCTACGTGTCCATCACACAGGAATGGATAAAGAAGTTGTGTTGTATACACACAATGGAATACTACTCAGCCATAAAGAAGAATGAAATAATGCCATTTGCAGCAACATGTATGGACCTAGAGATTATCATACTAAGTGAAGTAAGTCAGAAACAGAAAGACAAATACCATATGATATCACTTACATGTGGAATCTAAAATATGACACAAATGAACCTATCTATGAAACAGAAACAGACTCAACAGACATAGAGAACAGACTTGTGGTTGCCAAGGGTTGGGGGGAAGGGATGGATTTGGGAGTTTGGGATTAGCAGATGTAAACTATTATACATATGTATAACTGAATTAGTTTACCCAAAACTGTTAATTTCTGGTTAGTACACCAGAAACAAACATTGTAAATCAAGTGTACTTCAATAAAATAAATTTTAAAAAAATACCCCTTAAGTAAATGCTCTATCTCTCTCGGTCAAGGTCAGTCTCTCAAATGTCACCCTAGATCATCTCTGGTTCTATTATCAGGGAATGTGGCTTATATGATCATATGATGGCAGAGGGGACAGGTAGTCCATGGAACCGGAGGGTGTCCTCTGGATCCTCATGGACCCCTTGGAGACAGTGACTTGTTCAGGCTGGATTTAAACACTGGGTATGACGAGTTCGCCTCTGGGCTTCCTGCCGTCATCTGCTGTTGAAAGGACGCAGTTTTTCCAGGCTTCGTGTGTGGGATTCTGTGGCCTCCCCTCGTGTTCCAGGCTTCAGTTCATGTTGCACAAGTGCTGCTGGCCCATCGGAGTGTCTGCCTCATCTTCCACCTGCCCTTGGCCAGGCTGTCCACTCTTTTGTGGGGTTACCTCCTCACCCTTGTCCCTGTGTAGCTCCATGGCCCACTCACTGGCTCCTCTTGGAGGCCTGTGGAGCTTTCTGAATTCCCTTCACACCTGGAAGAGCCCAGGGAACTGCTACAGATTGAGATTTGTGTCCCTAGCCTTCAGCTACACACACATTCATTTGCTGAAATCCTAACTCCCAAGGTGATGCTATTAGGAGGGGAGGCCTTTGGGAGGTGATTAGGTTATGAGGGTGGAGCCCTCATGAATGAGTTTAGTGCCCTCATAAAAGAGACTCCAACCTGACCATGAATGATGATGCTGTAAGGAAAATATCCAGCTTATGGTCAGTTTATGGTAGTTTTGTTACAGCAGCCTGAACAGACTAAGTAATGGGCCTGGGAAATATAAGCCCGTGCCCCCTGTTCAACCTTGCTCTGCCACTGAATCTACTCAGAGGTAGCCAACCCACATCCAGTGTTGACATTGTTGGTCCATAGGGAAGCAGAGTTCCAAAGTGGGCAAAACCTAACAGCCTCAGCCTTAAACCTAACACCTCTCCTCCCCACAGCACCTAATCTGAAAGAGGAAAGGTGGGGCCATAAGTGTTTCACCCAGCCTCTCTCATTTTCCCCTCCTTCTAACAACCTCCTGGTGGGAGGTTGGGCCAGGATTCCCTTATGAAAACGCTGCAAACTGGCCAGCCAGTCCTGACTCCTGAAATTTTTTTTTTAATTAATTTATTTACTTTTGGCTGTGTTGGGTCTTCGTTGCTGTGCCCAGGCTTTCTCTAGTTGCGGCAAGCAGGGATAACTCTTCACTACCGTGCGCAGGCTTCTCATTGCGGTGGCTTCTCTTGTTGCGGAGCACGAGCTCTAGGCACGCAGGCTTCAGTAGTTGTGGCACGCGGGCTCAGTAGTTGTGGCACGCGGGCTCTAGAGCGCAGGCTCCGTAGTTGTGACGCATGGGCTTAGTTGCTCCGCGGCATGTGGGATCTTCCTGGACCAGGGCTCGAACTCGTGTCCCCTGCACTGGCAGGCAGATTCTTAACCACTGCACCACCAGGGAAGCCCCTGACTCCTGAAATTTTAAAGAAGCTTAGTTATTAGAAATTTGTCAGGCTAGCTCTCCACAGCCTGTTTTTCAAAACCTTTGGCTTTCCAAAGAAGTTAAGAAAATCAGCTTTGAGATTTAAGCTTCTCTAGGCCAATGGTTCTAGGGGACATTTTGGAAAATTGTACTGTTACTTTTGGTTGTCACAAAAATTGGGCAGCTCAAGGTTCGGAGATGAGGACCAAGGATGCTCAACATCCTGTCATGAAGGAGGCTGTTCCATAATGAAAACTCATTCTTTCCAAAGTCTGCGTAGATGAAAAATCTACAACTTTATGAGCTTAAAACCTAACTCTCACAAACTGTTTCAGCATGGTTTAAATGTAAACCACGTATTTAGTTGATATAAACCAGTATAAAATTTCCAGCAATGCAACTAATGCATAAATGAGAGAAGATGATTCTTTTCCTTGTTTACAATATCACCAAGAGTTTTTCCCCTAGTTCCAAAAAGTCACCAAGAGCGGCACTACGTTTTATAGCTGTGTCACACTGCTGAATCTGTCTGCGTGGTTAGCTGTCATTCAGGGCAATCATGGAAGCACCAGTCTTATGCCTTCTGGTGCAGGTGTACCCAAGCATTATATGTAAATGCATATTATTTCACCATAAGTCAGTCTCCTTTATCTCTCCTTTATATTTCAATTAGAGCACTGCATTGATATTTAAAGAATGTAGTAGGTGGCTAGTATTAGCTCTACAATTTCATTTTAAGATAGTAAAGGGAGAATAAAAACTGATTGTTATACAAAGAGAGTTGAAATCAGGTAAGGATAAGAGCTACTGCTCTGGACAGTCCCCACTTTTCCCCTCTCCACATTGAGCAGTTACCACGTGCCAGGCACTCAATGTTTTCCAGACTTGCTGCCCTTTACTCGTCTCAACCATTCTGTAAGGTGGGCATTATCATCCCTATTCTATAGAGGATGAAACTGCAGCTTAGAGAATCTAAGTAAACCAGTACGTGGAAAAACCAGTTTTCAAATTCAAGTTCACATGGGTGCAAGGCGTGGCATCTTAACCATCCCACATATTCAACTAATAGAAAGAAAGAGAGAAAGAAAGAAAGAAAGGAAGGAAGGAAGGAAGGAAGAAAGAAAGGAAGGAAGGAAGGAAGGAAGAAAGAAAGGAAGGAAGGAAGGAAGACAGAAAGGAAGAAAGAAAGAAAGAAAGAAGAGAGAAGAAAGAAAGAAAGAAAGAAAGAAAGAAAGAAAGAAAGAAAGAAAGAAAGGAAGGAAGGAAGGAAGAAAGAAAGAAAGAAAGGAAGGAAGGAAGGAAGACAGAAAGGAAGAAAGGAAGGAAGGAAGGAAGGAAGGAAGAAAGAGAGAAAGAAAGAAAGAAGAAAGAGAGAAAAAGAAAGAAAGAAGGAAGGAAGGAAGGAAGAAAGAAAGAAAGAAAGAAAGGAAGGAAGGAAGGAAGGAAGGAAGGAAGAAAGAAAGAAAGAAAGGAAGGAAGGAAGGAAGGAAGGAAGGAAGGAAGAAAGAAAGGAAGGAAGGAAGGAAGGAAGACAGAAAGGAAGAAAGAAAGAAAGAGAGAAAGAAAGAAAGAAAGAAAGAAAGAAAGGAAGGAAGGAAGGAAGGAAGGAAGGAAGGAAGGAAGGAAGGAAGAAAGAAAGGAAGGAAGACAGAAAGGAAGAAAGGAAGGAAGGAAGGAAGGAAGGAAGAAAGAAAGGAAGGAAGGAAGGAAGACAGAAAGGAAGAAAGAAAGAAAGAAAGAAAGAGAGAAAGAAAGAAAGAAAGAAGAAAGAGAGAGAAAGAAAGAAAGAAAGAAGGAAGGAAGGAAGGAAGAAAGAAAGAAAGAAAGAAAGAAGGAAAGAAAGAAAGAAGAAAGGGGGAGGAAGAGAGGAAGGAAGGAGAAAAAGACCATGTTTTGTGAATTTTACTACCATATTCCTATTTACATAGTTTAATAAACCATTCACTGAAAATATTTATCAAGCAATTAAAAGGAGCAGCAAACCAAGAGCTAGAAGAGTCTTCTGTTTTAACAAACCCTCTGTGGAATCCTTTATGAACTGTGTTACCTAATTGCCTGACTTAACATATTTCTGTGTTTTATGCGGGGAAAATACTAATCCTTACAATGTACGTTATTAGCTAACAATTTTCTAATGCACTATTTCTCTAGTCTTTCATCTAAGAAACCCAAAGTACTTTAGCCTAATCAGTCCTATATGGAAAATAGTCCTGCCTCCAATTATAAAAATGACAATGAGTACATTTCCACCCATGCTGTCACCTGAGAGAGGAGTCAGATTGTAGAACACCTGAAAAGGACTCATCCACTTTCAGAGAAGGGTTTTTCTCAGATGTCATCTTACACCAGGGTCGACAGAGAACCTCAGCTGATAAAAATAAGAGCAAGGACAATTGCTATTTATGGGGTGCCTGCTGTACGCCCCATCATTTTCTGTACATTATTTCATTAAAACCTTATAACATCCTATGAGTTAGGTATCATTACCCTCATTGTACAGATGAAAAAATAAGGGCTCCAAGCGGTTATGAGTGGCCCAAGAGCATCCAACAACAGAGTACAAGCTGGGATCTGATGTTTCATTACGCTAGCATCTACTCAATTTCATCCATGGAGCACTGAGCATTTGCAGGAATTCACAGACTTTTAACCCTCCACCATTATTATGTCGGAGAGGCGCTTTGGGGGGCTTTGGATTAAACCTCCAGCTAAGTTTTATTTACACCTAGGAAGTCTAATTTCTAGGGGATGTTCTCAACTGTCTCTAACAGATTAGGATTTGGGGGGAGTTTGGGCAGTTGACCTGCCACTTCAGTGATGGGAATGTTTCTCGGGAAATCCAACATTGACAGGAAAGCTTGAGTACACGCTTTAATAAAATGCAAAATGATGGGGCAGTAAATTCCCAGAACTGTTTTCCCCACCTTCCAGCACTCTCTATTTTTGGTGTTGCTTTTAGGTCGTTCCCATGTCCTAGGGAAGCTGTATCACTGCTGAGAAACTCTTTCTTTGAAGACCTCTATGACTTCCATATTCTCGTCACCTTTTCAATTTGTTCTGGGGCAGAACCTTCCCAAGTTACATTGAAAATGAAAAAGGTAAATATAGAAGCAGCAGCCACTGGGTGTCACTGACTTACCACTTGAATATACCTCATCTCACATTTCTAGAGCAGGAGAAAATCTGTCCACTTTAGTGGGATATTTCAAAACCCCTCATGTTTTTTTTTTTTTTTTGCGGTACGCGGGCCTCTCGCTGTTGTGGCCTCTCCCGTCGCGGAGCACAGGCTCCGGACGCGCAGGCTCAGCGGCCATGGCTCACGGGCCCAGCTGCTCCACGGCACGTGGGATCTTCCCGGACCGGGGCATGAACCCTTGTCCCCTGCATCGGCAGGCGGACTCTCAACCACTGCACCACCAGGGAAGTCCCCCCTCATGTTTTTGATTGCCACAGGTCAAGATAGAAGAGCACAGAACATTGAAAATGTGGATCTTGTGACATGGAGAAGCACAATGCCAGCTACTCTTCTGTCTTCTGTTATAAATTATTCACAACTGTAAGGAATGATATTCCTATTTTAGAGTTGGATACACTAAAGCAGATCAAGCTAACAATGGAGGATGACCGAGAACACATTCTAAGTTTTATTTTTAAACTTTGATGTTTTATTTTTATTTTAAAATAATTCTCCCATTACTTCATCCTCGTCCCCATTCCCAATTCTATACCTAAGAAGAGAAAAAATAAGTCATTTCAGGACATCTGAGAATTTCAGGATTCAGATTATGTCCCAAACCCCTACAACATCATATTAGGAACTGTCATTTATCATGTCTATTCTGAGCCCAGGACATTCATAGCAGTATCTCATTTAATCCTCACCACAAAACATTATGCAGGTTTTCACATCTCCAGATGAAAAAAAAAACAAAAACGGAGGATCAGATATAGTAAGTAACTTATGTAAGATCACAAAGGAGGATGACGATTTCAGATTTAATCCCACATTTTTGGCCCCCAAAGCCATGCTCATCCTGCTACACCAGGCTGCATCTCTAAAGAAACGCTGCCTTTATTTTGGCCACATCCCTTTCGAAACCATTTAATATTGTGCCAAACCTTTGGCTGACCAAGTAATAGGTGATAAAAATATTAAGCCTAAGACAAATGTGTCTTTCGTTTTTTGGGACCATGTCCCAGGTAATTCCATTTGCCGAAGGAATCAGTTACAGTCTGTCATCCAGCCTGTAATTAGGAATTTCCCCTCAAACTCCTCAGGGTGACATTTTGGCCTGGGATTTAGTTTCTCCGGATCTTCAGCTGTCTAAGCAGGCCAAAGCTTATCTCTTTCCATAGTGGATGGGTTCCCACTCTCATTTTTTGGCTTAAAAATACCCATCCATCTGGAGAAATATAATCCTTATTGAGGCTAAAGAGTGGTGGGGAGCTTTGGGGTTATTTATCTTCCAGTAGGTGCAGTCACAGCCCAGCAAAGCTACAAGCTCTTAAGCTCCCTGATTCTTCCTTGCCAACATGATTAAGCTCAGAGCTGGAGGCTTTCTCTGGGTGAGACAAGGTAGTGTGTCTCCATCACCACAAGCTCGTCCTGCCAAGCTCCTGCTCTACAAAGAAGCCAGCGTTCTAGCTGATGCCTTCTGGCTTTTCACCTCCCTGAATCACACCTGGGTTATGGATTTTTCCTTCCTTTAACTCAAAGTCAAAACAGCATGACTCTTACGCTTTCTACTCTCTTCCTGTAGATCCTTCGATTTCTTGTCAGACATGGTTACGGTGGTGACTTTTCTACTGACCCTGTGTAGTCTGGCAAATCTCATTATTTCGGATTTTTTAAATTAATTATTTCATTTTTTAAAATTAATTAATTAATTATTTTTTTTTTTTTTAGGCTGTGCTACACGGCTTGTGGGATCTTAGTTGCCCAACGAGGGGTCAAACCTGGGGCCCAGCAGTGAAAGCACAAAGTCCTAACCACTTGACTGCCAGGGAATTCACCTATTTCAGATTTTTTAAAACAATCAGGTTCTAAAATACAACTCTGTTTCCCTTTCCATTCTTCATTTTAAGGCAAATGTAATCTTTTCCTTGTCAGCAAATCTCAGATGTCTGGAGGATAAAAGGACTCTCTCCATCCTCTTCCCGCCGCCCCCCAACTCCACGCCCCCTGACACTGTTTCTTCTTCTGCTCCTCTCAACATCATTTTCTGGATAACAGCCTCAAATGCACCTGGAAAACTCACACGAAACTCAAGCTTCCTCTCTCGATGACCATCCAAAACAGAGATGAAATAAATGTACACTAGATGCAATCTAGTTGAAACTCAAGTCTCTTTACTTTATGAAAAATAATATTCCAAATTTTATCTTAAAACCTAGATTATTTATAGTAAAAAAGAAACCCACAAATAATATGTATTTTTAAATATGGGCCTCTGCTGCCCACACAAACCCTATTGTTGGTTGGAGAGTACAGGTATAGATGATTAGGAAGTGTGGGAAAGGAATGTTTACATACTTGTGACATATCACAATCGACATCATCTACATAAATGCAGAGAAGAATTTGGCCTCTTTTTGCCCCCAATTGTTAATAGGAGCATCTCCCAGCTTGCTCTGCTTTCAGGTCACCTGGCCTTGCTTCAGAACCTGCTCTGCCACCGTGGCATAGCTTCACTTAGTTACCCTCTGCAGAGCACTGCCCTTCCTCCAGACTTAGATGCTCTAGCCTGTCTGTCATTTCATTCAACCAGCACACGTGTACTGAGCAACCACTCTGCTCCAGGTACTGATTTCGCATTTTTACTTCTCTGTAATGCCCACCTCCTTCAGTCACTGCTTCTAATAGCAAGACTAGTTAAGGAACTGGTCCAACGTCACATAACCAAGAATGGGCAGAGGAAGGATGCACAGCAAAACTGGAGCTGCGAGCCACCATGTGATCCCAGCTCTGAGGTTTATTGCATCCATGTTAGGAGGAATTTGCTCTCCCATTCAGGGTCTTTCATTTCTTCATCTAATAAGCTTCCTGAATGACAAGGTAAATAGAAAATAAAATAAAGTACCTTAAGCTAGTGGATATTCTAAAAGATAAAATCTGACACGTAGTTATCTCTATTAATAGCTACACAATTTTCCTTCCTTTGCCAATGTATTTGAACCATTGGTCATTACAGAGATGAGAGTAATTATCTTATCCAGGGAAACGCACTTTAGGGAAATGTGTCAATTTGGAAAACACACCTCCCGAAAGCACATAGCAGGCCTCACTCGCACCCAGGATCAGGTCAGGATTAGAACAGCAGGATAACCAACAAAATTCTCTCACTTTCACAATCCACACTGGCAATTGGAAAGGTGAAAGTTGTTCGAAGCTGCAGACACAATAAGGCGTTGTTTGCAGAGCAAGAATTCTAAACTCTCCTAAGACAAGAGAATTCATGAAAATGAGAACATGTACTTCCAAGAGCGTAGTAGGAAAACTTGGCAGAGGTGAAAAGTATTCTCTGTACCCCGATTACAAGGTTATTGCCACTCTCTGCTCATTTTTAAGGGAACATTTACCCCTGACAAGTACACTCTGCTCTCGGAGAGGAACTTGTGACCTCAGATTGCTGCGAATGTGATGGTGGGATCAGGATGTCCAGTCCAGGGGGGGTTCATATCAAAACATAACCCTGCCCAGTTTCTCCAGCACCCACGTCTCGTTGTCTCATCCAGCTGTCGAGCATGAGGCCAGAACAAGTGAGGCCGGTGCAGACCACCAGTGGGGAATCCCCACCTCTCCCCCACAGTTTCCTCTCCCTGCACCCCCATCACTGCTCTAGAGTTTGGGCAGTTCAGCTAATTCGCCCCCAGCCCAGGAAACCTTCCCTTCCAGCATCACTTCTGCTCAGGGAGCACAGAAGTCTCAGAGGTTGTTGGTCCTGGTTGAGGACAGTTGATCTTGAAAATACCCTGTTCAGGTAAGAGTAGAGCCATGCCTAGCGTCTCTGGCTGGCTTGTCCCATCCTTCGTGACTCAAACTCACCTAGCTAGCCAGAAAAGCCTCCAACCCTGCTCACTCATCCAGGCCTTTTGCTTTCCATAAAACACGAAGCTTAAATAAATTGATTATAATTTCACTACCTAAAAGAAGAATGTAGAGGTATTGTCAACTAGGAAATCTCACAAGCCCTAACACAATGGTAGGTCTACCTCGATGCTACCAGCTCAGTTGGCTGCTAAAATATCCTTGGGTACCTATGCCCAGAACACCAAAGAAGTGTGTGGGATGATTTATGTCTTTTAAACTGCTCTCAAACAAACAAGCAAAAGCCCCTTTGTCAAATGTCTTCAAACATTAGATTTTCTGATTAAGCACACTATTCAAAACATTATGTGCTGTGATATAAGTTAGAAACAGGGAGTAGGGAGCTGAGACCTGCCATCTGGAGTAACACACTTCAGGGAAATGAAGCTCCAGGTGTAATAGGGAAAACCGTTTGCATTCTATTACAAGTTAATCACTAAAGGGATATTGCCTATAAGTTTAATTATACGTGATGGCCCATCTCTGGAAACCCTGCCTCCCAGGTAATGAGCATTGAGCTAAAATACCTTTGTTTAGCACACAGGAAACACCCTGACCAGGCCCACCTGTGAATGGCTGCAGGCAGGAAGAAATTAACACAGCCCTTGCGGAGGCTGACCGGAACTAGGAAGTGTTTGACTTTAGTCCCTCCCCTTTTAGTATAAAAGAAGCCTGGATTCTAACTCAGGCAAGATGGTTCTTCGCAAAAAGAATCCACCATCTTTTGTATCTGCTGGCTTTGCAAATAAAGTCACTATTCCTTGCCCCAAAAACTCATCTCTCGATATCTTGGCCTGTTGTGCAGTGAGCAGTACAAGCTTGGACTCAGTAACACAGATAGCACGTTGTTTATGGGACAGAAGTGTCTCTGGATTTATGTTAGGCTTTTCGGTACGCGGGCCTCTCACTGCTGCGGCCTATCCCGCTGCGGAGCACAGGCTCCGGACGCGCAGGCCCAGCGGCCACGGCTCACGGGCCCAGCTGCTCCACGGCACGCGGGATCCTCCCGGACCGGGGCATGAACCCGCGTCCCCTGCATCGGCAGGCGGACTCCCAACCACTGCGCCACCAGGGAAGCCCTGTGTTAGGCTTTTATTCCCCCCTCCTCGAGCACCCTAGTGCAGGTCCCTTTCGACCCTTACCTGCAGTAGAACAAAAAAAGGAAAGGAGAAGCAAAGAAGGAGGGGTTGGAGAGGAGTATAACTTGTCCTTCCTCGTGGCAGTTTTCCTCCATTCTAGCTGAGAGAAGAATCATCTGGAAAGATGCATGATGATAGAGAAACTGCTCTTTGAGCAGTTGGAGTCATCAGAGAACTCCGGCTTTGTTACCATGAACCCAGAGCTATGCAGGCAAGGATGCTCCGTGCCAATTGGACTGAAGTGAATGAAGGATAAGCCTGAAGAAGTCTGGCCCCCGGAGGGATCAGGATGTTTATACGGAACCCACTCATCAAGTTCTAGGAAGAAAGCTAAGCCTAATGAAGCTTAATTCGTGGTGAGAAATCATTCCTTGGACCTGGTTTTCTTTTAAAAACATACTTTCTTGAGCTCATCCTTCAAGCCAGGATATTGTTTGGGTTCAACTAAATTCTGCCAGAGGACAGACCTTACTTTAGGATCTATTTGTGTCTGTGTGTGGCAATACCATCTTCCTGCTTAGGAGGCCAGATCTTATTTACAAATTCGTATATTTCAGGAATTAAAACTTTTGTAGGTTAAATCCACAATCATAATCATTTAAAATGATGCTAATGCTCAAATCTAGCCACCGGCTACCTGAATTCATTGTTTCAGTTGCTGTACTTTGATAAATATAGATCTGCTACCTACTCCATGTTCCAGTTTTGTTTATTTCCCTCACGACAACATTCAACTCAACATGTAGTAAAGCTGTAAGAGTTCTTGTTGCCAAAATCAACCCACATATTCTACACTTTTCATAAGATAACTGATGTAAGAACAAATAGAATGTCTGGGAATTAAAATAAATATGCATCAGACCAAGTAAAACACATTCAGTGATGATCATTATGATACAAACAAAAGAATAGGTTAGGGCAGAAGAAAAACAAGGAGATTCGGATGCAAAATTTTCAAATCTCCTTTTCTGGTTAGGCAAAAAAATTATATTTTGTGTACAAAATAGCCTTGTCCAACAACCAATTTTGTGCTTCTTTTTAGAAAAAGATGGATTATCTTTTAAAAAATATTCCACAGATGTACAGTCACTCTCAGGGATAGGTAGTAGAACTCAATATTTGTGCTTTAGAAATTATGATCTCATAAAGAGGGTAACCTAGCCACTAGTGAGATGGATTTCTTAAAATGGCTAAACTACTGTCATACAGATGTATTTTTGTTTTCCTTTATCTGAATGGTGAATTATTTAAAACAGCATACTCCAGTTTAAATATGGTCCACATTTTAAATTAATTTCACCAAAATAATATGTTCAGTGTACCAATTTTCACTTAATAGAAATATTTCTATAAATTCTTAATATCACTGAAAGGCAGTGTGAAGCTATGCACAGAATATTTCTAAAAACTCATGTTATCCCAGGAGAAATTAATCTTTGTACAAAAATATCACGCAAATATTTATTTGCAAAGAATTCTAAGCATGTCCTTAGAAAACCACATTTATAAACAAACTAGTTGGTCTGTTTAAAAAGACTCTGCACCAAGTTGGTGGTTCTTTTATGTTGTTTTAATTGCTTATATAGAAATGCATTGTGTATGAAAGACCTACATGATTTTTGACTGGATGGGGAAGTTTCATTTTTAAAGAGTAAAGTTGTGCTACAGTATTACTACAATTGAGACCAATCCTCCAACAGCTAAGCTACCTCCTACAAGGACAAATTTTCTAGAGAAAGAAATGGAGCAAATGGGGAAAGAAGGGAGTCTAGATCATAGAATCTAAAACCTAGATGCTCACCTCTGCCCTCTCTGAATAACTGAGAACATTTTCAGGTCAAACAGTAATTTACAGGGCCTCCAAGAGGTCTTTGATTTCATGATACTGATATGTAAGTCTCTCAATCCCCTTTAAGGAAACTCCAGGCAAAATTTAGAAGAATGCCCTATGTATTTGAGACTACCTATGTCACTTTCCTTAGCTCCACGCTAATCTCCATTTGTTCAATGACCTTGCAAAAATCATAATAGCCACCTGTCCAACCAACACACCCACCTACACCCAACCAATTTACATATATATAAATTTGTACTTTTGTACGTATGCTAGACTCACTCTGCTATATTTTGACAATGTTTTCTTGTGATGTCAAACAGACTGATGTCTCCACTAAAGAGAATTAATATTTCTGTGGTAATTATCTGGGGAAGAGGAAAGTCCTCAGTCAGAAAACTGGACCTTGGAAGACAAACCTTAAATTCATTCATTCTTTCATTCAATGAATATTTATTGAGTGCTGACTATACACCTGGCAGTGTTCTCCAGCCTGAACTGTTGCCCAAACTAGAGGCTGTAGGAGTGACAAACTTGTACCTTTACCCTCTTTTGACTGGGCCTGAGAATTAAATTGACATAAGATAGATCAACAGGAGAAAAGCACACCAATTTATTTAGTAGAAATTTTATGCGACACGGGGTTCTTCATAAGGAATGAAGACCCAAAGAAATGGCAAAACCTATTTGCTTTTTTACATTAGGTTGAACAAAGAGGGGCAATTGTGGAAAAATGACTAAACTATGTGGGGAGGCTGAAGGAAGATAAGAATTATTTTAACAAAGTATGTCTGTATAGGATTCTCTCCATCTCAGCTTCTCATCCTTGAGGTTGAGAGTGTTACTTTCCTTTTGGTATAAGGAGGACATCTTTCATATAGGAATTTCATGTTCTGCTTTTAAGAAAAAGAAGGAAGATCAGAGTGTTTTCCTTGTATTTGCTGTTTTTCAAGTGCCTTTAACTCAAAATAGTCATTATGCCAGAGAGGCATATTTTGGAGTAGCATGTTCTGGGCTTCTTTGAGATCATATATCCAACACCCACTCAGCAAGGCATCTCCAATCCAATGTGTCCATAAGTAAAGGTCTCACATTCTGACTCCCCCATGTGCTCCCAAGGTCAGCTGGTAGCAACTCTGTTTCCAGTTGCTCAACAGACCTGATTCCTCCCCTTTTCTCAAACTCCACATTCAATCCAGCAAGAAATCCTGTTGGCTCTACCTTCAGAACATACCCAGAGCATGACCCCTTTCTACCACCTCCTCCATTAAAACTCTGGTAGGATGGACAATTGTGGACTTGTCCCAACTGGAGTATTATAACACTCTGCACACCAGTTTCTCAGCCTTCCCCTTTCTTCCCTATAGTCTATTCTGAGCACAATGGCCCAAATGATTCTGATAAAATTTATGTTCAAATCAGGCCACACCTCTGCCCAAAATCTTCCAGTGACTCTACATTTCACTCAAGAAAATTCCAAAGTCCTTACTATGGCCTTGAAGTCTCCCATGACCACTTGCTCCCTGTCACCTCTCTGACATCATCCCATGTCCCCTCCCCAAGACACACTGGCCTCTGCACCCTTCCTCTAATTAGCTACGAACTTAAGCTCTAGGTGCTGGTTCTTTCCTCTGCCTGGTATACATCCCTTTCCCTGCCAGCATATATTTGCATGGTTAATTCTCATACCTCTTTCAAATCTTTCTCAGATTTACATTCTCTAGGAGGCCTCCCCCGACTGCTCTATCTTGTATTGTAATGACAGCCCACCCCAAACACACAAACTCCCTGCCGGCATTTCCCATCTCCCTCAACCTGTTCTATTTTTTTTCCATGGCACTTAATTCATTCTAAGCAAACTTACGATGTTTCGTGATTGTCTGTTTGTTGTTCGATGAAAGTTTTGTTTTGCTTTTGTCTCTTCGGTTTCCCGATGTATCCCAAGCATCTGGCAGAGGGTGGGCGCTCAATGAACAACTGTTCAATGAAGGAATGTGAGCAAAACACGTGTGATCTCTGGCGTCAGGAAGGTTACAGTCCATGGAGTGATATCTCTTCTCCCTGGGCTTCCTTTTGTGGTCGGGACCTCGATGAGCCTAGTGGGCCTGAAAGTGCTGGAGGGCGCCCCCAGGTGGAGGAAGAAGCATGGTCTCTGCCATCCGGAGCCAGACCCACAACCTGAAGAGAAAGGAGTTATTCCTCGCCCCACCCCCGCCCAGTTTTATTGACATATATTTGACAAATAAAATTGTAATATATTTAAAGTGTACAAAGTTATCTGATATATGTATACATTGTGAAAGTCCCCTTCATCGAGTTAATTAACACACCTCTTACACTTCACCCATTTGTCTTTTTTTTTTTTTTTCCAGGTGAGGACACTTAAGTTCTACTCTCTTGGCTCAGCAAATTTATTTATACGATAAAGTATTATCAACTACAGTCACTATGGTACACATTAGATCCTCAGATCTTATGTAACTTATAACTGAAATTTTGTACCCTTTTATCAACCTTTCCCTATTCCCCTGACCCCACCAGCTGCTGGCAATCACCATTCTATTCTTGATTTCTATGAGTTCAACTTTTTTTTTTTCAGATTCCATATATAAGTGATACGATGCAGAATTTATCTTTCTCTGTCTGGTTTATTTCACTTAGCATAATACTCTCAAGGTCCATCCATGTCGTCACAAATGGCAGGATTTCCTTTTTTCTCATGGCTAATGTTCCTTCTTTCTCATGAGTAATATTTCTTAATATTCCTTTTCTTATGAATAATATTACTATATATATATAGAAATATTATATATAATGGAATGTTATACATATATATCTCACATTTTCATCTGTTGATGGACACTTAGGTTGTTTCCATATCTCGACTATTATGAATAATGCTGCAATTAACATGGGAGTGCAGATATCTCTTTGAGGTAATGATTTCATTTCCTTTGGATATATACCCACAAGTGGAATGCTGGATCACATGGTAGTTCTATTTTTAGCCTTTTGAGGAACTGCTATACTGTTTTTTCTATAGTGGCTGTACCAGTTTATATTCTCACCAACAGTGTGCAAGGGTTCCCTTTTCTCCATGTCCACACCAACACTTTTATTTCTTGTCTTTTTGATAACAGCTGTTCTAACAGTTGTGAGGTCTTATCTCACTGTGGTTTTGACTTGTGTTGCTCTGATGATTAGTGACGTTGAGCACTTTTTCATGTACCTGTTGGCCATTTGTATGTCTTCTTTGGGAAAATGTCTATTCAGGTTCTTTGCCTGAATTCAGGAGACTCTATGTTGCCATCTCAGTGATATCTCCAGGAATTATTCCTTGTAAGGCAAATCACCGTTCCTGTTTCTATTTTCTTTCAGATAGCCATAAGTTGTTAATAAAATTTTCTTCAAAATTCCTGCTTGCGTTTAGCTGTACTCTGAAGATGTACCAGAAGTTGTGTGTCCTCATTTGAGGCCAGTCTCAACAGGGAGGCTTCACTCATTCCAATGAGTCTCTTATGAAGAGCTATTCAATAAAGTGAATTACCTCAGACAATCTAGGAGAGATCTATTGGGTCAAGACCACCTTCCTAGTCCCCTAGGCCAAGCCTCATAGATATCTGATGACT
Organism: Pseudorca crassidens; assembly: GCF_039906515.1. Classification (NCBI taxonomy): domain Eukaryota; kingdom Metazoa; phylum Chordata; class Mammalia; order Artiodactyla; family Delphinidae; genus Pseudorca; species Pseudorca crassidens. Next base: position 128,680,410 of record NC_090299.1, on the reverse strand, counting down.
TCACCAACTCAACCAGGCCTCTTTTCTATGTGTTATCCTCTTCAGGGAGTTCACATCTGATGCTTGGTATGACAGAGAATATTAACAGTCTGGGAATTTCTAGACTAAAGGAAAACTAGTTAATTCAATTGTTTCCTGATGATAAGAAATCTTAGTAGAAGGAGAATTAACTGTTTAAAGTCGTAACAATGTCCTTTTACAAAATATTCATGTTCTAAGGAAATAATGATCCTTCTCTGTGCCCAAATAATACACTCATTTTTTAAAATTGTCTCACTTATTTTTATAGACTCCCCCAAAGCTAGGACAATGCCGGGCCCATTTACTGAGCAATATGGATGCTCAATACATGTGAACAGTCCAACATCTGGTCAGCCACCAAAGTAAGAATACAAAATTCACATTGTTTCTTTTCTCTCCTTATATCCCTAACTGTAGATATGTGTCATAGTTAGATATTTAGTCCTCCAAATAAACAAACAAACCATTTTCTCCCAATTAATCAACTGGGCCATGTCATTGTACCTCAAAGGACATTTATTTCCCAGGAGCCAAATTTTGTAATTTTTGCCATTTCCCTTTAATGTCCAAATTTGAGCTTCCCTAGAAATTAATTCAGTTACAGTTTACTGTAGAACTGCACTTGGTACCATCCAGGACAGCAAGCCCATAACTCCCCATCCAGATTTAAATCACACCAACTTGTTTCATGTTGCTCTTGGGTCATCAATGTGTCCTTTCCAATGCTGTCTTGAAAGGGACAGTCATTGATCTGACCATCAGTTCAAAGTTCTACCAAGCTAAGGCATGTAAAACACATTCTCCCTCATACATTTTATTTTTAAAAGTTATTTCAGTTATTTCAGGGTTTCCTTTTTTAAAAATCATCTTTGTGCCATGGACCTCTTCAACACTTTGGTGAAACCAATGGATAAATGCATAAAATAAAAAACATAAAATTACAGTGGAAATCAATTATTATTATTTTTGACATTCTGTGGGCCAATACAGAACTGTCTATTCCCTAAAATTTAAATCGGTGATAGAGGTCGTAACTATTCATAGTATTAACTACTGTAATCTAACATACTTACATTGACTTGGAATCAAATATTAAATTAATAATTTAGCAATTTAAATTACAGTTTACTTACTTTGAGTTTGTTCAACATAGTTTTGGAAGTCCTAGCCACAGCAATCAGAGAAGAAAAAGAAAAGGAATACAAATTGGAAAAGAAGAAGTAAAACCGTCACTGTTTGCAGATGACATGATACTATACATAGATAATCCTAAAGATGCCACCAGAAAACTACTAGAGCTAATTGATGAATTTGGTAAAGCTGCAGGATACAAAATTAATGCACAGAAATCCCTTGCATTCCTATACTCTAACAACGAAAAATCAGAAAGAGAAATTAAGGAAACAATCCCATTAACCACTGCAACAAAAAGAATAAAATACCTAGGAATAAACCTACCTAAGGAGGTAAAAGACCTGTACTCAGAAAACCATAAGACACTGAAGAAAGAAATCAAAGACGACACAAACAGATGGAGAGATATACCATGTTTTTGGATTGGAAGAATCAATACTGGGAGAAGGACTATACTATCCAAAATAATCTACAGATTCAATGCAATCCCTATCAAATTACCAATGACATTTTTTACAGAACTAGAAAAAAAAATCTTAAAATTTGTATGAAGACACAAAAGTCTCCGAATAGCCAAAGCAATCTTGAGGGAAAAAAATGGAACTGGAGGAATCAGACTCCCTGACTTCAGACTACACTACAAAGCTACAGTAATCAAGACAATATGGTACTGGCACAAAAAAAGAAATATAGTTCAATGGAACAGGATAGAAAGCCCAGAGATAAACCCACACACCTATGGTCAACTAATCTATGACAAAGGAGGCAAGGATATACAATGCAGAAAAGACAGTCTCTTCAGTAAGTGGTGCTGGGAAAACTGGACAGCTACGTGTAAAAGAATGAAATTAGAACACTCCTTAACACCATACGTGAAAATAAACTCAAAATGGATTAAAGACCCAAATGTAAGACAGGACACTATAAAACTCTTAGAGGAAAACAAAGGAAGAACACTCTTTGACATAAATCACAGCAAGATCTTTTTTGACCCACCTCATAGAGTAATGGAAATAAAAACAAAAATAAACAAATGGGGCCTAATGAAACTTAAAAGATTTTGCACAGCAAAGGAAACTATAAAGAAGATGAAAAGACAACCCTCAGAATGGGAGAACATATTTGCAAATGAATCAACAGACAAAGGGTTAATCTCCAAAATATATAAACAGCTCATGCAGCTCAATATCAAAAAAAAAAACCCAATCAAAAAATGGGCAGAAGACCTAAATAGACATTTCTCCAAAGAAGACATACAGATGGCCAAGAAGCACATGAAAAGCTGCTTAACATCACTAATTATTAGAGAAATGCAAATCAAAACTACAATGAGGTATCACCTCACACTGGTTAGAATGCGCATCATCAGAAAATCTACAAACAACAAATCCTGGAGAGGGTGTGGAGAAAAGGGAACCCTCCTGCACTGTTGGTGGGAATGTAAATTGATACAGCCATTATATGACCCAGCAATCCCACTACTGGGCGTATACCCAGAGAAAACCATAATTCAAAAAGACACATGAACCCCAATGTTCACTGCAGCACTATTTACAATAGCAGGGTCATGGAAGCAACCTAAATGTCCATCAGCAGATGAATGGATAAAGATGTGGTACATATATACAATGGAGTATTACTCAGCCATAAAAAGGAACAAAATTGGGTCATTTGTAGAGACATGGATGGACCTAGAGACTGTCATACAGAGTGAACTAAATCAGAAAGAGAAAAATATCATATATTAATGCATATATATGGAATCTAGAAAAACGGTACAGATGAACCAGTTTGCAAGGCAGAAATAGAGACATAGATGTAGAGAACAAACGTATGGACACCAAAGGGGGGAAGCGGGGGCGGGGGTGGTGGTGGTGGGATGAATTGGGAGATTGGGATTGACATGTATACACTAATATGTATAAAATAGATAACTAATAAGAACCTGCTGTATAAAAAAATAAAATTCAAAAAGAAAAGAAAAATAATTACAGTCTATAAAAAAGCTATGAGAATATTTACATCTAAATAAATAAGTTTTACAATCTTGGTGTTAGTCTCTCCTGGCTGACCACACTTGTACGGCACCTGGTTTGCCACATACTGACTCTCCCTATCAATATGATTTGTACTCTTAAACTTTTCCAAATCCCTCCAAAATCAAATTAATTTTAATTCACTGAGAAGTTCTTGAGAATTTCTAGGTATAGTTGAAATGGGATGCTCTGGTATGTGTAGAAATGGCTTTCTTCCATCACCTGAAATTTTATATAACTTGCCCCTTTTGCATAAATATATGGAATGTATGAATGAATAAATAAATGGTCTGTCTTTTTGCTCTTCTCATCCCAACCAAGTATAACCAGTGAAAAGATCCTTCTTGGTCTTGTTCTATCAGATGATAAAGATGCAGCTCTCTGTGGCCTAGCATAGTTTGGACCTGGTGATCACTCTGGAGACTTTTCATCTCCCTCCAATTTACTGAGGTCTTGGAGGCACTATCTGAGTTGGAGTTAACAGCTGGCGAGGAAAATGAACTTAGCTAATTATCATTATCATTTACAACTTATAATAAAAATTGTCATTATTATGGCTATCTTTTTTTTTTTTTTTTTTTTTTTTTTGCAGTATGCGGGCCTCTCACTGTTGTGGCCTCTCCCGTTGTGGAGCACTGGCTCCGGATGCACAGGCTCAGCGGCCGTGGCTCACAGGCCCAGCCGCTCTGCGGCATGTGGGATCTTCCCGGACCGGGGCACGAACCTGCGTCCCCTGCATCGGGAGGCAGACTCTCAACCACTGTGTCACCAGGGAAGCCCTGGCTATCATTATTGAGTTCACTTGTTGAGTAATCATAAATATTTTACTTGTAGGACATGTCTTAATTTCAAATTTTATTGAAAGATAGTGTGTATAGCTCATATAGAGGCATCTGTGCATGTATATGCTGCAGAGTTTATTCAACAAATATCTATTACACGCCTACTCTGTATCACACACCATACAAAGTAAAATTACGTTGACATGTTCCAGCCCAACTAAGCTTCTGACACCTCCCAGCTTTAATTCTATTCAAGGGCAAAATTTCCAGCAATGAACAGCAGCTATTTTCAATTGGCTTTCTATGACACTCTCAAAACTCAATCATCAAAATCTCACTTTTAGAAAATTGTAAAAGGTATGACAAAATGTCAGCCCAAAGGCAAAATCATTCAGCAATTTAAAAGTAAAAGCAGAAATTTGCTACAGAAAGTCAACTTTTACCTTGAGCTCTGGTTTTCCTTCTGAAGAGAGGAGTCTGTGTGGTTAACTTTTATAAAAGGTCATTTCCATTCTGTTTTACAAATAAAAGATGTAATTAGGACTAGAAGTCAAGGAGTTTACCAAAAGGGATAGGTTGAGGCCAATCCCAATTAGAATTTTATTTGGTTGATGTCACAGCTTAAAAATGTAAGAAACACAAAATACCCAAGTGAATTCATACCTTCCAAGGCCATTTCAGGGGATTTTTGAACAGAGATAAAACTAGCCAACACCCCAAATATGTGCATTAACCAGGTGGACCTCTGCAGAGTAAAAAAACAATGTTTTGGGCTTCCCTGGTGGCGCAGTGGTTGAGAGTCTGCCTGCCGATGCAGGAGACACGGGTTCGTGCCCCGGTCCGGGAGGATCCCACATGCTGCAGAGCGGCTGGGCCCGTGAGCCATGGCCGCTGAGCCTGCGCATCCGTAGCCTGTGCTCCGCAACGGGAGAGACCACAACAGTGAGAGGCCCGCGTACCACAAAAAAAAAAAAACCCAAAAAAAAACAGATCTTTTCCAATCAAACCAAAGCCAGTATCTCACTTTCTGGAAAGACAACTGAAGGAAGCAGCTATTTGTTGGTTGGAGTTGCTTTAAATTATTTTAGAAAACGTCAAAAAATAAATTACATTCCCCTTCTTGCATGTATTTTTCCAGTTTCTTTTCAAAACAAAATGTTCATTTAGGGCCATGACAGCGAAAATAGAAATGTCTTTGGCATAAACTTAGCTTTCTAGCCTGCAGGCAAATTGTTGAAAATTGTTGTTAAATTGGTGTGGACCAGAAAACGGGTGATAAAACTTGTTCATGAAACTTCTGCTAACAACAAACATTTGTCCCATGGTACGTACTATAAGTAATAACACGTGACAGGGGATGGATATGTCACTGTCTTGAACAGCGGGTTTTCATGCCTGTAAAGGCAGTAGGCCAAGTTCACCTCACCCTTCAGTTGTGGCTCCCTACAAGAATCTTAGGGTTGAAAAACTGCCCTTTTTAAACTACGAAATACTTGGGAAGACATTCTCTGGAGTTTTCGTCTTATTCTTCCTTTAAAGCTTTACAGGCAGCTTGGGTGGTTATGTTACATATTATGACCGAGCACTAATTTCAGGTTCTATTTTCTGCTTCATCAGCATTTACTGTTTCCTAAGAGTTATGCCATTTATTCATTTTGCTTTCATTTCATTTGACTCAGTGGTCAGGAAGAGATAGGAAGCAATTTTGGAAAAGGTGGGTAGTTGGTAGGCGAAGAGACGGTGTCCATGGCTAGCACGGACGACAAGTCCTTCCTGTTGCCAATTAAAAACGGTCGCTTGTCTACAAGAGTGAAGTCACTAGCCACTGCAGTCGCTGGCCTTCAATGCCCTGAAAGGAGCTCAGGGTGCAGATCAGGAATGAGGCACTCAGTCCTCTGGGAAAAAATAGCAGAACAGGCCTTCAGAGAGTTAAATAATTTCAGGAGAAGATTTTATGAGCTCAATTTCTTGCATCTTCTCTTATCTAGAAAAGCACTATAATCATTTACGGTGACATCTGCTCCTCATGACCAGCAGCAAACCTCGGCCAAAATGTGTGCCTGACTGCACGTCCCCCTTCACCAAAATCACATATATTCTGACCTTCCCCTCTACCTCGTCAGAGCAGTTCCTCAGAGCTATCTGAGATGCTGTCTCCCAGGCTATAGTCTTCATTTGGTCCCAAATAAAACTTAACTCACAACTCTCACATTGTGCTTTTTTTTTTTCTTCACTCAACACTGTTTTCTACCTTTATTTTACCATATTTTCTTGAATTTAAGACATTGATTGAGAGATTCACCATTTTATGCAGCAATACGAAAAAGAATATACACTTCCAATCAATCTATGATACAACACCTTAGTGACAGCTCTACTTGAAGCCTGGGTGGGCCACACAGCCTTCTTTGCCTGGAAATTTCTTTTATCTCTTCCAAGTTATTTGGCATTTGCTCTTGCCTCCTATTGACTGCTTGGCCTGTAATGGAAATTCTTCTACACTTATCTCAGTAACAAAATGTAACAAAGCCTCCTAGACCTGTAGGATTGTTTCCCTTCTTAGTCCCCTAAAGCATTTGGTTGTTCTTTCCAAGAAAAGAAGGAATTGCAGTCATCCCTCCCACAAAGAACGTTGGCTTCAACTAGAATCAAATTCATGGCCAGCTGCTGTCTTTCTGCACAGGCAGTCACTTTTCATGTCAAGGCTGAATAACGGGCTTCTTGTTGAAGACATTTGACATAACAATTACACCCACCATGCACCTCCTCAACATTGCACATAATATCAGTCGACGTGACAACAACAAAAACAGTTATGACAAAGTCTGCAGGCAGTGGCCACTTCATCATGACTATTGCCTGGCTGACAGCAATTCTACAATGGCTCTCAATTTCAGAGATGCTCAAATATGAGGGAAAATGTGCATCTTAGAATTAGCAGAACACAGTATTACCTGTTCTCACACTGTACAGGGGTAGCAGACTCAAATGCCCATAAAATCATGTACATTATATAAATTATGTACATTAGTCAAATTCTATATAAAAAGAACATGCCCCCGCCCATGTCAACTATTTCCTGTCTCAGTTTTAATAAAGACGTGGATACAAATGAATATCGTCCACCAGAAGGAAAGCACCAGCCTACCCACCAGGAATGGTAGCAAACTGAAGAATGCATGTCCCGTCTACAGGGGCGAGATGCTGCACAGCTTTGGTCAAATGTTACCCTGTCAGCAATCCTTAAGACTTTGGACACAGTATTGCCCAATCTTCTGATTTTTTTCAAGAGACACTGGGAAACTGGATATTCATATGAAATCTCTTAATTTTTAAGTTTTAAGAGCAAATCTGTGTGCTATATTTGGTTCACAGTTCAGTAATTTGTGGTCCCTGCAAGATACACCTAACATAGGTCAGCCGTGTTGTAAACATGGCCATTTGTCCTGTGAGTCGATTTAATCAAAAAACTATCAGTGTGAATGAAAAGGTAATCCTACCTTAGTAACATTTTTGCCAGTGAAGCATCAGGGCGTATTAGGTACCAGTAGAAGTACTGAACCAGAAAGTCTTTACATTTTAAATATTTTTCTTATAATTGTCTAGTATAATAGAATCAACTCACTAGAAGAATTTCAAGGTTCACAACTGGGAACAAGCAGGAAAATAAAAATTATTTTTTCGGTCCCACATCTTTCTTTAAGAATGAGAATTACTGCTCTGGGACCCAGTCTTGCTTGGTACCTTGTTGAACCAGCAGATGTGCTGTTAGGAGCCTCCCAGCTCCATTGGGAAGAGGAAGCCCACATGTGGGCGACCCAGAGGAACCAGAAGTAGAGGGTGTGGCAGACTACCAGGGAATACCCTTCTCATCGTCCCTGCATCCTGGCCCTAGAAAAGAGAGCGATTGTTTTTTTCTTTTCTCTCAAAGAAGGAAGTTAGAAGAATTAAGAGTAGAGCTACTTACTATGGCCCAGCCCAATGCATTCATCTCTGATTTAAAGGCTTAAAGTCAGCCAAGAAGTTGGACCCTGAATATACCTGCTTTCATAACGGAATTCAAGGCAATAGATCCTTCATGGCTTCTTCATTTTCTAGGACTCAACTTCCCTATCTGTAAGATGAGCAGAAAGATGAAACAAGTACTTTTTAATCTGTGTTCTGAGACGCTTTAGGGACTCAGATACTGTGCTTAAGGATCTGGTTTTATATAATTTGCATTTGGTCCTAAAGGTAATGTTTCCATTTAATAGGAAAACATAACACCTAAAGAAATGCAGTGTTGGAGAAACATTGGCTGGGTGATATAAGTAATCTGTGAGAGGGCCTCTCCAGCTCTGACACTTTGATTCTAAAACTTCCCCAACTTGCATGTACATTTCAATACTGTTCTTACAAAGTAAAACACAGAGGCATTTTCAGATTAAATAATAGCTCCAGCTTTTACCTAAAATACATGAGTCAATATGAACGTTCTCGTAAGGCTGAGTATGCAAAGGTACAAATGGCTCTGATATTTTTCTTTGAAATGAGGCTTTCCTTTTTTAGATTTTATAAAGGATGACAGCAAAGAGCATGAATCTGGGAAGAGCAGCTCACATTAGAACAAAGGAGACCTTGTGTCTAGTCATTGTCGAACACGCACTCGCTGATGGAATCTGTACATGCAAGTAAAGAAGAGAACTGAGGTCATTTTCAGCATAGAAAGGCTCCAGATCATTTTCCTTAGGAAATGCAGGAAACTGAGGTTAAAATAAACTCCATTATGCAGACCAGGCATAAATTTAACTACTCCTTAAACACAGTCCCTGATTTTCCACCCTTTTCTGCCTGTGCCTGGAAGGGCTTCTAGCTGGACTGTCTCCACTTCTCTAAATCCACACCATACCCAGGCTACATGGTGATTTCACTTCCAATCTCAGTGTTTTCTCACTCCTGTCAACCCCTCATAGCACCTACTGTCTTTTATAATTACCTTCTATAAATGGGTAGTTTTGTGAACCCCTTACGCATTACTTACCCACATACTCCTGACTCAAGGGACCACTATTGCTCTTCTGTACTCCCCATGGTTTCTGGGCACATGGTGAGTAGGTATCAATACATACATTGAAAGATTAAATGTATTAATGAATAACTTCTGCATCTATGGGCAAGAATACTACTACTATAAGAGGAATGATAATATGAGTTCAAAACACTTTGAGAAAAAAAAAGGAAACAGACTAATTGTTCATATAATAGTATGAGATTAGATTGTTATCATGAAAACAATGCTTACAACACAGCAGTGAGTGAAGAAAAAAAGATGTAAAAAAAACATAAAGAAGAGAAGATTTCACAATCATGTTTAAGATTATTGGATTCAGAGTAGTATTTTTCTCTATGTTTCAAAATGTTGATAATGAGGCTTATATTACTTTTATAATGAAAAATAAGAAGAAACAGGCTTTGAGTTTCTATGCCAGAGGAATATTAGTGGAATTTTGTTGTAACATGAATCTGAGGTCCACATAATTGCCATTTTTTAGAAGAAATCACTTTATAGCAAATGTTGCTTTTTGGTAGTTCACAGACTAATAGTGGATAGCCCCTTCTATGAGTTTCATCATGGGATTTCCTTTAATAAATTCCATTTCAGGGAGAACAGTGCTGTAGCAACATGTTTGTGTCTCACTATCAAAGAAAATTTCATAAGCAAACTGAACCAATTTGTTTCCAACTGTATGTTTATCCCCATTAAGAGCTCCAAGAGTGAAAAAAAATGGTAATTATCTTAGAGGTCTCTAAATGCTTTCATGTTTTAAGCCATGGATTGAATTAGGTCCTGAAAGATCCAATCTAGTAAAAGCAACAATGTCTACTAGTAACCTGAGGAAAAGCCCCAGAACATTTTGTCCTCCAGCAAGTGACTGACCTAGATCTGGATGACAAGACACTAGACAGTGTTTCCAGGGATGGAGGGCATGTCTGCTCCCAACCCAGCTTAAAACTGTATGTGTGTTTGCATGCATGAGTGTTTTTTTTAAGAGAGTATACTATTCCCCAGACAGCAAAAGAAGGTGGGATATTTTATCACTTTGTTTCAGAAGGACCTAGATACGTCAAAAAATTCGCCTAAAGGAATGTACCTAAAATAACACATTCTACTTCCATATTTCTATAGATCAAAATACAGGTACATACAAATCATTCCAAACTCCTGTACTTGCCTCATTTCTGTTACTGCATAAGTCACACCAAAAAATGCCCAATAGGGGCTTTCCTGGTGGCGCAGTGGTTGAGAGCCCACCTGCCGATGCAGGGGACGTGGGTTCGTGCCCCGACCCGAGAGGATCCCGCATGCCACAGAGCGGCTAGGCCCGTGAGCCACGGCTGCTGAGCCTGCGTGTCTGGAGCCTGTGCTCCGCAACGGGAGAGGCCACAACAGTGGGAGGCCCGTGTACCGCCAAAAAAAAAAAAAAAGCCCAATAATCAATATAAAATTCCAATGTAATCTCTCCCACAGCTCTTTGCTCTGTGACACAGTCCCATGCAATTAGATATATTCACAACTATGCTGTGGGGTTCCTGAAAACATTTTTAACTCCTTTATTTAAAGAACAGCCTTTCCCAAACCCTTCCCCTTTCTCCTACTTTCTCCTGCCTAGGATGCAGATGTGAGAGTCAGAGTCACAGCAGCCATATTGCAACTATGAGGGAATAGCCAAGAGAAGTGCAGAAATCTTGGATCTAACATTGTTAAGGTGCTGAAATAAAACAAGAAACAACCTACCTTCAGTTTCTTATTGTTTATTTAAGTCAATGTGGTTGGATTTTTCTGTAGGTAACAGCATTCTTATCTCTTATAACCCATTGGTGGCCAACCTGCATTACTGTGGTTTATTTCTTCATTTATTTTTCTCTTTGTCAGATTCTCTCTCTTATTCTTAGACTCACATGTGAAAGTATGTCTATTTTGCAGACATATCTATGATATATATTCTACTAATAAAATATAAATATAAATTAGTGTTCACTAGTGTATGTGCCTCAGAACATATGTTTGATGATATACTCCACCCAAAAAAAAAAAAAGAAAAAAAAGAAAATGGAGGAAGAGAATAGGGAAATTTTGTGACCAAATATATTTGGAAAACCTTAGATAGTCTATTTGTCTAGAGCTTTGCAATACACGTAAAACTACTGCAGACTTTGAAAAGAAGAATAAATGTAATAGCGAAATTGGGATGACATTCAGATATTTCCCAATCATACTGACCACTGAATTGATTTTTCAAGCCATCCCTTTATTTACTGACCACCTGTCAGAATTAAGAGTTCTGAGGACCATATGTGGGAAACACGTACTACATTCACCCATAATATTTAATAATTTTAATATTAATATTTTTAATATTTTAATAATTATTGTTTTATATTTTCTTATTTGCAAAAGACAGATACATTCTGACAACTTTTAGAGAAACTCCCAGGGAATTCAAATCAACAGATATGTCGACACATACCAAAGAAAGGCAACAAGGCAGTAGTAGCGAAATTTGTGATTACTTCCAGCTGGTTACAAATCCCCCATTTTCTTTGGCTAGAAGATTCAACCCCTGATACTGGCAGCCATGGTAACCCACATGTGCATTTCTGGATGGAGACAACTCTTTCCAGACTAAATGCTTGAGACATGACACCTTGGTCTTTGCCGCTGCTCTCTGTAAGGACATTGCTGTGATTCTGTAAAACAAACAATTCTTACTAATCTATGACATACTTGGATGGTCATGTGTTCTTAAGATCTTTCCTTACCTTTAATGCAGAACTTGCTTTCCCTTTGGGGATAGTTTATTCTCTCAGCAGAGGCATTTGATGTACCTCTGAGGCATCGTAGGTTGTAATACTCACCACCCCCTGCATCCTTTTCCAAATGACTTACTCTGTACCACGAGCCCAGCTGTAGCTATCAGGGTGTGTGTATGTTTTTCTTTCCTTTTGCTCTCTTCACATTGTCTCAAATTTTGAGCCAGAATAATTTAAGCACTAGGGTCTTGTCGGGTTTTGCAACCATGAACAGCCTCGCAAAGTCTAGGCGTTTTGCCAGAAATCTAAACTTTGTTGAACTATGTGAAAAGGTTAAACATTTCACAGAGTTTGGGTTTCCCCACCCCCCTACTGCCCTCCCAGACTCTGCCTTGTTCTTAAATGTCCATTTTATCAAGAGATGGAATAACTAATAATGTGCTGGATATAACATTTTCAACCATCACGCTGTAACCATAGTAGTGCTAAAAACCCCAAACAAACGTTAATCACATGTCTCTCCATAATCAAAAAGAGCTGAGGACAAAGAGTCAATGTAGTCTGTTTTAAGATGAAATGCCAGAAGCTTTCCATAAAATATATCTCTTAAATGAAGCTCTTATTCCCTGCTTGTAATAATTCCTTTGTGAACAAAAAAGCTCTCCCAAAATTTTCCCCAACGAATTAAAATCAATCACACCTCCCCAGTCTGGAGGAAAATATAAAATATTGTTTCCTAGCTCCCTCATTCTGGAAGCTTCCTTGTGGTTATTTCTGGGAACACTGGATGCCTGTTTACTCTCGAGGACGATACTTCTAAGGTTCTCAAGCTCACACAACACAGATATTGAAGGGAAAGGAAGTAAAAAAAACCTAGGAATCATCCTTGATTCACTCAGTTCCCCACACCCCAACTGAGCATAAGCTGTCTGTATCTCCCCTAAAAGGTTTCCCAAATTTGCTTACTCTGTCTGTCCCCGCCACCACCATCTCAGTCTCAGCTGCCACCCTCTCACCTGAACTCGCACAATGGCCTCCTAATTGGCCTCCCTTTTTCCTCCCTGCCTCCATTCTCCCCAGAGCTGCCAGGCCATCCGATCTCCAGAGCCTTAGAATAAAAACACAATCTTCTTATTCTACTTCGTAAAGCTCTTCTGAAAACCCTTCTTCATCTTAAACTACCTCCTCCTTTCCTATCACACTCGGGTGCCTTCTTTCTCTCCTGCAAACACCCCAAGTTTATACCTGTCTTAGGGCCTGTGTGGGGTAGGCCATCGCCTCATCTGGCCTGGCTCGTCCCTGTCATTAGCTCTCTGCTTAAGTGTCTCTCTAGAACAGCCTTCCCTAATCACACAGTCTAAAACCCCTTCTCCCCAAACCCTCACTTATTCTCACTCAGAGTCCCTTTTTAAGACTCTACACAGCACTTTCCCTATCTGATCTTTTCTCCAGCTCCCCATTCATCACCTGTCTTCTGATTCCCTCCCACTGGATATAAAGAGGAAATTACTAGTGTACAGCTGTATCTTCAGCCCCTATAATAATGCTTGGGACATAGGAAGGACAAAATAAATAGGTATGGAATGAATACATGAGCAGAACAAGAACAGAAAACTGGGGGCTAATTCCAACTCTCGTGGCCCAGCCATGGGAAAATGTAACAAGACCCAGATAGTAGGTACTTTGGGATAAGAGTGTGTCAGGGGTTGGACATCCTGACGAATGTCTTGAGGTAGGCCATTAGCCTTTACAAACTAAACCAGAGAAAACAGAGTTACTGACACAAACAGAGAGAGCTATATTTGGCTTCACTCGCGGGGAAATGAACTTTTCCAGGAGGCTATTTGTGTCTTTGACATGTTTGGTATAGTTTAAGCTACTCCTTTGCAGGGCAATTTCCTGAGAAAATTGTCCTTGAGCAGAGAATAAATAATTTTTCCTTAATGTATTAAGGTAAAGTACTGCGGATTTTCTCCCGGATAGTGATGACTTTATAAGAAGTTCACAAATACTGTTAAGTAAAGTAGCAGTATTTCAGCAAACAGCCAACTTAGATGACTCATATACATAGGTTGAAAATTATCTCTGCCAACAAAGATCAGAGCCAAAGCTGGTCACTGCAAAAGTGCTTAACCAAACTTTGGCTTCTAAAGTGGGTTTCATGTGGAGCCAGGATTAACAAGGGAAAGCATGACCAGAATGGAATGTGAGGTTGAGTGCTGCAGAGATGTCCCCGGGGCTGTGACCTGCTTTTGGTCAGCAGCCCTGGGAGCTGGGTTTGTTTCAATCTTATATAATTTTGCTCTCATGACCAGTCAACGGGATAGGAAGAAAATGGGAAAAGAGACTGGGTGAGCAAACACACCGAAATATGTTTCTGAAGATAAGGGAAAAGGTAAAGATCATGGTACGGTCATTCTGGGAGAATGCAGATAATGGCCAATTTACTGATAAGGGGAAAGGCGGGGGAAGTCGACTGTTCCCAATTTCTTAAATAATGAAGTTTACAGGAGGCACCGTTTTCCTGAGATTCATGCTTTCACATGGGCAAAGTGAAACCTGAATGTGATAATTGTAGTTATCATCACAGCAGAGAGCTTCTCATAAAAATGTTGTATAACCACTGAACATGCAATAGAATTGTGTGAAAATATGAGGTGTTAATCATGATAAGCATCTAGATATTCCCAAAATCTCACAGGAGAAAGTATATGATAAGGAAAAGCATTGCAATTCCTTTTGAAGAACAACCTGGAAAGGAGAATTATAGACTTGGATCAAAGAAGCCATTGCTCTCTTTCATCTGTTTATTTGACAAGTATTTATTGGGGGGTACTTTGTGCCAAGTACTACGTCAGGCACTGTGGACAAAAAGATAAATAAGTTACAAATCTGAAAATACATTTCAGGAAAATGTGGACTATAGTAACCCGTAGAAAGTAGGCAGTGATCGTAGCAGTGATGTCAGGTCAAGGGAAGGACTGGTTGATAAAACAGGAGAAATAGGAGCAGTTAAGGCCTTGAGTTCTTTCTGGAATGATTGATTAAATACTTCTTTTTCTTTCCACTTATCCCTCCATCACAGTTCAGTGAATGCTTCTAAAGTAAAACTTATTTTATCCCTTTTTTGAACAGGTATTCTAATCCCTAAAGATAAGGAAAGAAACTTCTAGACAGGTCTTTAAAATAGTATCAATGTCTTCTCCTAAAATTCTCCACCCTCATCATCTCTACAACATCCCCCCACCCCGCCAAAGTGAGATGGTTTCCCTTAATTATAATTATTGCATTAAATAAGAAGATCCCGCTCGCCAACTTTGATGCATTTTAGCTGCATTTGAATCATTCAGTTTCCCGAATTTTTTAACTTTAAAATTTCTTTGCCAGCATAATATAATTTTTTAAATTATATTTGATTGGATCCATTCATTCATTCAACAAATGTTTACCACTCTGTGCATCCACTTTGTGCCAGCTACGGAACTAGGCAATAGGAAGAGAGAGACAATCAAGCACAACCGATCCTGCCCTGAGGCACTGACATCCTAGTGAACACGAGTAAACAGCGAATTCCAAGAGTGTGTCAAGGACCAAGACAGAAGATAAGTACCAGGAACCATGAGGGCACATTATCAGACAGTCTTGGGGTGTCAGGAAAATCTTAGAGGGGAAACAACATCAAACTGAAACATAAAGGATGACAAGAATTTATCCAAGTAGAGAACAGAGGGAAGAATGTCCTAATCAGAACTAGACATATTTTCAAAATTCCAGAGATGAGAGATATGTTCCAGAAATTACAAGTATGTAGCTATGTATATTGGGGGGTGGGCAGTGGGAGTGGAAGTGGGAGGGAGGGGTGGGAGGTGCGGACTGCACTCAAGTTTTCAAGGAGGTAAGCACGGGAGAAGTTGTAAAGGGTCTCATAAGCCACATTAAAGATTTTGAATTTCATCCTGGAGGCAAGGGGAGCCTTTGGAAGTTTTTAAGCAGGGCAGCCATGAAAATAGATTTCTATTTTAAACAGTAACACTGACTACAGACTGAAAAACAGATTGGAGGAAAACATGGATGATGGTAGCTCATCTAGAAGCAGAAGGTGGTCAGAGCGATGGTGTCATAGGCCAAAGGAGGGACTGTTTATCAGGAAGGGAGAAAATTGAGCATGTTAAATATTGATGTTAACAAATCCACATGAAAGACTGAAGATATAAAGAGAGGGGACAATCAGTAAAGCAGTCCTTGAGGACATAAGGTGTACTGTGATCCAGAGTGCAGACTGAGGAAGCAGCCTTGGAGGAGACACCTCTCCCGTTGGAACAGGAGGAAAGAGGAAATGGTGGACGTGGATGAAGATTAAGTTTTAAATTCAGTGGCAGGAATTGAGGGAATTCTCTTGCTTTTCTTTTCTCTGAGATCTTCTAGCAAGATTTGCTGCTAAGAGTGACAGGGGAGGAATTAGGGTAAGAAGTCTGAGAAAAGCAAGGGATCTGAAATTGCCACGCTGGAAAATGGCACAGAGGGATGCCGAGTACACACAGAAGAGTCTCTGGGTAACGCTGAACGTTTGGTTGAGAGCAAAGCCATACCTTTCTAGTGGCACGAATCTGGCCAGTTGTGTGAATTCTCTAGAGAGCAGACATTTGGAATGACCTAGCTTTAAGGTGGGTATGGAGGAAGAACAAAAGGGCAAATGAATCTGAGGACATTGACCCAAAGGGTAAAGCATGGAGTGAAAGCTGGAAAGAAATGAAATCAGGATGGGGAAGACGGATGGAGATAATAAAAGGGGCAAGAAACGACCTCTATGAAGTAGGAGGTCAAGTGCAATGGGGGTCATTATGTATGAGATCCTGAAGGAGGGGAGGTTGATGTGGAACAGTTGCATAATGCATTTAAATATTCAGAGGTGGAGACAAGTGCCAGGAGATGACAAGATCCAGTTGTATACAGGGGAGGGAACAGCTGAAGAGACCTGGAAGGGAAGGTCATTGGAAATAAGATTGTTAAGGAATTGAGAGGCAAGGTGTTGGTGGTCATCTACTGAGACATGCAGGAGCGGCCGGACCCAGGGAAGACAAATAGCTGCTAACGTCTTGAGTAAACAAGGGTATGGTCACATTGGCAAGTAAGTTCAATGAATAGAGATAAAGATGATACAGTCAGATAGCCTGAGCCCCAACGGGGCAGTGGTTCTTATGTGAGGGTGGATGAGTACAGCAAGTCTCCTACGTACGAACCTTCAAGTTGCAAACTTTCAAAGATGCAAACGTGCGTTCGCATGTCCAATCACATAAGTTAGTTCATGTGTCTGGCACACACTGTCACACGTGTGCATCCCCTACAAGTGGTATGCAGCTTGGCCTCCATCTCCTATTGCTGAGGATCCTTCAGCTCTACCCTCTCCCACCTCCTCTCCCTCCTCCAGTCCGTAACTCTTCTTGCCTGTTCACTCGATGCCTGCCCCTGTATGCCAGCTGTTGTACTGTACTACTGTACTTTTCAAGGCACTGTACTGTAAGATTAAAAATGTTTTATTTTGTGTGTTTGTTTGTTTTTTATGTATTATTTGTGTGAAAAGCATTATAAACCTATTACAGTATAGTACTATGTAGCCAATTGTGTTAGTTGGGTACCTAGGCTAACTTTGTTGGACTTACAAACACGTTCTCGGAATGGAACTCATTCGCATGTAGAGGACTTACTGTAGTAGTTTGAAAGAAGCAAAAGAAAGTGATGCTCAGCCTGAGGAGTGGATAAATGAGGTGTGGACAAATCACCTGACTCTACTTGAGAGAGCTTTGGGGATAGCGATTTCCTTAGGAGCAGCCAGGAATCTGAGCCAGGAGGTGGACAGAACCAACAGAGATGGGTGGAGGATGGAATGATGCTGGTTAACTACCGAGGAGGGTTCCACGAGTCACAGGTGAAAATCTGAGATGGTGGGGAATCATTCAAGGTTGGCTCGTGGAAGAAGAATACCTGAGAAAAGAAATAACTGGAGGGTCATAGGTCTTACGTGCTGATCAAGGACGTTAGAGATGTGAGGCATGGTGCATTCAGCTGCCCTCAGGGTTTCCAAAGAATGAATCACACTTTTCGCCTTGGAGTTGTAGGCACTTTAGGCTGCTTAGAAGGATTTAGTTACAGACTGGATTCAGTTTTGCTCACTAGGGAGCCCAGCTGAAGAACTCATTCTTTTCATTGTATTCACTGTCAGATAGACAGTGTTGGAAATCTAATGTGCGTGTGTCTGTATTCAAGTTTTCTCTATATAGTTTTATTTTATTAGATTTTATTTAAATAGATTTAATAAGTTAAACCCCTTATTAATGTTTCACATTTGTGGAAATATATTTATTCTTTTCATTTAACAACATTCACTATTTAGACAAAGGATTATTTGATCTCCAAGCCTCAACTGCTAGGAAGGGCAGGAGTCACTGGGGCTACAGCTGTCAGTCAAAGCCTGGACTTTTGAGCAAGTGCTAGTCTCCAAAGGATAGAGGAACTTTCTCTTCTTAGGACATTCTTCTCTAAGTGTCTCCAAGAGCCAAGACTGCAGAGAGGCTGGTTCCTCAGCTCCTTGTGGGGAGGCTGCCAAGGCAAGTGGTAGGTCCTAGAAGTACCACCAGATAGCTGCAGCCTCTGCTGGCTGGGGGACTCTGACCACACTTAGATTTAAAAAACAATCTATATATTTTTGAAATGATCACAAACTTACAGAAAAGTTGGATGTTCAGTACAGAACATTTTATTTTTCTTACCCATTTGAGAGTAAGTTGCTGAACAGATGCCCTATTACCCATGGATTCTTTATTGTGTGTTACCTATAAACAAGAAAATTTTCCTGTGTAACCACAATACATCCATCACATCAAGAAATTAACAGTGATAATTAACCATGATACTACCATTTTAATTCTCAGGCTCCTTTTACATTTTACACATTTTCCCCACAACATCCTTTATAACAAAAAAATTCAGTCCAGAATCACAGGTTTGGTTGTGCTGTCCCCAGCCTCCTTCAGTCTGGAACAGATTCTCAGTCTTCCCTGACCTCCCTGACACTTTAGAAAATTACAAACCAGCTACTTTGTAATATGTCCCTCACTTGGACTTCATTGGATATTTCCTCTTGATTAGATTCAGATTGTGAATTCTGGCAAGAATATTTCAGAAGTGAAAACATGTTCTTCTCACTTAATTCCATCAGATGGCAAGTGATTTCTATTTGTGCATTACTGACTATGTTTACTTTTATCTTTTGGGTGAAGTGGTGTCTGCAAAGCTTCTCTACTGTAAAGTTCCTCCTTTCCCTTTAGAAATTAATAATTATTTTGCAGGGAGCTACTTTAAGACTATATGAATATCCTGATGCTCTTCAAATTTTCAATTTAGTCATGAATTTATTTATATCTAAGTGGATTTCCAATTTTATTCAATGGGTTTTAATTGACTACTGTCATTATTTTTATGCTCAAGTTGTCCC
Source organism: Pseudorca crassidens (assembly GCF_039906515.1). Taxonomy (NCBI): domain Eukaryota; kingdom Metazoa; phylum Chordata; class Mammalia; order Artiodactyla; family Delphinidae; genus Pseudorca; species Pseudorca crassidens. The sequence continues at coordinate 128,661,154 of NC_090299.1, read as the reverse complement.
AAATTTGGACAGAAGGAGGCTATTCATGGTGGCTTCTGTTTCCTTTTGACATGTCCCCAACATCCTTCTAGTACTTCCTTGCTTTCTGGCACAATATGTCCTATCTCGTATTTTCCCTGCCTCACCGCTGGAATTATCCACTTCTTCAAAGTGCCCTGGTTCCTTTGCTTGGAAAACAGTATTTAAAAGCTAAGATCCGAGTGCTAGATGTGCTCATTGCTGTTGTGGTGTCACTGCCCCAAGGCTCTTTTGCTGGAAAGAGCCAGGAAATATATGTCAGTGGATGCATATCCAAATCACTTTCATATCCATCCATTTACACCTTTAATTATTTCTGTATCTATTTACCTACCTAACCATTGATCATCTGTCTGTTTATCTACCTATGATCCACCTATCTATATATCTACCCATCATCTATCTACCTATCTACCTATCATCTACCTATCCATCTACTATCTATCTATCACAGACCCTGCGTTCACTTGAATACTTGCAAGTCCAGTCCAACATTACAGGGTTTATTTTCGTTTCCTCCCTTTTTGGATTTCTAACTCCCTTCTCCTAAAGTGAGAAAGCTGTCTCCACTTATTGTTAATATGCTTACTTAATTGGTCAATCCCACTGACAGGTCTTTCCCTGTGTGGCTATCTGCTCTCTCTGTCACAGCTCTGATTCCATATTCTGTCCTCCACGTGGACAGCTTCACACCTTACCTGGGCTCTGACACTTCCTATCTCCCCTTTGCAGGGAAGATCTCCTCATCTTACTGGAGCTCTAATACCCCTCACTATGTCCCCCATCTCCCCTCTACTTGGTCTCCAACACCCCACCCGAGGTCATTCTCAACATGGATGCTCTCCTGTCCCTGCTTGAGCTCTGCCACCAGCACCAGGCGAGCACTCCTTGAAGATGCTCTTCTTATCCTGCTTACGCTCAAACTCCCTGCCCTAGGACACCCCTTACCCTGCTCAGGTGCTGACACCCAATGCCAGCTTCCCATTTCCTCTGCATAGATGCCCTCCCTACTCAGATGGGGCTCTGGTTCCCCACCCAAGCTTCCCCTCTTCTTTGCGGGGATACCCTTCTTGCCCTGCTAGGGCTCTGACACCAGTGTCCTAGTGTGGACCACCTTCACCCTGCTTGCACTCTCAGCCCCTGCCACCCCTCCCTGACACACACATATCTAGGATGTCTGCTTTGCTCCATCTTTGCTCCATGGACTTAGGACAGAATTTTTCAGGGGAGGAAGAGAACGGCTCTTAAATGCTTTGAACATGGACACTGAAGGCCTTCAAGATGTCTTCAGAATTGTGATTTATCATTTTTTAATCTTAATCATTATAACTAATTATTATCACTGTTATCATACTAATGATAATTAGTTACCATTGTTATGTTACCAATTTATCTGAGATGAATAAAATTTAGTGAGTTATTGGTATTTCATAAAACATAAAACTAGCCTTTTCAATTTCAAAAATAGCCTTTCAATTTTGAGGAAAGATTTATTTTATCTGATTATCCATCTCCCATGAGCAGATGGAGTGCTCCACCCATAGCATCTTTGTCATTGAAAAGCTTTTGAGGATTGCAGGTCTATCGCAATTGCTTCATAATTAATAGAAAAAAACATGAAAAATTCTAATAATTCTTCATAATCACCATAGTTTTAAGGAAAGTCTGGCTTTACTCATGATAGAACGAGCTCTTTGGACTCTACAGTTACTGCCTGGCAAATGCCATTTTCTTCAATTCTCTTAATTTTTTATGCACATTATTGGGTGTTGATGTAAACTAAGAATATTGATGGCATTTTTATCATTTTTAATGAGATCAGAAAATCAATTTACAAAATGTTAACTTTGTAAAGAATTCATTCTTTTCATTGTATTCACTGTCAGAGATAGACAGTGTTAGAAATTTGATGTGCGTATGTCTGTATTCAAGTTTTCTCTATATAGTTTTATTTTGTTAGATTTTATTTAAATAGATTTAATACGTTAAACCCCTTATTAATGTTTCACATTTGTGGAAATATATTTATTCTTTTCATTTAACAACATTCACTATTTAGTCGCAGATGTACTACCAATTCTGTTTTACCTTTGCATTTCAATAGCATGAATGTGTTTCAATAATAACCAGTTAAAAAGTGAAACTGTTGATATGATTATTCACTTTTGTGTAGCTCAAAAAAAGAATGAGCCAGATATTATTGATTTTATTTTTTCCCCTTGAAGGTTTTTATTTTTTGTAAACTATATGTGTAGTCATTTCTTAAAACTAGCACATTTCACCCTATTTCTGCATGAAGTTCGATTTAAAATAAGCTAGTTTGAAATTCAACAGTGGCCAAACCAGAATGTCATTTTCCTCCTGGAAGGGAGAGAGTAATTTCTCTTCCCTGATATAAATGGAAAGAAATTCATTATTTTTCTCTGATATTAACTTATATACATTTCATAGGCTTTTCCTTTTTCTGAGACCACTAAAACTGCAGTAATTTTAGCAGTATATTTTACTTGTATTTATTTTTCAGAAGTCCATTATTTAAAAAAAAATATGACAATACACCAATCTTAAAGATTTTGCGATATAATGTACAATACAGATTTCAATAAAGGCTACAATACTGCGTTATATAATTTGTTAGTTTTACTAACCACAACTTCACCTTTAAACAATGGATTTGATTGTGTGAAAGATGCTGACAGTGAGTGTTGATCAATTTCCAACCTTGTTGGAAATTCTCCCAATCCTTTTTTCTATTTTACCTTTATTTTCTCTTTATCTTGAAACAACACACATTTTTTTCTACTAATATATGAGATTCAGGAGTAATTTTTTCTTTTCTGCTTGCATTACAAAATGACAGTGAATGCGTGTCCCTCCTAGAGTGTGGCTTATGATTTAGTAATGCCACAGCTCCTGGTCCTGTCAGTATTCTTCCCTCGGTAAGCATATTTCCAGGCCGCGATCTCAGGCACACCTCATGTCATGTGGAGATCAGGAATAAACAGCAAATCTCATAAGCGGTCTGCTTTTTAGCACCACATCAAGAGAAATGTAAATTTTTACCATATAGGTTTTCATTCCACTGAAGGTTTTCCTTTGGCTAACTCATAAAAATTTATATTTTTCACTTAGAGTGCTTTAATACTTTTACCAATCTAATCACTGAATATATATTTGTTTTCAGTGAATTACCTTGAGATTCTGCCTTTCATTTAAAAGACAAAATGTACCTTTTCACATTCTAAAGTATAATGTAATTAAATTATGCATATCGTTTTTATTATAAAAGGCTTATGGAGCCAGTGATAGTCTATGAAAAGGAATAATTTAAAACAAATGCTATCCGATTTTTAAGTCTGGAAAATGTTTTGTAATATTTGGTATAAAGCAGAAGAAACATAATATTTGACCAAAATAATATCTATTATATATCCTCTTACTTCTTCTGAAACTTTGCTCCCTAAACTCAAATGAATAAATTTCCCCTGGGGAAAAATGTCCCTCATCTACAATCAAATTCTTGATTAGATTGACACGTGGAGTTTGGTGTGATGGATTAGACGTTTTCCCCCCAATGTTACTTTAAGTTGCTTGAAGCTTTCAGAGGAAGCTGGAACTAATTTTTAAAATTTCCATAATACACGTGTCCAGTCGGTTGAACTGCTGACTTAACTCCCATCTTTCAAAGATAGAGTAAGGCTCGGTACAAAGGCGGAACGGTCGGGTTATGCTAATGAGAACCATTTGGTCAGCTGCTTGATACTGGACATGATAATCATATTGCCATATAGGCAGTCAACTCCACTGAATGGTATGGATTTTAAATCCATAGGTATGCAAGAAACTTTCTCAGCTCACTGTACCTTCAAGCTGTTTTCAGCTCCGAGATACGTTAAACCAAAGATGTGTGACTCCGAGGCAGCCCTGGGAAGGACAAAGGGAAAGGGAAAGCTCTGGTCCTCAGTGGTGACCCTGCTTATGGGACAGTGAAACAGTGTGTATAAGAAAGCAGCCAACCTGTGAAGATTTAGTCATAAGATTGAGATGAAAAGATGAAAGTGGGGAGAGGAAAGGAGTTATAAAAAGTCAGGAAGGGATTAAATTTCAATAGTGAACACAGATGATATGACAGAGGAGAAAAATGGTATTTACCAGGTGTCAACAGTTCCACCTGTGGGGACAAGGTGAGGTGGGTGGGAAATGGGGTCAAGGAGCATATTTTTACTTATACTGAGAATAGCCACAGTGACACTACTAAATGAGAAAATTAACTTCATTGGTCTTTGGTATTATCTTAGGGTTCAAATTAAAATTGAAAAAGTAGCTCCCTCGCTGCGATCTTTTGAAAGTCAGACCTCAACACAAGGGTCTGTCTTAAAAAAAGAAAAAAAACCTACAACAAATAAGTAATCTAACAGTTCTGGCCAAACCTTCATATTAATTTTATAATTTCCATGGGCCTATAGTCATGGACCCACAGCTAGAGGATCCCAAAACTCACTGTCTTATCGGCTGTTCTCAGGACCCTCCTAGTAAACTATGCCATTTAGAATGAATTAACCTTCTCCTCAGGCCCCGCTTGTGAACTCCATATATACACACACACACACACACACACACACACACACACAAACACACACACATATGTAAATATATATGTTATATGTATATATGTAGGTTAAGAATATCTCTTGTGCAATTACCTTCTAATGCTAATTACATTTGTATGCTGCTTATATATGTTATATGTGTACAGCTAATAATCAAAAATAAGATCTAAGTAGTAAATGCTGCCATACACTCTCCCGGTGCAACCAAATAGTAGCACAAAGAGGAAGCTGGGCATTCTAATAATAGCAAAAATTGTGAGATACAGAGAAGGTTGTTGTTCCAGACTGAGAGGAACATATACAGAGGTTGGCAGAAAGCACTCAGTAAGGAGATACATTTATAGACTGTGCAGTGAGGAAGAGAGGCTTTCTTATTTAGCAAATATTTTCTGTCTCTAGATGGTTTCTGCCAGCCTTTTGCAAAGGATGTTTCAAGAAACAATGGTTCCAATGATGCTCTGGTTACAAAGAAAAAAAAAAAAGTTTCATGTTTAAATGAGTGTGAGAATGTGACATATTAAACTCCAATCTTGGAGATTCATAATATATGTGAACAAAATCAAGGTTATGTAATGTTATACAGTTTTTGAAAACCCATTTAAAATAGCCTCATTTGGGCTTCCTGTAACAGCCCAACTGTTCTGCAATATACAATTTTTTTTAAATGGATAGATTTTTCCACTTTTCTTCTTCAAAATAGTTTAGCTCTTCCTCATCTGTTTAGTTTTGCAAATTAATATTAGAATTTTTTCAAATTAAAGCAACTCTGAATTTTAAATTAGAATTCATTAACACTTTAAATTAATTGGGAAGAACCACTATGTTTATTTGAATAAATCTACTGTTTAAGAACAGATCACACCTTCATTTGTTAGAGTCACTATTTATGGAAAGGAAAATTACTCAGTAAATGTTTAAAGTTTTCTTTATATGGGATTTATCATATTTTGTTGCTATTGCTAATATTGTTAGTGAGATCTTTACTTTCAGCTAATAGAGTATTTAGGTATTTAGCGAATACTCTAGTTTTTTCTCTGCATTTACTGTATACCAGACAGATATATTGAACTACTGGAATTCTTTTTTAGATGACTTCCCTTGGTTTTCTGGAGTAATTTATATTATCTTAAAATAATAATAATTTTGTACTTTTATTTTTATGGATAAACCTGTTTCTGCTTTGTATCTTATATTGGTTTGAAATGTAAATGTTAAGGGTAATGACACCCTTATCCCATTTTTGATGTTAAATGATATGCCTGTAGTTTCTCACTATTAAATAAAATGTTGGCAGTTGCTTTGAGGTGAGGCCTAATTATCTTGTTAAGGAATTATTCTTCAAGTACGAGATCACAGACAATTTTATACAGAATTAGAGGTTTCATTTTATCATGGGCTTTCAAAATATTTCTCAAAATCATATGGTTTATCATTACTAAACTTTTGAAATAATTATGTTAATAGATATCCTAATAAATAAACTACCCTTACATTCCTGGCTAACGTGAGTTAATTATGTTGGATTTCTTCTTAAATATACCAAGGAATATGATTTACTATTATTAAAGATTCTTTGTATATACATTCCTAACAACTGTTCTGAGTTTTTTTTTTTTTTTTGGCTGGGAGGGAGGGGGAGAAGAGGAGAATCTTTTCCAGGTATTTGTAGCAAGGATATTGTCTATCATTTTATATGCTCCAGAACAATTTATTATTTTAATATACAGTATAAGAAATATGAGGTCCTTAAAGATTGCTACAAGTTACTACAAAAACATGTAACCTAGAAACCTATAAGAAATTTTTTAAGTGGAAATTTTCATTTCCTAATTATTGATCTGTTAAGATTTCTTTTAAAAACTGTTGTTTAAAATTTCTTTCTGTGTATCAATTTTAGTAAAATTTAGCTCCCCATTAAAACAGATTTGTCTATTTTCTTGCACTTATCAAAAGGAAGAAAGCAAAGCAGGTATTGTTGAAAAAAGAGGAGTTGGATTAAAGTATATTTGGGAAACATTAGACTGAATGAAGTTTAATAGGTTTGCTTATTGCAGAACTCAGAATTCTCTATCTAAGAGTCCTTTGAATCTCTCAATGAGAGAGGCATACAGAAAGCAGACAGTTATTCCCAAATGTATTCACTATGGAACCATTTTTCCCTGAGTGTATACCAGATGGAATACACTTTGAGGAATGCCAATTTACATCATAGCCATCATAGAGAAACAAATAGATAGGCAGGTAGGTACATACATACATACAGGAAATTATAGAGCAATTTTTAAAATACTGCTGTAATTTGCCTATGAGTTTTATCCATATTTTTAAATTAACCATAATTTGTCTGCATTTAGACATGTTTTATAGTTTAAGAAAGCATGATACTTCCCTGACTGACTTTCCCTGTCCTCCGTGGTTGTGAGTTATGTGATGGTCAACTCTGGTCAGTCAACAGATCTTCTTGAGGGTTCAATATAATCAGAGTTATTTCCCCTTTGACCTTGTACCCTGGTCTATATTTTCCCTTAGGCATTACTTGGATATTTTCTTTTTAGAAAGGGTTAGAAGTGCTGTTGACTGCCATTCAGGAGAGAAATGCTGACTAAAGACTAAATTAAACCACAGCATATCAGAGTTGAGGATTCTTAAAAAAAAAAAAAAAAGACCTAAATGAGGGAAAACGTAGACAAACATTTCTTATACAAAACAACACTATCCATGCTGTACAGAACCATTGTTAGCTAAGGGCTTTAGAATGCTTAACCAGTGATACACTGAAGGTAACAGCTGATTATCATTTTTGGAAGACTGGGACTGGACCCACCAGCAGACACAGCACAGACTCACACATGCATTCACACAGATACTCATATACATCCCTGAACTTTATGTAGGCAAAGCAAGTGAAAGACACATAAGGGGGGAAAAGATAAACTTCACCTCTTTCCATGAAATCCTGCCATTTGCAACATGGAAGGACCTTGAAGGTATTATTCGAAGTGAGATAAGTCACAAGGAGAAAGACAAATACGGTAAGATTTCACTCCTATGTGCAAAAACCAAATGAACAAACAAAATAAAACAAAAACAAGCTCATAGATACAGAGAACAGATTAGTGGTTACCAGAGAGGAAGGGGATATGGGGTGGGTGAAAGGGGTGAAGGGGGTCAACTCTATGGTGACAGACGATAACTAGACTTTAGGTGGTGATCACTCTGTAGTGTATACAGATGTCAAATTATAACGCTGTACACCTGAAACTCATAAACACACACACAAACAGTGAACCCTAATGCCAACTATGGACTTTAGTTAATAATAATGTATCAATATTGGCTTATCAGGTATGACAAATATAGCACACTAAAGCAAGATGTAAGTAATAGAAGAAACTATATGCAGGAGAAGACAGAGCATAAGGAAACTCTGTACTTCCTGCCTGATTTTTCTGTAAACCTAAAACTGCTCTAAAAATTGTCTATTGGGACTTCCTTGGCAGTCTAGTGGTTAAGAATTGGCCTTCCAATGCAGGGGATGGGGGTTCGATCCCTGGTCGGGGAACTAAGATCCCACATGCCATGGGGCAACTAAGCCCGCGTGCTGCAGTGAAAGATTCTGCATGCTGCAACTAAGACCCGACGCGGCCAAATAAATAATTATTTTTTTAATAAAAATTGTCTATTAATTAAAAAAAAAAACTTTACTTCTTTCTAATTTTTCCCAGACCCATACCATACAAGATCCACCTAAATGCTGAGTCATGAATGCAGCTTACTTAATCTGCTCACATGCCATTGTGTGTCACCAACTAGGAACCGTCATTTGCTCAAAGTGTTCCAGTGGCTTTCCAGAAGCACAGACTCTTTAGACCTCATTAGACCTAATCAGCTGGGCCATGCAGGACCCTGAATGAGGAGCCTCTTAGCACTCAGAGGAGAGAGTAGCAACCAACATGTAAATATCCTCTTGTAGTTTTGTCACTTAACAAGAAAAATGGGCCCTAAATTTGTGTCATTCTTAATGTGCTCACCGAGCCCACATTTCTGAAATAACAACTGCAGAGTAAACACTAAAACCAAAACAGGCGAAAACTCGCTCACTGGAGAGTTTACTGTGACCCATAGATTCAAAGCAAGAACTGTCTTTGGCATCTGACAGAAGACTCATCCAGGCCACAGGCCCAGGTCTTGGATGTGCTCTTTGTGGCCCTGGATTCTCCAGCCATTCTAGAACTTGGCCATTCAGACAGAAGAACAGAGGCCGTAGCAGTACATTGGGTGCTGAGAGGGGAAAGGCCTTTGAGACCAGGAGCTTTGTCTTTTGCTGCAGCAGACATGGTCCTCCTTAGCCCTGACCCCACTTTCAAACTACCAGGAATAGCCTCTTGGTCTGGGGGAATCTAGTGCTGACACTGCCCCTGGCAAAAACAAAACTAGAAAACATCCACATTTTCGTGGTTTCGGCCAAGGCAGTTTCCTACGACCTCTCCATAACATGAAATGTGACGGATGCACTGTCTAGGCGCCCTTAACCTGCACAACCATGCCGGCAGGAGTAGCGATTCCAGCCCGTTCAAATGGTTTGCTCTTGAAAAAGCAAGACGTCCAGGAAGCAGTCACCATCCCCTCCCGGTAGGGAAAGGGCCAGTAGCTGTGGGCAGCCAGGGGGTATCCCCTGGGCTACAATGATCTACCTTAAAAAATGACTGCAGGTTACCAGGGGGGAAATTGGGGAGGGGTGCGATAAATTGGGAGATTGAGATTGACATATACACACTATTATATAAAAAATAGATAACTAATAAGGACCTACTGTATAGCACAGGGAACTCTTCTCAATACTCTGTAATGACCTATATGGGAAGGAATTTAAAATGAGCGGATATATGTATATGTATAACTGATTCCCTTTGCTGTACACCTGAAACTAACACAACACTGTAAATCAACTATACTCCAATAAAATTTTTTTGAAACTGACTCTGGAACAGAAACACCTGTGTGCTGTAGTTTAAGGGACAGAGTGTTTACGTTTGAATAGGCAAATAGCAAAATGAAGCAGTCTCTGTGGAAATCACTCACACACCTCCACCGATAGATTCTGGAATCCTGTTTCTATCCACATTCCCTGGAACAGAACACAGCGCAGCCATCTGACTATAGCAAAGAGAACTCGCCTCATCTATTGGGGTTTCCTGTCACTTTTGACAATTGGGGCACTTGCCTCTATCTATTTACCCTGACTCTCTCCTTCCCGGGCGCTCTAAATACAATCCTTCTCCACTAGACCACAGACTCTCCAGCTTTTCAGAGCTGGCTGGAAGCCGCTGGAGCATCCATCAGGTTCTGAAGACAGCTCCAAGCAGCCAAAAGGAGAGGCTCAACTAAAACACTAATGGAGAAGAAGTCACCGCAGGTTGAGGGAGCAACCAGGTGGAGGGAAAGCCCATTTCAGCACAGCTCAGAAACTGGAACCAGCGAGGTGACATGATTCATCAGGTTGAACCCTTGACCTCTGATCCTCTGTGGCTCCTCTCTGCCCTGGCACTTTTCACTGCTTCCATTTATTTCAAGGAACCAAGGGTACCTATTGTAGGTACCAGACTCCATGCTAAATGTGTGTCGCGGGGAGGGGGACAAGATGAAAAAGACGGAGCTCTGTAAACTGGCTTTGAATGAAAGCTTTACCTCCCTGGTAACTGCAGCAGTTCCTGAACGGCATTACAACCCCAGCACCTAGAGCAGTTCCTGAACAGTACCAAATCCCCAGTATCTGGAACCGTATAAGGCATACAGTAGGCATCAAATAAGTATTTGCTGAATCAATGAAATAACCATAGTTACTGCTCACAGCCGCTCACTTGGAGCAGCTTGAGACCAGGAGATGCAGGCGTTAGTTAGCAAACAGACCCAGGGCTCTGCTCGGCTCTATTGTGGATCAGGGGCAAGATTTACATCAAAGAGGAGAAGCTGCATTGCTAGCATCGCCTTTGTCTCATCCATCACGTGAAACTCCATAAACTGAAGCCTATAAATGGAGTCCCCTCTCTTCCTAATCCCCGTGTCCCTTTGCTTCTCCGAGGGCCACTGCGAGCTGCAGCCTCGGGACCCCAGAGCTCTGCACGGTGGCTAGCAGGCAGGAGGCTGCTCCTGGCTGCTCCCGAGGCAGGTACGCAGCCCGGTCAGCGGGGAGTCGGGGCTCTCTGGGCCTGTCACTCAGGAAGTGATCCAGGCTCACTGACAGCCTCCGGACCCAAGGGGATAAACCTGTCCTCACCTCTGATCCTACACCAGATCAGAGGGAGCCTCTCCTGCCATCCCTAAATCTCCTTTGCCCACGTGTGCCTGCCGTGGCTGTTGTTTCCTCTTGCTTATTCACACAGGACTGATTGGGTGGGGACGGGAGTTTGGATGTGGATTCAGCTAAGGAAATGCCAAGCAGGAAGGAGAAGACAAGGAAACCATTTTCCAGAAGTGCAATTAATTTCCAGCAAAAATATAAAAAATTACTGATAGTGATTTATTTTTTAAGTTCAGTCAATTGAAAAGATTGGAACTAGAAGAAGGTTTGAGTAAAGAAGAAATTCCTTCTGTAAATCAATTCCTGGCCACTCAAAATACCCAGGATAGATTACAGTATGAAAGAAATGATGTTGACCGTATATTGTCAAAATATGCATATATATGCATATATTTCTGATTTGTTTTAAATAAATTATATACTAGTAAAATTCACTAATAGCATAGAATATCTTCCAATTATCTCAACTGGTTTAAACTAAGCTGTTCTACCTGTCTGGTTGTGGGTGTTTTAAGGCATGGCCATGGGCAGATTACTATTCTACATGCAGATCTTATAACTTTAAATTGCATTGTGCTGTAAGAGATGGGCTTTACAGCCAGGTGACCTGGATTCAGGGTCTCACTCAGCCATTTACTATGTCATCTTGGGCAACTTTCCTGCATTTTTTTTCATCTATAAAATTGTGGATCATCATAATAATACAATGGCCCTTTCTTATCCACAGGGGACGTTCAAGACCCCCAGAGGATCCCTGAAATCGTGGATAGTATAGAACCCTCTATATACTATGTTTTTTCCTAAATTGATGGGTAGGTAGTATAATCAGCATGGATACACTGGACAACGGGATGATTTCCACCCGGGGCAGAATGAAGTGACAGCATGAGATTCCATCATGCTACTCAGAATGACATGCAGTTTAAAACTTATGAATTGTTTATTTCTGGAATTTTCTGTTTAATATTTTTGGGCCTGGGTTGACCACAGGTAACTGAAACTGCGGAAAGCAAAACTGCATATAAGGGGGAACACTGTACCTACCTCACTGGATTGGTGTAAGCATTACATGAGGTAATATGTGTGTGTAAAGACTGAAAAAGTGCCTGGAACAGAGTCACTTGCAGTAAAAGTTAGTTATTTATTTTTGCTAATTAATTCTGCTCAAGTGATAAGAAAACCAAAGACCTTTTCAAATCAACTATACTGTAGTAATGTCAAAATACTTTTTTTTTTTTTTGGCTTTGCCCTGCGGCTTGTGGGATCTCAGTTTCCCCACCAGGGATTGAACCTGGGTCACAGCAGTGAAAGTGCTGAATCCTAACCACTAGACCACCAGGGAATTCCCCCCTCAAAATACTTTTAAAATGAGATATTATTGTCTTCTTTGTATATTTTGATATTTTCTGAACTTTTTTGCCATGAGCATACAAATATAAAAATGATCTATAACTAAAATATAGAATTCGAATAAACATATTCAAATAACAGAAAACATTAGTAAACTTTTAGAAAATAAATTCTGCTTTTAAAAATTTGGTATTGAAGAAATTGAGAGATACACTCAGATTTAGAACCTATTTTAGCAGGAAGGCATTAATCCTGTTTGTTCAAGTCACTAGTCAAGGTCACTAGTACGAATGCTGGGGAGGGCTGATTAACCAATTTGCTAAGAACATGTCATTAATAATAGTTCCTTCCTGACTGCAGACAATAACATAGACACTGGCATCTGCTTAGGGTTGGGACCAAAGAAGAATATGTCATCCATCTAGAAAGTATGGAAGAATCTATCATTTTCAATGTCAACTGCATCAAATTCTATAATTTTGTGTGATTTAAACCAGTAGCTAGGGTTAAGTAAATTCTTCATTTTCCAACTAGTTTTATTAACTATTAATTGTGCCCTGTCAATTCAACCACCTCAAAAACTGAGATTTTTATAAAAGCAAAATAATTAAAATTTAACATAAGCATTTATTCTCAAGCATAAGCAAAGAGACACTATTCCCGTATAATTTTTAACAACAGTTTAAACCATGAGAATATCCTATGTGTATTCTCACAAACTCTGTGTGACATCTTAGATCTAATTTTTATTTTCTTCATTCATATTATTCTATTTTAATTGTATGATAAATAATGATATCAGAAAATAATTTTTCAGACTTTTAGCTTACTTTTAAAAAAAACTGAATCCTGGAAGGTAAAAAAAAATTGATGATATTTGATTAGGAGATAAGATAAATTTTCATTTAAAGATGTTTTGAAATTAAGAAAAATAGAATTTTAATCCTCTGGTGTTCCGTTTTTATAATATTTAGCAATTCATTTTTCCCTCTGAACTTTCTACATATATATCATCAAGTGGTGGTAATGGTGATGGTGGTTGGTGGTTTTCAGAAAATATTTTTTGGAGACTACAATTCTTGCAACACGTACTTAAAGCCCTACATTTTGAGGAACACTGTTTTAAGATAATTCCTTTGTAAGGAAGAGAGCAAGGTGTTTTAATTGACATAAGGAACCATCACAATGAATACAAAAGAGCTTTAAACACCAATCAGCCTTATACCAGCTTAGCTACTGCTGGAGGATGGCATTTCAGACTTGGTACATCTGACCTACAGCTGCAGCTCACAGCCACCAGAGGTCAGACTTTTACATCTGTCCCCAAGAGATGTTGAACTTGGGTCTGAGACCACGGTGTCTCTTTTCTCAGCACCCCGTTATCATCTTCAAATTAGCTTTATCACCACCAAATATAAGAAAGTTATATATAAACATAAGAAATATATATATTTTACTTTCCCAGGTGGAAGTATTTTCATGAGAAAAAGAAAAGGAAAAGGTGAAAATTAAGAAGAATTCTTTTAAGGGGAGAGCTCTGGTACTGAGGTGGAAGGACAAAAACCAAACCGCCTACAAATCATCTTGAAAAGACAAGGAGAAAGCAAAACATCTATGTGAGCAATCTGATGATTAAATTTGTATTAAGATATATGTTTTCATTCCTTAAAATAAAGCCCATCTTCATCAAAATAATAATAAAAATAATAGTACGTAGTAGTAGTAATAGTGGTAGTGATAGGCATGGGGTTGATGGAGGAGGCCACAGAGGTAGTCAGCATCTAACAAATGCCCTGTGCTAAACACCTGACATATTATTATAACCTCACATATTATTAGGGATGAGTGAACCAAGCACAGATAATTTTTCTAGTAGTTATCTGGAGCCTGGAAAAATATTTCTCTCTTTTGCAACTACAATCTCACATGTGAAAGTGTGGACAAAGGAAAGCATTCAAATAGGGTGGAAGTCAACAGCTTTGCACTGTTGACATGAAGATATCTTATTAATCTCAGTGTTATTTATAACAGCAGAATTTGGAAACAACCTAACTAATAATAGAACAACCAAATAAAATAGTAAATATTATGTAGCCATTAGGATCATAATTAGCAAGATTAGAAGCAGTTGAGGAAATTGTGTCTGTACCATGAATAAAATTATGTAAAACATGTGTGTATATGAAAAAAGATAAAGAAATCTGATAGAAAAGCAATGTATTTGATAAGGAGTAGCTTTATAGGGATTATATACAAACTTTACAAGTAAAAGTCTGGAAAAAAACTTTTTTTAAATATTGCCAAAGGAAACAATGTGAAAAATTTTCCTCATGGGTCTTTAGAACATAAGCAAAGTCAATTTATCTTACATAGTTGGCATTTACCCAAGGTTCATCCACCAGCCACATTCAGGCCTTTCTACTTCCCATGTCCAGGTTGCCAACTACATCCCTCAAAGCACCCACAAGATTCAGCAATAATAGTTACTGTTTTTGTTAGTAGTAATAATAATACACCAAATGTGTACAGAGCTGTACAGTTTTTTAAAAATGTTTTGCTTAGCTTATTTCAAGTCCAATTCCTTACGAACAAACATTGCCAATTTAGAACCCCATGGTGCTCCCAGCAGAATGACAGCCCAGAAGAGAGCGAAGAGAGGAATTCAGATGGGCAGGGATGCACTCTGGACACCACAGAAGCAACTTCTACAGCAGACAGGGCACAGCCTCACCTAGCCTTTCAACAAACCCCAATGGACCCTAAGTCACAAAGATACAACACACAGGGCATATGAACGATCTCCTAGGAGCATTCTTACAAAGGACAGCAGGCTTTCA
The DNA here is from genome assembly GCF_039906515.1 of Pseudorca crassidens. NCBI lineage: Eukaryota > Metazoa > Chordata > Mammalia > Artiodactyla > Delphinidae > Pseudorca > Pseudorca crassidens. The sequence goes on along the minus strand of NC_090299.1, from coordinate 128,646,038 downwards.
CAAGATATAATGGATATCCCTTTCCACTCTGAATTCATTTCCCTGCCTCACTCCCTCTCTATCATAATAAGTGCTGTTTGTGGTTTTTAAACCTATCATTGCAATAACCCCAGACCAACTGAATGAGTGCAGTGTTTGAAAAACTGTATTTTCTAAAAAGCTCTCCAGCTTTTAAAAGTCAAAGCAATATGTTTTCAAGACAACAAAGTTAAAAAACTGTACCCAACCTTTAACATTTTACCTCTTAGCTCATGACTAGATAAGTCCTTCCTTGGACATAAGCATTCCTTTTAAGAAATAACCTACCAATTAGGAAATAAGAAGCCTGCTTAATCCACATAACCTCAGCTGTTGGTCGAAAGCCACAGCTGCTCTTCTTTGTATCTTCCCACACACTGTCCACATGGAACACACACAAGTTAAAGAAAGTCTAAAATGCCTCTTTCTTTTCCACATTATTCAGAGTACAAATCCAGAAATACAGCCACAATCAGAGAGAGGCAGAAACTTCAGCAATAAACATTCTCATGTGGTCACTAAAGCAGGCAGTTGGTTTTGTTCAGAGATGTGAAGCAGATGACTCTAGCAAAACGTAATAAAGGCTCTGAGCTTTGAAAGAAGTACAGGCCAATATCGCCGATGAATACAGATGCAAAAATTCTTAACAAAATACTAGCAAACTGAATTCAACAGCACATTAAGACGATCACACACCATGATGAAGTAGGATTTATCCCTGGAATGCAACGATGGTTCAACACAGCAAATCAATTAATGTGATACATCACATTCATAGAATGAAAGATAAAAATCATTTGATCATCTCAGTAGATGCAGAAAAGCATTTCACAAAATTCAACATCCTTTTACGATAAAAATTCTCAACAAATTGGGTATAGAAGGAACATACCTCAACATAATAAAGGCCATATATGACAAACATCATACTAATGGTGAAAGGTTGAAAGCTTTTCCTCTAGATCAGAAGCAAGACAAAGGTACCCATTCCTGCCATTTTTATTCAACATAGTACTGGAAATCTTAGCCATTGCAATTTAGGCAAGAAAAAGAAATAAAAAGCAACAAATCAGAAAATAAGAAGTAAAATTGTCTGTTTGCAGATGATGTGATCTTATACATACAAAATCCTGACTCCATCCCCCCCAAAAAACTGTTAGAATTGATAAATGATGTAAAGCAATTATACCCCAATAAAGATGTTAAAAAAAGATTTTAAAATTTTTTTAAAAATTGATAAATGAATTCAATAAATTTGTAGAATACAAAGTCATTACATAAACTTCAGTTGTGTTTCTATATACAAACAATGAACTATCTAAAAAAGAAATAAAATAATTGCATTTATAATAGCATCAAAAAGAATAAAATGCATAGGAATAAATTTAACCATGGAGGTGAAGATCTGTACACTGAAAACTATAAGACTTTGATGAAAGAAATGACAGATGACACAAATAAATGGAAAGATATCCAGTGTTCATGGATACCAATAATTAATGTTGTTAAAATATCCATGCTACCTAAAGTATTCTATAGATTCAGTGCAATTCCTGCCAAAATTTCAATGCAATTTTTCACAAAAATTGAAAACACAATCCTAAAATTTGTATGGGACCCCAAAAGAACCCAAACATCTAAAGCATTTCTGAGAAAGAAGAACAAAGCTAGTGGCTTCACACTTCCTAATTTCAATCTATATTGTAAGCTGAAGTAATCAAAACAGTATGGTACTGGCATAAAATATAGACACATAGGCCAATGGAACAAAATCAAGGGCCCAGAATTAAATGCACATGTATATGATCAACTAATACTTGACAAGGGAGCTAAGAATACTCAATGGGAAAAGGATAGTCTCTGCAATAAATGGTGTTGGGAAAACTGGATAACCACATGCAAAAGAATGAAACTGGATCCTATCTTACACCATTCACAAAAATTAACTCAAAATCGTTAAAGGCTTAAACAATAAGACCTGAAACTGTTAAGTTCCTAAAAGAAAACACAGGGAAAAATTCCTTGACATTGGTCTTGGCAATGATTTTTTGGATATGACACCAAAGGCACAAGCAACAAAAACAAATAAACAGATTAGTTGATCAAAAAACAGGCAGAGGATCTGAATAGACATTTTTTCCAAAAAAGTCATACAAATGGCCAACAGGTGTATGAAAAGGTACTCAACATCACTTATCATCAGGTAAATGCACATCAAAACCACAATGAAATATCACCTCACACCTGTTAGGTTGGCTATTAACAAAAAGACAAGAAATAACAAGTGCTGGCAAGGATGTGAAGAAAAGGAAATCCTTGTGCACTGCTGGTGGGAATATAAATTTGTACAGTCAATATGGAATGTAGTATGGAGGTTCCTAAAAGATAAAAACAGAATTACCTATGGTCCAGCATTCCTACTTCTGGAATATACAAAGGAAATGAAATCAGGGTCTCAAGGAGATATCTGCACTCCTATGTTCATAGCAGCACTATTCACAGTAGCCAAGATATGAAAACAACCTAAATGTCCATCAACAGATGAATGGATAAAGAAGATGTGGTGTGTGAGTGTGTGTGTGTGTGTGTGTGTGTGTGTGTGTGAATATTATTCAGCCATGAGATAAAAAGGAAATCCTGCCATTTGCAACAACATGGATGGATCTTGAGAGCATCATGCTAAGTGAAGTAAGTCAGATAGAGAAAGACTAGTACTGTATGATCTCACTAATATATTATGGAATCTATACAAACTAAACTTATAGAAACATAGAGTAGAATGGTGGTTGCCGGGGCTGGTTGAGGATTTGGGAGATAGGGAGATATTAATCAAAGTGTACAAACTTTCAGTTATAAGATGAATAAGTTCTGGGGATCTAATATACAGCATGGTGACTTTTGTTAACAACATTATATACTTGAAAATTACTAAAAGAGTAGATCCTAAATGTTCTCACCACAAAAAAGAAACAGTGATTGTGACATGGTGTAGGTGTTAGCTAACTCTATGGTGGTAATCTTTCTGCAATATTACATCAAATCAACACATTGTACACCTTAAACTTATACAATCTTACATGTCAATTATATTGCAAGAGCTAAAAAACAATTTTTAAAAATTTAAAAACGGAAGAAGTACCATTACCCACTCACCCACAAGGGCACTGATATGTGAGTGTATCCTAACACTCCAGTACAGAAAGCACAGGACCACAACAGTCTAGTACACAGAGAAGGGGATAAGTACTCATTCATTTAACCAATAAATATTACTGAGCATCTGCTATGTGCCAGGCACAGTTCTAGATACCTGAGATACATTCATGAACAAAACAGATACAATGCCTGTCCTTGTAGACCTTATAGTACAGCAGGAATTTGGATAATTAAAAAAAGAGGAATTCAAACTAGATCAGGATGGAATATATCCTCCAAGCTATACTCCAGTATAATTCTGTAAGAAGAGAGAACTGGAAAACATAGCAAGACTCCACAGCACATTTACACGTTCCTTGTCACTTTCTGTGTGTGTGTGTGTGTGTGTGTACACACATACATATATATATATTTACCACCCCACACTGTTAATTATCATTCATTTATTTACCCATTTCATAAATATGTCAGTGTCTGCTTTTTACCCAGTCCTGACTAGATTATAAGCTTTTGCTATCTTTATAAAGTACTTACTTAAATCACCCCTCCAGATATTATGATAGGTAGATACCTCAACTGGGTAGAATCTTCCTGACTATTAAAATCAAGGTTCTGGTCCTCAGAGAGGATAAAAACCAGAAAGTGGGCCCCTAAAGAATATATCTTTGTAAGAATACATCTTTGTTTCTTTATCACCAAAGTTTTATACTTTTCACTGAAGTTCCTTGCTTTTTAGGGGATGGCACAAGACACTTACAATGCCTTGTGCATTAATGCACACTCACATGTCTGCTAAATGAGTCAATGCTGCTCCATGATTCCCAAGTCAAAAGAATAATCCAAAATGAGAGCTTGTACCACTGTGTTTCTCCTCCCCTAACTGGCCAAACACTGTACTCAGGCTTACAAAACCACTGACTGAAGAAGACGACTGTTTTATTTCAAAATAATGTGATAGGGGCATGTGCGGTCATGGTCCTTTGAGTCCCAGGTGGTCAGTTCTAATAGGACAATCTCTTCCTTTATATGGAATTGATTTGAGAACATCATGAAGATGAAGGCACCATTATATGGCGAAAGAAAGCAAGCTCAAAGATGTGTTGAAAGACAAAAAGTCCTCAGTCCCAGATGAATAGCAGGTGATTAGAGGGTTAGAACCCTCTTCATTTTCTTTGGTGAATATACAGTCCATTCTGGTTATCTGTGGCACTTAAGTTCTGAAGTCACCACAATCACTGAATTAGTGAATGCTGACCCAATGTTCCTAGGGGAAATACAGGGTTAGGTTCCTATGAGTCTCTGACCACATTTTTCTCAACCAAGACAGCATTTGCATTACACAAGTTCCTTAAACAAGCCATCTCAGCAGCATTGAAAACCTGCTCTTCCACATGACCTTTTTCCTGTATAACACCTAGCAAGTGTTTTTTAAATTCTTCCAAAGCCTCTTGATCTGCAGAACCTGGTTGCTTGCAAGTCTAACATGTTTCATGCTGTATCACTTCTTGAAATGAGCCTAACAGCCAGCACTAGCCAGGAGTTTAACATTTTCTTTACCTTGGGGGATGTGACTGTAAAGTTCTCTGGCTTTTACCCTCCCAGCAGTGCTGTCTACTTCACCTTTTTATGAATCATCATCTCACGAATTCACAAATTTAGCCACCTTTACATCTGTCTCATAGCTTCATCACACACTATGGATGTTAGTTTAGCACTCTGTGGAGCAGCCTCATGTGAAGAGGAGCGAATTTCCTCTTGCTTTCTCTGGATGTACCATATTGTTGACTCATTTACATTGAACTTGTGGTCAACGACACTAAAACTCATGCCTAAATGAAGCTTATTCTAACACACACATTTCCTCTGCAAGTCACGTCACACCTTCCTGTGCTTAGAAGCACCAGGCAGCATTCCAGGACTAGGCTTCAGAGCCATTTTAAACAGCAAAATCACCAAAAAAAAAAAAAAAAAAAAAGCACAAAGATGAAAAAAAAATTAAAAGTGACACTAACTAGGAGGAAGGAGGAAGGACACTTGTTTATAAATAGCAAGAGAGCTGAATCAAGAAGGCAGAGTGTCCCCTTATTGGCCCTCAGCTGATTATGTGTGCATCAAGTGACTTGAAATTTTCACCACTCTTCCCACATCCGCAAATGACAGCAGAAGCAACACAAGTATTGATTTTGGGTTCACAAATACATTTTAGTGAGTAGGCTAATTTGCAAATATGGAATCAGCAAATAATGAGGATTGACTGTACTTTGTTTTCTTTTATTTTTTCTTTTCTTTTTTATTTTTTTTGCGGTACGCGGGCCTCTCACTGTTGTGGCCTCTCCCATTGCAGAGCAGAGGCTCCAGATGCGCAGGCTCAGTAGCCATGGCTCACGGACCCAGCTGCTCCACGGCATGTGGGATCTTCCCGGACCGGGGCACGAACCCGTGTCCCCTGCATCGGCAGGTGGACTCTCAACCAATGCGCCACCAGGGAAGCCCTTGACTGTACTTTGAAGCAAAGATATTCTTTCATATTTCAAAAGGAAGAGTTCCACAAACTTTTAATACTGAGCACACCTTTAGGTGTCATTTAAGATGATACTGATGTGATGGGAATTCAGGGGCCAAATCAAGGTTGCATTGTCATATGTGTTGGTATGCTTGATGTTGAGAAAAGAACAAAGGAAAACAGACACAAAATTACTCAAATCCTAATTCCAAAGCATACCCTCTGCCTTCCAACACCGTTGGTTTGCATAGTACTTACACCTGTGAACTGATGATTTGGGTGTTGCACCTTGAAAACACACAAAAAAAGTTTCTAATCATCTCCTTGGAGCTTTCTCTAACGTACTGCTGTGTGTAATTTCTCTAACATACTGTGTGTTGTTAATGTGGGGCCTAAATTTTCAAATACTTTGCTGGAGGTGTGATAACTTCATTTAAGAAGTGACAGTTAGGGCTTCCCTGGTGGCACAGTGGTTGAGAGTCCGCCTGCCGACGCAGGGGACATGGGTTCGTGCCCCGGTCTGGGAGGATCCCACATGCCGCGGAGCGGCTGGGCCCGTGAGCCATGGCCGCTGAGCCTGCGCATCCAGAGCTTGTGCTCCGCAACGGGAGAGGCCACAACAGTGAGAGGCCCACATAGTGCAAAAAAAAAAAAAAGTGACAGTTACTAGTGTTTAAGAGCTTTGAAATCAGGCAGACCAGTGTTCAAGTTCAAGGGCCCACCACATACGCTGTGAACATGGGCAATTCACTTACCTATTTTAAGCACCTTAGTTAAATAGGGGCAGTAATAGTGCACTTCCTACAGAGTCAGTGCAAAGACCAAATGGGAGACTATATATAAAGCACCTAATAACTCGATAAGCATTTGAAAATACTGGTTATTGTCACTGTAGTGTATAACATCCTAAAGAATCTGGAGAAAGTAAATGTCTTTATATTTTATTCAGTTATCTATTTAAAATTTTTAACAGATTTGCTTTTAATAAAATTGCAATATAGTTAATCTACAATATTATGTTAGTTTCAGATGTACAACATAGTGATTTGACATTTAAATACATTACAAAATGATCACCACAATAAGTCTAGTAACCATCTGTCCCCATACAATATTATTACAGTATTATTGACTGTATTTTTATGCTGTTATCTTCATGACTTATTTATTTTATAACTGAAAGTTTGTACCTCTTAATCCCCTTCACCTATTTTGTCCATCCCCTCACCCCCTTCTTCTCTGGTAACCACCAGTTTGCTCTGTGTATCTATTAGTCTGTTTCCATTTTGTTTTTTAGATTCTACATATAAGTGAGATCATACAGTATTTGTCTTTCTCTGTCTGACTTATTTCACTTAGCATAATACCCTCTAGGTCTATCCATGTTGTCTCAAATGGCAATATTTCATTCTTTTTTATGGCTGAGTAATATGCCATTGTATATATTATATACATACATATACATATATACATTGTATATATGTAGATATATATACACACACATACATACCACATCTTTATCCATTCATCTGCTGATGGACAATGGGTTGCTTCCACATCTTGGCTATTATAAACAATGCTGCTATGAACATTGCGGTGCATGTATCTTTTCTAATTAGTGTTTTTGTTTTTTTCAGTTATATATCCAAGAGTGGAATTGCTGGATCATATGGTAGTTTTATTTTTAAATTTTTGAGGAACCTCCATACTGTTTTCTGTAGTGGTTGCACCAATTTACATTCCCACCAACAGTGCACAAGCGTTCTCCTTTCTCCATATCCTTGCCAATATTTGTTATGTTTGTCTTTTTGATGATAGCCATTCTGACAGATGTGAGGTGATATCTCATTGTGGTTTTGATTTGCATTTCCCTGATGATTAGTGATGTTAAATATCTTTTCATCTGTCGGCCATCTGTATGCCTTCTTTGGAAAACTGTCCATTCAGATCCTCTGCCCAAGTTTTAATCAGATTGTTTGCATTTTTTGATATTGAGTTGTATGAGTTCTTTATATATTTTGTACATTAACCCCTTATTGGATATACTGCTTACAAATATCTTCTCCCATTCTGCCTTTTTGTTTTATTGATGATTTCTTTCACTGTGCAAAAGCATTTTAGTTTAATGTAGTCCCAATTTGTCATTTTTCCTTTTGTTTCCCTTGCCTGAGGAGATATATCCAAAAAAATATATTGCTACGACCAATATCAAAGAGTGTACTGCCTATATTTTCTTCTAGAAGTTTTATGTTGTCAAGTTTTATATTTAAGTCTTTCATCTATTTTGAATTTATTTTTTTATAGGATGTAAGAAAATGGTCCAGTTTCATTCTTTTGCATGTAGCTGTCCAGTTTTCCCAGGACCATTTATTGACAAGGCTGTCTTTTCCCCATTGTATATTCTGGCCTCTTCTGTCATAGATTAATTGACCATATAAGCACGTGTTTATTTCTGGGCTTTCTACTCTGTTCCATTGATCTCTGTTCTGTTTTTAGGCCAGTGCCATACTCTTTTGATTACTGTGGCTTTGTAGTGTAGTTTGAAATCAGGGAGTGTGATAGATACCTCCAGCTTGTTCTTCTTTTGGAGAAAGTAAATGTCTTTAAATGCTGTTTTCCAAAGTCAAATATTTCTCTAAAAGACTAAGAATATGTCTGTGAAAAGCCACAAAAAATTCATATAGCTAGATAAAGAACAAACTTCAAAGTTTCAGCTCCACAGACAATTTCTGTTAGAAAACAGGAAAATGTGAGATGCTAGTATAATTCTTCCATCAGTGTCATCTTAACATTTTGAGAAGAAATTTTAAAATATTTTCCATTTCAACCCTCCTCAAACCTTTCAAATTCAAAACTGAAACTGCCCTTACCTAATTCTTAATGAGCAGAGTTTGCCAACTGTAGGTAAACAACCCATTAAAGGCATGGTTACATGCTGGTGGTGGCTATATCACTGAGCAAAACATCCTTCCCAAATCTACCCCAGCTTCCCTTTCTTACAGCTTTAAATCTCAATATCTATGGTTTCCCCTACAGCCCCCAGGTTTCTTTGGAGAGGCTAACTTCCCACAACACCCCTCCAACCCAGTGTGCAAACTTGATAAATAAACTGGGATTGCAACAGCCAATTGATCTAAGTCCCTTGGGTATGAAGATACTAACTTAAATTTTAAAAAGGAAAAATTCTAAATCTTAGCCATCTCAGGTCACCATAATTATCCCCTCCTTTCTTCTCTGGCTCTTGCTTTTACATAATTGTATGGTGTGTTTTTAAGCAGATGAAGGCATTTTTAACAATTCAAATTTTTAGCATTTTGTTTGTTTAGCATTGTTTGTTTAGCATTTATGAGACTTACTTCATTTGAAAAAAAATGTGGAACCATTTAGTCCCTTTGACTTTTTCTGAACTTTCATCTTTTCTCTTTTCCTCCTTATCTGTCTCCTTAAATGCTTAAATCAAGAAACTAAGTGCCATCCCTCAGAATCACAGCTTGAGGTTAACCACACTCCCTGTCAAAAATGTTCACAAAGGGCCTCCCTGGTGGCGCAGTGGTTGAGAGTCGGCCTGCCGATGCAGGGGACACGGGTTCGTGCCCCGGTCTGGGAAGATCCCGCATGCCATGGAGCGGATGGGCCCGTGAGCCATGGCCGCTGAGCCTGCGCGTCCGGAGCCTGTGCCCCGCAATGGGAGAGGCCACAACAGTGAGAGGCCCGCGTACCGCAAAAATATAAAAAATAAAGTTTGGATTAGCCCTACCCATTTTAACAAGTGGTTCCATGCCTGTTTTTCCTAAATGAGTCTACATCAATGTTTACTTTGCTTTGGAAGCTATCAAAAAATTAAACAGTTTTCAAAAACAGATAAACAAGGTGAGAAATCTGATCAGAAAGGTAAGAATGACTCAGAGGTACCCCTGCTTCTCCCCTCACCATACCTTCCATTGCTATTGTCAGCTTCCAGAGCTCTCTTGGGTCTGCAACTCGACAACCACGAATTTTAGACCAATCCTTTGAGTTTACACGTGAAAAAACGGAGGCCCACAGAGTGACCAATAGACTCAATTACAAAGCAGAGGTAGAAGAAAATCTGATTTCTAATTCAGTGTTTTATAGCATCGTCCCATCTTGCCTTCACTAAGTTAAGAGATTATTGTTATTCAGTTATGATATATGCTCCCCAGCTTCTCCTGTCCCCTTCTTCTGGATTATAAAAAATTAATAGCTGAATTTCAAAAAGCCTACCTCCTGAATTTTTGTATGTCCTGGAAACAGACACTAAAAGATAATTTCATGGCTATCATAAAGCATAGAACGATTTCATGGACATACAGCTCAGTCATACACTGATGAGTTCAGCTTTCTGTCCATTTATTACTTTTAGTAATTTTTTGTTACTTTTAGGGCAAATGAACAATGAGTTTAGTCACTGGCCATAGAGGTGCTACAGAGAATTGACTGAAAACAGACATTTATCCATTCACTGAAATATATTTAAGAGGTGATAGGTCCATGAAATAACCAAATTTCCATAGTCATTTACTCTAAATAAAATTTTACTGTGATTCACAAGATCTCTACAATTATAGCTCAAATTTGCTTCTTATGTAAATAAAAAGTGGCAATTCTACAATATCATTGCACTAGTTTAACTTTTCCATTTCCTTACTGAAAAAATATCAAATGTAAAACTTTTTATATAGTTTCACATATTGGAAATCATTATGTTATTTTCAAGTTCATCTTTAAGATGGCCCTTTGAAATGACATGAGAATTAATTTCTACTAAAAACATATTCAACCAGCATTTTACCCGTCCATTATAATCCAAATCTCAGAATTAAACATTCTCTATATACCTCTAAATCTTATTCAACAGAATTTAGAACTGGTAGACTCAGACCTGAAATATTTACTCTAAGCATTGTTTTCTTTCTTTGTTAAAGATAACATTTCCCCATTACAGTAAGAGTATATAGTTTTGTAAAATATTCAGGAAATAGAAAAAAGCATTAAAAGGAACATTTTAAATTTACCGTAATACTAAGACCTAGAGGTAAAAAGTGAAAACATTTGGTACTACATTCTGACAATTTTTATATCCTATTGTCTGCCCTCCTTTGGTATTAGTGAGTATTTTACCATGTTGTTAGGTATTCTTAGAGAATGTGGTACTGAATCACTGCCTCATAATCTATTTAACTACAAACCATATTTTACTTCATCAATTCCTAATGCTGGGTGTTTAAGGGACCCTCTCCTTCAGAGAGCTAGAACAACCCGTAGGAGGAATAAAGCCACTGCCACATATGACACCACCAGCCCACCTTCTGCCACTCAGGGACAGAGTCACATCTGCATCCCCACTCACACCCAGCAGGTTTAGAAATATGATGAGGTCTGTCTGATCACCCCAAGTCAGATTTTGACGGAGGCAGCCCTACTAGTTCAGCCATCTGATATTCTGTACAGAATGCCATAGCTTACATGCGTATCTGGCATATTAAGGTAGACACTTGCAGAGTCTGTTTTTCAGTAGTTAGTTCCTCTGAAACAGTTTGTTCCTCTGAAACCTCAAACCTAAGGTTTTGTGAAGGCCTTACCCACACATGACTGTCTTGGCCACTATCCATTCCTGATATTTCCTGAGCAATGATATCTCAGTGAAAGCAATTATTACACGACCCATCCAGCAACCGCTAGATATAATGACTGCCCTACTCTGGGGCAGCAGACACCTTTCATTTTGCTCTCAAGACCATATATGTACTGATTAAAAGCAGGAATGCTTGTTTAGGCCCTGTGAAGGGAGGTGATGAATGGTATGTCTGAACAGCTTGGTCCCTGCCTTGGTGTCACTGAAATGCCACACTCCTCACTGAAGTACGTTGATAAGCCTGACAGTGCTGGGCAACTTTTATCAGCAGACGTTATATCAGGAGACCCAAGCTGAAAGTTAGCACATGGGGTGTTCTGTCAGCACAGAAGGCTTATACCATTAGTAGATCTAAATAGAGTTTAGATTGTGGAGCCAAACAAAAATCTAGGTCACTAAGTGCTTAGAAGAAAAAGTTACAATGACTCCAATCTAAATAAAATGCTGTTTTGTTGGAACCAGAGAAATTAATCTTGCAGTCTGGTAATAAACAGTGACTCGTATATTGTTTTACATACATTATTTTAGTATCATTTAGGCAGCTTATTCTTTAGGCTATTTGAGCTAAAGCCTTCTGGGAGGGATCTAGGGTATTCCATGAGCCAAGTAGGGATTTTTTAATATGAAAAAAACCAAAAAAGCCTCTCCAATTTCTCTGGAGAGCTCATCCCTGGAGACTAACTAAACATCATAATGCCATATCATCTTAAAAATGCAAAACTCTGAAAGAAAATAAGATGCCTGTGGGAATCCTAATTCATGAGACAAAATTCAAAGAAGCTGTTCATAGTAATTTAAACACTTGGCATTTATAAAATATAATGCAAAGTAAAATATAACATAGTTTTCACACATAAAATAGATGTAAAATGAACTGGAAAAAAATTCAGTACTTTCCTTCAGGGATCATCAAAAGCTATGATATCTTCTGAATATTTACCAAAGTTCAAGGCTAATGGAAAACATGTGTGAAAAGCATTTGATAAATAGATCTGAGTGCTCAATAAAGGAGAAATATAAGAAATTTGCCTTGAGTACACTTGATCATGAGAAAAGAAGCTTTGGACCTGTTCCGCAATCCATGTTTTTTTTAATATGAGAATCAAAGCTGACTAAATTTAGTTTCTTTACTTATTATTGGAAATACCAATGAGAAAGGGAATTCCTGGAAAATGAAACTTTAGGAGAAATTCCTGAAAGAGCAAGAGAAAGGCATGAAACAAGGGAAATAGAGAAAACATAACTTGAGTAACAACAAATTTAATCATCAATATGTCAATGTGATCATGGGAAAATCTCTGAGGAAGTCACATGACTCCTTCTATTAGAAACACTGTCTGCACTTCCAGAAAAAATCGTGACCTGAGTACCTGTAGATAACTCTCCCATTAAACATAGAATTGAGAGAAAAGTGGCTTAAGTGATAGAAAGTAGAGAAGAGTATCAAGATCATGCCAGAAATGTTAAGGAAGTGTTACTTGAGATCATGTACAAAGAACACAGTGGAAGAAGAGGCTGTGGTAGGCAGAGTAATGGTCCCCCCAAAGATGTCACATCCTAATCCCTGGAACCTGTAGATGTGTTATATTACATGAAAATGGGAAGTAAATTTGCAGGGGGAATTAAGGTTGCCAACCAGCTGATCTTTAGTGAGATTGCCCAGGTGGCCCTCTTGTACTCATAAGGGTCCTTCGAAGTGACAGAGGGAGGCAAAAGAGGAAGTCAGAGTGATGAAGAGTAAAAAGGGCTTATATGATCCAGCAAGCCTATTCCTGGGCATACATCCAGACAAAACTATAATTTAAAAAGATACATGCACCCCTATGTTCATAGCAGCACTATACAGTACACAATAGCCAAGACAAAGAAACAACCTAAATGTCCATCGACAGATGAATGGATAAAGAAGATGTGGTACATATATACAATGCAATACTACTCAGCCACAAAAAAGAATGAGATAATGCCAATTATAGCAACATGGATGGATCTAGAGATGACCATACTAAGTGAGGTAAGTCAGAAAGAGAAACACAAATACCATATGATATCACTTATATGTAGAATCTAAAATGCGACACAAATGAACCTGTCTATGAAACACAAACAGACTCACAGACATAGAGAACAGACTTGTGGTTGCCGAGGGGGAGGGGGTGGGGGAGGGAGGGAGTGGGAGTTTGGGATTAGCAGATGCACACTATTATACAAAGGATAGATAAACAACAAGGTCCTACTGTATAGCACAGAGAACTATTTCAATATCCTGTGATAAAACATAATTAAAAAAATATGAAAATGAATGTAAATATATGTATAAGTGAATCACTTTGCTGTACAGCAGAAATTAATGCAACATTGTAAATCAACTATAACTAAATTTTTAAAATTACCAAAAAAAAAAAAAAGGAATAAGAAGGGCTTGACTCATCTTTGCTGAAGATGAAGGAAAAGGGCCACAACCCAAGGAATGCAGGAGGCCTATAGAAGCTGGAAAAGGTGAGGAATTGTCCCTACCCAGAGCCTACAGGAAGGAACGCAGCCCTGCTAATGCCTAATGTTAGCCCAGTAAGATGTATGTCAGATAATACATTTGTGTTGTTTGAATAACTAAGTTTGTGGTAACTTGTTTTTGGCAGCAATAGAAAACTAATATAAAGGCCTCTTAAGAAAGCATAGAAACGGCTACTTTTTAGGAGAGCCTAAAAACAATAAAATCATCCTTTCAAAAGCTCCTAATTTGAGAACAATGCTCTGAAAACAAGAAAGGATCTCAGAAAAGAAGCAGCACACAGCTTGGGAAGTCCTTTTGCCCCTGGAGTCAGCAGCTTTCAAAGCAATTGTGACCAAAGGCCCAACAGTTTATAGAATGAGTACATCAGAGAAAGCCAAGAGTGGGGTGAGGGCTCTCCAAGACTTGAGGAGGGTGGGCATTTATACCTGGATGTGGATGGCCAAATTATAAATAAGGAGACTAGGCACAGATATATCACATAGCTGGTATGGAATGACCCAGCAGAAAAATGGACGCAGAAAACTGCTTCTCCAAAACAGAAAGAAGTGTTCCCCTACTGGGACTGCCCAAGAGCTGCAGCTCCCCTCTCCCACCCTTCCTCTGGCAGCCCAACTACTGAACAAGTAATGTAAACTCACATCAACCAGACACTGGACACATGAACGCAGATAGCAGAAGACTGCAAGGCACAGCTTCCCATGCTGCAATGTGGGCTTGGACAGCATATATCATGCAAGATACGGAAGCATTACAGAAAAAGAGAAATATTGGTCAGAAAGATACCCTATGCTTTCAAAAAGCAGAATGTGAAATAAAATATGAGATGAAGAAACAACAGAGTGAAATGAAAAATGAACGGTTAGACAGCAGTAGATAAAATATTCCTCCAAGGAAACAAAATCTGTTGGTGACATTAAATATTTATTAGAAGAGAATGAAATAGAAAATTAGACCAAAAAAATGACACAGAGGACAGAAAACAGAGATCCAACATACAAATGGTTATTATTTTTTAAAGAAGACTCTAAAACAGACAGAAAAGAAGTAATTAAGATGTAATCACTAGATATGTTACTGAACTGAAAAAGATATTAACGTGCAAAACAAGTGGATTTACCACAGATGAAGTAATGATACTAAGGAAGGATGAGCCTTTAGATATATTCTAGAGGAATAGAATTAAATTCCAAGAATAAAGAAAGACCACAACCAGAATTCAGGCAGAGGGAAAGAGTTCACCTGAGATTTCTTTTCCTCAACCTTAAAAACCAATGACAACGAGGCAATGTCTACTCTACAGAGTTTTTAGGAATAAGTTTAGAGCTCATGATTTTATCATCAGCCAACTAGGACGATCAGTCATTCACATACCAAGGCATTGAAAGACATGTACAACTAGATTAGTCTCACTCATTGAAGTGCCCTGACCTCACTCCCTCCTCCTTCACATCACCCCAACAACGCTGGTATCCTTACGTTCTTAGAAATAGCAATCTGTCTCCCCACGCTCTTATTTTACACATACAGCTGGTGCAAGGGAAGAAACCTGCTGACACCTGGATCTCAGACGTCTAATCCAGAATTGTGAGAAAATTAATTTTGGTTGTTTCGGCCATGCAGTTTGTGGTTTCTTATTATGGCAGCACTGGCAAATTAATACAAAAGACAATGACAAATGGCAATTCCCACTGAGCCTAAGTGTAGTGCTGGTGAGAGTTTAAACTGGTACCACCGTTCTAACGGGCAGCCTGCAACCTAGAGCCAGTGCATCCTACTGCTGATGTTCTCTTCCCCAGAAATGCCACTGAGGACATCTATCCTAAGAAAACCATGGGATTTTATATATATATTATAATTATTTTATAATTATAATATATATTTTATTAATAATATAGAATACCTTGTTTTATTATATATTTTATATATTGTAATTGTTATATAATATAATAGTATATAATATATATTCTATATAATATCACTATATATTATAATTGTTACATAATATAATATATATTTTATATAATGATATATATTATTTATTATATTATTATATTATGTAGAGAGCAATAATGATCACACCTTTTTAAAAGTGTGATCGTTTGATAAACATTGTGTATAATTTGAGTAGTTCACTCCACAAGATATTGTGTGTTTTCCTATATTAATTAAATAGTCTTCTATTACATGTTTTTAAAATGGATGCCATGCTATGGTATCATTATTTACACATACCCATTTGATATATATATCTAATATATTATGTTATTTGTATTATATATTATATATAAATATTTTAATATACAAATATTTATAAATATATTAAATGAGTATATTTACAAAAACAGAAAAAGAAAGGAAAACTTGTAGTATCCTATATCAGAATCTGAGGTGATTTGCTACTAACTAGGAGACGAATAAAACTATTAAAAATACAATCAGTGGCCCACCTATGCCTTGCCCACGTGAAAGTCAGTAAGAATATCCTCTCTCTCTCTCTCTCTCTCTCTCTCCCCTTGCATCTTGTTTCAGAACCGAAGGTTTATGCCAAACAAACAAAAAAAGAAAACTGTTCTTCTATCACTGTGGAAAAGTTTTCATAGCAGGCCTTCTCCCTGCTTTGTACTTTCTCATTCATATCGTAGTAGGAGCTATTACTCTCAGAAAACACTGGGAAGAAAGCAAGAGTTGTATATCATCAGTGACATATTGCACTAAAGGAAATGTAATACCCACAAGTGTTAGAATTGAGCACAGGGACAGGAAGACTCTAGTACTTGTGTTTATAGTTATACTGTTATTGATGCCGCTGTTTTAGGTGTTCTTGTTTTGAGAAGACCATGGAGCCAGGAAATGGGAGAAAATCTAACTCAGCAGAGAATTACATTAAGAATTATGCATATTTTTCTGCAATTGAAAACTGAAAACAGTATTACTGATGAATATCACAAGGTAAGGTTATTGTTAAATATATGTAAATTTTAGAAAAGCACAGGTGTAAAATCTTAGGAATGCAATATAAAGATTCACAAAAGATTTAAAGTGTAAATAGAGTGTTACGTAAAATTTTACAGTAAAAAGGTGAGAAATATATATAAAATTGATTAACTTCTAGGAAAATACAAATAAAACTAACTAAAAAAATGTCAAATGAAATGAATAGTAATACATGATTATCAATCTAGACATTATAGAAATTGAGATTAGTATTTAGAACACTCAATAAATGTAAACTCCTCAATCTTACTTATCTTCCATTTCCAATCAATCGCTAAATTTTGCTGATTCGACTTTCTTAGTCTCTGTCTCATATGCCCCTCCCTCCACCCTGCAGTCAATACCACTGCTTTATATCAGGTGCTCATCATCTGCTTAAGTACAGGGAGTTCAGTTCTCTCATTTCTCCAAACCCAGCACCTAGCAAGAGACCTGGAATTAGAGAGGGAGTCAGACAGTGTGTGTTGAAAGTTTGAAAGACCATGATGAAGCAGTCAGGAGCTGATCATAAAATATAGGGTTATGGGAGTCTTCTGGTTTGGTAAATCTGATCGGGGAATGCATACCTGATGAATTCTCTGTCTGATAGAGATAATGAAGGAGGACAATGGTGTGTCCATCTGGCTGTGACTTTAAGAATTTTAAATCTTAAAATCTCAGAGAATCTTTATGACATGTGAAAAAAAGATGATTGGGTGGGGCAAGCTCTAAGGGGCCATCAGGTTTCCCTAGAGAGACTCTTAAGTACTTTGAGGCAACAGACTATTCTGTTTCTTTCATATCCTCCCTGGTGCCTTACACTGTATTTGGCACCATGCTTCCCTAAATGTGCCTCAGATTGGATCCCACTACCCCATTTAAAGTTATCACTTTGGCAATTTCTCCTCTTTCCAACATCATTGACTTCTTTGCTCTCTCTCTGGATTATTCCCAACAGCACATTCTCAGGATGTTACTTCTCAAATCTTAACGCACACACCTCAATTTTCTCTTGCCCCTCATTCCACTTTCACGCTAGCAACTACCTTATGTCTTTGCTTTAAAACTTCCTGGGCTTCCCTGGTGGCGCAGTGGTTGAGAGTCCGCCTGCTGATACAGGGGACACGGGTTCGTGCCCCGGTCCGGGAAGATCCCACATGCCGCGGAGCGCCTGGGCCCATGAGCCATGACCGCTGAGCCTGCGCGTCCGGAGCCTGTGCTCCGCAACGGGAAAAAAAACACTTCCTGAAAGAGTCATCTTTATTGATGTTTCCTCCCAGGCACATCTAGCAGACACTATCTCCTGAGAACACCCATGACCACCACAGTGCTAAATCCAATGGTGAATTCCCAGCCCCCATCAGTGACTGATCAGCAGCATTTGACCCATCATTTCTCTGTATCTCTTGGCTTCCAGAGCAACAGTTTTGCCTTTCCTTCTGCTTCACTGGACCCTCCTTCTCAGTCTCCTTTCTGTTTTTCTTTCTTTTCCTTGATGTATTATTGACCCATGGCACACACATCTCTCCTTATTTACATTGACTCTGGTGATTTAATGCAATCTCATGATTTTAAACATATCTTGGAATCCTTCAATTTATGTTTCCAGCACAGATTCTGTCTTAACTCCAGACTTATACACAAAACTGCCAACTTCACATCCTCTTGAATTTCGAATAGACGTATCAAATTCAATATGTACAGAACTCAACTCCTGATCATTTCCCTTAAACACACTTCATCTGTAGCCTTCTTCATTTCAATTACAGGCATTCCTATCCTTATGGTTATTCAAGCCAAACAAACTTGGATTCTTTCTTCATTATCTTAATCACACATACACGCCCCCCAAATCCATTCCATCTTTAAATACTGTTGGCTCTCTTTTCAACATATATCCAGAATCTGACAACTTATTTCATCTCCATAGCTCACATCCTAGTCTAAGCCATCATCATCTTTCACTTAAATTACCTCAACAATTTCCTGCCAGCTCTCCCCTTCCCTATCCTTGTCCTTTTAGAGTCTGCTCTCAACACAGCATCCAGAGTAATTGTCTGTCTCTCAGGACTCTTCTTGGATTCCATTTCCTTCAAAGTAAAATCCAAAGCTTTAAAACAGCCTCAAAGCCCCACAGGATCTGTCTACCCTCCCTGGTCCTCTGACCTCAAGGTCTGCTGCTCTCTCCTTTGCTCACTTCTCATTCATCAGAAACGTGTTACTTGGCCACAGCTCACTTCAAGGGAGCCTGGGAAATCAAGCCTTTTAGCTGGGCACATTACCACCTAACAAAATAAGGAGTTGAGAAATGAATATTAAGGAGGCAACCAGCAACATCAGCACAAATGATTATCTTATTTTTCAAATAATGAAAACGCCTCAGGAAAGTTAGATAACTTTCTTAGGCGTTCAGTAACTTTTGTAGAATATAATTTAGTTAGAAAATGGTAAATAGGAATTCAAATCAAAGTCTGAGTCCAGGGCTTCCCTGGTGGCGCAGTGGTTGAGAGTCTGCCTGCCGATGCAGGGGACACGGGTCCGTGCCCCGGTCTGGGAAGATCCCACATGCCGCGGAGCGCCTGGGCCCGTGAGCCATGGCCGCTGAGCCTGCGCGTCCAGAGCCTGTGCTCCGCAATGGGAGAGGCCACAACAGTGAGAGGCCCGCGTACCGCAAAGAAAAAAAAAAAAAAAGTCTGAGTCCACATTCCCTTACCCTTCTATTACATTAGACAATGTCTCTCATTTAATAGAAAATTATGACTTTGGATGGTTTTGAGCTGAGAATTTGTTCTCTTAAACTGCCTTACCTGAAATAGACATCTCATAATTGTTCTTGATGGTGATTAAAATTATATTTCCAGACAATGTCAATTGTTGATTGTGTTACCTGTTCTAGAATGGGTTTTTTCTTAACTCATTTTAAGTATTTATGTGTTTCTTCTCTCCATAGCCACTGGAGTAAAGTCTATCAAATATTTGTTTGTATTTTAACAATAACTTTATTCAGTTATTCTCAATCTAGGTGACACACTCTATTCCTCCATGCAGCTTTTAAATTATAGATTTCTTCTGATTTTTGATCTAAGTGAGTTAGGGGGCCTGAAACTTAGCATTAAGAAAAAACTTCCTGTATCAATTTAATGTGAAGCCAAATTTCAAATTTCCAGGTTTAATTACATAGTCTTAATAGCTCCAAGCTCCTACTCAGAGGTTGCAAAGTCTCCTCATGAGAGGATGACTACAAAACTCTCCTTCCCCATCTCCCATCACTTCTATCCTTACTCTATCTATATGCACCAGTCTTTTTTTTTTTTTTGGCCACGCCACATGCCAGACATGGCATGCGGGATCTTCCCCAACCAGGAATCAAACCTGAGCCCCTTGCATTGGGAGCTCGGAGTCTTAACCACTGGACCACCAGGGAAGTCCTATAGGCCCCAGTCTTAACACAGTAAGTCACTTTCCTGCCACTACTGTGAGGTTTCATATTTCCATCCTTATAGACACATAGCTGCTTTGAATCCTTTACTCTCCCTACATTCCCTCATCTGACAGCCAAACTTTTTTCCATCAAGACTTATCACACACATCACTGTCTCTGTAGAGAGAGCTCCCTTTTGGCCCCCACTGCACTGTTGCAGAGGCTGCTAGAGGCCACCGAAGATTTCTTCTCCACTTCCTTGTGAAGATGACATTGATTTTCTTAGAAGTAACTGCCAATTTTCCAGCTACCTTGCATCAAGGTGGAGCCATGTAACTGGTTCTAGCCAGTGGAATGTGGACATAAGTGACATGTATCATTTCCAGGAAGAAACCCAAGTATCCTCTATGAATTCCTCCCTCCACCTACCAGCTGGGTGACCCCAGGGTGACCTGAAAAGTCCAAGATGGTGGAGACACAAGGTAGAAGCAGGCCCAGTCTCTGAGTCATTGCTTGGAGGAAAGACAGCCAGGAGAGCTGCCCATTCAGGGTCATCAGCATTGGATTTTACATAACCAAGAAACATATTTTCTTTGTATTAAGTCACCAGGATTTGGCACTCTTTTCTTTTTTTTTTTTTTTTTTTTACTTTTTATTTTATATTGGAGTATAGCCAATTGACAAAGTTGTGATAGTTTCAGGTGCACAGCAAAGCGACTCAGCCATACATATACATGTATCCATTCTCCCCCCAAATTCCCCTCCCATCCAGGCTGCCATATAACATTGAGCAGAGTTCCCTGTGCTATACAGTAGGTCCTCATTGGTTATCCATTTTATATATAGCAGTGTGTACATGTCAGTCCCACACTCCCTAACTAGCCCTTCCCCCCACCCTTCCCCCCGGTAACCGTAAGTTCATTCTTTAAGTCTGTGAGTCTATTTCTGTTTTGTAAATAAGTTCATTTGTATTGATATCATTTCTTTTTAGCTTCCGAATATAAGTGATATCATATGATCTTTCTCTTTTTCTGTCTGACTTACTTCACTCAGTATGACAATCTCTAGGTCCATCCTTGTTGCTGCCAATGGCATTATTTCATTCTTTTTAATGGCTGAGTAATATTCCACTGTATATATGTACTACATCTTTATCCATTCATCTGTCAATGGACATTTAGGTTGCTTCCATGTCTTGGCTACTGTAAACAGTACTGCAATGAACACTGGGGTGCATGTATCCTTTTGGACCATGTTTTCCTCTGGATATATGCCCAGGAGTAGGATTTCCCCATATCCTAAAATATGAACTTTGTCCTCGACTCTAGTTAGTACCTTCTTTACAGAATAACATTTATTTCTTTACATGTTTGCCTCCCTTACTTGCTTGTGGATTACTTGTACCCTGAGTCCTGAGCCCAGCACAGGGTAAGCTCTCACTAAAATTTGGTGAATTGAATTCAGTAAAGAATACTAAAGGATGCTGGTAGAGTCAGAGCTGTAGTAGGACTCCATAAGACTCTATCTCCTACCCTGCACCTGTGGTGCCCAAGAGTTGTCTTTCCTTTCTTGAATTAACTGAGCTGTCCTAACCTCACACTCAGGACACTCTGATGTGTAAAACTCTCCCTCCTACCAAAAGGATCAAGTTGATTTTTTATCACCACTGCCCTGTGTATCATACCTGTAGCTGTCTATATTTGGCCTGGACACGACGCTTTTATCTGCTGGATCAATAAATCCATCTACTGAAATTTTACTCATTCTTTAGTGAATTCCCAGCAAAATGAGCATCAATGAACATCGCATGAATATGGCATTTTATTAACATTGCAAACAGAGAACTTACTTTTAGCTCTTTGTGTGTCCATTTTCCCTGTTAGATTCTGTGCCCATTCAAGGCAAAAGCCTCTTGTATCTTGTATCCTTAGCAGCTACTCCATGCTTTGCCCAGGACAGGTTCCATAAATGTGTTTTTTAGTTGAACAGCATGGATCAAATTGAGGAATAGAATTAAATACAGGATTTTCTGATTGCTCTCTAACAAAGAGGCTCTTCTATAGGAAATACTTATAACCCCCTCTAATCAGATTGAATAGCCATTAAAGCGTAATTGCTTATTTATTTATATATACAGCTGTATTCTTCCAGAAAAGAGCTAGAGATCATTTTTGATCAGTAAGAGACCTTTGATTTCCTAGGCTATAAAATGTGTGTGTGTGTGTGTGTGTGTGTGTGTGTGTGTGTGTATACATATAGGCTATAAAATGTGTGTGTGTGTATACATATATCTCAGTTATGTATCTAAGCGATGAAGCTGTTTGTCGCTTTCTTTATCTTTAAAGGGAGCTGAACTACTGACTATGGCTTTCCCAAGGCTTGAGTCTCAATTGACTTTACAGCCTATTCCAAAGCAATGCTCCTTTCTGAAAATTATCCACTGAATGAGAAAGAAAGAGTAACAGAAAAGTGGAAAATATGTCCTAAGCCCATTAAAAGATTAACACATTTTACTCCTATTATGTGCTTAGCAGATGTGAAGATGTGGGTTTTGGAAGCTATTAATAATAAAATTGCTTATCTGTTTTTCAACCTATGTTGAAACCATATGACAATTTTAGAACCTATAGGTTGTTTTCAAAGCTACACATCTTGAATAATATTTACTCTTACTGGGAATACTTAGCTTAGGAATCTTTACTGTATCGCTCCAAAATTCTTTGCATTCTAGAAAGGCTGGGAGGTCTCAGGAACTATGTTTTCCTCTGTGTCTCTCACAAGGTACAAGCTAATTGTGTACTCAGTTTAATCATGTTGGCTTTTCATCATTAAAAATTAAATTCTTAATGATGAGAATCTGGCACCTTCATCATCTATAGCACTGCATTCCTTCCTACCTTTCAAACTTCATAGTCATTGCTCAGTTTTCTAACCAAATTAAGAACACATGTGTCAGACTTAGCTATCAGAAACTGGAACTGTTCTTAATTTTAATCTATACAACACCCAGGATTTCTTAAAAGCCACTCCTTAAAACTACACTTGGCCCTCTTTATTCCTTGATCTCCAAGTTTCAAATAGATTACCTGTGCATTCAGAGCCCACATATAGAATGTCTAAAAGCAAAAAGGGGCACTACATGTATTTGCCAAGTTGTCCTGACTTTGGTTCAGTGGGATCAACCACCCTCAAACCAAGCTTACGAAGAGTCCAGCCCATATTTCTAGGGAGGATCTGGCTTAAGTTTAGGCTGTCAGAGGACTGGAAGCTTGCCAGCTGGTTGTAAAGAAAAATTTGTTGAAAGATATATTCATGTCATTTTGTGTGTGTGCCCCAAAGTCAGAGTTATGAGGAAACTTCCTTATTAGGAATAAATCAAAATCTCAAGATTCATGGAGACAGAAAAAGCCGCCCCCCCCCCCCCCCCATAAAGAGGCATATTGCCTTAGCAGATATTTAAGACAACACGTAGGAAACAAAAGATATTGTTTACACGTGACATTGAATCCCACACATAATCAAGAGAGCAGCTGAATCAATACCAGGAGCCTTGGGGTCTGGTCCTGGCTCTGGACCTCAGGGTCTAATGGACAAATGGGAGGGGCTGCCAGGGTATCCTCAGTTCCTGCCTCTGCAGTTTGCATCCCTGGATCTTCTAGTGCATTGACCCTCAAATGGGCCAACCCTAGCCAAATACGCGGTGGGGTGTGGCCATATAAACAACGCATAATCTTCGGACCAACCACAAAGCTAATGGATCAGAATCTTTAAGAATAGAGCCACAGAATCTTGATTTTTATAAATACTCCAGGTGATTCCTAATCACAGGAAAGAGTGAGAACCACTACTTTGGTGCTAATCCTAATGACAGGCAGGAATTACAATCGAGGGGACAAAGTTGGAGATTCTGGGACTCAGCATGAAGTCACCCTTGTTGATATACTCGCCGTGACTTACTGTCCCAAGTCTGATCAGTGGGTGTCGCCTTTTCATTAAGATATAGTCTCCATCTTATGTCTTAATTCAAGTAATTGGGATTCTGTCCTATTCATCCTTGACTCCCTGCCTACAACCTACTTAAAACTCTGGTCCCCTTCAGAAGATCAGTTCTGTGGACCCCTGGTTGGAAGTCTGTCCCTGAAATGTTCTTGGCTGAAGTCTGCCTCTGATGACTGGCCTGCCTGCCCTGCATGAAACTGAGAATCACCACCCCTGTGTTGTCCTTTACCATCTGACACTCACCTATGAGAACTGTCAGTGCCTGGTGTTTTTGCTGCTTCCCCCAAATCGAGACTACCACCTGCTGCCCATCACCAGAGGCTTCAGATACCATAATCTGGACCATCTTTTCTTTATACCCGGCTTTGGGCCCCAGAAGCACCATAACTCTAATGCATGGGTTGAGTTTTTTCTCCTTCCTCAGGCTATTACAGTTACCTGGACCTTGTTCAGCCATGCCTCAAAATAGGCTAAGACATTTTCTAAGGGAACTTTCAGGTAACAAGTTCTACAGTGCTTTGATGTAAGGACCTCGAAAACACATAAGGATGTGAAACAGGAAAGACATTTATGAATGACTGGACTTTCCAAGTTTTCCCACATTCCTCCAGGATGTGAGAGACAAAGGCTGCTAGAAATTGTAAAGATGAACAAAGAGACAGATGAGCCATACAAGCTGGGACCTATAGAGTCAGGCTAGAGAGTTAAAAGTAGGGTGACCACTGTCCCGTTTTCCAGGACTGAGGGGTTCCTGGGATGGGACTTTCAGGGCTCAAATTGGAAAAGTTCCTGACATACTAGATGAATTGGAAACCCCAGAACTTGAAATTGTTTGGAGTTGTGCTGAATCAGAGATTCGGGATGTGAAAGAATTAGACCAAAAAGGAAAGAAAATTAGATTTTCTTTCATGTATCTTGAGAAAATATGTAAATATCAGAATTCACTTATAAAGCACCTCCTCCGTGTCAGGCAATGTACACACATTATCTCTTTCTGTCCTCACAGCTATCTTATGAAGCAGTTATTGCAGGCTTCATTTCACAGACAAGGAAACAGAAGCACAGAGAAGTAGGTAACTAGGCAAGATCACAAAACTAGCAAGGTGTAAAGGCAGGATACAAACCCAGGCAATTTGGCTTTATCCATTTAATGACCTAAATTCTCTACTATAATGCATATAGACTGCAAGAATGTTAAAGTTACAGGAAACCATAGCAACTATTTAGTTAACCTAACCTACTCATTTTATTAATGGTAAACTAAAGACCCAGAGATTATAAGAGATCTGGGAAGATAGTGTGTATATGAGAAAGAATTCAGGGTTAGAGACATATAACCTGGGTTTGATACCTATCTCTGCCACCGATTAACTGTGTCATTTGTGTAGATTACTTAATCTCTCTGAATCTCAATTCCCTCATCTGTGAAATGAGAATAATGACATCTACTTATAAGGGAGATTTCAGGATGAAATAAGACAATGGATGTAAAGTATTTAGTAGAGTTCCTTACTTATAGTAAGGGACCCATACATAGAATTTATTGTTAGTAGTTACTAGATTTATTGTTAGTAGTTACTACTAATATCTACTATTACTACTACCTAGTAGTTACTACTACTACTATGATTACAACATCTATTACATCATCATCATCATCATCATCATCATCATCTTCATCATCATTCATAATGCCAGATCACACAGCCATCAATTACAGAAACAGACTTAAAATCTGGTTGCCTAACTTAACACAATGACATATGTTATTCCTTATTATAGAAAAAACATTAAAACCCAACCTGAGAAAGCATTCAGTAAAGACCCTTGGCATCCAAAAGATTATTCAGAATATGGCCACAAAGTTGCAGATAAGGAGTTACAAAAATTTAAATGGCATAGAGCACAAAGGAGCAAACCCAATGTCGTGGAATCTTGGGCACTAATGATGTTTCTTTAGAATATTTTCCAAGGAAAATATAGATCAAGTATATATATGGTTTTGCTTTATTTTTTATTTGTTTTGGCTTCTGTATCTGTACAGGAACGCATCGAAGACTGTCAGTCCTTCTGGATTTTGTAGCATAGATTTAAGTGTATAATAACACAGGGTCCACAAGCTAACTCGACAGAAGTCTAATTTTATGGAGCTGTATTTCTGTCAAAATCAACAAAATAACAGACCTAAAGGGACTTCAGCTCTGTGAGGGGATTTCAGCTTTGAAAGAAGCCATCCTTCTCTCTTCTCCATTTGACATAGTGAAATGTAATTAACACATGTTCAAATGTATAAACATTTCTAAATAGAGATACATGGTAGAACAGTTTGTAACACTTTCTTTGTCATACACAAACCATCCCTTATGATCATTTTTATTACACAAGTAACATATGTTATTAGTGTGAACATTTTACAAAATTAACTAATTAAAATAAGAAAATTAAAATCATCCATAATCCCACAATCTGACATAATGGTTTGTAATACTTTGTTGTTTATATTTTCTTTTTCTAAGCAAATAAAAATACATATGGAAGTAAATATACACAGTTTTTAATGTATCAAACTATAGTCCTTTCCCCCATAGCAACATATAATAAATATATTCACATATATAATACATAGAATAATTACATTCCATACCATGGTTTTAAATAGTTGCCTGACAGTCCATATGTTAATCCATCATAAGTTACTCATCAATCCCCTGTTCATGAACAGTTGGGTTGTTTACAACTTTTTTTGCAATTGCAACGTTCTTATAAACATCCTCGTTTACATACCTTGGCACACCTAAGTATTTCCTTAGACATAAAAAAATTCCTAGAAATGGAATTTCCGAATCAGTGCACATTTTTAAGGGTTTTTAACACATACTTTGTATTAAGTACTATGCATGGATTTGTAATATGTATACATAAATATTGCCATATTTCTCTACAGAACCAGTGCACTGATTTGAACTTCCAGCAGTGGGTAAAGGAAGCTTACCCTACTGCCCTTTACAGTGAGTGAGTCACTGAGTGACTCACTTGACTGAGACATGACTTGCCTGGGTGGTCATGGCTTTCAACAGAAAAAGTCTATGTAAAACATTCTCATTAGTGCTACCTTTGTGACACAAGGAAGAGACAAGAGGCAACACTCAGCTGCTGGGAGGACTTCCTGCCCCACCCAGTGGCTAACAGCTGCTGGCAACACACATGTCTAGTGTGATGTCATAGGCTATCAAAGGAAAACATCATCCAACCATAACAAGGCGACTGAGAATTGCTGGACACTACCAGAGAGAAAAGTTCTGGTTTTTAAATGGCTATCTGTTTTGCCTTAACAAATAGGACAGAAAAAAGGGGGCGGGGGGGGTGCTATCCACGTTTGGCAAGTAAGAACACTTTTTCCTCTGAAAATACTGAAAAAAAAAAAAAAGAGGGAATTATTTTGCAAATCACTACAGATTTGTGAAGTCTGCTACAAATCTCCTGGCCAGTTAGAATAGAATATTAGAAGGCCCAAAGGACAAAAAACCAAACAAATAAACAAAACCCAACTTTCTCCTGTGCCTGGGTAATAATTTCAATCATTTCCTACCAGAAGATTTAAAAACTATAACCTGGATATCTCCATGGATGAAAGCAAGGGCAATACAACAGAAAGAGATCAAATGCCTCTTCCTCAGGTTGCTGGCTTTGCATTGAAGGGAGCTACTGCCTGCATGTAACTGGGCTACTCTGTCCTCTCCTGGAGCCCACAAAGTGGAAAGAGAAGATTTGGTGAAGTCAGCACTGGGGGGACAGTGGACATGTGTACACCATGGGCAAGGATGCAGGCTGGAAGGAGGCTGAAGGGCAGTATACACTCAGGGCAAACTAATAAATAAACAAAGTACTGTCCTCTACATCATAGGCCATATGGGAGGAGTTTCTTAATTATCTTACAAATGGTTTCCTGGTGCTTACTACAGCCTTTCCCAATAGTAACTCATTTAATCCTATGACAAATTATACCCATTTTCCAATGAGGAAACTGAAGCATGCAGAGATGAATGATTTTGCCCAAGATAATACAGCTAATAAGTAGAAGAGCTAAGATTTTGACCCAGGGAACCTGGTTCCAAAACTCCACACTCTTAGCCACATGGGTACACCACCTCTCAGGGTACAGTTATAGAGACAGGGTGGGACTGAAGCCCTGAAGACTAAGGTTCACGTCTCAGGGCCACATTCTGTTAGCAGCTGTAAGTGACCAAAGGGCATTTCATTTCTCAAAGCCTCAGGCTCCTAAAATAAATATATATGCACCCAACACAGGAGCACCTCAATATATAAGGCAAATATTAACAGACATAAAAGGAGAAATTGACAGTAACACAATAAATAGTGGGGGACTTTAACACCCCACTTACATCAATGGACAGATCATCTAGACTGAAAACCAATAAGGAAACACTGGCCTTAAATGACACATTAGAGCAGATGGACTTAATTGATACTTATAGAGCATTCCACCTGAAAGCAGAAAAATACACATTCTTTTCAAGTGCACCTGGAACATTCTCCAGGATAGATCATATGCTAGGCCACAAAACAAGCTTCGGTAAATTTAAGAAAATTAAAATCATATCAAGCGTCTTTTCCAACCACAACTCTATGAGACTAGAAATCGACACAAAAGAAAGAACTGCAAAATACTCAAATACATGGAGGCTAAACAATATGCTACTAAACAACCAATGGATCACTGAAGAAATCAAAGAGGAAATAAGTGGAATCCAGACATCGGCTCTGTCCTTATTTTCCCCTCCAACCCACGCCCACCTGGATTCAGAGCTCAGCACATCTTTCAGTTCCCCATCCCACCCTGCTTCTATTGATTTGGAATCTGCATTTTAACTCACTACCCAAATGATTTTCATTCAGAATAAAGTGTGAACATTATTCTCCTAAAGAATCCCTTGATATAAAAACATTGGAACCATTTATGTACAGTGACAAATGTGGTCAAAAGGTACAAACTTCCAGTTATAAGATAAATAAGTACTAGGAATGTAAAGTACAACAATGATTAATATAATTAACACTGCTCTATGTTATATATGAAAGTTTTTAAGAGATTAAATCTTGAGTTCTCATCATAAGAAAAATTTCTTTTCCTTTCTTTAATTTTGTACCTATATGAGATGATGGATGTTCACTAAACTTATTGTGGTAATCATTTCATTATGTAAGTCAAATCATTATGTTGTACACCTGAAACTTACACAGTGCCCTATGTCAATTATATCTCAATAAAACTGGATGAAAAAATAAAAATAAATAAAAATAAAAACATTGGAAAAATAAGTCTTGTTTTTCTGAACCTTCTGTAGAGAACACAGAGGAGGGATGGGAAATATGGCAGCAGAAACTACTTTAAAATTCCCCCATAAATATCCCTATTGATCCTGTAGTTCCACACTATCAAGTGGGAGAAGGTGCTTTCAATGCCATTTCCTTCTTTCAGTTCCCAGAATTGGTAACTGAACTTTCTGATAACTGAAAATTTCTAAATTTTCACCTGGCAT
Organism: Pseudorca crassidens; assembly: GCF_039906515.1. Lineage (NCBI taxonomy): Eukaryota > Metazoa > Chordata > Mammalia > Artiodactyla > Delphinidae > Pseudorca > Pseudorca crassidens. Next base: position 128,616,239 of record NC_090299.1, on the reverse strand, counting down.
CTTTAAGATAGGATCTTTAAGATCTCACCTCTTCCTTATAAGTTGTAAATAATTTATGTATTTATCAGTATCAGTAATTTAACAAGTATGATGCTCCAATCAGATGATGGATGTGAAAGTACCTCAAAAAAGGTGATACATTAATAGAAGGTATCATTAATATTCCCCTGAAAGATGGTACAAGCTGAATAATTTAAAATATTGACTCATCTAAATGTATGATTGACATATGCATGATAAGTAATCAGAAGGAGCATTTCTACACATTGATGATTGATGCCAGGTTAACATTTCCCCACAAAACATGCCTTGGCATGTCACATAAGAGACAATACAGAGTTGGTGAGACAAATTTTCAAATCTGACTTCAAGCAATCCCCTCTTAAAAATGCAAGCAGTCTTTTCCCTCCCAGTTTGTTTTTCAATCCTAGTGGTCTTTCTTTTACCACCTTACTTTCTTACTTTATAAAAATCTCAAATGTATATTCTATACCCATTGTCTCCATTTTTCCCCTCAACCCGGTTCCTTCTTCTCACCTTGAAATTTGAACTCTGTCCAATGCTACAGTGCGATGGCTGTTTGTAATTCTACCAAGACCTCACTGTTGGGAAATACAGTGGCTATGTCACTGTCCTCACTCTTCTGAACCACCAGACTGCATTTGATATTTTCAAGTAACTTAGGGAAGAGTTTCAAATAAGAGGATTCCTATTCAAAGGCAGATAATATGAATCAGTTTGTCCAATTGTCTTTTTTTTAAATTATAAAAGGGATTTATTTTAACCACCTGCTTTGCCAACTCATTCATCATTGCAACATGAAGGTACAGCTAGTCTTTGGAAAGTTCCTCCATACCATATAGCTCATATATGAATGAAACTTGATAGAAGTCTTCCTAAATTTGATAGTAATCCTAATAATTGACATGACATTACCAGGAACAAGTTATAAAACTGAACACAGTTTTTGACATTGTTCATAATAAAAATAAATTCAATCAACCATGTCAGAGAAAAGACTGAATTACCTTTACATTCTCTCTATGGAAGATACTACAAGATTACTCAGGTAGAGGTGATAAAAAAATGTGTAGCCAAAAAACATAGGGGAAAAGAGTAATATAGAAGTTTGCAGGGTGGTGTATTAATAGAAACATTACCCTATTTTTCTGGATTTATGATATTTACCATATTTCTCAGATTTTGTTAATTTATAGTGTCTCACAATTTCCTATTTGTAATAAATATTTACTTTTTATATACTTTTGTGTTTGCAATTCTGTAAAAAGATTTTAAGGAGGGTTCCCAAAATCGTAGAAGCTTCAGACCCACCCAAACCTGCATCCTGTTAATTATACACTAGCTCTTCTATCTTAGGAATAGGGACAATCAACTCAAGTGCTTTGCTGGGTAATAAAAATGAGGTATCATTATTCATATCTTGTTAAATGAGAGTAATTCTTATATATCCCATCTTCCTGGCCCCCTACCATTTCTCTTGTCTATGAGTATACTCATGCTGGGCATAGAAGATAAATAGATAATACCTCTGCCTCAAGTAGATTTGTGCCTATTGAGGAAGAAGATGTGAACACTAATAATTATGCAGTAACTTGAAAACTTCTCTAAAGGAGTTAAGAGCAGAGCACAGAATGGGGAGAGACTGATTCCAAGCTGGGAATTCAGGAGAAGTGTCATAATAAAGGTAATGGCTAAATTGGGCATGAAAGAGTGAGAGGAAGGATGCCTCGAGAAGAAGGAGACAGCATCCCCGGGGGAAACTGCAGGTTAACATATGTAAGCAGAGTATGAAAGTCATTCTAAAGAACACACTCAGATATGCTGTGCTGGCACACAGACAGCAAAAGGAACAAACAAAGAAAAGCCATGAAGAGAAGAATCACTAGCTTCTCAGAAGAATTAACAAATGATAAGTTTATACGTGGCATCCTCTATGAAACGAAACATATGTAAACCTTGAAAATCTGCCGTCTCAAGCTCAGACATCAGAGAGGCTGAAGCACGGAACCCTCCAGCACTTGTCAGCCGAGTCACCTGGGACATCTCTGTCATTTCTCAAAGCCTCAGTTTCCTCATCTGTGACATGATCATATTAGGCCTTAGATCAAAAACTTGTCATGAGGATTAGACCAATTAAAGATAGTTGTGAACTGCCCATCTCTTTGTTAGACTGATAAACTTGGGGAAAGTCACGACTTGTCAGCCAAAACAATCAAGCTGGAAGAGGAACATTCTTGCAAATAGCCAGAGCATTCCAAAGAATTCCAGAAATGCTCTCACATTCTCTAGGACATTCCTTTAAGCACCGACTAATTTGAACGAACAGCCAAGGCGCTCCACATCAGAAATATACACACAGGGGACAAAGGCCAAAAAACAAATCCCAGTGAAAAATTATCCTCTGTGAGGAGGTAAGCACTTAATTCCATATGCTGTAAAGCATGGCTCAGAATATACTCCTGGACAAGTCAATGTCTCGTGGCTTTTTATTTTTTAGGCTGGTAAGAGTGTCTCCAGGCTGTGTTGCTTTGCACTCCTTGGAGAGACCCCCCTTTCTAGACAATTACACCTGAAGCAATAGCTTGATAGAATCCAGCCTTCATAGAATGAACTGCTTGTTTAATGATAAAATATGTGCATTTTTAAGGAGGGACATCAACCTCCTGGATTGAATCAAGGAAAATTATAAAGCAGTGAACTGTGATATGTTTTAGCCCAGAAGGCCCTTAAATCTGTCACTTTAAAATTACAAGGTAAATATTCCGTCCTAAAGACACTGGGAAAGGGCAGCCGATACATCTATCTTCTCACAGTTAAGCCAACTTCTTGGTTTTTGTGACTGGGTATTCTGAAACTCTCCATGTTTGCCAGTTGATCCTCCCAACATATGTGGCTATCATAACAACAATCTGTGAATACTGATTGGTTTGGTTTGCAGTACTCTGGTACAATAATAGTTTCTTAATCTAGAACCTGAACTATATCTCAATTTCTTAGGCATGTAACGCCTTTATGCATATGTTCTCTCCCCATCTCAGTGTGAGGAAAAGAAGTCCCAAAAAAGGTTTTCTCGAGGGAACTGTTCAGGGCTTCTATTATTTTCACATGCACCTTGCTCAGGGCTACACCACCAGCCAGCCATGCTGCAATGAAGTGCAGTATTTGCCTTAATTTGCAGATAGCGGGGGTAACTGGCAGCCTGCCTTTATCCTCTCAGCCCATCCCGGACTCTCTGCCAGATTTAGGATATACCAACAGCCTACAGAATTTCATGTTTACCTTACTAGAGAAAGTTAGGTCTGGTGGTATTAAACTTAAAACAGTGTTCCCCAACTTTTCCCACATCAAAAGGTAATATTTTTACTTGGTTAATTATGTTTCAGCCATTGTTTAAATAATTTTGGCAGCTATGAAAATATTTCATAAACAAAAGATTCATTTATAGCCTTATTTTCATCTCTAATTCTTCAAGGGCTTGGCATGAATGTAGTTGAAAGCACACAGGCTTTAAAGTAAAAAAATCCTCCTCGCAAACAGTGATTGGGCACTCATATGGCCAAAGACACATCCCACACCCTTTCTGAGCCTTGGTTCTCCCACATTAAACAGGAATAATAATGCCTACTTCAAAAGAGAGTTATGATTTTAAAATAAGTTTGAAAAGCTGGTAGCCCAGAGAAATAGATATTCACTAAATATTGGCTCACGTCCCCTCCATGAAAGAGAATTATCATTCTAAGCAGTTAAATTCCCCACATTTGTTATCTTACATTACTCCTTTTTTCCTGCATCCTTTTGTCCTCTATCAGCTTCCCTCTGTCACCTGCCTCTCTGCCTCCTTGCCTAGTTTTCTACTTCTGTATTGTCTGCTCTCTCCCTCCTTCTCATGCTCTAACTTTCTTCTCTCTCAAGACTGGGGCAAGGAGGGAAGAAAGGGGGCATGATTGGGAACAAACAGGAAATACGGTCAATTTAATTCATTTCAACTCCCAGCTCTTGTAAGGCATTGCCCAAATCATTTCAAGCAATAATAAAAAAAGAAAAATTATCTTTATCAGGAAATTACTATGTTCAAATCCTGTGCTATTTGACCTCTCAAGCTCCATCAATATCCTTTATATCAGTGGCTTTCAACCTTTACACCACTTTGCATGACAGAAAAAGCCAACACAGACGTATCAGTAGCAACTGTTCATGGAAGTTGTGAGTCACGTTAAAAGAAAGGGGCCTACGTGGTAGATGCTCAAGTAATATTTGCTTATTGCATTAATGCATTACTTATACTCACCAACACAAGTACCTGAGGATGCAAATTTAAGCTATGCCATGGATTCACAAATCAGATACAAATCTATTGCTCCAGACCTAAAAAAACAATCAACATAAACCTAAAATAAACTTAAAAGAGAGATATCGGATATTACAACTCCTTTCTTTTATATTTTTGTTTCATTATCATCAGTGATGCAGGAAAAGCACAGAATGTATTTAAAGGGGGCAAATGTTCTCTGAGTTCTCCTAGCCTAATCACCAAATAATAATAATGTAAAAAGAAGTTGACTATGACAGTGTGGTGGAGACAGCAAGAATCAGCATACCAATAAAATTTCCAAGATTGGATGATTTCTACAAAGAATTTGCAGGCTGGGATACATCTACAACCACTTTCTGAACTTGCTCTAGCAGTTCATCTGCTATGACCTTAGCTGAAGAGAGCAGGCAGCATACCATCACAGGAAGCTTATAAATAACAATGTCAAAACGGTTGGAAAGGCAATAACACTAACCATCTGAAACTGCCACTGATATAAAACAAGTGTAGAAGTTGGAGAGTGTATGAGTCATTTTTATAGTCATCTCAATAATAGCTTTGTCCAAAGGCACCACTTGTAGCTCTTAAAATAATAATTACTGTAGTTATTCTTTGTGATTGTGATGCAATCACTCACAGGATTCTAGACATAGTGAGCCATGTGGGGAAAGGGTTTCTGAAGGGGTAGGGTTCCCAGTGTTGAAAGATAAACTGAGGCATATTTTAAAATTTTAGTTTATTTGAGCAAATATCGATTTGAATTGAACAACATCTAACCTAGCAGATAAAAAAGGAGCTCCATGGAGCTGTACAAAACAGAAAACTTTTAAAGGCAGAAGGGAGCAGGAATAAGGACATTATACTAGGTGAAAAGCAGATCGGTTATTACAAAGTTACCTTCCTTTAGGGGATGGCAGGGGTCTATCAGGTAAATTATCTAACCAGTGCTGATGAGGTGATTCCTGATTGGCTGGTTTAAGATTCCATTTCTGAGAAAGCTGAAGCTGTGATTAAATTGTCTCAGTTTGTTGTCATGGGTCTTAGCATAAGTGACTGCATCTTGGGCCTGTTGTCTTGTTTTAAACACCAACTATGTTGATAAACTTTCAGGACATTTGCCTATGAGATGGGAGGCATTCTGTAAAGATATAGTAGTAACAAGACACATAAGTCAAGAAGCATAAGACTGTCAAAGACCTAAATTTATTCTCTTGCTGAGAAAAATGGGATTAGGTGGATTTATTGTCATTTTAGATGCCAAAGGTAATCATATGTATGCACTTATAAAATTACATTAATGTCTCTATATAATATATATATTAATCTCTCTCCAAAATCTCTATAATAGAAATTTATGATTCATTTATATTTTATGGTAACAATATTTAATATAATTCTGCAGAGTATTGTTTTACTAAGACAAATACTCTTAGATGGGAGCAGGATGGTTTCATTGCACAAAGACAGGGGAAACCATTCACATCAAATTCAATGTGAAAACCGCCCCCTGGAGTGGGGCAGCAAGGTGGCCCTTGATGAAAAGAAAAGAGGTGGAAATGATAAAGGAGAAAGAACATGAGGGGAAAATATTGAAGATATATCCTTCTAGGCAAATATTCACTTATAAAATGTTTGATCATTGAGGGGTGTTAGGAAACAAAGAAAATATGTTTAAAGTAAAAATTATTGACCCACCAATTTGAAAAGAAAAAGTCCACAATTATTAAGAGAGAGGATGGGAAATAGAAGCAAAAGAGAGACATTAGAGCTCACTCTAGTCCCTCAATCAATTAGAACAGGAAAAGTTCCTATTATTCCTAATGCTCTCCACCAAGGAGCCAACAGAAGACAAAGCCCCCCAAAAAATAACACTCACCAGAATTATCAGAAAAATGGGCAGGAACTGAAAGGAGAAGAGAGTGGAGAGAAGTATTCGTTAGAGGAAGAAGAATCAATTAGACGAAAATATATTGACTAGTTTTATGTTGTAGAAAGTAGCAACAGTAGGAGACTTGGAAGAAGGATGGAGGAAGACAAAGTAACAAGATTTCTGAAGGAACCAGAGGAAGGGAGCCTATTCTACACACATCACATCATATCATGCTTCGCTGTAGCTAAAGACAAGCATTTGCTTGACCTTCTGTCCATTGCTACCATCAAGTCATCATTACCATAGCAACAGTAGCAACAGAATACTTACTATGCCCTACCGTACCCTACTAAACACTGCATACAGAAGATTTTACTTCGTTCTTCAAGCTCTTTTATGAATAACATCCTATTATTATTCCTATCTTTACAGATGAAGAAGTCAAGTCCTAGAAAGTAGAGGTATTTACAACTAACTTCACATTGTTCAGAGTTAAAAAGATTCTGTACCTACACACTCAAACCCTTAAAGATTAAAATTAACCTCAAACTAGCCTGATTTTAGTTAACATTTAAATACATTACTAAATGATCACCATCATAAGTCAAGTAACCATCTGCCCCCATGCAAAGTTATTACAGTATTATTGACCATATTTGTTATGCTGCATATTACATCTCCATGACTTACTTACCTAAGAATTGGAAGTTTGTGTCTTTTCAGACCCTTCACCTATTTCACCCAACACCTCACTCCTTCCCCTCTGGCAACCCCTTGTTTGTTCTCTGTATCTGTGAGTCTGTTTTTGCTCTGTTTGCTTGTTCCTTTGTTTTGTTTTTTAACAAAACATATAAGTAAGATTATACGGTATTTGTCTTTCTCACTTTGACTTATTTCACTTAGCATAAGAACCTCTAGATCCATCCATGTTGTTGTAAATGGCAATATTTCATTCTCTTTTATGTCTGAGTAATATCTCATTATATATATAACATCTTCTTTACCCATTCATCTATCAATGGACACAGGTTGCTTCCATATCTTGGCTATGGTAATATTGCTGCAATAAACATAGAGATGCATATATCTTTTTGAATTAGTGTTTTTGTTTTCCTGGGATAAATACCGAGGACTGGAGTTGTTGGATCATATGGTAGTTTGATATTTAGTTTTTTTGAGGAAACTCCATACTGTTTTTCAGAGTGGCACCAATTTACTTTCCCACCAACAGTGCACAAGGGTTTCTTTTTCTTCACATCCTCACCAACCCGTTATTTCTTGTCTTTTTGATGAAAGCCATTTTAACAGAAGTGAGGTGAAAACTCATTGTGGTTTTGTGCATTCCCCTGATGATTAGTAATGTTGAGCATCTTTTCATGTATCTGTTGGTCATCTGTATGACTTCTTTGGAAAAATATCTACTCAGATCCTTTGCTCATTTTCTTAGTCAGACTGTTTGTTCTTTTGATACTGAGTGATATGAGTTCTTTATATATTTTGAATGTTAGCCTGGATATGTCTTTTGCAAATATATTCTCCCATTCAGTAGGCTGCTTTTTCATTTTATTGATGGTTTCCTTTGTTGTACAAAACAGCACAGCATTTTCTTGATTAGTCTGGCTAAAGGTTTATCAATATTGTTTATCTTTCCAAAGAACCAGCTCTGAGTTTCATTGCTCTTTTCTGATGTTTTTGGTCTTTATTTCATTTATTGCCACTCTGATCTTCATTATTTCTTTCCTTCTACTAACTTTGGGTTTGGGTTTTTTTTTTCTAGTTCCTTTAAGTGTAAGATTAGATTGTTTATTTGAGATCTTTCTTGTTTCCTGATGTAGGCCTATATTGCTATAAATGTCCCTCTTAGAACAGCTTTTGCTAAATCCCATTATTTTGGAATGTTGTGCTTGCATTTTCATTTGTCTCAAGGTATATTTTGATTTCCAGGTTCATCACTGCAATGATCCATTGGTTGTTTAGTAGCATGTATTTTGACTCCACATGTTTGTGGTTTTTGTTTTTTTTCTTGTAGTTGATTTCTAGTCTCATACTGTTGTGGTCAGAAAAGATGCTTGACTTTTCAGTCTTTTTAAATTTATTAAGACTTGTTTTGTGACCTAGCATGTGATCTATGCTGGAGAATGTTCCATGTGTAATTGAAAAGAATGTGTATTCTGCTGCTTTTGGATGAAATGTTCTATATACATTCATTAAGTCAATCTGGTCTAATATGTTGTTTAAGGCCAATGTTTCCAATTGATTTTCTGTCTGGATGATCTATCCATTTATGTAAGTGGGGCATTAAAATCCCCTACTATTATTGTGTTACTGTCAATTTCTCCCTTTATTTCTCAGTTCATATTTGATTTATGCATTTAGGTGCTCCTGTGTTGAGTGTATATGCATTTAAATGTTAAATATTCTTACTGGATTTATCCCTTTATCATTCTGTAATGCCCTTCTTTGTTTCTTGTTACAGTGTTTGCCTATTTTGTCTGATATAAGTACTGCTACCCCAGCTTTTTTTGTTGTTTCCATTTGCATGGAATACCTTTTTCAATCTTCTCACTTTAAGTCTGTGTGTGACTTTAGATCTGAAGTGACTCTCTTGTAGACAGCATATACATGGGTCTTGTTCTTTTATCCATTCAGCCACCCTTGTCTTTGGACTGGAACATTTCATTCATTTACTTTAAAGTAATTATTGATAGGTATGAACTTATTGCCATTTTGTTGATTGTTTTTTGGTTGTTTTTGTAGTTCTCTGTTCCATTCTTGCTCTCTTGCACTGCTCCCTTGTGATTTGATGACTATCTTTTGTGTTATGTTTAGATTCCTTTCTCTTTATTGTTTGCATATCTATTATAAGTTTTTGGTTTGTGGTTACTGTGAGGTTCATATATAACAACCTATGTATATAGGTGTCTATTTTAAGTTGATGATCTCCTAAATTTAAATGCATTCTAAAAGCACTACATTTTTATTCTACTCACAATTTTTTATGTTTTTGATATCATATTTTACATCTTTTTATTTTTTGTATCCCTTAATTACTTATTGTAGATATAGGTGATTTCACTACTTTTGTCTTTTAACGTTCTTATTAACTTATTAAGTGTTTAATCCACTACTTTTACTATATACTTGCCCTTATCACTGAGAATTTTTCCTTTCATAATTTTCATATTTCTAGTTGTGGCCTTTTCTTTTCCACTGAGAAAAGTCCTTTTAACATTTCTTGTAAAACTGGTGGTGCTGAACTCTTTTAGCTTTTGCTTATCGGTAAATTTATCTCTCCTTCAATTCTGAATGATAACCTTGCCAGGTTGAGTATTCTTGGTTGTAGTTTTTTCTTTTCAGCACTTTGAATATATCATGCCACTCCTTTCTGGCCTGCAGAATTTCTGCTGAAAAGTCAGCTGATGGTCTTAGGGAGTTCTCTTGTACATAACTAGTTGCTTTTCTCTTGCTGCTGTTAGGATTCTCTCTTTATCTTTAATTTTTGACATTTTAATTATAATGTGTCCTGTTGTGAACTCCTTTGAACTCATCTTCTTTGGGACTCTCTGTGCTTTCTGGACCTGGATGTCTGTTTCATTCCCCATGTTAGGGAATTTTTCAGCTGTTATTTTTTTCAAATAATTTCGCTGCACTTTTCTCTCTCTTCTCCTTCAGCGACTCCTATAATGGGAATTTTAGTACACTTGATGTTGCCTCAGAGGCCCCTTAAACTATCCTCATTTTGTAAAATTCTTTTTCCTTTTCTGTATTCACCTTGAGTGACTTCCACTACTCTTTCTTCCAGATCACTGATTCATTCTTCTGTATCACTTAATCTACCATTGATTCCCTATAGTCTATTTTTCATTTCAGTTATTGTATTCTTCAGCTCTGATTGGTTCTTTTTTACATTTTCTAACTCTTTGTTGAAGTTCTTTCTGTGCTTATCTATCTTTATCCCAAGTTTGGTGAGCATCTATATGATCATTACCTTGAACAACTTATCAGGTAGATTGTTTATCTCTGTTTGGTTTAGTACTTTTTCTGAGGTTGTGTCTTGTTTCTTCATTTAAAACATATTCCTCTGTCTCTTCATTTTGCCTAAATCTTTGTGCTTATTTCTTTGTATTAAGTATGTCTGTTACATCTCCCAATCTTGGAGAAGAGGCCTTATGTAAGAAATATCCTATGGGGCCCAGCAGCACACTCCGCTCTGGCCACCAGAGCTAGATGCTCCAGTGATTTCCCCTATGTGGACTGTAGGTACCCTCCTGTTGTGGTGGAGCTGACTACTGTGCACACACTGGAGGCTAGTCTGGCCCCCAACCCAGTTGGCTGTGAGGCCCTAATTTGTGTGGTTGCTGCAGGCATGCTGGTGGGTAGGGCAGGCCTCTGGTGCTAATAGGCTACAGGGAGGATTCCAAATTGGCACCTGCCAATACCAGTGTCAGCAGTAGAATGAGATCACAGAAATGGCTGCTGCCAGCATCTCAGTCCCAGGAGGAGCCTCCTGCCTCTCTGGGAGGCTCTCCAAGATCAGCAAGTGGGTCTGACCCAGGCACCTTTCAAACTTCTGACTCTGCACCTGGGACTTGGGACATGCAAGATTTTGTGTGTGCCTTTTAAGAGCATAGACTAGGTTTCCTACACCCCTCTGGCCCTCTTGAATGTAAAGCCCACTGGCTTTCAAAGCCAGATGTTTCAGGGCCTTGTCCTCCCACTACAGGACCCCTGGGCTGGGGAGCCTGATGAGGGGCTCTGATCCCTCAATCTTCAGAGGGACCTCTGGGGTTGTGATATCCCTCCTGCTTGTGGGTCACTACACCAGAGGTGTGGGTACTGACCAGACTGTACCACCTTACCTCCTACCTATCTCACTGTGGCTCCTTTTTTTTATATTTTTATCTGTGGAAAATCTTTTCTGCTAGTCTTCAGGTCATTCTCAGAGATAGTTGTTTAGTAAGTACAGTTGACACTTGAACAAAGCAGGGGTTAATCCACATATAACTTATAGTTGGTCCTCCGTATCCATGATTCCTCTGCCTCTGCAGATTCAACTAACCACAGACCATGTAATAACATAGGATTTATTACTGAAAAATATTTACGTACAAGTGGACCCAGGCAATTCAAACTCATGTTGTTCAAAGTCAACTGTACTTGTAATTTTGGTGTGCTCATGGAAGAAGGTGAGCTCAGGATTTTCCTACCCCACCATCTTGATCCCAATCCCCAAGGCCAAGGTTGTGCATTTCCTTATCTGTTTCATTGACCATCATTCAATAATTACTGTATAACAACATCTCCCCATGTCAGTAATCCAGACTATTAACCTACCAAATATGAACTTTTAATCTTAATAAAATATCCCCCAAAACAATAAAACTCCTAGGTGAATAGGACAATACTACAGTTGACTTTTGTAAGCCATCATTTGAATATATCTATCTAATGCTGTAGCCAAATTATTTACTCATGAGTGACACAAAGAAATTCCTCATTTTGGGTAAAAATCTACTGGAAAATTAAACATATGGCTGAGATAGAGAATGATTATGACTTGTTAGTAATCACACTGATATACTCAAGACACATTCATACACACTGATTCCTTCTTGCTGGAACACTCAGATTTCCAACAAGTTCATATATGCATTTAAATACTTTCGTCTTCCTGTTTTGATGATGCCTATTACAGACAGATGATGTTTGAGACTCTGATTCCTTTGAACACAAGGTTTTCCTTAGGGGATCTAATGTGCTTGGTCAAATCATAAAGTTGAATTATAGGGGTCCAAAGTCTATGCCAGAAGGTCAGAAGGTACTTGTTTTAAAAAACAAAGGAGGTATTCACAGTTTAAAGCAATGATATATTTAGATCCATGTTATGGCATATGGGGTAGATAGTCACCAATTCTATTTTCTTTTTCTCAGAAAAAAAAAAGCATAAAACTCCAGTGTTCCCTATAGTTGGATTAGGTTCAAGTACAGACTGGGTTTTGGCCAGTGACATGTAGAGGGAAGTAATATACCACGTTCATGCCTGTTTCATAAGATCCAATGCATGACCATTCAGAAAGGCAACCATAGAGATGATGCACTGAAGATGACAACATCACAAGATGAAAGACAGCAACTTCAACTTCACTGGACAGTGATTTGAGAAAGAAACAAACCTTTTTTTACTTAGGCACTAAGCTCTGAGACTCAACAGCTTGTTTACTACTGCACCATAACTTAACTCAATCTGACTGAGAACGTGGTACTGGCCATGGGGAATACTATCAGAAAACTAAAGATGTGACAGGGCATCAGGCAGCAAAGAAGCTGATATCACAATCTGGAAATATGTGATCTAAGTTGTGCAGTGGGGGGGAAAAAAGTTGTAAAACTGTTATCGATGGTAATTTGATGGATGTACTCCTAAGTCTGAAGCTCTAGAGTAAGGTGATGGAAAACAGTCCCACCATCAGTGTATACTGGTTAGTATAGGCTGCACTTGGCAATGCATTACATGAAAGGGATGAGTTCAGGAAAGAAGTGACTGGTTTGGAACACTTTAAAATACAATTTTCATCTCAGGAGTCATACTTCATTGAAATAGCAGTGTTTCCCAATTTCCACAGGGCCATTATATATTTAACATTAAGGATTAACACTGTCTATCTTAAATCCACTAGCCAAACATCATTAGCTGCTCTATTTTTAGCCAGGTCTATTCATATTGGGTGGTGGAGGGACAAAGACTGGACGTGTGGAGAAAGGAAAAAATAATGCAGCTGTATCCCAGCCTTTCAGAAGATCCCTTCTGAGTGAGTGGGTTAGAGTCTGTTTATGCTCTCCCTAACAATGCAGTATTTTTTAATAGCATGTGGACTCTTCTGAATGTTTAGTGAACTCTCACATCAGGAAGGAAAATAAGCAAGACCATTATCTTACAACTTTCTTCCTAAGACAGAAAAAAATATAAATCTAAACACAATATTCAAATTCTCTTGAAAGACCAACTACAGATCTGGGGTGGAGAAACTTGAAGAGTGTGATCTGGTATTCATTTCAGCAAGCTGAATTTAATTTTCTACTTTGGAAGGCCATGTATGATAGTCATTGTTTAACATCATTCCTCTTAGGCCTCAAAAATCCCCATAAAAGAAATCTTATGGGGAATTTTTGTGGCTCATATTATGCCAAAGTTCTGAAAAGAGTGAGCTCGAACTTGGTGACCAATAGAGTTTCCTTCTTGTCCAAGGAGGAATAGCTTTGATCACCATCTGGACCACATGGAAAGCATTGAAAACCTGGTTGGGGAAGAGCCAAATAAATCACGTTGGTACCATCTGGCAATACTAAAAGCTGGGAAGGGGGTGGAAATTGCCACGGGCCAGTCCTGAAAAGACTACCTAGCCAGAGAAAACCTTAATGAGTTAACAGAGTAGGAGTCTTCTTGAAATAAGAATCAGGAGACGTAGGCTGTAAGACAGACCCTCCCTCTGACCATATATGTGACTTTAGGACAAGCCATGCCTCCATTTTAGACTTCATTCTCTTATTCTATAGAATGAGGGAGTTGGGCTTAATTATGGACTGCCAAGTGAAATACCTAGGAGCATGTAGCAGGTAGTCTAATAGGGAGACCCACACACAGTGGGGACCATGGCTAAGTGAAGAACACATGCCCTTCCAAAGGGAAAGCTGCTATTCAACTCCAGCTAATTAACACTATGCAGAATACAGGCCCAGCATTGACAAATTTCCAATTTTTTTTAAGAGAAGCTAGAAATCAGGGATTTTTATGAAAAAAAACCTTTTCATTCCTAAACATTCACACCTAATTCAATTTTTTAAGCACATTACTGCCCAAACAAAATCAACAAAAAATATCTGCTGGCACGTTGTGGCCTGGAGACCACATTTGTCCCCCAGGCATTGTCAGATAACTAACTCAGCTAACTATCTCCTCAAATCTTTGAAGATAAATTTAAATTAATCACCTGATAAATGACATTTTGTTTCCTCAATCTATAATCCATTTTCTCTCACCTTCAAAGTGTTCAGAAATGAACATACACAGTGTGGGGACCCTAAAGATTTGTCTTCCTCCCTCACCCCACTGAAGCTGTGTTCCCTGTTACCCATGATTTCCTGACTGCCAGCTCGAAAGGCAATCACCCTGCCTTCATTCTTAACCAATTTCTAGCAACTCAAATCATTAACAACACCTCTTCTTGAAAAACAGCCTCTTCTGGGTTTTCACATGTTTCTAATCACCTTGTCCCAGGTTCTTCCACTGCCTCCTTTTTTCCTTCCACTTCCTAAATGTGGGTGTTCCCAGAGATGCAGTCCCAGCCTTCCAATAATCTCTTTAAGTTCTTATCCAAAGATCTCATCTGTAACTTCAGCTTCAGTCCTCACTAGATTCATTCATATGCACAAACATCTCCTCTCCTGAGGAGCTCCAAGTCTCCGTTTGTAATGTCCATTTGAACATTTCTGCTTGGACTATGTTGCCCATTCCTTAAGTTTGCTCCAAAGTCATTGTTTTCTCCAAAACTTCTTCTCCCTTGTGTTCCTCTTGCTACTAAAGATCTCCCACCATTCTTCACACCATGCCTCCAGTTACTGCAAGTTAAAATCCTAATTACCTTTTTTTTTTACATCTTTATTGGAGGATAATTGCTTTACAATGGTGTGTTAGTTTCTGCTTTATAACAAAGTGAATCAGTTATACATATACATATGTTCCCATCTTTGACTCACCTCACTCACATCCACATTTAATGATCTATTCATGATATTGGGAGCATTCATCTCTATCTTTCTAAGGAAGGCACCTGCAATTACCACTTCTGGGTTATATACACCACTTGCATCTTTCTTACTTCCTAACTCCAGTCTGTATTAGGCACTGCCACCACGTTATCACTTGCATCACGTCATAGGCTCACGTCCATTGCCCCAAGGGACAAATACCAAATTTCTGTATCTGACATTCAAAGTCCACTGTTTGGCCCATAGCCATCTTCCCCATCCTCTCAATACAGAAGACCTTCTGTTCCAGCCAAACCAGACTAACCATTGTTCTCCAAACACTATGTTTAGTTTTTGCTTAAAAGGTCCTCCCTTGTAATTTCTACCTGTTCAACTCCTATTCATTCTTCAAGGCCCAGTTCAACTTGCATCTTCTTCCAAAAGCTTTTTAAATTACCTAGGCCCAAGTGATATCTCCTTTAACAGATCTTAAGGAAATGTTTTTTGGTGCTGCTTCCTTATCTAGAGAAGAAATCTCAGGTGTTAGCTTCTAAAAGCATCATTGTTCTGCCTTTCACATGTAGGTGTATGGTAAAATTTGGTGTGTGGTGTGAAGTAGGAGCCCAAAGTTGTTGTTGTTGTTGTTGTTGTTTTGCATGGATATTTTCCTAGCGCTATGGATGTCTACCTTTTCCCTACTGTTATCCAGTGCCAACTCTGTCATAAATTAAGGTATCAAATGTGTGAGAGGTGGTTGTTAGGCTGGCAACTCCATTCTATTGGCCTATTATGAATTCTTGCACCAATTTCACATTGGCTCAGTTAATATAGCTTTTATAATGTCTTGATAATCAGTAGAGGCTGTCCTTCTACTTTGTTCTTCTTTAAGAGCATCTTGCCTATTCTAGGCCCTTTCCTTAAAAATTTCCATATAGATTTCAGTATCAGCTATTCAAGTACTCCTCTCTCCCTCTCCCTTCAAAACAATTAACAACTCAGTTAGGATTTTGATTATTGTTTCTTTGGATTTCAGATCAACTTACCTCTTACTTTCCCTGTTTTGGTTTGTTTTTTTGTTTTTTGTCAGACTAGGCTTTATTTGCATGCTTTAGGTTTAATTTTCTATTTTTTCCAGTTTCTGAAGATGAAAATCTTGGGAATTTCCTTTTATTCATTTCCTTTCATTCGTTTATGCATTTAGCTATATTCACAATTTTTAATGTTATATTTTCTTATTCATTCTATTCCAGATATTCTCTATTTTCTCTTGTGACTTCCTCTTTGATTCATGGATAATTTAGAAGTATGCTGTTTAACCACGTATTTTGTAATTCTCCAGATATCTTTCTGTTACTGATTTCTAGTTTAATTCTTGAGTGATCAGAGAACATTCTTTTTAAGATTTCAATTCTTTAAAACTTGTTGAGATTTGTTTTATGGCACAGAATATGTTCTACTTTAATGAATGTCAATTAGGTCATATTGGTTGATAGTGTTGTTTACATCTTCTACATTCTTAATTATTTCCTCTCTACTTGATTCATTGATCACTAAGTGGGAAGTGTTGACATCTCCAAATGTAATTATGGATTTTTCTGTTTCTATCAGCTTTGCTTTGAGTATTTTGAAGTCCTGCTGTGCTTCAAATACACATTTAAATTGTTATGTCTTCTTTGTGAATTGGCTTCTTTATCAATAAGTAATGTTCCTCCTAATCCTGGATAATATTTCTTGGGTGAAGTCTATTTTGTCTGATTTTAACATGGTCATTCCACTTTCTTTTGATTTGTGTTTGTATGGTGTATCTTCTTCCATCTTTTTACTTTTAAGAGATCCAAGTACTTAGATTAAAATAGTATTAGGTAGACAATATATAGTCAGTTCTTGTATTATCATCTAACCTGACAATCTCTGCCTTTTAACCAGCATAGTTAGATAATTTAATTATTAATAAAGTGAGTTTAAATCTACCACCTCTCTTGTTGGTTCCTATTTCCCAGATGTTCTTTTTTTCCCTTTTTTGTAACCATTTAGATTAATTGTGTATTTTTTATTATTTTTCTCTCCACAAATGGCTTATTAGTTATACTGCCTTCTTTAAAATTTTAAAGGTTGCCCTAAAGTTGACACTATATATTTTTAATTTATCATAGTCTGTTTTAAAATAATGTTATTTTACATACTGTGTAAGAAAAACAATATATTTCCAGTTTCTCCCTCCTATAATTTGTACTTTTTTGTCTTACATTTTATTTTTACATATATTACAAAGCCTTTAATACATTTTCATTATTTTTGCTTTAAATTGTCAGTTAGCTTTTAGAGTGATTAAAAATAAGTTAAAAATATATATCTTATATTTTCCTTTATTTTTAACATTATTGGTGCTCTTCATTATTTTGGTAAATCTAAGTTTCCACCTAGTATCATACCCCTTCTGCATGAAGAACTTCCTTTCATAAAGATGTAACTTCATTGTCTTCTGGCTTTCATAATTTCTAACAAGCCCACTATATATATATTTTTTTTGGTTATTTGAAATTGTAAAATATCTTTTCTCTGACTGTTTTCATGATCTCTTTACCTTTGATTACAATCGTGTTTCAAATTTCCTGTTTACTTAGTTTTTAATTTTTTTGTTTGTTTTCAGTATTGATCCTTCTTGCAGTTCTCTGAGCTTCTTGGATTTGTAGTTTGATATATTCCATTATTTTGGGAAAGTTCTCAATCTTTATCTCTTTAAGTATTTTGTTTGCCTCATTCTCTCTTTATCTTCTTCAAGAACTCTAGTACACATATATTAGACCATTTACTATTGTTCCAAAACTCTTGGATGTTATCTTTTTAAATTTTTTTTTTACACTTTGTGTTTCAGTTTGGATAATTTATATTATTCAGTTTGAATAATTTCCATAATTTTTCTTGACTTATCTTCAAGCTCACTCCTTCTTTCCTCAGCTGTATTAAGCCTATTGATGAATTTGTCAAAGAAATTCTTCAATTATAATATCCATTTTTTAAAAAACTTTGTTTATAAATGGCTTATTCTTATAGTTTCATCTTTCTTCTTAAGTTTCCCATCTGTATATACATGTTGTCCACCTACCTTTCCCAGTAGAACCTTTAACGTAATTGTTATCATTATTTAAAGTCCTTACCTGATTGGTCTTGGTCATCTCTGCATCTGGATCTTTTGATTCCCTTACCTCTTTACAGTGGGTTGTATTTTTTTCACAATTTTTGTCTTGTAATTTTTTTTAATGAATATCCATCATTATATGTAGGACAATTGAATCTGAGGTAACTAGTATTTATGCTCCTCTTCTGTCAAGCCCCTTGAATTAGACGTTAAGTTAATCTAGTCAAATAATGAGCTGTATCTGGTTTCACTTCAGTGCACCAACTTCAGAGCAAGCTTCAAACTCCTTTGGTAGTGGGTTGCAATTGCCTTGTGCTTAGTTGGGGACTGGAGCACCAAGCAGTTTTTCTCAGTGTCCAGGCTCCATCTCAGCTGCCACATGCCTGCCTCACAGAGGAGGGCTCGTTCCACGCTCTTACCACACCCCCAGCTGTAGATTGCTATTGCTTGATGCTCAAGGCTAGACTTGGTGAAGGGAGGTCCCTCTCTTCCTGGTTTGGCCTCAGTCTTAGGCAGGCCTTGTGTTCCTGGAACTTGGGATGGAGGGTTTTCAGCATTTCTGTCTTTCTTACCATGGCAACCAAGCTCTGCATTGCATCTGTGGTTCATCTTGGGCAGGAGTTTCCTGCCCTCCTCTATGGTAGCAGACTAGTGCTTGGTCTTACTATGAGATCCAGAGCCCAGGCTACTTGGCTCTCCCATGGGGATAAAGGGTTTTCTTCTGCTCTTTTCCTAGCCACAGTGGTTCTTTCCACCTGTGAGTGACAGTGTTTGCTGCCCCTCCTTGGTGGCTTAAGACCTTTTATTCATAGGTGAGAAGAGACTAGGAACAGAGAAGCTTTGAGTTTTTCTGCAGAAGGCACAGATCACCTCTGCATGCCTGTGCCCCAAGGAGAAGTGCAATTTTCTGTCCTCCCCTCACGAGCACCCAGTAAAGGTGGATAGAAAAGATCTTGCTAGTAAATGAGAATTCATCTATTTCACACTGGCA
Organism: Pseudorca crassidens; assembly: GCF_039906515.1. Classification (NCBI taxonomy): domain Eukaryota; kingdom Metazoa; phylum Chordata; class Mammalia; order Artiodactyla; family Delphinidae; genus Pseudorca; species Pseudorca crassidens. Next base: position 128,597,161 of record NC_090299.1, on the reverse strand, counting down.
TTATAGCCCACACTTGGCTTTGAACAGCTGGTTAAAATTTTAGCTGTTATTCTGACCTGCTTATATGGTACGGTCTCTTCATTTAGTTGAGACCACTCATATTCCATGGACTTGTCATTCTGGAATTTAGGTTACTTTGTGACCTCAGCTCTCTAACGGGCTCAAGAAAAGTTATCACTTTGGAGTGCACCTGACTTTTTCTCCTTGTTAGGGTGGGTAGGAGCAGCTTTCTTTCCAGGTTTTTACATCCTAGGTGAAAGTGGGGAAAAGTAACTTACTTTTATTGGAATATCTGGCACTTGTGTAGTTCTTTAGGACCTGAAAAACTATAGATAACTTTGTAAATGCATTTAAGAAGTATTTTAGGTGTCCTGCATCATTACACAAAAAAGTAATTCTTGTCACAACAAGAAGAAGTCAAGATCCTCAAAATTCAGGAACTCACTTTCCTAATAAGCCTTTCTGAAAAAAATAATAATAATGATTTTTAATGATCATAATACTTATCAAGAAAGAATATAGAATCAGTTCCACTGAAGGGAATTATGCAAGGACTTTATCATAATAAAAGCTAATATACAAGAGAAACAATATTGCATAAAATGTGACTTAGCCTCAAACCAAAACAAAGAGTATATTTAATATAATTTTACAAGGACCTCTGTTTAAGTTAGTCTCATCAATAAGATAGTCCCATAATATGGATCCTCAGGATTCACAATAGCATGATTTCAAATAAGATTTAAGTTTGTCCTTCTTGAAAGCAGGACTGACTAGTTTGTTTTCAAGGGTCCACCAGAGGTGTAAGTTTTATACTGGTATGCTTCTTATATTTAAAAATATCACTCTATTCATATGTATTTGTAATAGTCAGTCTTCTGCATACTTATCTGTAGATTCTATGGCTTAAATAACAAATACCTCCTTGCCACATTTTAGTTGTATTTATTTATTCAACAAAAATACACCAAGTTCCTACTATAAGCCATATGCTAGAGATACAAAGTTGGAAGGCATGGTTCATTGCTTCAAGAAATTTACAATCTCTGTGAGACATATATTAAAATAATACAGTGTGATCACTACTAATATGGAGGCATAGTCAATGAGAAAATAGAGCAATAGAAATATGAAATAATAAGAGATAGGAAATAGTAAGGATTACAGTGGGAAATCTACTGGTCCTAATGACTCTGGTCAAAGAACATGAAAATTAGTGACTAACATGCATTAAATTATTTAAGGAGTACGAAGTATATGCCAAGGCCCAAAACACAATGTAAATGGAGAAAACTAATAATGTTTCATACTCCACTGAGGCACAAATGAAAACTTCACTTTAAAACAGGGACAATAATTCGTAAATGAGTAACACTAGAAACAATCATAGGGAGTTATAAGAAGTCAAATGAAATAAATCCAGGATTTATTTAGAACACTAAACAAATCCAAAACTCCTTTGATATCAAAGGCTAGGTGGTAGACCAGCAGCCTGATTGAAACCAGTCTAATACTCTTTCATTTAACAAATCATTGGGCTTCTACTCTCTGCCAGGCACTTTGCAAAATGTTTGGGCAACATTAATGAACAGAACCAAGATGCCTATATTTGATGGTGCCTACATTCTGTGACAAGGAAAATGCCCACAAGAGCCATAATCAACCACAATGTGAAAAAGGTTCTATGACGTTAATAGTTAACATGTATTAGGTACTTATTATGCACTGAGTTCTCTTCTTCTTAGAGATTTATATGTATCAATGATGTGGTAGATTTCATTACTATTCCCAATGCACTCTGAAGAATATTTAAGCACAGAATTTAGCCCTGTAGCTATATCGGGCTGAGCTTACAACTCAGTCATGATCATCAACGATCGACACAGAAAATGGAGAATAACACTTCAAAACTGTATAAAAATTTTTTAATTAAAAAAAAAAACCAGAACAACAATCAGTCACCAAAGAACCATAGATGGGAGAACCCTCAGTTTTAGAAAGTAAAATAAAGTACCCTATTTTGTGTTTGGCTCACTCAGCATGTGGATTTCCCTCTGACTCCAGTGTAACAATGAAAAATAACCCAATTAAGGCAACTAGAAATGCAAATCAAGAAATTCTGAGGACCTCTGAAGCATTTTGTACCATTAAAAGAGAATAGTATGTGCAGAGGAAAATTTCTGAAGGCATGTTGTTCTAAAATTACAAGAGCGTATGACATTACAACTATGAGAAAACTAAATTACACAAGAGAAACCTCCTGAATAAATATTTTGCATGTCTGCTGAAATTTAACAAACATTTCAACTCAATTCAGAAAGTTGCTGTGGGGATTCTCAAATCTTGACCAAGAGTTTCTGCCTATAACTTTGCAACCATTAGGCATGTCTGGCAGAGTACCTGGCACATACAGTAGGAAAGAGGAGCCTCCTGGCAAATTTGTTTGAACTGATCTGAACTTGGAAATTAAGAAAGGCTCTGTGGGTCTTACATGTCCAGAAAGAGCAATATAGCAAGTGAGAAAACTTCTACTATCTCATTCCTGATTATAGGAAAATAAGTTCAGACAGCTTTGAGGAAAATTCATATTACTTATGAGTTTCATACTTTGTGCATAAAGAGGTACCATCATCAACTAAATGAAAAAGAAATCATGTCCTGAATGAATAGTTGACTCTGAGCAAGGAATTTTAGAGGCTTTACTTGCTGGGTCTCAAGTTTTTATACACTATGAATATGATAAATTAATTTAGATTATCGAGGTCTTCCCAAAAGTCAAAATAAAGACTTCCTTTCCCTGGAATAGGACTGAACCAAAAGAAAGTTTTAAATACTGCAGAGTCGAGAAATAGGACATTGATCTTTTTCATCCAATAGAATAGACACCCTTAAATCTAGGACTGTATAGGCTGTATTTATCACAGACTTTAGGACATTAACCAGTCTGCTGAAATTCTGCCCTCAACAGTAGCCATTCCATTGCCTCAGCATTACTTAAATTTCAATTCAGAGTCAACTCTTTTTCTCTTCCTTTCAGCCAAACTTCAGGAGCTTTGAAGGCAATCCAAGGAATAGTCTACAGATAGGTTTGGTAGTTTGTTTCCATTGAAATAAAACCTATTCATTCCTTTTTACTAGGTTAGCTTGCAAATGGTTTTCAAAAATTATTATATGTTCATAAATGTTAATTAATCCAATTGATGAGCAAAATAATACTGACCCAGATCATGTTAGCATTGCCACTGTCTCTGCCTATTGCTTCTCATATTAATAGACAGAGAAAAATTAACAGAGAGAAAATGCAAGTCTCAGCTAGCAGTAGACATAACCCAAACAATCATCCCAGAACACAGATTCCAAAAAAGAAAATAAATATTGATACCAAAATGTGGAAAAGGGTGTATTACATTTTTTCATAAGACCTATTGTATGATTTGTTTTGGATACCACTTAATTTCATGGATGAAACTAGCACTGCAATCCACTAACATATTTTCCATTTTAAAATAAAAAATTTTGACCTGAGCTCTGTTAGATGGCTGCCTTCAAGTAGCTGAATTATTGAAAACAGCCTTAACATAGTCTTCCATGAAGTATGCATGCTCTTATAAGTTTGAATACATTTATTTGTAAGTTAACATTTTAAAAGTTTGTGTGCAGCTATCTCTAAATATTTATGAGTGTACTTCACCATTAAGTCAGGAGACAGGAATAAAAAACTGTAAGAAACATTCTTGAAACACATGCAAGTATCAAATTTTTTTTAAAAAGGAATGAATCAAATATTCTAATTCTTATAGCTTTTTAAAACTGCTCTATTGAGGTATGATTGACTGTACTTCATTTATTCATTCATTCAATCATTCATTCATTCGTGTTTATTATTTTTCATTCTTCCTCTAATATATTACCCTAGATTAGCATTGTTGTCATAACAGCCTGTGTTATACTAGGAGTTGTTTTAAGAAAGTGTTACAACATGGATTTGCTGTCCCACTATTATTCTCTCTGGGAGGGTAATAAGAGGCCTATGATTAATACATAGGGCAGGTGAGACTAGAGTCCTAAGGGTATAGAAAATATTTATCCCAATACTATTCTTCCCAACATTCACCATAAATATTATACAGTCATTTGTTTTCAGAGTCAATTATGGCCCAGTGATTTGTCACAGAATAGGATTAAGAGATGTTTGAAATTGCTAGTAAACATGGGGCTTCTTCTGCAGGGGAAAGTTCTAAAATTAGATTGTGGTGATGGTTGTACAACCCTGTGAATATAATAAACACCATTAAATTGTACACTTTAAACAGGGGAATTTTATGGTATGTGAGTTAAATCTCAATAAGGCTGTTTTTAAAAGATGTATTGTGTCTAGATAGCAGGAATTTTAATGATTACTTTAAGAGGTTACAGGTTATAGACTAAATTCTAATTCAGGCTTTGGAGTCAGACTGACCTGGATCTGATTTTGTGGGGGTTGGGGAGGAGTAGAAGCACTTCCTTCCTCTACACAACTGTGGGGTTCTGGGGAGCAAGCGGAATGCATAACCCACTAACAAATCTAAGAAAATCGTCACCATCCACATTTTTTTCTTTTTACCTTCTGACCTCTTTCACCCATTTCTCTGCCCCCACCCCGAATCCCTTGCCCCTGGCAAACACCAATGTGTTCTCTGTATCTACAAGCTTTTTTTTCTTTTTTTCTTCTTTTTTTTATTTTTTAGACTCCACATTTAAGAGAGATCATATAGTGTTAGTGCTTCTCTGTTTGACTTATTTCAGCTTAACTCCATCAAGGTCAATTCATCGTTGCAAATGGCAAGATCGCATAATTTTTTATAGCTGAATGATATTCCATTGTATATAAAGACATTACTCCTTTTATTGCATTTTGCTTTATTGCACTTCTCATACATGTGTTTTTTACAAAGTGAAGGTTTGCAGCAACCCTGTATCAAGCAAGTCTATCAGCACCATTTTTCTTATAGTATTTGCTCATTCTGTGTCTCTGTGCAATTTTGGGTTAATTTTCACAATATTTCAAACTTTTTATTTATTACTATAATATTTGTTATGGTGATCTGTGATCAGTAACGTTTCTTTTTTGTGTGTGGCTTATAACAAACGTTTCTTTCTTTTTTTTTTTTAACATCTTTATTGGGGTATAATTGCTTTACAATGGTGTGTTAGTTTCTGCTTTATAACAAAGTGAATCGGTTATACATATACATATGTTCCCATATCTGTGATCAGTATTCTTTAATGTTACTATTATAATTGCGTGAGCAACTTTTAGCAATACAGTATTTTTTAATTAAGGTATGTACATTTTTTTAGACATAATGCTATTGCACACTTAACAGACTAGACTATAACGTAAATATAACTTTCATATGCACTGTGGAACCAAAAAATTCACGTGACTTGCTTTATTGTGATATTCACTTTATTGCAGTGGTCTGGAACTGAATCTGCAGTATCCCTGAGGTATGCCTGTATATACCACAATTCTTTATCCATTCATCTATCAATGGACACTTAGGTTGCTTCCATGTCTTGGTTATTGTACATAATTCTGCAATGATCAGTGGAGTGCATATATCTTTTCTAGTTAGTGTTTTGGGAGATTTATTTCGATAAATATCCATAGGAGGAATTGCTGGATCATATGGTAGATCTATTTTTTAATTTTTTTAATGCTCTGTCTATATTTATTCATTTAATCTCCATAACAATGCTAAATTATTATCCTTATAATACAGAAAAGAAAACTGAGGCACACATTAGGTAGAGCTAGAATTTGAATACTTGTCAGCCTGACCCCAAAGACTCTTTCACTACTCCATAATTCCAAAAATAATTGTGATATGCTAGTGGCAGATTGGGTGACAATACGAGACCAGTGGACACGCCAGATCTAAATAAATTATTGATATTATACTCCCTGGACTCTAATATCTAATTTTGAATTTGAAAAATAACCTTGAATGCTGACTATAAAGAGGAATTTCTACTTTTTTTCTTTTAATGATGAAGTATTCTTTTTTTTTTAACATCTTTATCGGAGTATAATTGCTTTGCAGTGGTGTATTAGTTTCTGCTTTATAACAAAGTGAAACACTTATACATATACATATGTCCCCATATCTCTTCCCTCTTGTGTCTCCCTCCCTCCAACACTCCCTATCCCACCCCTCTAGGTGGTCACAAACCACTGAGCTGATCTCCCTGTGCTATGCGGCTGACTCCCTCTAGCTATCTATTCTTTGTTTGGTAGTGTATATATGTCCATGCCACTCTCTCACTTTGTCCCAGCTTACCCTTCCCCCTCACCATATCCTCAACTCCATTCTCTAGTAGGACTGTGTCTTTATTCCCATCTAGCCCCTAGGTTCTTCAGGACAATTTTTTTTTTTTAAATCCATATATATGTGTTAGCATATGGTATTTGTTTTTAACTTTCTGACTTACTTCCCTCTGTATGACAGACTCTAGGTCCATCCACCTCACTACAAATAACTCAATTTCATTTCTTTTTATGGCTGAGTAATATTCCATTGTATATATGTGCCACATCTTCTTTATCCATTCATCTGTTGATGGACACTTATAATTTTCTGCAAACAGGTCTTTTGTCACCTTAGGTAGGTTTATCCCTAGATATTTTATTCTTTTTGTTGCAATGGTAAAATGGAGTGTTTTCTTAATTTCACTTTCAGATTTTTCAACATTAGGATGTAAGAATGCAAGAGATCTCTGTGCATTGATTTTGTATCCTTCTACTTTATCAAATTCATTGATTAGCTCTAGTAGTTTTCTGGTAGCATCTTTAGGATTCTCTAGGTATAGTATCATGTCATCTGCAAACAGTGACAGCTTTACTGCTTCTTTTCCGATTTGGATTCCTTTTATTTCTTTTTCTTCTCTGATTGCGGTGGCTAAAACTTCCAAAACTATGTTGAATAATAGTGGTGAGAGTGGGCAAGCTTGTCTTGTTCCTGACCTTAGTGGAAATGGTTTCAGTTTTTCACCATTGAGGACAATGTTGGCCGTGGGTTTGTCATATATGGCCTTTATTGTGTTGAGGTGAGTTCCCTCTATGCCTACTTTCTGGAGAGTTTTTATCATAAATGGGTGTTGAATTATAACGAAAGCTTTCTCTGCATCTATTGAGATGATCATATGGTTTTTCTCCTTCAAATTGTTAATATGGTGTATCACATTGATTGATTTGCATATATTGAAGAATCCTTGCATTCCTGGGATAAACCCCACTTGATCATGGTGTATGATCCTTTTAATGTGCTGTTGGATTCTGTTTGCTAGTATTTTGTTGAGGATTTTTGCATCTATGATCATCAGTGATATTGGCCTATAGTTTTCTTTCTTTGTGACATCTTTGTCTGGTTTTGGTATCAGGGTGGTGGTGGCCTCGTAGAATGAGTTTGGAGTGCTCCTCCCTCTGCTATATTTTGGAAGAGCTTGAGAAGGATAGGTGTTAGCTCTTCTCTAAATGTTTGATAGAATTCACCTGTGAAGCCGTCTGGTCTTGGGCTTTTGTTCCTTGGAAGATTTTTAATCACAGTTTCAATTTCAGTGCTTGTGATTCATCTGTTCAAATTTTCTATTTCTTCCTGGTTCAGTCTTGGAATGTTGTGCATTTCTAAGAATTTGTCCATTTCTTCCAGTTGTCCATTTTATTGGCATATAGTTGCTTGTAGTAACCTCTCATGATTCTTTGTATTTCTGCAGTGTCCGTTTTTACTTCCCTTCTTCATTTCTAATTCTATTGACTTGAGTCTTCTCCCTTTTTTTCTTGATAAGTCTGGCTAATGGTTTATCAATTTTGTTTATCTTCTCAAAGAACCAGCATTTAGTTTTATTGATCTTTGTTATTCTTTCCTTTATTGCTTTTTCATTTATTTCTGATCTAATCTTTATGATTTCTTTCCTTCTGCTAATGTTGGTGCGTTTTTGTTCTTTCTCTAATTGCTTTAGGCATAAGTTTAGGTTGTTTATTTAAGATGTTTATTTCTTGAGGTAGGATTGTATTGCTATAAACTTCCCTCTTAGAACTGCTTTTGCTGCATCCCCTAGGTTTTGAGTCATCGTGTTTTCATTGTCATTTGTTTCTAGGTATTTTTTTATTTCCTTTTTGATTTCTTCAGTGATCTCTTGGTTACTAAGTAGCGTATTGTTTAGCATCCCTGTGTTTGTAATTTTTACAGATTTTTTTCTTGTAATTGATATCTACTCTCATAGCGTTGTGGTTGGAAAACATACTTGATACAATTTCAATTTTCTAAAATTTACCATGGCTTGATCTGTGACCCAAAATATGATCTATCCTGAAGAATGTTCCATGAGCACTTGAGAAGAATGTGTATTCTGTTGTTTGGGGATGGAATGTCCTATAAATATCTATTAAGTCGATCTTCTTTAATGTGTTATTTAAAGCTTGTGTTTCCCTATTTATTTTTATTTTGGATGATCTGTCCATTGGTGAAAGTGGGATGTTAAAGTCCCCTACTATGATTCTGTTACTGTCAATTTCCCCTTTTATGGCTGTTAGTATTTGCCTTATGTATTGAGGTGCTCCTATGTTGGGTGCATAAATATTTATAATTGTTATATCTTCTTCTTAGATTGACCCTAGATCATTATGTAGTGTCCTTCTTTGTCTCTCGTAATAGTCTTTGTTTTAAAGTCTATTTTGTTTGATATGCAATTGCTACTCCAGCTTTCTTTTGCTTTCCATTTGCATGGAATATCTTTTTCCATCCCCTCACTTTCAGTCTGTATGTGTTCCTAGGTTTGAAGTGGGTCTCTTGTGAACAGCATACATATGGGTCTTGTCTTTTGGTTGGAGCATTTAGTCCATTTACATTTAAGGTAATTTTCGATATGTATGTTCCTATTACCATTTTAATTGTCTTCGGTTTGTTATTGTAAGTCTTTTCCTTCTCTTGTGTTTCCTGCCTAGAAAAGTTCCTTTAGCATGTGTTGTAAAGTTGGTTTGGTGGTGCTGAATTCTCTTAGCTTTTGCTTGTCTGTAAAGCTTTTAATTTCTCCATCAAATCTGAATGAGCTCCTTGCTGGGTAGAGTAATCTTGGTTGTAGGTTTTTCTCCTTTGTCACTTTAAATATGTCCTGCCACTCCATTCTGGCTTGCAGAGTTTCTGCTGAAAGATCAGCTGTTAACCTTATGGGGATTCCCTTGTATATAATTTATTTTTTTTCCCTTGCTGCTTTTAAATTTTTTCTTTGTATTTAGTTTTTGATAGTTTGATTAATATGTGTCTTGGCGTGTTTCTCCTTGGATTTATCCTGTATGGGACTCGCTGTGCTTCCTGGACTTGATTAACTATTTCCTTTCCCATATTAGGGAAGTTTTCAAGTATAATCTCTTCAAATATTTTCTCAGTCCCTTTCTTTTTCTCTTCTTCTTCTGGGACCCCTATCATTTGAATGTTGGTGTGTTTAATGTTGTCCCAGAGGTCTCTGAGACTGTCCTCAATTCTTTTCATTCTTTTTTTCTTTATTCTGCTCTGCAGTAGTTATTTCCGCTATTTTATCTTCCAGGTCAGTTACCCGTTCTTCTGCCTCAGTTATTCTGCTCTTGATTCCTTCTAGAGAATTTTTAATTTCATTTATTGTGTTGTTCATCATTGTTTGTTTGCTCCTTAGTTCTTCTAGGTCCTTGTTAAACATTCCTTGCATTTTCTCCATTCTATTTCCAAGATTTTGGATCATTTTTACTACCATTATTGTGAATACCTTTTTAAGGTACACTGCCTATTTCCTCTTCAGTTGTTAGGTCTGGTAGGTTTTTGCCTTGCTCCTTCATCTGCTGTGTGTTTCTCTGTCTTCTCATTTTGCTTAACGTACTGTGTTTGGGGTCTCCTTTTTGTAGGCTGCAGGTTAGTAGTTCCCATTGTTTTTGGTGTCTTTTCCCAGTGGTTAATGTTGGTTCAGTGGGCTGTGTAGGCTTCCTGGTGGTGGGGAGTAGTGCCTGTGTTCTGGTTGATAAGGTTGGATCTTATCTTTCTGGTGGGCAGGTCCACATCTGGTGATGTGTTTTGGGGTGTCTATAGCTTTATTATGATTTTAGGTAGCCTCTCTGCTCATGGATGGGGTTGTGTTCCTGTCTTCTAATTGTTTGGCATAGGGTGTCCAGCACTAGCCTTCTGGTCATTGAGTGGAGCTGGGTCTTGGCGTTGAGATGGAGATCTCTGGGAGATTTTTGCCATTTGATATTACGTGGAGGCAGGAGGTCTCTTGTGGACCAGTGTCCTGAACATGGCTCTCCCACCTCAGAGGCACAGCCCTGACGCCTGGCTGGAACACCAAGAGACTGTCATCCACACGGCTCAGAATGAAAGGCAGAAAAAAAAGAAAGAGAAAAAGAAAGAAGATAAAATAAAATGAAGTAAAATAAAATAAAATAAATTTATTAAAATAAAAAATAAGTATTAAAAAATTTCTTTAAGTAATAAAAAAAAAGGAAGGAAAGAAGAGAGGAACCAAACCAAAAACCAAATCCAGCAATGATAACAAGTGCTAAAAACTATACTAAAAAAAAAAAAAAAAAAACGGACAGACAGAACCCTAGGACAAATGGTAAAAGCAAAGCTATACAGACAAAGTAACACAAAGAAGTATACAAATACACACACTCACAAAAAGACAAAAAGGGAAAAAATATATATATATATATCATTGCTCCCAAAGTCCACCTCCTCAGTTTGCAATGATTCGTTGTCTATTCAGGTATTCCACAGATGCAGGGTACATGAAGTTGATTGTGGAGATTTAATCCGCTGCTTCTGAGGCTGCTGGGAGAGATTTCCCTTTCTCTTCTTTGTTTGCACAGCTCCTGGGGTTCAGCTTTGGATTTGGTCTCGCCTCTGCGTGTAGGTCGCCTGAGGACGTGTGCTCCCGCTCAGAAAGGATGGGGTTAAAATAGCAGCTGATTGGGGGCTCTGGCTCACTCAGGCCAGGGGGAGGGAGGGTACAGATGTGGGGCAAGCCTGTGGTGGCAGAGGCCAGCGTGACGTTGCACCAGCCTGAGGCGCGCCGTGCGTTCTCCCGGGGGAGTTGTCCCTGGATCCTGGGATCCTGGCAGTGGCGGGCTGCACAGGCTCCCCGGAAGCGGGGTGTGGATAGTGACCTGTGCTTGCACGCAGGCTTCTTGGTGGCTGCAGCAGCAACCTTAGCATATCATGCCCGTCTCTGGGGTCCGCGCTGATAGCTGTGGCTCATGCCCATCTCTGGAGCTCCTTTAAGCGGGGCTCTTAATCCCTTCTCCTCGCGCACCAGGAAACAAAGAGGCAAGAAAAAATCTCTTGCCTCTTCGGCAGGTTCAGACTTTTTCCCGGACTCCCTCTGGGCTAGCCATGGCTCACTGGCCCCATTCAGGCTGTGTTCATGCAGCCAACCCCAGTCCTCTGCCTGGGATCTGAATTCCGAAGTCCGAGCCTCAGCTCCCAGCCCCTGCCTGCACCGGCGGGGGAGCAGACAAGCCTCTTCAGGCTGGTGAATGATGGTCGGCAGCGATCCTCTGTGCGGGAATCTCTCCGCTATGCCCTTCACTCCCCTGTTGCTGTGCTGTCCTCCGTGGCTCTGAAGCTTCCCCCCTCCACACCCCGCAGTCTCCACCCGGGAAGGGGCTCCTAGTGTATGGAAACCTTTCCTCCTTCACAGCTCCCTCCCACTGGCTCAGGTCCCGTCCCTATTCTTTTGTCTCTGTTTATTCTTTTTTCTTTTGTCCTACCCAGGTACGTGGGGAGTTTCTTGCCTTTTGGGAGGTCTGAGGTCTTCTGCCAGCGTTCAGTAGGTGTTCTGTAGGAGTTGTTCCACACGTAGATGTATTTCTGATGTATCTGTTGGGAGTAAGGTGATCTCCGCGTCTTACTCTTCTGCCATCTTGAAGCTCCTCCAAGTCCCTCTCTATTTTTTACTGTTTTGAGGAAACTTCATACGGTTTTCCATAGTGCCTGCACCAATTTACAATCCCATCAACAGGATACAAGTATTCCCTTTTCTCCACATCCTTACCAATAATTGTTATTTCTTGTCTTTTTGATAATAGTCATTCTAATAGTGTGAGGTAATTTTTGATTTGCAGTTTCCTGATGATTAAGGATGTTGAGCATCTTTTTATGTATCTTTTGGCCATCTCTATGTCTTTGGAAAAATGTCTATTCAGATCCTCTGTACATTTTTTGATTGGATTTTTTTTTTTTGCTATTGACCTGTATAAGTTCTTTATATATTTTGGAGATTAGCCCCTTATCAGATACATGATTTTCAAATAACTTCTCCCATTCAGTAAGTTGCCCTTTCATTTTGTTTCAGTGGTTTCCTTTGCTGTGCAAAAGCTTTTTAGTTTAATGTAGTCCCACTTATTTTTGCTTTTGTTGCTTTTACTTTGTTTTCAGATTCAAAAAAATCATCACCAAGACCTCTGTCAAGGAGCTTACCACATTTTTTTTCTTCTAAGAGTTTTAGAATTTCAGGTCTTACATTCAGGTCTTTAATTCATTTGAGTTAATTTTTGATTATGGTGTACAATAGTGGTTGCGTTTCACTCTTTCACATGTAGCTGTCCAGTTCTCCTAATACCATTTGTTGAAGAGACTGTGTTTTCCCATTGTATAGTCTTGGCTCCTTTGTCGTAAATTAAATGACCATATATGACCATATGTGTGTTTATTTTTGGGTTCTCTATTCTGTTCCATTGATCTATGTGTCTGTTTTGATGCCAGTGCCATACTGTTTTAATTACTACAGCTTTGTAAAATAGTTTGAAATCAGGGAGTATGATGCCACCAGCTTTGTTCTTCTTTCTCAAGCTTGCTTTGACTATTCATGTTCTTCCATGGTTTCATATAAATTTTCAGATTATTTGTTCTATTTCTTTGATAAATGCCATGGGAATTCCCTGGCAGTCCAGTTGTTTGGACTCTTTGCTTCCACTGCAGGGGACATGGGTTCGATCCCCAGTCAGGGAACTAAGATCCCACGTGCTGTGTGGTGAAACCAAAACAAAAAAGGCATAATGCCATGGGAATTGTGATAGGGATTACATTGAATCCATAGATTGCTTTGGGTATTAGGGACATTTTAACTATTGATTCTCCAAGTCCATGAGCATGGGGTTATCGTTCCATTTATTTGTGTCTTCTCTATCTTTTTTCATTATTGTCTTATAGTTTTCAATATATACATCTTTCATCTCCTTGATTAAATTTATTTCTAGGTATTATAATTTTTTGATGCAATTATAAATGGGATTATTTCTTAATTTCTCTTTCTGATGGTTTGTTATTAGTGTACAGACATGCAATAGCTTTTTCTGTTTGTTGATTTTGTATTCTTCAACTTTACTGAATTCATTTATTAGTTCTAACAGATTTTTGATGGTGTGTTTAGGGTTTTCTATATATAATACCATGTCATCTGCAAATAGAGATAGTTTTACTTCTTCTTTTCTAATTTGGATGCCTTTTATTTCTTTTTCTTGCCTAATTGCTCTAGCAAGGACTTCCAATACTATGTTGAACATATGTGGCAGGAACGGATATGCTTGTGTTGTTCCTGACCTTAGATGAAGAGCTTCAGCTTTTCACCACTGAATATAATGTTAGATGTGTGCTTATTATATATGGCCTTTATTATGTTGAGGTATGTTCCCTTTCTACATGCAATGTTGAAAGTTTTTATCTTAAATAGATGTTGAAGTTTGTTAAATGCTTTTTCTGCATCTACTGAGAGAATCATATGCATTTTATCCTCATTTTGTTAATGTGGTGTATCATATTGATTGATCTGTGGATCTTGAACCATTCTTGTGATCCTGGGTCCCAGCTGATAATGTGTATGATCCTTTCAATGTACTATTGAATTTGGTTTGCTAATATTTTGTTGAGGACTTTTGCATCTATGTTCATCAGTGATATTGGCCTGTAATTTTCTTTTTTTGCGGGGTCTTTGTCTGGTTTTTGTATCAGGGTAATGTTGGCCTCATAAAATGTGTTTGGAAGAGCTCCCTTCTCGTCTATACTTTGGAAGAGCTTGAGAATGATTGGTATTAATTTTTCTTTGAAAATTTGGTAGAATTCACTAATGAAGCTGTCTGCTCCTGGACTTGTTTGTTGGGAGGTTTTTGATTACTGATTCAATCTCCTAACTAGTAGTCAGTCTGCTCAGATTTTCTTTTCCTCATGACTCAGTCTTGATAGGTTCTTTGTTTCTAGAAATTTATCCATTTCTTCCAGGTTGTCCAATTTGTTGGTGTATAATTGTTCACAGTAGGCTCTTATGATCCTTTGTATTTCTGTGGTATCAGTTGTAACATCTCCTCTTTCATTTCTGATTTTATTTATTTGAGTCCTCTCTCTTTTTTCCTGGTGAGTCATGTTTATTTTGTTTATCTTTTCAGAGAATCAACTCTTAGTTTCATTGATCTTCTCTATTGTCTTTTTAGTCTCTATTTCATTTATTTCCACTGTAATCTTTATTATTTCCTTCCTGTACATATTTGACATATACAACTTGATGAGTTTGGAATTAAGTATACACCTGAAAACCATCACCACAATCTATGCCATAAACATACCCATCTCTCTGAAAAGTTTCTTCCCACCCTCTTGATTTATTAATATTATTATTTTGTGTGATAAGAACACAACATAAGATCTACCTTCTTCACAAATATTTAAGCATATAATGCAGTATCATTACTATAGGCTCTATGTTGTACAGCAGATTCTAATTCTAATTCTAAATTCAACAGTCTTTTGGTTTCAGCTCATTGTTTCCAATTAAAGGAAATTTCCAATACTAAGTTCCTTATAAACTATACCAGAGTTTATAATCTGTTAGGAACTAGGCCAATATACACAAAAGTAGAGTGAAAGAAGTGGAGGGATATTATGATTCTTTGCAAGGCTTAACTTAGGCAGATTCTTGTCTTGTGCCTAAATACTTAGCCTTCCCAGAAACGTGCCTTCAACGGGATTAGAGGAAAAGTTCCCTGGTCCACTCTCTTTAAAAACAAGAAAAAAGGGGGGGGGGGGGGCTTCCCTGGTCCACTCTCTTTAAAAACAAGAAAAAAAGGGGGAAAATGCCCTCAAAATTATTTAATTGGAAAGGTATCAGAGAAGGAGAACTTTTCATGTGTGTATATTCTAAGTAAAAAATGAGTATGATAAACGTGGTCAGAAGGATAAAATATTCCCTTGCACATCCATGACATTTGGGGACATCAAGTATCAACCAACAGATTTTCCATTTGATTATTTGTGACTTTTGACTTAGAAAATATACTTTCCTTAAAAGCTGGTGGATATTGCTTAAGAAACACAATCTTTTGACATTTTCTCTACCATTTTCTGTTTTAATAAATGAGGGGAGAAGACCAACACAGTAAAGTAATGTCAAAGTAGACTTTATATTTTGGAAACACAGACAAGGGTGAAGATGCAAAATTCCTCCCCAAAATTAGATGAGACATATCATGCATTTCCAATATCTACAACTTGTGTTTACACTGTGGCATAAATTAAAACACCTAGTCAGTGTGATGGTGAGATCTATAACTTTCATATGTCTTAAAGGTTTTTTTTCTCTCTATTTTTAATCTTACAGCCATTGGAATATGTCTGGTTTCTTATTTAATTATAATTCACTTTAAAATAAATCCCACTTTGGGGAAGTTGAGCTGAAGAGTATTATGTTCACAATAAAATACTGAATTCTTCTCTTCCTTTTTACAGTTCTCAGAAGATAAAGGCATAATAAAGAGTTGATCTTAAAAGAAAAAATCTGGCATAAATAAGTCTTTGCTTTATTTTTAAATTAACATAAAAATAATATCCCATAAGCATACTACCCAATAGAAGTATTATGATTTTTGTATATGCTCTTCCTTGTTTTCATAAGTGCTTATTCTTCATATTGTTGTAACTGTCATATATATCAAATATTGTACCTTCTCTTTCCCATGTGATGTTACATGATATTGGTATTTTTCATATGCATATTTTTTATTATTTATTATTTTTTATTACTAATTTACTTAAGCCTTTTCTCGTTTGGGGTATGTATATTACCTCAAAATGTTTAACTTTGAACTTCTTTAAGTATTTTCTGGATACTTTCCAGACCTGGTAGTGGGATCCTAGGAGTATGGCAGCAAAAATGTGTAAATATCTTGTGGATCTATTACTGTGACACCTCCTTCTAGGTAAGTTTTCCTGTAGTCTCTCAGATAATTCTTTTGGTGGAATGTCAGTAGAAAGTATATACCTCACGTTAGCTTTGCCCAATAACGTGGGAATGTTTAAAATAAAGGACAAGCTCTCACCCCAAGAAGTGATGATAGGACACAGGAGTAACAGGAAAGGCTAGCTGTCATATGTCACATACAGATGTGTGGATTGTGCATAAGCTGGAAGACAGGATGGCATCAACCTGGAAAACGCAGTCACACCCCTCATGTGACTCCTTGGGGTTGGTGTTATTTATTGGTCCTGGCCTCAGTGGAACTCCTTGAATTGTGCTGACTATGGAAGGGTTTTCTTCAGGGTGTGTTTTCACTCTTTGGCTTGGCACACAAGACCCTGAATCCCAGATTTGAGCTGAAAAAGCTTGACCACAGAATTAGTCTCTACCAGTTTCTAACTGCTAATATCCCAGGTGGTTACACCACCATCTGCCATGGTCGCTGCCTTCTGCAAAGAGTTAGGTCATGCTGTCAACAGAAGCTGAAAGTGGGAAGAAAGATTTTAATTCAGTGGAAATGGCAATTTTTTTTCTATTTTCTTCAGCTTTTTCCAGTGTTTACCAGAAAGACATTTCCTGATTCCACTGGGTTCCCATTTTTCCACTGAATCATCACAAGCCCTTTCTGCCCACTCAGTTCTCCTAACCCACGCTTTTTAAATAGTGCATTCCTGCACCATGGTAGTGTTACAATAGATACCAAATGGCTAAGGCTTTTTCCAAAAGAGATGCTCCAATCTGCACTGTCATCAGAAATGAGTGAGATCTTGTTTCACATCACTCTTGGTAACAGGGACTTCTCTGTTTTTCCTTCCTTAGTTGAACATCAACAAATATTCTCAATGCTCCAAGATGGTGTCAAAATTCCTTCTGAAAATAATACATAGCAGCAATAATAAAACCTATGAATTATAGAGTGTCGATTATATGCCTGACACTGAAATCCTCTCTTTCATTTATCCTTAAACAACCCCCCAAAATGAATAGTTTTCTTCCCATTCAACCTGTAAGGAAAGTGAGGATCTAAAAGAGTAATTTGTCCACATCTGTAGCCTCAGTGGGAAGAGTGGGCATGACTGAAACCGACATCTAGCTGAACTTAGTTACCTCAAAGCCACCTATGCCACACTAGCCTGCGAGTCACAACTACTGAGCCCAAGTGCCACAACTACTGAAGCCCACATGCCTAGAGCCCGTGCTCCACAACAACAGAAGCCACCGCACTAAGAAGCCCACGCACCACAACAAAGAGTAGCCCCCGCTCGCCACAACTAGAGAAAGCCCGCACACAGCAACGAAGAACCAACATAGCCAAAACTTAATTTTTTAAAAAAAGAAGAAAAAGAGCATATGGTTTAGGGACTTCCCTGGCAGTCCAGTGGTTAAGACTCTGCACTTCCACTGCAGGGGGCACGGGTTCAATCCCTGGTCAGGGAACTAAGATCCTGCATGCCCAGCATGACCAAAAAAAATAGAGAGCGCATATGGTTTAAACCAAATCATTCCCAATTAGTCATAAGGAAACATCTACATATTATTTGTTATCAGGTATGGGGTTTTTTCCTCTCAAGTAAATTGGTATTTAATCAATCATCACTTCAATTAAGGATACTTATTCTTTGCTTAAAATATGTAACAAAGAATGCATATATGATGGTTAAGCTAGATTTTAAAAAAAAAAAAAAGGAGAAAAAAAGGAAGGAAATAACAGTAAGGAAGGGAAAAACTAAATATTTGTTAAATGTTTATGCTAGGAATTGGCACCTAGACTCCTCATTTTTATATTGATATGAATCTTGTGAATAAGGATTATGACTCTCCCCATTTTGCAAATAAGGATGAGGCAAAGGAGATTAAATCACATGCCTAGAGCCACAGAACCAGTAACTGGAAGAGCTGGGTTTGGAACCAGCTCTGTGTGTTGCCAAAGTACACAATCTTTCTTCTCTACTCTGTTGGCTTGATAATCATTACCTAATGAGATAGCACCAGCGAATATTTTTTAGTCTAATTATATGGATTGTTTAATAAAATGTTTTGCCAGTTAAAATATCTCTAGTTCTAATTATTAGTAACTAATAATAATTGAGTGACACTTGCCCCACAGTCTCTGTGTTTTTCTGATAAATGACAAAAGTAAACATTGCCTGAACTTTTACACAATATATGACTCAAGATATTCCTGTGATTCAGAATAAAATTCAATCAATACTGAATGGGTACCAAATGGAAAGTTTAAATCACATTTTGTCACACAAGAAAACATTAGAGAGGAGCCTGAAAAGATGACATCTTGTCCTTTGATTTTGAAAAGTATTCTAAAAATCATTTCAAGTTCTACTCTCTATCATATAAAATAGGAATGGAGCAGTCATATTACAAACATGTAAGTGTTAAAAAGCAAGAAAATCAAGGTGCCCATCTTGAATACCTTGGAGAAACACAAAGCTTCACTACTATAAATTATTAAAAGAATGAAATACATGCATGAATAAAGCAAAGTTCTGAATCCTTGGGCAGATCAATTTTAAATTAGTTCAGGAAGGGTCTTGACATCTGCCTGATTGAATTGTTTAAAGAATGAGTGGAAGCCATTCAGCTACTGGTTGCTTTGTTGTTGTTTTCCAAATGTGTTGACGACTTATCCATTTGGCTACAATTTTTTCAACTGT
Source organism: Pseudorca crassidens (assembly GCF_039906515.1). NCBI lineage: Eukaryota > Metazoa > Chordata > Mammalia > Artiodactyla > Delphinidae > Pseudorca > Pseudorca crassidens. Next base: position 128,578,199 of record NC_090299.1, on the reverse strand, counting down.
CAAAAAAGTAATCAATCTAAGACCTTGTGTTAGATTTGTGACTTTGTTGTGTCTTTTCTGTATGTCCACCGCACTTCTAATAATAGAATCCATTATGGGCTCTCCATTGGAAAGCCCATTTCTTGTGATTTGGGTGGGGTGAACCTGTCTGTGGCCACATGATGATCCTATGACTCACAGCTGGCCAATCAGAATACTCCATCCCTATCATAACCACAGTGATTGGATGAGTTCGTGACCTAATGAAAGCCAGTCAGAGTATTTGATTGGCCTGAGAGAGTCTTTCTTCCTTTTAATCAAAACTCAAAAGGATAGATAAACTCTTGGGGCTTCCTTTCCTCTCATGTTGAGACCAATAGGAAAATAGGGCAAAGGGATAGAGAAACAAAGCTCTAAGGACACTACTTGAAACCCTGAATCTACCTGTACCTGAAGTAGATCCATCCTTGGATGGATGACTACAGATTCCAAAATATTCCCCTTATTTTGCTTAAGGTAATTTGAGTTGGAGTTCTGTCACTTGCAACCAATAGATTCCTCACTAATAAAAGTGTAATATTATTTTCTAAGTCACTCCAAGCTACTGTGCAGTATGTCTTTTTACTTTTAGTCAACTATCAGATAATACGAAGCAAGACCAAATGAGATGGCCAGAATCATTAAGGATATCTCAATTTTCTTTTCAACAATACTTCTGAGAGCCTGGAAAGAAAACCAATGTTCAATTTGATTCAATCACACTATCACAGTAACTATGGTCTTCTACATAGTACTCTGTTAAGTTCATGCAAATTCTTTCTATATCATAAAACTTTGGAATAAAAAAAGGATTTTGGAGTGTCTCTTCCTCTGTCTACACTTTAGACATAAGAAATCAGAAGTCTGATAATATCAAGTGAACTGTCCAAAATTATACCGCTAGTTAGTGACGGTGTTGGAACGAAACCAAAATCTGCATCCATAATTTACCAGAAATTATAACATTATGCCAATTACAGTATTCACATTATTCTGAGATGAAGTGACTAGAGACCCCACCAGAATATTATCATTTTAAAAATCAGAAATTCGCTTAGTGAAGCACACAAGTGATCCTGCTTATTTACCCATTAGGGTATCATTAATTCTTCCGAAATGAGGATGTACTGAGCCAAAATTCTATTAAAAACACACAATAATAAATGACCTGAGATGATCTCTTTGTAATTCTGTTGTGTTTTCCTTATAAATAACTGCCAGACAGAAGAGGGTAAAAATAATGATATTCAAATGGGAACCAGTAAATGTAAATTCTATTAGTTATGAAAGCTGAATTATAATCTGAGTGAAAAAAATGCTGATTAAAAAAAAAAAAAAGGTTTTCTTTTGGCTAAGATGGCTTCATCATTCTTCCTCAGAGTTGATAGGCCAGATCTAATAATAATAACTAAGTTCCAATAACCAGACAATGCATTTAGAGAATTCTAACAATCAAACAGCATTTTTGACCAAGTTATTAGATTTCCCTGGTTGGATCAGCAGATTTTTTCCTCCATATCCTTAATTCATATTTTTTAAAAGTGGAGGCCTCCTATTACTTCTCCAATAGGCATAATTATTATAAAATGTTTAGTATGCATTTGTGGATTTTTAAATCAACTCTCTCATCTTCAGACAAGAAATCCTATTAAACCAAAAGTGAACTAAGTATTTTCTTTTGGAATTGTTACATAATTACATAGAATAAATTTGTAGCCCTAGAAAGTGAACAAAGAAAAGACCCAAACTGACCACAAGCAAACAAAAGAACATCAACGGAATAAACAGAATTTAAAAAACTATATTAATATCCATTTAAACACCTCTTCTGCAGCAATTTTTTTAACTATTTTATTAAAATATAGTTAATCTTATTGATCAATAGTCACAACCTATTTCTAGCAGGCTAACCTAGCTCAAAATGAGCTGTTATTTTTGCTTTATATTTGCAAAAAGAAAATGCAATTTTATAATAAAATGTCATATTACATCTTTAACACATCTCAGTCAAATTTTGAAGGAGTAAAATAGTGAATAGTGTGCCCATAGAATTATAAGGACCACAGGTCTAAATAATGATTTTTTTCAACTGTAATCATACCATTTCTATATCAGCAAGACATTTGCTGCTATAATGATTAATCAGCATTTATAAAATAGCTAGATTAGGCTTTTTACAATAGTTTCTTTCTTAAGTTCTGGCTAGAACACTCCCAGCAGACAGGCAGACATGAATGCTAGCCCCAGAAATCTGCCTGTTTTCCAGTTTCCCAGGTTTGCCCGCCCCTACTCCCTACTGTCAGGTTAATGAATCACCTCCTCACTCTGGTTCCTATCTGGTCCTCTTCGCCTCTCACTCCCAGGAAGTTTACAAATACTATTCATACCTTCAAAATAATACACACAGACTCTCCATTTATACCATCAACTCTCTCGGTACAGAATGAGAATCATTTAATCTAGTGACTGTTCTACTCACCAGGTTGGCAGAGGAAAGTTGGTAAGTGGCTATTTCAATATGCTCTGTGTACAAGTTCTTCTTCTTGGTTATTACCATTGATCTTTGTGTACAAAACAGCATGCAGGATATAACCCTGCTGCTTTTGACATGCTTCCTCCCAGGTCCCTGCATCTAGGAAAACTGTCCTGCCTTCTTCCCACTCAGAATCTTGTGGCTGTAGCCTTCCATGGTTCTCTAGACAGTGGGGTGCTTAGGGTCAGCCAGACTCTACGACAGCTGCTTATTGTTACATGGGGCCCTAAACTGGAAGAAACTAAGATAATCCAAAGAGAGGAGATTTCAACAAAAAGTTTTAAAGAGACACACACTTTTCTGTCACTGGTGACATGCTGCTATAAAGCAGAGGACTGAAATGTGAAGGCGTGCTGGGTCCAGTGATGCTACTTTAATGTCAACATACTCCTGATGCTGTTTTGCTGCTGCCCCTTTTTTTTTAAGGAGTAAGTTTTCCCACACACTGTAGTTTTAAAGTGCAAATAAATACAAGATCCAGTCACTGTTTGGATTCAGTGTTTTCACTTGGAACCAGTGCCTTACAGATTATGACATGCAGCACACAGAAAATGGGATTAGAAAAGGTGCTGTGGCCATAGGGTTGTCCTCGGGCTGTAGAACGCAGGGAAAGCCCTTCATTATTCTCCCCTCAGAATGAGGAAGCTCAGGATAGCTATGTGTCACCTCTAATGTCATCGTCTCCCTCTCAGGCTTTGTCTCCCTGTCTCCCTCTTCCCTTCACTGTCTCTCCTCCTTCCCCCCACCCCTCCTCCTCTCTCTCCTTGGCTCCCAGGACCAAAGGAAGGCAGAAGAGCCTAAGAGTGGATCCACCATTCCCTAATGAATTAATAACCATGCCCAGCCTCAACGCGAGCCAGAAAGGACGGTTCAGTTCCAAATAGAGTGTGAGGAATCATTAAAAGATGTGCACTGAAAGTCAAAGAATTGGGGTTTTATTATTGTTACTGCTGCGAAAGCCGCTAAAATATTTAGGTTTTAAAAAGAGGGTTTCAATAAATGTAACATCAATCAGCGTTCATGTCAGCTAATTTTTAAAAATACGCTAAGAAGATTTACAACAGAAAACAAAGAGAAATCACTGTTTCTATCCGGTACGTAAAGTTAGAGTGAAGGGCTATCAATACGGATGTGGCATAGAGGAATGCCTAAGAGAAAAACAAAATGATGTGTGAAATTATAACCAAATCGCCTAAATTAAGAAGTGGTCACTTAGGTTTTATCTAAATAACTAGATAAGAGCTTTCTCGTGACCAAGTTTAAATAGCATATTTTCCTTTATAATCATGCTGATTGCAGTTCTTGATATTTGGGACACAGATTTACTAGGAAAGATAGGAAAATAAAACATGAAATAAACCAGCATGTAATTTCATAAATATATACAATTCCCCATAAGACACTGACGAGAGAGTCTCAGTTTAGTTTTCTAGTTAGTCTCTGCTTCTCCTGCATAAACAGACCCCTCCACATGGATGGAAAGGTAACTTGTATAAGGTCTCTATTTCCAGTAAACAAACGACGCTCTGCCACACAGCCTAGGATTCACTGAAATGGGGGCTCTTTGGGCAATGGGGTTTGAGGAAAGTATTCAGCAAATAATATTATTCATCCAACATCACTTTCACTTCCTTTCTGAAGCTCTTGTTTGGAACTTCTGTTTGAATTTGGGTGACAGAATTTGGGTGTAAAGTAAGGAAGAAATTCTGATAAAGACAAGCTAACCAGAAATGAAGATCTCAGGCAGGTACTCACACACACACACACACACACACACACACACACACCGCACAGCTGTGCACTCTGTACACTCTTTTGCTCACTGTTTACTACATGAGGGCGCAAGATAGTAAAGAACTGTATTCAAGTGGTCAATGTATAATTAAAGTTGTTTTATCAGTCATCTAAGTAAATGTAAAATCATCAAAAAATAAACATTCTACTTGTAAACTCAGACTTACTAATTACAATGCTAGGATAAATATTTTACACAATTTAATACAAAGCCCCATCAGTTTTATTCCTAAGTTTAAAAAAGTGGCACTACTTTGAAGCAGATTTATACTGCTGCTGATTAGCTGATGTAAAAGGAAAAAATAGGGTCAAATTTTTCCTTCCAAAAAGATACCCGTTAACCTGATTTTGAAGCTCAAACAAGTAGTGGGGGGGAATTCTAGGCGATCCCAAAATGCAAACCAGCATTTGCTCATTCATTGGTCCAAATTTAGGTGGAAAGGTTTTGTCGAAAGGAAATGGGCACAGACCCACCAACCAAGCAATCCTTCTGAATATATTCCTTCACAGGTCCACAAATGAGTCTGTATAGGAATGTTCACAGAAGCATTGTTTATGATTGCAAATAGAGGAGGAAACACAATATCCATCTCTGGGAATGGTAAAATATCAAGTGTGCAAACCATGAGTACGAAATCAGAGGCAGAACTCACGAGCTGGACTTAACATTTAGCAACATAGAAAGAGCTCAAAAACATAATGCTTAATTTTTAAAGCAAGAAATTAAATGAGATTTATAGCACAATACCATTTATATATATTTAAAAGACACTCAAAACAATACTGTATATTTTCAAGGGTATGCTTAACTTTGTGTACTTCTATAATTTTATTTATTGTATATAATTTTTATGTGTGTATCTAGACACACACATATACATGGCAAGAATTGCAAGAACATAACATTAAGTAGAGATTGGGACCACACTGGAAAACAAAATGAAACAAAAGAGAGGCTTGTTCCAGCCAATCTACAACATAGCAGGCTATGAATGAGGACCATGATTGACTCAATTCTGTATACCTGACAAAAAAAAAAAAAAGAAATGCACAAAAGACTTTGGAGCCATAGTTACTGACACTGCACATTGGGATAAACCAACATATCTAAAAAACCAACCATATCTAAAAATAAAATTCATATAAAGGGAAAGAAAATGATTTGTATAGCAAAAAATTATAGATTGGTGGCATCCTTAAGCTATAATATTTACAGTCAAGTACAATTTGGAAATCTTAAAACTCATACTGAAAATTCTTTATTTGGCAAATCTATTTATGGGTCTGATTACATTTAAACACATGAAAAAAAGAAAATCACAGTAAGGAAAAACCATCTGAAGAGTTCACTGCAGTAACAGTGCTCACCCTAAAAAAATCAGGGTTATCATGGCAATGACCTCCACCACCTGGAACAGGCAGTCACATCAGGCAACAGTGTCATGGCTGTGCTACATGTTGTGTGTATGAGTTGAGCAGCTGAGAAAAAGCAATTTATATATGTATATATCCATGAAATTCTGTCTCAGTGATCTAGCTGTCTGAGGTGAAACAGTGAGGTTTTCTCTGCATGAAGACTATGTCATGTCCCAATTCACGTTATATGGATCAGACGTAGATACACTGCACATTTTCTGATAAGAGTTTGCAAACTTCTGTTAAAGGTAAACTATCGTGTTAAAGACAACTACTCAGAGCCATTTAGAGTGATCCATAATAGTTATCCAACCAGATGCAAATATGGAAACCAGAAAGACCATCTCTATGACTTTTATCATTCTGACATCTTTGAAAATACTTTATTATTTCAACTTCCAATAAAAACATGTATATATTGATTATATATTTATAGTTATATAATCAAAGCTGGTAGACTATATTACTCAGATAACAGAAGTAATATTTTAAATGTTTTGACCACCTATGTCTTCACTGTTAAGGAAGTTAAATTAAATAATATACAAAAATGGCCGGTACTAATTTGATTTTTCAGCAAATACAACTTGAGAACATCATCCATTTTTAAATCCATTATCTCTACTCATCTTACCATTACTTAAAATATTGGTTTCGTGAGAATGTCTTGGGAAGTTACTGAAACCACACAAATGAAGCTCATTCTTATAAGTAAAATAACAAATTATTTGAGGGATAAGCCAAGCCCATCAACCAGACCATCATCTCAACATTATTAAAAAATTGCTGAAGTGAGAATTTTATCCCCAAAAAGTTATACATAGGAAGTCACAGGAATCAACAACTATGAGAGTTGACCAGCAAACTAATACCCCCAAAACCATCACTCTAAGCTAGATATGGGACACTACACAATAAAAAAAGAATATACAGCAAAATGCACCACCTAAAAAGTCTCAGAGATACATAAGCTTCAAAATGTGTATTCTTAGGATATGAGAGCTAAGTTCCGGTAACCATTTGCTGACAAAAACACACAAAAAAGTATCAACACTCCAGTATTCATCCCATCATCTCAAACAAACCGTCCGTTTGACAAGAATTATAAATCAAATCACCATATTCATAAGTGGCTGTAAAGCCATATTTTATGCCTTGGCACTATGTAGATGAAACCACAGTTAGGTGAATTAAAAATTTGTTTCCTATTGTCTAACATTTCCCCTGTTATGAGATTGTCTACAAATGGTGAGGAAGAAAAATTTAGAAGATGTATTACACACTATTTTTTTTAAAGGCTATAAAATTTTGCACAGACCAAGCAAGTCCTCAGATAGTTAAATGGTCACACCAGAGCATTTATCTGAAATTTCTACAATAAATGGCCACCTTGAAAGTTTTTTTTTTAAAATACTGAGAAGTACTAGAAAATTTTGTTGGGTTTTTTTTTCCCTCTCCCCTTTGCAACAGAATGAGGGAATGAAACATATTTCTTGGACACTGAGGATAATTATAACTAATCATCTCCTTCTCCTTGGAGCAACATTCGTTGACATTCCTTCATTTTAGGGTGGCTGGCTGACACAATTCAAATATAATTACTCTTCTTGCATGATAAACTCCAGCACCGTGAGCAAATACAGTATGTCTCATTGTCAAGTATGGCTAGACAGCAGCAGTGTAATATAGACCTTTCAAGCCCTGGTGTAGCCCCCTGCCTTTGAAATCTGTGCGAGATGACAAAACTGACTTTCATTTCCCTTGGACTTTCTCAAGGTATCCTTATTAAGAAAAAAAAAAAGCCTAAAACCCATAAATTTAATCTACTGCCTGCCAATCACAATGGTTTCTGCTGTCAGACACTCATGATACATAACCACAATATTTAAATGTTATTGTTTCATACAAGAAGAAAATGTTGCTCATGACTATCCTAAATAGTCATGTGACAATTCAGTGCGTTTCCTTTGTTTGCCTCTTCACCGCCAAACAATAGCAAGAGCAGGAAACCTGTAACCAATGGACCGATTGTGGAAGGAGCTATACAATAATAAACGCTAAAGGAGATCATTTTTCCTAGCTACCTTGTAAGAGACAATTGCATGATAAGAGAAAGTGTGTTTCCTAACATGTGTTTCATTTCAGATTTATAGTGACACTTGTTATTTTATTCTCAAATGACTTCTAATTTTTAAAAAACCAAACTCATAATCGGATGATCACTGGAATACAACTTTCACCAACTTTTGAAAAATAAATAGTAAAAAAAAAAAGAAAAAATAGCATCACATAGTCATGAATGTTGAGTTGGGGAAGGAACAAAGGCTTGAAACTTAAAATGAAACTTAAAGTGACTTTCCCTAATAAAACGTCTGTGTTTTACAAGGAGATGGTGGTCTCTTTTGGAGGACCCGATCTACAAAAGAGTTTCATTTGTGTTTTCCAGGTTATAGGTAAATAACTTAAGTCCAAGTTCCCATAGTGTGCTTTTTTTTCTTTTTTAACCATGCATACATTTATTATAGCTGGCACTTTCTAATAATGTCAGTCAGCTGTTGCAAATACAATGGTCGAGGGTTCCAACTCATTTCATATATAGCTTCCCTTCAATTACTGCTAGCCACATATATTCAGTCATTTCTGGGGGGCTAGAGTGGATCCTTTCTCCAACTGAGTTGTGTAGTAGGATTCTGCCTATTTTGGAAGCAAAAATTCCAAATGTTTGCTCATATACGTAGAGCAAAACAGGGTGTTGTTCTCAATTTGATATGACTTTATTTAGATTTTACTGTTTCATACCATGGAGGAATGGAGGCCAGGGGATGAGATGAGTCAAACTGTTTTTCCCACCCAAGAAACAAGACAGTCTCATCACTGGAATCTGATTCTTCATCTAAGTCTATCCACGGCAAATCAAAACAGTTGATGGCTACTTTATATAGTTTGTGGAAGGTCAAGGAATAAAGAGCCAACGGCCTGTGGTCTCCATGGCAGCCTGAGAGAAACATGAAGACAGTGATATTGTTAGACCTGCGCGGTCTCCTAGGAGTTTCGACTCGCCCAGGAAACAACAAGAGTCGGAAGTCGATGCAAAACGCAAGAGGTTTATTGAAGGCCGGTGCACCGGGGTTCCTTGGTCCTCACGCAGGAGGTCGAAGAAGGAACCCTTTTGGGCGCGAATATGTCAGTTTTATAGGTTCCCACTTCCCCGTATGTAAATTATAGATTTGGTTGTGTTCTCCTGCTGATTGGTCCCGGCTTAGGCTCGGACCAGAGAGGGAACTTGTCCCCAGCTGCCTGATTGGTCTTTGACAGACACCTTTTTTACATTTTGTTATCTCCCTCCTTCTCGGAAGGGGGCCGGACATCCTGGAAATTCACCCATTGTCTAAGAAGCCCCTATTGTCTGGAGAGTTCTTAATCATTAGCTGGAACAATGTCCCTCGAGTCCCACAATATGGTGTAGTTGTATTTACAATGTTATACAATTCAGAGAAAGAGAGTTCTTATACACTAAGAAAAAACACATGTAGAATTGGATGGGCCATGGTGCAACGCTGTCCTAAAAAATAGTAGGTACAAATTACATTTGGCTTTTCATTGTAATTCACCAAGGGACAAAATACCGACTTTGTATTTCTGGCTATACACAAAAATATGTTTTTCTTAAAACTGCTAATCAGAACATGTGAAAGAAAGCCATAGTTTACCATGTTAATGAAAACATAGCTCTTTGGGGCTAGTAGGCCCCATCAAACATTAATGGCTTTCTTTTGTTACGGACAAAGCTTGCACTGAAGCCTTTTCAATAGCAGTCCCATTTTCAACTTAACCTTTTCCTTTCCTTAGGAAACAGGACTCTACCGCTCTGAAAGCCATCAGACCCACTGTTATGATTCAGGACATTCACCTGATCCATAATATTTGTCTCTTGGAAGCATTTATACCTAGACTTATTTGGTTATGCTGTCCCAGTACAGAAGTTGTTTAGAAATCTAAACCAAATAAATAGACAATTTAAAAAAATTATAAATTACAAAACACACCTACTTTAATAGTCTTCTTTAAAGTCTAGTGAAAGAAGTAGGAAAGAGACATGAGTTTGTGACCTAATTCTTTTATCTGTTCCTCACTATCAAACACACTCAGTCATCCCTCTGCTGCCCACGTAGCTTAGTCCTAAACCCTAATAAGCCAACTTCACTCAACTAACCTACCCATAAACAGTCTAAAATTCAGCAGTTTGAACTAACTCGAACTGGTTATATAAGTGCATCCCAAGCTCCAAAATAAAATAAAAACAAACCAAACGAGAACAGATGACTGAGAGATTTGCATTTGGTTTGCCATGTTGCTTCTACTCAAAGGCTGAAAAATTCCTTGCCTCGCGTGTTTAAATATGCATCAGCTCAGAAGAAGTTACACAATGTTTCCATCAGCAGAAGATGTGGCACTTAGAGAAAGCATCAGGAAAATAAAAACTACAGACAAAATAGGGTATATTTGCATATTTCACTTGAAATTAGGCTATGTTGAAGCATATTGGAAACTCATATGCATTGGATGTCAGCTGAGTTACTTTTCTTTCCCCCCAAGGTGACATTGGTGCTTGTCTTACCAAATATGATGCAACTGACAAGTGTTTTCATGTAAGGAAGATATATGCCTCCCATCACCTTGTCAAGCTGAGTGAAGGCAAACTCCAGCACATCCTTTCACAAGTGATTAGGTGGTCAGAGTCATTAAAAGTCATAAAGTTAGACTGCAGCAGTGTGCCATGCATATATATGAACTCATCCAAAGCTCTCCTCCTTGAAATAGGTGATAGCTCTCAACTTTGCCTCTGACCGAGTCATAAATTCCTGGCTGAGCTCTCTTTCTCTTAGCATACCTTTGAAATTATACTGAACGGTAAATGCTGCTTTGGCCCGTCTCATTGTCTCCTGCTTTCCCAGCCAAACTTCTAACAACTGGAGGTCCGAACATCTGATTTTGGTTCACAAACACAAAGTAAACAACCAGATTGTCATTACTTCTTCTTCCACACCCCTTTTTACATGTTCAAAATACTTCAAAAACTCTTGTCAATCAGCCTACTTTAAAATTTTCTAAAAGGGCAACAAGAAAAAGAGTGGTATTATTTAACAATTCCATGAGATGAAGAGATTAAGGCACATTGCCAAGAGTCTGGACCATATGGCTCATCAGGAACTCAGAACAAAGTTTAAATTCTTATGTTATAGCATTTACAATCTTCCCACTTTCAGCCTTATCATTTCTCAGTAAGTAAATCTGATTTTCTATAAATCTGATTTTAGAGGTACCTGAGACAACATGAATTTAAAACTTTTTAAATGTATCATTTGACTCAGCAACTCCACTTCTAAGAATCTGTCCTAAAGAATTAGCTAAGGGTATGAGCAAAAAAATGTATGCACAAGATGTTCAATACATCATTATTTATAATGATTAACGCTACAAACACCCAAAATGTCCAAAAATAGAGGATATACTTGAGATTCTTCAATTATTATAAATAAAAAATATATTTCTGAATATTTTTTAATGCTAAGGAAATGATCATGAACTATTGTTTATGAAGAAATCAAAATGCAATACTTAAGGATTTTAACTAGGTTAAATATACATACATGCATTGGAAAAAGGACTAGAAAAAATACAACAGAATGCTAACAAAATTTACTTCTATGCTTAGGAATTGCAGGCATTTCTAATTTTCTTTTTAAAAATCTGTATGGATTTTCTAAATTATCTACAATGAGCATTATTTACTTTCATAATTAGAAAAAGAAAATAGAACATTAAAGTTCCTGAGTGGATGCAGAAGAAAATCTGACATAGTAGCTGATGCATTTTTTTAAGACATTGTACCTGAATGGATCTTGATGGGTCAGAATGCCTTTCCTAGGACAATTTCATACCCCTATAAATGCCTAGAATTTTGTTCATCCAGCATAGATTGGATGTAATCATGACTGAATAGGGGACTTCCCTGGTGGTGCAATGGTTAAGACTCCACACTCCCAAGGCAGGGGGCCCGGGTTTGATCCCTGGTCAGGGAACTAGATCCCACATGCATGCCACAACTAAGAGTTCACATACCACAACTAAGGGTTTGCATGCCATAACTAAGTAGCCGATGAGCTGCAACTAAAGAGCCCACCTGCTGCAACTAAGGAGCCCACCTGTCACAATTAAGGAGCCCACATGCTGCAACTAAGGAGCTCGTCAGCCACAACTAAGACCCAGTGCATCCAAATAAATAAATAAATAAACATTTTTTTTAAAAAGAGATTACTGAATAGAGTGGTGAGGCAGGAGACAGAATTTGGAAGACTTTAATTTCAAACTCCCCAACTTCAAAAAAACAATTTGGGCTTTGAGCTCTGCAGCGACTTCCCTTGGGCTAATTAACTAGACATAAATCAACTTATTTCAGCTTCATAAAGGTCAGTAAAACAAAAGTTTTTAACCATGAGACATTTAAAAAGACAAAAAGCCAAGACCGGGAAGCATGTGCCCTTGTGTAATCTCTTATACTGCATTTTCCATTGTTCACAGCCAGTAACCAAGCATAAAACGGCCCATGCTATTGACTGTGTTAAGATGATAAAAACAGAAGTATCTTTGTGCCTACCAAATAGAACATACATTATAAGAATGTGATTCTTTTTACCAAACACATGAATTTAATCATTAGGCCCACAGTCATCATCATTATATGGAGCAGTTGTTTTAAGTAATTCTTGCTCAGTACTCTCTAGTTGAAGTGTTTTAAATATTCCACATAACCAGTATGTGACTCAGAAACTTCTCGATGAGAGTAGGTTAGAAGAAAAGGAGGCTAAGAAAAAAAACAAAACAAAACAAAACTCTGAGTCCTTTGTGTCAGGTCAACAGCTCTTCTCCTCAGGGCCCCCCTCTGGGGCGCCACTGACCCAGGAGGACACCATTTTGACTTCCTGCCCACACGTGCTCTGCTCCTACCTCTCTTTTAGGACAAAGAACCAGAAGCCCTTCAGAAACTTTGCTGCTGGTTCTCATATAATCTCAACATTTAAACAACCTCTACAAAAACAATTTATTAAAAAAATAATTTGTTACCAACAGAAAGACTTTCCCTTACTTATCATTAATAAAATCTATATTAAAATCCAGCTTATAAGAAGGTCCTAGGAGTCTGCTTCCTCTTCTCTCTGTTCATTCACTTTGAACCACAGGGCAAATAAGTAATGAAATCAACAGAAGCAGAGCTTCAGGGATGGGAAAAAGGAAAAGAAATAAAGTTCTTAGATAATCAAAAAGATGACCAATCAGTCCCTAAAAAATTCAAGTTAGTAATACAGTTAATGATTCAACTTAATAATATAGTTAGTGGTTAATATAATTAATGGACTTTTCCTTATTTTAATTTTTATACTATATTCCTCATTTGAAAATCGATACTCAAGGCAGAAAAAGTTGTAAAATAAATAAAAATATAATGAAAGAAAGAAAATGTTCTGAAATACTACCAAGAAATAGCTATTATTAGGAGTTGGTTGTGTTTTTGAGCCTTTTATATATCAACAGGACTTTAAATGCATAAATGTATTTCATTACATACGTGTGCCATAATTTATTTAATCATTCTCAATTGTTGGACGTAGGGTATGCAATGTTTCACTGCTATTAACTCTGATATGAAAAATTCTGGGATATCAATCTTTCTGCATATTTGTGATTTTTTTTTCTTTTTAGAGTAAATACAAAACAGTGAAATTACTGAGTTCAAAGAGTATGAGTTTTTCAAGGCTTTTAAAATATATTGTTGAATAGCCCTCCGTAAATTTTGTACCAATTTACACTCCCAAGAGCAATGTTTGTGAAAATGTCTTTGAAAATAGTCCCGCTAGTCTTCTTTGTCTTAAAACAATAGGTTAGCTACCCAAAAAAGGTATAATAAAAGCTGAAACAGCATCCTATCTGTCTAGAAATTATTTATGCCTTCTCACACACTCAAAGAGAGTGCATATGTTTATAGGGGGACAATATTCATCTCAAATGACTGCACAGACAAGGTCACACATATCCAAGTATTCCTATCTGAATGAAGCAGCACAAGGAAATGCAAGTTGGATTTATTGCATCACTAGCCTTCTGAGTTTTAAAACCCTATTGTTTGCACTCTTCTGAATGACTTAAGAGTCAACAAGGTAGCAGCATTAGCTAATTCTTTGTTTTTTACATGCACACATAGAATGCACTCAATCAACCTACAATAGATGAGATTTAAAGGGGTAAAAGACAAGCTCACTAGTCAGGCGGATATCAGACAATAATGTCCCTCAGAGCACAGCTTCTGGGTGTCAAAAAGCACCAGAGAATTAGAGGGTGCCAAGATGGTAGGATTTTATTTCATAGGAGAGAAAATTTGGAGACAGTGACCAAGGAGAAAGCAATGAAAAGAAGGGAAGGGCAGGGAGTGAAGGTCACATTAGTGCAGCCAACCAGGAAGAAGAGGTGAGCTTTCCATGCGTGAGGTTCCTAATTTGAAATATACCCCAAGTTATCCTCTTGTGCCCAGGACCCCCCCCACCCCCAGGAAGGTGTTAGAGTAGAGCTGTTGTTGTCTCTACTCAGTCTCCCCAGAAGCATTTACATTATTTCTCTCACTAGGTGGTCATCACGACTCCTGGGTGACATCTCAGCCACTCTCTAAGTTACAAAACTAGATGGATGCATCACAGATATGTAGCTGCAACGAACGAGGACCCTGAAGTACCTCTGAAGATCAAATACGTTTGAGGGGATTCCTAAGACATGATTGTCTTACCCACAGCATAGATACAGATTGTCCCTACTAAATCAAAGGCAGTCAAATGATAAATAAAACACTTGGATAGGTTTCAGGGCCCCTTGCCATCAACAGGAATGCTCCAATTTGGGATGCCCTGTTAACCGACCCACGTGATGTGAAAACTACACCAGAACTTTTCTAAAACTTCTGGGGGTGATTAAAACCTTTTGGCTGGATATTTCTGAGATACTACAAAGCATTATACACATGTCTTAGATTTATGAAGACCATCGCAGTCTAAAACAGAAAACAATAGAATAGTCTAATCCTGGGATTCAGACGATGAGTAAAGAGAAGCAAAGCACCCCTTTGTGCCAGCCTCTGTCTGAATCTCTCTCTTTTTTCCTGCCCCCCTCAGTCTGCCAGATCCTCTAACTCAAGACTGATGTTCTCCTTCCAGATGGAAATCCATCCATGTTCTGGAGATACAAAGCCACCAGCAACACCATACATGTGAGGAAGCCATTACCCAAACTCTACCCAACCACCCAAATCTTATAAGAGACTCAAGTTGGACTTAAAGTTGAAGCAAATGTTTAAAGCACTTCTATGGATATAGGATTGGCTCTTAATTGCAGTCTTTCCAAAGAGGGTAATTTTCTAACAGAAGTTTCCCAACCCCAAATTCAGTTACACAACAAATATATTTTTGCAGGGGACTATCATTCAAATATATTTTATAGGGAATAGTCACTCTTTAGTCCAGCAATAGAATTCTTATTTTCAGTTTACAAATCCCATCACCCACCAAATGAATTGTCTATAAGACAGGATGCTTATTGAGCCGCTTTTAAAGTGGCTTCCTGCATCAGAAGGTTTCACAAAAGCAAATTTCCTTCCAGCCCTTCTTTGATTAAATGCTAAGGGAGTAATCTTAACAAAATAGAATTTATTCTAAACAACAGTGACTCTTGATTGAAATCAAATATTTAAGCCTCAAAAATAAACAGTAACTCACACTACAATTGTTGTCAGTCCTTGGCTTCATCATTCAAATGTTTCTGCCACCCTGAGAACTTCATTTCATTTTAAGAGTGTGTTGTATTGACTCTGATATTTGTACATAATCATTGTCATTTTGGCAAATTTTCTCCATCTTCTGGCCAGGATTCATTTAGAGGAAACCTGCTACTTCCATTCTAAAAGCCACCTTTCACCACATTAAAGGGAAATATATTCGTTTTCCTGCAGCTTTCATTCTAGAGTCCAAATTTTCTAGTAATAGATGTCTTTAAAGAAATCAGGTCATTTGCATTTTAAAAAGTGACTTATTTCCACATTCATAAAAAATGGTATTAACTTGCTATTCCATTAAATAAAACTAGAAAAAGTCACTGTTTCCTGGGGTTCATATTGACAATAAAGTCGTCTTCAACTAAACTTGTATTTAAGCTATCTTCACATATAGCAAATCACTGAGTTACAGCAAATAAGTAATACAGAACCTATTTTTATAAGCAAGAATTGATTTTCACTGAGTTCTTCAATTGTGCCTGAAAATAAAGTGTACTATTTAAAGAGAGCTTGTGAAATTTCAGGAATGTCATATATTGGTAAACATTTCAGAACTACATGTGTAAATAGGCAATTAATTTGTTGAGTAAATGAAAAACAGGTTCTGCTACAGTTATTTTTCCCTACAAACTAACTGTGGGGTGATCTCTCCTGAATTTGGAAAAGCACGAGCAGTTTTGTTGAGGGTGGGGTCTCACTCCTTAGTTCCTGCATCCTGTAAAATTTCCAACATCTGGCCAAGGGGCAGAGACTCTGAAAATGAACCTGGACTGTGCAGCTGCTGTAATAAAGGAAAGAATGAGGGGCTTAACGGGAACAATGTGCAACAGCTGTTGCAGGGTATGTCTTCCCTGCTGCCTTACTCACCTTCCCTTCTCAGACTAAGTCTACCCACATTAGGCCTGAGGTGACCTCAGAGGAAGCATTTAGGGCAAGAAACATCCCTTCAAGCCAAGGAATTTTGACAAAGTGGGTCCAAAACGGTCCTTAGAGTCATGAGCTTTTACTGTAACTAGTGACTTTGAAACTCCTTGTAAGAGAGAGGGAGGCATTGTCTCTACTGAGCCAGGTCATAATAACCATGGCGGTCTTCCTTTTATGAATCTCTATCTCCTCTGCTAATCTCAGTGCAGCACTTCCTTTGCTCTGTCAGTCTATCAGGAAGAACATTTACTTCAGGTACATGAAGGCTCATGTACTGGGTACATCTTACAGAAAAACCCGAACGAATTTTTGGCCAACCCAGTATATACAAGGAGGCAGAGCTATGGTCTCATGCAATAAACCAGCTCAACTAAATTATGATAATTAATGAACTGGCTTCCAATTCTAGGTCCACTGGTCATGTCCTCAGATCCCTCACCTGGGCTCTCCTATGCAACCGACCACAGAATGTTAAGGACTTGGGCTTGAGTCAAGAAATCAGTATCCAAGCTCCATCACTTATTGACAAGCCATTGTATTGTCCTTACTTTTTATTTTTTTGTATCCTGATGCTTTGACATCTCAAGCCTTGCTGACCACGGAGGGACTGCCCCTCCCAAGGTTATCCAATTCCTGGAGATAGTAAAAAAAAAAAAATGTATGTTTTTCAAATGTAAACCAACCACCCACAGCCCACACTCTTAACCACCTCCTTTATTGGACCCTCACACTCCAGGCTACTATCTGCCTGCCCTGCTCACCTCAGGGCTAGGTACCAAGGCAACTAGGGACAGCACACAGACCCCAGAGCCTACTGGAATTATTCAAATTAGCCAATCCTAAGCCTGCTTCATCTGTCTCTCCTGGTCCTTCCCATGGAAATCACAGTAAAGGCTCTTGCTCAGTTTCCCCCTCTCCCTCTGTCTCCTGACCGACTCCAGTGCCCCACGACCCCACCCCTGCCATGGTATGTCCCTTCCTCTTGGGACCTGTGAGTATAACAAACTTCCTTTTCAATGGCAGTCATCGTCTGATCTGATCTATTCCATCTATCTATGGCCTTACCATATCTTAAAGATAATAAAACAGCTGTGTGACCTTGGAAAAGGGACTGAAAGTCTGCCTCCATTTCATCAGTAAAAGACAGAATAATAACTGTCTTTTTCATGGTGTTCTGGTAAGGATCAACTAAAATAATACACACCTGTACTTAGTATATGGTAAGTGCCCAGTTAATACCGATGCTCCAAGTTAACAGATGAGGAAAGTAGGATTAGGAGATAACTCATTAAAGGCTATAGAGCGAGGGAGCTGTGGAATCTAAATGTCATCCAGATATATCTGACTCCAAACTCCTTTCTCTTTCCACATCACACTACCTTCCCCAGTTGAGCCCAGGCCCTCTCCTATTGCACTTTGAGCCTCTATCACAGTGGTAAACACATATTGCCTTGGATGACAGTCAGCTATGTACATCACTAGGACAGCATATGCTCAATAAATTGTTTGAGAGAAAGAAAAATAAAAGGAACAAGGAAGAGAAGGAAGGGAGGAGGGAGGGAGAGAGGGAGGTGGGGAGGAAAGGAGGAAGCAAGGATCTTTTCTAGCTCTGAAATAGAAACTAGAATTCCTTCTCTCCTTTTTTTTTCTTGCTGGCCCCCAAGTGTACCCCTCAAATAAAGGTAAAATTGTAATGTAACGGGGAAGAGCCAAATCTGACTACATGTTAGATCTGTTTCTTTTACTTTAATCTTTGCTTTCCGCTGCTTTTGTTCACTAAAAGGGTACTGTCTATACATAACGGCCTGCTTCAGGGAACCCTGCCCCTCTGCCTGAATGTTAAACCAAAGTGCCTTTGTTCAGGGAAGGATCCTGACCCTGTCCACCTATAGATGGCTGCAAGAATGAAGCAATTAACACATCCCCTCCCCAAGGCTGGCCATTCCAGGGGATATTTGCAAAACTTATGGTCTTTTTACTTTACTTCCTCATCTCCTCTCCCTCTCCGTTCTACAAAAAAAAACTGGCATCCAAACCCCGAGAAGATGGTTCTTTTGAGACACTAGTCTGCCATCTTCTCAGTCTGCCAGCTTTCCTAATAACATCGTATTCCTTGGCTCAACACCTTGTCTCCCAGTGTACTGGCCTGTCGTGCGGCGAGCAGAGCAAGCTTCGACTTGTTAACAAAATGGTTTTATCCCCAGTTATAAAAATCCCCAACCATGAAAAACTCACTCAGATACAGAAATTTTCCTCTATGTGTCTCTCATTTTTATGAACCCAAAGCTTCTAATCAACAACGTCTGTCAAGTGTCCTCCTCTCCTAATCTCTAGTCTGCAAGATGGCCTTTTTTTTTTTTTGCGGTACGCGGGCCTCTCACTGTTGTGGCCTCTCCCGTTGCAGAGCACAGGCTCCAGACGCGCAGGCTCAGCGGCCATGGCTCACGGGCCCAGCCACTCCGCGGCACGTGGGATCCTCCCGGACCGGGGCACGAACCTGCGTCCCCTGCATTGGCAGGTGGGCTCTCAACCACTGCGCCACCAGGGAAGCCCTGCAAGATGGCTTTTAAATGCCACACTCTGGAGCCACTTAGGTCAGTTCTGAGCTCCCCATGTCTCCAAAAGCTTGTATATATTCTTCTATTACCACTTCTCTTCCTTCTTTCCTTCTCCTCCCTTTCTCCTGACTCACATACCTGGGCTTCCCAACTTCAAGTGGCCCAGAGACATAAAGGAAACATTTTATAGCTTCACCATCTTTATAGAACAAACACTAAAGATATAAAGCTGTTTGACCACTCTTGATCCAAACTAATAAGTAGTATTCTTACTACTTATAAACTACCTATAGAGGGGGTTTTGTTTAACATTTGGGCATAAGTTGCAAACTTAAGTGCCTCCAGGGGGAGCAGAAATGTGTCCTGTACAATGAGTGAAACTGTCAGGTAGGATCAAGGGAGTCTGGAGAGCACGTGGTCTTCAGGCAGCTGGTCAACCTCAGTGGGCTGCTACATGCTAAGAGAAGCCATCTGGTCAAGCACCCACATTTTCAAGGAAAGCTAAAAATCTGTATTTTCATGTGAAGAAGCTCCCTACATATAAAGGTTAACAACTAATTCAATTTTTTTAAACTGTGTATAGGCCAAATGAAAATGCTTTTGTGCTAGTTTTAGTATAAAGATCCCCATGTTAAGACTTTTTCCCTAAGCTATTTTAGAAGTATTTTCAAACATCGATGAAGAGAGCACAGTATCTATTCTGAGGAAGACCAACAGGAAAGAAAGTTCATTTTATTGGAATGGAATGGATGTTTAAAGCCAAAAAAGTTTGCAATCTAGGTGAAGTGAATTATATTACGTGGGGAAAAGAGAAATTATAAATGTTGTTTATTCACTTTCTTAAACACGTTTCATCCGTCCACTTCATGTCCTTATTGCCACCAGCCTTTTCTATGCTACCAGTATATCTCCCCTAGAATGGTGCCCTAACCCTCCAAGTGGGAGGCATCGTGCACAGTGCAGTCTGCTTTATGTTTCACTTTTTAATGCATAATTCAACCAAATACACCCTGAGCATAATATCACTAAATTCATGTACCCTACTATATTTTCATCCTTTATGCTGACACTGATTTATTTTAGAACTTTATGTTGAAGGTCCTAATTGTTCGTGACAAAAAATCAAAACTTAAAAATCTCTCCATTTTTTTCTCTCTAAATGCATACATACATAATACATACGTACATACAATAACAGTAACCACAGGAAATACACTGATCAAAATTAAATAAAAGTGCCAAGATCCAGTTTCAACCACCAAAATCAATTTAGAGCTTTTAAGAGTCAGACTCAAAACATTGCAATTTCCATGATTCATGGTCAAATTCAAATCTCGTCAGGGGTCTTGGACCTAAACTATTGGACCTAGGATTTGATATCTCCTTTCAATTAGCAATAAAATAATTTCTAATTTTTATTCAGTGTATAACACATAAACTTCTGGCCTGCTAATGGAAAAACATGCTTTTGGTCATACTCTTGGTCAAATTATGGTTCCTCTGAATGGAACAATGTATCAAACTATAATCTCTAAATCTGCTACAGTATCAGGGACAAAGGTTTGACCTGGGTTAAATCCTGTTAGATCTAAATTTTGACATATTTTACAGTCAGGTAAGAATCATTTTTTAATTTTAATTGATTTCTACTGCTCTGTCAAGTTTTCTGAAAAAATGAGAGTAAAAGGCAGCAAAATTTTAATATGATAAATTTCACCTCTCTTAGCCCTTGAGAAAACAACTTCCATAAATTTATTAATCAAAGATAAATTTTCTTTTTTGCAGCCTTTGCCTTTTTAATTTGTCTAGAAGACAAACTTGTCTTAACTTTAATTTTATATTATATGCATATCTCTGCTTGCTATTATGATTTCTTAATGTATAGAAACCAGAACTACATGAAATATTCCAGACATTCATTCACTTTATTTTTGAAAACTGAATAAAAATATTCAATTTCTCTCACTAGCCTTCTACATTTTATTGGTCATTATGGACGTAGCACACACTTCCAAAGAACTAAGTTTTTCTGACTCCTTAACTTAAAGAATCAGCTGGAAAAATTCCACTCTTAGGGAATGTAACATATTATAAATATGTTTTCAAATAAATACCAGTTGGAGCATGTTACATAGTCACATGATAAGATCTTTAGAGATGATCATAGTCATCATCAGATCTTTAGAGATGATTCTGATAATTACAGGATTAGGACCTCATAAAATTCTCTCCCCCATAAAATCAATGATAAAAATAGAAAACAGGGGCTTCCCTAGTGGTCCAGTGGTAAAGAATCTGCCTTACAATGCAGGGGATGCGGGTTCGATCCCCGGTCAGGGAACTGAGATCCCACATACCACGGGGCAACTAAGCCCGTGCACTGCAACTACTGAGCTCATGCACCTCAACTAGAGAGGCTGTGTGCCACAAACTACAGAGCCTATGCACTTTGGAACCCACGCGCCACAACTACAGAGCCCACATGCCCTGGATCCTGCGCACCACAGCTAAAGAAGAGAAAACCCACATGCCACAACTAGAGAGAAATCCGTGTGTCACAACAAAGAGCCCGCACACTGCAACGAAAGATCCCGCATGTCCCAACAAAGATCCCATGTGCCACAACTAAGAGCTGACACAGCCAAAAATAAATTAAATAAATAAATAATAAATAAACCTTTTTAAAAAATGGTCCACATCAAAAGAAAATCTTTAAAGAAAAAATAGAAAACATTGTCAGAATCAAATTCTTCAGAACTCTGGAAATAAGCCAAAGGTTTCAGCAATGCAAGGAGCATTTATTCAAGGAAAAAGTCTGAATTCTAGTAAGACAAGGAAACTCTGTGGCATTTTCACTTGTCCTTTTCTGATCCTCTACTCTGCAGTTCTGAGATAGCTTTAAAAAACCAAAGCAATCGTGGTGAAAATCAACAGCCTGCAGTCACAGTGTAAACTAAAAGCCTGATAACCACCAGAGTGGGAAGAATGGTAGTGGAGCTCCTTCAAAGCCTCTTTCCCAGATCAATATCATTATTCAACCTGCCTTATGGTTCCATGGAAAATGCTATATTCAAGGCTGTGGTTTTTTACGTGACTCAGAGCTCAGTCAGTGTAAAAGCTATTTCCCCAGGAGAATTTGTAAAAACAACTAGAGGCAATTAATTAACTTCATGACTGCATGAGGCAGTGGATAACAGTTGGAGTAAACAATAAGCGAACCAAAATTTTTAAAAAGAAAGGCTGGGGAATGAGATGCCCGCAGGGGTATTAAGAAGCTCCAAGACATTTCTGGGAATCTAGAAGCCCACACGATGCATAGGCTATGTACATGTCCAGGGCTGTGCACATGCTCAGGAAAGATCTGAGAAGGCCCTAAGTTCTCACTGTGGGCTGACCTTGAGGCTCTGCACAAGTAAGAAGGCAAAATTATTAACTGCCTAACTGACTGTTGAAGGTTTGCTCCAACACACACACAGGACCCTTCCGCAAGACAGGGAGGTATTGATTACAGGTGTTTAAGAAAATTTCCATCCAATCATTAGCTGACTACTAAGCTAACCAAATATAGGCTTTACTGACAACACTCAACAAAGAATTAGTTCAGAAAATATACTAAGCAAACAGCAACGCTGGGGAGGGAACATTATATTCTTTTAAATGTCCAGTTTTCAATAAAAATTACTAGACATAAAAAGAAATAAGAAAGCACGGTCCATACCCAGGAAAAAAAATCAATAAACAGAAACTGTCCCTGAGGAAAACCAGACATTGGAACTACTAGACAAAGAATTTAAAGAATCTATTTTAATATATATGTTTAGACAACGAAAGGAAACCATGCCTAAATAACAAAAGGGAAGTATAAGAATAATAACTTATCAAATACAGAATATCAATAAAGAGAAATTATTTTAAGCACACACACAGAAATTTCAGAGTTGAGAATACAATAAATGAAATGAAACATTTACTAATGTGACTCAGCAGCAAATTTGACCAAGGAAAAGAAAGAATCAGCAAATCTGAAGATAGGCTGATTGAAATTATTCAGTATGAAGAATGGGAAGAAAAAAATGAGGAAAAAATGAACAGAGCATCTGTGACCTGTGAGACAATATCAAGTATACCAGCACTTTGTATTAGGAGTCCAGGAAGGAGAGAAGAAAAAGAGAGGGTCAGAAAGATCATTTGAAAAATTAATGGCAAAAAGCCTCCCAAATTTGATGAAGGAAAGTTAATCTGCCTATAAAAGCTCAATGAAATCCAAGCAGAATAAACTCAACAAGATCCACACCTAGACAAATCATAATCAAATTATTCAAAGAGAAAGACAAAGAGAGAATCTTGAAAACAGCAAGAGAGAGGTGACTCATCACATAAAAGTGATTCCAGCAAGACTAACAGCCAATTTCTCATCAGAAATCACCAGAAAGCAGTGGGAATGGCATATTAAAAGTGCTCAAAGAAAGACTCTCAACCAAGAATTCTATACCCAGCAAAATTATCCTTCAAAACTGGAGAAATTAGGACATTTCCAGATAAACAAAAGCTAAGCAAATTAATCACTTGCAAACCTGTCCTACAAAAAATACTAAAGAGACTCTGTCAGGCTAAATTAAAAGTCACTAGAGAGCAACCCAAATCTACATGAAAAAAGAAAGATCACTGGTAAAGTTAATTACATAGATAAATATAAAAGTGTAAGTGTATGTTTTGTTTGTAACTCTTTTTTCTCCTATATGATTAAAAGAAAACTGTATAAAGCAATTATTACAAATCTGTGTTGAGGGGTACATAGTGTAAAGATGTAATGTCTATGACAATAATAGCACAAATGAGGGAGAGGTATCAGAACTATATAGGAACAAAGTTGTTATATACTATTGTAATTAACTTGTTCTTCTACCTCATCGAGGTAATCAAACTTTTACTTCTATATTTTCTCCCTTTCTATGAATCACTTATTTAGCTTTGAAATGATACTGCTCTGGATAGAGAATAGTGAGAAGATAGGAGAGAGATGAGGTTTGGAAAATCAGAAAAGGATCCTATTATATACAGACTTTATGGACCTGGAAGGAGCTGGGACTTTATGCTATTGAAAGATTTTATTCTATTGAAATTTTATTAAAATCCATTTTAAACAGAAAAGCCTTTTAAAACAGGAAATTATAATTTTAAAAGATCACGCTGGCTCTTATAGAAGGAGAAGAGTGTAAACAGGGAGGCCAATAAAGAGAATATTATAGGAATCTGGGAAGATGACGGCATTTTGGACTTGAGTGATGATAGTGAAGATGAAACAGAATTAATAAATTTAATATGTATCTTGGAGATATAATGAACAGGATTTGTTGATGGATTAGATATGAAGGATGAAAGGAAAGGATGTATCCTTGATGACACTTTCGGTTTTGGCTTGTATAAGTGACTGATTAGTGATGCCATTTACTGATATGGAGAAAATTTGGTAAAGACTGGTTTGGGGTGAATGATCAGGAATTCCATTTTGAGAGGATTCTGAAAGGTAGCAGTAGCAGTAGACGCATAGTTTTTATTCTCACCAAAACCCACCCATAAAAAAGAGATGAGTCCACTAGATAGCAAAACTAATGGGCAGCAGGTAAATTAAAACTCGATGACAAGGTATCTCACAACTCTCAAAATACTAGTGGGTGGAGGCATACCACCCATATCTATGAAACCTAATGCGTATGAACACGTGTGCTAGGGGAAGCAGGGGAGTCACTTAGACATCTACCAGACTTGACAACAGGCAAACCGAAAGAGACAACAGATGCATGCTGGAAAACATGGTGTACAATTTGAGCAAAACAGTTGTGGAAAAAGTTTTCACACTTGCAAGTGATTATGCATGGGACCTGAAGGGGATGGTATAGACCAAGTCTTATGAACTCTAAAATCTAACTAGTAATAGATCCCTTCCAGGACAAGGCCCTGCAGTGAGGAAAAATAGATGAGAATAAATTCCAAATTAAACAGAGGCAATAGAAGGAAATAAAAGAACAAGTAAAAGCACAGATGAGAACAGAATTGAGAGATCTCAGAAAGTACTAGCTTATATCTTTTTACACTTCATACAAACAACAAATTCACATTATTTTTAATTATTATTAAAAATATTTTAATTACTATTAAAATAATTTACATTATTATTTTAAAATCCAGAAAAACTAATTCACACAAATGAGCAACAGAAAAGATTTTGGATATATATAGCTACTGTAAGAAAAGCGAGAATAGACACTGGAACACATTTTCTATGAAAACATACCAAAAAGATATTACCACGCAAAACTGATGAAAATTAGAATGTAATATTTCAAATCAAATTATAAAAAGTAAGAAAGTTGTACAGAATGTGAAAAGGCAATATAAATAAAAGAACCTAGAAATGAGATGATAGAATCAGTAAAGCCAGAGGACAGGGAAGGCCTGGCAACATCTGCCACTGGACAGATGAGGCCCTCAAAGCAGTAGCCAGAGAGCATCTCATCTAGGACCACTGTGAGTGGGAGGGACATCACAGGCCTCAGCCCAGGAAGAACTGTGGAGGACGCTTTGACCACTATGCTGAGATGTAATGGTGGATATTGGCCTTATGGCCAGAGGCTCAAGGAGGCCATGATCTGGCCAGGGCTTCCTGGAAAAGGAAGACCTGGGGCTCATCAATAAGGGCATCCATACCCCAGAGAGGCAAATTATCTGTGTTTTAAGGTTTCAGTGTTTTCATGTTTCATCCATTTTGTAGCATGTATCAGTCTTTCATTCTTTTAATCGCCAAATAAGATTATATTGTATGGATATACCACATTTTATTTATCTATTCATCAGCTGACGGACATTTGAATGGATTATTTCCACTTTCCAGCTATTAGGAATAATGCTGCTAAAAACATTGATATAAAAGTGTTTGTGTGAAACCTATTTTTCATTTCCTTGGAAGTGAAATTGCTGGATCATATGGTAACTCTATGTTTAGCCTTTTGAAGAACTGCCAGACTGCTTTCAAAAATGGCTGAACCATTTTACATTCACACCAGCAATGAAAGAGGTTTCGATTTTTCCACATACTCTCAACACTTGTTATTATCTCTTTTATTTTAGCCATCCTAGTGGGTGCAAAGTGGTTTGGTATTTTTTTCTAAGCAATTGCAATGGCATTGTATTTTTTTAATATATTTATATTTTATTTATTTTATTTTTGGCTGTGTTGGGTCTTTGTTCCTGTGCATGGGCTTTCTCTAGTTTAGGCGAGCCGGGGCTACTCTTCGTTGCGGTGCTTGGGCTTCTCATTGTGGTGGCTTCTCTTGTGAAGCATGGGCTCTAGGCATGTGGGCTTCTGTAGTTGTGGCACACAGGCTCAGTAGCCATGGCTCACGGGCTCTAGAGCACAGGCTCAGTAGTTGTGGTACACGGGCTTCGTTGCTCCACAGCATGTGGGATCTTCCCAGACCAGGGCTCAAACCCATGTCCCCTGTGGCAGGTGGATTGCTAACCACTGCACCACAAGGGAAGCCCATAGTATTGTATTTTAAAGTTCAGTATCTATGTGTTCATTGCTAGTATATAGGAATAGAGTTGATTTTTGTATGTTTATCTTGTATCCTGTGATCTTCTTAAACTAAATTATTAATTTTAGGAAAGGGTTTTTGTTTTCATTTTTGGCTTTTTTTTGTGGATTCTTTAGAATTTTCTATGTATACAATTATATCATCTGCAAATAGGAAGAGCTTTGTTTCTTCCTTTCCAATTTGTATGGCTTTTATTTCCTTTTCTTGCATTATTGCACAGAAATTCCAGTACTATATTGAATAAAAGTGGCAAGAATGAACATCCTTGCCTTGTTCCTGATCTTAGAAGGAAAGCATTCAGCCTATCACTATTATGTATAATGTTACCTGTAGGCTTAAGTGCAGGAAGTCCTCCTTCTATTCCCATTTTCTGGAGTTTTTATAATGAATGAGTGTTAAATTTTGTCAAATGCTTTTCTGCATCAACTGATATGACCATATGATTGTTCTACTTTAGCCTGTTAATATGGTGGATTACACTGATTGAAACAGTGAAACAGCCCTACCTCCCTGGAATAAACTCCACTTGGTCATGCTATATAATTCATGCAATATATTCATGAGGGATATTGGGGTTTTTTGGGGTTTTTTGTTTTTGTACTATCTTCATTTGCTTTTAGTATCAAGAAAATAGTAGTTTCATAGAGTGAATTAGGAAGTATTCCCTTCTCTTCCATTTTTTGGAAAAGGCTATATAGAATTCGTGTTAATTCTTTTTTTAAACTTTTGTTTGGATTCTCCAATGGCTTAGAGATTTTCTTTTTGGAAGATTTTTAATTACAGATTTTACTTCCTTAATAGTTAAAAGCTTATACAAATTAGCTTTTTCAAATTGGGTGAGTTGTGGTAGTTTGTATATTTTTTAAGGAGTTAGTTCATTTCACCTGAGTTATCATATGCATGCATGTAGAGTTTATTGTGGCATTCCCTTACTATCCTTTGGGGTTTTTTGTTTTGTTTTGTTTTTGGAGTATAGTTGATTTACAATGTTGTGTTAGTTTCAGGTGTACATCAAAGTGATTCAGTTATACACATATTCATTTTTTTTAGATTCTTTTCTCATATAGATTATCACAGAATATTGAGTAGAGTTCCCTGTGCTATACAGTAGGTCCTTGTTGGCTATCTATCTTATATACAGTAGTGTGTGTGCGTGTTCATCCCAAGCTTCTGATTTATCCCCACCCACATACACCCACGTTTCCCCTTTGGTAACTATAAGTTTGTTTTCAATATCTCCCTTACTATCTTTTTGCTATCTGCTCGGTCTGTAGTAATAGTCCCTGTTTCATTACCTCTTTGGTAGTATTGTTACTGGTTTGTTAATTTTACTGGTCTTTGCAAAAAATCAACCCTTTCTTACACTAATTTTCCTCTACTTTTTTGTTTTTAGTTTTTTTATTTATGCTCTTTATTATTTTATTCTTTCTGCTTGCTTTGAGTTTATATCACTATTATTCTTCCAACGTATTAAGGTGAAAGCCTAGGTTATTTATATGAGACGTCCCCTTCTCTTATGTATGTATTTAAAGACATAAATTCTTCTCTCAGTACTGTTTTAGCTCTTTGCCACAATTTTTATTTTCATTCAGTTAAACATTATTTTTTATTTCCCTTGAGACTTCCTCCTTGATCCATGGATAAGTTAAAAGTGTGTTGTATAATTTCCAAATGTTTGGAGACTTTCCCATTCTTTCTATTACTGATTTCTAGGTCGATTCCATTGTAGCTGGAAAACACATTCTGTATAATTTCAATTCTTTTAAATGTGTTAAGGTTTATTTTATGGCCCAGAACATGTATTTTACTGTTTGGGGGTATAGTGTTAAACAAATATCAATTAGATCCTGTTGGTCAGTGGTATAGCTGAGTTCTTATATATTCTTGCTGATTTTCTGTCTAGTATTTCTAATAATTGTTGAGAGAGGGTTTTTAAAGTCTCCAAATATAATTATAGATTTGTCTATTTCTCCTTTCATTTATATCAGTTTTGGTTTCAAATATATTGCAGCTTTGTTAGTAAGTACATATACATTTAGGATTGCTAGGTATTCTTGGTGAATTGACCTATTTATCATTATATAATATACTTTTCTGTCTCTGGTGGTTTTCTTTGTTCTAAAGTCAACTTTATCTGATATTAATATAGCAACTAGAGTTTTCCTTTGATTAATATTTGAATGATATACCTTTTCTATCTTTTTACTTTCAACCTGCCTATGTGGTTATGATTGAAGTGAATCTCGTATAGATAGAATATAGTTTATAATCCAAGCTGCCCATCTTTGTCTTTTAATTGGTATATTTAGACCATTGACATTTAATGTAATTACTGCTAGGGCTTAAATCTGCCATTTAAATTTACTGTTTATTCTCTCTGTTTTGGGTTTTTTTTTTTCCTCTCTATTTTCTTTTGTCTGCCTTCCTGTGGGCTACATGTACATTTTTTAGAATCCATTTTGAATCATCTATATCTTTTTAGTACCTCTTTATATAGCTTTTTTAGTGGTTGCTCTAGATATTACATTATATACCTAGATAATGTAATTATCCAGAGACATTATCTAGATATTGTATTAAATATATATACATATATAATTATATACTCTATATAATCACAATTTACAGGTGTCATCATGTTACCAGTTTGTCTGAAGCATGGATACCTTACCATACTTTATGTCCCTTTACCCTCCCTCATTGATAATATAATTGCCTTAAATAATTCCTCTACATCCATTTAGAACCACAAGTGTTGTAATTTTTGTTTCAACCTTCACAGATAATTTAGAAAATTTATGAGCAGAAGGAAAGCCTGTTTTACTTATCCATGTTTTAATTTACTGTTTTGTTATTTCCTTCCAGATTTTCTAAGGTTTCTTCTTTTATCACATTGTTTCTGTTTAGAGAACTTACATTTTAGGATAGATCTGCTGGTGAAAAATTACCTTAGTTTTCTTTCACCTGAGAATGTCTTGATTTCCCCTTTATTCCTGAATGATATTTGTGTGAGGTTTGGGATTCTGGGCTGGCAGTTCTTTTCTTTCAGCATCTGATAATATTGTGCTACTTCCTTTTGAGATGCATTGTTTCTGAAAAGAAATCCACCATTGCTTGCAATTTTTCTCTGGTGCTTCAATTTTTTTTTTTTAGTACTGAGAAATTTACTTGTAATCATTACAGAAGGTATTTATATCAACACACCACACCACATTGTACACCCTAAATATATACAATTTTTAATTGTGAATTATACCTCAATGAAGTTGTAAAAAATATAGTTTACTTTCTCTCTTCTGTTCAGATTGGATCATTTATATTTTTCTATCTTCCAGTTCACTGATTCTTTCCTCTGTCATATCCATTCTGCTTTAAGTCCATCCACTGAACTTTCTGTTTCGTAATTTTGTATTGTTACTGTTTTTTTCAGTTAAATTTTTTCAGTTAATATTTTACTGTATTTTAACTTGTATTTTTCAGTTAAAATTATTGTACTTATTGTACTTTTATTGTATTTTTCGGTTATTGTATTCTTCAGTTAAAATTTTTCTGTGTGATTCTCCTTTATATCTTCTATTTCTTTGCTGAGGATCTCTACTTTTTCATTTGTTTCAAGCATGTTTATAATTTCTTATTTTTATCACAGCTGCTTTGAAATCTTTGTCAGGCCATCTAACAGCTTTGTCATCTTGGTATTGGCATCTATTGATTGCCTTTTTCATTCAGTGTGAGAACTTCCTGGTTCTTGGTATGATGAGTGACTGTGAATTAAGAACTTGGACATTTTCTATTATGTTAGGAGACTGCATACTATTAAATCTTCTGTTTTAGCTGACTTTCTCTAAAACTGTTCTGGAAGGGAAGGGAAAGGTGGTGCTGCCTCATTTCTTCTACACAGAGGTAGAAGCCTAGGTTTCCACTTAGCCTCAGTTGATACCTGCTATGGTGAGGGCAGGTCTCCTCATTACTGTAAGTAATGAGGTGGAGTTCCAGCTTCCCATGAGGTGTCCACTGACAGTGCAAGGCCTTCTTACAAGATTGAAAGGATAAAAGTCCCTACTTCTCTGACACCACTCAGGTGAAACTGATGGGCCACACTGTTATAGCCTTTTAAAAATAAAACTCTAGGTTCTCCACTCAGCCTTTGCTGGCATGGGTAGCAGTGGGGCCACAGTTTTTGACTGCAGCAGAGCAGTTAATATCTGAAAGTTTTCTGATTTCCTAGGCTTCCCCATTTCCTGGTCGTTTGCGTAGAAATATACTGCTTTTATAGGACTTTGTCTGTAGTCACTGGCATTTCTAGGTTGCTGACTTTTCAGATTTAATTCTGAGATATGTGAGGCAGAAAGAAAACCCAAGAGCTCACCACCATATCATGTCTCAAGTCCCAAGTTCCCTAGCAAGTCTGCCTTTTTTTTTCTACCAGTGGCTTTTTATGTTTATTTTATATGTTAAGTCCAAGGTTTTTAGTTGTACTTAACAGGAGGAATAGGGAAAACACATCTGGATGTGGAAGTTCTTTAACTTTCTTATAAATATTTGGGCTACAGTTTTTATCTTGAATGTCTTTGGGAATGTTACTTTGCTCGTTATTCTCTTTTTTCTTGTAATAATTCACGTAAGACCTAATGACCGACCTCTTATGTTGTTCATGTTTCCGTGCAGTAGGTCTTCCTGTGCTCCTAGGGGGAGCCTCCTTTTTGGAGGAATGGAGTGAACCAGAACAAGTTTCTGAGTTCATGGTTGTAGGGCTGACATTTCTATCATTAATGACCAATAATTCAAAATATGCCGAGTTCTTTCTGAAATCTGCTTTCCTTTCTCTTCTCCCATTCTCATATGAATCTTTTTTCTTTTCCTTTGCCCAAGTGTCAATTTGATTCTACTTCCTATAGTTTCTCTTCAATATGGGTTTTTGTCCTGGAAGAAAATTTAAGCAGGTTGGTTTTAAGAGTTCATAGAGCCTAGGCTGGCTCAGCATTGTCAAGTATTTATAAGTCTCCCTGTACTCATATATGCACATTGGAACATTAAAAGCTCTCTCTCTGTTTGAGCTGGTTTTCCCAGATTGGCTGAGTTTCCTTTCACTCCTGAGTGAGACCCTTTCTTTTGAAGGTATTTATTATCAATTTCAGGATTTTCTTCTGCAGTTTCAACCATGGCAACATTTTGCTGTCCTTTGGAGTTTGGGGGTACCTGGTCACCTAGTTTTGTTAAGATGTTACCCATGGGATTTTGGTCTTGTAATCCTTAGTTTCTATGTTTGTTTTGTGGGAGGATTCAAGTAGATTCAAACACTATCCACCACTTGCACCTGTCCTTCTTCAAACTCCTTCTTTAAAGAGGTATAAAATCCCTCCTCTATGTCATCCTGTTTCAAAGGTTCATTTGCTTTCACAGTTGAATCTACTCTTGCCAAAATCGCCAATTACATCCTTGTAATTAAACTTGCTTTCCTGTGTCTTCTCTCACCACTCCAAACAATTTATTCAGTTCTTCAGCTCAACAGTAGCATTCAATTCCTTGAATACACATCAGGGCCTTTGCACATGCTGGTATTTCTGGCTGGACATACTTTACTTTCCCCTCCCCAGGTTCCTTCAGTCTCAGTTTTCAATAAACATTCACCCATCCTTCAAGACTAGGTTGTGTCTCTCGTATGCATTTCTTACTGTGTACTCAAGCTTGTAATAGCTATTAGAATAGTGTTTCACAATTGTCCACTTACCTCTCAACCCTCACTATAAATAATTCCTTTAAAGGCTGGAACTATGTTTTGCTCATCTCCATATCCTTAGTCATAGAGTAATCCATGGTACATTCCTTCAACAAATATTGAATGAATTAATGAAATAAAAAGTAGTTCTTTTCTGAGCCTAGACTTTTCAGTATAAGTGTATGTTTGCAAATAATCACATTTTTATTAATGGATGTGTTGTTTTATTGAACATAATGGTAATCATCTACACTGAAGCAAATTTATAATAGCCCCAAGAAGTAAAATTAAAATCACCTGATCTATAACCCCAATATGCAGTAATAACTGCCGTTAAAAATTTTAGGTGATATTCTTCCAGTCCCTCTTCTGTGTGTGTTTATGTGTGTATAATGGGGGAAATCTTGAAAATATTAAAATAATACATTTTTCATTTTATATGAGGCAGTTTAAAATGAGACTTTTTCAAATATGAGGCAATGTAGTGCAGTGAAAAGTGTATAGACTGTGAAGCCAGAATGCTTCAATTCAAATCCTGATTCTACCACTTATAAGCTGTGTAAACATGGACTAGTTACATAACTTCTCTGTGCCTCAGTTCAGTAGTTAAGTAGGGATAATCCATCCTGTGGGATTGCAATGAGGGCTAAATGAATTAGTATTTGAGAAGTACTTAAAATAGTGCCTTGCACATAATCAGTGCTATAAAGGCACATGTTAAAGGCATAATATAAATAATCATGATTCTCTACATGCTTCTCATCATAACATCTTGAAAAATAACATTATGTAGACAAAATCCCAGCCAGACTAGAAAGGAAATGAAAGAAAAAGAAAACACTTCTATGTCTGAAAGAAAGGGGAAGTTATACAGATAGAGCAAGGAGGTCAAATGCCAAACCTCCATGGATTAGGGGGAATAAACTGCAGAGACACTCAGATAAATATCAAAGAATAGCAGAACATCAAAGCTAGCACCCCACTCTTCCAGGTGTTGCTTGGGAGAGGCTGCAAACTCTCTCGGAAGCCTTGCCTTCAGCCTGGGGCCACATTCAATATGGTTTAACAGCAGTAGTGCTGCACTATCAGAGGAAACTGTATAGAAAAGTCTCTCCCACGTTGTATGTGGTATGAAGGAAACCAAGGTGTTTTCTAATACTTCTACCCGGGGGGAAGACTGGTGCCATAAAAGAGACCTGGAATCTTAGGAAATAAATATTTCTGAGGTTCAGCAATTCAAGACAGAGGCAAGGATGATTGATGACCAATAGTAGCAGGTGGTATCATAAGTCCAATGACCAGGTAGGACCAAGCATGTCAGTAACACGTTCATGAGAAAGAGGCCAATGCCAAAAGCAAGTGGGATGACATCTCTTATGGTGATGAAAAGGTAGGAAAATAGGCACCCTCATACCTAACAGAAGAGAATGCAAATTTATAGATTTATGGAGGGTAATTATGAAAAATCTACAAAAATAACTTTAGTGTATCTATTGAACCAGACAACACACTTAAATGTACAAAGATTTTCACGCAAGGTTAGTAAAATTTTACTGTATATGCAGATACTAAAAGACTGAAACCCAAAATATTAACAATAGTGGGGTAAAGGGGAATTTTTAAAATTTGAATATCCTCATATGTTCTAAGTTTTCTACAAGCAACATCTAGAGATTTTTATAATGAGGAAAAAGTCTTTATAAAAACTGTACTCTCTTACCTTTAATCAGCCTCTTCCAAGTTAAGGAAGCCATTTTTCTGGAAAGCCTCTCAATAAAAAGATAACCAAGTTTCCAAGCCTGTAAGCTGAGTGATCAGACGGTGATATGTGAAATGCAATCACACCTGAAATTCAAACCAGAAATAGCCATTAGGTTCCCGAATGTTATTACTGTACTCATCACTTGCCATTTAACTATGCATAATTGACCATCCAGATCATTTATAAATATGTTAATTTAGACACGTCAGAAGTAATTTATGGGACGTCACACTGTCAATATTTCTTTCTTCAGAAAAACACTATCTCTGTCTTTTTAAAAATATTTATTTACTTACTTACTTACTTATTTGGTTGCGCCGGGTCTTAGTTGTGGCAGGCGGGCTCCTTATTTGTGGCATGCATGTGGGGGATCTAGTTCCCTGATCAGGGATTGAACCCGGGCCCCCTGCATTGGGAGCGTGGAGTTTTAACCACTGCGCCACCGGGGAAGTCCCTGTATCTCTGCCTTTTATTTCTTGACAGGAAACAAAGGCTTTATGGGGAGGAGGAACCCCTCAATCAAGGATGATTTAATTTTTCTTACCAAAGTTTATGAGTATTTTTCAAAGATTAAATAAATTGTGTTTCCTGGTTTATCTTTATTCTCATGCTCATTTGACCTCTTCAAATAATTCGAATAGAAATTATTCTGCAGATAAATCTTAGCTTTTGTTTTAATTTCGGTTGTAATGAGAGTTTTTTTCATATATACTTAGGTTGATTAAACCTCTTGGGAGAGTTTGGCATAGGAGAGATCCTCTTAAATGTTTTGAATTCATTACGTGAAATGAAACCATCTGTAACCTTTCCAAAGCAAAAACTCAAAGAACAGCCATCTGATAATGAAAGCAATAAAATTGGACATGAAAATATTGGTTGTGAACATAGTCTAAGAGAATCCTCACCTGGGAAGGTTCATAGACCCACTTAGTTTCCCCCCACTTCCATTAAGTCAAATGTGTCAAGCAAATGTCATCAGATTTGAGTGGCACTAATAGCAAACTGCTGATTGGACCCGATTCTCAAAAGCTTTCAAGATTAGTCACTAAATAGCCAGAGACTAAAAACACTAGATATGATCAATCTGGGACAGAAAAGAAAGACCTAAGAAGTTATAGTCAGTGACTTGAGCCATCTGGCCAGACTCTCCCTTCTTTTAGGTCATGGCTTGGTAACTTCATTAGCATTAAGCTTTGAGTTATCATTTTAAATAATGTGCAACATAGTATTTCTGTCATGAACAAGACAAAATAAAGGATAGCTGGAGATGTTGATTCTGCTCTTGGTACATGCTGCTGCATGTTGAGATTAAGACATGATGGAGCATTTACACATTTGACTTAAAGGTGACTTCGTACATAAACTTTTTCGTACATAAACTTTTTAACCAATTCTGTTTGCAGACCTGCCAGTTGAAAATAAGAGGTCCCCTTTCCCCCAAAACAACATACAACATTCTGAAGACTTATGCAAATTATCATCATCCAACAGCAATAAAAATAATGTATTCATAAAGAGCTTTCTGGGTTGTGTAGCTCTTTTGTCTACAGGATTTCAGCAGTTTTAGACAGTGATCTAAAAATTTTCTCCTTCAATATCTTTCAAGTCTTGTTTCTCAAAGTTTGATCTCTACATCATCAACAATGGAATCACCTGGAAGACTGTCAGAAATGCAGAATCTCAGGCTTACCCCAGACTTACTAAATAAGACTATGTACTTAAACAACACCCCCTGGTGATTCATATGCACATTAAATTTTTACATGCATCAGAATCATCATAATTTAATCATTTATAAAACAAAATTCCTGGGTCTCACCTTGAGGTTTTGATTTACCAGGTCTGAAGCGGGAAAAAGAATTTGCATTTCTAACAAGTTCTCAGTGATGTTCACGCTGATGGTATGGAGACCACACTTTGAGGAAAATTGCTTTTCACTGGAGAATGCTTTGTGTTGACCCCAGTTTGGTAATAAATCATTCATATTTTAAGATAAATGGTGAGTGGTAAGAATCTAAGTTTAGGCACATTCTGTTGAATAGCTACTAACTTGATTGGTTAAAATTATATTTGACCTTATGTGCACACATGCTTATAGCAATTTTATTCACAATTGAATAAAAAAATAAAGCAAGTTTATTCAAAACTTGGAAGCAAACAAAATATTCTTCAGCAGTGAATGGATAAGTAAATGATGGTATATCCAGACAATGGAATACTATTCAGCTCTAAAAAGAAATGAGGTATCAAGCCGTGAAAAGACATGGAGTGAATATATTTTCACATATTGTTAAGTGAAAAAACCCAATTTGAAAAGGTTACATACTGTGTGATTCCAACTAGATGACATTCTGGAATTAGTAAGACTACAGTATGGAGATAATAAAAAGATCAGTGGTTGCCAGGGGTAGCAGGGAGAGGAGATGAATAGGCAGACCACAGAGGATTTTTAGGGCCGTGAAAATACTCTGCATGATATTATAATAATATCATATAATTATATAATAATATCATATAATATATAATATACATTTAACATATATTATATATATAATATATTATATATTAAATATATATTATATATATTTATTATATATAATATATAATATTTTATATATATATAATAATATCATATAATAATATAATATATATCATTATATATTTGTCCAAACCCATAGAATGTACAACACCAATACGGAACCCTAAGGTAAACTATGGACTTTGAGTGATTATGATGTGTCAGTGTTGGTTCATCCTTGGTAAAAAGAAAATGTACCACTCTGGTGACTGATGTTGATAATGCAAGAGGCTATACATGTATGGCGGTAGGGGGTATATGGGAAATCTCTGTATCGTCTTCTCAATTTTGCTGTAAACCTAAAAATTCTCTAAAACAATAAAGTCTTGATAGCTAGATGATGATGACAGTGATGATGATGGTGATGAAGACAAGAAGAAGAAGATAGAAGTGTGTGTGTAAGTGTATGTATATATATATAAACAACAATGACCCATACAGTACATATATATGGGGGGGAGGGGCTGCTCAGCTCACCAGGATTCTCCCAATCACAGCAGCTGTGCTCCTTGTCCTATCTCCTGGCAATATGGATGCTGGAACCAATCTGCTCCAGTCAAATTCTCTCATCCAGGAATTTAAAAACCTGAATAAAGACAGGACCTCTATTTCCCATGCCTCCCCAGGCTCAGTTGTTTAGTTCTTTCACCCATACTCTAAGCTGCCAATATTATTCCAATAATCTATTCTTTCCCAAAGTTTTCAGAATTATCAGAAATGCTTTTATTCATAATTTATTTTCAAGAGCAATTTCCTCCATGAATCAATCCTTTTTTGGTTTTGCCTACCATTTCTGAATAAAGTCTCCATGAGCTAGTGACAGAGAGTATAAATAATGAAAACAGGCACCTCTTATGCAACATCAATGGCCAGCATCCTTGTTCCCTATTGTTTATTGTCTGTTGAATGAAGATTCCCATACCCTCTGGGAAGAGCCCAGACAGGGATTCTGTTGGTGTTGATACAATGCCTAGAACTGACAGTCGCGGTGGAGCTCAGTTCTCACACACCTTCCACTTTGTGGGTAGAGAACAGTCATAAACATGCTGAAAAGGGACTCCAGGAGAGCAGAGGAAGCAGTATGGAAATCAGCAAGGAAGGGGAAGGGTAGGGATTCCTGGAGCAGGAAAAATAATGCCTTGATCCAGCAGTTCAAATGAGGCATCCTCCACTTGGAGGACTATGCCAACACTCCATCTTTGACCTAAGTTTTGGTGCTTGGAAAACATATTTTACCCTAAGCAGGAACTCAGGGTATGGCGCTGCATCAATAATTGAAATTGAAAAGTGGTAGCTAGGGAATTCCCCAGCAGTCCAGTGATTAGGACTCTGCGCTTTCACTGCCAGGGGCCGGGGGTTCAATCCCTGGTTGAGGAACTAAGATCCCACAAGCCGGGAGGTGCAGCCAAAAGAAAAAGGTGGTAACTGCGAGGTGATGGATATGTTAATGACCTTGATTGTAGTGATCTCACAATGTATACATATATCAAAATATCAACTTGTACACCTTGAAAAGGTACCATTTTCAGTTGCCAATTATATCTCAAAAAAGTGAAAAAAGAGAAAAATAATCATTGAACTGTTCTATGGGAGATTGCTAGACTGTATGCAGGACTCCTACAGGCAAAAATGGTCTGATTCACCACCACGACCACCATCGCCACCATAAAAGTTTTCAATGTTTAATCTCTTCAAGTTTTCAGAACATAGCATTGTCTGGGTGAACAAGATATTGAGAAACAACACTCTCCCTTCCTCTGACTAGCACCGCATTGAGGTCCACCATTAGCCTCATATGAAATCCTCTAACTGGCCGTTTCTTCTTCTGAGGCTTGAAAACAGTCTGAACTCGTCAGTGCTGAAACCAACAGATAAATTCCTAGAAGGATGCACAACCGTGGACCACATGGGTACCTAAGGAAGCAGGGGCGAGAGGCAGGTCTATTTGTCTCAAATACCAAGGTAGCTGTTTCTTCCTTTCCTTCCCTCACATGCTCACAGTTTTCTGGATGAAGAGGATTTGAAGATGAACTGTTAACAGGGAAGGTGTAAACCCCTAAATCTCTGAATTTCCTCACAACAGAGAAAGTGATAGGAAGTTATAGGCATCTTCATGGGACTTCAAGATGCTCGTGGGGCCCCTCAACATCTTTCTTGTTCCCCTCAGCTGGGATGGACCTGTTTTTACAGTCCCTGTCCTCCTGGTCTCCCCCACATGGAAATGGGGCAGTTCCTCCCTTCCCAGAAGCTGGAGAATATCCAGCCTTCATCTGGAGGTGAGAATAAAAATAACCTGCAGCATGTAGCTGTTATCTCCCTATACCATCCAATGAATTCAAGAGGAGAAGTCCAACCACAGCCTCTGGAGATAGTGATCTGAAGAAGTACATTGCACTCTGCTTACCTGAAGGAAAGACTTAAGAATAAACACAAAGTAGATGAGAACTGCAAGAGAAACTAACCCGGATATTAGCTGAGGCATCTCTGGCCCCTAGAGAACTAAATATGATTGATTCAAGCCCCCGTTTTCATGTGCTGAGCAATCCCCAATCCTTCTCCAAGTCAACGATAACTTCCAGTGAAGGGAAGGGGGGGAGTACAGGAGACTAACATGTTTGGATCACCTCTGGCTACAACCTACTGCTTACTTAGTTTGCTGGTCACTTTACCATTTCAAAGGTGCTCTCTTCTGCGCTGCATCAACCCTTAGCAGAAAATCAGCATCTGTCTTAATTTCTTCACAAAGGCACATGTACCTTCTCTCTCTCTCTCTCTCTCTCTCTCTCGCTCTCTCTCTCTCTCTCTCTCTCTCTCTCTCTCTCTCTCACACACACACACACACACACACACACACACACCCCTTGCTAGGAAAATGACTGACTTTATTATATTTTAACAATTTTCCAGATTGGAGGAGAAACTTATAAAGATCTCCAAGGACCTCTCTACCAGGCATATTTCTAGAGCCACCTTGATCTTTATCTGATCCCTCGGTCTCAAGCTATCTTGCTCATGCCACCTTGCTTCTTCCTTCTCTCTCCTCTTCACTTCTTCCCTCAAGAGCAAAAACATATTCCTTCTGCTGCCTCATGCGGAGCAGTATGGCATTCTCCTTCACTGCACTGGCTCCTGTCCTTCCCCACATCCTTGGGTCCCCACTACTACTCAAGCATAGAACTTGAGGGCAGTGGTTCTTAAGTGTGGTCACCAGAACCGTGGCACCAGCATCACCAGGGCACTTGTTGCAAATGAAAATTCTCCAACCCCACTTCAGGACTACTGCATCAGGAACTCTGAAGGTGGGTCCAGAAATCTGTTTTAACACATCTGCCAGGCAATTCTGACGCATGCTTAAGTTTGAGAAACATTGCTTTAGGGAATAGCAGTTAAGGGACTGGTGGAGGAAGAGCTGCCAACAAAAGAGATGGAGAAAGAAAGTTTCCACAGTAGATTATTGTTTTCAATGGTACTGCCAACAAATGCCTGGAAGGGAAGGAAGTTTCATCACCACCACCACCCCGCCCCTGTAATCTCCTGGCACTTTGTAGCTTCGAGACAAATGCCCCATCTCCCAATTCCCGCTAGATTGCTACACTCCTCCAACAAGTAACTTCATTAAAAAAGTCTGAACCTGCCAGTGGTTGCTCTAGGGTTGCCGTAGTTATTACATAGGCTGATGACATAAGTTTCAAAGATAGTATATTTATAATCAGAAAATACTTGTTAAAGATTGGTTTGGCCAAAAGGTTCGTTCGGATGTTTTGTACGATGTTATGGAAAATCCCAAACCAACTTTTGGGCAACCCAATAGATACAAAATAAGGATAGGGTGATTGAGCACAAATACTGTGGAAACCAAACAGGATAGTTGACAGTGAGTGATTAGTTCTAGCTTTGTTTATATTATAAATCATAGATTCGCTTCTCTTTTTTTTTTTTTAATGTAACTAAATTGGAGCACTGAGCAAATAATAGATTCAAAAGACAAACAGTTTTGGCTTCAAATTCTAACAATAAATCATCTCAGAGACTGGCCAGTGGATAATTATTTTGTGTCTCGGTCTAGCACAAAGTTTTTGGGTGACCTCCAATTATGGCCAAGGTCAATCATTGCAAATAAACCTCACAAAAGGTACCACATAGCCAGCAGCCTCAGGGGATAAAAAGACAAAGGAGTGTGTGGGATGGAAACTTAGAAGATCCCATGACCTAGGTTCTCCTCTACCCCAATTAGAAACAGCAAAAACAAACATCCTTCATAGTTGGGGCAACCAGTGATCTGTCTCCTGGCCTGACATTAATTGTCTCATGCCCATAATGCTGTTGTAATTATAAAATCAAAGGTGATCTGTAGGAATTTTCCATGATGCTTAAAACATTCTTTTGATTTTCTAACATATTTTATATGCCTTCCTACATAATGATGCTTGGATTAGTCATATATTGCTACACAGCAAATTACTGCAAAATTTAGTGGCTTAAGAAAACAAACGTATTATCTCACATTGTTTCTGGGTTCAGGAACCTGGGAGCAGCTTAGCTGGGCAATTGTATTTCAGGCTCTCTCAAGAGATCTCAGTCAAGATGTCAGCTAAAGCCATAACAGAAAGCTTTACTGAGGCTGGAGGATTCACTTCCAAGATGGCATATTTGCATGGTATTTGCAGGAAGCCTCAGTTTCTCAACACATGGGCTGCTTCTCCATGTGGCTGCTCACAAGATGGCAGCTACAGTCCACCAAGTGAGTATTCCAACTCAGGGAGTGGCGCCCTCTACAACCTAGTCTCTGAAGTTGCATACTACTACTCCCACTTTATCGTTTTTGACAGAATTAGATCACTAAGAAGAGCCCACACCCAGTAGGATGGGATGGGAAGGGAGGAGTATCAAAGAATTTGTGGACATACCTAAAACCACCACAACATTTTAAAATATTTATTGGGTTTTCCTCCATGGATATTTCACACTCCTTCAAAAAAATTTTTTTTTATAAAACTCGACCATAGTCAGCAATTGTGATTGCATAAATCTACACATGTAATGAAATAGCATAGAACTATACATGTATTGTAAAACGTCGATTTTGTGCGTTTGCTTGATATTTAAGTAAAATGTACACGTGACTATTCTGTACCATCTTTGCAACTTCTTGTGACTCTGTAACTATCATATATATGATAAAATAAAATTAGAACAGCTTGCTTAAAACCAGCCTACTTATGCAAGCCTACCTAAGACCTGAACTACCTCCATGAATTTTCTAGGCAGTCACTTTAAGCTAATTTTATCTTCAGTCTGTAC
Source organism: Pseudorca crassidens (assembly GCF_039906515.1). Taxonomy (NCBI): domain Eukaryota; kingdom Metazoa; phylum Chordata; class Mammalia; order Artiodactyla; family Delphinidae; genus Pseudorca; species Pseudorca crassidens. The sequence continues at coordinate 128,536,130 of NC_090299.1, read as the reverse complement.
AAGAGTATGTGTGTGTGTCTACTTTGTCTTTAAGTCTGTCTGTCTGTCTTACGGTGTAGCTATGTTCCTGTTTCTGGTTCTACATCAACCAGCTTGACTGCATTATTATTAATTCAGCCTTTTATTCATGTGAATTTCAACATTAACTCCTCAAGTTTCCTCTGAAAACTTTAATGTATTTTCTTTCTGGGAAACACCTGGTATTCTGATCTCCTCCTTGATATTGCTTATATTAAGAAGTTATCAGGCATACATTGTTTTTTTTTTTTTCAAATGTTAGCCTGATAGCAATTATTTGCCCTTACAACTTAATATTTTTAATAAGTAAGGAGAAAACAAATTAAGTTCACTTTTGTTAAAGTTTAGATAATTCAGATTTAATAAAAGCTATTGGCAGTATCACACAGGGAACTTTGCTCAATATTTGGTAATAACCTAAATGGGAAAAGAATTTGAAAAAGAATAGATACATGTATATGTATAACAGAATCACTTTGCTGTACGTCTGAAACTAACACAACATTGTTAATCAACTACACTCCAATATAAAATAAAAATTAAAAACGATAATAAAAAGTTATGAGTCTACAGTAAATAAATCCATAAAACAGCAAAAAAGAAAATAAAGCTATCAGGTAAAGCTGTTGATATTTCTTATCCAGAGTATTATTAGAACTTTTAAGAAATGCTTATTTTTAAATAATCTTTTGCATGTAAAAAACACTATAAAGAAATAAGTTAAATATTTAAAGTGATTATTTCAGGTGACATAATTTAATTTTCTTCTTTATCAAAAATATCTTATTTTCCAAATTTCCTAGAGCAAGCATGCATTACTTTTCAAATCAGAAAATATATTCTTGAAAACACTGATGTATTTAATTTTCTGTGATAATAGTCATATAAAAATAACACGCTCAGCAAAATGACTGAAAGGATACACCCAAATGCCAACAGTGACACATTTGTGTTGAGTTACTAGTGATATTGTCTTCTATTTTTCCAATTTATTACATTTTGCATAATGAGCATTTATTAATTTTGTAATGACGAGGTAATATAAAACATACCACTGCCTCCCATGCCTTATGCTTCTCAAATACCAGATTAGCAGTAGTTGCATTTTATGAAATCTTGGCTCTGGCTGTCAACAGAAGAGTTTGCCAGCAGACAGAGGTTTACAAGATTTTAGTCACTGAACAAGGAGAAAGGAGCAAATAAGCAAACCCATAGAGAATTTTAGCAACTACAAAGAAATCAAGTCAAGCATACACTAGTTTACAAGTGACAATATATGACTCTCCACAGAGATTATTCATAACGCAAATAGTTCCTCTTACCTTCTTCCAATATCAATACAAGCAGCTCAGAGCAAACAGAAGGAGCTGACATGGAGGTGGTTAAAGAGAAGGATGACTTTTAAAAAATACAGGTTACCATAGGCTCAGGATCAATGAGTATTCACCTTTCAGACAGTGCAATTTAAACAAAAAACTACAAGGGCTCTAACCCCAAAAAGAGTTTTGAAAGCCTTAACACCTGCTCCCTGATGCCAGACACCCAAACTCAAAATGCAAAACACTATACATAAGAAGGAAATATAATCATCAAAGGAAAGCAACTGTTGAATCAATATTGAGTGGAGAAAAAAAAAAACTTCTAATAATGGTTCAGTTTCAAAAGAACAACACTGGTTGTCAGTTCGCAAACTGGCCCCCAACAGAGAGGGGAAGGGGAGACCAAAGAAAGAGGCAGACCTCTCCAGATCAGTAGGTGACAGGTTTAATAATCAAGGGAACTTACATCCGAGGCTTGGCTTGGGTGGCCTCCAGATGAGCAGATCTCTGCACCCGCCTGCCAGACTCTTAGAAGTTTATATAGAAGGCTTAACTGGGTTCAATCACATATTTAGTCCAGATGGTCTTGACAACACCTAATTCTCTCAAGGCTGAGTCTTTGAAACAGCTGCTAATGTGGAAATGGTGGGTGGAACATACATTCCAAAGGTGGGAGAGGGTGAGGAGCCTCTGATTGCCCGAGTCCAGCTTGAGGATCAACCGGCGGTCACATCCTCTCCATGACCTCCTCCAACGGTGGCTAATTAAAACTTATCCTTATCTTGATTTTCTCAATCATAATAGACCTTGATGAAAATCAAACAATTTTAAGTAAAATTAATTGAAGATAATAAGTGCTGATTTATCATTTATTGATCCCTTTCTGCCTTAGTCTGGGTTTCCCAGAAAGTAGAATAGAAGGCAAAAGGCTATGCTACTCTTTCATTAGAGAGTACAATCCTAGGAAAGCAGGAGTGAGGGAAAGGGGAAAAGTCAAAGAGGAGGGAAAGGAAATGCAAGTAGTTTATACAGCTTCTTGGATCATTCTATCTTCTGTAACCATATTCCAACAGGCTGTATAAATTACTATCTCAGAACAATCGATCCAAGGGGAGAAAGGAGGAAAAGTTTACCCACTGGGTAACATCTCTTACTGAACAAAGTTTTTCCCCATTGACATTGGCTCCCCTGTACCTCTGGGCTGCGCATGCATGGGGACCAAGTGGGTCCTGCAGTCTCACACTTCAGTAGCAACAAGAGCATTATAGGATTAGAGATGCATAGGCATAAAGCAAAGAACTGTAATACTTTTCCCTTGTGAAATCAGCGGTTGCAACAGTTCAGTGCAACAAGTGCCCAAAGACTCTAGAAAGAGGCGAAACCAAAAGATCTGAGATACATAAAAGATGTCTGATACATCCCACCCCCTTGCATTGCTCAATACTCTCACATAATATACAACTCCTATATGATAATTTAGGCTTCCATTATTGATAAAACAAAATGTCCTCACTTGTTATCTGAGTGAAAGATACATGCCTAATTAGTCACAGAGTCCTTTTCCAAATGGTGACCACTTTGGAACTGAATAAAAATGAAAACACAACATAGAAAAAGTGTGGGATCCAGCGAAGCTAGCATTTAGAGGGAAATTTATAGCAGTAAAGGCCCATATTAGAAAAGAAGAAAGCTCTCAAATCACTACACTCAATTTCTACCTTAAGAAACTGGGGGCAGGGGGGACATTAAACCTAAAGTAAAGAGAGGAGTGGAAATCAACAGAACTGAAAAACAATAGAGAAAATTCTAAAAAACAAACACTGGGTCTGTGAGAAGATAAGTAAAATTGATGAACAACTGGCCATACTGATCAGGAAATAAATGAGAGAAGACACAAATTATTAATATCAGGAATGAGAGTGGTGACACAGCTATAAAAGTCACAAATATTAAAATGATTAAAGAGAATATTTTAAACAATATTTTGCCATTAAAGTTAAAACTTTGATGAAATGGACAATGTTCATTCAAGAAGTAACAGATAGTCTGAATATTTATTAAATTTGTAGTTATACTCTCACAATGAAAACTCCTGGCCAAGATGGGCTCACTGCTGAATTCTCCAAACATTTAAGGAAAAAGGAATACTAACTAAAAACTTTTCCAGAAAATAATGAATAAGGAAGATGTCAAACTCAGTCTGTGAAGCCAGCCTTAATCAGATATCAAAACCAGACAAAGATATTATAATAAAAGGTAACTACAAACCAATATCCTTCATGGATGTAAATGTAAAAAAATTTTTAATTTTTGCAAATTAACTCCGTCAATACATAAAAGGGACAATATGTTATGATTAAGGGGTGTTTATCTCAGGAATACAAAGTTGGTTTAACAGCCAAAAACCAGTCAATGTAATTCACCGCATTAGTAGACTAAAAAGAAAAATCATGTGATTCCCTCAAGAGATACAGAAAAAGCATTTGACAAAATCCAACTCATTATTGATTAAAAAAAAAAATCCCTCAGGAATCTAAGACTAGAACTGAACATTCTCAACCTGTTAAAGGGCATCTACAAAAAATCTACAGCTACCAGCATACTATTTTTTACCTAAGATAGGTAACAAGGTAAGACTGTCCACTCTCATTACTTCTATTCACATATTAGAGGTTCCAGTCAGCGCAATAAGGCAAGAAAAAGAAACAAAAATGTTAAATAATTTGGAAGGAAACCTAAACTTTTATTCACAAACATAGATGTGTATGTAGAAAACCCTATAGAAGCTACAAAATAACTGTTAAAAGTAATAAATAAATTTAGCAATGTTGCAGGGTATGAAGTCAATATACAAAAATCAGCAGTATTTATAAGTAATACCAACAATCATAACTGATATTAAAATATGTCTTTACAGTAATAGCAAAATATGAAATACGGAGGGATAAATCTGAAAATAGATGTGTGTGACTTGTACACTGAAAAGTACAATAAAGTACTGAGGGAAATTTTTTTAAATAAATGGGAGAAATATACCATATTTAAGGATTCGAAGACTCTATTCTGACATCAGTTCTCACCAAATTGATCTATAGCTTCAATGTAATCCCAATCAAAATCCAAGTGGCCTTTTCTGTAGAAATCGACAAGCTTATTATTATTTATATGGGAAATCAAAGTACCTAAAATAGTAAAAAAAAACTTTGAAAAAATACAAATTTGGAATATTTCCACACCGCTACTTATTTCAAGACAGATAATGTAGCAATAATCAAGACCGATTATAAAGAAAGATACATAAATCAATGGAATAAGATTCAGAAATATCCCCACACATACATGGTCAATTCATTTTGAACAAAAACAATTCATTGAGGAAAGAAACATTATTTCAACGAATAGTGCTAGAATTATGGGAGAGCCTTATGTAAAAAAAAATAACCTTGACTTTTCACACTATTTACAAAATTTGAATTAAAATAGATCAAAGAATAAAAGTAAAAGCTAAAACTATACAACTTCTCCAAAAAAATATAAGGAAAGATCTTAGTGACCTTGAGTTTGGCAAAGACTTCTTAAGTATGACACAAAAAGCACAAACAATAAGAGAAAAATATATCAGTAAATTTGCCTCCATCAAAACGTAAATCTATCCCTACTTTACCTCCCCACCACAAGGAAAATAAGCGTTGTGTGTTGGGATTTGGGATACAGGTATTTCCAACGATGAACATGGTAGCTGTATTATTCTTCAGGTACCCGTGCATGGAGAGGAGAGGAACACAAGCCTTATTCTCATTCTAACCCCTCTGGTCTTCTCAGCACATGCCATGCTATAATCCAGGTTAAAATGATCAGGTTTCTGTCTACTCACTGCAAGCAGTTTAACTACACATTAAGAAGATTTTCCTCCTGTCAACAAAGCATTTATTGTTTGTGCCAGGATTTATTTTGATATTCCCAAAGTTCCCAATTCTGCATGTTTTCCAACTATTGCCTCCCTTCCTGAAATAGTGCTAATTTGACACAGGAGTCTGTTCCTATCAGTCATCGAATGACAAGCTTTTTATGATGTATTGTACATCATTTGTACAATATTTGTAGAACTGTCACACTAGGACAGCAAGGAGGGTCACGTAAGTGCCATGTCAGCAGTGCCCCTCTCACTCCTTGACCATTTCAGCTAACATTATACATGCTTTTCAGCTCTTATTACCTTCTTTAAGCAAAGACATCACACACCAATATGCATTTTTTCTATTTTTAAATCTTATTTAAAGTAAATTATTATTTTTTGACTGCCTGAAACAATATCCACTATAAAATGTAATTCCATGTACACACCAAACAACGACAACAAAAATCTAGTAATTAGTTCCCTGGCTTTCACTCATTTCCATTCTGTGTACATGTGGATATATAAGAACACTTTCTTGAATTCCTCTTGCCATGCATATTGAATATTAATCCAGAATGTCTTCGATGTTCTTTATAGTTAGTTGATATTTGTTATATATTAAAGAGAAAACCGTTGTGGAGAGTTTTAGGATAACTCAGTTGCACAGCTTAGATCTCTGAGGACTACAAAATCAAAGAGAAAGAGGCAACCAAGCCTAAAGCAGAAGACCTGATTTGCAGTCTTACTCAACCAGTAGAAATATTTGCTTTTGCAGAAAAATCTATGTACGTGGCTTAGATGACCGTACTTCATCCATTGATTCACCAGGCTGATTTTTTATCTTCATGTTTTCCGAGTCTTTTTTTAATCTGCTAAATGAATTTTTCTTTTATCATTCAAGGAAGGTGAGAACAAGCTCCTTGTGTAAATACTTCTGTTCTTTGGAATAGATTAAATTAAATGTGCATTAAAATTTGAGGATATGCACTTAGTGTACCATTTAGAACAGTGTACTTTTTTTTTTAATTGCATTTTATTTATTTATTTATTTATCTATTTATTATTTATTTATTTTTGTGGTACACGGGCCTCTCACTGCTGTGGCCTCTCCTGTTGCGGAGCACAGGCTCCAGACGCGCAGGCTCAGCAGCCATGGCTCACGGGCACAGCCGCTCCACGGCATATGGGATCTTCCCGGACCGGGGCACGAACCCGTGTTCCCTGCATCGGCAGGCGGACTTTCAACCACTGCGTCACCAGGGAAGCCCTAGAACAGTGTACTTTTTACACACAGCTCTATAGTTGTGATTACATTTTCATAGGGTAGATAGAAAAAACACAAAAAGAGAGAAAAACTGTGTTCCTCCAGAGCATAAAACAGTTCTCCATCATGTTTAGTATTCTACCCAGAATGATTATAGAATATGAGAAACCCATAGAATTAGATTTAATCATTAAAAACAAAACATTTTATACTTCCTAGGTCATTTTTACATATGACAATGCTCCAAACCAAGAAATTTCACACAGTTGACATCAAAATATATGGAGAGCAAATGCTTCACAGTCCTATCTTTGTTTTTCAAAATCATTCATAATTGCTTGCCCACTTGCTTTTAGATGATTCATAAATGTGGATTGCCAAATAGGCCAAAAGCACAGGAGGAGGCTCCAAAGTAATTAAACCCATGGTGAAGACTGAAATAAGGTTTTTTTCATCTTTTATTTCTTCCAGAAAGAAAAGTCAAATGTTTATGTTCTCTCAAAGGGGAATACATACTTTCGAGCCTTTTCAAGTTGTGGATTTTCAGTCGTTATAAATAACTTTGCAATGAAAGGGAGTATGTTTTCCTCACATACATCTCTGTATTGTCTGCATGAGCTGAGACAAAACCATAGACATTCGTGATGAATTCCAACCCTCAGAGGTGTGGAAACTTCCTTCCAACCATATACAAATGAGAGTCAATCGTGAAGCTCAAGTGACTTCTCGGTTAATCACCATCTTTCAAGGACACGATGGGCCTAACCATAGCCAGCCTTCTCGCTATTCTATGCAGGAAGAAATGGCTCCTGCTAACAGCTCTCCCTTCTTGGAGCACTAGACAGCAAGGAGCCCACAATGAGTGATTCGTAGAGGACAGCTTTCTATGACCATGAAGCTATGAAAACACTTCTGAAGATATTCAGTCCAGGCTAGAAAATAAATTTTTACTATTAGCATAAAGATTCATATTGCACACAGATCTCTAACTGTTCATCAGGACAATCTACTCTGAAAGAAGTTCTAAGTTCTAAAGAGCATCCTGCAATGGTTTGAATGAATCATGATGAAAAACATATGTCTCCTTTACAAAACGAACTACTGAAAAACATCAAATTCATGAATATGAGATAGGAATGTTTAGGGGAGCAAACAGAAAAGGGCTAAGACCCGGTGCAACTCCTTAAGACTTCTGATTTTCATTTTACAGGGTCCCATCAGTGTTTCCCATGAAACTGAGATGTTTAGCTGTGAATGTGTTTAACCATCTTTCATTGCCAAGTTTAGTTCCTAAATTTGAAGGCCTGTCTAACAAGTTACCAGATAATGCCCACAATACTGGTCAGACGATCACACTCTGTATTACCCTAGAGGAACTTCCTGCATGACAGTGTATTTTGTCAACAATTGCCCTGACCCCTAGACATCTTTATAGAAGAGGTACCTGAGCAGTAGATAGCAGATGTGGGCTAGTGTAGATTGGAAGGCAGAGCGTATAGTGCAAAAGAAGGGTTGGTGGGCAGAAACCAAGTAGGAAGAGAAGAGAAAACATCTTAGGCACATAGAACAAAGTGGGGAAGTAGAAAGAACACTTATTTTTTTAGTCACTTGGAAATAGCTTCATGTTCAAATCTCATCTCTTGTGCTATGCATTGTGTTATTTGGTGCAAGGTATATACTATGAACTCTTTTCTCATCTACAAATAGGGATAATGATGCTTTTCTCATGGGACTGTTGAGTTCATTCAATGTGGAAAATATATTGCACAGAGTAAGAAGCAATAAAATAATACAAAAGTTTCTTGTATACAGGTGTGTGAATTTTAGAGCATAGAAGGAAAAGCTTGGATCATTTTCTCAAATTTCTGTTGTCTTTTTTTCTGGTAAGTAGCATGATCTTCTTGAACAAGGAGAAGGAAGTCAGCATGTCCTGACAGACTTCCAGTGACATGCAGTTCTCAAGTACAGTAAGCTGTATTTCTCTTTCTGGATTTCTTTTCCATTCCTACATGTACATGATTATGGAATCATTTCAATTATTATAAGAGGCAGCAGCATTTCATTTCACATGAATGATGATCAATTACAGTTTAAACCAGTTTCAATTTTTTTAAAAAAAAAGACCCCAGAAGATAAATTAAAGGGTTACATTTTTATTTTGAGAGAGTAGAATCAAAGAAGCGCCGAGTTGCTTTTGATGCTTTTTGTATTGTTCTTTCAACTAGGCAAACCTTTATCTGTGTGTTTTGGTTTTCGTACACATTTTTTTCTCCTAGACCTAAAACTATCGAGATGAATTATCACTTTCTGTTTTGCTATTTATAGCTGTAATAATTTTACTCTCATGGAATCCTACTTGACTCTTAAATGTATTAATATTATACCACATTTAAAATAAACCTAATAAAATTTTTTTTTAACATCTTTATTGGGGTATAATTACTTTACAATGGTGTGTTAGTTTCTGCTTTATGACAAAGTGAATCAGTTATACATATACATATGTTCCCATATCTCTTCCCTCTTGCGTCTCCCTCCCTCCCACCCTCCCTATCCCACCCCTCCAGGCTGTCACAAAGCACCGAGCCAATATCCCTGTGCCATGCGGCTGCTTCCCACTAGCTATCTACCTTACTACGTTTGTTAGTGTGTATATGTCCATGACTCTCTCTCGCCCCGTCACAGCTCACCCTTCCCCCTCCCCATATCCTCAAGTCCGTTCTCTAGGAGGTCTGCGTCTTTATTCCTGCCTTACCCCTAGGTTCTTCATGACATTTTTTTTTCTTAAATTCCATATATATGTGTTAGCATACTGTATTTGTCTTTTTCTTTCTGACTTACTTCACTGTGTATGACAGACTCTAGGTCTATCCACCTCATTACAAATAGCTCAATTTCGTTTCTTTTTATGGCTGAGTAATATTCCATTGTATATATGTGCCACATCTTCTTTATCCATTCATCCGATGATGGGCACTTAGGTTGTTTCCATCTCCGGGCTATTGTAAATAGAGCTGCAATGAACATTTTGGTACATGACTCTTTTTGAATTTCGGTTTTCTCAGGGTAAACCTAATAAAATTTAAATGTAAGTAGATGCTATGTTTATTGAGATTGTCACAGCAGACAACAGCAATTGATTGAAAGTCTCCTTTGTGCCAGACATTACACATGTGCTTTCTATTCATTCTTTCATTTCCTAGTAAGAGATCTGGGGACGTCCTTCCACAGTCATCAAGGTTCAAAGGGGCCAAACTGAAAGTCACCTCTTCATCAAAGTTGACTTGCACTAATTCTTTCTCATGACAGATCACGTTCACAGGCCATAAATCACATTAGTTAAATCTACAGTTGTTATCAGCAACTGAGTCCACACCCAGAAGGTAATCATTGATAAACATGGGCTGCCAGGATCCCAGTGGCCCCTATCATTCCACCCCACATCTACTCATGACTGCCTCACCAGCCAGGAGGCACAGAGGCAGCTTTACAGGGAAGTGATGACAACAGTGTCCTATATACAGCCTTCCCTGAAGGAATGTGCAAAAGTGAAAGAGCAGGACCTTTCACCTTTTTAATCTCTACTGGCTTCTTGGCTTCACCCTACAAATATGCTCTTTCACTGTTTTCCTTCTTTCACTGTTTATAAAGGTACTCCTGCATTTTATTGGCCTCCAATTATGAATGAGGTGTTTGCCACATATTTAACTGACAAAAACTTGTAACGATGATTAAAAAAACACAGTTCTGGCAATTTCACTACTAGGGTTTAAACTCCACATCTGTCTGATGCCAGGGCCTGTGTATTGTTTCCCACACCATCGTGTAACCTCCTAGAGATATCCAAACCAGCTCAATCCCTTTCTCAACAGACCAAAATACAGGCTAGACTTCCCTTGTAAATTGGTATTTGTAATTTTCATATAATGTTGGGTTAGGAAATGCAATTATCTTTTGCATGTGGCTTTCATGTGGCTAGAAGTGTCTTCATATAAGGATATAAGGTGTCAGGGCCATCTTGTGGAATTTACTTTAGGGGACAAGGCCATGGTCATTTAATTCTGATTCTCTAGTCTCCTTGATGGGTATCTATAAGAAGAAGAAAATTTTAAACAGAGCATAGCTCCACAAACAAGTCTGGGAGACGAGAAAAAATAGTGGAGGAGGAAGAGGAGCAGAGGAAGATGAGGAGAAGTCGGGAGTCAGGAGGGGCCTCTATTTCCAAGCCTAGTAAATAAGCATTTTAAATTAGTGGATAACTAGGTCCACTTGGTTAACCCCAACCAAGAATATTCCACCTAACCTTAAAGATCCAGATCCCTTGCCTCTGACAGGCTAGGTACTCTCTACCTCAGGACATTTGCACATACATTTCTCTGCCTGGACTTATCTTTCCATATATCCACATAACTCTCTCCTCTCTCAGGACCTTACTCAAATCTTACTTTCTCAGTGAGAACTTTCTTGATTTCTATTTTTTTAATTACAGCAACACCTACCTCCCTGCATCCTTCCTCTTCTCCTTTGTTACTTTATTTTTCTCTATTGCACTTATCACTATCTTACATACTATATAGTTCACTTTTTTATTTTACTTTTTGTCACCTCTTCTCACTAGAATGCAGTCTCCACGAGGATAAGGATTTCTGTTCACTGCTATATCCCCAATACCCAAACAAGAGCTGGCACACAGTAGGGGATCTAAAATGTTTGTTGAATGAATGGATGCATTAGAAGATAAGTCTACCTCTATCCAAGTCCCTTCACTGTACAACTACTCGGTAATGTGATACATTCTGGGCAAAGTTGGGTTTTTCTTGTAGTGGCTAAGCCCCATCTCAGTCCAGTGGGACCTCTTTTCCTTGGTCCTGGGCCTGTGGGTAATCAGGAAGATGTTTATTCCAGAGTTACACATTACCCCTGGGTCGGAAGCTGGTTCTTACCGGGACATCTCTGCCCAGGCACTGAGAGTAATGCTCAGGACAAGAATAATGTTCACGATTCTCATACTATGAATGGTAGAGATGAGAACAGCTGCTTAAGCCACCAGTGCTTAAAGTCGACTTCTCAGAATCCAGGATAAAGGGCTGAAAGAGCTATTCTCAATCTGCCTTATCATTTTCAGATTACAAAATTTTAGTCCCACAGGCCATAAATTATAAGGTTGACTGCTTCAGAAGGGCCCAGGATATCATTACATTGCCATTTTAATTAGTGAACACACTAATTGTTTTAAAAGCCAATTTCCATTACTGTATATTTGGTGCTATTTAGTGAACATACTCATTTTGCCCTAAAAACCTAAGGACTCTAACAATACGGTTTTGTTTTTCTTTCTTTTCTTTTTCCTTTTTTCTTTTTCTTTTTTTGATACTTGTTTAGTATACTTGGCTTGAAACTCAATGAAATGAAACAAAGATTTACAAAATGTCATTCCCCGTTGGCCTTTCCCAAGAATAATTTATACTGGAGTTGGCTGCAGGGGTTAAACACAGAGTATGCTCACAGCTCAGATTACATAAGAAGGGAAATGCGTGGTGTGTCTCCAAGGAATGGCAAACCCAAGAAGCTGAAAGGAGACTTGAGAAAAATTCAACAAGTACAAATTTTAGTTGTATTTTATTACAAAGCAAACAGGAAATCCAACATTAAATGTAACAGCATCACATGAGACTCATCAGAAATGATTTCATTTAATGAATGCTTGGTAAATCTATAGAGATCTCAGTAGATGGTTGAAAACCTAAAAGATAATTATGGTAAAAGCTTATTTTTAAAGTTTAATAAAATTGAGTAAAACAATGGGCTGAACCCCAAGGGGCAAATCCACCCATGCCAACAGACACAGTCTCTGGAAACCTTCCCAGGCCCATCTCCACAAGTCAGCGGCAGCCCCTTGCCTCTTGTCTGGTGAATTAAGGCAGCTTCACAGTGGGTCACAAAAAGCTAACCCAAAACTGGGGTGCTAATTTAAAATTTTACCACACATCTGAAAGCAAGCTCTAGTTCCTTATATGGCATCTTGGAAGAGACCGAATAATGTATATTGATGAGGTTTTTACTCTGGGTTAGAACCTTATGAATTTAAAACGGGATCACTCTAAATGGATTACCAGTCAACACCACTGTCTCCCAATGTGTGGTCCTAAGGCTACTCAGTCAGCCTCCCCAAGGTGAAGAGGATATAGCGGGCTGTTGTTAAAAATGAAAATCCGCAGGCCTTAACCTAGACCCACTGAATACAGAATCTCTGAGCGTGCGGCCCTAGAACCACCAGGTTCCCTGTAATCCTGACATTTGCCAAAGTGTAGGGCCAAAGCTAGAGTGAGTCCCAATTTTAACTGCATATAGAAACACCTGGGGAGCTTTCAGAGTACAGCCTGGTCCCACACCCAGAAATTCTGTTGAATTGTTTGGGGTGCAGCCTGGACATTGGGATTTTTAAGAATCATCTTTGGACGATTCTAACAGACAGACAAGGTTAAGATTTACTGTAGTATCACAGATGTAGAAAACAAACTTTTAGTTATCAGGGGATAGGGGAAGGGGCGGGATAAATTGGGAGACTGGGATTGACATATACACACTACTATATATAAAATAGATAACTAATAAGAACCTACTGTATAGCACAGGGAACTCTACTCAGTACTCTGTAGTGGCCTATACGGGAAAAGAATCTTAAAAAAACCCCTGAAACTAACACAACATTGTTACTACAAATCAGCTCTCAGACAAATTCCATAATTTGAAGAAATGAAGGCTTTGTTCGAAAAGTGAAGAGGAAAACTTGAAGATCCATAGGGAGAATCAGGCACAAGATAACGTGTGTTAGAGGTCGTTTACCTACTCTGTGGGAGTTCCAGGTCTTGAGCACTCACATGCCTAGGTGTTTAATGACCTCCATGATACTTAGTTGTTCCTATTGCTGAAATGGACCTTTGTCTTATTAAATACTTAGAGGATAGATTTCTTTTTAACGCTACTTCACAAGTGGATTTTCCTGTAGGTCACTTCTTTGAATTTTTACATGGCACAAGAGGACTACACTTGCAATACTTTAAAAAAACAAAAATGCTGGTGCACAGTGGACCAATGGCCCTCTTCAATCATCTTGAGGAAAGGAGAAACTCCCTATGGCAACTCTATCAAATCAAAGTACTATGGGTAAGGAGGAGATGAGTGGGAGAAATAAAAGCATTTGCTGAATTCTAGAGTCACTTCCTGACATCTTTTCATCAGCTAAGATATTTTTAGCCCAAGAAGGAAAGCCAGGAATTCTGATTTTTTTTGTCCCTTTTCAACATCTGACTCACAGTGGCCTGAGCAAGTTGCTGCCTGCCTGGGCTAGTTCCTTCCTCTCAAAAATGGAGATAATGATACAAGGTTTCAGCCACTTAATCCCAGGAATGCTGCTAGGATTAATGAGAGTGTTTTGGAAAGAAAAGGAAAAACAAGCCTTTGATCAAAGATGTGGGGTAAGTATCATATTTTCTTATAAACACTAATAATGGGCCTTATGTTCCTGATACCTGGGGAGCAAACCATTTCCCTCTTGGCCTGCATTAACACTTGGACCAAAGGGTGTTAATTAGAGCACAAATGTATGTACTGAATGGCACCCTAGGGGCCTAAAGGAGTTACTCCATCTCCAAAAGGTGACTAATTTACCTTCTACCCCGCACCCTTCCCACACTAGGCTCCTGTCTATTATTATTAGTGTAGAATAACTGCACCCTCCTTACAGGTCTATTGGGCCCCATGTGCTTCCTCCAATTTACTTAATAGAACATCTGAAAGTCCTATTGGAATAATTACCTTCTATTTGAATATTTGCTCTTAACTCACTGGTGGGAACAGCCCCAAACTAGTAAGGATTACCTGTGACAGTTTATAAGTTGTGCTATTTCCTGTCTCATCATCAAGATAAAGTTTTTCACACCGCACAGAATAAGTCTGTTCTCTTTAGGTGCCCTACTTTTTAAAATCTTCCTCGTCCTCCTTAGCCCTTCTCCAATGCCTTTTGCGTTTTGGTTGACATCTCATGCTTCCTTCTCCCTTCACTGAACCAAACCTCTCACAACTTAGCACAGAAGCCACCAAGATGCTAGCCAAATCACCTGGATTCTGGCCTCTACCTACCAATCTTTGAAGCAGAACAAAAAGCAAACAGGCACTTAGTACATGGTGGTGATGATCATAAAAGTCATGATTTTAACGTAACAGTGTCATTTAACTTGGAACAATCCTCCCTTTGATAGCGATCCTGTTCCCTCATTTTTCATCATAACTATCAGCATCAGTGTTAAGTAGAAGGCAGAGAATCCTGAGGAACTCTTGCACAGTTAGTAAACCGTCTGACCTTTACCAAACAAATATGTCTCAGAGATCATCTTATTTATTTTAACATATTGTGACTGATATATGGGCTTAAGCGCATGACGAGCATATACATCACGTTGAAAACCCTAATAATGAACATAAGTGTGGTGCTTATGTTAGGGGAAACACTGACCGAAGCCACCCGCCCTGGCCAGGCACCACAGTAACCACTTGCATGAATTATCTTACAATAGGAGGTCCTGGTAGGGAACGCGGAACTAACAGACTACCACAAACCGGAAGAATTCGGGAAAGGTCAAAAGGAGAGAGGAGACGCCAGTCCAGACGTCCTACCAACCTCCCAGAATCCTTCTCGCTGGAATCCATCTTGCCTGAGTGATGCGCACACCACCAGGAAGGACCCTGAGTCAGAATGATTGGCCAGAGACAACCCGGAAACTAACCCCATTCCCATAAAACCCGAGACTGTGAGCCACATGGCAGAGCAATTCTCCCAGGTTCCCTTACCCTGCTGCTCTCTGCCCAAGCACCCCTTTCCAGTAAAGTCTCTTGCTCTGTCAGCACGTGTGTCTCCTTGGACGATTCATTTCCGAGTGTTAGACAAGAGCCCACTCTCAGACCCTGGAAGGGGTCCCCCTTCCTGCAACACTTACAGAGCATCTGAAATGGTGATTTATGAAGCCCACACAGCTGGGTGGGATCACCTTAGCAATCATCTAAGCCAAACTTTTACCTTAAGATAGAGTAACCAAAGCCCAGAAACATGAAGCGGCTTCCTCAAAGATCACGTCTCCCCATTCATGGCTCTCTCCACTAATAAAGGCAACGTGTGGAAAAGGAAAGTACTTGATTTAAAGACAACTGCAGGCAGCTAGGAAGATTTCTAGAGATTTGATAGGAAAATCACCTTGGGTTAACACCAACTTTTTCCAAATCAAATTGAAATATTACTCCAAACCACAGTATCAGCCCTAGTCTCGCATGGAGTTGAATTTTATTTTTCTTTAACACAAACTAATCTCATAGATAATTAACGACTTAGGTAAATAAGATAGAAGAGAGAAAAGCTGGCGCGAATGGATTTAAAATGTGTATACAGGCACATGTTTATGTTAGCCTGACTGACTCCACACCTACCCTGCATTCCTGAGTCCAGCAGATAAAGAAAACCTCTCATAGATCAATCTGATAACAAGGAATTCCCAAACTCTCCCTAAAGTATTAATCTTGAGTTCCTGAGAGGCAGAGCTTGTCACGGAGGCTTGCAGGGGTCTTAATGACCTGGCAAGAAAGGAGCTGTTATAGGATGACGACTAGACAGGGAAATAACTAGACAGATGATAACTTTTGAGAGCAGGAAGTGCAGTGGAGACTCGCCTCCACCACCTCATGTATAACAAGGTTACACTGAGATTCCTCCAACTCTTGATCACTTTTCTGCTCATCCACCACTTGCTTCCTGAAGTAAATGTAAAAAGGAAGAAATGTGAGTAGTTCTTTAAAAAAAAACACTCTTCAGGCAAGTTTCCAAAAGTAATTCTACCTTTGCTAAAAGCAAAGAATTATATGTTCTTTTGACTGAATCATAAGGCTTCAGAAAATACTTAGGAGAGTTGATAAAGAACCTTTTTAATATACATGACTAAACAAACTTTTGAGCTGCAATTTTTTATTCTTTATTTGTTCTCTTTCTCATAACTATCTTTAACCTCCAAAGACTGCCTTTTTGTGTTTACAGCCTGTCAGTAAATTTTTTTTTTAGGGAATGATCTTTCAGGAACTCTGAAATAAGCATTGAGGTACTGCCATCAACTGTGACCGACTCCAACCCTAATGAAGAATTTAAACCAAGAAGTGAACATATAAGCCTAGTGACTTGTAGTTAAGAGAATTTAAAATAAACTATTTCAAGAGTTTTTTTCTTCATTATATCTGAAACCGAACAGGACCCTGTAGGGCTCCTGGACACAGAAGCCTTTTTGTCTCCCGTTTCTTGTAGGCAAGACTCCAGCATCCATGACCTTCCTGGAGCGCCAAAGGGCAGATTCCACACTTGCTAACAAGGAAGGAGCAGCCAAGAATCCGCCTGAGGCCAGATTAAAGGGACCAGAGAGGCTCATCAAGATTAGGAGACAGACAACCTGAGACTTTGCACACACCGTGTACCTTAATCTTGTCAGTAACTCCACCCCTGAACTATTGCTATAAAACTCCTCATCAAATCCTCCCCGGTGGGGACACACAGTTTTTGAGAGCAGGAGCCTGCTGTGGCCCCCTTCACCTGGCAAAGCAATAAAGCTATTCTTTTCTACTTCACCCAAAACTCGGTCTCCGAGATTCAATTTGCCACCGGTGTACAGAGAAGCTGAGCTTTCAGCATCATATCCACAAAATTTCTGTGGCGCTTCTTTACCATCTGATATTAAGTCCACGTTACTTTCTATTACATTAAATAGATTGCCAGCCTTACCCCTTAGTGTATTACAGGTAAATTAAGATAAGTAAAGCATGTCTTCAAATAAAAAAAAAATCCTTCATGATTCAAAATGAAGCACCAAATTGGGCTACATACTTTAGAGCAATAGCTTAAAATATGGTCTGCAGCCCAAATGCTACGACACTTTAAATTTTATCCCATGAATTTACCCCATGAAATAATATGATGTTGGGCAGTAGTTGGTTACCTGGTGCTCACTTCACAAATATTCCAATTAATTGACAAAGCTTTTCTATTTGAAGCTCCAAGAGATTTTATTGATGCTTTTTCATAGAAATTCTTCCTAGGAGGACTAATTATCATGGTGAAATCTGTACGTTTTGAAATAAGGTTGTGGCATATGATCAAATTCACAATCAGGTGCATTTCTATACACTAACAATAAACTGTCCGAAAAAGAGTAAAACAATCCCATTTACAATAGCATCAAAAGAACAAAATACTTAAAAATAAATTTAACCAAGGAAATGAAAGATCCATACAGTGAAAACTATCAGACACTAATGAAAGAACTTGAAGAAGACACAAATAAATAAATGGAAAGATACCCTGTGTTCATGCATCAGAGGAGTTAATATTGTTAAAACGTGCTACTACCCCAAGCCATCTACAGATTCAGTGCAATCCCTATCAAAATTCCAGTGGCATTTTTCAAAGAAATAGAAAAAAAAAATCTATAAATTTGCATAGACTCTCAGGAGACCACAAATGGACAAAGTAATCTTGAAAAAGAACAGCTGGAGGCATCATGCTCGCTAATTTCAAACTATATTACAAAGCTATATTAATCAAAACAGTATGGTACAGGCATTAAAATAGACCAATGAAACAGAATTGAGAGCCCAGAAATAAGCCCACACATATATGGTCAGCTAAGATTTGACAAGGTAGCTAAGAATACTCAGTAAGGAAAGAACAGTCTCTTCAATAAATGGTGTTGGGAAAAATGGACATCCATGTGCAAAAGGATTAAATTGGACCCCTATCTTAAACCAATCACAAAAATGGATTAAGACCTTAAATATAAGACCTGAAACTATAAAATTCCTAGAAGAAAGCATAGCAGGGAAGCTCCTTGACATCAGTCTTGGCATTTACTTTTTTGGATATGACACCAAAAGCATAAGCAGCAAAAGCAAAAATCAACAAGTGGGACTAAACCAAACTAAAAAGCTTCTGCACAGCAAAAGAAACCACCAACAAAATGAAAAGGCAACCTACAGAATGACAGAAAAGACTGCAAATCATACATCTGACAAGCAGTTAATATCTATAACATATAAGGAACTCAACTCAACAGCAAAAACAAATAAACAAAAACCAAAATCAATCTCATTTTAAAAAATGGGTAGAGAGGGCTTCCCTGGTGGCGCAGTGGTTGAGAGTCCGCCTGCCGATGCAGGGGACGCGGGTTCGTGCCCCGGTCCGGGAAGATCCCACATGCCGCAGAGCAGCTGGGCCTGTGAGCCATGGCCGCTGAGCCTGCGCGTCCGGAGCCTGTGCTCCGCAACGGGAGAGGCCACAACAGTGAGAGGCCCGCGTACCGCAAAAAAAAAAAAAAAAAAAAACCAAAAAACAAACAAACAAAAAAAATGGGTAGAGGACCTAAATAGAATTTTTCCAAAGTACATGAAAAGATGCTCAACATCACTAATCATCAGGGAAATGCAAATCAAAACCACAATGAGGTATCACCTCACATCTGTTACAATGGTATTATCAAAAGAGAGACAGAGAGACATGCTGGCAAGGATGTGGAGAAAAGGGAACCCTCTGGCACTGTTGGTAGAAATGTAATATGGTGCCATCATTATGGAAAACAGTAAGGAGGTTCCTCAAAAAATTAAAAATAAAACTACCATATGATCCAGTAATCCTGCTTCTGAGTACATAACCATAGGAAATGAAATCAGGACCTCAAAGGGATATCTGTACCCCCATGTTCATTATTATGAACATGTAGCATTAATCACAATAGCCACGATATGGAAATAACCTAAATGTCCATCAACAGAGGAATGGGTAAAGAAGATGGATAAAGAAGATGCCAGATGCAAAGGGGTGGGGAATAAGGGGAGACACTGGCCAAAGGATACAAACTTTCCAGGATGAATAAGTTCCAGGAATCTAATATATAGTATGGTGACTATAGTCAACAATACCATATTGCATACTTGAAAGTTGCTATGAGAATAAAGCTTTAATGTTCTACCATAACAACATGGTACGTGAGGTGAAGGATGTGTTAACTTTCCTTATTATGGTACACATTTAACAATATTTTTGTGTATCAAATCATCACATTGTACACCTTAAACTTACCCAATGTTACATGTCAATTATATCTCAATAAAGCTGGAAAAACAAAGTTTAAAAATTCACGAGCTGATCTTGACAGGACCAAAATTGTATGAAACTTTTAAAAAAATGAAAACAGTAATTGTCACTTGGCTCTTATCTAGCTCTCATATAGCTAAGAAATAGTCATGCAATCAAAAACCTGAAATAAACTGGAAACAGCTCCAAAAAGCCAAACTACTTAGATGTAACTTCTTGCACTGATATGTAAGCACTTCATTTGTAAAAATGCACATAAAAGTAACTCCGAGGGCTTCCCTGGTGGCGCAGTGGTTGAGAGTCCGCCTGCCGATGCAGGGGAAATGGGTTCGTGCCCTGGTCCGGGAAGATCCCACATGCCGCAGAGCGGCTAGGCCCATGAGCCATGGCCGCTGAGTCTGCACGTCCGGAGCCTGTGCTCCGCAACGGGAGAGGCCACAACAGTGAGAGGCCCGTGTACCGCTAAAAAAAAAAAAAAAAAAAAAAAATTAACTCCGAGCCAATTTTTCTTATTTTGGGCATAATTTTATTTGGCTCAGTAATCTGTTTCTTTGAGACATAATATAATAAAAGCAGAAAACTAGAAAGGGGCAGTAGAGTTTGGGAGAGTCATTGAAAGCAATAAAATATATTAGCTGACACAGCTTAACAGGGAGGAATAGATTTTTTAATAGAACTATAAGAAAAAATCTTAGAGCCCAAAATGCAGCATGGAATAATTTAGCGAAAGGACAGAGATCCTCAGAAGTCCCAGAGAACATTTTTATATTAGACCATAATAACAATTATATATACTAATGGCCCTGGGTCATCAAGAAATGGTTCATTTATTATTATAAATCCTATTTTCTAAGGTATAGAAGTGCAAAATATATTCTTATCAAAAGAAATAAAAATATTAAGGTTTCAGGACTTTTCATGATTCCCTGAAAATACTAAACATTGTTGTAAAGTGGATCACTATGTCAACAAAACAAAAACTAAATGATCATGGCCCTTAGCTTATATTAAATTGAAACACAGTCAAAAATCTAGCGAACTGAGAATTCCAAAAGACACGTAAAGATCTGAGAAGGAGCATTCCAGGCAGCAGGGAGCAAATGCCATGACTCCAAGACAGAAACAAACCCAAGCCAGTTGTCAGGGCTGCCATGATGTGACCAAAGAGACAGTGGTATGAGAAAGATTGGATAACTAATAAGGTGTCGCATCACATACAGAGTTTGGATTTCATTCTAATTGCAAAGAGAAAACATTGTAAAGTTTTAAGGCAAGCAAAAATGCGAACTGATGTATATTTTTGTTTTTTCAAGTTCTATGACTGCATGGAGAATGCATTGTAGCGGAGTGAAATAGAGAATGGGAAGTGAGTTAAGAGGCTATTGGATCGTTCCAAGTAGAAGATAATGGTGCCCAATAAAGACAGCAAGCTGTCCTTTAAATAAACAAAGCATTAGTTTGAGTACTGATATTAACACAATTGCACGCCCTCCACATATTATCACTGGTCATCTAAAGTATATATTTCATTTCCCTTAAAACATATTTAATTCATCAAGAATTTCTAAAGGCTGAAGTCGCCATTCATGAAGATAACCTACAGAGGTGTTTGAGATACTGCTCCAGGCAGAAACTTACCAATTTGGGGGCAGAAGGTATTTTCCAAAGGAGAATTATCTACCTAGTTTTCATCTTTCACTCCACTGACTCTTTTCAGAGTTTGATTTTAGAAATGTGACTGATCTAAAACTTAATACAGACACAATTTAAGAACTTAACAATTCTTGAGCCACTACTCTTTCAATCTAGGAACTATTTTTTGGCAGAGACATGAGACCAGATTGTTTAGTACTAAAATAGGAGCTCTGAAATTCCTTCAAGTCCTTGACCTGTAGGTGTAAGACCAACAATAAGACATTTCTAGCTAAATATTGTATGAATTAAAGGATGATCTCTTTCACTGTCCTGGGTTTCAATCCCCACTTGAATCCCCAGGTTTAAGGCAATGCCACCTTTCTAGATGAGTGAATGGCTTGAAAAAGAGAAAACAACTTGGATATTCTCTTTATTAAGATCAAGAACCTTTCTATTCCTTACTCTCTTTGTAGATTCCCTTAGGAAGAACTCCAGTGAAAGCTGAACTGGAAGGAATGTGATCAGTTTGCCAAAAGAATATGACTAGCTTGCCAACTTGATGGGGATGGAGGTATTATGTTCCAGCTATCATAGTAAGATTTTAGTTTCTAGAGTCCTTCCAAGTGCTCCCAAGCTCTTCAAGAAGGCCAAGGAAGATTTTGCAAGTATCAAAGTGTTCACCCATACATGGGCACTAAGGATGGCCAAATAGTATATGAGTCTTTATTTATCCAAGTGTAATATGGTGGGGCACAGATGAACTGGCCACCATCTTGCTTCCAACACACAAGCAAGATCTGGAAGAATCAATAAGCAAATGACTGCATTTCGTCAGTAGATGCGTCGTTACAGCTACTGATTTAAATTCAGAGCTATGTTCACATATCTATGAAAACAGAAGTTAATAAATCATCGCAAATTCCTAAATTGCAAACTCCAAATTATCTAAGAGATGGTACCCTGTGCTGTGCACCCCGTGGGATGTTTGTAACAAAGGAAAACTGTATTCCTTTATTCAAAATTTTCCAAAGCACCTACCGAGAGAGATAAGACCCCTTGGCCACTGGTCCCAGTGTTCATTCTCCTCATACAGACCCTTGAAATTAACTTCCATTCCTCTCATAAACAGCAACGTATGTCAGCCCTGGTCACCACTGCCTGGCTTCACATCCTGGCTCTATCTTACCAGCTGTTTATCCTTGGGCAAGTGACTCAGTTTACTCATCTGTAAAAGGGAGTAATAATAGTACCTACTCAAAGGGTTATCAGGAAGATTATATGAGTTTATATATGTAACACATATGAAAAGAGTCTCTGGCATATAGTAAATCTAATAAATGTTAATTAATATTATCCCTACTTTCATCAGTCACCACCAAAATTGTAGCATCCACCAAATAAAACAAATGCGTTCCCTAATACCTTGAGAAAGTAGATGTCTGGGACCAACAGCACTGACATCATCCAGGAGCTTGTTAGAAATGCAGAATCTCTATCCTCACCCCAGATTTACTGAATAACAATCTGCATTTGAACAAGGCCATTTAGATACACATTATAATTTGAGAAGTGCTACTCTGGCACACTATCTGCCCGTAATAGCTATACTTCCTTCCCCAGAGCTGCCCTCCCACTACCCCCTCTAGAATTATTGTTCCAAAATCAACAAACTCTCTATAACCTTCTCTAGATGTTCCCCCATCCCCTTACCACACCTGAACCCCAGCTTTCCCTTAAACATACAATTTTCTCCGCAAACTTCTGCAATGATGACTGCTTCTTCCACACTTCAAGGACATCAGGGTTAGGAAGTGAAGTTACCATCTTCCTTCTTTCCAGCTGCAGTCCTTCTCCTTTGCTAGCAAAACGCTCTGTTCTTTTGGGGCCATGCCATTTGATGCTACAACTTTCTCCTGCTCCTTGTGCCTCTGGGCTTCAAATTTTTCATCCACTCCCTTTCACCCACCAGGCTTTGCCACCTTTTCTTCCCAAGGTGTTGCCATCTCTTTGGAGAATGACAACAACCACAGGGACAATCTAACAATTGGCCTCTCAGCTTCTTAACCACTTGTTTCCAGTAACCTTCTCCAACATTTTTCACATCAGCACATGTTTCTGGGTTCCACCTGGAGCCTTGTCATCATCTGGAATTGCTCCAGTCCCAAAAGCTCTAATTGAAGCATCCCACTTTCCGATTATAACCTCTTTTTCATCTAAAAGGGGTTATGCTTGCTGTGACTATTCTTCCACAACTTCATTGATCTTTCTAACCTCTCTCCTTATCAAATTTAGATTCTGTGGTCTATCCTATTCCAATAGTATTGCTGCCAATTGCCTAGCGATGCATTACCAATATCCAAATCTCCCTACAGCTATTCTCATCTTCCTTCCTGTGACAGTGAAGGAGTGGACCTTGGCATTATATAAGGCCAATCCCTCCACTTTGCTCTGAATGCTATGCTCTTCACCTTCTCAGGAACCTCAAGAACGACTGATTAACTTTTTTCTCTCTTTAATATTCCATTCCCCCCATCAAATGGATCTTTGGCTTTTAAGCACAGTCAAGTTTTTTCCATTAAAAAGCAGACAAAACTTTTCTTAACCTACACCTCTTTCTCATCTCCTTTCTAGATATCTTTTCTCCTTTACAAAAATATTCTCAAAAGATTTTTTACTCATTGGTTCCATTTACTTGCCACTGACATATTCCTCAGCCCACTTCAATCTGACCATGACCGCTAAGTGCTCTGAGGTCCTACAGTTCTAACGAAGAATTTTCGACTTTGTCTTCCTTGCTCTATTATCTTCAAGACTGTTGGCCAGTCTCTTTAACTTAAAGCACACTTTTCCCTTGGCTCTAATGATGCTCACTCTTCTGGCTTTCCTTCTATCTCTCTGACTAATCCTTCTCCATCTCCTTTGCACAAATGTGCAAGAGAGAGAGATACTGTTACTGTTATTGACATTTTTAGAGCTGGAGGAGACTGTAAATATACATTATCTTCTGTATTTATATTTGTTTTAAAATCAGCTGTATACTTAAATTAATATCATTTAGGTTGTCTTATTATAATCATTTTCAATCCTTATTATATGACAATCTTCTGCACGACTTATCAAATCTATAAATTCCCCCTTAACAAATCCAAATTTAGTTCACCTTGACAAACCCAAAGTTAGCATGCCCCTTTTATCACCTTGTAGTATAAGTTTGCAATTTTGCGTTTTGACCACAGACATACTGATCACTCAAATCGATAGCTAGTGGGAAGCAGCCGCATAGCACAGGGAGATCAGCTCGGTGCTTTGTGACCGCCTAGAGGGGTGGGATAGGGAGGGTGGGAGGGAGGGAGATGCAAGAGGGAAGAGATATGGGGATATATGTATATGCTTAGCTGATTCACTTTGTTATAAAGCAGAAACTAACACACCATTGTAAAGCAATTATACTCCAATAAAGAAGTTAAAAAAATAAAAAAGTTTAAAAAATAAAATAAAATAAATTAAAAAAATATTTGAATACCCTTTCATTCACATGGACTGTTTATAAATGCTCCCTCTTAAATTAAAATGGCACAGTGTAATACCTGCAGGTGATAGGGAACTGGATTTTGGAGAAGATTAAATGAAAAACAACAGTAAGGAGATACTTTTGAACTTTCCTTCCAATAAGAAGCAATAATTCCTTAGAAAATTAGCTCTAAATGCTACCCCTCTAACTGTGGATTCTCTAAATCATAATGACCTTTTCCCACAGTATTTGTATGACAAATGTTCTCCCAGGAACAATGTGAAATTCAGGTAGTTTACTTCCCTTCGAATAGACAAAATGAAAGAATATAAATAAAAAGAGCTGAGATTCTTTTGGTAACTAGAATTATATGTTTGTCTTAGTAACACAACGAAATCCATTATTTTAACAAGCTGAACATTGTTCTCAAAGCAACTCTTAAGTATTCACCAGTGATGAGAATTTCCCATGCTACAAGAGAAGCTTCTCCATGAGTTGCATGTCCTCAGCGACAAGATCAATGTCTGACCTGTGGGGCCTCTCTGTTCCCTTTCTCTGTGACATAGAGGACAGAGGACCTAGGTTTGAATCATTCTGCTTCCACCTATGAGTGGCTGGCATTGGGCATGATATCCTTTGTTAAAGCTTTCATTTTATCACTTGTGAAATGGGGACAGCAGTGTTTTTCTCACATGCTGGCCACAAATATTACATTAAATATTGTAGCAGAGATGAGGCATAGACCCAAATATTTGGGGAAAATATTTAAAGATCATTAAAAGCCAAAATGCAGGAGTCAGGAAGCATCTGGTCAAGAAGGATTGTAGGCTTGCCTAGAAAACGTGCCACGTGGGGATAACCTAGTAGGCACTCTGTGAAATAGAAAATACATATATTGGTTTCTGTCTCCAAATCCCGCAAAGACCTCCTAAAACCCTTGTCATTTCCTAAGTGATAAGAGCACCGGAAGCATCTTTTTTTCTAATATTTGGTCTTTGACCTTGGTTCCTGCCACCAAGTTCCTAAATCCCTTGGAATTGCCTGGGCGATAGGAGTGTCTTGTTCTAAAGAGGTGACTCTGGGTGGGCTCTGAGCGGGGCTGCTCACCAGAAAGACCAAGCCATGAAGAGATGCCTGGAATTTTCAGCCCCTCCCCCCCATTCTCCAGAGAGGGGACAGGGGCTGGAAATGGATTTTATGATCCATCATGCCCATGTGATGAAGCCTCCATAAAAATCCCCAGAGTTTGAGGTTTGGAGAGCTTCTGGGTTGCTGAACACGTGGAGGTGCTGGGGAAGTGGTATACCCAGAGAGGGCGTGGAAGTCTTGCACCCCTTCCCACATATCTTGCCCTGTGCATCTCTTCATCTGGCTGTTCATCTGTATCCTTCATCACATCATTTATTACATTATAAAATGATACATGGAAGTGTTTCCCTGAGTTCTGCGAGCTCTTCTAGCAAATAATCGAATCCGAGGGGGAGGAGGTCATGGAAACTCCACTTTGCAGCCAAGTTGAACAGAAGCTGTGGGTAAACTGGGGACCTACCTTTTGTGACCAGCATCTGAAGTTGGGGGGAAGGCTCAGGTCAGCCTTTGACCTGTGGGATCTGATGATACTTTCTGTAGGGAGTGTCAGAATTGAGTTGAATTGTTGGACATTCAGCTGGTATCACAGAGACTTGCTTGGTGTGGGAACCACCGACCCCCCCAATCTGGTGTCAGAGTGTGGCAGGAGTGTGAGAGGGAGAGAGACACACAAGAGGGAGAGTCAGTGTTTCCTAACTCAGGCTCCAAAAGGCCATGTGTTCAAACAGGTGGAGTGAGTGGTAGAGAGAGTAAAAGGGACAGACAGGCAAAAAAACATAATGTAAATCTTGGGCAAGATCTCATGAGACAGGCGTTAGCAATGCAATGTTGGTGCCTACGGGCTATTCAGGAAAGGACCGAGGTATGGGGAACTGGGTTAGTGATTCAAGGTACAAGAGGAAAAGGGTCATTTTTCAGAGGCAAGAGGAAAGTAGATAGGCTCCATAAGAAGACAAATCTCTACACTGAAGAACACAAGGACCTGGAATCTGACAGTCTCGATGAGGAGGAAGAATAGCTTTACATAAAACACGTAAATAAAAATTAAGTACTAGGGTGTGTAGTGATGACTCCGATACCACTCACTGGGCGGTAGAATAGCTTAAAAAGGCGTCATGAAGGTTATAAGATCCCACTGGGAGCCTTCAGGGCTGAGAGGGAACGAGGTATTCTGGTATTCAGCATCACAAGATAATACGGAGTCAGGAAAAGAAATAACTGAGGACGCTGCCTGTTAAAGAGATAGGAAATGTAGGCGTGGAGCACTCCATTTCCACAGAAATGTTCATTGCCAGTATGGAGATGAAAGAGAAATGAAAGGGGCTTCCCTGGTGGTGCAGTGGTTGAGAGTCCGCCTGCCGATGCAGGGGACACGGGTTCGTGCCCCGGTCCGGGAAGATCCCACATGCCGCGGAGCAGCTGGGCCCATGAGCCATGGCCACTGAGCCTGCGCGTCCGGAGCCTGTGCTCCGCAACGGGAGAGGCCACAACAGTGAGTGGCCGGCGTACCGCAAAAAAAAAAAAAAAACAAAAACAGGAGAAATGAAAGGGGGAAAAGGAACAGGGCAAGTGGTTATTCAAAACAGGTGTCTTTGATTGCACTTTTTTTTTTAATAAAAAGATTAACTTGGTTGCTTCCATGACCTGGCTATTGTAAATAGTGCTGCAATGATCATTGGAGTGCATGTGTCTTTTTGAATTATGGTTTTCTCAGGGTATATGCCCAGTAGTGGGATTGCTGGGTCACATGGTAGTTCTATTTTCAGTTATTTAAGGAATCTCCATACTGTTCTCCATGGTGGCTGTAACAATTCACATTCCTGCCAACAGTGCAAGAGGGTTCCGTTTTCTCCACACCCTCTCCAGCATTTATTGTTTGTAGATTTTTTGATGATGGCCATTCTGACTGGTGTGAGATGATACCTCATTGTAGTGTTGATCTGCATTTCTCTAATAATTAGTGGCCAAGAGGCACATCTTTTCATGTGCCTCTTGGCCATCTGTATGTCTTCCTTGGAGAAATGTCTATTTAGGTCTTTCACCCATTTTTTGATTGGGTTGTCTGTTTGTTTTTTTGATATTGAGCTGCATGAGCTGTTTGTATATTCTGGAGATTATGGGAACTCTACTCGATGCTCTGTGGTGACCTGGATGGGAGGGAAAGCCAGAAGGGAGGGGATATGTGTATACCTATGGCTGATTCACTTTGCTGTGCAGCAGGAGCTGGCACAACATTGTGAAGCAACTATACCCCAACTTAAAATAAAAAAGAAAGAAAAAGATTAACTTGGGAATTCCCTATTGAAATAAGGCTTTTCATCTCCACAGTTTACTGCTGATTATCAGTTTCCTGGTTGTACTATTATATTTTACGTGGAAGAAACTCTCTCTAGGTTATTACGTAAGTCAGTGAGAAGAGTCAACTTATGGTTAGTATTTTTGGTAAATTAAGTTTAAGATGATTATGGAAGCAATTTCTCACAAATTCTCTGTATCCTGGTCTTGACTAATAAAGCACAGAAATACAAAACTCTCACACATTCTTCTCATTCACCAAACCTATTCTCAGGTGAATAGAGTCAAAAGTCTTCACTACCTATTTATAAGACACACCTCAAATCACTCCCCCCAACCCCATTCCCAGATCCCCAAGCCCTCTTCCCCTCACAGACACTTGTGGCTGGATTTCTGTCTCAGCTTCTGAGACCCATCAGTCCTTGAAAACCACACTTTAGTTCAAGTTTACTGCCACTTCCGAAAACTAAGGCTTCACTTCCACAACCTTGTTGACGCCTAATTGCCTGTCTTGCTCCTTTTTAATCTGTGACTCAGTAAATGGCTCAGAATTCAGACCTTCCAGAACTAGGAACCTGTCTTGCCTTTGCCAATCCCAGCCCCAGGGTGTGTGCCCAGTTCCTGGCTGGTCTTTCCTATCCCTCTGCAGTTAACCTGCCCAGAACCTATCATGTCACAGGAAGCGACACCCCCAGGCTACTGGCCTATTTTCACTGGGCAAGAATTAAACCACAGCCACGATGCATGCTGATCTTTCAAACAAAATGCGATTGCCTCTTCCCTCTTCTTCGTCAGTGGCCCAAGAATTTGTCCTACGGTCTATATTCTGTCGCTGATTACTTTGTTCACTGCTATAGGTTAGTGCTTGAGACAATGGCATAGAATATGTTGACTCTTTACTAGCCTTTGTTAGGAGGAATAAAGACCAAAAGAGAATTGGCTCAGTCCCTCCATGTTGCTGGAATTATGATATATAAACACGTGAGCAACAGAGGTACCAAAAATTTGCCTGGCGAGTTCACAGCTGTGCCGAGACAGTACATCCGCTAATGCAAACCAGGAGCAGAGGCAAGGCAGAAAGTCCCCAATCATGGACCAAACCTTGCTTGCCTTGTCTTCTTATGGTTGCGTGTCTCCCTTTGGGACTAACTGGATCTCTGTAATAAACTTCCTTGAGTTGCTCTCTGTTCTGAAGTACCATAAACAATTCCCGTAATTTGTGATATACGTAAGGAGGGATGTGCAGTGGCCAGCCGATCGTGTGGGTCTGGAGCTCTGGAGAGAGATACAGAGTCAGGAGCATAAGGCGTCTCAACATTTTGAAAAAGGAATGGGGCTTCCCTGGTGGCGCAGTGGTTGAGAATCTGCCTGCTAATGCAGGGGACACGGGTTCGAGCCCTGGCCTGGGAGGATCCCACATGCCGCGGAGCAATTAGGCCCGTGAGCCACAACTACTGAGCCTGCGCGTCTGGAGCCTGTGCTCTGCAACAAGAGAGGCCGCGATAGTGAGAGGCCCCCGCACCGCGATGAAGAGTGGCCCCCGCTCGCCGCAGCTACAGAAAGCCCTCGCACAGAAACAAAGACCCAACACAGCAAAAATAAATTAATTAATAAACTCCTACCCCCAACATCTTAAAAAAAAAAAAAAGAATGACTGTTGCACATGATTACCTCTTCACAGAATTACCACCACGCTAATCATTAACTTCAAAATTACTCCTCGCCTCAAATGTCACCAGGTAGAAATAGTCTCTCCCCTCTCTAATTTCCACTCTAATCACTTCAAAAAGGTATATTATAGTTTTTATGCTGTTTTTTTTTCAAACAACATGGGGTAGAGGTGGCAAATTTAAGTGTACAAGTGACAGTTCATCTCAAATAGGATTGCTGAGCCATCTTCCACAGGTGGTTTTGTCATGGTAGACCTGCTATTCAGATCACTTTTACTCAGATACCTCCCCGCTTTGGGAAGCCCAGAATTTTTCACTTTTCCTTGTAGATCATGGACACAGATCCCCACCTGAAGTCCATGAGCCTTTTGGTGCGTCTGCGTCAAGAAACGCCTGGCTTCAGAAAAACAGATGGTTTCACTATGTGAAAGGCCTGCACCTAAAAAAACAACATCGTCAGAAAAATCCTGAACCGAGGCATGCACATTTCCCGTAACATAAAATAGGATTATTCTGTGTGTAAATCACTTCGCTCCCATCTGCTTTTCATAAATGGCAATGACTGAGAAATGGGAGGCAGGGAAGAGAAAGTGAGATGGGAAATTAAACGGACATCTATCCCACTGTCCCCTCCAGAGGAATGTACTATTTTCCCATTCTCTTCCCCATGACAAAGAAAACACTTCTTTCCCTATTGCACTGAGAAGCAATACATTTCAGAACTCCCACAATCAAATTGGAAAGTTTTGCTATCTTTATATTAACTTAAAAATAGTGAATGTCATATGAAAATAAAAATTGTGTAATACTTCATTTCTGAGTTATACAGTCACGGAATTGTCACTTGATGCGGCCTGGGTGAAAGACTCCGTTTTCTATTTTATAAACTTGTTTTATTTTATCGATATATAATATGCATGTTGTTCTTTTTTTAGTCTATGAAAACAATAAAAATACATCTATTTTTGTAAGAAAATTCCTGAAATTATTCTTAATAAGCCAGTGATGAGATATAGAATAACGCATTGTAAGTTATTAAAAGCTAAATTTCTTATTAATCATTTAATGTGAATAGTTACACATCAAGAAATTACAGAGGGCTTCTACTATGTTGGTATGTTTGAAGTGACATACTGAATTGTTAGAATTTAATGTTCTTTTTGTTATTGAGCAAAGAGAGATGCAGTACTAGACCTGTCCAACATAAATAATACAGTTCCCTAAGAAGATAAACAGAAGTTTAGATAATGAAGAATTATAAGGTCTTTAATGTTTAAATCTCTTTTGAAAACACTTCAAAGTGAAACTTAATGATTCTGAAGAATAGTCAAATGGATACTGGCTGTTGTGAACATCAGATCTTAAGGTCCACACCATGAGCAAGAGAAATATTATAAACCTAAGCGAACCTCATTCCCAGATCTGATGGACACTAAGCTAACACACTACCAAGAACAACGTTTTACATTCACCGTCCTGAATCACAGTCCTTCCTACGTCCATGAGAGGAAGTCGTTTGCCAGATGTCTCTGTTTGTTTTACACGTCTCCCTTTGACTTCTGCTTATTTTCTCTTGACCTCCCCAACGTCTCCCATGCACACCATGTGGAGAAAAATCAAGACTCAGGAAACCTTGCTAAGAAATGCCTAGCTGTTCCAGTCAACTCCTCAGCCTCAGCATGTGTTCCTGTTTATGGGTCCAGCCTAATTGCTGACAGAGATTGAATGATCAGGCTTCCCTCATTCAGTGCTATCTGGACATCCATCAGAAAAACAGACAGTTTTACAACTTGGCATCACCCAAGACATCTATGATGAAAACTTTCTCTTTTATGATAACAACAAACCTATTAGTGATAAATCAAGAAAATAAGAGGACATCAAAATGAAAAGAAACGAAGATTATGTGATTTTTCTAAAGGCATTCTCCATCTTTAGAACTTCCCAAAGATCATGCAGTGGAATGTCAGAGGATACACTTTACCAAATAGGATTCTAGCAGGAATTTCACTGTAGTCTTGCCTTCTCCTTCTAGATAGAGAATCAAACTGGCTGACTGAGGGTTAAAATCTTGATGA
Source organism: Pseudorca crassidens (assembly GCF_039906515.1). Lineage (NCBI taxonomy): Eukaryota > Metazoa > Chordata > Mammalia > Artiodactyla > Delphinidae > Pseudorca > Pseudorca crassidens. The sequence continues at coordinate 128,504,176 of NC_090299.1, read as the reverse complement.
TTGGGGGTTTTTTTGCTGATTTACTGTTAGTTTTTTTTTTTTATATATGAACTAGAGTTGATTTACCATGTTGTGGCAGTCTCTGCTGTACAGCAAAGTGACTCAGTTATACACATAGAGACGTTCTATTTTTTATGCTCTTGTCCATTATGGTTTATCACAGGATACTGAATATCGTTCCCTGTGCTATACAGTAATAACTTGCTGTTTATCTGGATTTCAATGTTACACATATGTTGCTAACTTTATGCTGAAATGACACTGGTGCTCATGTAGGTCACCGTGTCCCCAGGGGTCTCATACAAACCACACCTACTTGCCCATTCGCCAAAGCCAATTACTTTTGTGGTGGAGACTGCCTCTGCAGGTATGTCCCAGCTTTAACTTTTACTTTCTTCTGTGATTCCCATTGTCTTGTCTGACTTGCTATCTTCTGGGTCCATTCAAAAAGTAGGAGGAGAGAAAGTTGGGGTGACAGATAATGAGGCCAGGAAAAGAGATAAAGCAGGAATGAAATCTAGTCAGCTATGAACATTTTGCAAATGTGCTCAGTGGGCCTGAGTTCCTCAAGGGTTACTCAAGGAACTCAAAGGGCTTGGATTTAAATCATCTCTAAGGATGTTTGTATGTATACGGACAACCCCTTATATTATTCTTGAAGCATTTCGTGATATGCAGGGAATGACCCTGGGCACTTACTAAGTGCTCAATAACCATTGGATGAATGAATGGTTACACAGTAATTCCTTGTGTGAGAGACCGAGGAAAGATACCCTCATGATATCTTTGTTAAGATATTCAACTATTAGGCTAGTTAGCAGGGCCTGCCTTCTCCCAAATTTTTGGCAAAACTTCTCACTTGGAATTAAGTAAAAATTGCCATGTGATTGCAAATCTCCAGAATCCTTTCAATTCTATTCACCTAGTTGAACAAGGGTTGAAAAATACATAACGCTGTAATTTACACATTTTAATCTGGTATTTTATACTCAATGTGTTTAAAAAACTTTTTTTTTTCAATTTAGTAACAAACCTGACTTGCTTGTGGGTTAGCACAGTGTTCTCAAATAATCTGTGGTGGAAGACCAGTTTGTTTATTTGTTTTTAATTTTCAATCCAAAATAGACATTTTTGGAAAATAAAACAGAGATGAATTACCAAAAAAAGAGAATGAAAACACTTATGTTTATTACCCACAATAGCCAACATATGAAAACAACCTAAGTGTTCATTGGATGGACTAGGAAGATGTGAGATAGACAGACAGATAGGTAGATAGATAGATAACATACAACAATGGAATATTATTCAACCATGAGAAAACAGAAATCCTGCCATTTGCGACAGCATGGATGAATCTAGAGGACATTATGCTAAGTGAAAGAAGCCAGACAGAGAAAAGACTAATAGTGTACAATCTCACTTATATGTGGAATCTAAAAAACAAAGTCAAATTCACAGAAACAGAGTAGAATGGTGATTATCAGGACTCAGGGGTGAGGGAGATGGGGAGATGCTTGTCAAAGGGTACAAGTTATAAGATGGTAAGTTCTGGGGAATCTAATGTGCAGCATGGTAACTGTAGTCAATAATACTATACTGCATACTTGAAATTTGCTAAGAGAGCATATCTTAAGTGTTCTCGCTACAAAAAAAAGATAACTACATGAGGTGATGGGTTTGTTAATTAACCTGATTATGTAATCTTTCAAAATGTAATATATGCATATGTCAAATAATCAGTTTTACACTTTAAATATACAGTTTCATTTGTCAATTATACCTCAATAAAGCTGGTGGTGGGGTGGAGAAAAGAAAGACAAAAATATAGAAAATACAAACGCCCTTGTTTTTATCATTAGGTTCAGCAGACATAATATTACACTGTCAAGTTTCTTTCAGTTAGCCACAAAGTTGCTAAGCACTCTCAATTTTTGTATCTATCTGGTCACAGACTGTTCATAATCAGTCTGGTTCGCAGTACCAATCTGTGAATCCCACAAAGGGTCCCATTGGTTTAGGACCAATCTTGTTTCTTGTCCTGAATTGACCAGATGTAGGGCAGTCACTGAGTATGTTCTTGTTTCATAGCACCTCCTGCCCATAACACTTAGCGCTAAGATCTTTGCAGAGGGGAAAGATCACTCTGTGTTGTTGAAATTAGTTTCCCATATTTTTCAAGCAAAAAAGAGGTCATTTTTTTAAAATACTGAAGATTAAAATATTTGTCAAAAGTCAGAAAATATAGGTCACTAAGAAAATGTCTCTTTTTCAGAAAGAGTAATTATTCTCACTTACACATCTATGTTCTCCCATTGAAATGTTACCAAGCCATATTTTCTTGGCATTAGGGAATAATGAAGATATACGTATAGGCAGCACAGAGCTCATACAGAAGACAGGGATAAGTGTGACTCCCAAAGTGCTGCCCTCTGTAAGGACTGGGAGAAGGAAGACCATGTCTTAGGTGTTCTTTTAATCTCTCTCTCTCTCTGTCTCTCTCTCTGTCTCTCTCTCTCTCTGTCTCACACACACACACACAGCACATATTATAGTGGCTTACCAGTTAAGCATGTGGCTTTGTAACCAAATAGACTTCACGCAAGTCCTGACCATGGTACTTACTAACCCTGAGATCTTGGGCAAGTCACTTACTCTTCTGTGTCCAGGCTTCACAGTAAGTTCTCCATAAATATTTTTTGAATGAGCAAAGGCAGAAAGTGTGTTGCGGAGGATTATAGTAGAAGATGGACAAACAGCATCACATTTTTTCATTTGTGCCAGTTTCATAGAGTTAGGGTAAAAAAAAAACAAAACAAAACAACAAAAAATAGATAGATAGATAGATAGATAGATAGATAGATAGATAGATAGATAGATAGATTTAGAGAATAAATAGTGGTTACCAGTGGGGAGAGGGAAAGGGGGAGGGGCAAGATAAGGGTAGGGGATACAAACTATTATGTATAAAACAAATAAGCTACAAGGATATATTGTATAACACAGGATATATAGCCAATATTTTACAATAACTATAAATGGACTATAACCTTTAAAAATTGTGAATCATTACATGTTGTATACCTGTAACCTATACAATATTGTACATCAACTATATCTCAATTAAAAGAAAAATCATGATGAAACATTCAGCAGTTACTGACTCACGTCACAGGCTAAAGAACACTATTAAGAACAGAAACCTTGGGCTTCCCTGGTGGCGCAGTGGTTGAGAGTCCGCCTGCCGATGCAGGGGACACGGGTTCGTGCCCCGGTCCGGGAAGATCCCACATGCCGCAGAGCAGCTGGGCCCGTGAGCCATGGCCACTGAGCCTGCGCGTCCGGAGCCTGTGCTCCACAACGAGAGAGGCCACAACAGTGAGAGGCCTGCGTACCGCAAAAAAAAACAAAAAACAAAAAAAAACACAGAAACCTTGGAGTGTCCTATGAAAACTACTAACAAACTGCAGAGCTTTCTTTCAGTGCAAATGCCCTCCTTTCTGATGGATAAAAATCACCTAAGTAGGCAGGTAGAAAACCTGAGTGAAGAATGCCACTATTCTATGTTATTAAGTCTGTGCTCACACATGCACTATTTTTAAAAAATGAATCCAATCAGAACAGACAGATATTTCTAACAAAAACCACTATTGGAACTCAACCACCATTTCATAATTATTTCCAGGGTTTAAACAAAGCAAACTGAACTGAATCTACCAAAAAACACTATCTCAAGAGAAATTTTTAAAATTATCATTGCTCTATTACTCCTTCCCTCACTGAGAAAGATGCAAAGATGGAGACTCACACAAGCAATGAAGTACAATTTCAGAACAGCTGTGTTACACAAAGTGCAAAAGTTTTAGTGACTTTTTGTCCTGTAAATGGAATGGGGCCTCTAGGGCAGAGGGGCCATAAATCATAGAGGATGGGGAAAGGACATGGAATTTGAGATTGGAGATCGCAAGAAGACCATGCTGAACGGCCAATTTTTAGCTGCAATCAGGAAGGTTTTTTCTTTTCATCTTTAAAATATGAAAAATGGGACCTCCCTGGTGGTCCAATGGTTAAGACTTCGCCTTCCAATGCAGGAGATGCAGGTTTGATCCCTGGTCAGGGAGCTAAGATCCCACATGTCTCTCAGCCAAAAAACCAAAACATAAAACAGAAGCAGTATTGTAACAAATTCAATAAAGACTTTAAAAAGTGGTCCACATCAAAAACAAATCTTTAAAATAAAATATGAAAAATGATACATACTCCCAAAGGCGTGTTAGACAAATTCAATACATGATACAACATATCTGAAGAGCATTTTTGTAAGTTTGTGAGTTTTCAAATGTTTTTAGAGGCGGTACAGAAATAAACACTCCACTTAGTGCGGAGGGGGAAAAGCAGCACAAAAGCTAGATGGGGAGCTATTTCCCACAAGGTCTCTTTATTAGCTGCATGTGGATATCTGCATTTTTCTAAATATCCTTTCCCAAGTTCACTTCCCTTTCTCCAGTACAAACAGTGCACAGTCATTGTCTGCAAGCACGATGTTCAAGTGATTCATGTTGGAAAGAGGGCCTTTCCCCAGCAATGAAGACTTCTAAATGGCTTTGGTGGTACAATTGCCAGTGCGTGTTAGTTTTGGCAGAGCAGACATATGGAAAACTGTTCTTCTCATATTCTTTAGCTCTTACACTTTGCCTGTCAGATGAAACAGCAGTCCAAAACTGAAACTGTTCCAGACCAAAGAAGACTCTGAATTTAGGCTGGCTCTTGGGAGACACAGTCATGGTGGGAAGGACACTCTAATGGTGGGCTGGAGGTGGACGTTCTAGACTCAGCACTGTCACTCAATGTGGCAAGTCACTCTGCCTTCTGAGTATCAATGTCTACATCTCTGACCTGAAGAATTTATCCTGGATTACGTTTTGATGATCACCAGTACACCATATCAGATCAAAGTCTTCAACAACTTCATTTACATTTACATTAAGAAAGGGCTTTTTTTAAAACTATATTTTCTGTTGTCAGAGACAGAATTGGAAAGTGAAATTACTTAAAGTAAGAAGCTGGATGTCAACTGAATTATTTCAATCATTTAGTTACTCATTAAATATGTATTAGTCTGTATATTTCTAATGAAATTAGGTGAACTCAATATTACTGTTATTTATATATCTTTTTTTCTTCTCTATTTCTCCCAATGACCAACATCACTTATAGAATGAGGAATTGCTCTTTCAAGGTACTGAAAAGGTATTATCTAATGGGTATCATTAGATACCCATTAGATAATAGTGATTAGGTTGCTTTGATTAAAAGGTAAGGTATGAATTTTTATTTATACTATTAGAGTGATACCATCTCAATTACAGAAAATTTGAAAACAAAGTGGAAAAGAGGAAATTGCCATTGGTTTCACCACTCTTTATCAACCATGACTTAGTAACTTTTCTTTCAGACTTTTTCTAAGCATACATTTTTTAGAAGGAAGCAGAGTTCTTTTTTTACTTAGCTCTGGTCATAGTGTATATACAATTTTGCATCCTGCTTTTCTCACTTAATAGGCAGGTTAACAAAAGCATTTTTCCAAGTCACTCCAAACTCTATATTTTTATTGGTTGCATACTCTTCAACAAACGTGTACCAAAATTTACAGAGCCATCCCCAGATAGATAAGCATTTTAAGTAGTAGGTTGTTAAACAATTTTAATATTTGTGTGTAAAGCACATAAAACTTTCACCACTGGAAGGAACTGCGATAGATAGAGATGGAACTGGAACAATAAAGAGTAGCAAATAAATTCCAAATCTATTCAGAATAGATGCAAATAGGAGTCCCAGGGAAAGGCCTCACAGTCTGCCTCAATGGAGACATGGTCGTCAAGAAAAAATGGGCCTTTTGGTAAGTAAGTTAGAGAGGTCCCACTCATTCCACAGGCAGGCAGAAGTGCTTCTCAGGGAAAACCTGATTTCCTACAACAGCAGAAAATGGTTTCCAAAGTAGGGTGAGTTTAAGAGCCCAGCGGCAGTGACAAATTCTGCCATCCCAAAGTGTTGAAATGCAGTAAAGAGAGCGAGCCACCTTCTGCAGCCTGGGAGTTGTAAGAAAAAGGAAAACTAGTGGGTTTTCAATCCCAGTATTGAAGTATAAGGAAATTTTTGTAACCGCTCACCAGGGTCAGTTATATAATATTTTCATTTATATGCTTACAAGAGTTGCATAAACAAATTTCTCTTTTAAAATTATTTTACATTATGTAGCACTGGAGTTGCGGAGATAAATAAAGAATTCATCCTTTTGTTACAGGGCTACCTTAGCTGAATTCTTTTTTTTTTTTTAGGTTTTATTTATTTATTTGGTTGTGCCGCATCTTAGTTGCGGCATGCAGGTTCCTTAGTTGCGCGTGCAGACTTCTTAGTTGTGGCATGTGAACTCTTAGTTGTCGCATATATGTGGGATCTAGTTCCCTGAGAAAGGATGGAACCCAGGCCCCCTGCATTGGGAGCATGGAGTCTTAACCACTGCACCACCGGGGAAGTCCCATCTTAGCTGAATTCTATGTGTGAACTTTTCATAACTACCGTGAAAGAGATGTGGAAGATATAAAACAATTTTACTAGGAAATTTTTCCCAATAGTAGTTTAAAATGTGTCAATGACAGTAAAGATAGCTCTGCTGCTGACTTAGAGAAATACCATGGTTAAATTAACACACGACTTGAAATTTTAAGGCAAAGGGTAGTGATTTTTCAAAGTGTCTTAGAATTTAAAATAATTTTGACCAAAATTGTTTTAATGGGCAGAAAAATAAACTATATAAATCCAAGATGTAAAATGACTGAGTCTATAGGACCTAAGAAAACACAAATTGCAATTAGAGACATTAAAAAAAATATTTAAAAAAAATTTGTTTTGATGATGAAGTTTTAATTAGATGCTGAACTGATCAGAGTTCCTTAATTCCCTTTCCTTCAAAGCACTTAAGAATATGGCAGAGAATTTTCTCTCTAAAAAATGTCAGGAGGAGTTCTGTAGAAGAGAAAGATGGCCTAGAGTCTAGACAGTCTCTTAGGGGACCTTCCTGTGTACTAATTCCAAATTTCATTCATTACTCATCTCCTTAGAGATAATCCAAACAAATTAAGAAATAAAATGCTTTTTTCTTCCTTCTTCATTTTGGCTTTGGGAACTATTTTTATATTAATACTTCCTGCTTCCTCCCAAGAACCCTAGAACCTTTGCAAACAGTTGTTAAATGGTTATAATTCCTTCCCTTATTCATTCAACTTCCATACCACTCCCAAGATAAGCAACATCCACTTTAAGATATCACCGTGTCCAACTCTGTAATAAAGGAAAAAGTGATTTATAGCAGCTCGTAAACATAGGTTTCTAATTCAAGAAAACACTGCAAAAGAGAAGAGTTTTGCTTTAGGCAAGGATTGTGAGAATTGTAAATTCTGTTTGTACTTCAAAGCCTCATTCTATTACACCATATACAACTCAACTCATAACTTAGTTTTCACTTTCCTTGGGGCTGAACTATACTTAAAACAATGACCAGATCTGCCAATTTTTTTTTTAATTCTATGTTCATTTTGTTGTGTAATTCAAGTTTGTTCGAGTCAACAGCAGCAAAGATTTATGATTTACTCTGGTAAATTTCCACTGCTTTTTGTAAAGAAAAACTCAAAGAATTTTAGGAAAAGAATGATGTGCTACAAAACATACAATTCATACAGCAAGTTCAGAATGTTGGGAGAAAGCACCAAAGGAAAAATGGCTCCCACCATCTTTCAGAAAGAAATCTGTGTGTCTAACCACAGAGCAAATGTGTCTAACCACAGAGCAAATTAGCAAATGTGTCTAACCAAGAATTTATATAGTCTAGTGTTTTTAAAGGTATTTGTTTTTCAGTTTAGAAATACATTAAACTGAGTAACAGTCAAAGGAGAGAAAACAAAACCCATCAGGCTCTGGATTTAAGCCATTCAAACCATGGCTTTGCCAAACAGCAGTAGCAGTCCTATCCACACAACTCACATCTCCCCGCTATTCACTGATATACTTGATTCCATATACTACTGGTATACATTTAAAATAAAAACTCATAATATTGTAAATCAACTATACTTCAATAAAAATAAAATAAAATACAAACTCTTTTCAGGTTTAAAGATCCCTAGTTCACTAGTCAATGGTGCAAGGGTCCGAACTCGGGCCCTAATTGCAGTGTTTGAATAACAACAAATGAAAATATTTCACAGTGTTTCCCAATTAGTCAAAGGAACACTTGATCTAAAATTGAACCACAGCACCCTTAGTCACATACAACTTCCCTAGTTCACATAATCTATGAAGGAACAAGAATTTAAAATGTAACTTTGTGACTTTTTGTTGTTGTTTTGTTTTACAGATTTTCAGAAATAAAAGGATTCTACTTAAGGCACCATAGAAAGTTGCTCTCTCACCCAATGACTCTGGAAATCTTTGAGAAAGTATGGCAGGCAGTTCATTACCAAATGGATTTTAACAATTGGGTGAGTGGTTCTCAAGTCTCAATATGTATTAGAATTGCTGTGGTTGAGTAGAAGCATCTATCAATCTGGTTTCACAGATGATTCAGATGCCCACTCAAGCTTCAGAATCATGATCTAGATTGCACATTCAAGACCTCTTCCATTTTGTCCTAAAAATGAATTTTTAATGTATCTTGCCTTATCAAAGCTGGATCACAACATGGTCCTTAACTTCTAAGACTGTCCATAGCCTTTGTCTTCTCCGTACATGATTCTTCTCGGTCTTTAGCAACAACTCACTATGGCTGGCTGAGTTTCCCCTGATCCTAGGGAGAGGAAAGAGGGGGTCAGCCCTACCAGAGGAACTAGTGTGGTTGAGTGAGAAGTGAGTTCAAGTAGCTTAATTCAATACTATCTCCATTTCCTTCCAGAAAATGAACATTTCTAGCCTTCAAATAAACTGCTGGAACAGCTGGCTCTCAATGAAATACATGACACTGCTTCCTCTTTGGAAGATCCTAGTGCTTCAGAAAACACCGTGGGAAATCTGTTGCCAATTTCCTGTAGGCTGACAACACTAATTCTCAACGATGTCAACCATTTCCTTTCCATGAGGTTTTGCAAAGCCCTTTGCCATGGCAAAATTTGTTCTTGAAGAGAACATGCTAAGCTATATTTTGTTCTTGCTATATCTCATATGCCTGGAGAAGGGCCTGGGACATAGTAGGCATTCAATAAATAGCTGTTGAATCAATGGTTTCTTGCCACATAAAGTGTGTGATCTTTAAAATTGTGAAGGACATCATAAACTTAGTGTACAGCCCTTTGCAAAATATCAAAGGAGCTATCTTTGTGCATTATTGATCTACCACAACAGTTGACTTCTGTGGCTGAAAAATATTGCCTGCCGTATGGGAAAGCAAAGGATGTTGCGGCCATCAAGTCTTCAGTCACCTCAGTCAAGTCATCAAGTCTTCAGTCAGCTGACTGTGCACCCTGAAGGGATTCAGGATGTAAAACAACAGGATACTAGTCCTAGATAATTAAGGTGCATATCAAAGGAATGATTTCAATGAGCCCAGACTCTTGCATATTTCCATATACAGAAAAGCAGTACATTCACTAACTTGAGATGTCTGGTTTTCTTTAACTAACAGTAATCTTATGATGTTCCGACCACCCGATTTTTGTTGCAAAAACTTCTATACATCCTGGCTGCTTCCTTACCGCTTCAGAGCCATCTCTCAGAGCTGAGAGGCTGTCTTCTGGGCTCAAGTCCTCAGATTGGTTCACCAAATAAAACAATTCTCAACTTTTAGGTTGTGCATTTTTTTTTCAGTCAACACTTCCATTTTGCAAACATATTCATCAAAAAAACCCACCTTGTTTTAAATACAACATTATTCAGAGGTTTCTTACCTATACCATAATGCAATTCTGATACAATTCCAGATTTCTGGTATGAGTTGACAAACTTAGGCCATTTGATGCCAATACAAGATGGTCCTAGACTTTACCCTAATATATTTTGAAGCATGATCTCATTCATAAATAACTCTCCATCCTTAAGTATACAAGCAGAATTCTGATATGACCCGACATCTGAATAGTGTTACAGTGTCTGAAATGGTCAGAAGATTTCCTAAGATGGACACCTCCTGTTTCCTAATGACTCATTGATAGAGTGTTCTTTCAACATATATTAGAAGCTAAAGTCTTTTTTTTATTCCAGTAGCGCTTAGATTACAAGAGTTGAAACTACAAGTTTTACTTAAGCAGGGGTAGACTCTACACAAAAGAGATGATCTCTAATAGTTGTCTGTCAAGCTCATTTTGTAAACTGAATTATAATCTAAATTACTGGGGCAGCTTGTCAGTTGGTGTGAGCCTATGATATTGCCTTTTGCAAAGTGACAAAAAGTAAATATAAAAGTAAATTCTTCTACTACCAAAAAATCTGTCATTTGTGTTATTAAAGTAATGCTTTCTTTCAGCAGCCTGAGGAGGCCCTTTTGGAAATGATTCATGTTTTAAAGGGACCGATTAAGGCATTTAAAAAAAATAACACAGAAAATCCTCAGCAAGTGGATTTTGCCCAGGTAAATTCTTTCTTTCATTCAATGTATTGAAATGTTCTCTAAGCCAAACATTAAGCAATAGAGAACAAGATGGTCACCGTCCCTGCCCTCATAGAGTCTACACTCAAGAGGGAAACATAAACACTAGGAAAATACTTACAAGTGCAATAGGTGTTAAGAAAAGAGAAGTTCACTTTGATATGAGGATATTTCAAGTGACATCTTCAAGGTCTTCCTGGGGATGCAGTTTTTAGGCTGAGACCTGAGCAAAGAGTGACAAGTGGCCAAGCAAAAGTAAGAAGAAACAGCATGCACTTGGTCCAGAGGCAACAGAGAGACTGTCACATAAAAGGAATTGAACAAAGTCCAAGGAGGCCAAGCTAGAGAGACGTGGGACCACCTGATGGGAGAGGAAGCTGAATGTGTGGGCAGGACTCAGTTTGTGGAGGCCGCTGCCACCACGTGAGATGTTTGAGACTTTGTCCTCAGAACAGTGGGAAACTAGTGCAGGGAGTAAACCAGGTATCACGGTAATGGTTTCATGAACACATATCAAGAAAACAACACTCAGCCAACTCTTATTAGAGCCATCTGTCTTGGCCTAAGTTCACCTCCAAGGAATGGAGCCAGAGACACGCAGGGCTGGCGAGCTCTTAGTTTTTTTTAGGCAGTGAGCCCAAGGAGAAGGGAGGAGTGAGACAAAGGAGAGAAAGCCAGTCTGAAGATGCACCATTGCACAGATCTCTGCCGTGGGCAGTAGGTCTCCACCCCCCAGGGGACATCTCCTAGGAGCCATGTAGGAGGCGCCTTAGAATCATCCAGCCAAGGGATGAAGAGGGGAGTATTCACCCACCACCTCCCAATCCTAACGGGTCCAGGTTTGCACACGCATCCAAATGGTTGCAAGGGCCCATGTGGGTGTGCCACAAGGCAGCGCCATGATGAAGCAAGAGGCACCCATGCAGCTGAGGCAGGTGCAATCAGGCTAACGCTGCCCTGAAGCTGGTTGCCACAGAAAGGTTGAAATTAAAAAGTGGGATAAGAGCTTCTGAGGCGAGACACAAGAAGTACCAGATATGCCACTCCATTTACCACTCACTCAGGATTCTACTATAAATCTGAGCTTCTTCATCAACTAAACGCAGAGCCCATATAAAGCATTTGGAGTCCAGGTGCTAGAGAGGAGAACTCGTCATCTGGTGTCAAGTTCCATCCATAACCAATGCTTTTATCTTTCTGAATAACACTTACTATGTGCCAGGCTCTGTGCAAACCCTTACATTGTCACATTTACAATCCTACTAGGGGGCACAATCATTATAATGGTATCAGTTATCTATCACTGAATCACAGATTATCCCCAGCTCAGCAGCTCAACACAACAATAAACATCTATTATCTCACTCAGTTCCTATAGGTCAGGAATTGGGGAGCAGCTTGACTGGGTGTTTCTAGCCCAGGATCTCTCATGAGGTTGCAGTCAAGACATCAGCCAGGGCTGCAGACAACTGAAGGTTTCACTGGAGCTGGAAGATGTGCTTCTAAGATGGCTCACCCATACGGTGCTGACTGCTGGCAGGAGACCTCCGTTCCTGCCAAGGGGGCCTTTCCTCGGACTGCTTGACTATCCTTACAACATGGCCCTTGGCTTCCCCAAGACTGAATCCAAGAGAAGGGGCCAAGCAGATACCACAATGTCTTTGATTACCTAGGTTCAGAAGTCACACACCATCAATTCCACAATGCCCTATTGTTTACACAAGTCAACCCAACTCAGTATGGGAGGAGACTGCACACAGGCATGAACACCTGGAGGCCAGGGTCGCTGGGGCCATCTTGGAGGCTGGCTACCACAATCACCATTTTACAACTGAGGTTACTGGTTCCCAGAGAGGTAGTAAAGTTACTTTCCTAAGGTCACACAGTAAGTTGTGAACTTGATATTTGAGCCTGGTTCTCTCTGACTCTAAGTCCTATGTGTTTATCACTATACTATACTTTCTATGTAAATAACCTGAAACTTAAAGTGGAAGCTAATTTATCCACACAGGGAAACTTTAATATAAAATCATACCAAGAAGAAAAAAACTGAATTTGGCACAGATTTCTGACTCCAGCTTCCTTCATCTACAAACTAAATGGTCAGATTTATAGACACAGGTGTACTCGTGCCAGAATTAATCACATGTTACATGGCATCGTGTAAAGAAAAAGGGCATAATCTAGGAAAGTTTAATTTAGTAAAATAAACTGACTTCAAAGCAGCCCAGATGGTTTCAATACTACCTTAAAAAATTTTACAAAGGAAGATGAAAGGCGTGATAATAAGACATGAATAACCATTCTGTCCTCTCCAGGATGGGATGGGGGCAGGGACTGCTTTCTTCCACTTCGCATTTACAAGACATGAAACCCAAACGCCGGATGATTCAATGTTGCTGTAAATCATACAGGATGCCCTGCTCGAGTACTCTTCCAGGAGGCTGGGGTCACAGCAGTGCCGGGCTGCCTGATTACAGCAAAAACGTGAAAACTGAAGAGCCGGTCACTCTTTCGGTGGAAGAATCTGTGTACTAAAGGATGTTCTCCTCCTGTATTGATGGGCACCGCTATGGGACCCCATTATATTCATTGAATGAACCGTCAGCACTGGAGTAGAAAGATAAAAGAAGAAACGACAGCCACCATTTTTCAATCCAGTCAGTATCAAACATGTTGATATTTAAGTCACGTAGCGCAAATCTAGGGACAGTATTCTTGGAGTAGAGAGTGAAACTGTATGCTCATGACCTCCTTATTCATCACACCAAGTCCTAGCTCTGGGGGTCCCAGGGCATCCCCAGGCCCTCCTGCCCATGGAGGAAGCCATCTGATAGGGCGTGATCCATCTGAGTTCTCACTAATGGGTATGTCAGTCCAACTCACCGTACTCCCCACCATTCTGTCCGCCTCTTCTCCCAGGCCTCCAGAACAATGTCCCATTGTTTAATGTAAATAAGCATCTTAGGGCTTCAAGCACTGGTTCTTTTCAAGTACAGCCTTTCCGAAAGCTATTGCTCTCTGTATTTCTTTCTCTTCTATAAAGGTTAACCAAAAGCAGGCATATCATGGGCTGGCTGATATCCACGCTGTAAATTAAAGCCATTCCACACTCAGTGGTTTCCAGCAGTTTTTCCTATCTGCAGACCAGGCCTACAAACTCAATCATTTTCATTCATTTCAACTTTTGCTACAAAGCGTTTGGAATGAAATAAGTCAGCCAGCTCATCTTTCCCTCTATTTCATAAAAAAAACAGAGTACTATTTCTGTAGAGAGAGCATTTCATGGAATAGACACTATTTCCAGCAGTAAAACTGCTTGACAAATAGGGTAAGAGATACGCAACAGTGTTCAATAAGATTTCAAAGGAGACAGGAATGTGGAACAAAAGAAAAGGCAGGGGCTCTGACTCAATAAAGCACTTTTCCAGGATCTTTGATCTTAAAAAGTGAAGCTTTGGAACCTCACTGTAACAGTCTCCTGGAATATTTCCAGTAATTTTTTTTTTTCCAGAAAATGGAACCTCTAAAACGTGACTCTTACCATACATGAATCTCATCATCTTTTCTCCATCCCATCTCCCGGTCTCATACCATTTCAGTTACCCACTCATGCTAACCCTCAGAGGATACTATTAGAAAGGATGTATACATGTGTGTGGAAGGATGAAATAGTTCAACAGAAAAACTCCAAATCAATTCTAAAACAATCACAAAAGCAAGAGTTTTTAATCTGAGCTGTTGAAGTCAGAGGGCATTGGATGATGGGGTACAAGAGGGGGAAAAAGAAGAAGGGATAAAAAAGGACAGGGCTTCTGAAGAATGGTGTTTCAAGCCACTCTCAAACTTGATAATTGACTTTGGTTACCACCTAAAGCCAGGAATATCTATAAAACCCTTTGCATAATACCAGAAGTGAGTAGATACGTCGTGACATGATGAAGTGTAAGCTCCAGAGCCCCTCACTTGCATGGGACCCTTCCAAGGACAACTCTATCCCTCATTTTATATTTGTAATTCTGAGTTCTGTTTCTTTAAGAGGCCCTCCCAAAACTGTTTAAGATGGGGGCCCCCCAGATTTGGGTTCATTTCTGCACCACACATTTGTGGAAGTATCCTTCATCATTTCTAAGCAAAAGCAAAGAGAGACACAAATAACTAAAGCATTTTAAAACACGTCGAGCTTGTTATCCAGCAGCTATGCTTGAAATCCTTCAAAGGCTTCCCCTGATACTCTGAATTAAACCCAAACTCCTTAGTGCGGTTTGCAAAGCCCTCCATGATCTTCTCCAAATCCAAGTCATCCCTTTCTCCCTCCGACCTTCTGTGTGACCTTCTCCTGCCACACCCTCCTGCTTGCCACCCCTCTGCCTTGCCAGCCTCTTACTATCTCAATCCTTTGCCCATTGTTTCTGTTTCCTCCCCCTTTTCACAGTCCTGCCTTCCTCCTGTGTGGGGGATTCTCTGGCCCTCCCTGGTGACTCTAAATGAACAATCATGTTCTATACCTTCTCATTCCCACCCTTGGGGTGCTCTATTACAACCCACGTTCTTTTCTCTTCTAGCCTTTTACGCAAGTTAAATTACGTGTTGTTGTTTTGGGAGGTTTGCCTGTTTAATAACTGTCTGTCCTGCAGGCTCCATCCAGACAGCAGTGGCATGTGTTTTGACCACCACTAAGGATCCAGCTCCTAGTTCAGTGCCTGGCATATAGCGGATGCACCATTAAAATGTGAGCCAAGGATGATGCCTGAGTCACAAAATACAGTGAATGTTCCCATGAATTGAACTTCAGACTTTAAAGCACAGAGACAAATAATAATTATTATTATTATAAAAACTTGATGGAAATATTTCCATGTCTCTTTAAATTGACTACTTGAATATAGCATAACATTTTTCTGGCAACTCAGGGCCACAGTAATGAACAGTAAATTGTGTGCCTTAGAGAATGGAATGCTGTCCTGGGAGATTAACGCTACTACAGGGTTATTTATGATGATGCTCATTGCCTGAGGTCGCTACGCTTTCTGCATTTGTATGTCTGCTTTCCTTGGTTTTTCTGCTTCTGTCATCATCAGGCCATCAAACCAACTTCTTGAACTTCTCAGTGAACCTTCTTTAAGCCACTCACAACCTTGTTCTACTTTGCCACTTTAATCTGTTTCCGGGCTCGGAAATTAGACAACAATCCTGGTGAGATGTGAGCAAAGTAACAGTAGATGGGCTCATCAAATGCCTGTTTGAGAATCAGTGAGGAGACTTGTATCTATGTTAGGCACTCGAGATAATCTGCTTCCTTACAGGTTAGTAACTTTGCTCCTGACAGAAGAGTTTTCCCGATAAATCACCCCAGAATATGCAAAGTATGCTCAAATTATTAAATGGCTTAACTTCTGTAGCCCCTGAAAAAAATCTCCCCTCAAAGACTCTACTCTCAATACTTCTGGCCACCAAAATGTGTGAGGGTTTTTCCCCACCGAGAGGTTCTCTAATTCTCTACAGACCAGCTGGGTGTCCTGCAATTCAACTCAGTTCTGACACCATCTACCTGCAGTTCACATCAGATCCCAAGTTAAGGGCTCTGTCCACAAACTGCCCCCTTGCCCACACTCCGACTTCAGATGCCAATCGCAGGTCCAGGATGTCACCTGTGCTTCTGACTGACCAACTGTAAATGGGAGGTTCCCACAGTCCCCTCCTGGGTTCAATCATTTGTTAGAATGGCTCACAGAACTCCGGAAAGCAGTTTACTTTGTGAAAGGATTTCAATCTAAAATGGAACCGGAGCATGTGAAATGGAGAATCTCATGCGTGCACCCTAACGAAACGAAACTTAAGAGATGAGACTGATATGCCGTAAATGCCTTAAAACCAAGACTTGTCTCCTGTCCAATGAACTTCCGCCAAGAATTTCTCCCCATCCTCTTAGCCAATGAAATCACCCCTTGGTCTCTGGCTGGACTTCCTCCTCTCTGCACTCCTTGCCTATAAATACAGCCTGCCCCACATCCTCAAAGGACCCTCCTGGAGCTTGCTACAGCATTTGTTTTCAAATCGCAATTCCTCTGCTATTCCCGAATAAAGTCAGTTTCAGGTAATTTGACTTTTTATTTAGGTTGAGCACCTACTAGATTACTGGTTTATCATAAAGGATACAACTCAGAAACAGTCAGATGGATCAGACAAAGAGGGCAATGTATGGAGGAAGGAGTACAGAGCTTCCATGCCCCACGTGTTCATCAACCCAGAAGCTCTTGAAACCTCGTACTACAGGGATTATCAAGGAGGCTTTATTACATAGCCTTGACTGATTGAATCATCGGTCATTGGTGATTAGTTCAACCTCCAGTCCCTCTTTCCTCCCTGGAAGGGGGATGAGGGGGTGGGTGAAAGTTCCAACTCTCTAGTCACAAGGTTGTTTCCCCTGGCAACTAGCCCCATCCTATGGTAATCTAGGTGCTTTCCAAAAATTCCCTCATTAACATAAACTCAGATGTGGTTGAAAGGGGCTTATGAAAAACAAAAGACATTCTTTTCATCTTATCTCTCTGGAGCTATCTCAGGATCTGAGGACAAAAGACCAAACATTAAACAGAAAATGCTCCCGTGCTCTTATCATTTAAGAAATCACAAAGGTTTAGGGGCTGTGTGCAAAGAAGACCAAATATGTGTGTGTCTGTGTGTGTATTAACATATATATGTTTCTTATTTTTTACTGAAGTATAGTTGATTTACAATATTGTGCACAGCAAAGTGATTCAGTTGTATTTTTTTGCAGATTATTTTCTATTATAGATTATTACAAGATATTAAATATTGTTCCCTGTGCTATGCAGTAGGTCCTTGTTGCTTATCTATTTTAAATACAGCAGTGTGTATCTGTTAATCCCATATTCCTGATTTCTCCCTCTCACCGCCTCCCTTTCTCCTTTGGTAACCTTAAGTTTGTTTTCTATGTCTGTGAGTCTGTTTCTGTTTTGTAAATAAATGCATTTATATTATTTTTTAGATTCCATATATAAGTGACAAATCTTATAATATTTGTGTTTCTCTGTCTGACTTATTTTATTTATTATGATAATCTCTAGGTTCATCCATGTTACTGCAAATGGCAATATTACATCCTTTTTTATGGCTGAGTAATATTATATATATATACCACATTTTCTATACCTATTCATCTGTTGATGGACTCTTGGAAAACAGTATGGCGGTTCCATAAAAAACTAAAAATAGAGCTAATATATGATCCAGCAATCCCACTGCTGGGCAAATATCCAGAAAAGATGAAGACTCTAATTCAAAAAGATACACCCCAATGTTCATAACAGCACTACATTTCTTACTATAACTCACAATATTCCCCTCACCTCCGTACCCATTTGAATTCTTTGCACTTCCATTGTAAAAGGGGCGAGAGAATGCACATTTAAATATAAATGCCAATGATACATGGAAAAACATATTGGGATCGATTCTTTTGAAGGGAAAAAGAAAATCAAAGAAAAATATTATGTGCCAAAAGTATGAATGGTGAGTTGATAACTCAGAAAACATACCTGAAAGTAATGTCAAGGATCAAAGCTGAAAAAAATACCTCTGCTTAAGGAAACTTTTTATATGTGAGATAATAATCTAATATTGACCAATAACCAAATTAATGATATTTTCCTCCATGAAGACTCCTTTCTGAGTTAGAAAGGAGAAAGGGGTTAATTGGAGAGCAGATTGAAAATGGAGATATGAAGTCTATGACTGTTTTTTAAGGATGACTCACCATGAGCTCTTGTAGATGACTGACTGTGAAGAGTGAGAAAACAAATGCATTAAACCATAGGCATTTGAGCCCAGTAGCTTTCTGGGGAACTCGTCTCCACTCTTTGAATTATTTTATTGAATAAACTAAACTTACAAATCTCACAATGTGAAATAATCCTAACGTGGTTCTCCAGTCTTTCTAGAATACATTAACATCACTCTCTGAAGTGAAGCTACAAAAAGCACATTCATGTATTTTTAAGTGTTTGGATTGCACCTTGTCCCATTTCAAAAATGACTGAAGTAGCTTATAAGAAATACATGGATACAACAGGGAAGTTAAAAACAAAAGGAAACTAATGCTAGTAGAAAACAATTACATCTAAGCTAATATCAAAAACGAGTGATGACATTTAGGTTCAACTCTGAAATTTTGGCTCCTTTCTAGAAGCCAAAGTAAACAAAGGTCAGTGATGAATTATGCATTTCTTTTTTGAACAAAAGAAATATTTATTTAGGAGTTAAGCAACCTCTAAGAAGTATTATTGCAGAAATCCTTTTACAAATGACTTTGGACAACATAATAAACAAGCCACAGACAACTCCTGTCCAGATGTTGTTTATATGTTCACCAAAATAAATCTACATATCAGTAAATTATATTTATGTACATTATAAGTATGTTATATATACATACATGTAAATTTCTGAGTTACAGCACACATATCTACATATATATTCACACACAGTACAATGGACTAAATGTTTCTGTCCCCTCAAAATTCATATGTTGAAATCCAATATGATGGTTTTAGGAGGTGCGGCCTTTGGGAGCTGATTCATGAGGGTGGAGCCCTCATGAATGACATTAGTGTCCTTATAAAAGAGACCACAGAGAGCTCTCTTGCCCTCTTTCCACCACATGAGGATGCAAGAGGACCTTTACCAGAACCCAACCATGCTGGCATCCTGATCTCAGACTTCCATCCTCCAGAATTATGAGAAATAAATTTTTGTGTTTACAAGTCACCCAGTCTATGGCATTTTGTTATAGCAGCCCAACTTGACTAAGACATACATATACAGGTATATATATACACATGAAGTAACTCAGAGAAAGTATTTCTCTAAGGAAGTAAAGTACTAGGGCTGTATAGGTTGTGGGCACTGGTGGCCACAACAATTCCTCCCATCCCTGTATGTTAGCACTTGGCAGTGTGACTTTCCACTCCCTCATCAAGAGGTGGAGTAAATTTCTCCTTCCCTTGAATCTGGGCTGGCCCTGTGACCAGCTCGGACCAACAGAAGTGATGTGTGTGACTTCCTCGCCTGGGCTTCCAGAGGCCTTGCAGCTTCTGCTCTCATGTTCTAGTTACAGGACTGCCCTCACATGCAGAAGCACAGGCTGGCTTCATGAGGATAAGAAGCCAGCTGGAGAAGAGGCCCCGCTGATGGTCAGCACTAGTTGCCAGACACGTGAGTGAGGCCAGTGGAGATTATCCTGCTCTAGTCAAGACATCAGATAAGTGCAGCCTCATGAGTGACCCCAGGAGAGTCCAGAAGAACTGCCCAACTGTGAGCAACCAAAACCGGTAACCACCAGGATGGTGAGGTTAATACATGGTGGTTTTAGCCACTGAGCTTTGGGGTGGATTGTTATACAGCAAAGGTTGATATAAGATTCAAGGTATATGATCTCCTTAACACCAGAGCAAAATGGAAAAATCAAGGGAATTACGGTTGTTCACACTGCACTTCCCTAAGTCCTTTCAGGAATTCTGAGAAAAGGGAGATGAAGCCTAGACTTAGAACAGTCCCATTTTTACCTCTTGGGTAGAATAGGCTTTAATCTTTCTTTCTCTAAAATAAGTGTTCTTATTCTGACTTTTAAAAGGAGCAAGTTATAGTTCAAGTAGAGGATTCCTGGCAACAGCCCAGTACACACATAGTTCTTGCTTATGATGGCAGGAAACTTGTTGGCCTAGATTTCCCAGGTTAGTCCTGTGTTCAAATTTTCTCATCAAACTGTGTATTATTAGGGTAAGTCTTCTGATTTGAGGCTGGAACAATATGGATGCTATGTCTCTATATTTGAGGACCATGTTTTCACAAAAGCATATTATCCTTTTCATGCACACATATCTAAAAGCATGGATGTTAAAGTACATGGTCATCACTACTATAAAGGATAAGATTCATGTAGGGTGTGCCAAGAGTAGAAATGGAGAGACCAAAAACTAGGTCTGTTCTAATAGTCCAAGTCAGAGATGGTGACTTGGATTCAAGTTTTGACAAGAGAATTGGGGAAAAAGATGAATTCAAGATTTGTTTTGGTTGTAGAATTGACAGAACTCATGACGTAACTGTAAGAAAGAGAGGAAACAAGAGTACATACAAGTACACATGTCAAAAGTATATAGTTGGATAGATGGGTCCAGAATATAGATGAAAATTTTTTTCTTTTTTTTTTTATTGAAGTATAGTTAATTTACAATGTTGTGTTAGTTTCAAGTGTACAGAAAAGTGATTAAGTTATACATATATGTATTCTTTCTCAGATTCTTTTCCATTATAGGTTATTACAAGATATTGAGTATAGTTCCCTGCACTGTACAGCAGCTCCTTGTTGTTTACTTATTTTATATATAGTAGTATGTATATGTTGATACCAAACTTCTAATTTATCTCTCCCCTTCCCCCACTATCCCCTTTGGTAACCATAAGTTTGTTTTCTATGTCTGTGAACCTACATCTGTTTTCTAGTTAAGTTCATTTGCATCGTTTTTTTAGATTCCACATAAGTGACATCATATGATATTTGTCTTTGTCTAACTTACTTAACTTAATAGGATAATCTCTAGGTCCATCCATGTTGCTGCAAATTTCATTATTTCATTCGTTTTTATGGCTGAGTAATATTCCGTTCTATATACTACATCTTCTTTATCCATTCATCTGTCAATGGTTGCTTCCATGTCTTGGCTATTGTAAATAGTGCTGCAGTGAACATTGGGGTGCATGTATCTTTCCAAATTAGAGTCTTCTCCTGATACATGCCCTGGAGTGGGATTTCAGAATCATATGGTAGTTCTACTTTTAGTTTTTTATGAAATCTTCACAATGTTCTCCATAGAGGCTGCACCAATTTACATTCCCTTTTCTCCACACCCTCTCCAGCATTTATTATTTGTAGACTTTTTAATGTTGGCCATTCTGACTGGTGTGAAGTGATACCTCATTGCACTTTTGATTTCCATTTCTCTAATAATTAGCAATACTGAGCATCTTTCCATGCAGCTGTTGGCCATCTGTGTGTCTTCTTTAGAGAAATATCTATTGAGGTCTTCTGCCCATTTTTTGATTAGGTTGTTTGTTTGTTTCATATTAAGCTGTATGAGCTGTTTGTATATTTTGGAAATTAATCCCTAATTAGAGAATGTGGATGGGGTAGAAAACAGGGCCAAGACCTGAGCCTAGGGGGGCCCTACATTTAGAGGTCAGGAAGAGAGAGAAGAACTTATAAAGGAAACTAATAAAGAGGTAGAGGAAAACCAGGGTGTAAAGTCACAGACACCAAAAAATGAGAGTATTTTAAGAAAACACAGGCAGATAACTGGCTATACACAGTTGAAAGGTCAAATAAAATGAGAACTTATTAATCTCATTGGATTTGACAATATAGAGGCTACTCATGATCTAAACAAAAGCAGTGTCAGTGAAGTTTTCTGGATTGAACCAAACTGGAAAGGACTGTAGAGCAAATGGAAGGTGAGAAGGTAGAGGTACCATGTAGAAATAACTTTCTAAATGGCTTGTTGTAAAGGGGGACAGAGAAATGAGATGATAACTAGAAGAGATTGACATCTCAAGAGGGGGCTTGAGGTTTTTTTGTTTGTTTTATACTTTAGGTTGAGATATACAAAGTTTGTTTGCTCCTGGGAGTGAGGCAGTAGAGATGGAAATATTCATCATGCAGGAGAGAAGAAAAGTAAACAAAAGACAAAAGTCCTTGACAGAGGATGGGGTCCAGAGCTCATGGGCAAATTCGACTATTGATAGGATAATGACACCTTATCAGTTTCATCATGAGGGAACAGAGAAGATGGTGGTGGGTGTACATTCTGGTGGGTCTAGGGGCTTGGTGGTAAGATTAGGGCTTTCCTGGTTGATTGATTTTCTTTTCTCAAACATACATAAGTCTAGCTCATCAGCTAGAAGTGTCATTTGCGGCTAAAAGGTCTACATAAGAGGAAGGGGTCTGAAATAGTCACCTTTAAAATTAGCATGCACCTAGTAGACAAAAGTAGTGGGATTACTTTGTAGTTCAGCTGGTATGAGACCGTTAGTTTGGCAGGGAGACAATCAGCGCAGTTGGGAATTTGCTGGCAGCAGACTCACACTAAAAAATTGCTAAAATCAAAAGTAAATGTTTCTGGTCTGGCAGTTTTCCTCCAAAGAGTAACTCAAGGATCCAGACTCCTCCTACCTTGTGATGCTGCTATATGACCTATGACCTCCAAGGTTACTGAGGAAGAGAGAGTGAATGAGTAGCTAGCATCCTGGTGTTTTACCATCTCTGCCTGAAAGGGATACACATCCTTGTGCTCACACTCCATTGGTGAGAACTAGTCAAATGCTCCTACCTAGAAACAAGGAGGCTGGAAAATATAATCCTGGACAGCTGCTTCCAGAAAGAGTGGTACATGTGGAGAAGTGGTACATGTGGAGAAGCATGAATCTTTGGTGTCTCTATCACATCTATGAACAAGGAGATACAAAATGTCAGGCAGATTTAAAGTACATCAGATGAAAAAATGGAGAGTGATGCAAACTGCTTTTTAAATAGAATAATCAGTGAAGGCCTCTGTGGAGGTGAAATTTAAGTAAAGGCATGAAGTGAAAAGAGGGAGGTATTTGAGTTACGAGCGAATTGTGTTTAAAATGGCGGAAACAGCAAGTGCAAAGGCCCTGAGGCAGGCATACATTTGATGTGCTTAAGGTGGGGTGTGGTAAAATTTTTGTGTAAAGGGTCATATAGTTAATATGTAGGCTTTGATGGGCCATTAGATCTGTTACAACTACTCAACTCTATCATTGTAGCATAAAAGCAGCCATAGACACTATATGAACAATTGTGGGTAGCTATTATCCAATAAAGCTTCATTTACAAAAACAGGTGACAGACTCTGGTTTAATGAAAAGCAAGAAGGGCAAATTTCTTCCCAGAAATTTGAATAGTGGGCAAGGAGTTAGCAGAGGATAGAGAAGTCAGGGAGGAAACCAAGTGTTAGATCAGATAGAGCTTTACAGGCTACACTGTAAGGGTTTTGGATTAATTCCAAGGGCTTGGGAAAACTGTGGGAAAATTTTAAATAGGCATGTAAAATGATCTGATTTACTCTGGAAAAAGATGACTTTGGCTGCTGTAAGAAATAAACTCTATGGAAGTGAGAGCAGGAGTAGGGAGACCAGTTAGTATAAACAAGAGATGACGGTGGCCTCAACCCACATGTTAGCAATGAAAACGGGGAGGAGTTGCCAGGTTGGGAATGTGCCTTGAAGGGAGGACCTACTGGATTTGCTGATAAGACAGATGTCCTGCAGAGGAGGTTCTTGAGCTAATGCGCTAGGAAGATCAAAGATGATGTAAAGTTTGAGATTTCAGAGGTGTTGCAGTTTCTGGAGGAGACATGGTCCAAGGCATGTCCACAGAAGTGAGTGTCTATGGTGAAAGCACACACACACACACACACACACACACACACACACACACACACAAATATAAATATATATATATATATATATATATATATATGGTGAAGATGAGTAGTGATCCTGGTAACCATGCTCGATGAGAAAATAAAAAATAAGGTGTACTGATAATTTTGTGTCCTTTGAGTCAGCAGTGACCATGACAACACAAAGAGCCAGCTGTGTCATGTACTGTCCACTGACACGACCGTGTAATCAGAGAGGAACCTCTCCACAGATCTGCCCAGTAACCACAAGCAAAAAATAAGCAAATCAAAAGAACATCGTTAAATAATATGAAACAGGCAAACCTTGGTTCCTGTTTCCTCACAGTTCCCACAAGGAAGCACAATCTTGGCTGGAAGTGTGTCTTGACGTGATCTCACATTCGGATGGACATCCATCCAACACCACCTGAAAAATAAAATTGAAAAGCAATTGAAGTCTTTATGAACTTTCACAAAATGCCACTGAGATAGTTCATCCTTAAACTACTGCAACAATCCACAAACCCAGGTACAACAAGTGTCCCACAGTCTCCCTTCTGTCTCCAAAACCTCCCAGAACTTTCTCTGAAAGCTGGCCTGCACAAGTGTCAGGCAGGACTGAAGGGCAGCAGCCAGAGGGAGGCAGAGATGTTGAGAAAATTTGTCTGGAAGGCTCCTCACATGTGCTCCTTAGTCCACAGACATTTCCTCGCTGCCTACAGTACTGCGGGGTCCTTCTGTCAAATAAATAGTGTTTGTGGTCACCTGCAGGAATGGTGGAGATGTCATCAGACTAGGCGATGGGCAGGAAGGGAGCAATAAGAAAGGCGATTCTAGCTGCGCTGCACAGGGAGATCAGCTCAGTGCTTTGTGACCACCTAGAGCGGTGGGATAGGGAGGCAGGAGGGAGATGCAAGAGGGAGGAGATATGGGGATATATGGATACGTATATGGATACGTATAGCTGACTCACTTTGTGATACAGCAGAAACTAACACTCCATTGTAAAGCAATTATACTCCAATAAAGATGTTAAAAAAAAAAAAAGGTGATTCTAGGGGAATTCCCTGGTTGTCCAGTGGTTAGGACTCCACACTTTCACTGCCAAGGGCACAGGTTCGATCCCTGGTCGGGAAACTAAGATCCTGCAAGCCACGTGGCGAGGCCAGAAAAAAATTTTTTAAAGGTCATTCTAGAGACCTGGACCCTGAAGAAGGACATCCTTGGCAGGCAATATGGTCAACAGTATTTACCATGCATGACTGGGTAAGGGGTCAGAAAATATCCTGAGTTCTTTCTTTCCCTCCCTTCCTTCTTTTCTCCCTTCCTTTTCTTTCTCTTTCCCTACTCCTTCTTTTCTTTCCTCCCTCTCTTTTTTTCTCCAATGAGTATTTTATCTACCTATCAATCTACCCATTCATCTCTCTATCTATCCATCTCTCTATCTCTCTGTGTATCTGTATTAGTCACGGTTCTCCCAAGAAACAGATAAATAGGATAGATAGAAAGATGATTAATAGATAGGTGATAGATAGATATGTAATTGATTGATACATACATACATACATATAAGAGGAGATTTATAAGGAATTGGCTCATGAAATTATGGAGGCTAAGAAGTCC
Organism: Pseudorca crassidens; assembly: GCF_039906515.1. NCBI lineage: Eukaryota > Metazoa > Chordata > Mammalia > Artiodactyla > Delphinidae > Pseudorca > Pseudorca crassidens. The sequence continues at coordinate 128,478,421 of NC_090299.1, read as the reverse complement.
CACAATCTACCATCTGCAAGCCAGAGAACGAGGAAAGCTGGTGGTGCAATTCAGTCTGAGTCTAGAGACCCAAGAATCAGGGGGCAGGGAAGGAGGGCAGGGGACGGAGGGGTGCTGGTGGTGTAAGTCCCAGTCTGAGTCTGAAGGCCCAAGAACCAAGAGGAGGGAGAAGATGGATGTCCCAGCTCAAGCAAAAAGAGCAAATTTGCCTTTTCCTCCAATTTTCTTCTATTTAGGATGGCAATGAATTGGATGATGCCTACCCACATTGGTGAGGACAATCTTCATTCAGTCTGCAAATTCAAATGCTCATCTCTTCTGGAAAAATCGTCACAGACACACTCAGAAATAATGTTTTAGCAGTTATCTGGGCATCCCTTATCCCAGTCAAGTTGACACATAAAATCAACCGTCATCCTATCTACCTATCTATCTATCTATCCTGAAAGAAAAAAATACAAATAGGTATGTATTACTAAATGTCAGTACTGCAGCAAGTTGGATCCTGCCCAAAGGACCCTTAAAACTGTTTTCCCAAGAGCTCCATCAAGGGTACTTTAAGTGTGGTTGGTAGACCAGCAGTATCAGCATCCATCTGAGAGCTTTTTAGAGATGCAAGTTCTCAGGCCCCACCCTAGACCTACTGAATCAATAAATGGTGTTGGGAAAACTGAACAACCACATGCAAAATAATAAAGCTTGACCACTATCTTACACCATACACAAAAATTAACTCAAAATGGATTAAAGACTTGAACATAAGACCTGAATCCCTTGAAACTCCTAGAAGAAAAGCTACATAGTAAACTCCTTGATATAAGTCTTGGTGATAATTTGTTTTGAAGTTTAGTTGACTTACAATATTGTGTTAGTTTCTGGTGTAGAGCAAAGTGATTCAGTTATATGTATTTTTTCAGATTATTTTCCATTATAGGTTATTATAAGGTTATTATAGGATATTGAATATAGGTCCATGTGTTGGTGATAATTTTTTAAATATGATACCAAAAGCAAAAGCAACAAAAACAAAAATAAATGTGTGACTACATCATTCTAAAAAGCTGCTGTATAGCAAAGGAAACTATCAACAGAATGAAAAGCAATCTACTGAAAGGGAGAAAATATTTACAAATGATATATCTGATAAGGGGCTAATATCCAAAATATATAAAGAACTCATACAACTCAACATCAAAAAAACAAACAACCCAATTAAAAATTGAACAGAGGATCTGAACAGACATTTTTCCAAAGATGGCCAACAGGTATAAGAAAAGATGCTCAACATCATTAACCATCAGAGAAATGAGAATCAAAACCACAATGAGATATTGTCTCACACCTATTAGAATGGCTATTATCAAAAAATAGGAAATAACAAGTGTTGGAGAGGATGTGGAGAAAAGGGAACACATGTGCACTCTTGGTGGGAATATAAATTGATGCAGACACTATGGAAACCAGTATGCACGTTCCTCAAAACATTAAAAATAGAACCATCATATGATCCAGCAATTCAACTTCAGGGTATTTATCCAAAGAAAACAAAAATATTAACTCAAAAAGATATATGAATTCCCATTTTCACTGTAGCACTATTTACAATAGCCAAGACACGGAAACAACCTAAGTGTCCATCCATGAATGAATGGATAAAGAAATTGTGTATATTCATACAATGGAATATTATTCAGCCATAAAAAAGAATGAAATCTTGCCACTTGCATCAATATGGTTGGACCTCGAGGGCATTATGCTAAGTGAAATAAGTCAGAGAAAGACAAATACAGTATGATCTCTTATATGTGAAACTCAAAAAACAAAAAAACAATAACAAAAACCCATGCTCACAGATACTGAGAACACATTGGTGGTTGCCAGAGGGGGTTGGGAGGTGGGAGACAAGGGTAAAGGTGGTCAAAAGGTACAAAGAAAAAATAAATAGAAATTAATTATTTTAAAATTTCAAAAACATATGATCTTTATATCCATATTTCTGAAATTTCATGATCATATGCCCTGAATAGTTCTTTATTCCAATCATTGTATTAGGTATTCAGTGGCATTTCGCATCAAAAAACTTATGTCCTTCGATTCTGAAATTTTCTCTATAAATCTTTGATAATGTTTCCCCTCATTTTTTTGTTCTTTTTTTCCGGAATGCCTATTATTATTATTTTTTTAACATCTTTATTGGAGTATAATTGCTTTACAATGGTGTGTTAGTTTCTGTTTTATAACAAAGTGAATCAGCTATATGTATACTTATATCCCCATATCTCTTCCCTCTTGCATCTCCCTCCCTCCCACCTTCCCTATCCCACCCCTCTAGGTGGTCACAAAGCACCGAGCTGATCTCCCTGTGCTATGCGGCTGCTTCCCACTAGCTATCTACTTTACGTTTGGTAGTGTATATATGTCCATGCCACTCTCTCACTTTGTCACAGCTTATCCTTCCCCCTCCCCGTGTCCTCAAGTCCATTCTCTATGTCTGCATCTTTATTCCTGTCCTGCCCCTAGGTTCTTCAGAACCCTTTTTTTTTTTTTTTTTAGATGGAATGCCTATTATTTAAACGTCAGATTTCCATTACCTTCTAACTTCCTTATCTTTCTATCCCACTTTTCACTCCTGGTTTTGTTCTACTTTCTAGAAGTCTTCAAATGTATCCTTTAAATCTTCTATTGAGTTGTGTTTTTCTGCCTTATTTCTATTTTCCATGAGTTAGTTCCCTAATAAATGTTTCTTAGGACGCTCTTATTTTTGTTTTATGTATATAAACTGATTATCTTTCTGAGGATATTAAGCTCTCTCACATATATATATATATATATATATATATATATATATATATATATATATATATATATATATATTTGTGAGCCCTCCATTGAATTTTTTGCCCTCACTTATTTTTCTGTTCATTTGGGTTCCTGTCTTAAAATCACCTTTCCTCTTGGTTAGCTCTTTATACTTAAAGGTCAACCACCAGATCCTTACTGGAAGCTCCCTGTGCGTGGTTTGTCCAATGATGGGCATTGCTGTAGGATGCTTGGCAGGTGCCTAGGGCCTCCAGTGCCTATGACTCTTTCCCTGCCAGTGTCCTGGGTGCAAAGCAGGGAATGAAGGCAGGGGAGTCTGATGGTCAAAACCTAGACTGTCATTTAATCCTGTTTCCGAATGGCCTCAATCCCTTCTTTGGCTGTCAACAAGCACATTTTTATCTGTCACAGTTTCATGTCCTGATTTGTCCTTAGCAAAACTTGGTCACTATCAGTGTGGATACCGTGGAGTTAGGGCAGGCCTGGGAGCCTTATCTTGGGGTAAAAGGAAAAGCATGCCAGAGGGCATCCTGCGTTCATTCCAACCCTATTTGGGGGAAGAAGAGGTGCCAGAATATAGAGGCAACAGCAGAAGAGGGTGACATGCAGGTGGCATAAGGTGAGAAGGTGCCGCTTTGCCAACTTTTAGGCTTGTCCTCATCCACTCACTTCTAAAAGCCAAGACACTTGAACTTTACTTTTCTCTACCCACTGCTATCTCACTCTGTCTCTTGGGGCAGTGAAGTGGCAGGGAAGGGGAGCCTAACTCAAGGAGTTTATTCCACAGGAATGTGCCCATCTGGGGGCCTCCTGTGAACAGAAATGTTTGCTGGGTGCACCACACAGTTTATCACGTACATACAGCTTAGAAATTCTGCTTGTGATCTTCACGTTTCATTTACCCAGACAATGTCATCAAAAATGTCATAATGGATATAAAATCATGTATGTGAAACTTTTGAAAATTGTAAAGCACTATAAAATTTAAAGAATCTTTCATTCAATAAAAAAGAAACTTCAAAACGCAAATTATATATATATATATATATCATAATGGCTAACACTATGGTGTAAATGCACTGCAATTTTAAAAAGTGTAATAAACCTTGTGTATTCCAACCATAAAAAGGAATTTTCCCACCCTTCCTCCTATTTCTCTTGGAACATCAGCAAATTGAGTTGCAAGGGAAATATAATGAAAAGATTTTAAGTTATCCTGCAGACATGAAGACATGGGAAGTTGGCTATAAAATTACATTTGGGTATTTTTGCTTATTCCCTGTTCAAAATCTGTCCAAAATTTCTCTATGAAATAGGAAACTTTCTTCCCCTTTCTTGCCTCTGCACTCTATAAGACTCAAGCTAGCTGACCTTTTATTAACTCTCCTCTTCACTCCCCACCCCACCCCCTAAAATACTTAGCAGCACTAGAGACTCATTCTTCATTGCCTGAACTTTAAAAAAAAAAAAAAAAAATGAGCCCATAATAAAGAGCTTCCTACCACTGCCAAGTTACACTGTGATCAATCACCAAAAACAGTACATATTCCAAGAGAATAAGTATCAACAGTTTTAAAGAAAACCAAGATGCATGACCAAATAAATATAATGCATAGCTAGATGTATAGAATCAGACGTGTAGCATGAAAGGCAGATGATGTCTTAGGAGTTATCGATTAAACTCCAAATTCAAGTTCGTACGGCATTTTAATAGGAAACATCACAAGCTGTTTTCCTTTTATTTTTTTCACTTCTTCCTTCCCTCCTATTCGTCTCTGGATTGAAGGGTGAGAAGTAATTAGAATAGTAATGATGATGTGGATTAAAACCGAAATCACATGCACTGTAGAAGCTAGGGTACGTTCCTCACCTAGAATATCCCAGTACTTCTACTCCTTAGACTTTGAACATGAAACGTATAATCTATATGTCAGTCTCTCTGTTCTGCATCTTGAGTGTAATGTATGGCCCTACAGTCTAAAGGAGATGTTACATGCGTGATACTACAGCACTCAAAGCAAGTCTTGTTTAAAAGATATGTGATGGGGTCAAGCTTGAATTATCCAAAGGGACTCAAGAGCACGATCCAAGTTCATAAATGTTTAAGGGAGCCTAGACTTGAGCTTTCCCATAGAACAAGGGGAAGAGGAATCAAACAAATTCCAGCTAGATAAGCAGTCTGGGGGAAGGACAAGAATAGTGGGAGAGGGAGGAGGGTAGAAGAAAGGAGATCATAAAGCCAGGAAAGGGAAAGTTTCATTAAACTCAAGTCAGAAAGGAAATTGTACAAACAGTTAATAAAGAGAGATCAAAACAAAGGGAGTATGTTCCCAGGACCCTGGGCGAGTCAGCTGATTGTATACATGGTAATGTGAACAAAACAGATAGAGAAAACAGTGGACTGAGCATTCAAAAGCATTCAGGGCAGGCGCTTTCTGTTTCAGCATGACTGAAATCGTAAGAGATGCTCCATCGCTGAATCTTCAATTAAAAACACAAAAGACTCCATCCTGGGCCATGGCAGTTGGGTTCTAAGCGTTGTTCATAAAAGAACTCAACACTTTTTAAGGAAATTTAGCTAATGAGATTAAAGAACAATGTATTCCAGATTGTGCTGTCATTCTTGACCCATTCTGAACTTGTTCTTATTTCTCCTCTGGGCCAAGCAGCTCACTCTCGGCATTTATCAGTAGGATATGAGCACATGCAAAGGTTCAAGGCCAGAATCTGCAGAAAAACCCAAAATGCCCCCATTAAAAAATTCTCATGGGAATTCTTTGCAAAATGCATGAACAGGCATTTAGCAAATGTATGTAGAAAAGAAGATCCACCACATAAGCCACTCTTCTCTCTGCAGGAAATGATGGTCCAATATCAACAACGTTTCCTGCAGGCCGATCCCTTAGTCACAGGAGTCCAGCTGTTCTTGTTAACAACAAAGGCATGATTTATCTCTCAAGGATGTAAAGGAATGAAAGGCATAACCGAGAAAGTTATGTCTTAAACAGACGGGATGGGTCCCATGGGATAATGACTTTCCCACCATTTAAATCTTCTCCTTTATACATTCTGGTACCAAGCCATATCTCAGGATTGTTCTGGTGTGAAAGGCCTCATCACTATCCTGACATTTTACTTTTTTCAGGCTAGCACTTCCTGTAGCTAACAATTCATTAATTAAGTTGCTTTCATTTACAAAGTAAATATTTTTTTTTTTGCCAAAGCAAGATTTTTGCCAGATCAACTTGTTTGATGGTATATTTGTTTTCTTGGACGTATATTAATTTGCATGGGTTAAGCCATATTTCTAAACGGGCTGGATAATTTTTCTGAAGCACAATTCCCAGTCTTGCCTTTCCTTGCCTGTCCATTTCCAAAAAGAAAAGCTTCAGCCTAGATATGATTTCTTGAGGAGGCAGATGAACACAGGAAACAGGAACTAGGATTCACCCAACTCAAAAATCCACACCCAAAGATCCAGCTGATAGAAAGGCCAATGTTTTTATCTCTTCTTTTATAAACCACTGTCAGATTCCTTTTCCCTAACTTACTACAATGCCTCTTTCCAGAATTCAAACAACCAAAAAGTTCAGATAACTGGAATTTTTTTCCATATTTTACTTCAGTAAAAAAGAGACAAAACAAATAAACAAATGGGTATCAGAGACTTGGAGGTTTTTTGCTGTTGTGCTGTTGTTTTTCTACCTAGCATAGGTTATAGGAACTGTACACATTAGACCAATCGCCTACATCTTATATCCTTATAATAATAATGGCATGTATGTTCAATCATATAATTATATTGAGGCTCTTCAGGACAGGAACCATTGAAAAAAGAACAAATTCATTTAATGCTATGTGTACATACTTTATTTGAAAATTTTTTAAACTGGAGGTCAATATAACTCTCAATTAAGTATAACAAGGACACTTCCTGGTATATACATACTTTATAAGTGGAAAAAGTACTCTAAATTCAGTAACACACACACACACATGCAAAATCGTTTTAACAGCAAAGTAAATTCTGTAGAGAAAATAGAATTTCAATGACCCTATCAGTGAAAGAAGCTAGTCACAGAAGACCACATTTATGTGAAATGTGCAGAACATACAAATCTATAGAGACAAAAAGTAGATTAGTGGTTGTCTAGGGCTAGAGGATGGGGGATGGGAAGGGTAGGGGCAAGGGACTGCTATGGATATGGGATTTCTTTTTTGGGTGATGAGAATATTCTGAATTGGATTGTGGTGATGCTTGCCCAACTCTGTGACTATCATTTAAAAATCATTGAATTGCTCACTTTAAAAAAGCAAAAGGTATGGCCTGTGGATAAACATAAAACATTTTTTTTTAAATACCCTCTCAGAGGTGGTTTCCCAGAGCTGCCCAACACACTGGTGGGTCAATAAAATCCAACTGAGAGAGCAGCCAACCTTTGGGTGGATCTCCTTTCCCTCACCCTCTCTTCCTCTCTCTTTGTTGGTGATATGTGACTAATCTGTCTCCTTCCCTGCTTTCATCCCGTTGGCTTGGATTGTACTTCGCCATCTGTTCACTAACTTGGCTTTGAATTTCCGGCCCTCCTTAAAATAACATCAAGTGCTCCTTTGAAAATGTCCACTGATCAAAGCCCTGCCTCCTGGATCTCATGCGAAGTCTGACACCTGAGCGCATTTTGCAATTCTTGACCAGCACTCCTGAACTCTGCCAAGTTTCCACTGTTTTCTAACCTAAACCTCAGTCTTCTCCCAGAGACGCTAAGTTAGAACCGAGGTAGAGGTTCTGACTGCTGCCAGGCCAGGCTCCTCAGGAAGACTTTGCTGGATCTCGTGGCAGTCACATGAATTTAACTGAAATGTGAAATGTACGGAGACTCACACTGGAGAGCACACAGCCTTTTTAAACCATTAAACTGACCTGGATTCTAGTGGGCTTTCCATTTGGACTGGACCATCTTGTCCCGCCTCAGGATGTGGGTTACAGGACAGCAATCCTATCTGGCCCCCAGCATCAGGGATGCTCCTGTCCAGCCATCATATTCAAGTAGGCCATGGAAGCACCTCTCCAAATAAACATTATTTACTTAATGTCCATGTTTGGAATGGCTTAGAAAAAGAAAAAGCCCTAAGAGCTCATCTGATCTCGTGGAAAGACAGAAATCATACGTGTGGTTTCCTTGGGCTGTTCAGCTTTTCCCAATCTCCCCCACCCCACATTCAGAGCTCCTTTCATCTTCATCTGCAGATTCTCTTCAGGAAGTGGTGCTTAAAGGCACAGCTGAACCACTGAGTTGGCCTGTGGTCTGATTCCCTGAAGCCTTAGATTTTGATTTGAAGAAATTGCTTGAAAGCACTATATCTTTTTTTCTCACCACTGGCAAATGGCAAAGTTTTCACATCCTGATAGCAATGCTTTTAAGTGAGAAATATAAGAATCAATTTGTCCATTATTCCATTATTCTACCCAAACACTTAATAATTAAGAGACAGACTAGAATACTTCAATTAACTACCTGCAAGGGTTTTTTTTTTTTGTTTTTTAAAAGTTGATTTTGAAGTTGATAAGCTCCCTAGAGTCTAAGAAAAATTCTTTTAGGCATCCACCTGGAAGTTGTCACAATTTGAATGAATGGTTTATTCAAAATGAAATTTAAATTTCTCTATAGCAATTTTAGTTTCATGTAACTTTAAATCTTAGAAATAATTTAGTACAACTCCTTCACCTTACAGATAACAAAAGTAAAACCCAGTGAAGAGAAGTGACTTGCCCAAGTTCATAAATATATGACGAAACTAGAACTAGGAGAAAAAACAAATCCTAAGATTCTTGAAACTGGACCTTCTTTTATTCTATGATCAGGCAACAATTTATGATGATGTGAGCCTTATGAAATTTACACTTGACTCAAAAACTAGAGGGAGGGCAAGGAAGGGATTCAGAAGGGATGGGGAAGAACGAGAGGATCAAACAGCATCTTATTTCTGGCTCCGTGCAATGACTGAAACAGAGAATATTAGGAAGACTATTACTTAGCTCCCTAAATCAAAAATAGCAAAGACCTCCTGGCAGCTAAAGAAGCTGAAAAACACTGCCCCACACTCAATCCCTGGACACAGAAAGTACACAGCTTACTATGTCAGGACACAAAAAGACTCAAAACAAATCATGACTCATGCCAGCCTTAAACAGTTGTAATCGTCTCTTATCTTTGTTTGAATACTACTCTCTTCCACCGAAATAATTACAGCAATTATATGCTCTTGTATTTCATAAACAAATGCAAATTCATCCTCAAAGGATCATCTAATATAAAGGAAATAAAGAATTGCAAGGAAGAAATAAAACACACTACATTTCATTAGACCTATCTCTTGATTTTCCTTAGATTTAATCTGATTTCTCTTGTAGGCCTATTAGAAAATCACTTTCTTCTTTTGGTAGAAATTGCCTGTAACTATGTTCTGGAAATGAGCTATTTCTGGCATTGCTGATCTGTAATTCTGCAGAGCACTTTCATGGGGGCAGAGGGCAACCCAGTGAATCACAGAGTCTAAGGAGGAAAGCAGAGCACTATGTCTGAACAAGCTCTTTGCCTGAACAGTTACTGGTCTCCTCGGAGGTGTAGCTCGGAACTGAAAGAGAACCTTTAGGGAGGTTCAACACAAGACAGGTGGTTTTGGATCAGGAGGATGGTGCCTTCTGGTGATTAGTACAGAGCCTGGGTTACATTTTGGTTCCCTGATTCCTAGCTTGGTGATAGTGGGTAAGTTACTGAACTTCTCTATGCAATGAGACCAGCCGTACTAATGCCATCGGGTTCTTGTGAACATTCAGTGAAGGAAATACATGACTGTACCTAGCCCAGAGCCTATGTGAATTATATCCTCTGTAACAGAGTTCTCGTATCTTTCCTTAGCCAAGGGAATGGGGACCTGGCAGTACTGCTGGAGAGAAATGTCGTATCACAAATCCACTCCACTCGGCCTCTGCCTCGAGGATTTTGGAAAGATTGGACCCAAACAGTAGCTCAGGAAATTGGTGAGGGAGCCTGTCTATCCAACATCAGAACCACAATTCTTAACGCTATAGACGAGTGTGGACCTTGGCCCAGCAGCATCAGTATCATCCCAGAACTGGATCTCTGGGGGTGGCTCCAGGAATCTGTTACCAGCAAACCTGAAAAAAAAGCAGGAAGACACGGACCAGGGAATCAATGATTTTCAGGGACCCAAGTCAAAGAGATTTTAAGGAAAGATGGAAGAGCCAACTGATAGGAAGCTTCCAGGGGAAACTTTTAGAGATCATATGACAATTATCAATTTTACAAATGCTTTCATTCACTTAGCAAACACGAATCCACATGGTGCTTATTAATATTCTAAGTAGAAATGAGCCACTGAATTTATTACAGATCGGCTGGGTAGGCTGATCCCCAAGACAAGAAGGGATCGGCTGTAAAATTGTTAAATAAAAAGAGCCCAAGTACTTATTTTTGGTGACAACAAGTAAAGAGAGAGATGGGAAGATAGCATCTTACTCAACAGCCAGTCCTGGGAGAAAAAGAATCAAGGAACAGAAGCAATCCAATTCTCTAGGGCTTTCAGAATGAAAAAAATATAAGAGTGAGACGTGGGACTGAAATCCAGCAGCTGAGACGTAACCCATCAGGCCAACTGGCAGAAGGCCCAGCAGCAAGGCACCGTCTTAGGAGCTAAACATCTGCCTGTTTTCACATCTCCACAATATGCTAAACTGTGAGCAAAAAGTTGCAGCATTCCACAAAGATCAGGGGCACACAACAGTTAGAAAATTCAGTTGCATGTGTAAATATTTACCTAGCTACTTCCTTGGGGTCTACAAACCTGTTTCATTTTATTGGCAGCGAACTCCATCATTTTAGCAAGCCACTATATTTTACTAGCAGGATGGGGAGGTGGGGGAGAGGCATCACTTAAAGTAACTGGGAAAATACATTACAGATTTTTAGTAGTCATCCCACCAATGCCTCTGAAACCAGAGGGGAGTGGGGAGGAGCATTCTCAAGTGAGGTGTCCATGCCAGAGAAATTAACATTCTAATCCTCCATCAGGCTCCCAGATCCTGCAACTTTCCCTACTCAAAGTTAAGGCGTCTTGACACATTTTCAGGTTGAACCCTTCCCCAGAATCTCAATCCAATGCTATCATTAATCAGAAGAAGTTGAAGGGGCTCTAGTTGAGCATCTCAAGTAGACATGCCTGCCAAGCAATCTATTCCCAGACCTGCCCTGGCTTATAGTTCCAGTAGTACTCATTTATCTTCACCTGGCTCTTGTGGACAGCTCTCTCCTTGTCTGTTATTGCGTACCCACTATGCATCCACCTGAGAGCTAGACACAGAAATCCAGACACTTTCTTCAGGAGGCCAGCAGTCTACTTGCTCTAGGAAAATATTCTCAACTTCCTTCCCAGGTAAGAGGGAGAACTTGTGCTCTGGCCTAAGTGGAAATAAAAAACTCAATAGTTTAACAGTTGGGTGATAAGGATGAAGAGATCTCTAGAAAGTGCAGCAAAATGAATAAAAAAAAAGAAAAGAAAATACAAGGGGAAAAGATAAGAAAAGTGGTACACCCGTTCTGAAAATCTAATATTGGAATACTAGGTTTCCTGAAAGAGAGGACAAAGAAAAAAATGGAAGGAGAAAATCTACAACTGAAAAACTCAAGAGAATTTCCTAGAATTGAAGAACATGGGTCTGAGTGTCTAGCATGGGGGGTAAAAGTAGAGCCACACAGGCACATCACTGAGAAACTTTAGAACCCTGAGTGTAAAGAGAAGAGCAAACACAGTTCCAGAGAAAGAAAGAAAAATTCCTCCATATATGGAGGAATCAGAAAGTAAAATAGCCTCAAATGACATAAAAGCAAACGAAAACTAGAAATTAATGGAGGAATGCCTTCAAAATTCTGAAAGAAAATTATTTCCAGCCTAAATTTCTATTAGCAGCCAAGCCATCATTCAAGTTTCAGGACAGAATACAAATATTAAAGATATTCAAGGACTCAAAAAAAAGTTTTTTAAGTGGTGAAGGCCTTGGGGTTCAAATAGTGGTAAGTACAATTAATTAAAAGTAAGCAAATTTCAAACAAGACAACTCCAGGGAATACAGAAGGTTATGCAAAGAAGGAAAAAAATAGCACATTCGTAAATTCATCTATGAATAAAGTACAGCAGTAATAACAACATAAACCTTTCTATTGATCTAACCAAAAGTATAATATAACTATATTGGGAGATCAGGGGTTAGGAAAAAAATATGTGAGTGGAGTGTGTGTGTGTGTGTGTGTGTGTGTGTGTGTGTGTGTGTGTGTAGTATGAAGGAAGGGGAAGGAAGAGGGCTAAAATCCTCATCTTCCAACATGAAAAGTCAAAAGATAATGTCTAAAACTGGAGGGGAAAATCAAGGAGTAGAAACAGTAGCATACTATCCATGAATATGGAGGAAAATACCAAAACCAAAAATCAGCTAAGGGTTATCAGTGTTTGCTTCTGGGGAGGGGGAAGTGGAAGGGGAGGGAACAAGGAAATCATTTTTCATTACTAATTTTGTAGACCTTTTTGACTCTTAAAATTACGAGTGATAATAATGTTGATTAAAATAAATGTGGGAATAAGCAACAAGGTCCTACTGTAGAGCACAGGGAACTATATTCATTATCCTATAATAAACAATAATGGAAAGGAATATGAAAAAGAATATATAATGTATAACTGAATCACTTTGCTGTACAGCAGAAATGAACACAACATTGTAAATCAACTATACTTCAAAAAAATAAATTTTTAAAAATAAACAAAAATAAATAAATAAATGTAAAAGAGGCTGAGGCCCAGCACAGCTAAGGCAAGTAGTAGGATAGTATCTGAAGTTAGATAACCCTGATTTGCATCCTACTTCTGCCCCCTGACTAATGACGTGATCTTGGGCATTTTAACCCTTATAAACCTCAGTTCCCTCAACTTAACATGGGGGTTATAAAAATAAATAAAAATATTTTAAAAAATCAGCGTGCAGCTGCAAGGCTTAAGTGATAAAGGGCTAGGAAGTGATTAGCAGTGCCCGGCACATTATAAGGACTCTTCCTTGAACACATATTTAGAGTGTATGCTCTGCATCAAGCGCAGTAGACACTGGGGACGTATCAGTGAATGTACAAGATCCCTACCCTCATGGAGCTTCCTAGAATGGGAGAGAGAGACACGAAACAATAAAGTAATACTAAATTAAAAATTCAGTGCGTTCAAAGGAACAAGTGACACGTGCTATGGAATAAAATAGAGCAAGGGAAGGGATATCCAGACTGCTGGGAAGGGGAAGTGGGATAGTGCTTGCCATTTTAAATAAGTTGGTCAAGAATGACCTCACAAAAAGGTGACTTTTGAGCAAAGACTTGAAGGAGTGGGGAAGCTAACCATTCATACATTTGGGGAAAAGCATTTGAGGCCAGAGGAAGAGACAGCTCCAAGTCTGCGCAAGTGCGTGGCCAGTTAGGGAAAGAGCCAGGAAGCCCATGTGGATGGAGCAGTGAGGGGAAAGTAGCAGGACGTGAGGTCAAAGGGGAAACACAGCCAGAGAGATCATGCGGAACCCTGATGCTTAAGCAGGACCTTGGCTTTTCTTAGAGTGAAATGAGGGGCCATTGCAGTTACTAGAGCAGGGTGACACGATCTGATTCTCCCTGTTAAAGGATCGCTCTAGCTACTGTGTTAGGAAGAGACAGAGCACAGCGGGTCCTTCCCAGGAAGTGGGAAACCAGTAGGAGGTGCCTGCAGTGTTCCAGAAAGAGAAGATGCTGGTGACTCAGACCAGCAGGGTTGGAGAGAAGTGACTGGATTTTCTATGAATAGATTTTGCTGTTATTTACCCAAGATGATACACAGGTTAATGGCAGAAGTATGAAGCTACAGCTACAGCTTCCCAGTCTTTTTCTGAATAAAGAGAAACTATAAATGGAAAATCTAAACTGAAATACCTTATTATTTGTCCTTATGTAGGTTAATAAAATTTGTAAAAGTTGCATTTCCTCTCAGTCATAAAATCTCTGTTATTCTGTAGGCCTTGACATTTGTATACAATGGATGGATCAGTGATTTTTTTAAAGGGGCAATAACAATGGCACACATGACACCCATGTCCATCTCTTTTACTTTGCATAATACCTTATACAGTAAATATTATTTAGGTATCGCTTTAGGTAAATATTTATTCATTCATTGAACACTGATAAATAAGCCATGGACTATACCCTCGGCTTGCTTAACAGTGTAGTGAGGGAGAACAGATGAACATAAATAATTTAAACACACAGAAGAAGGAGGTCAGTCTCAGAAAACGAGTTCAGGTTAATTGCTCTAGGGAGTTCCAGAACGGCAGGCAGCCATTCCTTTCAGCTGGGGGAGGGTCAGGAGGTGGTGTGTGAAAGGCTCCATGGAGGAAGTGACACCCGTGGGACTGTTTGTATTTGCACTGCAGGATGGGACAGAGGGCTGGATATTCCTGGAAGTGAAAAAACATTTTTTTCACCTAGTAGGCCATTTCAATGTATATAAGAGGAATGATAATTTTTGAAGAGCCACTGGAGCATAGGGCCTGGGAAGAGGATTAATGGAAATATGAAAAATAGGGTAAAGAAAATCATATTAAGGAGAATTTTAATATTGCCAGATAAGAGACTCTGGATAAAGATGATCATAAGAAGAAAAGAACTGAATGCTAATGGGAATCCAGTCATCAGAGAAGGGTTCTAATGCACTCAGCCAAGACACTGACCACTGGTCCGGTTGTGAGTTTTCCAACTGTCAGTTTTACTGTCCAAGATTAGAATGTGGGCAGGAACTTTGGGGTTAAATTTAAATTGCCAGCTAAAAAATTATTTCCTATTTTCTTTTATAGTTAAGATTTTTTTAAGTCTTTGAACATTTATTTCTCTCTGTTGCTTTGCTTTCTTTCCAATGTCAAGGAAGAAATGGTAGCAAACCTTTTTCCTTCCCCTTCTGCATCCCTCCTTCCCCAGCTTTAGCAAAAGAACACTAACAGTGGATCAAATGGCCAGCCATGTGCTTTGGGCTCATTTTTATTGCAAGTCACTGGGGTCAGGATCAAGACCAAACCAGGACCCTCATAAATCATAACAAAGATGCTACACGCAGTGAAATACACCTGTAGCCAGCCTTTGCATCTCAGTGAACTTGACTTCTGCAATCTGGTTAAACAGTTTTGTTGTGTTCCACCAATCTCTTGCATGCCCTAATTAAGTAGGAATGTAGCCCCACTTAGCAGGCTCTGAGATTTTCTGTAACCCAGATTATCTGGAGAGCTCTCAATTTTATGATGGAATTTTGCAGTCTGTTGCGAAGTCCTGCAATCCCCATTTCTGCCAATAATAACAATAGTTAACATTTATTGAAAACATACTTTGTGCCTGGCCTGTGCAAACTCGTTTAATCCTCACAACAACTCTGTGAGGTAGGTACAATTGTTTTGTCCATTTACAAATGAAGAAACCAATGCACAGAGAAGTTAGGTAATTCGCCATGGATCCTAGAGCCAGAAAGTGAATGAATGAACGAACATTTCTCTCCTTCTTCTCCACCAAGAGTCCACAGTCTCTGCTGGCAGCTTTCACCTGATTCTTCTCTTTTCCATCAGGGTGCTCTCCTGAATGTGGGAATGAAGTCCTCAGACTATACCTCAGTCTCTTTCTACAAAGAAACCTAGATTTGAATCCTAACCTGGGCACTTGCCAAATCATCTTGTCCTCTGCAGCTTTCAGACTCCTTTAGTTTAAAAAAAAAAAAAAAGGCTCTGACTGAACCTTACCCTCTACCACCATTATTCTGTTATCTTATCACAGCTTTCACTATTTTATCTTGAGTAGGTTTTTTTCCACTGCATTTCATCATTTTCAAATGTCAGATTAATTTGTCACCATGTGTACCCTTCTGAAGACCTTAAAATCATGGTTCATCAAGACCACGCTGGAAACCAACAACCAATGCAGACAAAAACTGAGAATTTAAATGTCATTACAGAACAGGAAAGAAAAATAGGACTGTTCTCCAGCTGCATATACATCTGTGTATTTTTTTGGATGTTGACTTTGAAATGCTAAAACACTCCCACATGGAAATGATCCATCATTTTGTTGTTTATGCATCTGAGTACACAAACATATGCTTGTGAATGTCTGTAGAACCTGGTTTACAGTGCCAAGCTAATTCAACCAACATGCTCAGAGGCCTTTAATTTTATAGAAATTTACAAAAACAGGTATACTGCCCTTGTACAGAACTATATTGTGATAATTTTAATTGGATCACTCATCTAAGAAGGTTTGGTCCAAATAACCCATATTCTCCTATATATGTAAAGCATAATTTTTTAAGTTTGCTCTGCATTTTTTTTTGCACTTTATTTTTGTAGAAAAAGGGAACTAAAGAACATTAAGCTCTATTTATACTTCTCTAAATTATCTTCTAACTTTTGTCACTGTACATACATAAGTACATTTTTATGTCATTGTATCATGCATGCATTGTTTTGTATTCTGTTTTTTCTTCACTTTATTAATATTCTTTTGTGACTAAATAGACCCTGCACACAAAATATGCCTTTTACATGTCATAGAATAAATTATGTGGTGGGTGCTCCTTTGTGATGCTATTGCTGTTAGTCTTTTTTTTTTATTTTTGGCTTTTGGCTTGGTGTCCTATTTTCTCCTATTTTAAATTGAGTTATTTTTAATATTGTCATGTAATTTACATTTTTCTCTTTAGGGATACCTCCATAGAGCACTAGCTTCAACTAAATTTTAGCTTCATCTAAACCCTTTGTTTAGTCAAATTTTAGTTTAAAACACACACAGGAGCAGTAAAAAAGGAAAATCCCTAAACCCTAACCTCCCCCACCCTCTTTTCTTCTAGAACTCCCTAGAGCCTGGTCTGAATATCACCACATCACCTCCATGGGTAGAGGCCCAGAAGTAGAACCACAACATCAAAACAAAGGAAAGGTGTTAAAACTTTCTTTTTTAATTACGCCATACTCCTCTCCAAAAGGACTTAAGCAATTTACAATGCTGGCGGTTCTTTACAATTGTGCCCTCCCCAAAGCCCACCAACCACCATGGGTTTTTTTGCTATAATTATTGATTTATGATATTTAAATAGGTATATAATGGTACCCCAATGCTGTTTTAAAATCCATACCCTCCATTTTGAGCAAAGCATTTTGTCACGCACGTGCTGATTTTCTCCCTTTTCTTATGAGTACATATACTGTCTTCTCATCTCCATATTGAATTGGCCTTTAGTATTGGTATGATACATATAAATTCACATAGCACCTCTACAACTTTTGTATCATATTTTTCTTATACATAGCATATATTTTTTTCTAACAGATTTTACCTATTATTTTGTTATTCTGTGGTTTTCTTTGAAATTTTGTCCTATTATTGTTATATAGAACTTTTTTTTTTTTTTTTTTTTTTTTTTTTGTTGGTACGCGGGCCTCTCACTGTTGTGGCCTCTGCCGTTGCGGAGCACAGGCTCCGGACGCACAGGCTCAGCAGCCATGGCTCACAGGCCCAGCCACTCCGCGGCACGTGGGATCCTCCCAGACCAGGGCATGAACCCGTGTCCCCTGCATCGGCAGGCGGACTCCCAACCACTGCGCCACCAGGGCAGCCCATGTCATACAGAACATTTTTAGCGTTATGTATTTAACTCCCCTTGTCTGAGGTCTAGGCTTGGGGATGCAGGCAGAGGCTGAGAGTGCTCATCACAGCCAACAGGGTTGCCCTTAGGGCAGTTCTCAGCAGGCAGACAGCCACACACACAACACATGATGACAGAGAGTCTGAGAGAACCACTGAATCTGGCCGATCAGAGTGCACACTGGAAGGGCTGGGTCCACTGAGGTCAGATTGCTATGGAAGAGTCAGAGGTGGATCAAATTGAGAGTGATCTGGGCCAGTCCTAGATGAATTGCACTACCACTAGTTCTTACCTCTATGTGGTTGCTGTGTGGTTTGTGAGGAAAAAAAAAAAAAAAGCTTGGAATAGGTCAGAAAAAAGGCAGAACCATATCAGAACCTTCCATCTCGTCTATCATGATATTCTGTTTCTTCAATAGCTGGGAATTTATTTTGCAATTATAAATTTCCTCTCTTGTTCCAAAAATAGTAGTAAAAGTTTACATAGGAATACACACAATATAATAATGTCAAAATAGAAATAGAATTTGGAAATTAGGCCAAGGGGAAATAGATCAGGTAAATCAAGATCAGGTTAAAAAAAAAAAAAACTAAAGGGAGTTAGGATAAGTATCTTGTGTCCTTTCTGCTTTTTAGTGCCTTGCTTTTTTTAATTGAAGTATAGTTGATTTACAATATTGTGTTAGTTTCTGGTGTATAGCAAAGTGGTTCAGTTATACATACATTCTTTTTCATATTCTTTTCCATTAGGGTTTATCACAGGATATTGAATATAGTTCCCTGTGCTATACAGGAGGACCTTGTTGTTTATCCATTTAGTGCCTTACTCTTCGATAAATCTGGAGTTTCTTATTGTAATCTGTGGTGCTTTTGTCAATAATTCAGCTCTTCTCTATACCAGTTGTCAGTTGTCCCTGATATATTTAGTAATTAGTGATGTCATTCTCTATTGTTCTAGTATTTCTGATCTGTCATCTTTCTTCTTTTAAAATAGTCTGTGAATTCCTCTGAAATTTCAATGTAATTATGTTTTCTCTTTTTAATCCAATGACATAAAGGTTTTTTTTAATAATAACCTTTATTTTTTAGAACAGTTTTAGATGTACAGAAAATTACAGAGATAGTACAGAGTTCCTGCATACCTATTTCCCTATTATAATACATTACATCAGTAGGGTACATTTGTTACAATTAATGAACCAATATCAATTCATTATTATCAACCAAAGTCCATACTTTATTTTTTTTCATAATTTAAATCTAAGTTTTAACTAATGTCCTTTTTCTGTTCCAGGATCTCATCCAGGATACCAGATTACATTTGTTATCATGTCTCCTTAGACTCTTCTTTGACTTTAACTGTTTCTCAGGCTTACCTTGTTTTTGATAACCTTAATACTTTTGAGAAGTATTGGTCAGTTATTTTGTAGGATAGTCCCTTACTATGGACTGGATTATATCTTCCTGAAATTCATGTGTTGAAGTTCTAACCCTCAATTGTGACTGTATTTGGAGATAGGACCTGTGAGGAGGTGATAAAAGTTAAATGAGGTCATAAGGGTCCTAATCTAAAAGGGCTGGCACCCTTATATAAAGAGGAAGAGACATCAGATCTCTCTCTTCACTGTGTAAGGATACAGCATGAAGGCACCATCTGCAAACCAAGAAGAGAGCCCTCCCAGAACTTGACCATGCTGGCACCCCAATCTCAGACTTTCAACCTCCAGAACTGTAAGAAAATAAAGTTCTGTTGTTTCAGCCACCCAGTCTATGGGATTTTGTTATGGCAGCCCAAGCTGACTAATACATCCCTCAAGTGTGATCTGTCTGATGTTTTTTTTCTCATATTACATTCATGTTTTGCGTTTGGGGGAACCAGACCACAGAAGTAAAATGCCATTTTCACTACATCATATCAAGAGTACATACTATCAACATAACATCACTGGTGATATGACTTTGATCACCTGGATAAAGCAGTGTTTGTCATGTTTCTCTACAGTGAAGTTATCATTTTCTCCCTTTCCATACTGTACCTTTGGGGAGGAAGTCACTAGGCATAGCCCACACTTAAGGAGTAAGGAGTGAGATTCTGCCTCTTTGAGGGTAAAATATCTACATAAATTATTTGGAATTCTTCTGTATGAAAGACTTGTCTCTTTATCCCCATGTACATATTTATTCAAGTACTTATTTATATCAACATGAGGAGGGGAGAAAGGAAGGCTGCAGGGGCTAGAGTAGGAGAAATGCACTTCCCCCAGGTGGGATAAGGCTCTAGTAAATCTTTTCCTCATTATGGAGTATATATATTTTTATATATAAAAATAAGTAATAGCTAAATAGTAATTAATGTGCAATACTTTTGGAGCTTTCTTATATTCTGAAAATTTGCTAAATTCATTTGTGACTTCTAATAGTGTCAGTTATTTCCATAATTTCTTTGACTTTTCTAATTTATATATATGTATTTTCATAAGAAAATTATTCCTAAAATATTTTTGTCTTTATTTTAATGTCTGATTTTGTTTTCATCTCAAAGAGCTATTGCCAGCATTTCAAGTGTTATGCTAAATAGCAGTGGTGACAAGGGTGTATCCTCATCTTACTCCTGGTTCAAGAAACAGCTTTAGTATTTCTGAAGTGAATGTAATATTTATTCATTCTAAGTGTATACTATTAAAAAACTATTTTAATTACTTTAAATAAATTGTAAATAAATAAATTTAAAATTTTAACAGTTTAGTTACCTATTATGTGACTTAAGAAAAGATGGTAAATTTTATTGAATACCTTCCTGGAATTAATTGAGCTTACACTGTGGGCTTTTGTTTTCTTTCCTGTTAATCTGATAAGTGGTATCTTTGTGACACAGACTCCTCACTTTGTTGCAGTACCCCTGTTTGATTAGAGCATATTATTCATCTGCTGTATGACTATACTTTGCTTGCTAAGTTTCCTATAGTTTATCTTTAATATTTGCCTATGTTTACTTTTTTCTTTTACATTTTAATAGTGCTCTTATATTCAAAGCCAAAACTATATTTGCCCTGTTAAATAAATCAGGTAACATACTTTAGAAAATTGTATCTTCCTAAGAATGTATTTTTGGAAATTTTGGAAATTTGGAATTTCACAGTTTCATAACACTTGGGAACAAATATCAATTTTAAATCACATAGAAACCTTTTCTATTTCTTCCTCTCTTAATAGTTTACATTCCTTACTTCTTGTGCTTATTTGAGTTATATCATTTTTATAATTAATCATTTAAATTGGTCATCAAAGTTCTTAGTATAAAACAGGAATGATAATACAGAAATTATTTAAAACATGCTCTCAATGATCTTTTGGATTTTGAGTAATATTTACTCTTTTCTTATCAAGTAGAACAAGTTGTTAAATCATGTCAGTTTACTCAATTTATTCGTTATTTTAAAGAACTAACTTTGATCTTAATGTTGTTTTATTAATCTTTCATTTTATCTACTTCAGTCCTTACTTTTATTTCAGCATCTTTTGCAATTACATGGAGTTTTACAGAAGATCATATTTTAAGGGTAGCTTATGCCATTTCCGTAGGAAGAAAGCCAAATAGTTCCAATATGCTTCGTATAGCTTTGTCTTTTTATCCTGTAAGGGTCAACAAGTTCATCATATTATGTGAAAATGAATTTATCCAGGGTGGAGAAAAAGATACTACAAATCAATAAACAGTTGTCAGACTAGATATTCTATCACTGACCTATTTATCATACAAGTTCTGGAACAGAAAAAAAGCTTTCAAATATACAGGGAAATGCCAAGAACATTTAAAAGGCACAGTCAGGCTTCCCTGGTGGTGCAGTGGTTAAGAATCCGCCTGCCAAAGCAGGGGACATGGGTTCAAGCCCTGGTCTGGGAAGATCCCACATGCAGTGGAGCAACTAAGCCCGTGCACCACAACTACTGAGCCTGTGCTCTGGAGCCTGCGTGCCACAACTACTGAAGCCCGTACGCCTAGAGCCCGTGCTCCGCTACAAAAGAAGCCACCGCAATGAGAAGCCCACGCACCGCAGCAAAGAGTAGCCCCTGCTCGCCGCAACTAGAGAAAGCCCACGTGCAGCAACGAAGACCCAACACAGCCAAAAATAAAATAAATAAATTTTTTTTTTTAAATAAAAGGCATGGTTGCATTGGGTCTCTGCCTTTCATATAGTCATGCTTTCAAAAGGCTCGTAGTAATAACCAATAACTAGATTGACATACAGGACTGACTCCTATCAGTCTACACACCACCACCAGGGCAAGAACTTCCCTCAGATCCTTGCTTCCAGGTGTGACTCACCTCACTCAAGCTCAGCCAACCTCTCATACTTTAAAGAACTTCTTTCCCTCAAGGTGCTTTCAAATTCTAATGAGATCTCCAGATAGACATTGCAAAATACCTGTGGCCCTTTACACACTTTCATCACTGGCTCATAAACAACTCTTCTTTTATCTTCAAACAGCCTCCACGAGTTTCAAAGTTTATTTCTAAAGAAAAGTTTTGTTTGACTCTACAATTCTAGAGGATTTCGTATTTTTGTCTAAAAGCCAATGAGCTTCGGCTTTGAGGAATTTCTTTTTGTACCTGAAGTTATCTTCAGTGTATAATTTTGCTGATCATAGAGCTGACAGGTCCTGTCAAAAATAACAAGTTGTCAATCTGACTAATCTTTGTCCTTAAGACATGAGGCTAATCGCAGCAGGGTCTGTGAAGCTTCTTGACTCTACCAAGTGCAGTTAAAGATAAGAGGTAGAATAAACAACCAAAAACTCACACAATGTAACATTTTAAACATCACAGCATACTGACAGAGTGGCTTCCATTTTTTCATCCGTTTTTGCTTTATTGCTGTTAGGTAGGGTAAATTTTACATCGCTGTTTTTGTTTTAAAGTAAAACCCTGGACTGCACTGCAATACAGCAATGGAAGAAAACAATAACAGGGAGGGATGTTTTAAAATAAATGTTAGGACTGCAAAACATATAGCTTCAGCCTAGGCCAGAAGCACCGTAAGGCCAAGAGTCATGTTTTGTTCATCTCTGTAATCTATCTCCCTTAGGACTGTCCTGGATGGGACTCTCCATCCCTACCAAGGACTGGCTTCCATTGGTCCACACAGGGCACCCATACAAATTTTAAAACGACATCTCGAGTGGCTAGGCCCGTGAGCCATGGCCGCTGAGCCTGCGCGTCCGGAGCCTGTGCTCCGCAACGGGAGAGGCCACAACAGTGAGAGGCCCGCGTACCGAAAAAAAAATAAGACATCTCTTACTCATGTAAAAGTTTTTAAGTCAGTATAGTGTTTATTTTCCAGTTATAACAACTGCAACAGGTTTAAAGTCATTCTTTATAAAATTCACAAATCAAACTACTGAACATAAAATACAAAATTCAAAATTGTAATCCCAGTAATAAAAAATGTTAACTAATTATAATATAGTAATTTGTTTAAAATAATTACACATCATTCTTCCATGGCAAATAAATTTATTACAGCAATTCCAATATTTATTTGTAACTGTGTCTCATTCTATAGAAATGGCCGCTGGACTAGACTACACTTTTTGTAATACTGTAGACGTTAAATCATGTTTAATAAATTTTCAGTTTGAGAATAAATTATCCACTGGCACTGATATTGACAGAGTTAAATGTAAACTGACAGCCAGATAAGTATTTGGAACTGTGTGCAATAAATTAATGCTGCATGTTGATGTCCCATCAATATGTTTTTGTTAGCATGTTCGTCAGTAAATTTCAGTTGTAAATTTTTATGTACTTGTACTAATTCATTTCTACAGATTTCAAAGTGTATATGTCATCTAGAACAGAGGTCAGCTAACAGCGGCTCCAGGGCCAAATATGACCCACCGTCTGTTTTTGTACAGCCCATAAGAACGGCTTTTGCATTTTTAAATGACTGGAAAAAATGTTCACAGTATCGCATCATACCTGAAAATTTTATGAAATTGAAATGTCAGCATCCACCAATTTTGAATACTTACATTACTGTTGATGTGCATTTCATTTACTTTCATTCTTAGTAAGAATATGTAATAAAAGCTGTCAGTCACTGAATACTTTCTCATTCATTAGTGGATTTTTTTCCATCCCCAAGTACGTATAATATAGACAAAAAATAGAATCTTTTGAGATAAAATAACCATAATCTAATCAGTTTAAACATTTGGGAGAATTTGTACATAATCATATTTGAAATATTCTTGCCTAGCAGTTTCTATTGGAATGTTATACTTTCTTATAAAAATTGGATAATTTTCTACAAGAGTGGCATGTCCTTTTGTTGCATATTCAAATTAGATGGCCATGAACCTGGATGGCATATAGAATGTTCAGTTTAAAGGATTCTTTAGTATTTTTCCCCATTCAAATTGTTCTTAAAATTCTTCATTTAGAGTTGACATTGAGATGGAAGGTAAATTTACATACTGCTCCATTAATGACATATCTATGCTGCATTCTGCTGAATATTCTAGTTCTGAAACTCTTTTCTTTTTTGTTCTGTCATTCCACCTATTTCTCCAAAAAATTTATTTAACCAGCCAAAGTTTCTCTTTACTTTTTTTTCTAACAACTTTCCAATTATATCTTTTCTGATACCAATAATTAAAAATTTTTTTTCAATATCTGAAGGAAAATAGCATCTTTTTCAAAATTTTGTAACATTTAAAAATAATATGTCTCCAAATCTTAAGTAGTTAATTTTTGTAACAACATTTCAATAGTAACAACAACAAAAAACCCAATACTATAACATAATTAGCAAATTGTTACATGGTAAACTCTAATTTGTGTCTATTTGTCTCTATGTAAAACAACTTTGTAGGTTATTAATGGAAATTGAATCATTATTTAAAAATTTGTGTCATAACATAGGAGTTTGTAGATTCACTGGCAATTTGGCAGTACAATTCTGGTCCGGGAAACAAATAGCAGATAGTGTAAACTGTAACATATGATACCCAATTAAGCCAGTGTACTAAAACCAATAGGGGACTTTTTTAAAGATATTCACCAAGATATTTAACAAGAAGGTTCTTGTTTATAGGCCCAGGTTACTGGATCAAAGAGGTTTTTTTTTATTATTAAACTCATTCGTCTTTTGTAAGGTAAAGCAGAATGATACATATTTTCTCTGTTGTGTATAGTAAGCCACTATACATCCATCAGGTGGAAATTTGTCATACTATGCTGGTTCTGATAGGGAAAAACTCCTGTCAAAGCCAGAAATTTGTCATAATTAATATACAGGCCAGAAATTTGTCATAATTAATATGCAGCCATTCCTCTTTAGAGTCACCAATTAGGATAAAACCATTTTATATTTTCAATATAATAAGGATGCCTATATGTGTATACAATCCCATTTGCTATGGCACCCTTGTATTCGTTGAATGAAAGGCACCTGGTGCCTAACCTATGTCTACTTTTTGTTTTTTCTGTTTCCCATCCCCACCATCTTTCTCATTTTTTTTCCCATTGTGAAAGTCACTTTTAAATGTTATGACATAGAACTTGGATCCCCAAACCTTCTTCATTTAACTTAAATCATTATTGAAAGGTGAGACTGTTCTGAGCAATGTCAAGCATTCTGTGCCTCTCAACGAGATGGTCATCCAAGCCCAAAGAAAGAGTAACTTTTTAAAATATGGAAGGGTTAGAAATGTAGTAATTCTGTATTTGGATGGGCTGTCCACATAAATAGCTAGAATGCAACTACTTGGTGTTTAAGAAATGACTGATTTTGAATGTGAAACAATAGTCGTTCAGCAAGAGAAAGGAAAATGATAATGCAATGTCTTTAAAAGCATAAAAATAATTCATTTTTTAAAAAGTATTAAAACTTATGGTTACCAGGGAAAAGGGGAGAGGGATAAATTGGGAGATCGGGATTGACATATACACAGTACTATATGTAAAACAGATAACTAATAAGGGCCTACTGTACAGTACAGGGAACTCTACTCAATACTCTGTAATGGCCTATATGGGAAAAGAATCTAAAAGAGTGGATATATGTATAACTGATTCACTTTACTGTACACCTGAAACTAACACAACATTGTAAATCAACTAGGCTCCAATAAAAATTTTTAAAAATAAAATAAAAAGCATCACCAAGGTAAGGTGAATTGTTTCTGTATGGGCAAATGACACCTATCAGGATTCTTTTAGAGAGAAATTATGGCTCCTGGTGAATATGTCATTAGCGGCCTTTCAAGAGGACTGTGAAAAAGTTTTACATTTGCATTATTGTTTTGCTTTCAATAAACCATCATAAATTGGGGAGGGGGAAATGTATTAAGCACATGCAGAATTCAGCACTGGATACCCATCCTGGTGGGAGAGAGAAGCAGCACACAGATTAATTCTATACTGCTAGGATATGACATATACTATGAAATGGGTACAGAGAAAGTGCTGTGAGGAAATAAAAGAGGAAGAATGGTGAAATTTTCATTAATTGATATTGACCAAACACGGATTGAGGATCTGATGGGCAAGAACTATTCTTAGTACTAGAGCAAACAAAACAGCAAAAACGATCACCTTCACAGAGCTTCCCTCTACGGAGAGAAGCAGAACATAGACAGCTAAAAATTAAAACATCTCTCACACGGTGCAAAGTGTTCTGGAGAACAGTAATGGCAGAGAACTGGAGTTGTACTGGAGAAGTACAATTTTAGATCGGGTAGTCGGGAAGGCCTCCATAGGAAGGCCACATTTCAGGGAAGCCCTGAAGGAGGCCAGGAGGTAAATAAAGATTCATGTGACTCTTGTGAATCTCATACAGGTTGAGCCAACTGCCTGTGTGAGAGTATGAATGGTGGAATGCAGGAATTACACATTCAGAGAACAGCAGGAATTGCACAGCAGGCATTACACGTTCAGAGAACAGCCACTCCAGTGGCTGGAGTGAAGAGGAAGCCGAGTTGTAGGAGACACGGGGAGAAAGAAACTGAGCGGCCAGATCACGTAGGACCTGTAGACTATTGTGAGGGTGCTATATCCCAGGGAAAAGGAAAACAATTAGAGGCAACGACCTCCAAACTCTGGATTGAAGATGATAGTGGCTCAGACCAGAGTGGCAGCGGTGGAGATGGTCTGCAGTGCCCATTCATGAATACATCAAGCTCTTAACAAACATTTCCCAAGTGCCTGCCAGATGCCAAGTACTGTACTCTTGAGCCAGGCCTGAATCCCTTGCATGGATACTCTGGACTTCCTTGACCAATGACTCAAACTCTATTGAAACTGAGAGCGGCCCCTTCCAAAGTATCCCTCATTGATGCTCTCAGGTCAAATTGACCTCCAGGATCGTGATGCTGGCCCAGCCCAGACTACCCCTTGCTGTAACCCTTGGAAGTGGTGACTTGAACTCTCTCTTCCCTACCAGTAGCAATCTGCTTCACAGTCAGGGTTATTATCATAAAAGGCACAGGTGGAAACTTTCAGAGCACATTTGGAGGATAGCACCCAACTGGCCTAGACACCCAAGATCACAGTGTATATGAAGACCAGCACTGGCAGATGAGACTGGAAAGGTAGACTTGTCCCAGAGTGCTGCCATATGACATTTGGACTTCATCCTCCAGGGCAAAGCCAATGGACACACACACAGTCTTTTACTGCATGCTTTTTATAAGTGCAGTAAATTGGATTATTGTTCAGCAAATGTTTACTCTCTCCTCTCCTTCCAGGGGAGAATATATGATCCTGCCCTCCCTGACATGGGGCTTAGGCATGTGCCTTGCTTTGATCAATAGACTGTGGGCAGAAGAAAGAGAGTACTAGTCCTGGTTGAGGATTGAGGAGGCAGGGCGAGATTCTACCAGGCTTTTTGCAATCATGTGCTTTGCCACAAGAAGAGTTTCCCTGACTAGCTGATAGTCCTAGAATAAGAGAGACATCTAGCAGCCCCAAATCCAATGCAGAAATCCAAACCAGAGCCTCAGATAACTCACAACCAACCAGAGGGGCCCACAGCTAATCCCAGCCAACCTAGTAAGAAGTACAGTAAGTCCCCTACATACAAACGAGGACCATTCCGAGAGCACAGTCGTAAACCCAATGTGTACGTAAGTCCAACAAAGTTAGCCTAGGTACCCAACTAACACAATTGGCTATAGAATACTGTACTGTAATAGGTTTATAATACTTTTCACACAAATAATAAACAAAAACTAAACAATTTTAATCTTACAGTGCAGTACCCTGAAAAGTACATTACAGTACCGGCCACATCACCACTGTTTTTACACTTGCTTCCGGACATCCTGGGCTTGAAATAAAGATACTGTACTACTGTTACTCTACACAGTACTGTACAGTAAAGTACACAAAAGCACAACCATTTGTAGAGGATTGAATTCTGGTTCACATCTTTGAAAGTTCGCAGCTTGACGGTTCGTATGTAGGGGACTTACTGTAAATGTTTATTATTGGAAGCCACGGAGATTGTGGGATTATTTGTGTCACAGCCTTATCGCAGCAAAAAACAATTCAATATAATCAGAAAAACTTTTGAGCATACATTCCCAACACACGTATACTTATTTATTTGGATGTACAACTACAAAATACACACAAAATATAAATTAAAATTTTGAAAGGTCTGATCTGAAAACTAATTAGGAATAAAGTCCTAATAGTGTCTTTCCATTTCCCAGTGGATGGTCTTAAGCATTTCCTGGGATGATGAGTCCAAATTTGGAGACTACTGTGCTCTAGGCCACAAGATTTTGTTGTTTAAACAAACTAAAACTGCATTTAACACTTACTGTACTCCAGAAACTAGGGATGGGTGCAGAAAAGAAAATAAAAAGAATAAGACAAGGTCAGGTCACTAGTCTTGAAGAAAGTTTAAAAGCAGGAAAGAACATAAAAGGTTTAAGAGAGATTACTTTGAGCATTGACATATATACACTACCAAATGTAAAATGGATGGCTAGTGGGAAGCAGCTGCACAGCACAGGGAGATCAGCTCAGTGCTTTGTGACCACCTAGAGGGTGGGATAGGGAGGGTGGGAGGGAGGCTCAAGAGGGAGGGGATATGGGGATATATGTATACATATAGCTGGTTCACTTTGTTGTACAGCAGAAACTAACACAACATTGTAAAGCAATTATACTCCAATAAAGATATTTTTTTAAAAAAAAGAGAGAGAGATTACTTTGGAAATAGAAAGTAGAATAGATCAGAGAGAAAAGGAGAGAGATTTTAGTGGGTAGAGTTATAAAGTTAGGGAAATTGGCCAAGAAGGAGGCATTGGGTGATGACAAGAATGGAGAGAAGAAAGAGAGAATAGAAAAAGGTTTGGAAATAGTCTGAAATGATCCTCAACTTTATAATGATTTACCTAACAAACAAACTTTAGCTGATTTCTGTACATACCCCTGAAATAATAATTTATAGTTATAAACTATGATTTGTAAAGTAATCTCACACACTTTAGTCATATTCATTTTAATCCTCACAATAACCCTATGAGATGGCTATTTATACCCTCATTTGGTAACTGGAGACCACTAAGGCTCAAATACTTCTTCCCTCACACCTAAAAGGATGCAAAAGAATCTGGAAAATTTTTTTCTTTGGGCCTAGTGTTAATTTTTGCAGTCAAATGTGGGAAGATCTTCCTTCACTTTGAAAGATGACTGCAGTTTTATACGTTAAACTTGTCTGATGAGCTGAAACTGTGGTCTTAGGGAAAATGAGTTAGGAGGCCATGTGGTTTGGTGAGTTACACAGACAACGCTGTAGATGTTCTGTCATGTGTGTTGTGAAACTTTCATCAGTGTAAGGAAACACTCTGGTGAGTGTATCCGATGGGAACAGACTCTTAATAAGAACGAATGATGTATACCTACAACTGCTTTATGAGATGCAGAATGCTTATCTACATTTTACAATACGTAACAAAAAGACTTGGACTCAGATATAATAGTAAAATATCAGAATGAATTGAAAATCAGGAAAACAGAATTTGATGCCTTTGATGGGAACAAGGTAATAAATAAGAAATGGGTTTAGAGAAGTATTGTGTTCAAGGTCAAGTACCACGTAATTATGAGAAGTGCGAACTTGAGTTGTTCACTTATACCTTAATCTCAAGGGTTGGCTGGGAGGCTCAAATAAGATAACAAATGGGAAAATGCTTTGAAAACTTACTTATTCATCCAAGAAACAATTGTTGCATCAGATATACACATGTGAATAATACAAGCATCACCTCTGCCGTCATGGAGCTTATAGTCTGAAAACAAGTATTTATTGAGTGACTTTTATGTGCCCAGCACTGAGATGAGCACTGGGGATAAATGGTGAGCAAATTCTTGTTGTCTAGGTTCTTAGAGTGTACTGGAGAAGTTAACAAATACAAAGTACACAAGCCACACAAGTAAGTGTAAAACTGAAATGGGAAAAAGTGCCAGGAAGGAGGGAGGTGCCCTCTGCTATTACAGGAATTTCACCTCAACAGAGAGATCACTTGAACTTAATTCTGAATGATGATTAGAAGAAAAGGAAATTAAGGGCAAAGATCAGACAGGCACTTTCCAGAGGGAACTGCACAGGAAAAGAGAGGGAGCTGGGTCTATTTTATGAATGTGAAGACAGCCGCTGTGAGTGGATTGAAAAATGAGAGGGATTGCTGAGGAAGATGAAGCTGGGAAGGCTCTGTAGTCCATGGCTGGATAGGCTCTTTTAATTTTTTTTTTTTTTTTTTTTTGGTAGTACGCGGGCCTCTCACTGTTGTGGCCTCGCCCATTGAGGAGCACAGGCCCCGGACGCGCAGGCTCAGCGGCCATGGCTCACGGGCCCAGCCGCTCCGCGGCATGTGGGATCTTCCCGGACCGGGGCACGAACCCGCGTCCCCTGCAACCACGGCGCCACCAGGGAAGCCCCTGTATAGGCTATTTTAAAGAGTTTCTCACTTTATCCCAGAAGCGCAGGAACTCAATCACAGTGTTTTAAGGGGTGGTAACAGGGTGTTGAATAATATGCTCATATTTGCCTTTTGTAAAGATCACAGGGCTACAATGTGGATATCCAACTGGAACATTCTGAATCAAGAGTGACAGAAAAGATAGAAAAGTCCAGAGGCTAATGAGGAGTTTGAACAAGATACAATGGAGTATTACTCAGCCATAAGAAGAGGATGAAATAATGCCATTTGCAGCAAATGGATGGACCTAGAAATTATCATAGTAAGTGGAGTGAGTCAGACAAAGATAAACATCATATGGTATCACTTATATGTGGAATCTTAAAAAAATGATACAAATGAACTTATTTACAAAACAGAAATAGACTCACAGACACAGAAAACAATTTTATGTTACCAAAGGGGATAGCCAGGGTGGGGGAGGGGGAGGGGGATAAATTAGGAGTTTGGGATTAACATATACACACTGCTATACATAAAACAGGTAAACAGCAAGGACCTACTGTACAGCACAGGGAACTATACTCAATATCTTGTAATAGCCTAGAATGGAAAAGAATCTGCAAATATACATATAACTGAATCTCTTTGCTGTACACTTGAAGCTAACACAACATTGTAAATTAACTATACTTCAATTTTTTAAAAAAGAAGTAATGGCACTCTGGACTAGTGGTAGTGGTGGAGGAGAGAAAAGATATACAGGCATTAAAATGACAGGATTTGGGGCTTTTCTGGTGGCACAGTGGTTGAGCGTCTGCCTGCCGATGCAGGGGACACGGGTTCGTGCCCTGGTCTGGGAAGATCCCACATGCCGCGGAGCGGCTGGGCCCGTGAGCCATGGCCGCTGAGCCTGCGCGTCCGGAGCCTGTGCTCCACAACGGGAGAGGCCACGACAGTGAGAGGCCCGCGTACCGCAAAAAAAAAAAAAAAAAAAGACAGGATTTTCAGGAACTCCCTGGCAGTCCAGTGGTTAGGACTCTGAGCTTCCAGTGCCAAGGGCCTGGGCCCATTCCCTGGTTGCAGGAACTAAGATCCTGCAAGCTGTGGGGCATGGCCAAAAAAAAAAAAAAAAAGACAGGATTTTCATGATACTGTGGATATGAAAGCTGTGAGAGATGGAAGTAAGAATGACAGGATTTTGGGCTTATGAGACTGGATACATGATGGTGCTATTCAATGAAATAGGATTCTTCACTATTATTCCTACATACAAGTCCTTTTGTTATCCATTGTAAAATTTAGATAAGGATCCCACAGCTCATAAAACAATTATAGGTACACATCATTATCTTAGTCCATTAAAGTTGCTATGACAAAAATACCACAGACTGGGTAGCTTAAACAATAAATATTTATTTCTCACAGTTCTGAAAGCTGGAAGTCCAAGATCAAGGCATTGACAGATTCAATATCTGGGGAGGGCCTGCTTCTTGGTCATAGACAGCTGCCTTCTTCCTGTGTTGTCACAAAGCAGAAGGGGTAAAAGAGCTCTCTGGGGTCTCTTTTATAAGGGCACTAATCTCACTCACAAGGGCTCCACCCTCACAACCTAATTATCTCCCAAATGCTCCCGCCTCCTAATAGCATCACATTAGGAGTTAGGATCACAACATAGGAATTTTGGAGGCATTGAAACATTCAGTCCATAACAATTATTTATCCTTACTAAATGAAAATGTGTCTGTCCCCACTCTCCAGACACACTCATCAGTGTTCTTTGCACAAGTGAAGACTTTGTGAGACAGATGGCAAAATATCTACGATATTGTCCGTATAACTCACCAGACCACACGGCCCCTCTCACTCTCTTTCTTCCTAGGGTCATAGATTTAGCTGGTTGCTTATCAGACAAGGTTAACATACAGACCTGCTAGAATCTTTCAAAAAAAAAGGAAGATCTTCACACATCTCACTGTGAAATTTAACCCCAAGCACAGAGAGAAAAATGTTTCCAGATCCTCCACCTACTTCTACCTGCGAGATAGGATATTTTCAAGTAAATCGTTTACATGAGGGACTTCCCTGATGGTCCAGTGGTTAAGACTCCATGCTTCTACTGCAGGGGGCACAGGTTTAATCCCTGGTTGGGAAACTAAGATCCCACATGCCTCATGGCGCAGCCAAAAACAACAACAAAAAATAATTTATGTGATTCTTCTGAAAACTGTGTGTAATTAATTATCATTTCTACCTTTAAGATAGTGAATTTAGAAGCAATATATTTGATAACTAGTCAATTACATGATCAATTTTTAAGAAACATCTTGACTGATTTGTACTGGATTGAAAAATCCACTCTAGTGAGAAGTTACACATGCCTGAGACTTGCCATTTAAATGTGAAATTATTTTTTAAAGAAGGCAGAAGCGGAGAAATATTACCTTACAAAGAGAAAAAGAGATCAGAGAGAGAGAAGCTATCTTTCCCCACCAAAGACCTCAAGATTTTGGTCACTAATACTGGCAATCAAGTTTACCCAGAATAAATTAACAGCTGCCTTTTTTCTAATGGTTTCTATTTACCAGGCACTATACGCACATAACCTGGTTTAAACTCACAAAACCCCTCAGATTGGTATTATTGCCATTTTACTAATGTCAGAGCAGGGGCTCCTCAGCAAGTGTAAGGAGCTGTCTGAGAACTAGCCCTGTGTAGTTTCCACCACCCCACACTGACTTTCTGTATGGAATCCACCAAAACGTCTCACGGGGAACACAGCCATCAAACATCAAACAGTGTGCTGTGCTGGACTGTAATTCGGAGAGCCCTTTGCCCCACGTGTTATAAAGCAATGCTTCACGAAGGAAGTGATCTTGGAGGTGGATTTTGCCATGGAGCTGGTCACTAAAAATAAATATTTGTTGATCAAGCTATTGGAATATTAAATGGAACAAGTCTTAGGGAAAGACTCCTTTTGACTGTTTCAAAGTTGAAAGTATATCCTTTTACTAAACCCCACAGACTTCCTATATTTTTCATGCATAGTCAACAAAAAAGAAAAGAGATGAGTGTAGAGCTACTCTGAGGAAAATGAAGGTCAAACTTCACATCACACTTAAACAAGTCACGGGTTCCTCTCCAAGCTCTGAGGTCAAAAAGATTCTATATAAAAAGGAGGTACTTTCACTATCCCCAGAAGGTGACCCCTGAGCAGCCCAGGGCTTATGCTGTTAACTGAACACCTGGCGGCAGGGTGGACCTCTGCTGCTCCTCTGAACTTCTCTCCCTACGTGACAGGTGAGAACCTGTGTGGGACACGCCCACACTTGAACCTTCCTGGGCTTTTGTCCATGTTTCACGAGCCTCAAAATTTAATGGCAATTCCATCGTGAGAACATGAATGACACATGATGAAGTTATAGATTCTCCAACATTCCTGAGCAAGACGTGCTAAGCCTTATGTTACAGTTGGCCCACGTGGACTTGACCAAAGGTGCACCTCAAGTTCAGGCGAGCTAAAGAAGGAACGCCTTGTAGCCTCCTAGTTTCCTCGTGGTGATGCATGAAGTTTTAAAATACTTGTACTCTTTACTTTTTATTTAGGTCCTTCAGGCTTTGCCCACCTGAAGCATAAATAATTGGGTTTTTTTTTTTAATCAATGAGAGAAAAATAACCTGATTATTTTTCCTTGAATGAAAGAAACCATGAAGGGAGCATATTTTTCACTCTACAACTGTGTATGCTGATGCTATATTGGCAAAATACAAAGGATACAGTCTGTGTCTTAAATGAAGCACAGCCTGCAGATACCATGTGATAAGGCCAAGCCTCCTTTGGGCTTCCCTCCTAACACTCCTTTACATGAGGGCTCTTCTCCACCCACACCAACCTTCTTTCTGTTCCTCTAATAAACCCAGCTTGTTCCTGTTGGGGTCACTGTACTTTGCTGCTCCCTCTGCCCAGAACACCCTGCTCCCAGATTAGATGCACAGTTTGCTCTGACTTGGCATTCATGACTCAGCTGAAAAGTCACCTCCTCAGAGATGCTTTCCCAGGTCACTCTCCTAAATGGCACTTTCCCTCCACAACTATCAACCCCTCTCTCCTGCAGCTGTGTTTTCTTCACCGCACTTTCCCCTCTCTGAAATATCTTGCTCATTTGTTTGTTTAGTTGTTTTCTGTCTGTGTTCCCTGTCTAATATAAGCACTCCAAGAGCAGGGACCTCGTCTGTCTTGTTCAGTAACATATCTCCAGAGAACTGAACGTTTGCCTAATGCAGAGTTCTCAATAAATACTTGCTGTTTGAATGGATTAATAAATAAATAACTATATGAATGAATGAATGAATGAATGAGTGAATGAATGCTTTCTAGGAAAGTTATAGCAAAGCCCCGCCTTCTAAACCTATCCAGGAGTTATGGTAAATCAGCAGTCTTCTACAGCAAAGATGAATGACACTGGGAACAAGGTTCTAGCCTTGATATTCAACCTTAAGTTTAGCCAAACTCCAGCTAATGAAAAAGTGAGAAAATTCTTTATGTTGCCACTTCTAGGTTTCCCTCTTTGTGCCAAGAGATGATATTCCTGAATAGAAGCCAACAAATAGAAATCCATAATATAGTAACAACATACTTTCTCCCTTCATAATTAAAGGGATTTCTACATAAGAAAGCACTTCTTAGTTTGCTCAATTTAATGTATTCCAAAGACTATTTTTGCAGTTCACCAGGTATAAAAATTGAATGTTTACATTCTTTGGTTCTACTTAATCTTGATTAATTTCTGAAAATTTCTATTGCGTGTTCCCATGTTCTCTCTCTCTCTCTGGAAATATATGCCTAACATAAAAATACACATAAGGATTTGTAGGCTGCAGAATGGGCATATCTTGAGTCATGGCCCCAGCCAGAAGGACAAAGAAAACAAGCATGTTATATAACAAAGTGTTTGAACTAGAAAGATGCCTCTTTCTTTAAAGAAATGCCACTCATGATGGCTACCTGACTTTTTATTTTATGGAGGCAAAAATATTTTTATTTTATTGAATACCACATATAGAAATTCAATAATCCAAAACATATGCCATCCAATTTAAAGCTAAATGCCATTTTTGTTGAAACTCAGTACCATTCAAACCGCTGTGTTCATATATATAATACATTTTGCTACTTTATGAAGAGGAAAATTTAAATATGATTTATCTAAAATGGCTATTCACATACACTAAAAATAATCATCTAAAAATTGAAATTCCCCTTTATTTAGAATTTAAAACATTCAGGAATTAATGACCAGCATTTAACAAATAGTAATAACGGTGATAAAATAAATAAAAGAGAAATAGTTTCTACTGATGTAAATGTCTTCACATTTAGGGAAAGTTGACAAATTGCCTCATGGAAAAAAGTTTAGCCAGTAAATGGATTAAAAAAAACATTATATTATGGGCAAGGAAGTCAACATTTTCATTAACTAGCATTCTCCTCTACCAAATGGATTTCTCCAGCTTCAACATGCCTTATGCCCCCATTTACAGGCTAAATCCTTAACCTGACTCTAAGCTAATATTCAGATAAATGTGGTAATTTGGTGACTCAGATTGATCTTCCAATACCCTTAATCTTTGGCAGGCAAACTGACCCTCTCAACCTCATCTCAAATGTACATGGCTAGTTTCTGTTGCTTTAAAAATTGTACTGCATGGGCAGAAGACCTAAACAGACATTTCTCCAAAGAAGACATACAGATGGCCAAAGGCATGTGAAAAGATGCTCTACATCGCTAATGATTAGAGAAATGCAAATCAAAACTGTAATGAGGTATCACCTCACACCTGTCAGAATAGCTATCATCAAAAAGTCTACAAAAAGTAAATGCTGGAGAGGGTATGTAGAAAAGGGGACTCTCCTACACTGTTGGTGGGAATGTAAATAAGTGCAGCCATTATGGGAAACAGTATGAAGATTCCTTCAAAAACTATAAAGAGAGTTACCATATGATCCAGCAGTCCCACTCCTGGGCATATATCCGGAAAAGATGAAAACTTTAATAATGTGAAAAGATACATGCACCCCAATATTCATAGCAGCACTATTTACAGTAGCCAAGATATGGAAGCAACCATCAACAGATGAACAGATAAAGAAGATGTGGAGATATATATATATATATATATATATATATATATACACACACACACAATGAAATATTACTCAGTCATAAAAAAGAATGAAATAATGCCATTTGCAGCAACAGGGATGGACCTAGAGATTACTGTATCATACTAAGTGAAATATGTCAGAGAAAGACAAATATTATATGATATCACTTATATGTGGAATCTAAAAAACAGTAATACAAATCAACTTGTTTACAAAACTGAAACAGACTCACAGACACAGAAAACAAACTTATGGTTATCAAAGGGGAAAGTGGGGGAGGGATAAATTAGGAGTAAGGGATTAACAGATACACACCACTATATATAAAATAGATCAACAAGGACTTACTGTATAGCACAGGGGACTATATTCAGTAACTTGTAATAACCTATAATGGAAAAGAACCTGAAAAAGAATATATATGTGTACATATATGTATGGATATATATGTGTGTGTGTGTGTGTGTGTGTGTGTGTGTGTGTGTATATATATATATACACACACACATATGCCGAATCACTTTGTTGTACACCTGAAACTAACACAATATTGTAAATCAACTATACTTTGATCTTTAAAAATTGTATTGCAAAAATGACATGATGACCCTAACCCTCACCAGTGAGACCCTATGTGCCTATTTTTCCTCAGAGGTGCAACCAACACATACACATTTAAGACTGAGTCGATCATTGTCGTATTAGTCTAACAACACAGAAAATGGGGCCAACTTTGGCAATAATGAGATTTTCACTCCCATGTAAGTCCATAATGTCTTTTCTTTCACATAGAACAGAAGAGGATTCATTTGATAAGTGCTTGTCTGGGATGTTACATAGAGTAAGACACTAAAAAGGAAAACCAGAGTCAAAAATCTTGGAATTGTTTTTGGCTCTAGTCTAGGGAGACTTTCTAAGATAGTAACTTCTACGGTTGCCTAGCCTCTAAAGAGAGCAAACAAAATATTTCTCTGAAAACAGAATCAACTTTCTTGGGTAATTCCAATTTCATTGCGGTTAATATTAATCTAGACATTCCTGGCTATCACTTTAACAGAAATACATTAACATATTTCAAGCGACTGATTTCTTTTGCCAATAAAACTCTGTTAGCTCTTTGTTAGTGTCCTGACTCAGCACTTACTACAGGTTTACCTTTCTGAAGAAGGACAGGACATGTTGTAAAAAGAGCTGTAGAACTAAACTGCCATAAATAAATGTCTGAGTAAAAAGTTTTTACATTATTATATATGTCTAAAATTATTTTTAAAGGGAGAGCTCAGGCTCTAAAGTTAAAACATAGATAGCTCACAGGGCTGATATCCAAAATCTTTTCAATACTTTATGAAAGTGTGTTCTTTGGCATTTAATCCAAGTTCACTTAATATAGTGTTAAGAAACGAAAAGAGTAACTGACAGCTGTTTTTCCTCACTAACAGGTCAACTTTATTAGCAGTCATCACAACAATGCGCATTATTTAGATCACCACTCGTGTTATGGTTTTACATGGCGCACTGGCTTGAAGGGGTAGATATGAATGTGTGTGTGTGTGCATGCATGCGTGCATGTG
Organism: Pseudorca crassidens; assembly: GCF_039906515.1. NCBI lineage: Eukaryota > Metazoa > Chordata > Mammalia > Artiodactyla > Delphinidae > Pseudorca > Pseudorca crassidens. Next base: position 128,440,169 of record NC_090299.1, on the reverse strand, counting down.
TGTGTGTGTGTGTGTTGTTGGGCATTTGCTCCGTCTTGAGTTGAGTTAACTGAGCAACAGGACAGGAGCCTCTGTATCCCTGGTTGAATATTCCTGTGGGGAAGATTTCCACTAGACATAGAGGAATGAGTTTGGCTTCTTGCCACAGTTTTACCTGTATGTGCGTCTGTGTTTAAATACAAAATCTACCCTGCCTTTCAGGTAAGCACTCTGCTAAGTTTTATCACTTTTACTCAAATATTAGGACAATTAGGAGGATGGGAAGGCACACATAAATGTGACAGTCTATATTTTTACTGAAGTCAAGAATTTGGTCACTCAATTCCAATGAGTATCTGGTATTTTGAGTTGCTCACACAATGATGAACATGCTATGCAGGGTCCTCTGCTCACAAGATTTATAAAAAAATGATGCTAAAAGAGAACATGCCTTTTCCCAAATATATTTTCATAGTAAGGGTGCTCCTTCCTCATACCTTCAAAACCTCTTTTGGTTGGAAATCCAGGGATAGAATGCAGCTGTATGCCAAAAAGAACATGAAAATATCTAAAGCTGTCCAAAGAAGGTGCGGACTGCCTCAAAGGCAGTGCTCATAAGGGGCACAGCCATCCGATTTGGGTTGTGTGTCAGTAATTGGTTGGACTGGATGACTTTAAGATCCCATTCAACCCTTTCTAAAAATTTTTAACTACCTTCTAAACACAGAGTAGGCAACACTGAAGTAGACAGCACAGAATTTCAATTAACCCAATCGAAAGAAACAAAGCATTACTGACTCATCACATAGTCTGCTCTCTACTTTCTCTTCATTCTATATTCTTACATTGGTCACTTTCCCATTCATTAATTCATTTACTCAGCAAAACTTTTAGCGCTGTGCTAAACCCTAAAGAATTCTTCAAATGAGCATTATGTCTGAGAAAAGGTCCATTTCCTAGGTTTCAAAATATATCTCTAAGAGAAACTAGGAAGAAGTCTATACTTATATTTACTAGTTAATAAGTTTATGAAGTAAGGGTGTTTACTCAATAGAAGGGGGAAAGTTTCAGTCCTCTTTCAGAGAACAGTCTAACCAAGTTTGCTTTTTACTTTATTATTGTAAAACACAAATAAAGAAAAGTGCATAAAACAAAAATTTGCAGCTTAAAAAGTTATTATACAGAAAATACCTATGTATCTACCATACAGGTCAAAAAATAGCATTCCCAACCAATTCCATCACCACCTAAATAAAACATTTTCCTGATTTTTATGGTAACCGTAAGGAAAGAAATTTTAACAATAATTTTTTAAATAGTGTGAACCAGATTATTGTTTCCTATAATCCGAAAGAGCTTATCTCATTTTTTTGAGGTGAAATTCATATAACATAAAATTAATCATTTTAAAGTGGCATATAGTAAATTCACAATGTTGTGCAACCACCAACTCCATCTAATTCTAAAAAATTATCACCCCAAAATAAAACCCAGTACCCATTAAGCAGATGCTCCCCAATCCTTCTTCTCCCATTCCTTGGCATCCACCAATCTGCCTTCTGTCTCTATGGATTTATCTATTCTAGATATTTCACATATCAATAAATGGAGTCATACAATATGTGACCTTTTGTATCTGGCTTCTTTCACTTAACATAATGTCTTCAAAGTTCATCTGTATTGTAGCACAGATCAGTACTTAATTCCTTTTGATGGCTGAATACTATTCCATTGTGTGTATCTATCATAATTCGTCCACCTATTCACCCACTGATGAATATTCGGAGAGTTTTCATCTTTTGGCTATTGTGAATAGCGCTTCTGTGAACATTCACATATAAATATTTGTTTGAGTAACTGTTTTTACTTCTTTTGGATATACAGCTAGGAGTGGAATTGTTGGGTCCCAGAGTTATTCTACGTTGAATTTTTTTAGAAACTGCCAGACTATTTCCCACAGCAGTGGAAGCATTTTACATTCTCACCAGCAATGTTAAGAGGGTTTCAACTTCTCCACATCCTTGCCAACACTTGCTATTTTTCATTCTGCTTTTGGTTTTTGTTTTTAATTATAGCTATCCAAGTGGATGTGAGGCGAGATCTCATTGTGGACTTTCCATTGTTTTTACACAAAGCTTGAACGCAGAGAAATCCATCAACTAATTTCCTTAACAAACAATTATTGCTGTTGTCTTGCAGGGAGTCTCCCCACCTCCAAGCATATGCCATTTTGTACCATAACAACAACAATAATAAAAATGAGACTGGCTGATATTTACATAGTTCTGGTTGCTTTACATGTTTTATTTGATTAAGACTCAACCCTCACAACAACTCCATGAGGTAGGTATTATTGTTCGTTCCAGTTTACAGATGAGGAAACTGGGGCACTAAGATCGCAAGTGACTTGTCCAAGCTCTACAACCAGTAAATCCTGAAGCTGTGATTCAAACCCAGCTGGTCTGACACTGGAGTTCATTTTATTCTTTCGTTGCCAGCTGTACCCCAAAGTAGTTGAAGCCCTGAGGCCTTCTAGATAGATATAAACCTGGTTAATGTAACTTAATTACAATACAGAGTTCAAACTCAGGCACTCATGCTGTATTTAAAATATAAATGTGTGATTAGGCTTTTAGTGCTTTGTTTTAAAACAACTGTTGTTATATGTGCCCCTGAATGCACTTCCACTCTCAGTAAGGGTCCAGCACCCTTCATCCCTGCTGGGTGGGTAATGGGAGGGTCCAATGGTCAGGCCCTAGGAAGCCAAGGTGGCTTCCTGCTACCTGTAATACTGCTCCCTCCAAGACCTGTAGGAGGCGCCATTCCATGCCCACCATCCAGCAAGGATTCAGCTCTGACACTCTGAATGTCTCCACCAACCTCCACCATGAACAGAGGCAAAATCTGAGCAGGGCTGAAAGAAACCATAACCTTCAGCTTTCCTCTCTGGACCCTCTCCATTTTCCCTCAGGCCTCTGAGCACGGAAAGCAGCAGTAAAATTTCGTGTCTCTGTGTAAAGAGAAAAAGAGCCAGTTTCTCCTCTACCTCTGGACCTTGAAACTCAGTTCCTGATTCAGCTCCAAACTGATAGGAAAAAAATCCTCTCCTTGACCTCACAGCATATGTTGGAATTTTAGATAAAAAGAACATTCCTTTCAAACACCTCCTCATTCTCCCCAAACCACAGCAATCAGTCTTCAACTGGTAAAGAAAAACTAGTTGTTGTTGCTGTTTTTTAATTTTAAGAGATACTTTTTTTGTTGTTTGTTTGTTTGCGGTACGCGGACCTCTCACTGCTGTGGCCTCTCCCGTTGCGGAGCAAAGGCTCCGGACGCGCAGGCTCAGCGGCCATGGCTCACGGGCACAGCCGCTCCGCGGCATATGGGATCCTCCCGCACCGGGGCACGAACGCGTGTCCCCTGCATCGGCAGGCGGACTCTCAACCACTGCGCCACCAGGGAAGCCCAGAGATACTTAATAGCAAATATCATGAACCACTGCTAAGGATGTGATCAAGAAATACCACAATATGACAAAGAGTGACTCAGAAGGTTATATAATGTTCTCGAATCCCCTAGGGGAACCAGAGAGTCCTGCAACTTTTGCCCTCATGTTTGTCATTCCGGCCTGAATGACCAGTGTCTGGGCGGTGTTCATGGTGTGTCGCCATCCGTCTGACAAAAGAGAGTAGGCCTGCCCTTCCAACCAACCACCACCCAGAAAAGAAGGAAAGGACCATCCAGTGAATACCTACTAAGTGCCAGGCACTGTGCCGGGCACTTTACAGACATAGAAGTAGCAATGGATGAAGGAGGGCCGGGGAGTCAGGAAGACCAAGGTGTGACATGCAACTTCACCTCTCATCACCTGAGCAACTCCAGGCATGGTACTTAACCACTCTGTACCTCACTTTGCTCATCTGTAAAATCTAATGGCTCATATCTCATAAAGACCATGGTGAGGATTGCATTACATAACATTGTCAAGGTCTTTGCACATAGACTGGAACAGAGGGGTGGCTCAGTGAGTGTTTGCTATTAATAGCAGCACTGCCATTATCATTGTTGCATTATTTCACATTCTCTTCCTAAGCAAAGTCAGAGAAAGCTCAGAATGGGAAGAACTCTAAGATCTAAGTCAGCTCTTCCAAGTTAGTCCCAAGAGACACTTCGGAGGGTAAGGTGTTCCTTTCACCTGTATGTCCTTGCCACCAGGAAGCATCAAAGCGGGCACCAGGATTTAGGTCATTGCTCTTAATCTTAGTACCGCCTGCTCCATCGCTACTAAAGCACAAGTCCTCATGGTTCTTTCTAAACGGGCCTGTGAAGAAAGGATTCAACCCCAAATGCAAATTTGCACCACTCACAGAAACAAAAAATGCCATTTCAATTGTTGTCACAGGTCAGGGGTGGTACTAAAATGAAAGACCACGAACTCACTGCTGGAATAACCAACTCCCTCCTGCCAAGGGTTTACATTGCTACTGAAAGGACGAAAAGTCTTCTTTAAAATGTCTCGTGCCAGATGGGTCCATTGAAAACTTTTGCCCATTTTTAGAACAAAATTGGAATTGGCCTTTTATGGCAATTCAAAAGCAGGCAGATAGCATCTGCAATTATTTGCTTCTTTGCATTTATGGAATTGCTGCTCCCCAAAGCAGGTGGCCTGAAGCAAATCATGCCAGCTGCTTCCAGAATAATCCATGTTTGTACAATCACACACACACTCCAAAAAGTCCAACAGGAACTAAACAGAAACGGGCCCATGAGAAAAACAGGTCACTGATGCATGCACCTTGGCCTACGGTTGGCCAGATGTCTGTCCTCCCTTTTTGCCCTTGGACACTTTTTTAGCTCTTGTCTTACTTGACTTTTTGAATACTTTCTGAAGCACTTACACTGCTGTGTAATGGAAACTTTACAGCTTTCTGGGAACTGCCTCATCCCAGTCCTAGTGGCATCCTGCTCCCCAGGTTCTCTTGTCCCCTTTCTGCTTCTCTGTCTCTGTCTTCTTCCTGGGTGCATCTTCCCTGTCACCCCCCGCAACCCTGACTCATACTATGGTGTTTCCTGGGATGCCCATCTCAGTGGTCCTGTCTTCTCACTATATGGTACATATAACCACATGGACATATAGCCTACTACTGGGAGGAATGGAATCTGAATAACGCATTTCAGATAGAGAGCACTCTAAAAACTTAAATTTTCCTTTTTTTTTTTTCAAATAAAGTACGAGCACATATATTTTTGAAGGCATTTATATATTCCTCAAATAAAGCAGCTTAAGGTAAAACCTCTAGATCATGTCCTGCCTTCTTGTTTCAGCTCTTAGACTGTGAACAAGTGTCCTTTCCATGGTCTATTTAAGGCCACATTTTTCACATTTTCATGCTCTTTGCTGTTAGTGATTTCACTGTTTAAAATGGCCACCTAGAATGTAAATTGGTGCAGCCACTATGGAAAACAGTATGGAGGTTCCTTCAAAAACTAAAAATAGAGTTACCATAGGATCCAGCAATCCCACTCCTAGGCATACATCCCGAAAAGATGAAAACACTAATTCAAAAATACACATGCACCCCAATGTTCATAGCAACACTATTCACAATAGCCAAGAATAGTGGAAGCAACCTAAGTGTCCAACAGTAGATGAATGGATAAAGATGTGATATATGTATACACACACACACAATGGAATATTACTCAGTCATAAAGAAAACAAAATATTGCCATCTGCAGCAACATGGCAGGCCCTAGAGATTACCATACTAAGTGAAGTAAGTCAGACAGAGAAAGACAAATATCATATGATATCACTTACCTGTGGAATCTACAAAAATAATACAAATCAACTTATTTACAAAACAGAAGCAGATTCACAGACTTAGAAAACGATCTTATGGTTACCAAAGGGGAAAAGAGGGAGGGATAAATTAGGAGTATGAGATTAACAGATACACACCACTATATATAAAATAGATAGGCAACAAGGATAACACAGGGAACTATATTCAATATCTTGTAATAACCTGGAAAAGAATCTGAAGCTGTGCACCTGAAACTAACACAATATTGTAAATCAACTGTAGTTAAATTAAAATAATAAATTCGTTAATTTAATTAAATTAAATGGCCACCTAGTGCAGTGCTGAATTGTCATCTAGTGTTCTTAAGTGCAAGAAGGCTGTGATGTGTCTTAAGGGAAAAATACACGTGTAAGATATGTTTCATCAAGGCATGAGTTACAGTGCTGTTGGCTGTGAGTTCAATGGTAATGAATCAATGATATACATTAAATAAGGTGTTTTTAAACAGAAGCACATATAAAACAAGATTACATGTTGATCAATTGACAAAAATGCTGCCACCAGAGGCTCAGAGGAAGCCAACCTTGTATTTCCCCTAGGAGTGATGCTGTGGTATTTGCTAATTTACTGTTTGCAGCAACATTATAGACCATAACCACCATGAATAATGAGAACTCACTGAATATACAATTCACTCATGCTTTCCACAAATATTACATTAAATGCATCATGAGCTAGATGTAACACAGTGTCTAGGATGAAGAAAAACGGGTAATAAATATCTGTTGAATAAACTTAATGCTGCCTTAAATAGAAATAACAGATGTCATAATACACCTGTTTTTAATCCAACATTTAGGTACATTTTCTGAAAAACCTCAAGCGTGATGACTTTATAAACTTCCTTTGCCTGGGCTACATTTTCTTGCAATAGCAATTAACCTCCGTTTCTCACAGGCCAACCCACGCTTTGATACCAGAGATTCTTACAAAGGAGAACATCCAAAACAACTTCACTGATTGCTGAATTGCTGATTCTCCTTAAGGAGAGCTTTCCATTCATTTAAAAAAATTTTTTAAGACCATTAAGCTTTTTTCCAACCCAATCCATTCTCCTCCTGCAAGGGGATACAATTACAACGTACCTTTCATTCACTGATAGAGATATACTGATTCTACAACATTCTACATCAGTATTTCTGAAAGAGTAGCCAGGAAAGAAGTTGTTTAAAGAGAGAAGGAAATATCCATAAACTCAATCTAACCATGAAGAAACATGAGAAAAATTCAAACTGAGGCACATCCTACAAAATACCAGTACTCTTGAAAAGTTTCAAGGTCACAAAAGACAAAAGACAGAGGAACTGCCACAGATTTGAGGACACTACGGCGGAATGACAACTAAATGTAACATATGATCCTGGGTTGGGTCCTAAAACAGAAAAGGACGTTGATGGAAAACTGAAGAAATTTGAATAAAGTCTTTAGCTTAGTTAAGAATATTGTATCAAAGTCATGTCTTAGTTTTGCCAATTATATCTCAGTTATGGTTGGTTTTAACATTACGGGAAGCTGGGTGAAAACTATGGGAATTCTCAGTAATCACTCTGCAATTCTTCCCTAGGTCTAAAATTAAATTTGAAAAAAACGTCTTGAAGAGAGGGAGAGAGTTAAGAGAGGAAGGAGATGGCTCATCCTATATTCCAAGTATAAATGTTGAATTGAAGCCAGGATGGGGCGGAGGGAAGGGTAGACAAATAGCTACTTTGGGTAACTGGGCGAATTCCTTGCAGCCCATAGGGGCCCATCATTTTCTGAAAGAATTGACCAGAAGTAGTTCCTTACTAGTACTACATGGGAAGCAACTTTCCCCAGAGCCCTTAATTTCCTGTCTTCTAGAAGATTTCTCCAGGCACCCTGAGTACTGAGACACCTTCCAGCTGGAATGGTCTAGACAGAAGAGGGAACTGGAGCTCTGCAAACACAAAGCACATTTGGGAAACTGTATTTCACCTGAAAACTTAGCATACGGGGCTCTTCATGGCCTGGCAGTGTTTCCTCTGGGCATGAACTCTATGCAGAAGGGACAAGTGTCTTCAAATGTCCTTCTGGGAAAACAAAGACCCTAAAGACCCAGTACCGTGCCATTATATGACCTTGACAAATCTAGTTCATAATCATTACAAGCTATAATTTCCCCCAAGTTCTTTTGAAAGTCTGTTGCTGTTTAAACTCTTGTCTTGGTGTAAGTACTAGAAATCACGATGGGCATGATCCAAACAGAGGGCAGGGAGCTAGATATTCCCTCCCTGAAAATACATCAAAGCTAGGATGTGTTAATCTGAAATACTGGGAAATTTATTTTAATTTTCGTGAGTTCCATGAGCCAGTCCTTCCTGACAGCCACCTGGTGAGTGGGAGGCATTGAGCCCTGACTCTTAATTAATGATCTGAACGGCCACTGGGCATCCTTACAACTTTGGAACAGTCTTCATGATCATAACCTCCATCTAGCCAGGAAATATGAGAGCTCAGAGCTATACACCAAGGTCAGTGTATCAGATGCAAGAAATCCAAACTACTGGACTCAGAGTGTCACACTTCCTAATCTCAGAAAAATTCAAAGGCCCTAAATCTTTAGTCCGCTTGGAAGAAATGCTTAAATTCTGGACTGAGGAGCTTCAAGATGGCGGAAGAGTAAGACGTGGAGAGCACCTTCCTCCCCACAAATACATCAGAAATACATATACCTGTGGAACAACTGCTACAGAACACCTACTGAACGCTGGCAGAAGACCTCAGATCTCCTAAAAGGCAAGAAACTCCCCAGGTACCTGGGTAGGGCAAAAGAAAAAGGAATAAACAGACACAAAAGGATAGGGCCGGGACCTGCACCAGTGGGAGGGAGCCGTGAAGGAGGAAAGGTCTCCACACACTAGGAGCCCCTTCGCGGGTGGAGGCTGCGGGTGGCGGAGGGGGGAAGCTTCGCAGCCAAGGAGGAGAGCACAGCAACAGGGGTGCGGAGGGCAAAGCGGAGAGACCCCCGCACAGAGGATCAGGGCCGACCGGCACTCACCAGCCCGAGAGGCTTGTCTGCTCACCCGCCGGGGCGGGCGGGGCTGCGAGCTGAGGCTCGGGCTTCGGTCGGAGCGCAGGGAGAGGACTGGGGTTGGCGGCGAGAACACAGCCTGCAGGGGATTAGTGCGCCAGGGATAGCCGGGAGGGAGTACGGGGAAAAGTCTGGAGCTGCCGAAGAGGCAAGAGACTTTTTCTTCCCTCTTTGTTTCCCGGTGCGCGAGGAGAGGGGATTAAGAGCGCTGCTTAAAGGAGCTCCAGAGACGGGCGCGAGCCGCGGCTAAAGCGCGGACGCCAGAGACGGGCCTGAGACGCTAAGGCTGCTGCTGCCGCCACCAAGAAGCCTGTGTGCGAGCACAGGTCACTCTCCACAACCCCCTTCCGGGGAGCCTGTGCAGCCCGCCACTGCCAGGGTCCCTGGATTCAGGGACAACTTACCCGGGAGAACGCACGGCCCACCTCAGGCTGCTGCAACCTCACGCCGGCCTCGGCCGCAGCAGGCCCGCCCCGCACTCCGTGCCCCTCCCTCCCCCCCGGCCTGAGTGAGCCAGAGCCCCCGAATCAGCGGCTCCTTTAACCCCGTCCCGTCTGAGCAGACGCCCTCCTGCGACCTACACGCAGAGGCGGGGCCAAATCCAAAGCTGAACCCCGGCAGCTGTGCGAACAAAGAGGAGAAAGGGAAATCTCTCCCAGCAGCCTCAGGAGCAGCGGATTAAAGCTCCACAATCAACTCGATGTACCCTGCATCTGTGGAATACCTGAATAGACAACGAATCATCGCAAACTGAGGAGGTGGACTTTGGGAGAAACGATATATTTTTTTTTTCTTTTTCTCTTTTTGTGAGTGTGTATGTTTATGCTTCTGTGTGTGATTTTGTCTGTATAGCTTTGCTTTTACCATTTGTGCTAGAGTTCTGTCTGTCCGTTTTTTGTTTTTTTTTTTTGTTTTTTTAGTATAGTTATTAGCACTTGTTATCATTGCTGGATTTGTTTTTTGGTTTGGTTGCTCTCTTTTTTCTTTCCTTTTATTTTATTACATTAAAAATTTTTTTAATAATTATTTTTTATTTTAATAAATTTATTTTACTTTACTTTATTTTATTTCACCTTCTTTCTTTCTCTCTTTCTTTTTTTTCTCCCTATTATTCTGAGCTGTGTGGATGACAGTCTCTTGGTGTTCCAGCCAGGCATCAGGGCTGTGCCTCTAAGTTGGGAGAGCCAAGTTCAGGACACTGGTCCACAAGAGACCTCCCAGCTCCACATAGTATCAAACAGAGAAAATCTCCCAGAGATCTCCAGCTCAATGCCAAGACCCAGCTCCACTCAATAACCAGCAAGCTAGTGCTGGACACCCTATGCCAAACAACTAGCAAGACAGGAACACAGCCCCATCCATTAGCAGAGAGGCTGCCTAAGATCATAATAAAGCTACAGACACCACAAAACACATGACCAGACATGGACCTGCCCACCAGAAAGACAAGATCCAGCCGCATCCACCAGAACACAGGCACTAGTCCCCTCCACCAGGAAGCCTACACAATCCACTGAACCAACATTGGCCACTGGGTACAGACACCAAAAACAACGGGCACTACTAACCTGCAGCCTACAAATAGGAGACCCCAAACACAGTACGTTAAGCAAAGTGAGAAGACAGAAAAACACACAGCAGATGAAGGAGCAAGATAAAAACCCACCAGACCTAACAAATGAAGAGGAAATAGGCAGTCTACCTGAAAAAGAATTCAGACTAATGATAGTAAAGATGATCCAAAATCTTGGAAATAGAATGGAGAAAATACAAGAAACGTTTAACAAGGACGTAGAAGAACTAAAGAGCAAAAAAACATGATGAAAAGCACAATAAATGAAATTTAAAATTCTCTAGAAGGAATCAATAGCAGAATAACTGAGGCAGAAGAACAGATAAATGATCTGGAAGATAAAATAATGGAAATTACTACTGCAGAGCAGAATAAAGAAAAAAGAATGAAAATAACTGACAACAGTCTCAGAGACCTCTGGGACAATATTAAAAGCACGAACATTCGAATGATAGGGGTCCAGGAAGAAAAAGAGAAAAAGAAAGGGACTGAGAAAATATTTGAAGAGATTATAGTTGAAAACTTCCCTAATATGAGAAAGGAAATAGTTAATCAAGTCCAGGAAGCACAGAGAGTCCCATACAGGATAAATCCAAGGAGAAACACAACAAGACACATATTAATCAAGCTATCAAAAATTAAATACAAAAAAAAATTTAAATCAGCAAGGGAAAAAAATAAATAACATACAAGGGAATCCCCATAAGGTTAACAGCTGATCGTTCAGCAGAAACTTTGCAAGCCAGAAGGGAGTGGCAGAACATACTTAAACTGTCGAAACGGAAAAAGCTACAAGCAAGATTACTCTACCCAGCAAGGATCTCATTCAGATTCAACGGAGAAATTAAAACCTTTCCAGACAAGCAAAAGCTAAGAGAATTCAGCACCGCCAAACCAGCTTTACAACAAATGCTAAAGGAAGTTCTCTAGGCAGGAAACACTAGAGAAGGAAAAGACCTACAATAACAAGGGAAAGACCTACAATAACAATAACAAGGGAAAGACCTACAATAACAAAAACAATTAAGAAAATGGTAATAGGAAGATACATATCAATAATTACCTTAAATGTAAATGGATTAAATGGTCCAACCAAAAGACACAGACTGGCTGAATGGATACAAAAGCAAGACCCGTATATATGCTGTCTACAAGACACCCACTTCAGACCTAGGGACACATACAGACTGAAAGTGAGGGGATGGAAAAAGATATTCTATGCAAATGGAAACCAAAAGAAAGCTGGAGTAGCAATTCTCATATCAGACGAAATAGACTTTAAAATAAAGACTATTTCAAGAGACAAAGAAGGACACTACATAATGATCAAGGGACCAATCAAAGAAGGAGATATAACAATTGTAAATATTTATGCACCCAACATAGGAGCACCTCAATACATAAGGCAAATACTAACAGGTATAAAAGGGAAAATGGACAGTAACACAATCATAGTAGGGGACTTTAACACCCCACTTTCACCAATGGACAGATCAAACAAAATGAAAATAAATAAGGACACACAAGCTTTAAATGATACATTAAACAAGATGGACTTAATTGATATTTAGAGGACATTCCATCCAAAAACAACAGAATACACTTTCTTCTCAAGTGCTCATGGAACATTCTCCAGGATAGACCATATCTTGGGTCACAAATCAAGCCTTGGTAAATTTAAGAAAATTGAAATCGTATCAAGTATCCTTTGTGACCATGCCATGAGACTAGATACCAATTGCAGTAAAATCTGTAAAAAATACAAATACATGGAGGCCAAACAATATACTACTTAATAACCAAGAGATCACTGAGGAAATCAAAAAATACTTAGAAACAAATGACAATGAAAGCACGATGACCCAAAACCTATGGGATGCAGCAAAAGCAGTTCTAACAGGGAAGTTTATAGCAATACAATCCTACCTTAAAAAACAAGAAACATCTCAAAAAAACAACCTAACCTTACACCTAAAGCAATTAGAGAAAGATGAACAAAAAAACCCAAAGTTAGCAGAAGGAAAGAAATCATAAAGATCAGATCAGAAATAAATGAAAAAGAAATGAAGGAAACAATAGCAAAGATTAATAAAACTAAAAGTTCGTTTTCTAAGAAGATAAACAAAATTGATAAACCATTAGCCAGACTAATCAAGAAAAAAAGGGAAAAGACTCAAATCAATGGAATTAGAAATGAAAAAGGAGAGGTAACAACAGACACTGCAGAAATACAAAGGATCATGAGAGATTGCTACAAGCAACTATATGCCAATTAAAAGGACAGAAATGGACAAATTCTCAGAAAAGCACAATCTATCGAGAGTGAACCAGGAAGAAATAGAAAATATAAACAGACCAATATATAAAATATAAACAGACCAATCACAAGCACTGAAATTGAAACTGATTAAAAATCTTCCAACAGGGCTTCCCTGGTGGTGCAGTGGTTGAGAGTTTGCCTGCTGATGCACGGGACATGGGTTCATGCCCTGGTCCAGGAAGATCCCACATGCCGTGGAGCGGCTGTGCTCGTGAGCCATGGCCACTGAGCCCGTGCATCTGGAGCCTGTGCTCCGCAACGGGAGAGACCACAACAGTGAGAGGCCTATGTACCGCAAAAAAAAAAAAAAAAAAAAAAAAGTCTTCCAACAAACAAAAGCCCAGGATGAGATGGCTTCACAGGCAAATTCTATCAAACATTTAGTGAAGAGCTAACACCTATCCTTCTCAAACTCTTCCAAAATATAGCAGAGGGAGGAACACTCCCAAACTCAGTCTACAAGGCCACCATCACACTGATACCAAAACCAGACAAAGATGTCACAAAAAAAGAAAACGACAGGCCAATCTCACTGATGAACATAGATGCAAAAATCCACAACAAAATACTAGCAAACAGAATCCAACAGCACATTGAAAGGATCATACACCATGATCACGTGGGGTTATCCCAGGAATGCAAGGATTCTTCAATATACACAAATCAATCGATGCGATACACCAGATTAACAAACTGAAGAATAAAAACCGTATGATCATCTCAATAGATCCAGAAAAAGCTTTCAACAAAGTTCAACACCCATTTATGATAAAAACCCTCCAGAAAGTAGGCATAGAGTGAACTTACCTCAATATATTAAAGGCCACATATGACAAACCCACAGCCAACATCGTCCGCAATGGTAAAACACTGAAACCATTTCCACTAAGATCAGGAACAATACAAGGTTGCCCACTCTCACCACTATTATTCAACATTGTTTTGGAAGTTTTAGCCACAGCAATCAGAGAAGAAAAAGAAATAAAAGGAATCCTAATCGGAAAAGAAGAAGTAAAGCTGTCACTGTTTGCAGATGACATGATACTATCCATAGAGAATCCTAAACATGCTACCAGAAAACTACTAATCAATAAATTTGGTAAAGTAGCAGGATACAAAATTAATGCACAGAAATCTCTTGCATTCCTATACACTAATGATGAAAAATCTGAAAGTGCAATTAAGAAAACACTCCCATTTACCATTTCAACAAAAAGAATAAAATACCTAGGTATAAACCTACCTAAGGAGACAAAAGACCTGTATGCAGAAAACTATAAGACACTGATAAAAGAAATTAAAGATGATACAAAAAGATGGAGAGATATACCCTGTTCTTGGATTGGAAGAATCAGCATTGTGAAAATAACTATAGTAGCCAAAGCAACCTACAGATTCAGTGCAATCCCTATCAAACTACCACTGGCATTTTTCACAGAACTAGAACAAAAAATTTCACAATTTGTATGGAAACACAAAAGACCCTGAATAGCCAAAGGAATCTTGAGAAAAAAAAGATGAAGCTGAAGGAATCAGGCTCCCTGACTTCAGACTATACTACAAAGCTACAGTAATCAAGACAGTATGGTACTGGCACAAAAACAGAAATATAGATCAATGGAAAAGGATAAACCCACGCACATATGGTCAACTTATCTTTGCTAAAGGAGGCAAGAATATACAATGGAGAAAAGACAGCCTCTTCAATAAGTGGTGCTGGGAATACTGGACAGCTATATGTAAAAGAATGAAATTAGAACACTCCCTAACACCATACACAAAAATAAACTCAAAATGGATTAAAGACCTAAATGTAAGGCCAGACACTATCAAACTCTTAGAGGAAAACATAGGCAGAACACTCTATGACATAAATCACAGCAAGATCCTTTTTGACCTCCTCTAGAATTGCAAATAAAAGATCCTTTTTGACCTCCTCTAGAATTGCAAATAAAAACAAAAATAAACAAATGGGACCTAATGAAACTTCAAAGCTTTTGCACAGCAAAGGAAACCATAAATAAGACGAAAAGACAGCCCTCAGAATGGGAGAAAATATTTGCAAATGAAGCAACTGACAAAGGGTTAATCTCCAAAATTTACAAGCAGCTCATGCAGCTCAATAACAAAAAAACAAACAACCCAATCCAAAAATGGGCAGAAGACCTAAATAGACATTTCTCCAAAGAAGATATACAGATTGCCAACAAACACATGAAAGAATGCTCAACATCATTAATCATTAGAGAAATGCAAATCAAAACTACAATGAGATATCATCTCACACCAGTCAGAATGGCCATCATCAAAAATCTAGAAACAATAAATGCTGGAGAGGGTGTGGAGAAAAGGGAACCCTCTTGCACTGTTGGTGGGAATGTAAATTGATACAGCCCCTATGGAGAACAGTATGGAGGTTCCTTAAAAAACTACAAATAGAACTACCATACGACCCAGCAATCCCACTACTGGGCATATACCCTGAGAAAACCATAATTCAAAAAGAGTCATGTACCAAAATGTTCATTGCAGCTCTATTTAAAATAGCCAGGACATGGAAGCAACCTAAGTGTCCATTGACAGATGAATGGATAAAGAAGATGTGGCACATATATACAATGGAGTATTACTCAGCCATAAAAAGAAACAAAATTGAGTTATTTGTAGTGAGGTGGATGGGCCTAGAGTCTGTCATACAGAGTGAAGTAAGTCAGAAAGAGAAAAACAAATACCGTATGCTAACACATATATATATGGAATCTAAAAAATAAAAAAAAAATGTCACGAAGAACCTAGGGGTAAGACGGGAATAAAGACACAGGCCTACTAGAGAATGGACTTGAGGACAAGGGGAGGGGGAAGGGTAAGCTGTGACAAAGTGAGAGAGTGGCATGGACCTATATACACTACCAAATGTAAAATAGATAGCTAGTGGGAAGCCACCGCATAGCACAGGGAGATTAGCTCGGTGATTTGTGACCACCTAGAGGGGTGGGATAGGGAGGGTGGGAGGGAGGGAGACGTAAGAGGGAAGAGATATGGGGATATATGTATATGTATAGCTGATTCACTTTGTTATAGAGGAGAAACTGACACACCATTGTAAAGCAATTACACTCTAGTTAAGATGTTAAAAAATAATAATAGTAATAAAATTAAATTAAAATTAAAAAATAAAGGTTGAAGACTTCCAAAAAAAAAGAAATGCCTAAATTCTGGGCTAGAATGAGGCCTAGGTGACTCAAGTGTGGTGGCAATGATGACGATATAGAGCAGTTACATAGTCACAGTAATAAGAATAATGATAACAAGAAATGCCAACTTTTATTGAGTATTTACTATTGTTCCAGGCAGTGTATTACACACTTGTTGTGTGTTATCTCTTATAATCCTCTCCACAACCTTCTGAGGTCAATTTCATTATTGTCTGCCGTTTGAATGATAAAGGAACTAAGGCTTTATGAGGTTAAGTAATTTGACAATGATCCAAGGGCTAGGAAATGGAGGAAATGGACAAAACTGCCCTGACCCAGAGACTACCAGCTTAACCACTACATTGCACTGAACAGTGTGTAATTTGATAAATATCAGGGTATGCTGTCACCGTAATATCTGTACCAACACGACCTCTATGAGATGCTTTTGAGAAGAATGAAGTGCTCAGAAACCAGCTCTGGTCCCTTCCCACTCCCTCCTGCCTCCCTACATAAACAGCTTGCTCAGGTACCGAGTCATCACTCCTGAAGCAATCCTGACAGTCCCAGAGGCTTTGACTCACCAAGGAGGTTCATATCCAACGTGACTGCCTGCTCCCTGCTCCTCAGGGTAAGCTCTCCTCTAGCTTTTCGATGAAAGAGCCAGGAATAAGGCCTCTTTTCTTGTCCTACCTCTGCTACTAACTACCTCCTTGGTCTTCATTAAGTCTCTGTTTCTGTGGTTTTACGTGTGTGTGTGTGTTTTCATGTTTAGGTGGAGATATTTCAAGACAAAAAAATTTTATCCAGGCATGAAAATATTTCAGTATTACTAAACCAAATCGACTGAATAATGAAAAATCCTGGGAGTTTAGAGTCACTCCAGGGATATAAAAGTCATCTCACTGCTGAACTTCACCATCTATATTACAAATACTACACAGCCCCTTCTCTGGTGGAATCATTTTCAGAGCTGCGGGCAGGCTAGCAGTACAGCATGGCTTCCTTTTGGTAAATGTCCCCTGGCTCTCCATGTGATTCTGTTGAATCCATCCATCAAAAAGCTCTATATCCCCTGTCATAGATGTTGGACATGTCACTCAGGCTGACCAATCTGAAAAATTTATCTTCCTCACATGGCAGCCCAACAAGTGTTCATCTAAGTCCTTTCTGAGGGATTAACACGAGTGGCTCTTCTGCACTTTGATCCCGAGCTGTAAGAATACTTGTGGCCACCAGGGATATGTTGCCATAGAGTCTAGGGATAAAACAGAGTAGTGATAAGCAATACTGAGAAACAAGAAGAGACAGACAACAGAGACAGTGACAGAAACAGTAACAGACAGAGAGCTGATGAGATGGTTTGAACTCCTGCATCCCACTGTGTCTGAAACCAGACCTACCATTTGAAGTTCCCACTTAAGTAAACCAAAATATCCCCTTGTATATTTGGTTTGTATGGGATTTTCTGTCACTTGCAATGTATAGCCCTAACCAATGTAGTGGACATTAAGATGTCATTGATACCAAAGTCTCCTTCTTAGTTCTTTACATCTGTTTTTAACTGTTGAGAAAATGGAAGAGTATAATACAGTACCCTTTCTCTTAAAAAAATAGATACAATCATTATTTTTCAAGGACTAGCAGTGCTAAATGAAATTGGAGATACAGAAAAATTATAATAGTATGTTATATAAGTTAAAATAATAAGCTACTTATCTTTGATAAAGGAGGCAAGAATATACAATGGAGAAAAGACAGCCTCTTCAATAAGTGGTGCTGGGAAAACTGGACAGCTACATGTAAAAGAATGAAATTAGAACACTCCCTAACACCATACACAAAAATAAACTCAAAATGGATTAAAGACCTAAATGTAAGGCCAGACACTATCAAACTCTTAGAGGAAAACATAGGCAGAACGCTCTATGACATAAATCACAGCAAGATCTTTTTTGACCCACCTCCTAGAGAAATAGAAATAAAAACAAAATAAACAAATGGGACCTAATGAAACTTCAAAGCTTTTACACAGCAAAGGAAACCATAAACAAGACCAAAAGACAACCCTCAGAATGGGAGAAAATATTTGCAAATGAAGAAACTGACAAAGGATTAATCTCCAAAATTTACAAGCAGCTCATGCAGCTCAATAACAAAAAAACAAACAACCCAATCCAAAAATGGGCAGAAGACCTAAATAGACATTTCTCCAAAGAAGATATACAGACTGCCAACAAACACATGAAAGAATGCTCAACACTGCTAATCATTAGAGAAATGCAAATCAAAACTACAATGAGATATCATTTCACACCAGTCAGAATGGCCATCACCAAAAAATCTAGAAACAATAAATGCTGGAGAGGGTGTGGAGAAAAGGGAACCCTCTTGCACTGTTGGTAGGAATGTAAATTGATACAGCCACTGTGGAGAATAGTATGGAAGTTCCTTAAAAAACTACAAATAGAACTACCATATGATCCAGCAATCCCACTACTGGGCATATACCCTGAGAAAGCCATAATTCAAAAAGAGTCATGTACCACAATATTCATTGCAGCTCTATTTACAATAGCCAGGACATGGAGGCAATCTAAGTGTCCACCGACAGATGAATGGATAAAGAAGATGTGGCACATATATACAATGGAGTATTACTCAGCCATAAAAAGAAACAAAATTGAGTTATTTGTAGTGAGGTGGATGGACCTAGAGTCTGTCATACAGAGTGAAGTAAGTCAGAAAGAGAAAAACAAATACCGTATGCTAACACATATATATGGAATCTAAGAAAAAAAAAATGTCACGAAGAACCTAGGGGTAAGACGGGAATAAAGACACAGACCTACTAGAGCATGGACTTGAGGATACGGGGAGGGAGAAGGGTAAGCTGGGACAAAGTGAGAGAGTTGCATGGACATATATACACTACCAAATGTAAAATAGATAGCTAGTGGGAAGCAGCCGCATAGCACAGGGAGATCAGCTCGGTGCTTTGTGACCACCTAGAGGGGTGGGATAGGGAAGGTGGGAGGGAGGGAGAAGCAAGAGGGAAGAGTTATGGGAACATATGTATATGTATAACTGATTCACTTTGTTATAATGCAGAAACTAACACACCATTGTAAAGCAATTATACTCCAGTAAAGATGTTAAAAAAATAATAATAATAAGCTAAAGTCACTATTCAGAAATAGTGACTGATATTATGTATAAATTAAATGTGCATATTAAAACCACATTTAATCTCTAAAGCCCTGTGTGTGTGTGTGTTTGTGTGTGTGTGTGTACCTATGAATGACTTCCAACACCTTTCCCCTAAACTCCCGACTCATTTGTCCATCTGCCAACTGGATGTCTCCTCTCTGATGTCACTAGGCATCCAATATCCAACAGAAAACTCTGGATTCCTCCTGCAAAACCTGGTCCTCTTTAGAGTTTTCCTTTTCAATAAAAAAGAATCTTTAATTCACCCAGTGGCTAAGGTGAAAATCTTCAAGTTATTCTTGATTCCTTTCCTCCTTTTACCTCACATCTAGTCAACCAACAAATTCTGTTGGTTCTGCTTCACAATGTATCCTGAATCCAACTACTTCCATCTCCGCCACTATGACCCTGACCCAGCCCACAAGACCCCTCCTGTGGGTTGCTGCCACAGTCTCTCAACTGGGATTCCTGCCTCCACTCCCAGCCCCTTCTAGTCTATTGTTCACACAAACGCCAGAGGTACAACTTTTAAAATATAAATCTGATCATGTCACATCTCTGCTTAGAATCCACACCCCCGCCATGGCTTCCCATTACACTCGGAAGAAAAGCCAAAGTGTTCATCATGATCTGCATGATTTGGCCCCTCGCAACCTCTGATGTCATCTTTCATGACTGCTTCCTTCATTCGTTCTGCTCGAGATGCACTGTCCTCTTCGCTATCCCTACAATACAGCCAGCATGCACTCACCTCAGTGCCTTTGCACGTCCTATTTCTTCTGTCTAGAATACTCTACCCCACAGCTCTCCCCATGGCTTGTTTCCTCTCTTCATTCAAGTCTTTACTCAAATGTCACCTGATCTAAGAAGGCTTCCCTAGCTGGTCTATCTAAGATAGTCATCCCCTCAGTTTCTCTCTAGCACTTACCCTGCTTTATTTTTCTCTGTAGGTCTTATGCTATGGCATTATTTTATTTTTTCATTTCCTACTTGTTCATCGACTGATTGCCTTCTCTAGAGTACAAGCTCCATGAAGTCAGGTACTTTGTTTTACTTACTTCAGTATATCTAGCATCTTGACCAATGCCAAACACAAAGCAAGTGCTAAATATTTGTTGATTAATGAAAGGAGAAACATTTGTAACTTATAAGACAGACAAAAAGTTAATATCACTAACATAGAGTGTCCCGATGAATAAGAATATTATTTCATTCCCATAGAAAAAAAATGGGCAGACCCAATGCCCAGATCTTGGTGTTTAAATATTATTTTCCCATAAAAGGAGCCAGAACTTCTTGGAGAAATGGCTGATTCCAAGACTGGAGCACAAAAGAATACAGGATGAGCTTGTATCATCTTGTAGGACCAGAAAGTAAGAACGTTCAGAAACAAAGGATGGGGGCACATGAGCCAAGCTGAAAGAGTTCCCAGTGGCAAAGCTAGAAGAATATGAGCAACAAAATTATTAACATGGTATTAAATTATATCCAAAGTATAAAATAAGTGTACATGATTCCAGGCTGATATATATATATATATATATATATATATATTCATAAATGAATGAACAGAGGGAAAGAAACAAATCATCTTCCTTACAGAAAAGTTCCAAATAATATATATAGATACTCTCTCTGATATAGGCTGAATTGTGTCTCTCCAAAATCCATATGTTGAAGGCATAACTTCCAATACCTTAGAATGTAACTGTATTTGGTGACAGGGCCTTTAAAGAGATAATTAAGACAAAATGAGGTCATATGGTGGGCCTTAATCCAGTAGGACCAGTGTCCTTGTAAGAAGAGAAGATTACATGTAGTCACACAAGGAAGACACAGCAAGAAGGCAAGAAGACACCAGACCTGCTGACACCTTGGACTGCTAGTCTCCAGAACCGTGAGGAGTAAGTTTCTGTTGTTTAAACCACTCAGTTCCTGGCATTCTGTTATGGCAGCCCTAGCAAATGAATATACCTCCCTTCTCAGAGGTGGCACTTAAACCCACCTTGAGAGTAGACTAAATTTAGTGACTTGCTTCCAAAGAATAGAGTATGGAAAGTGAAAAATAATAACTTCACCATGGAGAAACCTGGCAACCACCACCAGAACACAGTGATCAAGGTTAATATCTCAGTACTAATCAGTACTAAGTCATGGTGACAGTGTGTGCCACCTGATAGGATGCGATGGGAAAGGCATTGGCCTCTCTGGTGTTCTTCCCAAATACCCATCATCACAGTTGAATCATGAGAAAACATCAGACAAACCCAAAGTGAAAGATATTCCACAAAATATCTGACCAGTACTCTCAAAACAGTCAAGATCATGAAAAACCAAGACTGAAAAACTGCGACATATCAGAGGCGACAAAAGAAACATGAAGATTAAATACAGCGTGATACCCTGGACTGGATCCTAGAACAGAAAAAGGACATTCGTGGAAAAACTAGTGAAATCTAAATAAAGCCTTCAATTTAGTTGACAGTAATGTACTAATGTTGGTTTCTTGGCTGTGACACATGGACCAAGGTGAGGCAAAATGTTACATGGGATATGCAGGAACTTTCTGTACTATCTTTGCAACTTTTCTGTAAATCTAAAATTGTTCCAAAATAAACACTTATTTTCCTTTAAATGGACAAGGAAAATGAATAGGCAAATCACTAAAAAATTGCATATGGTCAAAAATATATGGAAATTATGAATTTAAAAAATACAAATAATCAAAGAAGTGTAAATGATAACAATAAGTTTTCACCCATCAGAGTGACAATGATTTTCAAAAGTGATAACACCCAAAGTTCCTTAAAAGTGAGTGGATTATGAGTGACTTTTATTTTCCTCTATATAGTTTTCTGCATTTTCTGATTTTCTGCAATGAAAATCTATAATTCTGATTATGGGAAACATATGACTCTTTTTAGACAAAAACTTCAACACTGAAAATATATAATTTGCCAATAGAATCTAATGTCTTTATCAAATACATACTTCAATTCATTTCCTAAGGAAGCAAGCAAGTACTCAATATAATAACTAATACTTATTGAACACTTACAATGTTCCAGACACTGAAAAATAGTACATATGCATTCGATCACGTGATGATAATTCTATGAGGTAGATACTATTATGATCATCTACATTTTAAGGATGAGAAACCTAATTTGTAATCCTTGTAACAACCAAACTAAGGTATTAATTACAGCCATGGCCTGCTCCAAGAGCCATGTCTCCCTGTGTCCATGCCCTGGCATCGTCCCTCCCACAGTGACTCTGGGTTTGGCCATGTCACTGCTTTTGGAGAATGAGATATAAAGCACACATCACAAATAGAGGATTTCCCTCTCTCTGCTTTTGAAATCTTGCCACACTGTTAAGAAACCCTCACCCGCTGAAGATTTCAAGGTCAGCCAACAGCCAGTACCAACCACCAGACGTGGTGGCGAGGGGAGGCCAGTTGAGACCATCCAGCCACTGCTGAGCTCTCACATGATTTTAGCCACAGGAGTGACCCCAGGTGAGAGAAGCAGAAGACCCCCCAAGCTGAGCCCAGCCCCAGTGCTGACCCACAGACTCATGAGCAAATGAAATGGTTGTTTCAAACCACCAAGTTTGGGGCTAATTTGTTCTGCAGAAATAGATAATAACCTTATGAGAGTTTTGTTACATCTAATTTATACGTGAGGATTCTTAGGCTTAGTTAAGTAGTTTGTCTAGTAAGTGGCAGAGCCAGGATTCACAGGGATATAGCAATTTTAGGAGCCAGCATTCTTCCACTCTGCTTCACTCACCATTCATCGTTGTAAAGTTTAAAAATGAGAAATTATAAACAACCGAAAAGTACTTTAAACAATCCAGGGGATTGTTTCGGTAAATTATCATACAGACACAAAAGATGATACAATCAAATACCACCAATGATAGAATAGAATGCAAGTATCCTCCTAGCCATCATCTATTGTTGAGATGAGAAGTTAATAAAAGTTCACTTGGGTGTCACTATCTGTCAGGCATTGTTCTGGGTGTTTTTTACATGCTGTATTTCATTTGCTGTTGATGACAACCGTGTGAATAGACTGTAAATTATTTTCATTGATTATTATTCTCAGTTATTCCCAGTCCCCATTTCCTTACAAATAAGGAAATGAATGCAGAGTAATTAAACAACTTGTTCAAGGTCACATAGCTTATAAGTGGCAAAACTGAGATGCCAACCCAGGGAGTTGAACTTCCAAGGCCAGGTTCCTAACCACACCATGCTGTTGGTTTTTCCCACAATATATTTTTCTGTGAGAAAGATCAGATTACAAAAATTGTACCTGCTTCCATTTTGGTGACAGAAAAGAAAGCGGGGATGGCTGCGGCATGGGTTTATGTCAGCGCAGAAAAGAATATGAAGGGCCTTCTGGGCATCAGTGTCAATTGCAGTTACTCCTGAGTGAGTGGATTATAAGTGACTTATTTTCTTCTATATTGTTTTCTGCGTTTTCTGATTTTCTGCAATAAACATTTGTAACTCTGATTATGGGAAAGAGACAACTGTATTTAAACAAAAACTTCAACACTGCAATATTTAAAAATAAATTCCCACGTGACCATGTAAAGAAGTACAAATTGTTTTGGAACTATGTCTGGTGACAGATGTTAACCAGACTTATTTTGGTGAACACTTTGCAATATATACAAATATTGAATCATTGGGCTCTACACCTGAAACTAATATAAAGTTATATACCAATTATACTCCAGTTAAAAAAAAGAAAAAAGTACAAACTAAAACAATCAACTAAAATAATTCATCAGTTAAAACAATTCATCTTTTTCACCCAATGGGCATCTTTTAAATGTTAGTTCTCAGTGCTTGCTAGGGTCCTGGGTTGCTATTTTCAGCTACTGTCACTGGGAACATTATTGACACAGCCTTCCAGGAATTAAACTTAGCAATATGTATCAAGAAAGAATTCACATCATGTGAAACAGTAGCAATGAAGTACTATTTATAGTGCAACAAATTGAAAAACACCAAGTCCAACAATAAGAAGATGGTTCAAAAGGTAATGCAACATCCATCTAATAGGAAAGAATTCAGCCATTAAAAATCCTGTTTTCAGGGCTTCTCTGGTGGCTCAGTGGTTGAGAGTCCACCTGCCGATGCAGGGGATGCGGGTTCGTTGCCTGGTCCAGGAGGATCCCACATGCCGCAGAGCGGCTGGGCCTGTGAGCCATGGCCACTGAGCCTGCGCGTCTGGAGCTTGTGCTCCGCAACGGGAGACGCCACAACTGTGAGAGGCCCGCGTACCACAAAAAAAAAATAAAAATAAATAAAAATCCTGTTTTCAGAAAATATTTAATAACATTCATTATCCCATATTACTTTATTTCTCATATTAAAGAGTAGAATATTGGTAAATACCAATATAATTCATATGGAAGTGAATATGTGTGTGTATATGTGTAAACACTCCCCCCCCACCCCCCGCCAAAGACCTTTGAAATTAAATACACAAAAATTTAAACCATTATCTCTGAGTAGTGGCATTTTAGATAACTTCAATTTTCTGCTGCATAGTTGTCGAGTGCCTAGGATAAGTATGTTGAAATCAATTGATACTAAGAGGCACAGAGGTTACTCACATTCAAGGTCAGGCTCTCGGGGCCAGTTCTTGGTCTGGGCAGCCACTGCACATTTGAATCATGGCACATTGAAGGCCACCACAGGTGCAAGTGCTGGGAGAAGTTTTGTGGATATGAGTAGAACCACACTACAGTTAAAGAACCTATATCACTGAAATTCTCAAGGAAAGGAACTCACAAGGAAACCTACAGGTACTTCAGGGGAGTCAGATATATACTGGACCCCCAGTCAGAGCACAGGAGAGTCTTTTTAAGCTCCTTCCATGTGTTAAGTCGTTTTGGAATTGGACCTATTAAAGAATATCACCCACAGCACCTGCCACTGACACATGTTTATATGAAACATCTGAAAGCAGAAACTAGCACACCATTGTGAAGCAATTATACTCCAATAAAGATGTTAAAAAAAAAAATCTGGGGCCAAACCATAACATTTCACCTTGAATGTGGCTACAGTAATCAGAATCTTACATTGTGGGTGCTTCTAACCTGCCAAGCCACCTCCTAGGAGGAGAATAGGAGACCTCATCCTTTCTGAGAGACAGCTACCTCTGAGTCAGTGTTGTTATCTCGTCTGTAAAAATACATGAACAACCCAGGATTCAAAATGTCAGACTGCAAACCTCGGGCTAAATTTTAACCTAGGCTTTCAGTCTTCTCCCCATCTGCTCCCTATTAAGATTATGGAAGGAAAGCATTGTACTAATTTTTTTTTTTCTTTTTTGCGGTACGCAGGCCTCTCACTGTTGTGGCCTCTCCCGTTGCGGAGCACTCTGGATGTGCAGACGCAGCGGCCATGGCTAATGGGCCCAGCCGCTCCATGGCATGTGGGATCTTCCCGGACCGGGGCACGAACCCGTGTCCCCTGCCTCGGCAGGTGGACTGTCAACCGCTGCACCACCAGGGAAGCCCTGTACTAATATTTGCATACAGAGTGTGCTTAACCTAATGGAGTGGATGAAGCCATGGGCCTGATGGCAATTCCTAATTTTGACCCAGATTAACTAAATCTTGACTTGTAATCCAAACTATCATTTGTTAATTTTTAGCCCCACTTTGTGACCAAAAAATAGCTTACAAAGATGCATAAAGTGTAGCAAAATAATATGAATTAGAAATAGGTGAGAAAGAAAAGTGAACACAGGTAGGGACACAAAAAGGTACCAAGATTGAGGCCAAGACAAAATCACAGCACAACATCCTTCTTTGCGCTTGGGCGTTCGTTCTTTTATAAAGTTACAGTGGCGTTTTAGAGTTGTGCCAGTAAAACTCGAAGTAAGCGTGATTTACTACCTAGTATCTCATTATGTCCTAAAAAGACAGGACAGCTTTGGTATAAGTTGCTTTACATGACACCCATCATAGGTCAGAAAAGTTTAGTAGTTCAGAATAGTTTTTAGAACCTAACTAATACATTAACATGGCTTGTGGACCAAAAGACCTTGCGGGACTCATAACAGCAGTTATCTGACCTTTCTATCACACTGGTTGTGGTTACCAGTGCCTACAGGGGATAAAGATTTAATTTAAAATCAAGTAAATGTTAAATTCACCACCTCCAGCCTCAATTATATGCTACAATTTTCACTCCCCAAAATAATGATAGAACAGTACAAACATAGAGCATTCAACATGTATTGTATGTAATGCTATTAATAAGATATAATTGATTTGATAGTAAACAGAAATCCAATGCAGAGGTTGATTTGTACTTTGGAGAGTTCTTTTATCAATGAACTGTTGATACATTGCATAAGATATCACATAGCACAAGTAGGTACTGATTCAGAAGCAATGATTTTTCACTTCAGGAAAGTCCTAAGATTCAAACATGCTACCCACCCCCTACTCCAAGACAGCAAGAAAAAAAGATGTTTGTGAGCAGATGTAGCATCTTGAAAAATCAAAAACATGTGTAGAGAGATTCTAATACTTCCCCTTAAAAGGTCATGCCAGAACCAGGGTTGGAGGTGCCTGAACTCCAAAATCGAGTTTGGGAGGCACGTAGAGAGGGTCTTCAGAAGAAGTCACACAAATGATCTGGGTAAAATCTTCACCACTTTCCCCCCACCTCCATCTGTGAACTAAGACTATATGGTTGGTTTAAATCAGTAATTCTCAAACTTTAATGAGCTCATAAACTGAGGGTCTTGTTAAAATGCAGATTCTGATTCAGAAGGTCTAGGGTGGGGCTTAAGATTCTACACTTAACAGAAACTGATAGATGGTGCTGACACTGCTGGTCCGAGGACCTCAATTACAGGAGTAAGGCTATTTATTATATTTTTGTCAATAATTTGATATGTAGAAGGAGACTTGATTTTAGTTGGTATGATGGTTAATTTTATGTGTCAACTTGACTGGACAAAGGGATGTCCAGAAAGCTAGAAAAACATTACTTTGGGGTGTGTCTGTGGGAATTTTTCCAGAAGGGATTATCATTTGAAGCAGTAAGACCGAGTGAAGATCACCCCTCACCCCTGGCAGGTGGGCATCATCCAATCTGTTGAGGGCTTGGATAGGACAAAAAGGTGGAGGAAGGACAAATTTGCTCTCTCTGCTTATGCTGGGACATCCATATTCACCTGCCCTTGGACATCAGCCTCTCAATTCCCAGGTTTTTGGACTCAGATTACAGCACTGGCTTTCCTGGTTCTCCAGCTTGCAGACAGCAGATTATGAGACTTCTCAGCCTGCATAACCACATGAGCCAATTCCTATAATAATCTCCTCTTACCTGTATCTATCTCTATCTCTCTATCTCCTACTGGTTCTGTTTCTCTGGAGAACCCTAACTAATACACTTGAGTAAAAACAAACTGAGTCTTGTATGTATAACTGACTCACCTTGCTGTACAGCAGAAACTAACACAACATTGTAAATCAACTATACTCCACTTTTAAAAAATTAATTAAAAAAAAACTGGATCTCACAACTTTCCAAGATGCTCTTCCCCGGTTATAATCCTCAAATTTGGCTCAAATAAAATTTTCTAATTCTTTCTTTAAAAAAAAAATGCTGGAGGGCTTCCCTGGTGGTGCAGTGGTTGAGAGTCCGCCTGCCGATGCAGGGGACACGGGTTCGTGCCCTGGTCTGGGAAGATCCCACATGTAGCGGAGCGGCTAAGCCCGTGAGCCATGGCCGCTGAGCCTGCGCGTCCGGAGCCTGTGCTCCGCAACGGGAGAGGCCACAACAGTGAGAGGCCCGCCTACCGCAAAAAAAAAAAAAAAAAAAAAAAAACTGGAAATTGATGTATGAAGACAGTTGGATTTGTGCTGTGCAATATGGTAACTTCTAGCCTTGTGTGGCTATTTCATTTTAAATTTAAATGACTTTA
Source organism: Pseudorca crassidens (assembly GCF_039906515.1). NCBI lineage: Eukaryota > Metazoa > Chordata > Mammalia > Artiodactyla > Delphinidae > Pseudorca > Pseudorca crassidens. Next base: position 128,412,002 of record NC_090299.1, on the reverse strand, counting down.
AATGAAATAAAATTTAAATTTAATTTCCTCAGCCACATTAGCCACATTTTAAGTACTCAATAGCCACATATGGCTAGTGGCTACCATATCAGAGAGCATGGAAGTATATTTCCATTACCATAGAAATCTCGAACAGTGAGATGGTTCAGTTACCAAACAAAAATTTAAAGAATAAACTATAAAGTTTACTCCACTTTAAAACAAATCAAAAAGTGAAATCTTGAACTATCTAAAATTCCAGCCACCTTTGCTCAGAAAAAAAAGAAAAAAAGGAAGGATAGGTCAGGACAACATGATACCCATTAATAAAAGCAGCTTACATTCTTTCTTCCCAGCAAAGAGCAGTACAGCTCAACCTCAAATGGAACGTGACATTCATGGGCTAAAAGGGAAAGATGGGTAACAGAGAGCAGCTGAAGCTTAACAGAATAGGCCCCATACTCTGCATGCTTCATTCCAAAGCCGTTCTCATTACCCTTAACTTTTATCAGTCTATCTCATGACCTGATGAGGAAACTAATACCAGTGAGAAAAAAAGTCTAGGTATGTGGAGCACCACATTATGTTCAGCTCTCTCTGAAATACTCAACTCTTGACTATCTAATACAAGTAACAACCACCAAAAAAAAAAAAAAAAAGACTGTATTAGTCAGGGTTCTCCAGAGAAACAGAACAAATAGGAGATAGATAGATATATAGGGAGCTAGAACTATATATATGAAATTTAAATTTTATATTCTAATATGTATTAATTAATAATTGATTTATTATTAGAGAGAGGGGATTTCTTTTGAGGAGTTGGTGCATGTGATGGTGTGGACTTGCATGTCTGAATCCACAAGGTAGGCCAGCAGGCTAGAACCCCAGGGAGAGTTGATATTGTAGTTTTGAGTCTGCAGGCAGTCTGAAGGTAGAATTCCTTCCTCTGTGGCAAGCCTCAGGCTCTACTCTTAAGACCTTCAACTGATTTGATGTGGCCCACCCACATTATGGAGAAATCAACTTGACTCAAAAGCTATTGATTTAAATGTCCTATGTAAAAACTACCTTAACAGAAATATCTAGACTCATGTTTGACCAAACAACTGGGCACCATAGCCTAGCCAAGTTGACTCAGAAAATTAACCAGTACAGGGGCACAGAGGTTATATAAAATCTTTAGCTCTGGGTGCCTAGCATTTGAGGCTTCCCTACCAGCTCCCTTTCTTGCTTCTTTTCTCCAACTCAACAGCAACACCAGTGGAAACTGTAATGATAGTGATGCTGTAATCAAGGCAGACTCAGCTCTGGGGGCCACCTGTCACCTGTCCAGTTCAGTTTGTGGACAATCGCAAAGTCGCCATGAGCTTTCAGGTGGGGACACCTGATGTCAGCACTGAGACTGCTCTAGGACAAGGGGAGAATGGAAAGTGTTGGCCTTTCTCTTTTCCCCAAACTCTCCCTTGCCAAAGCCCACCCAAGACACTGAAAATTGAAATTACATTTTGCTGATTATATGATCACTTGGGAAATCTGGAAAATAAATGTTTGTCAACTACTCTGAGCATCTCAAAGAACAAGCACTGATGAAAGGAAAAAAGGGTTTTCATTAAAAGAGCCTTTCCAGCCCGCTAAACTTGAATTTGTCCCTGGCTTTGGTATATGGAAGAGAAGGGAATTTGCTCATCTTCTAGAAAAAAAAATAATTCTTTCAGACCATGGAATTCATGGTCTATGAAAGATATAAGTTTATACTCCCACTACAAAGTTCCTTCTGCCTTTATTCCTAATTTTTTATTCAGAACTGATGAATATATAGACTGCAGTGGTATTATCTGAGAAGAGGAAATTAAGTTATAAATCTATAGAAATCCTTCCTCCTCACGATATTAAATATTGAGGGAGCAGGTTTCTGGACTGATTTCCTTTACCACTTATTTCAAAGTCTAACCATAAACTTTGTGAATCACAGGTTCTAATATACAACTTGCAATCCAAGTGCAATTTTTTTGCCATGCTTTGGCATAATCCTTGGGGCATTTTTTTTTCTAAGCATTTTGGTCAGAGACAGAGCCTCACTTGGAATATTACAAGCCATATTCCTTGCATCTGCTTATTCCACAAGACACCACTAAAATCTATGATTACCAGTTACCCTCAGTTGCTAATGAGAAAAGATTAGCAAAAGCACAATTATCTTAAATCATAAAAGCGTCGGTTTGTTTCCACTCCATGCAGACTTTGAAAGATTCCATGGACCAAATGCCACCATAATTGGGTTTCATAGGAAGTATAAGAATTGTATATGATTAAAGGGACTTAGTTTCCAATAGTCAATGTAAATTCACTGAAATGAAACTAGTAGTAAATTCATTCATATGGGGTGAAAAAAAAAATAGAATATGCCCATGCTACAACTTGGCCCTCTATCCACCTTTCTAAATTCTAGACTTATCTCCTGCTACCTTCACCTACCCTCTCAAATTCAACCTTCCCTTTGAATTAATCCAACCCATTCCCATTTTTAGACCCATCAAAAGTCCTGTCTGCTACGTACTTACCACTCAAATCCCATATCTTCCATAAGCCTTCTAGATCATTTCCCTATCATGTCTCTAATCACTGAGACTTTAATCTCTCCTCCTCTGTACTCTCAGAATGCACTGTCTTTACCCAAATTAGAGCCTTTATCACATTTCAGATTGGGGTTCCTTGTATCTTTCTCATTATTTGTGAGCTCTGACTCAAAAAATTTACTGTGTGTCATTTTTGTCCAACACCTAATGCCCCACGCCCAAATAAATGTTTAAGATGTCATGGGATGGAAAAGGCAATAGCTCCAAAGAAGGACAGTTTCACAAGCCCAGGTTAAGTTGCTAAAACAACTTTTCTGAAGGCTCAGGGATTCCGTAGCATAGCACAATGTCATTAGCCCATGGGACCCTAAAGACCAGGGAGAAAATGTCCTTAGAAAAATGACATAGAGAAGTAGAAAAGGACAGGGGGTCCAGTGAAGGGGATAATTTAGCAAGAACCAAGGTGTACTCACTCTCCCAGAATTGCCTCAAATTCCTCATTCTTGCAAGAAGAATCTCCTAACTCTGCCACTGAATCTTCCCCAGCCAAGTGCAGCGGTCAACTATGACTCCCCACCTCCCCCATCACAGACTATAATAAAAGAATAAATTGAGTTTAAAGCTCTTCTGCACACACTTCCACATTCCATTCTTATGTACCTTGCGAGGGTAGTTTTTACTCATTTTATAGATGAAGAAAGAGAATCTCAGAGATTCAGTAATTTTCCTGAGGTTCCATAAGCAGTTTATGGCAGAGCAGGGACTGTAAGTCAGGTCTCCTTTATCCCTGTTTTAGAATTGGAGGTGCTGTCTACACTCCCACTTTTGTAGAAGTAAGATTTCCAAGCCTTAACTACCACTGAACGTTTGGGGGTTTCAGAGAGGAGAGGAGCAAGCAGCTCAGCTGTGGAAGCAGGAAAGGCTCAGGCAAGGCAATAAGGGCGGAGGAGGGAAGAGGGTGAGCCCCGAGATTTGGGTTTATTCTATCAGGGAAGTTCAGATAGTCTGTTGGATCTTTTCCTCTAGAAGCAGAAACTTTGTTCTTTTAAGTTAAGATAAACCCTTTAAAGAGAATCAGTCGGGCTTCCCTGGTGGCGCAGTGGTTGAGAGTCCGCCTGCCGATGCAGGGGACGGAGGTTCGTGCCCCGGTCCAGGAAGATCCAATATGCCGCGGAGCGGCTGGGCCCGTGAGCCATGGCCGCTGAGCCTGCGCGTCCGGAGCCGAAGCCTGTGCTCCGCAACGGGAGAGGCCACAGCAGTGAGAGGCCCGCGTACAGCAAAAAAAAAAAAAAAAAAGAGAATCAGTCATCAAAATTATCCAAGTCAAGTTAAAGTAAAGGACTCTATTCCAGCTGGTGGGGCTGGAATGAGAGAGCTCCTGGGACCCATCCAGGAGTCATTGCTCCAGAGAGGGAGGAAAAGGGACTGTCCACTTCTCAAGAAGAAAGAAAAGGTCAGGGTCCCTTGACCTCTCAAAATATGCAATCTTGAGACATTTGATCTTGAGAGTGCAAGTATCTCCTTGACTAAAGTCCACGACAGTCAACCACAGGCAGCAGACACTTCTCGTGGACAAGAGCTGCTGACAAGGATGCCAAATTCAATGTTGTGTCATTTCATGGGAATTAGCCCAATACCATGGTTATCTGCTAGTGATAGGCTGGATAGGAAAGGTGTTCCACAATGCAAGGCAAGGTTATTTATCAAAACTTTTTGACTTTGGCATTTGGTATGAAGCCAACATTAACGTATACATTAAGCCAACATGGAACAAATGTAAATGATACAGCTGATAACAAGAGAGAAAAAACGCTAACCAAGATGATGGAAAGAGGTGAAAACTGAGACAGAAAAAAAGCAAGGTTCTATAAATATGAACATCTGCTCATCAAAAAAAGATTTTACTCTTTAACATAGATTGTAAGAGTACTATTTCATAAATTTATTTAAATATAATTCCATTTTGCTTCAGTAGGTTTAAAGTATGCAAAAAGTTTGGCTTTTTAAAAAGAAATATTGAAATATAGTATAATCTACTGAGATGGTAGGACTGGGAACACTTTTTAAGTTTAGATAATTCTAATATTGTTTGGAATATGTATGTGTGAGTATGTATAAGTGTGTGTGTAATATATATCATTACACCTATATTATATGCATTTTGTATATTATGTGAAATAAAATATAAAAGTATATATATATATATATATATATATATACTTTAAGAATACTGGCAAAGACTCAGAGATTGTAAGCAGGTTGTGAACTTTGGGTTCACTAGGCTAAACAGAATAATAATTTAGCTAAAGAAACAAATTTGGGGAAGAATAAATGACTACGCTGATAGGGGAATTTTCTCCTGGCTGGTCCAAAAAGATAGCTAAAGGGAAAGATTGAAAGAGGGAACTTGCCCTCACCTACTCGCATACCCACCACCCCCAGATGTCAGCCACTAGGAAGTGAAGCAGAAAAGAGTGTCACCCTTCAACTCAGAAGAGGGGTCTTTGAAAAGCTGGAGGCCATGGCTAATTCAAAGAGCTAAACAGAAAAACCCCTTCCTCCTTTCCTGATCAAGAAGAAACTTAAGACTTGGTTACAGGGTTGCTGTATAGTGTGTGCACATGTGTGTTATACTGCAAAGTTAAATCAAGTTCTAAATGACTGTCAGACAAGTAGAACCTAGAAGCACAGTTTTGACTCTGAAAGAAAAATCCAAATGGACTGTACTTTATCTAAAGAAGTAAATCCATTGTTATTTATGTATTATTACTTCTTGCCTAGTCAAAAGAGGGTGTGGGGATTTGATATAGCTTTTTGGTAAAGTCGGGCATAAACACTGTTGGAATAGAAATTAAAACCAGAAAAGGAGAAAGAAACAAATATCCTAACCACAAAGGATAATACAGTTACTGTGATTGAACTCCATGCCTGGCCCCAAGCCTCTTGGCAGTCAAGACCAAAAGGAAAACACAGTGATTTATACAATGGCAATGAAAGAAAGCATACAAAGGCTTCAAGGGAGAAAACCTTTGTTTCTGGTAATAAATTTTCCAAAGGCATTCACCACTAGATTAAACAATAATTGGTAACAGTTGAGGTCTCGTGGAAGGAGCCTGCATTTGTATTTCTGAGAGAGTGTTGTTTTTTTATCTTGGTATAAATGTATAATTCATCTCTTACTTATGAGAGGTTAATATGTCTGTGACTGATGCTACAATTGAATTATTGTAGAAAAATGTATAAGAACGTGGACAATATGTTAAAGTCTTTCCTTCTCTTAGTTTTTTATAAGCAAACTTTACCATTTTAATCAAAGCCAGATGCCAGTCCATGGTGACACCTGGTAGAACTGGTTTTCATCTTCAAAGCTACTAAGGGATACAAGGAACCATCTCTACCTTCATAAATAAGTGAGCATTCTCCAGAGAATAATAGTTCCAATGGGATTTTAAAATAGCTTAGATATTTTACTATAGTCCAAAGCTTTTTGGAGTACAGTGGGTTTGTTTCCATTTTAATGTCAGAAGTAGAGGAATGGTTTTATTCTTCTTCCTTGGAATGATGGAGAAAAGTGTTTCCATCAGAGCCTAACACTGGCACATGGAAAAGCATTATAGAAAAGATTAAGAAGTGAAAAATAAAGGCTTATAGCAAGAGACAAAACAAGGGAGTGCAGAGATCAAGGGAAAGGATGTCAGCTATGAGGGACACAAGAAACATATGCAGGTAGATTTTCAAGGAAAAGGTAAATTTTAGAAATGAAAGTTGCTGAAAATCCTGCTTTAAAAGCAGAACTCAAGAACCAATAGGAAGAAAAACTTACAAAGACTACAGATATTCTGGAGATCCAAGGGGTTACTTAGAGTTTAGGGGCATAATTCTAGACTATATAATAGATCAAGTGTATGTTGTGTAAGAACAGGAATAATTACACCCACATGAGGATTTAAAGCCTGTGACTATTGCTAACACAGCTAAAGTGGAAACAAAAGGGATAGACAGGATAGGTGATTAGGTATAGAAATAAGGAAAGAAGAGAGAAAGACAACGTGCAGAGCAGCAGCATAGAAAAGCAGATAGGAAGAGCCTGGATTTGGAGTTGGACGCACTTGGATGTAAATCCCCTTTTACCACTCACTGTTCTGTGATATGGGACAAGTTACAAAACTTCTCCAAGCTTCACGTTCCTCATTCATAAAATAAGGATAACAGAGTTATGAGGAGAGGTAAGTGGCATAATACAAACAAATACCTAGCACAGTGCCTTTCACAAAGACTACTGAGGCAGGGACTTCACTGGTGGTCCAGTGGTTAAGACTCCGTGCTCCCAATTCAAGGGGCCTGGGTTTGATCCCTGGTCAGGGAACTAGATCCCGCATGCCGCGACTAAGACCTAGTGCAGCCAAATAAATAAATATTAAAAAAAAAAAAAAGACTACTGAGGCATTTACAGGGACTGGGGGTCAGGGAGGACAGAGAAAGAGAGAAGGAAAAAAGGAAGGAAGAGTGGGGGGAGAGAGGAGGGATGGAGAAGAAAGAGAGAGAGGAAGGAAGAAAAAGGGGAAGGAAGGAAGGAAGGAAGGAAAGGAGGGAGGGAAGGAAAGGAAAAGAAAGAAACAAAGAAAGGGAGAGAAAGAAACTAAAAGACATGGGGACAGGAGGAAGGAAGCAAAGAAAGAAAGGAATCTCTACTTAGGGAGCTCGAAAAGAAATATAGATAGCCAAATAAAACAGCAAAGAAAGCCCCTGCTGTTATATACTATTGGACGTAGTATAATGGAGTAGCCATGCCCCTCAGAAATTATTGAATTCAACTCCAATTTTATAGATAGTTAAACTGAGGTCCAAAGTGGTTCTAACTCAAGATCACACTGCGTGTTTGCAATAGACCTCTTCTCTGGGAAAAAAAAAAAAATCTATTATAGTCATTTTAGAAAAGAAAACTCATGTCAGGCAAGGCTGGGTGATTACTTATAACGATAAACAGGGGATAAGCACAACCCTGGCTGACCTAAATTTCCAAAATGTATTACCTGAATTTTTTACTTGCTTTTGGCCTAGTCACTTGAAGACTTTCTCCTAAATTGAATGAATAGTGTTTCAGATTCTATTTAAATATAAACCTAAAGAATCTCTTGAACATTTTATTCATTATAAGACTGTCAAGACTGAGCATGTTACTCTTCGGAGTAAATAAGTATTACCTCTTTGTTACTGTAACCACCGTCTCTGAAAACAATTTAGCCCAGACATGACAATTAATACCAGAATCATTAGTTCCTGGCAACCAGTGCTTCTTGATACATTTTCCCTTATTCTAGCCAAATCCTAGCAGCTATAATAACATAGATCCTTTTCAATGCCTTATACCCTTGGTTGTTATTTTTAAATTGCAGCCAGGAAGTGTATTTCTCAAATGAAAAAATACACAAACCTTTTTTTGTGAAAAAAAAATTATATGTTCCAGCCAATGAGGCCTATTGTTGAATACTTGCAGGGAATATAAGAATATGTTTCAGTTCTTTCTTTCATTGCTTCAAAGTTCAAATTAAAAAGTCACTAAAAGTCACTAAAAAAATACCTGGAACGGGGTTTTGGTTTATGTTTATTTTTGACATCAGCATATGCCCCAAGATCTACTTAGGAAAATGGCAGAGGTATTTGGTTCTACTTTTTAACCAGATTTCTTGACTTTTCACTTGGTGACCATTATCAATCTCCTTTCAGTCCTCAAACACTAGCTATAAGATGTTTTTAGACCCTTTTAAATCTTTACAGAGTAGTGTCAGGAAGATTCTCCCATTTTCTTGAAGGAGTTTAGCATCTAAAAGAGGAGATTATACTTAAATAATTTAAAAGATAATTACCAACACAAGAAAAGACATCATTCTGCCAATGAGTAATTTAGTCAATAAATGCTGAGTTAAGAGGGGTGATGTAAAATGCTCAAAGACTTGTTTTTCATCGTGTCATCATCGTCATCATCAACCTCGCCATCACCACCATATAGATATCTAACATGTGAAAAGTGTTTATCATGTGCACTGGCTAGTTTAAGTACTTTATATGTATTAACTCATTTAATATTTACAACAACTTGTGAGACAGGTGATATTATCCTTATTTACAGCTGAGGAAATTGAAGCTCTGAAAAGTTAAGTGACTTATCCAAGATCACAAAATTAGTAAGTACTATACCAAAGCTGAGATTTGAATCCACACATTCTGGCTTCAAAGTACAAAACCAAAGAAAGTTAGGTTTCATCTGGGTCTTGAAGGACTGATAAGATTTCACTAAATGGAGGGGAGATTGGTGGGGAAAGGGATGAGCAAAAGCAAAAAGGTGAGAAAAGTCACAGTTTGCCAGAAGTGGAGAAATATAAGAATGGAAAGATTAGCTATTGGTAACAACAACAAAACCTCTGAGACTTTTAAGTAAGAAACAGAAAAATCAAAATGACATTTTAGAAAGATGACTGACTATTATGTTCAAGATGGATTCAAACAGCTGAAGGACCAGTTAGCACACCTTCATTATAAGTCAGGTTTGCAGGTATAAAGACTTGGACAAGCAGTAATGAGAAGGAAGAAATGAATGAGAAACATTACAAAAAAAAGTGTCAGATCTCACTGAATGAACCTGAGGGGTCAGAAAAAAAATGAAGAACAAAAGATGACTCTGAACTCAACCTAGACAAATAGGAATATGGTGTCATATTGACAAATTGTAGAGTTGATTTTACAAAGACAATGATGAATTAAATTGACCATTTCCCTGAAGTCACTGGTTCTCCTACACAAATGGTTTCTTCGTTGTATTACTTCTGTCTCTGACACTCCATGTTTCTATTTCCCAAGGCTTAGTCTTTGACCCTCTTTTCTTCTTTCCCATCCTTTACCCTACAGACAGCTCATCCATTCTCATAGCTTCAATGTTAATTTGTATGTTCATAATTCCTTAATTCCACATCTATATCCAGACTCAGTCCGTCTCCTGACTTCAACATCTCCTCTAATGGGCTAAGGCTTCCACTTGGAGACACTTGAGACATCACATATGAATATGTTCTCTCATAAGTAAAGTAATGGCACAGCAGGCAACAAAGTCAAAAATGCAAGCCTTTACTGCCAAACCATATGGTCAGTGAATCTTGATCCTTGCTACACATTAGAATGAACTATGAAGCATTTAGTATTCATACATGTCCAGTCCATACCCCAGAATCTCTAGCAGAGAACCTGAACATATATCTTTGGAAAGGTCTTTCTATTGTGAAATGAGGGTTGGAAATTACTAACCCATGATGAGATTGATCAGCAGAGCTACAGCTCAAGGCCTGGAAAAAGGGAACGGAACAATCAGAAGTTGGAGTCAGGCTGTAGAACAGAGCTCAGTTTCTTGGGTGAAACAGTCCCAGCAAACATGTGGAGTTGTTAGTCTAGCAAAGATCAAAAATGAGTTGTCAGCTGAACATCAGGGGTAGTGGACAACAAAGTAATGAGAAATAGAGGAGGCATTATGGTCCGTACCAACAGTTCTGTGAGTGTGGTCCCAAGACCAGCAGCTTCAGTCTCACCTGGAAACTTAAAAATGCAAAGTTCTCAACCACACATGACCTACTGAACCCAAAACTCTGCACTGGGGCCCAGCAATATGTGTTTTAACAAGTCATCCAAGTGGTGCAGATGTACACTAAAGTTTAAGAACCACTGGTCAAGAATCTCATAGAACAGACAGAAAGAAAGGACCTAAGTAGAGAAGATGTCTGGAGGCCTTAAATGTTTCCAGGATCTCATGGAAATCTTAATTAACCATGCCTATACTACAAAGGAAGCTTCATCTAGTACAAAAGAATTGATAATACAGAGATAGTATTCTTTGACAGCAATGCAACGAAGTTAACAGTTAATAACAAAAAGCCTGTAAAAAATACAATGAGAAACTAAAAACCATGCTTCAAAATAATTAATTGAAGAAATACAAAGTATACTGGAAATTACAGAATACTTAGAACTGAATGTTGACAAAAATACTACATATAAAACTTGTGCGATGCCAGTAAAGTGATACTTAAAGTGGCAATTATAATCTTAAATACGTATGTTAGAAAAGATTGTCTTACACGAAGAGGACAGTCTTGGACTTTCCATAAGGCATCTGCTATTCAGTTCCATTTCTGTGGCATGCCATTCCCCTTCAACCACCACAAACAAACTTTCAACAGTATTTGTTCTTTGGAGCATTTTGTTTCCATAACTTCAGGTCACAGGAAGGTTGGATAGGAGAGAGGGACTTTTTGTTAATGAACCCCCCTCTCTTTTTCCAAAGGCTTGATCCAGATCCATTAGAGTGCTTAATTTTCTTCTACAATAAATATACCCCAAGGTTATTTTCCCTGGTGAATTAGCTGGGTACAAATGAATCCTGAGTTTTCATGGCCTGACTTCAATTTTTTTTCCTTTAACAATTCTCTGCCTGGCAGAATTCTCAAATTGAAGACTGACTCACACAGGCTGCCAGACTGGGCATTCTGATTAAAAGAATGAGTCTCTTCAGGTGACACTGGTTATTGGGAGAAACTAACCAAGAAAAGGTGAGTCCTAAATATCTATTCTAGAGAAAAGGCTTAGCCAGCCAAAATAAATTAAGTACACTTAGACAAGGCACATTCTAAACATTTCTAACCCACTATCCAGATGTTTCTATGAAAACATCTCCAAATTGGTTCCTTTTGGGAAACATAATTTTGAAACACTGATGAAACCTCTATTAGAAATGAAACCTCTATTTTTCATCAGATCTAATGAATGGTTCCACTTTATTAAACAAAGAACTTATTATTCTGCATTTGTTTTCCCAGACAAAAGGTCTCATTTTCATAATAAAAAATAATAAATGTTTGAATTCAAGTTGTCCTCACCTCGAAGGAAGTCAAGAATTTTATGATTTTAAAAACATCTTTGAAGATAGTCATTGGTAAGGTATAAGAACACTTAATAACTGACTCACATTTACTTAACTTGGTTTCTTAAAGGAGCTTCACCTTCATTTTCTCAAAACCTTCGAGATAAGGATGAGCAGATACAATCATTACCATTTTGCAGATGGGGAAACTGAGGTTCAGAAATTTAAGGGATTTGCTCGAGGTCCCAAAATTCAGAATGCTAGAGGCAAAACCCAATTATATGACTTCAAACACCAACTCCACAGCCTTTCATGACATCACTTATGTCCCCTTTGTGTATCTGAGCAGAAGACAGTGAATCCAACTGTACAGTCCCTGTTTCCAGTGGGTTATATATCAATCCTTTCTCAGCTGATTTAGTAACTGAATTCCATACTGGCCTTACTGAATGGACTACTGCAAAGACCATAGCATTTATAACTTTTTAAAAAAATGTTTAAACCACAAAACTTGTAATGCTCAAATAAGTTCATGGTTCAAACATAATATGGAGTCTAAAGATTTAGAAGTGATTTAAAGAAATATTTCTAGTCAATACTTCATACCATAATGTTAAACCATATAAAAAACCCTATCTAATATTAACTTCCCAACAGTTAGAGAAAAAAAGTGTATGTTTGTTAGGATGGAGACTGAATAAGAGTCTAATAAAGTAATAAGCAATTATACAGAACCCACAAAGCTTTCAGTTCAAGGTGACAGAAGAAACACATATGTTTACTTTTCATTCCTTCCCAAAACCCATTTGAAAATATAAAAAGATTTTTTTTTAAAGAATAAATCCCTAACAGCACTGGAAACAAGAAAAACTATAATCAGTAGACCAGAAACTTTGAGGAAATAAAAAGCAGATGAGATCAGACTGATGGAAATCCAAACCAGAGAAAACTGAAACACAAAATAGGTGTGGGAAAGGCAACCATGAAAGAGACATTCATCTCTAAGGCCTCGTCACAGAGAAATTGTAAGTTCTGAATCCACAAATGTGAGGGGCAGAGTGGATGATGAGGAGATTATCCAGGTAAGCAATTAAAGAAATACCTATAAAATACCTGAGCCAGCTCTGTCCCTGAATCTCCCTGTCTATGGAAATCTTCTGGCTGGATATTTGCTTCCAGAAGATCTAACTGAGCAGGGCTATTAGCATAGGGCAAGAAACAGAAGCACAGCCAAGGCTGAGGTAACTCCAGACACCCACAATCAACACACACACACACACACACACACCCAGGAAAGGGGGCAACTTCTGCACCCAAACATTTCTTGCACTGGCAAGCCTGGGGTCTCAGCTTGCACAGCTGCTCCCAGCTAACTTAGTCTAAAAGAAAGCATGTCTGCTTACACAGAAATTTTAAAATTCTATATGAAACACTATGCTCCTAGAAAACATAAATATACAGAGTTCCAGTTGTAAACCCAAATTAGATAATAACTTTAGGACAAATTAAATAAATATGTTTGCCCCCGAAAGGGTCCTGGGTCCAGACCATTTTATGGGTGAATTTGTCTCAATAAAACCAATAAACTCTATTTAATTTAAATTGTTTCTATACATTTTTTTAAAAGCCTCCTAACTCATTCTGTAAGGCTAGCACGAACACATACACAAATACTAAATGCTACTAGCTGAGTTCTATGGGCCATACCTGTTCTTGCCAATGATTATGTTTAGATAGCGTTTTTTAATGCTGAATAGACGTTATGAGACCCAACATCCATTCTCCTATTACCGCAGCCTCCACTTCTCTTTGAGAGCCTCATCTACTTAATTTTTTTAGACAAATTTGTCTCCTCTAGGCATCTGAGACTACAGCTCTTACCATAAACCAATTTCACTTGTGAATGTAAATTTTTAAATTCTTACTAAAATATTAGTGAATCAATTCTAGTATAGAGTAAAAGAACAAAGCATCATAATTAAATATGGCTTATATAAGGACTGGTTTATCATTAGAAAATTAATTCACAGAATTCAGTATGTTAACATATTAAAGAGCCATTTGCTAGATGGACAATGAGATATCACCTCACACGAACTATATGTGGGTCTAAGGATATATGTGGGTCTAAGGATACACAGCTGGCTCTGAATAAAGACAGGAAGAGTGGATGGGGTGGAGTCGTTTATATGACTCTTCAGTTAGTTCCTACCAGGTATCAAAAAAAATTTTTTTTAATGTTCTGGGGAAATATTACCACAGCCCAGAAATGAAAAACAAAAGAGTATCTCCAAGGAATAAAGTAGGCAAGGGCTCAATATAAAAGAGCTTAAAATGCTGTTTAAAAAAGCAATGTCTAAAATGTAATACCCTCAAGGCATAATTTTTTTTAAATCTCACATGGACAGAAATCACAAAACTATAGCATGAATAAACTTTCCCTGTAGTGACTACCAGCAACATAGTATGACTAAAATGGTGACTAATGACATCACCACATCCTTGAGACTCACCTAACACCAGCATTTCCAAATGCTACTTAACCACAGAACACTTGGCCAATGATAAAATGTTGATGAAACACCAACCTAGAGGATACTCTGCACACTTGACTAAAAGGGGACAGCTAAAAATAAGTGCATCAGGAAAATATCAAAATTGAATTCATATGTTTGAGAAGAAATAAACATTTAATAAAATTGGAAATAAATTCTTCCAATAATAGGAAAAGGTTCTTATAGTTGAGATAATCAAATATTTAGAAGTGAAGGTTATGATGTCTATAATTTACTTTAAAATACTTCCACAGAAATATATACATTTGTGAAGCACATAAAGCAAACTGTGAACATTTTTCTTTAAATCACTCAAACCCAAAGGGCAGTACATGAAGCAGCAAGTGGGAGCAAGGCCTGGAATGCAGGGGTTCCATGGCTGCAAAACCATGCTGCCATTCCAAGACACAGAGTGCAAGCATTAGATGTATTTATGGGCTGAATTTTGTCCCCTCTAAAATTCATATGTTGAACTCTTGACTCCCAACAACTGTATTTGGAGATAGGGCCTTTAAAGAGGTAATTAACGCAAAATGAGATCATATGGTGGGCCCTAATCCAACAGGACCAGTGTCCTTGTAGGAAGATAAGACTAAGACATACACATACTCACAGAAGAAAAGACCATGTGAAGACACAGCAAGAAGGCTGCCATCTGCAAGCCAAAGAGAGATGCCTCAGGAAACCAAACCTACCAAGACCTTGATCTCAGACTTGCAGCTTCCTGAACTGTGAGAAATAAATTTCTGTTGCTGAAGCCACCCAGTCTGTGGTATTTTGTTATTGCAGCCCTAGCAAACAAATACAGATGTCCGCCCAGGAATATTCAAATCAGAAAGCTGTAGACAAATGTCCTTGAGATGCTGTCTAATCCATCCACCCTCCTTTAGGCGAAGCCACCTCTAAGTCTTCCAGTTGAGGGATAACAAGAGTACCTGGGAAGGAGACCTCATCCATGAGAGATGACTGAGCTGTTGGCAATGGCACATTGAGAGAATTCTGAAATCTGAATTCTAAATTATTTACAGCACAAAACCCATCACCCAGTTTTGGACATGTAAGTAGTAGTCCTAAAGCCTTGATTGACAAATTAAGATGAAAAAAATTGGAAAGCTTTGTGACAGAATACACTCTGCATTAAAGATACTTAAATGTCATCAATAAATATACATGAAAAGCCAGAAGTCTCAATTATTGGTTTTTTTCTTGTAGTATTTTTTATGGTTTCATTCTTTACATTTAAACTATTGATTCATCCAGTATTTATTTAACAAATGAAATAGGTGTAAAGCCTGTCCCCAGTGTTTAGTCATTCCTCAGATAACCTTTTTCCCACTGATGAATGATCTGTAACAGATAATTTATTAATACCACTGAGACTTCTGGAGTCAGACTGCCTGGCTTCAACACTTACCGGTAATGGCTCTGGGTAATGCTGTAAAACCAAGAGAGTCATTGGGCCTAACTTACAGCGACTTAAGTAAGATAACCTGAGAAATGGCTCCAGTAGCTGACACACAAGCACTCAGCAAATGTGAGCTACTATGATTATACTAAACACTTACACGTACACAGCAATTTCTGGATTCTATATTCTGTTCACTGGTAAATCGCCCACATCTATTTGATCCAGCCGTTAACACTCCATAACCCAACTCACTGTCCCATCTAACGGCTCCTTTTTCCTCATTTTGAAACCAAGCAGGACCCCGTGGGGCTCCTGGGCACAAAAGTCATTCTGTGTCCCCCATTTCTTTCTTTTTTTTCCTACTCTGTGCAGCTTGCGGGATCTCAGTTCCCTGACCAGGGATTGAACCCAGGCCCCCCAGTGAAAGCACTGAGTCCTAACCACTGGACCACCAGGGAATTCCCCCCCACCAATTTCTTGATTACAGGAAATAGGCTTCATTCAGCCTCCATGACCTTCCCTGCATTCCAATGTGCAGGTTCAAACAGTTGCTAATCAGGGAAGGGAGCGGATCCGGAGACAAGGGAGGAACAGTCAAGAAACAATAGTGCAGCCTTGGGGCAGGGTCCTGGTTCCCCCTCAAGGGATACACATAATATCTTTGAGCTGTTTTGCAGATACTGAACCGCCTACCAGGTAAGAGAAGTAACTGGTATGCTGCCCACAGGCACGTAGCCCCCAGACCAGTTGGAACCAGAAGGTTGATGATGCGGACTCCCACTTACCTCCCCACCAACCAATCAGAAAAATGTCCATGAGCTGATCATACCTTCCTTTTTGAACCATTACTATAAAACTCTTCACTACCTCCTCCAGGTAGGGACACACAGTTTTGAGGGCACTAGCCTGGTGTGGCCCCCTTTGCCAGGCAAAGCAATAAAGCTATCCTTTTCTACTTCACCCAAAACTCTGTCTCAGAGATTTATTTCCGTGTCGGGGTATAGAGGCCAGATTCGGCATCAATTTCAACAAAAAAGTCCTATCTCAGGTGCCTTTCTAATCGTAACTAGAGACTGAAACTGTTAACCTTGGTGGGGCGTGGTGGCTGGGAACAAGCCCCAGCTGCACCTTACACTGAGAATCAAAATCCAACCAAGGCACCAAACACATGTCGGGGAAGGCAGGGTGTGCAGTTCTCCCACTTCCTTTTCTGAGGGTTGAAACCTTCTTTCAGCTCTTGGCATATAAGTGAGGTTCTCAAAGACTAGGACCTGTCTTACAGCTGTGGTTTACAGCCTACAGACAGATGGTTCACCCTGTTACCCACCCGGGCCCTGAACTTGAGGTCACACTTTGGAGATCTGGAGCAGGCAGTTCGGGAAAGGATTCACGCCTGAGCTCTGGTCCTGACCTGGCGTGTTCCTCTGGGCTGATGGTGGGTGGCAGACTTCAGAAACCATGAAATCTGCAGTCTGGCACGAGGGCAGGCAGGGGTGGTGGCAGAACCTCCATTGGAGCCCTCACAGAAGGCGGCGGGAGGAGCCGGCAATGGAAAGGAGATGCGAGAAATGGAGGGAAACCCGAGGAGACGGTGCGTGGGGAGGGGGCGAGGGAGTGCCGCTTCCCTGCTCAACCGCGCACGCGCGTCCCTCTGGCTCCCTGAAGCCCGTGCAGGTCCGGACCTTGCGTCTTCTTTCTATCAGGGCATTCCTGTGGCTCTCCCAGGGCCCTTTCTCATCACCGCTGGGGCCCCAGTCTTTCCACCTTCGTTGGCTGCTTCTCCCGCCTCTGCCTGCTGGCCTTCTCCCTCTCTCAGTTATTGTTTCTTTCTTTTTTTTTTTTAACTTTTAATTTTATATTGGAGTATAATTGATTTACCATGTTGTGTTAGTGTCAGGTGTATAGCAAAGTGATTCAGTTGTACATATACATATATCTCTTCTTTTTCAAATTCTTTTCCCATTTAGGTTGTCACAGGATGTTGAGCAGAGTTCCCTGTGCTATTCAGGAGGTCCTTGTTGATTATCTATTTCATATGTAGTAGTGTGTACATGTTCAGCCCAAACTCCTAATTTATGCCTCCCCCCCACCTTTCCCTTTTGGTAACCATAAATTTGTTTTCTTAGTCCATGGCTCTGTTTCTGTTTTGTAAATAAGCTCATTTGTATCATTTTTTTAGATTCCACATATAAGTGATATCATGTGATATGTCTTTGTCTGATTTACTTCACTGAGTATGATAATCTCTAGGTCCATCCATGTTACTGCAAATGGCATTATTTCATTCTTTTTTATGGCTGATTAATATTCCACTGTATAGATGTACCACATCTTCTTTATCCACTCATCTGTTGATGGACATGTAGGCTGTTTTAACTTAGCCTTCAGATAAAGCCATGGAAAACATATTCACCTTTAAAAAATGTAAATTAGAAATTAGCATCAATAAAAGGCTTTACCTGACATGCAAGCTTCCTTGTCATTGTTCACCTCCAT
The DNA here is from genome assembly GCF_039906515.1 of Pseudorca crassidens. Lineage (NCBI taxonomy): Eukaryota > Metazoa > Chordata > Mammalia > Artiodactyla > Delphinidae > Pseudorca > Pseudorca crassidens. Next base: position 128,394,083 of record NC_090299.1, on the reverse strand, counting down.
ATAAAAATAGAAAAATTATTTCCCAAGAAAATAATTTTCCTTTTCCAAAAGTTACCAATAAGTCTTGAAATAAAGGCTAATGTAGCAATGCTAATTTCAGATGGTGTTGATTTTTCTTCCACCTATTATGAAAGTAAACTTAGCAAAAAGATTTATACTCACTACTTAGCAATGTTTCTGCATGTCTTTTTGCACTGTTTCTAATTACTAAGGTATTTTGAATGTGTGTAAAGCAGAAAAGTTTGCCTAAAGGCTCAGCTTGACAGCCTTAGAACAATATCCCCCTTATTGCCGATCTCCATGACCCATTCCCACTCTTCATTCCCTTTGACCTCTCTTGACCATTCATTCATTCCTAAAACTCTCCTCTTTCTTTGTGTCACAGACACTGTCCTTCTTCTCTGGTTCTTTCTCGGGTGATTCTCTCTGATTGACAAGCTTCTAACTGAATGCTTTGTACAAAGCTCATCCTCATTTCTTTGCCCTTTTCTTTTTCACATTCTGTCTCCAAATGAAATGCATCCAACCCTTGGCTTCAGTTACTGATCTCTACATGCTTTAATTTCAAGCCTGAAGCCCTCATATGCCCTTAGATTCAAGCTATTTAAAAACTGAATTCTTCTTCTTCCCACATAAATGCCTCTGGCCCCCCAAACCTGGCTTCCCTTTTTAGGCACCCTAATGGATTCACTGTCCATCTTTCTCACCTGGTCACTTTGCTTACATATTTTCTAGGGCTCCTTTTGTGCGATCACAGCAGAGTTCACTGGTTGTGATAGAGGCTGTAGGGTCCACAGAACCAAAAATACTTACTAGATATCCATTTACAGAAAATGTTTCCCAGCCCCTTATCTAGAAAATAGGTCTATCCTAACACTTACTGTGTTGTTTTTAAGCTGTTGATTATCTTTTACCCATTAGACCCGAGGCTTCTTTAGGATAGGGTCATGTCTTATCTGTTGTTGCTTTTTCAAATCTCTGTTCCTAGCACAGAACCTGATACACAGTTTTTACTAAATAAATATTGATGAACAGTTCTGAGCTCACTCCAGGAAATTTTAGAGTCATTTTTTAGTCTCTTCTAACTTCATCCCATAGATCCAATCTGTTCCTCACACCCCCCCAACCCCCCAAGAAAAAAAAATTCTGGGTTGCATTAGATTGTTTGCACAAATGATTGCAATAATTGTCTCTCTCTCTTTGCATGCCCTTGGCTAGTCTCCACCAATACTGACTCTGGGCTTGACCATGTTACTTGCTTTGGTCAACAGGATAATAGCAAACATGATGCCAGTACTTGAAAAGTACATGAGCATTGGGGCTTGCCCTTTCTTGCTGCACTTGAAACACTAATACCACCAGGCGAATGAGCCAGGATAACATGCTGGATGATGAAAGACACATGACACTGATAACTAACCCCTTACTCCAGCCAAGAGCCAAATATGTTAGCAAGGCCATAGAAGCTGGGTGACTGCAGATACGTGAGGTCACTCTACGGCATGAATGAGCCTGGCTAAGACCAGCAAAAAACCCACCCAGATGAGCCTAGCCCAAATTGCTGAACTACAAAATCATGACCTAGTAAAAAATTGTTTTAAGCCAACGTGTTGTTTTGGGGTGATTTGTTATACAGCATAAGCTAGCTGCTACATCAGTCTTCTTCATTTTAAATGTCTCTAGGATTTGTGCCTTAAACATTATCCCCAAACCACCAAAGCAGTGTTCATCACCACTTTATTCTCTACCACATGCTTCATACTAAAATAATACACCAACCTAACCTGTCTTCTTGCCACTAGTTACTATTCAGATATGTGAAACACTTCTGCCAAATTAATCTTCCAAAAGCTTTTCTTTCACATATCCTGATCAATGATAAATAAAGACATCTTATTTCCTAAATATAAAGTCCATTTTATATCCTAAATATCCATTTTGATCCTAAAATCATTATAAGATAATCATAGAATCATAAAGCATTAAAAAAAAGCCTATAGTTAATATGATCTTACAACTTCCTCTTACATATGAGTAAACTGTCTATCCTATGCCTATCTCCCCATTGTATTTTGGAAATACATAACTTGTCTGGTTTCGCACATTCACAGCAGGAGAGGAATTTTGTCTCAGGGCAAATCAAACCTTAAGTCTCACCCATATCTGATTTAGATAACGTTTAAGTGAAACTTTGGACCTTAGACTTTAGAATTGATGCTGGAATGAGTTAAGACTTTGGGGGCTGTTGGAATGGAAGGAATGTATTTTGCATGTGAGAAGAACATGAATTTTGGGGTGGAATGATATGGGCTGAATGTCTGTGTCCCCCCCCATATTCATATGTTATAGCCTTAACCTCCTATGTAATGGTATTTGCAGATGGTGCTTTGGGAGGTAATTCAGATTAGATGAGGTCATGAGGGTGGGGCCCTGAGGATGGAATTAGTGCCCTCATAAGAAGAGACACCAGGGTTTCCCTGGTGGCGCAGTGGTAGGGAATCCACCTGCCAATGCAGAGGACATGGGTTCAAGCCCTTGTCCAGGAAGATCCCACATGGTGCAGAGTGGCTGAGCCTGCGTGCCACAGCTACTGAAGCCCATGTGCCTAGAGCCCATGCTCTGCAACAAGAGAAGCCACTGCAATGAGACGTCCGTGCATCACAACAAAGAGTAGCCCCCACTCTCTACAACTAGAGAAAGCCCTCACACAGCAACAAAGACCCAATGCTGCCAAAAATAAATAAATAAATTTATTTTTTTTTAAAAAAGAAGAGATACCAGAGTACTCTATCTATCTATCTCACTTTTCTTCCCTCTGCCATGTGAGGGCACAGCAAGAAGGCAGTAATCTGTAAGCCAGGAAGAGGGCTCTCACCACATCTTGAGCATAATGGTCCCCTGATTTCAGACTTCCAGGTCTCCAGAACTGTGACAAAATAAATTTCTGTTGTTTTAGCCACCCAGTTTGTGGGTATTTTATGGCGGCAGCCCAGCTGACAACATCAACATCCACAAGACAAGAATCACTTACATCTCTACCAGTCAAAATTAATTTTCATTTCTATGGACAAGAATCACTTGCATTTCTGTCAGTTTTCTACAATTAACAGAGTCATAAAATAGCTCAAAGATGAGGAAAGGCATAGATAACACAGAAGAGTGCACTAGACAGGACACCTACCAATCTTTTCTGCCAATGTCAGGGTCTTTCATGTTACCCTGACATATCTAAACAAAAATTATAAGTTAATGGCCTTTTCCTCTTCTGATCTGAAGTTACTACACATGAGACCTGCTGTCACCTTGTATGGCCAGGCCATTCAAGATGGCTGTTCTCTTGCTCTCTGTACATCCCCTGTTCGACCCATCCCTGTTTCATTTACACTCTACTCACATAACTGAACTTCCCTCTTAATCATAGAGCCTAATCAGTAAATACCTACATACTTGCCCCCAGCCTGAGCTAGTGACTGTTCTAGTCTTTAGATCAGAATGGCTCCCCTACAATAGTTTACCAAGGTACTTCCCTGGTGGTCCAGTGGTTAAGACTCTGCCTTCCAATGCAGGAGATGCAGGTTCAATCCCTAGTTGGGGAACTAAGATCCCACATGCCACAGGGCAACTAAGCCTGTGTGCCACAACTACTGAGCCTGCATTCTAGAGCCCTCACCACAACTAGAGAGAAGCCCTTGCCATGCAATAAGGAGCCCTCGCGCTGCAAGGAAGGATCCCCAACCCTGCAATGAAGATTCCATGTGCCTCAACTAAGACCCGACATAGCCAAATAAATAAATATTTTAAAAATTTTAACAAGTTTATCAAAAGGAAGACCTCTGCCCATGAAGGTACTTAGCCTGAGGGTCTAAGAGGGCCATGTCCCTCTGCTGATTTACCTGGTAACCGATGAGTCAATTCCCCCTATAAGTAGTAGTCTCCCTATTCCTCCCAGGAGTGAAGATTGTTGCCGTGTCCTGCCTGCTGTCTGCTGTCCACGGTGGGGTATCACTCCAGGACCCTTTTGCTCAGACATGTAAGATTCCCATCATTAAACTATTGATGTCTCTGTCACTGACTCCAGGCTCTGTCTTCGGTCTCAAGGCTGGGCAAGTACAGGGCTTGCAGGCCTGGGGGGAGCAGCCCAATGCACCTCTTTTCACTGTCTCCTTCATTCAAGATCAGGCTTTCTGTTTGTTTGTCTTCTTTGATTGCAAGTGCAACCCACAGTTCCCAAGCCCACATCAGCCTAAGGAACATTCAAGAGTCAGAGTCATAATGACCTCATGATAGTACCCATTTTGGCCTGTCCTCACTAACAAACTCTGGAACTCTCAGGTCCCTTCCTTTTTTTTTTTTTGCCTCACCACGCAGTGTGCAGGATCTCAGTTCCCCAGCCAGGGATCGAACCCGCACCCCCTACAGTGGCAGCACAGAGTCTTAACCACTGGACTGCCAGGGAAGTCCCAGGCCCCTTCCATCTTGTTAAGGATCCCTGCTGCAGCATCGACATTAAACTCTGCTGTAGATGGTTGGTCTCCTCTGGGCCAATGCAAGGCATCAGATCCCCTTCCATCTTTTACCTTTTAGCTCCTTGGATACCACTGGTCTCCTTAGCCTTAGCCCTACTGCTATGACACCTTCCTGAAGTCAGCCAGGTTGTCACGTGATGCTGCTTATTCTGCTCTACCAGTCACCTCACAGACAAACAAGGCAGGAAGAAATGAAAGTGAAAAGATCTATCATTTACTGACCTCCTGTTATGTGCCAAGACTTCAGGTACTTTTTTATTCTTCTTCTTCTTTTTTTTTTAACTCCTGTCATTTTTGTTTCTGCTTTGGTAGTTAAAAGTAAATTATATCTCCCCTAAAAGAATCTCAAAAAGATAAGACCATTCTTCTATATGCCCCAAATAATGACATTTAATTAAATTAGTAATTTCTTGATAACATCTAATACCTAGTCCAAATCGAAATTTTCCCAGTTCTCAAAAAAAATGTCCTTTATAATTGGTTTCTCCAAGCCAGGATCCAATCCAGGATGGTGTAACTGGTTGTTGTGCTCCTTTAAGTCTCTTATAATCTAGAAAAATATCGCTTTTTTTATTGATTAGTTCACTGAAGAGTAAAATGTCATACTTTCTGGATTTATCTATTTGCTTCTTCATGGTATTTGTTTAACTTGTATGTTTATCTCCTATCTTTCCTGGAAACAAGAATAGCTAAAGTCTTGATTCAAGTTAAACATTTCGGGCCAGATGGAATATGTAATCAGAGGACACCTAATATCTGCTCATCCAGTCATTAGTGATGCTAAGATTGACTGATTTTTCAGCCCTCCTGTGAGGCCGCCAGCAGTTTACAAAACACTGGGCTACATAATTATGCCTTCGGTATATTTTGATGAGATACCCTGCAGTCTTGACCACCAGGTGCAACATTGTTGCGGTGAGAAAACTTCTAGAATCTTCAGCAACCCCTCTACAACCTAGCATTTTGGAATACTTCCTTTTGGAAACAAACTGCCTATGGTGAATTTTAATTAAAAATGGACCTTCAAATCACAAGGCTTGCTTTTTCTCCTCCAGGTCAGTGATGTTCTCTGCCAATAGTGAGTCTCAGCCATGATACTGCCCAGTGCTGCAGTGACAGGTTCAGGATTTGGTGTACACTTCCCCAATCTCTCCATCTTTCTTCTCACAACCAGCTGTCCAGTCTTTCTTTATCTCTGTGGTTCTTCCCTGAACCCATCATGTTTTATTGCCCCCAGGGAGCCTTAAAGTGAACACAACGTTCCTAGAAAATACTGTGCAATTCAGATCCTTTATTGCAGTTCAGATATGAGGAGCTAAGGAATTAGCGATTGTGAAATGGATCTGCACACTTGAATCAAGAAACTTAAATTCATAAGAACATTTACCCCCAAGGACCCATGAAAAGTTGGCTTTTAAGTGGTATCTTGAGTACTTCTTAATCTTCTGCAATTATTGTTCAGGAAATCAATAATGATAATGTGATGCTGAGAAAAACCATTGTAAATACCATTACCGTAATGCTCCACTTAATGAGCTGCATGAACTAGAAGTCAAGTGTGATTGAGAAAGTCTCCCTGAAACCCAGAAGACTTGCAGATTGCTTCCAACCCACCTTTCAGGGAAAAGAAATAACCTTTGGAAGTTGAGTTGAGAAACTTAGTCAAATATGTGAATTATATGTTCATTAAAAGTACAAAGCAGGGAATACAATAGTGAGGCAAGTATTTAAAGTCTTGGCTATAGGGAGAGGGGTTACTGGAGGTAGTTACTTTGAATGACCACTGGTTTAAATCCACTGGAGTCATTTTCCCGAAAGTAAAGTGGAGAAGATGAGAAAATAAATCTTCAACAACTAAGTTCACGTTGTTCTCACCTAGAATGAGGCAACCCCAATGTCTTACAAAGGCAGATCTGTGCTGGTGATGCACATAAACATGTTTGTTTATATCTGAAGATCTTTCTCAGAAGAGACAGAAAACTGTTTTTATGAACTTATAGGGCCAATCAAAAGGTAATATTATGGGGAGACAGATTTCAGCTTAATGTCAGGAAGAATATCTTTTATTGTGGTGAAATATACTTAAAATAAACTTATCATTTTAACCATTTTTCCGTGTATGGTTGTGACAGTAAGTGCATTCACATTGCTGTGCAACCATCCTTACCATCTACCTCCAGAACTTTTTCATCACCCCCAACTGAAATTCTGAAACCCATTAAACAATAAACCCTCATTCCTCCCTCCCTCAAGTCCCTGGTAACCATCATTCTACTTTCTGTCTCTAAGATATTGACTATTATTCTAACTACCTCATATAAGTGGATTCATACAATAGCTCTCCTTTTGGATCTGACTTACTTTACTTAGCATAATGTCTTCAAGTTTCATCTATGTTGTAGCATGTATCAGAATTTTTTTCCTTTATAAGGCTGAATAATATTTCAGGTTACATATATATACCACACTTTATTTGTCCATTCATCCATAGATGGACATTTGGGTTGTTTCCATCTTTTGGCTATTGTAGATAACGCTGCTATGAATATAAGTATATGAATATCTGTTCAAGTCCCTGCATTCAGTTATTTTGGGTATATACTCAAAAATGGAATTGCTGGATCATACAGTAATTTTCTGTTTAATTTTTTGAGCAACTTCCAAACAGTTTTCCACAGCTGCCGCACTATTTTACATTCCCATCGGCGACACACATGGGTTCCAATTTCTCCACATCCTTACCAACACTTGTTTTCTGCTTTTAGATCATAGCCATCCTAATGAGTATGAAGAAAAGACTTTGAACAATTAGACCTGCACCACAGTGGGATGAGCTGTCCCAGGAGGTAGAGGCTGATAGATGTGCTCTACCAAAGACTGGATAGACTGCCATGTTCAGTTGTGCAGGTTGTACTGTCCAAGTGTGTCTGGTCATAGGGTGAATGGGGGCTAAAAACCAGCACACGTTTCACATGCCAAGGTTTGAACCCTGGTGTAGGACTTCTTCTTCCCTGAAAATATTGTCAGCTTGCCAAGCCCTGTGCCTAAAGGGGCACCTTTTTTTAAATGCAAACAAAGGCACTTATAAAAGCTATTAATTATTCTGGCCGACTCTTCAACGTGAGGGAGCTGTAGATAGAACAGATTAACACACAGGGTAATACCCAGCCCATTGGACTAGGTGACTATTAAGGTCCCTTTCAACAATGGTATTCTGTGGATCTCTTTGAATGCATTACAAAATGCCCCGCAAATCCTCTGACACGCCTTGCATTGACAGGTGAGGTCTGTATTCCCTCACCTTGAATCTAGGATCTGTGACTGCTTCACTAATAGAATTCGCAGAAGTGACACTGTATCAGTTTCTAGGCCCAGACTTTAAGAAACTGGCAGCCACCATTTCCTGTCTCTTGGGACACTCCTTCTTGGAACCCAGCCACCATGCTGTGAGGAAACATAAACCACTCTGTAGGGAGACACACAGAGAGAAAACCCAACACTCATTACCAAGAAAGCAAACTCTTGGAAGTGGAGTCTCCAGGCCCAGCAAAGATGACGAGCTGTTCCGGCCAAGTCCCGCCCAAATTGCAGATTGATGACTAAGGTATGTTGTTTTAAACCACTACCATTTTAGGGTGATTTTCTTTAGCTGCAGCTGATAATCAGAACAGTCTGTAATATAATGTGACTCCAAACTCACATTTGCACAATGTGCCTCCTACCAGCAATGCATTGAAGGACTCCCGGGCAAGGCCTTCTCTAAGGAGCCCTCGATTATATTTTTCCATAGAATGTTTTATTTTTATTCTTTTCTTGATATTGAACATTTACTCAGGTTATTAAATATTGTCTCATATTGTGATTTTAACAAGGTATAGTTAATTTACAATATTATATAAGTTAGAGGTGTACAACATAGTGAGTCACAATTTTTAAAGATTATACTCCATTTAAAGTTATTATAAAATACTGGCTACATTCCCTGCTATATAATACTGCTATATAATATATAAATACTGCTATATAATATATCCTTGTAGCTTATTTATTTTATACATAGTAGTTTATACTTAATCCCCTACCTCTATCTTGTCCCTCCCCTCTTCCCTCTCCCCACTGGTAAGCACTAGTTTGTTCTCTATTTCCGTGTGTTTCCTTTTTGTTATATTCAGTAGTTTTTTTTATTTTTTAGATTCTACATATAAGTGATTACCTACAGTATTTGTCTTTCTCTGTCTGACTTATTTCACTAAGCATAATACCCTCCAAGTCCATCCATGTTGCAAATGGCAAATTTTTGTTCTTTTTTATGGCTGAGTAGTATTCCATAATATATATATATATATATATATATATATATACCACATCTTCTTTATCCATTCATCTATTGATGGACACTTGGGTTGCTTCCATATCTTGGTGACTGTAAGTAACACTGCTATGAACACTGGGGTGCATGTATCTTTTCGAATTAGTGTTTTCAGTTTTCTTCAGATATATTCCCAGGAGTGGGATTGCTGGATCATATGGTAGTTCTATTTTTTCATTTTCCGAGGAACCTCCATACTGTTTTCCACAGTGGCTGCACCAATTTACGTTCCCACCGACAGTGTACAAGGGTTTCCTTTTCAAGGGGCCTTGATTTTTTCTCACCTGTCAAGGCAATGGCCTTTGTCCCTCATCTCCTCTCCCACGACCCCATTTAGGATAAACTCTCTATGGTATAGACATGTTGAAACCCACCTTCTGCAGCATCTGCATCCTCCCTGCTTGGATTTCTTGAGGAATCATGGATTTCTCAGAGCAACATACTGGACCTTTCAACAATCTCTCCAGGGGCTCCTGCTTTGCCCTGGGCCGGTACTAGGTAGCCCTGGGGTGCTGGCTTCAAGGGACAAGATAGAAACAAAACGTCCTTGATCCAGTAAACTGCTGTCCATGTTGGCTCTTTTACTTGCTATAAGCTTAAGGGGGAACGTACAAGACAAGCAAAGGGGCAGGGAACGCAGAGCAGAAACCATGCTCGGATCCTGACTCTGCAGTCGCTCCCTCCAGATCAAATCTGCCTGCACTTAATGGGAAAGGAAAGTTTTCTCTGCAAGGCCTTCCTCAGTTCTGAGTCTTGTCTGTTAAACTACCCTCCTCCTCGATCACCGTCCCCTCACAACCACTTTCATTTCAGGAAGGAAATAGTTAAAAAGACTCCTACCCTTCAGGGCCTGGGAGGGGGCGGCAGCCTAGTGCTTTATAGTGGCTGCATCCCTGGAGGGCTGGAAGGTTTGGACATTCTTGCCGCCCTAGAGTGGAGTAGAAGGTCTGGGAGCCTTGGGAGAAGGGGAGGACAGACGGGAGGCGTGTTCCTCCGGAGTTTTCCTTTTCTTGCGAGTCCTCGTGCGCGCGCACAGTCATCCCTTTGGTCTGGCGATTGCGGACGGGAGGTGGAGACGCTCCATCCCACCGGGTGGCCGGAGGCGGGCGGCTCGGGGAGGACCTCCCCAGAGAAGCCGTGCCCAGGAAGTTTTGCGAAGCGGAGGCAGCGGTGCAGCCGGGGCCGCTGCAGCGCCGGAGCCCGGGAAACTCGCCACCCACCCTCGCCGTCTCGGCTTCCTCTCGCCCAGGCGCCGCGCGCGGACCGGGCAGCCGTCCGCGCCCGCCGAGCTCCACGGTCGGTGCAACTCTTTTTCTTTAGGGGTCCCGAGCTGGGTAGGGGAGACGCCGGCGGGCCCTTCGGTCGGGAGGAGAGGCGAGCCTGGAGCGTTGTAGCCCGGCGCCTGCACCTCCTGCACCAGGGCTGGCATCACCTGCCAGAGGGCGCGAGGCGGCGCGGGCGCTTTTCCTGGTCGGGGTGCGCTCCGGGTACGTTGGGGGTTTGGGAAACTGATCCAAAGCGCCTCAGCCTTCCCAGGCGGGCGTCGGATTTTTAGTCAAAAGAAAACCAGCAGTTCTCCCCGGGTCTCCCTTTCCCCGAGGCTTGCGAGAACTTTGTGGAACCTCACGCCCTTGTTGTTGACTCAAGAGCCTACTTGTGAAGTTTGCCCCGCAGCCTGCTTCTCCCGCACGCCCGGGGCATGCCAAGGGTAGCCAAGGACACTGGGTGTGAGGAACAGATGTGTCTGGAAAACCCCCAGGGCAATGAGTTTGGAAACCTGCCCTTGGAGGTCTGGGCGTTTTGTTCTGTGCCCTCCTTTCATGGACACTTGTTGCCCTTCACGTGCCGAGAACAAGGGCTGTTTCCCGATAATCAGCCTCCGTTTACACCATCCTAATGGCGTTCCGGGATAGACCAGACGGCGGAGGGGGGTGGGCTGGGAGGCATATTAAAGTCAGGCGTTGTCAGTCAGGAGAGTTACTAATTTCTTACCCACCGAGCAAGACCCACCAAAAAAACTTATTTCGAAGTTCCTAGTTTATTTGGTTTATTCCTCCTCTTGTAGATATTTACGACTCCTCCCATTCCCTCTGTTTTGTGTTAAGTAATTGAGAAACACCTTGGCAGTCGTTTCTTGTAAATTACCTGCTCTAAACGCTTGCCTTGTGGGTAAGGTCGGAATTTCCAAATTGCTAATTACGAGTGAACTTTGATCCTGGGAGTCTGAGATCCTGTTAAAGCACAAAGGATTCAGTCCTCTTGCTTAATAATAGCTTTTTAAAAAAAATAAATTTATTTATTTTATTTATTTATTTTTGGCTGTATTGGGTCTTTGTTGCTGTGCACAGGCGGGTGGGGGGCTAGTCTTCACTGCGGTGTAGGCTTCTCTGCGGTGGCTTCTCTGGTTGCAGAGCATGGGCTCTAGGCATGCAGGCTTCAGTAGTTGCAGCACGCGGGCTTCAGCAGTTGCAGCACGTGGGCTCAATAGTTGTGGCTCGTGGGCTCTAGAGCACAGGCTCAGTAGTTGCGGTGCACGGGCTTAGTTGCTCTGCAGCATGTGGGATCCTGGACCAGGGCTCGAACCTGTGTCCCCAGCATTGGCAGGCGGATTCTCAACCACTGCGCCACCAGGGAAGCCCTTAATGGTAGCTTTTGAACTCCAGCAAATCCTTAGACCCCAAATATGAAGAATGCTGAATCTATAAACCATGTCCTTCAGGTCTGAACCTGAGGTGCTTCACTAGAGCTATGACTGATTATGACTGATGATCTGAAGCGCAGTGTGACTTAGAGAAATAAGCTTGGAGGAACATGCCTTTGAAAGGGTTTTTTCCTTTGGTTTTGTATTTTTCACCCAATGATGGCATGGCAGCCACGTGCCTTTGCCAGGTATCCCTTAGTTCTGCAGCTTCATATGTGTAGAGAGCTGAAAGAGATGTCTTCAGAAATGATTTCTGTGGTGGCGTCATTATTGGAGGAGAAAGAAAGTGGTTTTCATGGTAGCTGGCGCACACTTTGATAAGAACCCACAGCTTTGATAAGACTTCTCAGCCCCTGAGGTAATCAGCTCACCAAGCAAACCAATGTGCTGACGTTCAATCACGAGTGGTACTTTTGTGAGTGGTGTCAACCCACCATAGATAGCCAGGTCAGTTCATGAAATAGCCTCCTAGCAGACTGATGGGCAAAGAGCCATTCCATTTCTGGAAAAGGCCTTCTCTCTTTTACTTTTAAGAAAACTGTTTCTGAAGGTTCATTCCTATTGGGCAACTGGGAGGCTTTAGTCATTAAACAGCACAAAATACTGAAGGATTTCCTTTTTACCATCTCTGATCTGAAGGGGTGGATGACAATATGCTTTGTTCTTAGAGTTCTGGTCTCCACGGTGGAATGGAAATAGCGGCGTGTCGTAGGTCTATCAACATTTGGTCAAATACTCCAAACTGTAAGAAGCAGGGAAAAAAAAAAAACCTGCAAACTACTTATAATTAAGTCTAGGCAGAACTGTATGCCCCTAGCTTAGAAAAATTGATATTTTAAGACTTGACTGAGTCAAGTCTTATGAGCAAAGTAGAGTGAGGTGTTTTACCTGTCCTGCCATTTCTTGGCCACAAAAATGTGACAACTTCTTCAAGGCTCAGTATCTTCATGATATTGTCCCTGCTTACCTAGAGTTGTAAAGTTCAAGTCTGACAACAAATACTGTATATAATAGATTAATACTATACGTAAAATGTTATTATTAATTCAGGTTCCTGGGGGGAAATCTCTGGGGAAGGCAGAAGTATGCAGTATTTGCACCTTATATTTATTTTAGACCTTCTGTACAACTTGAATAAATCTTATTTCATCCATATATTGACTAAGTCCTAAACTTTGTGGATAACCAAGATAACTGTCAAAATTCCTAAAAGTTCATATCAAAATTCATATCAACCATGAATAGACTCAAAAGGACACAATTCTTAAAATTTAAATTGTGACCTGGGTGTATTCATCATACACACACACCACATCATCATAAATGAGCTTATGGCCTTCATTTTAAAGATTCACAAAAATTCACAGAAAATATACAAAATATTAAAATGGGAAGAGCCGTTTTTATTTACCTTTAATTGTTGTGTTACCACCAACCTCCCTCATTTTCCCAGCATCTTTTCTTCAAGTAGAAACCTAGACTTCCTGAACAAGAAGGACCACTGCTCTCTGCAAGTGACTAAAACAAAACAAAACAAAACAATGAAATGGTCTTTTGAAAATATCTAACCAACCTCCAAAGTCTATTGCTTCTTCAAAACGCTGGAAACATTGTTAAAACACTTTAGATGCTAAGAAGTCATGAGAATGAGAGACAGTACAGTCTAGTGGTTAAGAGCTCAGGCTCAAAGTCAGACTAACCTGCCTTTGAATCACAGAAGCACCACACCAGCTACGGCCTTGACAAGCTACTTGACCTTGTGTTTCCCTGTGTTTATAATGGAACCATGTAACTGCTTCAGAGGGTCATTGTATGGAATAGAGGGCATCACGCATGTGAAGTGCTCAGCACAGTGACTGGTCATAATCAATGTAGCTATAAAGGATGTTTAAAGGATGTATAAAGGATGTTTGGAAAACCAAATAGTATGCCTGGCCTGAGAAAGTCTATTACTCCTAGTTTCATTCATTGGCATATATCCTGATAATAATTTCTGACGAATGGAAAAGCAGAAAAACTCCTGTCAGAAGATGTTGATTGTACACAGTAATCATCCAGGTTTTCAATAAAATAAATATTTGGTCTTTATCAACTATCTCACTTTTAAATGACTAAGATTGTTAAATGTATTGATGGTGTTAATCAGAGTTCTGTTTTTAAATGAACATTTCATAACACTTCAAATGGCTACCTGAGCTGCATGTTATTTTCATGTTCGTTATTTGCCATTGGCAAAACAGCACACATGTTGGAATACTGAATTGTTAATTACAGAATTTGGTGATTTTATGCCTTAATACTACATAACTTTCACTCAGCATATAATGTCTCTTCTCTTCTGTTAATAACTAAAATATTGTTATCTCAACTCGTGAAGGTTTTTTGTAATTCAGGCTATCAGCCTAGGTGTAATGTAACTTCTTCTCTACTACTCGAAGGAAAAACCGCCATGTCCTCATATTATAATCTAGATGTAAGTATAGCTATGGACAAAAGCGAGAGAGACAGAGACAGAGATAGAGGCAGGATACAGAGATATAACTTGCCCTAGTAGAGCTTTGATCTTTGCTTCTTTTGTTCTTCCATGGGGTAACCTGACACAGATATATCTTATCTAATTACCAGATACATCCTGCTTTTTAATTGAAGCAGTAATTATCATTGACTACAGTCTTATTGGCAGCTGGATTTTGTAACCAAAATTATTTTTTCTCTTTTCTCTTTTCAGGTAGAAAAAAAAAAAAAGGGGGGTGTCAAAGCAAAAGGATAAGAGACCTTTCCTCAAATTTGCATCAAGATGGAAACCTTTTGCCTCAGGGTGTTGTTTGGGTTGGCGCTGGTTGGATGTGTCGTCAGTGATAATCCTGAGAGCTACAGCACAAATCTAAGCACCCGTGTGGACGATTTCACCACTTTTCGTGGGACAGAACTCAGCTTCATGGTTACCACACATAGACCCACGAATTTGGCCCTCCCCAACAATGGCTCAATGCACAACTATTGCCCACAGCAGACTAAGATTACTTCAGCTTTCAAATACATTAACACTGTGATATCGTGTACTATTTTCATCGTGGGAATGGTGGGGAATGCAACCCTGCTCAGGATCATTTACCAGAACAAGTGCATGAGGAATGGCCCCAACGCACTGATAGCCAGCCTTGCCCTCGGAGACCTTATCTATGTGGTCATTGATCTCCCTATCAATGTATTTAAGGTAGGAAGTAACCACAAATGCGTTTGCAGGTTGGAACATATGCTCTGATTCCACAGTTGAGAGAGGTGCTGCAGACTTTTCTGTCCTTTGGAATTTCAGTCTGTGTTTTTACTGAGAGCCATTTCTGCTCTCTTAAAACTGGGTGACATTTGAAATTTTTATTGTTTGTTAAATGTGACACTGACTTTCTAACTTAATTGTTAACAAAATAGTATTTCAGGGATGACTCTTCAAAGTCATGGTCTTGCATGAATGGGATTCTCATGCCAGCCATGAGCTTGCTGGGTAGATGGGCAATCTGGGGAAGATCACTGGATTTTTCTGACATTCCATTTCCAGGGTAAGACCTGCTGAGCCCAAAAAGTACTTAAAATAAATTTATCTTCAGTTTCGGTTACCTTTTCAATGTGATGCTATTCGGAAGCCCGATATCCATAGTACGGCTTGAAATGAGAAGGGCTTATTTTATTTTGACTGTCTGGATGATTGAAGGCAAAGGTCATGCTGGCTTCCGCAGTTAGGGCAACTGAGGGATAACGGGTGCACGAGATGGCAGGCCAGTGGTGACCTCGCTGAGCAGCATTACTAAGCATCAGTTTACTGTTGCCTCCCGCATTGCTTCCGCTTACATTCAAGGAGCACCTACTCTGTGCCTGCTGCAGAGCTAGGCAACAAGGATCCAAAGACAATCAAAGTTAGAGCCTGAGTGGGAGAGGAAGAGAACTCACCCCCTGTTGGTGTGATCACCTTGCTCTAGGGACTAGTTAGTACCAAAACAACTAAAGCCAAAAGGAATCAGTTATTCCATATTTGGTCTAGTGGTTGTGTGGGGGAAATTGCTGCAAGAATTCAAGTGAGCTAAAATTCAAATGAAATTTCATCATCTGTGTCAGATGTTTTAGAATGTCTTTATTCCTAGCACAGGGAAAGCACTTTCCTCAGCCTTTAGTTTTTTGTCTTCTATGTATTATCTGTAGAAACAAAACTATTCTGAGCAAGAATATTCTGAAATATGACTTGAAATGGAAAGTTTGTCAGTTGAAGACATGATTAGTTTTAAGTGAAATAGTGGCATCTTGGTTTCAAGTAGATACACTCCAACTGTGGTGAAATGATACTAGCCTACCAGAAAAAGCAGTGGTCTAACCATAAAGATGAAAACAATGATGAAAATTTTGAACATTACAAGGAAAAATCATCTCAAAATTACTCCAATACACTGTTTGCAAAATTGGGGAAATTAGACAAAATGGGGAAATTAAGGGACTTCCCTGGTGGTCCAGTGGTTAAGATTCCACCTTCCAATGCAGGCCAGTGGTGACCTCGGGGGGCATGAGTTCAGTCCCTGGTCGGTGAACTAAGATCCCACATGCCACGCAGTATGGCCAAAATTTTTTAAAATCACATACCATCTCTTTCCACAGAAGAGCATGAATACATGTGTTTTCTGTTTGAACTCAAAGCAGGATTTCAGAACCAAATTAGGAGGCAAAATTGAAAATATGTAAATAATTTTAAATATTTAGCATATGCTACAGAATTTTTTTCTTTTAAAAAGGTTTTGATTTTCTCCTAGTGAAATATTACACATACTCAACACGACTTCCTCGGGACATCTCTCTTTAATAAGAGATTTGAAAATGTTGACTTGACTCATTCACAATCACGGTGCGGGGTATTAAACATTTTTTGTTCACACTTACACAACTAGTTAACCAACCCATTATGGCTCAGGAAAATAACATAACCATCTCTGATTAATAATTCCCATTTGACCATGTGCAAAAGCAGCTTTTGACATAACCATATCTGCTGAGAAGGAGCCTTGCTTATCTCTTTGAGGTGCTACCTGCTCTTCACGAGACTAAACTTCATTTCTATTCCGTAGCAACATTTTAAGTCAGATCATCTGAAATATCTCCAAATTCGGTGAAAATTCCAATAAAACTTTGTTTTACATTCATACAACAATGGGAAAAAACTGACACTTCCTTATTTGACCTTATGATTTTTCCATCTTGGGAATCCAATACTTTATATACCTTATTGTAGTTCTCAACAATGTGGACAGTTTGATGTGTTTTTTCATAGCAGGAGTACATTTGTATAATTCCTGTTTTTCTAAAACTCATGTAATGAGTCCTTTAACCAACATTAATTTTAGAAAGTAAACCTTTGGGGTTAAAGAAATAAATACTCTTTAGTCATTTCAATCTTCTTCCAGAGGAAAAGAGAAAAGCATTGGAGCGAACAGAAAAGCCTCACAATATTTGAGCGTTATTTCTATTTCCTCCTGGCAGTCCATTCCTCTAGGTTAGGAAACCATAAGATGTTACTGTTTCTCTGACTTCTGCCCGGGAGAGTCAAGAGAAATCCTTCTAAGCAATGTGTGCTCTAGGTCCTCATGCCTTTTCTCCACAGCTGCCTCCTGCTCTAAGAGTCTGATGCTTTGGAGTCTCATATATCAGACCTGTGGATTCCTCTGACCATGTCAAGCTACCTCTGCATTGCAGGGCAAAGTAGTAGCCATCCAGTCTCACTTTACCATTATGTTTAGGTACTGATGAAAAATGCATAGACTTGAAGAACATTCTATTAAAGGGATGCATGAAGCTTCTTTATCTCCCGTATTATTAGAATTAGGGTGAAAGAAGAATGGTTTAAAAGATCTGCTATGTTCATCAAAGAAAGATAAGTTTTCAAATCGCACAGGTCGTTGTGTTTAACAATTCTATCAGTTGCTTTTAGACTCAGTTTTAAGGTGTCTCCAGAGGGAGAACATTGCACTGAGCTAGGTTAGAATCAGAGTGAGTGAAAGTAGTATGAAGATTGAATCTTGGGGCAAGTGAGACTTGCTGATTAGACTCTAGTAATATTACAAGAAAAAGGAGAGCACATGACAAAGTGTTCTTTCTATTCACATTTTATTATCTTTCTCTCACTTTGAAAGAGTTGTACTGAAACTGTTTCATATATTGATATGCTGTAAAACACAACTGAAAATCAATGCAGCAAGTATATCAGACGGCTAGGCTGTTTCTGTTCTGTCATTATCCCGTGCAGTTAGTGCTGGGTAGCTTTGGATCGTCTGTGGGCATGGAAGAGGGGTTCACTACACATCTGAATTTCCAAGTTTCCTAGCTGATCTCTATAGCTTCAGGACTTCTTCTGCCAGGCTGTACTGGACTTTGCTTGTACTTATCGAGTGCTGCTCTGCTCAGAAACCCCCAAGAGCTCCTGCTTCTTACTGGTTCCTAACACGCATGTGCAGCTCTTGTCCGAATGTCATCATTACCCCTAAGTAACATTCTCTGCCCTAAATGTCATTCTCAGAGAGGCTGGATATAGTCGCCAAATTGCTGCTGCTGAAGCATGTACAGATCCTAAATTAAAAAATGAATTAGGTCTGGAGTTATATACATTTCATAGAGAAGAAATAACCCAGAAAGTGGAGAGAAATTCCTCTAGCCCTTGTTTACACTCGTGCACGTGCACACACACACACACACACACACACACACACATACATACACTACCTGGTGATAAAAATCGGACAGTCTGAGACAATAAAATGTAAAACAGAAGGAACCAAAAGATGCAAATAAATGCCAATTACCTTCTTGGTTTTCAAATGGCAATGTTAAAGAAACAGTATTATTTATCAAAGGATTACTCTAATTTGGAATTGTGCAAAAAACATATCATTAATTTCATGAGCAGACTGACAAAACCAGGAGAGAGGAAGGAAAAGGAGTTAGTAGACCCTTTCAAATGTTCACACTTGTAACCCAAACTGATGATGGATTCAATTTGTCAAGAAATTACACTATCTGATATGCTGAATTTTCAAGGAATGCAAAAAGTTAGGCAAGTAGATTAATCTGTATACAAAATATTTACATTCATTACAATGGCAAAATAATTAAAGCATTGTATCTGTGTTTAGAATCCAAAAATGCCCCCCAATGACTAAATGCCAATATAGATTAGAAGTATAGAATTTAATAATCATATTCTTTAATGATTTATTTATGCCCTAGAGTGTCACCTATAGGGAGATGGGTTTTAATTTTGAATAGAGTGGAAACCCTAAAAGTGATGTTTGTGCATGGGTGGGCCAAAGTTTGGTGTCATGTGCTTTCAAGATAACTGTCACCCAGATGTGCACACGGATATGCCCATAAACCACTGCACCTTAGCCTCTTAAGTAGAAACAGAAGTGTGGAGAAATATATGTAGGAGAGAAGTAGAATGGAGAGGATGGGAATGATGGTCATGGGAAGGGAGAGGCAGTTGAGTCCAATGACTTGACATAGAAATGTTGGCACAGCAGGGAGGTGGAACCAGTGACGTCATAGATAATACTGTAGATGAATAATGTCTCCACTTAATGTGTGGGGTAAAGCAGATCTCTGAGAACAAAGGAAGCAGCCAGTGATACATCCAGTAATCAGCTGTTGACTATTTTAGTCCACTCTAAGCAACCACCTCTTCCTGAGGACAACAATGAAAAATAAACAAAATTTCTGTATGAAATTATCAGGAATATTTTGCAATGAAAAGCCAAGATTCCCAATATGTTGCTCTGGCAGAGGATCTGAGCAATGTGGAAACCAGAGACATTCACACAAAGCCAGTTTATCTCCATATTCACACAGCCTTTGACATCTTGTGCAACTGGGATCCATCCTGTTGGGGCAGCCATACAAAAGTTGTTTCTTGACACATCAAGAAACACATATATATGTTGTGATAAACACATATCACAACATATAAGTTGTATGCCTCAAACATAGTAGCTGTTCAATTAATGCTTTTTGATATGATTAAAATTAACTTCTTTTTTTAATTGAAGTAGAGTTGATTTACAATGTTGTGTTAGTTTCTGGTGTACAGCAAAGTGATTCATTTTTATATATATATTCTTTTTCATATTCTTTTCCATTATAGGTTATTACAGGATATTGAATATAGTTCCCTGTGCTATACAGTAGAACCTTGTTTATCTCATTCTATATATAATAGTTTGCATCTGCTAACCCCAAACTCCCGGTGCATCCCTCCCCCACTCACCCTCCCCATTGGCAACCACAAGTCTGTTCTCTATGTCTGTGAGTCTGTTTCTGTTTCATAGATAAGTAAAAAATATGGGAACACTTCACAAATTTGCATGTCATCCTTGCCCAGGAGCCATGCTAATCTTCTCTGTATCATTCCAATTTTAGTATATGTGCTCCTGAAGGGAGCACTAAAATATACTTGTAATCAGATTTTTCTGAGACCTTCAAATTAAAATATTGATGATGGTGATGATGTTGATTTGTCAGAGGGATTCTTTGTTTACAGACAAGGCATAGGGTATTATCTGTGGTCTGCACATACTACTCCCCCAAGCTGATCCAATTACACACCGTTGCATATGTGATAGATGTTTGCCTTTTACTCATCATCAAGCAAATAAAAACAAGCCTTTCTCAGGTATTCCAGTAATAGCGCTATAATCGTAAAAGTAGGTATAGAAACTGTATTCCCGGAATTTTAAGAGAGAAAATGTTGTCCCTTCACCAAGCTCTCTGTCCCTTGAAGGTGCATTGCACTCCAGCTCATCGTGTCCTGTTAGATAGCTCTGACCCTGCCTCATCTCCAGGCACCTCTCTCTTCATGTTTTTCATCTACCCCTCTTCACTCCAGCTAACCAAGAGTACCAAGATGATCCTTCTACCTTGAATATCTTCCCTCATGCCTTCTCTGGCTTATTCCACTTTATTCTTCAGATCTCAGCTGAAGCATCTCTTTGTCTGGCAAGTATCCCTAACATAGACTAGGTCAGTGCCTTTCTCATGTGCTCCCATGACACCCTCTAGTAACCCCCTAAGAGCATCTAACACACGCTCTGTTGTGCCTGCCAATTCGCTTGCCTGTCTGCCCCACTAGACTGCAAGTCCCCTGAGGCACACTGCCATGATTCTCATTTATCATTGTATCTCCACATCCAGCACTGTGCCCAGCTTTCAAAATATTTGATGCATGAGCAAAATACTCATTTTGCTCAAATACTCTATTTGCCTCTGTAAGAATGTTTTTCTCCCATGCAATTCCGGATCTAAAGGCAGACTTGCTTTTTGAATTCACTGAATCTCTACTTTTTTCCTGCAGACCAGGGATGTCTCAGGGTCCATAAATCTGTGAAAAATCTGTCAGCCTAGAGTTGTTTTCCCCTTGTCCCTTTGTCTTTAGAAGTCAAGAGTTCTTGTTTTGTGGTTCCGGAATTATATTGTTTAATTTCCTCTCTCTCCGGTACATATAACCAATTGAAGAGTCACTTTTCAAGATTTCTGTGCAATAGGCATTTTTTGAGCATAGTTGTAATTGTGGTTTTGATTGAAATATTAAACCTACAAGTGATTTGGAATATCAAAATGAACATTCATATCACAGACGATTTTAGTTACTAATTTAGAGAACAGGAAACATGTTGATTTTCTAGCATGGCTAAAACACAAGCACACTGCAAAAGTTCATTATGCTAACCAGCTGACTTAAGGATATATGTACATATAAAATAACAGAGTGATACATTTATTACCCAACTTGCTGTTTGTTATAAGGAAGTTGCTGTCTGGAAAGGCTTCAGAACCCTCTCCAACTCTACCTCCCCTTCTGACTTTTCGTTTCCTGTGTCTGGGAACCTCATTGCTTTCTCTCATGGTCCTGTTAAGTAATTATTCTCATGTGAGGTTACTGGGCTAACCCTCAGCATTTGGTTCACAGCACAGTTATTCCTGTTTCAGGGATGGGGGATGGAAACCATCCGTAACTGCAAGATCGTTCCCATGGCTGAGGAGGGAGAGATGGATTCAGTCCCCTTCTCATTAGGAAGGTGTTGGGCTGTGTAAAGCATCGTGGTTGAAGATATTCCTCCATCAGACACTTCAGATCACAGAAGAGGTTGCTGTATAATAGTGATGCATAAATGTTTTACTTTTGAGAAAAGAATTTTCACATACACACTGTGTGTGTGTGTGTGTAATGTTGCAGTAATTCCAGCACTCTGTGCAGTAAAAGCAGATGTCCTGGCTATTTTATTCTGAAATATTTCTAGAGTGTCTTTATCTTTTGAGTTGCTAGCATGTGAGTGTTATTTTTTTATTATGACACAAAGTTTATACAGTTCGTGTAAAGCGTGTGTGAACTAAAATGAAAGAGGTATGAAGTTTACTGTCTCTGAAGTTGATTTGAAGACTAGAGTGGTTAGATAAGGAATGTTCTAAGAAATTCTGTCAAAATAAATTTGATATACAGCCAGAAATTCTACAACTGCTTTCTGGAGCTACCATATTCTCTTGAGAGCTAGAGTAACTGCTTTCTATAGCTACACTTTTATTTTTAACTAGGTCTAGTTTTTCTTGGAAAAACTTTCCTTCATTATAAAGTTAATAGTTGAAATTAAACTCAATAATAGAACTGAACGTATCATTCAATGTTAATATTTGATAGCCTTATTTTTAAATTTGAACATCAAAGATTTTACAAAACCACATGCTCTAAAATATTTATTTAAATTCGCAAGGTTTGAAATCCCCAGTGCTCCTGAACTCAAGAAGAAAAATCAAGTGTGCCCTCAGATTTAATACCGTTTTTGTGGATGTGCAAATTTAGAGGTTACTTTGTATAATTTAAACTTCTCTAAAAGTTTCATCCACATTTTTTGCCATCACGACTTACTTGGAGACTAGGATAGATAACAGAATCTACTCAAATCATGCTTCTCACAACACTTATCTTAAACACGGGAGTCCTATTATTGGTCCGGCCAAAAAGTTCATTTTGTTTTTTCATAACATCTCACGGAAAAACCCAACTGAACTTTTGGGCCAACCCAATATTTTTTAGGTCAAATTTTATACTAGAAATTAATGCGGATGGGCAACTGATTGGCTATTTGGTTACTCAGTTACATCAGGTCTCTCTTCTCTGAATGTTCTTCATTTATTCATTCATAAATATTTATTGAGCTCCTAGTATATACCAGTTACTGGGGAAATAGCAGTGAAGAAAAACAATCATCCTTGTCTTTGTGGAGTTTGCATTCTAGTAGAAGAACAAGACAACAGGCAAGTTAATAAGTAAATATATAGTATGTGAGATAACTGCTAAGGAGAAAAGTAAAATAGGGAAGAGAAATAAAAGAAGAGGAAGAGGGTATTCATCTTAGTGTGAGTGGCTGAAGAAGAGCTCAATACAAGGTGACGTTGAATAAAAACTGAACTTAAAAGGAGCAAACCATGCCACTATCCAAAGTGAGAGCATCCAGCCGAAGGAAGTGGCAAGTGCAAAGGCCCAGAGGCAGGAATGTGCCTGGAGGGTTAAAGAAGCAGCAAGGAAACCATGGTGGTTGAGTGGAAGGAAGAGAATAGTAACAGATGAGATCACAGGGATACTAGGGTAGGGCAGGTGATAGGGAGAAGCAGATAACGTGGGGCCTAACAATAGGTGACCATATAATTTATTGTCCAAACCAAGATGCTTTGAGAGTGAAAGTAGACACTATCAATAATTGCATCTGGACAAGAGGCATAAACCAAGACTCCTGGAAAAAATAGGAAGCGTGGTCACCCTGTGTATACACCTGTATAAAGCCTTTAGCCTTTTTCTCTGAGTGAGATAGGAAGCTTTTAGAAGGTTATGAGCAGGACTTCCCTGGTGGCGCAGTGGTTAAGAATCCACCTGCCAATGCAGGGGACACAGTTTCGAGCCCTGGTCTGGGAAGATCCCACATGCCGCGGAGCCGCTAAGCCTGTGTGCCACAACGACTGAGCCTGTGCTCTAGAGCCCGCAAGCCACAACTACTGAGCACACATGCCACAACTACTGAGCCCGCGTGCCTAGAGCCCGTGCTCTGCAACGAGAAGCTACCACAGTGAGAAGCCCATGCGCTGGAATGAAGAGTAGCACCCGCTCGCCACAACTAGAGAAAGCCCATGCGCAGCAGTGAAGACCCAAAGCAGCCAAAAAGAAATTAATTAATTTTTTTAAAAAAGGAAGGTTATGGGGAGATGAGTGACATGATTTGGTTTACATTTTAACAAAAACATGCTGGCTACTGTGCTGAGAAGCATTTCCTGAATCGATGCAGGAAAAATATGCAGTCTTAAAGTATGTTATGTATACCAATTTATAACATGACCTAAAGCCTAATTACTATTTACTCTGTACCAAGCTAACTCATTTGATCCTCACAGTAAACTTATCCTATATGACTGTTGCCTGAAAATGAATAAACTGAGGCATGGTGTTTAAGGAATACCCTCAAGGCTACACAGTTAGCGAGTTGCAGAGCCAGGATTTGGATCCAGTCTGATCCCAGAGGCCATGCTGTTAGCTAAGCTGCCACATTGCTTCTCTTCCATATGCCTCATAAGGCAAACTTGATAGTAATCCAGATGTCCTCCCTAGTACAGAAATATATTTTCAAAGACTGTGTTCAAAAATAGTCATCCCCGCAACAGGGAAGACATATGGGAACATATGTTTATGTATGACTGATTCACTTTGTTATAAAGCAGAAACTAACACACCATTGTAAAGCAATTATACCCCAATAAAGATGTTAAAAAAAAAAAATAGTCATCCCCTTTTCTCTCCTGCATTAAACCCAATACTTCTTTAGTTGCTTATTTAAGACAGAAGTGACACACTATAAAGGAAGATGTGTATGAAACAGAGGTTGCTCTCCAGAATAGCATTTACGTTGTAAGTCTAGCAGATTGCATGGGAACATCTGTCAAACAGATTTTTGTATTCCATACTCATTGTCATGTTGGTGAGATCAATCGACGGAAGGGAGCCAGAAAATAAAAGTTTTTAAAAATGAAAAGAAATGTTAAGTTCTTTGATGGACTGATTGCCTAGACATATACATCTGCTTATCTTCCCAGAGGAACACTTTTTTGCCAAATTGGTGTCTCATCCAGTTGTCATTGGAAAGGCTAGGCAATTTGTGGCATGAGACAGAAAAGTGAGTGTCTATGGCTATCCCAAGGTTTCAGTTGGCATAAAAACACCTGGTTTTATTGATAAAACTAAATGTTGCATTTCTAGATCTTCCTCCTTAGGAGTTGACCAGATGCATAGGAATTAAAAAGGTAATGTGAAAGCATAATGGATGACATTTGGGAATATGTCTCAAATGATATTTAAAAAGAAGAAAGAAATAAAATACCTAGGAATAAACTTAACCAAGGAGGTGAAAGACCTATACTTTGAAAACTATAAAACACTGATGAAGGAAACTTAAGATGATACAAAGAAAGGGAAAGATACCCCATGCTCTTGGATTGGAAGAATTAATATTGTTAAAATGGCCATACTACCCAAAGTGATCTACAGATTTAATGTAATCCCTATCTAAATACTCATGACATTTCTCACAAAAGTAGGACAAGTAATTCTAAAATTTATATGGAACCACAAAAGGCCCTGAATTGCCAAAAATATCTTGAGAAAAAAGAGCAAAGCTGGAGGTATCACCCTCCCTGACTGCAGACTATACTACTGTACAAAGCTACAGTAATCAAAACAGTATGGTACTGGCACAAAAACAGACATACAGATCAATGGCACAGGATAGAGAGCCCAGGAATAAACCCACACACATATTCAGTCAATTAGTCTTTGACAAAGGAGGAGGCAAGAGTATAAAGTGGGAAAAAGATAGTCTCTTCAATAAGTGGTGCTGAGAAAACTGGGCAGCTATTAATACACGTAAAACAATGAAATTAGGACATTTCCTCACACCATATACAAAAATAAACTCAAAATGGATTAAAGACCTAAATGTAAGACCTGAAACCATAAAATTCCTAGACGAGAACATAGAATATGCTTTGACATAAATCATAGCAATATGTTTATGGATTTATCTCCTAAGGCAAAAGAAATAAAAGCAAAAATAAATAAATGAGATCAAGTAAACTTAAAAGCTTTTGCGCAGCAAAGGAAACTATCAGCAAAATGAAAAGACAACCTATGAAATGGGACAAAATAGTTGCAAATGATATGACTAACAAGGGGTTAATATTCAAAATATATAAACAGTTTGTACAACTCAATATCAAAAAAATAAACAATCCAGTCAAAAAATGGGCCACAGACCTAAATAGACATTTTTCTGAAGACAGCATACATATGTTAACAGGTACATGAAAAGATATTCAGCTTTGCTAATTATTAGAGAAATGCAAATCAGAACAACAATGAGATCACCTCACACCTGTCAGAATGGCCATCATCAAAAAGTCTACACATAACAAACACTGGCAAGGATGTGGAGGAAAGGGAACACTTGTGCACTGTTGGTGGGAATGTAAATTGGTGCAGCCACTATGGAAAACAGTATAGAGGTCCCTCAAAAAACTAAAACTAGAACTACCGTATGATCCATCCCTGGGTTTATATCTGGAAAAAATGAAAATACTAATTTGAAAAGATACATGCAACCCCAATGTTCATAGCAGCACTATTTACAATAGCCAAGGTATGGAAGCAGATAAATGGATAAAAAAGATGTTGTAGGGCTTCCCTGGTGACGCAGTGGTTGGGAATCCGCCTGCCAATGCGGGGGCCACGGGTTCAGGCCCTGGTCCAGGAGGATCCCACATGCTGCAGAGCAGCTGGGCCCGTGTGCCACAGCTGCCGAGCCTGCGCTCTAGAGCCCGCAAGCCTGGAGCCTGTGCTCCGCAACGAGAGAGGCCACTGCAGTGGGGGTCCCACACGCCACAACCAAGGGTGGCCCTCGCCGTGGCTGGGGAGGGCCCGCGCGCGGCAGTGGAGACCCAATGCAGCCAAAAATAAATAAATAAATATAAATTAAAAAAAAAAAAGATGTTGTTTATATATACAATGGATTATTACTCAGCAATAAACAAAGAATGAGATTCTGCCATTTGTGGCAACATGGATGGACCTAGAGAATATTATGCTTTGTGAAGTAAGTCAGACAGAGAAAGGCAAATACTGTATGATATCACTTATTTGTGGAATCTAAAATATAAAACGAATGTATATAACAAAACAGAAACAGGCTCACAGATATAGAAAACAAACTAGTGGTCACCAGTGGTTTGGGGGGAGATAGGGGCATTGGATTAAGAGAGACAAACTACTATGTATAAAATAGATAAGCATATATTGTATAGCACAGAGAATTATAGCCATTATTTTGTAATAACTTTTAATGGAGTATAATCTATAAAAATACTGAATCACTATGCTGTACACCTTAAAACAATGTAATATTGTAAATTAACTATACTTTAATAAAATAAAATAAGCTAGAAATCCTCAATTTAAAAAAAAATTACAATGAAGTTTAATGAAATTGTTTCATTAAATCTGAAGCTATTTGAATAAGGAACTTTATTAACATCGCTATTTTTTTTTTTTTTGGCCATGCCGCACGGCATGTGGGATCTTCGTTCCCCAACCAGGGGTTGAACCCGTGCCCCCTGCATTGGAAGCGTGGAGTCTTAACCACTGGACCACCAGGGAAGTCCCTAATATCCCTAATTTTAAAAGCAAACTATATTGAGCATGTTCAAAATATCCAAAATCATTCCTTTCAAAATATAAAAGGTAATGGGCATACATCTCTTTGCCAAATATTGAATAGCATACTATGCCCCATCCCACATGAGTTTTATGTCAGATAAAGCAATTCTGTAGAATGTGTATTTTTAAAAATCTGGCCACTGTGAACTTTTAGCTTAGTTTCACAAAACAAAAATGTTTAGAATACTCCAGCGTTTCTCTTTCAAAATGATGTCATGTATGTTACAAATGCTGTGTTTCTCTGCCTATTTCCTCTGTTTCCACAAATTTGATGTTCTTATAGAAGGTAAATTTATGAAAATTTAGGGTAGTGTTACATCATTTAAGTGCCATAATACTTTGTAAACATTTTCGACATTTTATTGAGATGTAATATACATGCAAAAAAAATGTACATTAAGTGTCAGCTCTATGAATTTTCACCAAATGAACACATCTGTGTATCCAGGATCAGGAATCAGAACATTACCTGCACCCAGAAGTCCCTCGGTCACTAATTACCCAAACTCCCAAGGCAGCCACTTTCCTGACTTCTAACAGCATGAATTTGTTTGCCTACTTTTGTGTTTTATGTAAATGGAACCATATGACGTATGATCTTTTCTGTCTGGCTTCCTTTGATCAGCACTATGTTTGTGAGAGTAACCCATGCTGTTGAGTTTAGTTGTAGCTTATGCATTCTCATTATTGTATAGCACTTCACTGTCTGAAAATGCCACAATGTGTTTATTCATTCTACTTAGGTAGGCATTTAAATAGTTTCCAATTTTGAGCTCATATGAATAGTGCATCTATGGACCTTCTCACATGCATCTTTTTGTGTGCATATAGATTGCCGAAAAAATAAATATATACAGATATATAAAACTTAACATGTATATATAAATATATATAACACTTAAATATCAACATATATACCTATATACTAAATAAATGCTTTTAATATAAATCTTGATCATGAATACTTAAATATCAACACATATATTTATATACTAAATATATGCTTTTAACATAAATCTTTATCATAATCCTTTTATATTTTGATCAGTAATTTTGGAGAACCACCAGGGCATGGTACAGTACTGGGAACTAGGCAGAATTTCCTAGACAGAATTCTTTTCTAAAAGCTCTAAAGGCTTGCGTGGCATATGTCTGAACTTTGTTCATTATAATTCTTCTTGGCCTTTCAAGCAAATCTATTATCTGCCTTCATATTGGATAATCCCCAAATCAACTCACACATTTACTAAGTGTCTATAGAAAACACAAAGAAATCTAGGACAGCTGTGCCTCTGAGTGGCTTGCATTCTGTGTGAGGATACATATATTCCATCAAGTTAGCCTGAATGCCAGGCGAATGTTATAGTCCAGTGTTCTGTTGAAATTTTTGAGACCATTGAACACAATTTTACTGAAAAAAATAACATTTTGAATGTAAAACACCTATTAACATTTTCTTTAAAAACAGAAAAACTGTCATCTCTCCTTCTCCTAAAGTAATATATACAGCTAAACCAAAATTAATCCAATTAATCTCAAGAGACACAGAAATAAAATTAGGTTTCAGCATTTTCCATTACTGCTGCAGTAAATGGCCATTTATTTTAAAACTTTAAAACACCCCACGAAACACAGATTAAAAAGCACTGATTTCAGACAGTAAATGTTCTGAGAGTTTAAGTTGGATTGATGAAATTTTCCAGACAATCTCTCTGAGGTTATTTTTGTTAAATGACATATTTTGGGATGCCAGTTGCTAGGTAAAACTTGGAGGTTTAGTTGTAATCTGGTTACCACATTATTGTAAGACAAAATGGTAAGGGAGGGTTGTTATAGGAATTTACCAAATTGTAGCATATGAAGACAGATCTAAAAGAAAATCCTTCCTAACATCAACACCAAAATTTGCATTTCAACATCACATAAAAGAGATTTTATGTATCAAAACCACTGAGTAGATTTTAAATGGAATTCGATGGCGGTCTTACAAGGCCCTGAATACATACTGCCAAGAAGTTATTCAGAACTTTGTGAAATGTGTGAACACTGGGCTTTGCAGTCTTACGATTGTGCCTTTAAACTTACAGGATTTGTTGAAATTTTTCCTGCTTTTTGTTCTGAGGAAATAGTTACCTTCACAATAATATTTTTATTGGTTTCATGGAGTGACCTTAAAATGCCTCCAGCTCCTGGGTTACCGTAAAGGAGGGGAAGTAAATCCAGGGGGAAGTTTGCACATTAAGGTAATATTCCAGGGCCTAATTTGCAAGCACTGAGTACTCACCACTTCGGCTTGATCCTGTCTGATTCTCTGACCCAGGGGTGGGCAAACTACAGCCATGAGCCAAATCTGGCCCAAAGCCTATTTTTATAAATGAAGTTCTATTGGAACACAGCCATACCCATTGCTTACATAAATGGTTTCGACAGATACCAGATGGTCTGCAAAGCCCAGAATATTTACTATCTGGCCATTTACAGAAAAAGTTTATCCACCCCTGCGGCATCTCACCCGCTGCCCTGGCCCTGCTTTTACTTTTTTTTTTTTTTTAAGTTTATTATTTATTTATTTTTGGCTGCCTTGGGTCTTTGTTGCTGTGCTCGGGCTTTCTCTAGTTGCAGCGAGCGGGGGCTACTCTTCGTTGCGGTGCGCGGGCTTCTCATCATTACGGTGGCTTCAGATTGGGAGAAAATATTTGCAATCAACATGTCTAACCAAAGGAGTAGTTTCTAGAACATATTAAAAACTCTCAAAATTCAACAGCAAAAAACCAAACAATCCAGGCAGAAAATGGGCAAAAAAAACATGAACAGAAAATTTTCTGAAGAGGATATAAAGCTGGTCGATAAACACATGAAAAGATGTTCATCATTATTAGCCACTAGCGAAATGCAGAACTGAAACCTTGGTGAGATATCACTACACACCTATCAGAATGGATAAAATTTAAAAATAGTGACAACACTTAATACTGGCAAGGATGAGAAGAAACTGAATCATTCATACATCACTGATGAGACTGAGAAATTGTAGAAGCACTCTAGAAAAGACCTTGCAAGTTTATTATAAAACTAAACATGCAATTACCATAAGACCCAGCGATTGCAATCTTGGGCATTTATGCCAAAGAAATGAAAATTATGTTCATGCAAAAACCTGTTCAGGCATGTTCATGGTAGCTTTATTTGTAATAGCCTGAACCTGGAAGCAACCCAGATGTTCTTCAGTGGGTGAGTGGTTAAATAAACTATGGTACATCCATTCCATAGAGTACTACTCAGTGATAAAAAGGAACAAGCTATTGATACACACAACAACTTGGATGAATCTCAAGGGAATCATGGTGAG
The DNA here is from genome assembly GCF_039906515.1 of Pseudorca crassidens. Lineage (NCBI taxonomy): Eukaryota > Metazoa > Chordata > Mammalia > Artiodactyla > Delphinidae > Pseudorca > Pseudorca crassidens. The sequence continues at coordinate 128,363,312 of NC_090299.1, read as the reverse complement.
TAGGAAAAAAATAAAGCCTATCTCAACAGATTACATACTATAATTCCATTTATATAACATCCTTGAACTGACAGAGTTATTGAGATGGAGGACAGATTAATGGTTGCCAGGGGCTAGGGAGTTCAAGGGAGAGGGGAAGGGAGTGTGGTTATAAGAGGTCATTATAAGGGGTCCTTGTGGTGATGGACCTATTCCATGTCTTGCCTGGAGGTCGATACACAAACCTACACATGTGATAAAACTGCATAAATACAAATAAATCAATGAGTAACACGGGAGAAATCTGAATAATATCACTGGATCATATCAATGTCAAAAAAATGGTTGTACCAATTTACATTCCCACCAGCATTATATGAGGCTTCCAATTTCTCCACATCCTCACCAGCTTATTATTGTCAGTCTTTTTTATTATAGTTATTCTAATGATGTGTAGCGGTAGCTCATTGTGGCTTTAATGTACTTTTCCCTTAATGATGAATGATACTGAGCATTTTTCATTTTCATGTACTTAGCTATTTGTATTTCTACTTTGGTGAAATGTCTATTTAAATCTTTTACTCTTTTTAATTATGTTATTTCTCTTTATATTTTTTAATTGTAGGCGTTCTTTACATATTCTGGACGGAAATCCTTCATCAGATATATGATTTGCAAATATTTTTCCCACTCCGTAGCTTTTCTTTTCATTTTCTAAATGCTGTCTTTTGAAGAGCAAAATTTTAAAATTTTGATGAAATCCAATTTATCAAATTTTTTTCTTTTATGGACATGTTTCTGTGTCATATCTATGAAATCTTTACCTAAGCCAAAATCACAAAAAATTCTCTTATGTTTTTTTAACAGTTTTATAATTTTAGCCATTACATTTAGATCTATGATCACAATTAATTTTTGTGTAGTATATGAGGTAAACTTCTAAGTTCACTTTTTTGCATACACATATCCAATTGTCCCAACACCATTTACTGAAAAGACTATCGTCTCCTCAAAGAACTGCCTTGGCACCTTTGTTAAAACTTAATTGATGATAAATGTAAGGGTTTATTTCTGTCTTTTCTTTTCTAGTCCAATGACTTATGTGTCTATTGTTATGTCAATACCATCCTGCCTTGATTACTGTAGTTTATAGTAAGTTTTTAAACAGGTACTATAAGTCCTACTTTGTTGGATTTTTTTTTTTTCAAAAAATTTTTGGCTATTCTGGGTCCTTTACATTTCTATATAAATTTTAAGATCAACTTGCTAATTTCCTTGAATTTACCTAGGAATTGTATTGACTCTTTGGATGAACTTAGAGAAAATTGCCATCTTAACAATGCTCATCCTTCCAATGCAAAAACATTTATTTAGGTCTTTGATTTCTCCAGTATTTGGTAGCTTTCAGCAAACATGTCTTATACTTCTTTAGTTAAATTTATTCCTAAGTATTTTATTCTTTTTTTGATGCTATTTTGAATGGAATTGTCTCAATTTCATTTTTCATTTCTAGTATATACAAATGCAACCAATGTTTGTATATTGCTGTGGTAGCCTATGACCTTGCTGAAGTCCTCACCATTATACTTGCAGCATCAACTTTTTTCCACAGCTAGTGTGTGATGGCGAAGAATGCAGTGACTCTTAGAACAGTTTGCACCAATAATGCAAATGTCAACCAGTAGAAAAGGCAATCATCTCAGTGTTATCTTGACCTTGCAGGTCCTATGAAAGGTTCTCCTGAACTGTGAAAAGGGATCTCCAGGGGTCCTCAGGCAACACTTAGAGAACCACTGATCTAGATGGTCCCTAAGCACCTGTCCAAAGTCTAAAATGCTGTAATTTTTCATATCTAAGATAAATGTTGTTTACCAAACTTGTCTTAATAACATTTGCTTAAGTCACTGATTTTCATGGCAGTCAATATTCCTTAGACAATTGCTGCATGTAAAACAATGTACCAGGTGTTCTGAGAGAGATGAAAAGGAAATAGAACATTGGCCCTAATCTCAAGGAAATGGTACAAGTCTCTCTCAGTACTCAAGTGTCTAGGAAAGGAAGCCCAGCTAATTAGTAGGCTAATTACATTAGCCCCCAAATTTGTATGTTTTCTGTTCTAGGTAGCACTAAAAATAAACAAAATACTTATAATGGAGATACAGTATGTGTCGAATATCAAGACTGAGAAGTAAAACTAGGTTAAAATCTGTTATTCTTGACTTATACAATTTAATGTTATCTCATTTCCGAATGACTGGAAATAAGACAAAGTAGGATCAAACTCATTTTCAAATCTTTTAATTCTTAATTTTACACTATGATTTATAACAGACCCTTGACTGGAAGCTTAAAATAGCCACTTACCTACTGTTTTCTCCTGCATTTTACTTATAGTCCGGGTTTACAGTATGGTGCTTATAGCTCACTGGGCAAATTTTCCGTATATCTTAGCTTCTCCCTGGAGAGGAATAAAATACTGTTCATACATTCGAGGTAAATAAATAGTCTCAAGACTTCACCTGTGCGATTCCACAGGTGCTGACATCCTTCATCCTATTGGGTAGAAAAAAGAAAGGCAAAAAGGACTAAAATACTCATAGTTGGGAAGAATAAAAGAGAAATTGGGAAGACAAAATTATTCATATAAAATGAAGGGAGGGATTGAGGTTAAGCGAGTTTAGGGATAAATGGAGTTGCTAATAGTTTCAGTGAAACCAGCTGCAGACTGGAGTTCTGATATGAAAAAAAAAAATCGTGCAATTTAAGAGCTGGCAGAGAATTTAGAGATAAGAAATGTTGGGCCAGAACGAGATTATATGGCAGAGGAGGAAGGCAAAGCCCGAAGATTTCTGACAGGGCTAGAGCTGGAAGCCAGAATTTCTAACTTCCCTGCAGTATATTACATCCTTCCCTCTTCTGAAACTTTAGTGGGTGAACTGTTTACATGCACGTCATTCTTATGTGAAGCATCATTACATGACTGGTAACTCAGCCATCTTGAGCAGGTCTTCCTAATTCACTTTATACCTCAGCTATTGCAAATTGTCTTATTTCCTAATGAATTTGTTATTAAATATTCAAAATCACCTCAACCTTATTTACTGTAACACATCAGCTTCAGCATCAATAGTGTTCTTTTTTCCCCAAAAGACACATATGGTATCATTTTCTTCATGCCGCATACCGTATCTTAGTTGGGTCATCGTTTCCATCAACACAGGATAATTGTGACCACATGACATACTTTACAATGAAGAACTAACCTCAGTTCTTAAGATTTCACACATTACATCATTATATAGGCAGCATGCTTTCAAATATGCCGTTGGCTTTTGCTTTTTTCTACTTATTACCACCTTCCTGATAAGTGCTTTGGGGCTACTACCTAAATCTACATGTGGAAATCATTACCAGTTTGTTTTTTGTTTTGTTTTGTTCTGCTTGTTTTCGCCTGCATGTTTCTTTTAAATAAGCACTAGCATGTACTACCATAGAGAGTGCTGATTAAAATAAACAGTAACGTTTTTTCAATAGGTTTTGGGTCTTATTGTGTGTCCAGGTCAGAGCACTTATTTTCTATAATTAACTGTCTTTTCTCCATCCAGGAAAAGCCGGGTTCATTCTTTCCAGTGTAACTCTTCTCTCCATTATGAATTAAATCCTAAAATACTGACACACACATTTGGCACTAACCTATACAATTTTGATACTGAGTGCTTCTAACTTTTTTTTTGAAAAACAATTAATTCTTCTCCATCCAATGATCCTTTGGTTTTAGGCATACCAAAAAAGTAGAAGTCATAAATCCCTTGATTCTAGATTGGCATCCTTACAGCAGCTTTATCAGAGATATTTCTTTTCATTCCCAGCCTTCAGGTGACTGACATTCTTGGGGATAATAAGCCCATATCTTGGGTGAACCATCTTTCCTCTAAGGAAATAACCTTCCTGGGTTTGGAACTTGGTTTTAGAAAGTATTTTTTCAGGACTTCCCTGGTGGTGCAGAGGTTAAGAATCTGCCTGCCAATGCAGGGAACACGGATTCAAGCCCTGGTCCGGGAAGATCCCACATGCCGCGGAGCAACTAAGCCCGTGCGCCACAACTACTGAGCCTACATGCCACAACTACTGAGCCTGTGCTCTAGAGCCGGCGAGCCACAGCTACTGAGCCCGCTCGCCTAGAGCCCGTGCTCCGCAACAAGAGAAGCCACTGCAATGAGAAGCTTGCACACCACAACAAAGAGGAGCCCCCGCTCGCCACAACTAAAGAAAGCCCATGCGCAGCAACAAAGACCCAACGCAGCCAAAAATAAATAATAAATAAATTTTTAAAAAATTAAAAGTATTTTTCCCCTTTTTTTTTCTCTCCTTCACCTGGTTGTTATTAACATCTATGTATTTCAGATTCTAAAAAGTTAAGACCTCAGCCAACACCGAAACACTGAATATTCAATGGTGAAATAGATGAATAGTGGGTAGTAGCAACAACCTCAAGTTTTCTAATCTAAGTGCAGAGTAGCTGGAGCAGTTCCTCAAAACCCATCTCTTACAGGAACTAACATTCACAGCCTGAGATGGGTCAGGCCCTGTTCTAAGGGCTTTGCCTGGATTAATTCATTTCACACTCCCGTCAACCATATGGCATAGTTTTCATCTCCAGTTTTCATTGAGGCACAGTTCACTCGCGTAAGTCATGTAGGGTACAAGGCCTCCGGGTTCCGGAGCCTTCTTTGGCTGAGTTCCCACAGAATGTTGCTTGCAGCTCCTTTAGGGACCGTCACACCTGTTCATCTTCTGGGTAGTCATTTCCTTGTGAATGGGGCCCTTTGTACCTGTGGGGTCTGCCACCCCCCTGTACCTGGTAACCTGGCTGACCGTCCTTCACAATCTCACTGGAAAAAACAGACAGAAAGTAGAGACTGATAACCACAGGCCGTGCAAATAGCTCACACTTCCAGATACTTACTTCTGCTAACTGCTTTCTATGGATTGTCTCTTCTGTTACACACAGTAACCCTGTGAGGTAGCTGCCATCACCATTTCCATTTTCTAGAGGAGGAAACTGAGAAGCAGCGAGGATAACCAACATGCCAAGGTCACACGGTGTGAAACATAGCAGAGCTGGGATTCAGTCCAACCCAGGAAGTCGAGCTTCAGGGCCCACGCTCTTTGCTACACCAAGCCACTTGCTTTCATCAAAAGGAGTGCTTCTCCATCCCCCCAGGTCACGGAGGGCACCCAGAGTCGAGAACATCTGTGGAGTGTCTGCTCTGCTCTAAGGACGTCATGCTTTCCAAATTCTTGGGCTGGTCGGGAGGCAGGAGGAACCTGTCAAAGGAAAAAGTGTATGGCTAGGGTGGAAGCCACGGGTTTTGTTCTATTTATTTGATTTGATTTCTGTGAAAACTCTGCCTCAATCCGGAAGCAATTAAAGCATAAGGGAAAGGCAAAATTCATTCTCAGTCATGCAAAGTGATTTATTTTATTGTAACCAATTTGAGATTTGCAACAGCCAGAAAACATGTTCTCATGGAAGGCCTGTCCTGGGCACCGCAGGCTTTATTACCATCCCAGTCTGTACTGTTGGGAGATGTAGAACATCTTTACTGGTGATTCGACTATGTACCAACTTCTACATCCCAGCCCCTGCCCCAGAAAGAAAGAAAACCTCAGAACCCCACTTTCTGAAGACTGGTACCTGGTCCGTCATGTCCAGCTTCAAGTGACCCAACAATAATCCACGTTGAGGGGAAGAGAACATGTTATTTACTTTGAGGGTTCCAGCTATTACAGACTATGTTCATAAATCCCTTATTCCTTCCTGAGATGGGTGGGGTGGGATGAAGGGAAGGAGAAGAAGCCCTCATCCTCACCAGATGGGCTAGAAAGAAAATTAGCACAAAGAAAAATGCACCGCTGGTTCTACTTATCGCATTATGAAGATGCCATGACAATAACAAAGATAATATCCAAGTAATGGCATTAGCATCTGGAATGGATAAAAAGAGGGGGTAAATTCATTTATATTATCCTTTTCTTCATGGTCATGAATAATTGGTACATTTCAGTTTATAATTACAAACTATAGCAGTTCACTGCTATACAAACTATACAGTGCTATACAAACTATAGCACTGCACGTCTGTGCAGTGTACGCTCAGCTTGTGGATTCTCTCGTAAGCATTGTCCCATTTGAGCCTCCCAGCTGGTCATCATACCGTTGTGGCAGGTATGAGAGCCACCCCATTTAACAAATACAGGAATGAGACATAACAATGGGTAAGTGGCTTACCCCAGGTCACTGTTGCTAACAGATAAATCTTGTATTTGAACCTAAGTCTTACGAAATGACAATCTAAGTTGATTTTAAGGAAAGAACAGCCTTATTTCATAATGCCAAGCTGGTGAGGCCTGGGACATTAGGCCTGGGACATGAGAGTCATGCACACCAGTTAGGGCACCTGCCTTTCTGTACTGATGGCTTTAGGCACTATCAGCATGAGAGGCATGCAAGCTACGCGGCCCCAAGCCATTATGATTTTTTAGTCATGTCTACATTATATTCTATTTTCTGCTCATCCTGCACTATCTGGCTGTCAACTAGCCATCATTTTTTTACTGATCATGGCATCTCTAGAGCAGAGGTTCTCAAAGCAGAGGTTGGTGGACTAGCAGCATCCGCATCACCTGGGAACTCATTCGAAGTGCAAAGCCACGGGCTTCCCTGGTGGCGCAGTGGTTAAGACTCTGCCTGCAGATGCAGGGGACACGGGTTCAAGCCCTGGTCCGGGAAGATCCCACATGCCGCGGAGCCACTAAGCCCGTGTGCCACAACTACTGGGCCTGCCCTCTAGAACCCACGAGACACAACTACTGAGCCCACGAGCCACAACTACTGAAGCCCGCGTGCCTAGAGCCAGTGCTCCGCAACAAGAGAAGACACCGCGATGAGAAGCCCGCGCACTGCAACGAAGAGTAGCCGCCGCGTGTAGCAGTGAAGACCCAACGCAGTCAAAGAAAAAAAAAAAAACAAGTGCAAAGTCTCAGGCCCCACCTCAGACCTACTGAATCAGGAACTCGGTGGGGCGGGGGCGGGGGGCGTGGAGCAGTGTGGTTTAATAGGCCCTCCAGATGATGCTGGACCTGCTGAAGCTTGAAAACAAGTGTGCTAAAGCAGTGATTCTCAACCTTGGCTGTACACTGGAATCACCTGGAAGCTTTAAAAACTTCCGGGCTTGTGTCCCAACTCCAGAGATCCTGATTTAATTGGCCTAGGACAGGTTTGTTGTTGTTGTTGTTTTGGGGGTTTTTTGCGGTACGCGGGCCTCTCACTGTTGTGGCCTCTCCCGTTGTGGAGCACAGGCTCCAGACGCGCAGGCTCAGCGGCCATGGCTCACAGGCGCAGCCGCTCCACGGCATGTGGGATCTTCCCGGTCCGGGGCACGAACCCGTGTCCCCTGCATCGGCAGGCGGACTGTCAACCACTGCGCCACCAGGGAAGCCCTAGGACAGGGTTTTTAACCTCAGCGCTACTGACATTTTGGGCTAGATAACTGTTCATTAGAGGGCCTGGCCTGTGCATTGCAAGATATTTAACAGCATCCCTGGCCTCTACCTACCAGATGTTAGTAGCCTCCCAACAATTTGTAATAACGAAAAATGTCTCCAGACGTTGCCAAATGTTCCCTGGGAGACAAAGCACCCCACAATGAAGAGCAGTCATCTAGGGGCATGGCCTGGGCATTGGTATTTTTAAAAGCTCCCTCAATCATTCTAATGTACAGCCAAGGCTGAGAACCATTACTCAGGCGGGTTCGTATTAATGAGTAGCTTTGGATGTGCAATGCACAAATAACAGAACCACTTAAAAAGAACAGTAAAAATGGGTGTAAAGTAAAAACAAATCAACCTGCGGGGAAGACTCAGACCGTTCACCCGTAAGTCAAGGACGTGAACTTCAGGGCATACATTTCACAGCAACCATTTGGCGCCTTACATTTTTGCTTACTTTCTGGTGGTCAGGTATGTTCCAGAAAGCTGACATAAGCAGGTACGTTGTACATACCATCAATAAAAGATCACAACTAAGTAGAAATTGCTTTATACCAAATATAGTAGTGGCCAGACATCCTGCTTTTGAATCTAGTCATTCTAAAAACAGGGTGCCTATTGGTGGATCATGTGGTAGAAGTCCTTAGGTAAATCTGTTTCGACAGGTTAAAAAACGCAGCCTGTCAATTTTATGTTGATTTTTCCACAATCCGAATCAGCCACACAAATACAGAATTTCTCCATTCATTTGTGCCATTTAGTAGTGCTTTCGTTTTCAGGTGGAGATCAGGACTTTAATTATGTTTCAGCTGCAGAAAATTCCCCTAAGAAAAGTCCTAAAGCAAAATCCATGCTCAGCAGATGACCCTCTGCTGCCTAGATTGCCCTGTGCTGTTCCTCTGTGGTCCACTTGAGAACCCGATTGGACCATAGGACGGGCGTCATCTTCAGGTGCCTGCTCTGTGGCTCTTATCAAGCTGGACGGTCTCAGCACAAAGGGAGGGCTCTCCAAGCAAGTGTTTGGCAACCCCTCTTTACCGTGGACTTTTCAACAGAATGGTACTCTCCCACCTCCTCCAACAACTAGTTGAACGGTACATTGTTTGTTTCAACATAAAGAGTGGAAATACTACTTTCAGATACTTTTAAATGACTTTTAAATAGAAAGTAAATTATAAGATGAATGTGTTTTCTGTGGAAAATTGGTGCTATCGAATTTCAAAATGTGAAAATATTTCCCTGAATTAGTGAGTTGAAATCATTAATTTGTTCAACACCTACTACATACGAGGTACTGTGTGATGCCCTTGGCAGTTATAAATATGAGGGTTACATAAAAGCACAGATCCTCTCATGGCAAAAATAAGCTATGACTGCTCCAAGGTGCCAGATTTACCCTTGAACCAATCCGACTTGTTAGTTTGTCAGAATGGTTTGGTTTTTCTTTCATTGAATTGATATTAGCTTGTTAACAATAATGAATTCAACTAGTTCTTCTACCATGGTCTCTTTATGCTAAGCAGTTCTTTATCTTTTCCTATTCTAGTCTAAGTGGTTTTCCTCAACGTGCTTTTAAAAAATCAAAACATTTTAATTAGGCAATAGAACTGCTTCCCAGAAGTCTGCTCTAGGAAACAAAATCATAAAAGACTGCTGGAAGGTATTATTTCCATAATGTTTTGACTTTAAAAAAAAAAAACAGGATTTATGTACATAGGGAGTTTTCCAGAAGAAAACACAATTTATAATTAACAGTGGTTGCCTTTGGGCAGGGAATTAAGGGGTCTTGAATAGAAGGGAGACTTAACTTTTCATTATACAAGTTTTTATACAGCTTAACTTTTACCATTTTAAATATTCTATTTTCCATTTTAAACGCTAGTAAATAACAGAAAGGATACATTTCCCATAGTCCTTCATAAGCTCCAAAATGCCTCTTCTAAATAAGAGAAAAATAGGTGAGCTATACTCTATGTCTCTTTGATGTCTTCCTTTTGTATATGTTTTCTTGCTAAGACAGAGTGGGCTGAAAGGAGTCTTTGAATCTAAGATTACTCCAATACTGGTTCCATTAAAGAGGTTAACAAGCAGGTCCTACTTGAGATTGGGTAGTTAAGCAGGGCCTCTTTGAGGAAGCCAGCTTTAACCAGAAAGAGAAGTTGCCTGCAGGTAGGACCCTAATTTCCTGCTGGCAGCATGCGAACAGTTACTATCCATATATCCCTTGAGAATGAAGTGGATATACGTCAGGGATGTCTACACTGTGATTGTACCTAAAATTTTTTTCCAATGATTTCTTTCATTCTCCTTTGTCAGTAATTCCCAGGAAGAATCAATGCTGGCAAAGAAGAAAAAAAAAAAAAGAACAACAAAAATAACCAAACACCTATTTGTGTCCAAGAAAGACAATTCTGCGATCTATTTGGTGCTCACCAACTCCATGATATCTTTCTCTTGGGTGCTTCCTTTATACCTAATCCTAATTAAAAGTTTAAGCAAGCATGAAAAAAAAAATATTTCAATTGAGATTGGAAGGGCCTGAAACAATACATGCTCTGTTGTGGGTTCTCCCAGATCATTTTTCTTAGCACTTGTTACTTAGACCTGCACAGGATTTCAGAGTCTCCCCTGTTAAGCCAGAAACATTCTTTTCTTTTCCCTCATTGTTGGATGTGTGAATTGGGAAATCCATCCACGTAGATTTCAGGATCGTCTGTCTCTGGGAATGAACCAACCATAACAATTCAACTGTTCCAAAACTTATAACAATCCTTACCCATTTTAATTACATCTCTCTAGTCTTTAGTGGAGAATTACAGTTCTGGGACAAAATACTAAACTCCCACTGTGTAAAAAGTAATTTTCAGGTTTTCTTTTTAGGGGGTGATTCATCTCAGAAATAATGTTTTATGTGTTTACTTGCATCAGGCATTCATAACTAGCAATCAGCAATGGTATAATTATTTTTTAGCTTCGTGAGAACTGTCAGAGTTTAGGGCAGTATTTCTGTGAAGAGCCTACTGCTTGTCTTTGGACAAAGGTATTTATGGAAATTCTGAGAAGACACCAACCAAGACCAGTTAGAGTGAGAGGAAGAAGAGACCAGCAGTAGGGCTGGATTGAAGGAAAAGGTCTTTTAGAAAACTACTCAGAAGAAGGGAAATATGTTTGAAAACCAAAAAGAGAGAACATCAGAAATTAAATCAAACAGGATCTTAGCCATAAAAAATAGAATTATAGATAGCCCTATGTTACTAAACTCACAAAATGCATTAGTTCTGATTTTGTATTTCTCGGGTAATAGTTTCCTATCCTCTTTCCATGGACTTATATGAATGGCCACGCCAACCATGAAATTAAACCTACTCTTTTAGAAATAGTAGAACGAAATTGGAAGGTCAACTTAGAGTTACTATGGCGATAGGTACTCTGCAAAAAAAAGAAGTTTGTCAAGTTAGTACAGTATTATCTCCTATTGAGTGGAGTACATTTAAATTCTGAGTCACTAAGCAAACATAAGAAAGGACATCAATACCATTTTTACTCGTGAAAAGGCATCATAGATATTCAGCAGAGGCTTCCTCCTTTTAGGTAGCTGAGCTATTATTTAAGGCCATGCTTCTAGTACGATACCTAATTAGATATCTCTAATTAGATATCAGCAATTCACAGAGGATTTATGTTCCTGCTACTCACCACAGCCACTAGAGGGTCATCACCCTCTCCCTGGAGCAAAAATTTCAAATTGTCAACATGGAAGAATAGATGTCCCTGCGAATGCTACAAACGGGTCACAGTAACCACATTTTCTTGTATGATAGAGGAAAATCTGAGCCTAAATAAAGATAGGCCACTGGTGTCACACCTGCTGAAGCAGGGCAGCAAGTTAAGCATGGAGGAAAAGGTGAGTTTCAAGTGGCTTTAGCTGTTAACCAGCTGGCAAGGCCAGTGCATTCTAAACCACTTCACTTTCCCAGTATTCTCCAGAACATCTTATTCAGAGCTTTGGCTGCTTCTCAGGAGATAATATAATCTCCCAATGCCACTAGCTGAAAATGATTCATTTCACTCATGATTTAGTAAGACTTGATCAGAGATGACTGCCCGCTTCTCAGTTAAGCCGTCGTGCAAACCCCCAAATTTTGCTCCTCTTTGAAAATCAGGCGGCACGACTACTTCCTATAAGATCAAAGTCTCATCTCTTGTTATGATATTTACCACTCTTCACATTGTTCAGGATTTTAAAAATTGCTGAGGCTTTAAAATATGGAAAAAAAAAGATGATCATAGTCTATTGCTACCACACTAACTGAAAAGCATAGTGAACGATACAATTTAGAAGTTTGGAAGCCTAATTAGAAATATAAGTGTCCGCGTATCCTATGCTGGCTCTGCCATTTCTTACCATGCTCTTTCCTTTTTTCAGCTGCTGGCTGGGCGCTGGCCTTTTGATCACAATGACTTTGGCGTATTTCTCTGCAAGTTGTTCCCCTTTTTGCAGAAGTCCTCAGTGGGGATCACCGTCCTCAATCTCTGCGCTCTCAGCGTTGACAGGTAACGTGGTTCTTTCCCTTTACTCTGTTGTTGGGTTGAGAAAAGCAGTTTTGTCAGAAAGAAGAGAACTCGAGGAGCCTTGAGAATTGGTGTTCAAGACAGTTGTTCATTAGTTCCCAGCAATGAAAATACTAGCGATCTTGCTCTACTGTTTAGAATTGCTTTCCACAGTTGTTGATTACCAGCCATCTTTGGTTCAGGCAACTTGTACCGAGAGCATTTCACCAACTATATCCATTTGACATCCTTATGGCAACGAAGGAAAAAGGAACATGTTAGATGGAATGAATGTTGGAAAAGGAAATTCTAGGACATCCACATTCTGTATTTTCAATGGTAGATTTCTCATTAGAAAAAAGAAGATACTGTTCAATTGTGTTTCTAATGCTTGATTAGTTGAACTGAGTGGTGAGTACTCAGAATTATGTTCTAATCTATGCTTTTCTGAATACCTGAAATGCTTCCTAATTTTTAAAAAGAGGACAACAGAAGCACCCCTTGATCCAACTCTGAAAAAAACCATCAAGTATCTCAGAGTCTTTCCAGAATTCTTCTCAAACATGGATGTCAAGGCGTCAAGAAAGAAGTCCTTCTGAATTCCATGAACTTCTAGAAGGTATTTTCTATACCTTCTAATTTTCATAGCAGGAATTATAAAAAATGAAGTTAGGAACTCTATAACACGTTTTGTGGTGCTTTTCTATATTGAAAATAATCCTTTGCAAATGCTGTTTAATGTCTTATTTAGGTGGTTTACCTACAATTTAGAAGAGGTTTTCATTTTTCCTTTCACACTCTGACAATCACTTTATCAGAGCACCTAAGTCCCATCAAAATAGAAATAAAAGTCCCACTTTCTTAAAGAACATTTTAGTGTTTACAGATATTCATTATTTATCATTAACAATTAATTTTCAGGACCAAAAGTGTTACTGTTAAAACATAAAAATACTCATTCCATTGGTAGTAGAAAGTTATAATGGTATCCTTGTTATAAATTTATGGTTATAATAATTGTGAAACACTAAACAAAATGTTTAGTAGTGTTATTAAAAATAAATTTATTGCTGAAATTAAAACCAAAAAATTCCATTAGTAGTTTAAATTGCAGTAATGCTATTGACAAAAATGCTACCACTGCAGTGGTAAACACAAAGATCAGAAATAATTTCATCACCTATTAGTAGGATTCACAGTGATTCCCAGGAAAACCTGAGGTCTACATAGGTTTCTTCTGCATCATATCAGATGTTAAGGGCTGCTGCATAAAAATATTTACATACAATAGATGGCCACTGTATCACTTTCACTTGACAGATAATAGATTATGCTACTGTGACCATGTCCTAAAAAATTGAGCAAGCATTTATAATCTGGACTTTATTCACTAATGAATTCTCATTCTGTTGTTCCCACTCCTAGCACCCCAATAATATCATTTTGTCTTGTAACTAAAGTATTGTATTATCTAAAAATTAAAGTCATTAAATTATATCTATTACATTACTAATACATGAAAAATTTTTCCTACCTGTATTTATCGAGTTGTATATTTAGAGATGTAGCTAGGTATTTTCATTATAATATCCAATTAAAATTTTAAATTATAATATAACTCTAAAACCCATATGGGGAAAAGAAATAAGAAAATGATCATGACAATTTTTAAAAGAATTACGTTTCCTATACACATATTCTTCCTATATGATATTCTTAAATGTTATAAAGCTACAGTTTTGAAACAATGTGATACACACACATAAACACATTGGCAAATCAATGGGAAAAACAGAAACAGGTGTCAGAGTGTACAAGAACATATTATTGGCTGAAATCACTTTAGTGGGGAAAGGAAAGATTCATCAATAAACAGTGCTATGTACCATCTGGGGGAAAAAAACATGTTAAAGTCTTATTTTGTACTATATATCAGTAATAATATTTATAATTATTACCATTTATTGAGTATTAGTATGTACCAGGCCCTGTTAAAAATACTTTCCAGAAATTATTTTATTTAATCCTTATAACAACACCTGTGATGGTGCTATAATTATCCCCATTTTACAGATGAGGAAGCTGAGGTCGAAAGGGCTTAATCAAGGCCAATTGGCTACTAAGTTTTGGAGCCATAATCAAAAGTAGTATGTGTTCTTAACCACTATGCACAAGCATGCAAAAACTCAAACCATAGAGCAATAGAAGAAAATAAACCAATATCTTTTTGATCTCTAGAAAAGGAAGACATTTTGAACCTAAAGTGGATGGTAGAAAATCTGAATAAAACTATAAATGCATTTCAGGACATAAAATTTTAAAACATGAATATCAAACATTCATAAAATTAAAAAACAAATAAATAAAGCAATAATCCAGGGAAAATATTTGCAGCAAAACTACATGTTAATATTCTTGGTATTTAAAGAAGCCATACAAATAGTAATTAAAATCTTACTACTTCCATATAAAAAGGGCATGAGTATAAAAATCATCAAAGAAGAAACTAAAATGACTAACATATGAATCATGTTCATATTATCAAAGAAATTCTCATTAAAAAGCATGTTTCTCAAAATCTGGCAGTAGTAGGGAATTGAACAGCCCTTCCAGAAACTAAAGTCCTACAAATGTTTTTGCCTTCTGACCCCGTAATTACAGTTTTTACGATCAATTCTATGGAAATGATCCAAAATTTGAACAAAGAAGTCAGGTACAAAGATGTTCCTTACAACAGCAGTCCCCAACCTTTTTGGCACCGGGGACCGGTTTCATGGAAGACAACTTTTCCATGGACTGAGGCGGGGTGGGGGGGATTTGGTTTCGGGATGATTCAAGCGCATTACATTTATTGTGCATTTTATTTCTATTATTATTACATTATAATATATAATGAAATAATTATACAACTCACCATAATGCAGAATCAGTGGAAGCCCTGGGCTTGTTTTCACTTGCCACTCACTGATAGGGTTTTGATATGAGTCTGCAAGCAATTGATCTCTGTGCAGTCAAACCTCTCTGCTAATGATAATCTGTATTTGCAGCTGCTCCCCAGCGCTAGCATCACCCCCTCAGCTCCACCTCAGATCATCAGGCATTAGATCCTCATAAGGAGTGTGCAACCTAGATCCCTCACATGCACAGTTCACAGCAGGGTTTGCACTCCTATGAGAATCTAATGCCACCGCTGACCTGACAGGAGGCGGAGCTCAGGCAGTAATACGAGCGATGGGGAGCGGCTGTAAATACAGATGAAGCTTTTCTCGCTCACCCGCCACTCACCTCCTGCTGTGCAGCCCTCTTCCTAATTGGCCACGGGCTGGTACCCATCCGTGGCCCAGGGGTTGTGAACCCATGCTTTACAAGATCATTTAAAGAAAAAGTTGAAAGCAGCCTTGTATTAGGGAAATGGATAGGGATGTTAAATGCAATTTATATGTATAAGTATATGAATATAAAATTCCTTGAAAGGAATATGATAAATATTAGTATTAGTTATGTCAAGGGATAGAGTAACAGATGTAACATTCTTCTGCAAGCAGAAAAAAACTTATGAAAGTTTATTTTATTTTCTGTGACCCATTTTCCTTATTTATTTCATGCTATTCCCTACATTTTATTTTTCTCATCTGCCCAGCTCATTCCTATGACCTTTATTTTAAATTAACACTAATTTCCTATGACTGGGTAGCTCTAAAACGTAAGCATATGTAGGCCTGTGTGTGTGTGGAGAAATACAGGTACATGCCCAGCTCAGAGTTACTTCCATGCCTACTCTTGCCTTTACAAAAGCACCATCAAATCTGGGAAAACAGCATTTTATTTAAAAAATTAAACTTTGTCCCAAAGTTTAGGTAAAAATAGGATGATAACGAGTTTTAGGAAAGGGCCACTCAGTGTTCTAAGAAAACTGCACCTCCGAGGAAACATCTAACCAAACCCAGACAAGAACAGCCCATGACAAACAAGAATGAAAAACAGGAGAAGGAACACAAGGAAGATGCTTGGCTCCTATAAATAGTAAAACCTTTTTTAAGGCAGCTGGGTATAATCCTCTGAGAAGAGAGGCATTGATGAAAAGAGAGGCCAAGGAGAGGAAAGAATTTGCTTGGTTTGATAAGAAATATAGGCAACTTTTCATCCCTGCAATATATTTTCTTGTTACAAAAATTAGAGTGTATGCTCTGAGTAGTGTTATGTGCCATGTTATAGTGGTCCCTTTTGTAGTTCGTATGAATCTATTTAATAAATTTTTTTCTTGATTGAAAAATACTTTAGGGCACTTATTCCTCAGTGATATACTGTATCATGAATTATCCCTAGATTGAGAAGCATAATTCATAATATAGTTCAACAGAGAGACTTGGCAAGAAGGGTATGAGGTACAGACATGAAGAATCAGGCCCGGCTGCTGTTCTTTAGGAGTTTCCATGGTTGTGAAGACAATGACCTGGGAACCAGGGAGAAAGAAGTGCACAGGGAAGTGTTCAGGCAGTTGGATTCCCCAGCCAGCTAAATCATCAACATCCTCCATTCCTTCTCTAGCTCACCTTGTTCTGCTGCCTCTTTCTCCCTTGGGGGAACCTCAGAGGATGATTTTCCTGAGCTTCAATCTCCCCAGTGTAAACCCTACCTTTAGGCAGGGAGAAGGGGGTGGTGGGAGATGATGGGATGGGGAAATGGAGGGATTAGGTCATAGATTCCTGTTTCTGGTATAGGAATACCTCACCCACACCATGTCCTCCCCTACCTCATGCATGGAGAAAAATTAACTCACTGTTCAATCACAAGCTGTCAGTTATGTAGCACATGAAATGTTCTTGGTTTGAAAAAAGAAAGAAAGAAAAAAGAATGTCAAGCATTTATTTCATTAAGACTTAACCTCAGTTTTAGATCAACGAGAAGAACTGTTTTAAAATTCTACTTTCGCAAAAATCTGCCTGAATCCAGGAGGTTTTTTCTGGGTAATCAACTCACCGTCCTTTGTTCCCTGGGTCCTTTCTTTATTATTTTTACATTTCATTTGGTACTGACTCTCAACTTTGGGACCGGTATGTAGGGAATCTATTTTGACATTTCTATTTCAAAAGCTTTCACACTAGAGAATGAATCATTCACACTTGATTTCTGAAGATAAGATACAATTTGCTTTCAATCTTGATTCAGTTGCATTATATTCTTCTAAAAATAAGAAAATGCCTTTATTTAAAAAAACAAAAAAAACAAGGAGTAAAAAGAGGGAAATTGGAACCTGTTATGAATCAATTTGCAACTTGGGAATCCCTGCTTTCATTCTATGAGCTGAATCAAATTACGGCCCAGGAAGAGTTCCCGTGATTTCTTTGGTTTTGTTTTTTAAATATGATGATTACGTCTCATTTCAGAGTTGTTGTTTTTGAGGGAAAATAATGAACATAACTATTCATCCAAGTTTTATACAATTTCTCCATTACTTCATTGATTGCTCAGTGAATACTAATACTTTAGGATCAAAGAAAAAGTCTAGCTTCCTTACTCCAGGCTTTTAATCTGAATAAGGTTACAAGGCATCCCTTGTACCAGAATGGGATGACTTCCCATTGTTCATTTCAACTATGGACTTGTCTTATTAAAGCTTTTCACTAATTCTTCCTCAAATCTATTATTTATTTTTATTTCACATCATTAGTTACTTAAGAATAAGATAAAACAGGAATTTCAGAAAAAGACTGGGGAAATTTAGAAACAAATTTTGACCTCTATCCAAGCTTTAGCAGTGAAATAGTTTTGTCTAATGCTAAAGCAGTATACTTCTAAAATGAATGAATTTTTCCCAACAAAACAAGAATAACCAGCCATTACCAATAGTGCAAATAGGTATTCTTACCTGCCATAAGTGACAAGCTTTACAAGTTACTCTGAGTTTGTTTCAGGGGGAAAAAAAGAAGCGGCAGGGATTGGGAAGAGGAATTCAATGCTATTCCTTGTAAGGTTAACAGTCATGTTTAAAGCAGAAAATGATGGGGGTCAGACCAGTAAAAAAGGTCTGGGTACAGTTCCAGATTGTACTTAAAAGTTGCCTAGGGAAAGAGGCTGTAAAAAAGATATAACTCTTAACAACTACTCCAGATGATGTGTAATTAGATACCTGGGAAAGTTGTAAGGATCCATTACTAACGCACTTTGATTTGCCTCAAACTCAAAGCCAGTTCTTCATCCCTCATTTCAAGTAATTGCTTAGTGGTCTCTATGATCTTCTCAAAGGTTTATCCTAACTCAAGAAAGCATGGAAGTGATTTTCTAAAAAACTTCATTTTTACTTAGACTCGGGCTTGGTTTCTCCTTATTCTCCTGGTGCTATGATTTTCCTTTCACGCTGGGTGTAGGGCAACTTGGGATCTCATTTGGGGGTCTGTTCCCTGTCGCACATAGTTATTCGTTCTTTTATTTCTATTGTCAAGATCAGGTGACTGGTTAATCTTGCTACCTCATTTTTCCTTGATAACAAACTACCCCCAAACTTAGTGGTTTAGAACAACCACCATTTACTTATTATCTGACCATGTTGTGGGTCAGGGATTTGGGCAGTTCTTCCGCTCCTTGTTACTTCGACTGCGGTCTCACGGTGGATTTCAGTTGGCCACTGAGCTTGCTTCATGGGTCCAAGACTCACATGACTGGCCCCTTGGCAAGAACAGCTGGACACCTGAGCTCAGCGGAGCCCATCTCCCTCTCCATGAAGTCCAGGGCTGTCCAACACCCCTCCAGCGGGCTCAGGGCTCCAGGGTGGAACCTGCTGCTCCATTCAGAGGCCAGGCATGAAACTGACAAAGCATCGTTCCAGCTGTGCCCAGCTGGTCAAAGGAGCCACAGGCCAGCCCAGATGAAGGACCCAACTGAAGAAATGTCCAAATATCTGCAGCTATCTTTCTTTTTTATTATTATTAATTTTTCTTTTTTTGTTGCTGAAGTATAGTTGATTTATAATGTTGTGTTAGTTTCTGGTGTAGAGCAAGGTGATTCAGTTATACATATATAAATATATATTCTTTTTCAGATTCTTTTCCATTATAGGTTATTACAAGATATTGAATATAGTTCCCTGTGCTCTACAGTAGGACCTTGTTGTTTATATACTTTATGTATAGTAGTTTGTATCTGCTAATCCCAAACTCCTAAATTATCCCCTCCCCCCCTTTCCCCTTTGGTAACCATAAATATGTTTTCTATGTCTGTGAGTCTGTCTCTGTTTTGTAAATAAATTCATTAGTATCATTTTTTTTAGATTCCACATATAAATGATATCATATGATATTTGTCTTTCTCTGACTTACTTCACTTAGTAGTCTCTAGGTCCATCCATGTTGCTGCAAATGGCATTATTTCATTCTCTGCAGCTATCTTTTATTTTTTTTTAACATCTTTATTGAAGTATAATTGCTTTACAATGTTGTGTTAGTTGCTGCTGCATAACAAAGTGAATCAGCTATACATATACATATATCCCCAAATCTCCTCCCTCTAGCATCTCCCTCCTACCCTCCCTAACCCACCCCCCTAGGTGGACACAAAGCACCGAGCTGATCTCCCTGTGCTATGCAGCTGCTTCCCACTAGCTATCTATTTTACATTTGGTAGTGTATATATGTCCATGCCACTCTCTCACTTTGTCCCAGCTTACCCTTCCCCCTCCCCATATCCTCAAGTCCATGCTCTAGTAGGTTTGTGTCTTTATTCCCGTCTTACTCCTAGGTTCTTCATGACCTTTTTTTTTTCTTCTTAGATTCCATATATATGTGTTAGCATATGGTATTTGTTTTTCTCTTTCTGACTTACTTGACTCTGTAGGACAGACTCTAGGTCCATCCACCTCACTACAAATATCTCAATTTCGTTTCTTTTTATGGCTGAGTAATATTCCATTGTATATATATATGCCACATCTTCTTTATCCATTCATCTGTCGATGGACACTTAGGTTGCTTCCATGTCCTGGCTATTGTAAATAGAGCTGCAATGAACACTGTGGTACATGACTCTTTTTGAATTATGGTTTTCTCAGGGTATATGCCCAGTAGTGGGATTGCTGGGTCGTATGGTAGTTCTATTTGTAGTTTTTTAAGGAACCTCCATACTGTTCTCCATAGTGGCTGTATCAATTTACATTCCTACCAACAGTGCAAGAGGGTTCCCTTTACTCCACACCCTCTCCAGCATTTACTGTTTGTAGGTTTTGTGATGATGGCCATTCTGAGCAGTGTGAGGTGGTATCTCATTGTAGTTTTGATTTGCATTTCTCTCATGATTACTGATGTTGAGCATCCTTTCATGTGTTTGTTGGCAGTCTGTATATCTTCTTTGGAGAAATGTCTATTTAGGTCTTCTGCCCACTTTTGGATTGGGTTGTTTGTTTTTTTGATATTGAGCTTCATGAGCTATTTGTATATTTGGGAGATTAATCCTTTGTCAGTTGCTTCGTCTACAGATAGTTTCTCCCATTCTGAGGGTTGTCTTTTCGTCTTGTTTATGGTTTCCTTCCTGCAGCTATCTTTTAATCCACTTCACCTGGCTTCTCTATAAAGTTCTTCATGCTGGCATTTTGCTCCCAAACCTCTGTATGGCAATTGGTCTGCCTAACACATAGGAGACACGAATCATAAACAAACATTACAAAGGGTCACGTTTTCTCAATTAAAGATGTGCAGGGCTTCCCTGGTGGCGCAGTGGTTGAGAGTCCGCCTGCCGATGCAGGGGACACGGGTTCGTGCCCCGGTTTGGGAAGATCCCACATGCCGCGGAGCGGCTGGGCCCGTGAGCCATGGCCGCTGAGCCTGCGCGTCCGGAGGCTGTGCTCCGCAGCGGGAGAGGCCACAATAGTGAGAGGCCCGCGTACCGCAAAATAAAATAAAATAAAAAGATATGCAGACATAAAGATATGAGTGCCACTTTACCTTATGGAAGTGGCAAAACTGAAGAAAAATAAATTTTAATGAAGGCAAGCATTGACAGGCACTTAGGAGAAACATTTTTTAAAGGTACTTAAGCTACTTTTGCATTCCCTTGATTTAGTAATCTCACTCAAGATAATTAACCCAGGAAAATCATTCAAAAAGAAAAAAAAATCTGTACGTGCAAACATATTTATAGGCATGTTATTCACAACCTTGAAACACTAGAAATGATGTGATCATAGGAGGAAGATTTAGGTAAATTGTATCAATATCTTGTTATACTGGGTAGCCTTGAAATTAATAAATGCCATGCCTATGTAGAAACATGAAAAGCAAATAAAGCCAAAAACAAAATTGTAACTGACAAGATTATAATATAATTATATTCAAACTACACTTATGAGAATAGAAATGGGCAAAGAATAAGAAGAAATGAAAATAGATTTTGCTGAAGTGATCTTTTGAATTGAAGTTTTCTTTTACACTGTTTTAAAGTACATTCAATAATATTTATTTTCAGTTTAATGAGTTTCCCAGATCATACCTTAAAGATTGAAAGACATGCATTTAATGCCTCTAGCCTTGAAAACATGTAAAAATCTATTTATAGACACATACAGTAACAAACATCTTTACATAAACAAAACATGTAATTTATTCTTGTATTTTGGCATGTCACATGACAGAGTTCACGGTGGTGTCATGGGAAAAGACTCCCCTGGGACTTGGCAGACCAGAGCCCTGGCCCAGGCGCCCCACATTCACTGGAGACCAGGCAGAGGACTTGGTGACACACCCCTCCTCAGGTTCCCAAAGAGAACACAAAGGGAGAAATTTCAGCCCAGAGGTCCTGCTTGGTTTTAAATTATTGTGTTCTAGGATTCTGAAAGTATTAGCTCTTTATCTGTTGCCTAATTCAGGGCTGGCTTGAAAAATAAGAAACTCTTTGGAATGTATATTGGCTTTGGCCAATAAAGACAAATGCATGGTAAGGAAACGAACAAAGAAATATTCTTAATTCAACAGATATTTATTCAGCACCTATCGTTGTAGGTCTTGTGACCAACATGCAAGATGTCTGCCCTATGGAGCTTATATTCAAAAGGGAGAGGTGGACATAGAACATAAACAAAATAAATAAGTAACATATTTGATTGGTCCCATAGTAGTAAGTGCTATGGAGAAAAATAATCAGGCTGAGTGGGACAGGGTACATCTGGAGGGGAATCTGGCAGTTTTAAATAGGGTATTCAGGGAAGGCCTCTGTGAAAAGACACCATTGCGTAAAGATCTGAAGGAAGTGAGGAGGCAGCTCTGAGGACACCTGTAGGCATTCCCACTGGGGTGGGAGCCCACTGGGGGATCTGAGCAGAGGGGTGACATGATTGGCTTACATTTTAACAGGCTCACCCCGGTTGCTGTGTTCAGGGCAAACTGCAGGAGGGCGAAGTGGACACAGGGAGACCAGTTAGGAAGCTATTACAATAATCCAGGCAGGTGGTAACTGGCGAGATGGTGAGAAGTGGTTGCATCTGGATACGTTTTGAAGGAAGAGGTTGCAAGGTTTGCTAAAGAATTGGATGTGTGGTGGAAGAGAAAAAGAGGAGGGAAGGCTAACTTCAAAGTTCTGGGCCTGAGATGGTAACGACTAGAGAGAAGGCAAGGAAGGGGGCAAGGAAGAAGACCAGGAGTCTGGTTTGGGTGAGTTTCAGTGCCTATTAGATATCCGAGTGGAAACCTCAAGTAGGCAGGTGGATATACAAATCTAGAGTTAGAGGTGAGGCTCTAGGCTAGAGTTATAAATTTGAGAATTAATTATCAGCATATAGAGAGTTTAAATGATACTAAAGCCATGAGACTAGATGAGATCACAAAGAGAGAGGGTGTAGATAGAAAAGAAAAGAGGTGCGAGGACTAAGGAGAAATCCAACACTAAGAATCTGAGGCATGGGCATGATCCAGCCAAGGAGATGAGATGGAGTGGCCAATCCCATCAGCGGGAGGAAAACTAGCAGAATGTGGTCAATGCCAAGTGAAGAAAGCATTTTAAAGAGGAGGGATTATTTCCGGAATAGTTTTTGTTGGCAGGCTCTTCATAATCACACCTAGTAAGGAGAACATATTGTGTATGATCTGTTGTGTCATTATCACCCAAATAGAAATCATTTTGGGAACATCCAGTATTTCTTATTTTCCACACCTTTCTGCACCTCCAGCATCACACGTGAGTGTTTCTAATCGCTCTTATGGTTGTTTTCTCATCTCATGGAGATGTTATTAAGATCAGTGTGATTACAAATGGGAAATATTCTAATTCTCAGTCATGTGGGTTAATGAAGGAGCAGACTGATTATGAATCATTTGCTCAACTAGGCACTAAAAATTACTTCTATTTATTTTTAAATGTTGAATTCACACTGGATTATAGATATGTCATATTCTGGGAATTCATGGGCACATTACAAAATGAAGCTGGTCTGTGAATATATTTATCATTAGAACGTGTAGATCACATTTTCTTACTAAACCACCTTCTATCTCCAATCCTGCCTAAGAAATCTGGCTTTCTCTCTTAAGAGATAAAGTGTTTTATTTACATCACCTTTCCTGATAAGAGGAGGGGAGAAGAAACAGATATAACTTATGGACAGCCTTGGGATATAGACATTCTGTCTCCGTTCCTCTTAGCTTTTACTGGACATCAGGCTGCCAGTCTAATAAGGCAGCAAAGAAAAGTAAACAGAAATAGAAAGCAGAATATATAGCAGTCTTCATCCCACTGGCAATAACCATAAATTTTCAAATGCAGTGTTGGCTACATTGTAAAAGGATTTTCTTGGTCTGTTTGCATAGCTGTATTTTATTCCATTCTGAACTAATCTGGACTTTTTCAGAGATTCTTATTGTACACCAATCTTATTTATCCTAAAAATCTTTTGCAAAACATTTCTCCAGCAAAGTGTGCTGTATATATGCCACGTGGCATCATCGTGCATACCAAAACTATAGTTTATAATCTACAGTGAAGAACAGGTAGCATAATTCCTAGGAGTTGTGTTTTCACAGGTGTACGTTTTAGTTGTACTGAGACAGAACACTAACTATAAATGATAGGGGCTCATTTTGGTGGCTATGGGTAGCTTGTATCTTGCCTTGGTGCTGCTAACTAATCTTTCCCATTAAGCTGCCTGGCCTGCAAACCCACGTGCACCTGTCTCAACGCCTTGGTCTGTTTTATAGCCTTTTTCTGGCACTATCTAATGAAAGCTATTAAAAGAAAATGTTTCCTTTCCATTACAACAGCAGCAAAAATTTCAAGAATGAAGTCACAAAAATATTGTACCACAGGTTCCTTCTTAATAGTAAGTCTGAAAGCAGCACCAGACCATCATCTCATGTCAAAGAGCATAGTTTCTGAAACCAAAGTTTCTTTAGACTTAACATGTAAATGTGATTATTATCATAAAATATTAAGGTAAAATATAAGGCAGACACAATTTCTTAATGCCAGTTAGTGCTTTTTTTTTTTTTAATGTATTTATTTATTTATTTATTTATTTTTGGCTGCGTTGGGTCTTCGTTGCTACACGCCAGCTTTCTCTAGTTGCGGTGAGCCGGGGCTACTCTTCTTTGCGGTGCGCGGGCTTCTCATTGTGGTGGCTTCTCCTGTTGCAGAGCATGGGCTCTAGGTGCATGGACTTCAATAATTGTGGCACACGGGCTTCAGTAGTTGTGACTCGCAGGCTCTAGAGCGCAGGCTCAGTAGTTGTGGCGCACGGGCTCAGTCGCTCCGCGGCATGTGGGATCCTCCCGGACCAGGGCTCGAACCGGTATCCCCTGGATTGGCAGGCATATTCTTAACCACTGCGCCACCAGGGAAGTCCCCCAGTTAGTGCTTTGATTGGCATGATTGTTCAGTTATATTTATATCTTATGCTTCTGTATGAACCATTCTTTCCTATTAAACTGTAAACCCTAAAGTTTAGGAACCAAGCTATCTTTAGCTCAGTTTTATATAGTCTAGCACAGGGCCATATGGGAGAGATATAGTTATTCTTTGACATTTTCAAATATAATTATTAGAAATATTTATTTACTAAAACAGCCACCTGGTACAAGCCCACTTGTGATCATATTTCGAGGGTAGAGGAAGGGAGAAAACAATGGAATATCTATGGTCACTATTCACTTAAGGATATCTAGATCCACTTCATAGATAATATTTCGAGTTTTTTTAATATAGAAACAGAAATAAGACATTACCATAACAAGTACCAGCAGCTTTCACTACCCCTTCCATCATCCAATTTTCCCCCCAGCTTAATAAACATAGCACACCCATCTCTGCTGCCACATCCTAAATTCTCAGGAGATTTCGATGGGCCCCAAGTGAAGATCTCAGACTCAGGCCTGCCAGCCAGTTGAACTCCAAATGGGTAGAACTTTTAATAGCCCCACTTGTTTTTCACACCAGGACTCACAGAAAATTCCTAAAAAGCTAATGGTTGGTCACTGGCCAAAGGAAGGATCTTTCCAGCATTTATAATTTTCATTTAATTGAAATAAACTTAAAATTTCCTAACCACTTGGTACCATCACCCCCTTTTTTTTAGGTACAGAGCAGTTGCCTCCTGGAGTCGTGTTCAGGGAATTGGGATTCCCTTGGTCACAGCCATTGAGATTGTCTCCATCTGGATCCTTTCTTTTATCCTGGCCATCCCCGAAGCAATCGGCTTCGTCATGGTGCCCTTTGAATACAAGGGTGAACAGCACAAAACCTGTATGCTCAATGCCACGTCAAAATTCATGGAGGTATGAAAAGTTTAAAGGAAATTAACTGGGGAGGGGAGAAGGTCTTCATTTACCATCACCAAGATTTGTTGATATCTCTACACTGCCGAGTGTGGTTTACTCTGTTAGTTCAGTCAAATATTCTTTAATTGCATGAAAAGCAGATGTTAAACCAGGGCTTAGCTTCTTGAATAAAACAACTATTTTGTTTTCACTCTTGTATTATAGCACAACTGTAGATACAACTATTGCTCTGCACCAAACAACTCAGAATTCTGAAACCGATTTACTAAGAAAGAGAGATTGATGTGTATGCATGTCGTGCTATTTGTTTTGATAATAAGGAGTACAGCACAATTTCCATCTGACAGACACGCTGATGCTTATTTGATGTTACTTGGGGAAATGCACATTGCTCACACAGTTTTTAAAGATAGATTTACTAATTCAAAGTAGGAAGTCATTCTCATGTGTGCTTATGTTAGTACAGATTCTGTCTAATATATAAATAATTTTTTTAATTTTTATTTTATTTGGATTCTTTTCTCTTTTTAAAAAAATATTTATTTTTGGCTGCATTGGGTCTTCATTGCTGCACACGGGCTTTCTCTAGGTGCAGAGAGCAGGGGCTACTCTTCGTTGTGGTGCGCAGGCTTCTCATTGCAGTGGCTTCTCTTGCTGCAGAGCATGGGCTCTAGGCGCGCGGGCTTCAGTAGTTGTGGCACGTGGGCTCAGTAGTTGTGGCTCACAGGCTTAGTTGCTCCGCGGCATGTGGGATCTTCCTGCACCAGGGCTTGAATCCGCGTCCCCTGCACTGGCAGGCGGATTCTTAACCACTGTGCCACCAGGGAAGCCCCAAATAATATAAATTTGCAGAACTTTTTAAAAAAGCATTTTAGTTTAGCAAATTCAATTGTTGCTTAATACACCTGACTGCATTAATGTTTCTGAAAAGCTTAATTACATAACTGAGAGTATTAGGAAACACATTTAAAATGCACATTTCCTCTGCAAAACTAGTCACATGTAGAACGAGGAGGAAAACCAAGAATAACTATTTCTCTTAAATCAGCATAACTGAGTACTTTGATGTAAGTTTCATGCAGTTCAGATTCCACATTTAATCCTTTACAGACCTCTTAAGGTATGTTTTCCTTCCATGGAAAATTCACACAATTAGTGGTTCTACAGTTGACCAGTTATCCTGCTTGGAAATTCTGGTTTCAAAATTAAAAGTGCTCATGAACACAGCCAAACTAGCAACCTTAAAATTAAAGTCTTCTGCTGATCCACTGACTTTTTTATGAAGTCAACCTCCACAGTGAAAAACAAAGTAGTAGGAGGCTATCAGAATTTGGGCAGTGTGAATGAGCAATCTAGAAAACCCTGACTAAAACATTAGAGAGAAGAGGCTCAACATAAGAAGGAACTCACTGGGAATTTCCTGGCGGTCCAGTGATTAGGACTCATGGAAGTCATGGGTTCAATCCCTGGTCAAGGAACTAAGATCCCGCAAGCCGCGCAGTGTGGCCAAAAAAAAAAAAAAAAAAAGAGGAACTTACTGACCATTCCAGCTGGACAAAATGAAATGGGCTTCTTCACAAGGATGCATATCCTTTCTAGAGGTGAAGCTAAGAGTAGCTGCCCTTCAGGCTGGCGGGAGCGTTGTGGCTGGCGGGCGCCCGGAGGGTTGCAGTATAGGGTATGAGTTTGAACTGATGATTTTGAAGGTTTCATTCCAAGTCTAAAGTTTTAGGATTCTCTTTCCCCTCCTGTTCTCTTTCTCTAATGTGATTCCCCCTCTTTTTCCACTCTTTCCTCCTCAACTTTGCTCTAACCTAGACTGGAGGGAGGTCCCTCCATACCCTTGCTGGTGACATCAGTTCAAAAGAAATGTGTGACCCCATTCTCAACAGGCCTCTACCATGGAAGGGGCAGGGAACTCCATCCAGTCCCAGGTAGGGTAGGGTCAGCTTCCAGGCCCTCCGCAGCTGCTTGTAGGCAGTCACACCCAGTCAGCAATGCACCCAGAAGAAGGGGGTACAAAGGAAGGGGGTCCTCCAAGGAGTGTTTGTGTTGCACTTAAATGAAGAGAGAGTTCTTCTGATTTTTTGTTTGTTTTTTTAAGTTCAGTACTAAAATCTTTCTACAGTGTGATGTGAATAGGAATATATTTGTATAAACAGATTTGAATAAACCAACTCCTTTGGGAGTCTGCACTTAACCTGAGGCTAGAATTCAGAGGTTTGTAAACTTGAATGGAAAGGAAATTACATGTTTATTTTCACTAACTTCTAACTGAAATTTATCATTTCCTTCTAATATGAAAGTAGGCAACAAACCACAGTAGTATTTAGCACTACCATGATTTTTTCACTAATAGAAATAACAGACATTTCATACCACATAACAGTTGTATAATCTCGAAATATCATTTACATTCATCATTGCTTCTACATTCTGATAGAACCACCATTAGATCTGTGATTTAATTTGTTAATAAACACATATATTACTACATCAGAACTTTCTTTTTCATATTTTGATATCTGTGTTTGGATGTAATTGGTTTCCATTGTAATCTTACATATTTTATTTCATGCACATAAAAGTATTATTCTCAGAAAGAATTATAGTCTACACCAGAAGGCAATCCATGGCATAAAAATATTTAAGAACCCCTGCCCAGAACTTCTTTTCCTCAGGAACCATTTAAAGCATATTTTAATAGACATGTTATAAATGCAGCCCACTGGGCCTCTTTCTATATTCAGAAACTCTCCCGTTTTTCACAGAGCAGTGTGATTATTTTTTACTGTGGGAACTGAGATATTACAGGAGGCTGCATTATCCTTAGTAAATAAACAATCTGGAGAAACAGCATAAGAAAAGGAACAGCATTTCTTCCCAAGCTGGTGATTAATTTAGTGGGACGAAGAATTTAGATGTAATTTTCTAATTTCCATTTTTATTGGGTATTATATTTTCTCTTTCAAGAACTCATAAAACTGAGTCATCCTGGTATTTACAAATCCTGTCCTCAGGAAGATAATGCTCAGTGTGCCTTCAGATAAGCTACACTGCCTCAATGGTTTCCAGGTGGTAAGTATTAAAAGAGAGCGAGAAAGGGCAGAGTTATTGATGGCTCAAACTGGCTGGCTGCGAGGTCACATAGCAGACATACCAGACAAAGGGTTAATTCCCAGTAACCGGAACTCCACAGATAAGCCATTCATAACCCTCACTGTTTCCAGACTAGATAGGCACATTAAGTACACTCGAACCACAATAGTCAGAAGTAAGCCAGGCACTAGCAAAATGTTGAGAATCACCAACAAAGATAAGAGTCTGTATGTCTCAAAATCATGTTTTATGAGCTTTGGAAGGGAGCTCTTTTTATTGATTAGGGCTCTTGCCCTGTGTAATTAAAACCAACTTCAGTTTATTCAAAATATCTTTGTTGGGATAATTTTTAAAATTTATTTTATTGAAGTACAGTCGATTTACAATGTTGTGTTAATTTCTGCTGTACAGCAAAGTGATTCAGTTATCCATATATATACATTCTTTTTCATATTCTTTTCCATTATGTTTGATCACAGGATATTGAATATTGTTCTCTGTGCTATACAGTAGGACCTTATTGCTTATCCATTCTATATATAATAGTTTGCATCTGCTAATACCAAACTCCTAATCCATCCCTCCCTCCCCTCCCTTGATAACCACAAGTCTGTTCTCTATGTCTGTGAATCTGTTTCTGTTTCATAGATAAGTTTATTTGTATCATATTTTAGATTCCACATGTGAGATCATATGATATTTGTCTTTCTCTTTCGGACTTACTTTACTTAGTATGATAATCTCTAGGTCCATCCTTGTTGCTGCAAATGGCATTATTTCATTCTTTTTATGGCTGAGCAATATTCCATTGTATATTCATCTGTCAATGGACACTTAGGTTGCTTCTGTGTCTTGGCTATGGTGAATAGCGCTGTTTGTCAGGACAATTTTTAATGCAATTTCTTTGTGTGCTATTATAAAGCCAAGATAATGTCTGGAGTTTCCAATTTAGTTGTTTTGACTACCACCTCCAAGCCCATTACCACAACCAGAGAGCATGAATATACAAACATATCTGCAAGCGTGAAAATGTTGAAGCCACCAGAGGTGCTGTACAGCTAATTTTCATTATAATGCTCCTCTTCCTCTCTCCCTTCTCTTCTCTTTCCAGTTCTACCAAGATGTTAAGGACTGGTGGCTGTTTGGGTTCTACTTCTGCATGCCCCTGGTGTGCACCGCGATCTTCTACACCCTCATGACTTGTGAGATGTTAAACAGAAGGAACGGCAGCCTGAGAATTGCCCTCAGTGAACACCTGAAACAGGTAAATCTAATAAGATCGTGAAGATGTGACCAAGACTGTTTTGTCCTTGACAACAAAAGGCCTATGAATACTGTATTTCGCAGATTTAGCCTGATTTCCTAAAAATAAAAATACTGTCAGGGCTTCCCTGGTGGCGCAGTGGTTGGGAGTCCGCCTGCCGATGCAGGGGACACGGGTTCGTGCCCCGGTCCGGGAGGATCCCACGTGCCGTGGAGCGGCTGGGCCCGTGAGCCATGGCCACTGGGCCTGTGCGTCCAGAGCCTGTGCTCCGCAACGGGAGAGGCCACAACAGTGAGAGGCCCGCGTACAGCAAAAAATTAAAAAAAAATACTGTCTTGTTTGTCTGTATGGTGGCCCTGCGGGCAGGGCCCAAACAGAGAGAAACTATTCATTTATTTTGCCTAGAGTGTATCAAACATGCGTGTTTGTGATTAACAGTACGTTGAACTGGGGTTGGAACTGTGCCAGGACAAAAAAAGAAGTATATGACTTTCTCCACGGGCAGGCTTTGCAGTCTTGTTGTGGAAATAAAACACAAACATGAAATAATTGGAAAATAGAATCACAAGTTGTGGTAAAAAGTAGCCTTTGCTATAGAAAGCCAAGGAGGATATGAGTAAAGTCATGGAGAAATTGTATGAGGGGGATTGAACTGTTCATGGAGGATAAATGGGTTCCATGGGGAAGAAGAAAAGGACAGGGGGCATTTCAGGTGGGTGGACAGGGGTCTAGTAGAACACAGCATGGGCACCATGCATTTGGGGAACTGGAAAAAAAGATGGACCTCATTAGAGCAACATCTAAGGTAAGAGTCATGGTAGGAAACGGGATTGGGTACATAAGAAGCCACATTTTGGAGGGCTCAAAGTTCTAGAAGAAATCTGAACGTGTCATTAGGACGCTATTGGTCCTTCCCAGGCAGGAAACAGAACAGATAAAACTGTGAAGCTTATATTTGCTGGCTCTGTGACACTGGGAAAATTGCTTGATCTCTCTGAACTTCTAGTTCTTCAGAAAATGTATATAATAATACCTGCACTTTTCTGTACAAATACCAACTTAATTTTGAGTCTTAAAAATTTTAAATGAAATGTATAGAATAATACATCAAAGGGATGACCTAAGGCATGTGCAGTGTCTAATAGAACCCAACTCATAGTTTAGTCAGAAAATGTTGATATATATTAATTCAAAGAGTAAAACTAGGACTATGGGTAAGTTTTCAGTTTCAACAGACAAGTATATAAGGATGATGAACCATACCAAAAGTTAATGTGAGTTGTTGATGGAGCCTGGAAATCTGCCCTGTATGATGACCATACAACAAGCATCATTCTTCATTGGCAACACTTTTCAGCTAGAGGACTGATTTCTTTTTGAGCGTCAGCTCAAAAAATCTATAAATTGGACATAATAATATATGAATCAGTGTTATTATGAGAATCAAAGGAATTAATGTGCATACACATACTTTATAAAATCTAACATGTTATACAAATGGTAGCTATTATCTTTTATTATAATTTAACAGGAAAATTATCTTGAGAAACTTTAGTATGACATCATCCAGGCATGAATGTTTCAAGTACTCCAGATGTGAAACATACTAAGCAATTATTATGGCTCATTCCTGCAATGAAGATAACTAATTAGAATAGATTTGTGGAAAACAGTGTTTTAAAATGTTGATTTTGCAAAAGCACCACGACTGAGCCTATTTAAGCTATGAGTGGCAACTGCTCTAAAAATAATTGAATGGGGATTGGGAGCGGTAATAAGATGCTGCTGCTTCACATTTTCATAGCATTTTTTAAAGTTTTTAAAGAGCATTTCCATGTCCTTTTGGTATTTGATTCCTCCAAACACCCTGTGAGATAAGCTGGACAGGCATTACCCTTATTATACAGGTGTTTAAGAGATTGACTCAACCAAATGGAGATCAGAACCCAAGACTTGGTCCCCATGCAATAGATATTCCCTCGTGTCTCACTCAAAGCTAGAGCAGGTTCTAACAGCAGGAGAGCAAGCCTGGCTGGAAGGCCTTCAAGTGGGATGGCAGGGAAGCTAGCTCAGAGTGAAAGACCCTGCCACTCTGTCCAATAACCAATATGGCTTTTGGTCTTGCTTCTTGTGTGGTTTTCTCAAATTTCTCTTCATTATACCAACGATACCTTTTATCACTTAGGGATTGTGTTTGGATGCTGGTAGCAGAAAACCCAAAATAACAGGGAGGAGACCAAGTAGGGGTTTATTTTTCTCCCATGGCAAGAAGTTCAGATGTCATTGGCTCAGTGGTCAAGGGACTCAGAAGCCAGGGTTCTGCTGGTGTACTGACCTTTCCATTTTTATTGGAAGACAGCGGCTACAGCTCTACCATTCTATCTTCTATCCAGGCACAAGAAAGGGAAGAACACCGATCACATTAGTGTGTGTGCGCCAAAGGAGTATACCCCACGTTTTTTTTGGCCACGCCCCACGGCATGTGGGATCTTAGTTCCCCCACCAGGGATTGAATCCGTGTCCCATGCACTGGAAGAGCAGAGTCTTAATCACTGGACCACGAGGGAAGTCCTATCCCCCACTTTTAAGTAACTTTTCCAGAAACTCCACACAACGATTTCTACTTAATGTAATTGGTAAGAACTATGCAGATGAGGAGGCCAGGCTCCCGTGCTGCCATGACAAAAGCAAGGATCTGACTGATAGTAAGGAAAACAGAAGAATGGATATTGATTAACCAAACATCAGACTGTCATGGCAACGTATTAAAAAGTTATCCTCTTTGAGGATGTGCACAGGGGATGTAACCTCTCCCCAATACCCTCCTTTTCTATTTTTCTGGGCACACTGTCTTTCTGTGTATACAAAATTGGCCCTTTAAAATGATCCCCCATTCCTGTAGATTAATAAATAAAGGAATCCTTTATTTCTCTCAATCATCGTTCAGTTTATACATTCTCTGAAGTCATAGCCCAGCTAACTAGCCAGCTAACTCTGAAAGATTAAAGAACTCCCAGTTCTTGGGACTAGAGCCACAATTTGTGACAACTGCCCTGAAATCTTTTTAAATGGCTCTATTAATCATGTGGGTTTATTGTAGGCTTCCCATACTTAACGCTATATGCTTCGGGTTGAACCAGCATTACCCTTCCAAACCCTGTTTTCAATCAGTTTTATTTTGACATTAAGTGATTCCAGTTACAGACAAGTTGCATTTTCCATTCCCAGTGGGGCTTCCAAACGCATGCCCTGTAATACTCAAGTACAATGCACACAAAGGACTGGTTGCAGATAATTCTTAACCTACGGTTTTGCTGATCCTGTGCAGACCCCAAAGCATGTAAACCTGCCATGGGAGTCAAGCCAGGGTCAACATGTCCCAGTTTTTCTAATCGTCATTGCTGATAATCCTTTACCCTCATCCCTCTATTTGTAAACAATATATCCTTGGAAACTACATGTCCATGTCATTAATGAAAGAATTTTAAAAGCAAAAAAATCCCAATGCCAGGTTTCTCCAAGATCAAGAAATGGAGAAAACACGTTGTTCTTCCTTTTTCTTTTCTGTTTCCTACTCCTGTTTTGCTTTCCAAATATCTTTTTAGACTTGTCTTTTTTTTTCCCCCCACGCTGCACGGCTTGCGGGATCTTAGTTCCCCAACCAGGGACTGAACCCAGCCCTCGGCAGTGAAAGTGCACAATCCTAACCACTGGACCGCCAGGGAATTCCCTAGATTTGTCCATTTTTTATCATGCTAGGGTCAGTCACCTTGACTGCCATGCTGTCATTAATGCTGGTGAATTAACTGCTATTGAGACTTTTAACTAACCCTCACCCCACATATTCAACATACACACACACACAGACCCAGCCACGGTGTTGGCTCAACCCCAGCCAGTCCCCACCTCTGCCCACCATCGAACCTCTGTCTTGGCCCTGTTGACCAGCCTGAGCCCAACATCCTTCCTGGCAGCTGCCCCAAAAGAATCACTAGCAGCTCCTTGCTTAGAAATTAGACTCCAAATGTTTTCTTTTTCTTTTCTTTTTGTTTTTTTTTTCTGGCCACACTGTGCTGCGTGAAGGATCTTAGTTCCCCGACCAGGGATGGAACCTGTGCCCCCTGCAGTGGAAGCACAGAGTCCTAAATACTGGATCTCCAGGGAATTCCCTGGACTCCAAATCTTGAAGAGGTGGAGGCATGGTGAGGGGCAGGCTGCTCTGGCATTTCTTCGAGTTACTCTTCCCCAATTTACTACTTCCTTTTGTGTAGCTCTTTCCTCTAGTAGAGAAACACTAAACTTATTGTCTTTTTTTTTTTTTTTTCTCACTTTCCTTTAGCGTCGAGAAGTGGCAAAAACAGTTTTCTGTTTGGTCGTAATTTTCGCTCTGTGCTGGTTCCCTCTTCATTTAAGCCGTATTTTGAAGAAAACCGTGTATGATGAAATGGACACGAACCGATGTGAATTACTTAGGTATGATCCTCTGTACTCAGGAGGAAACTGGAGTTTCTCTGATTTCATATTTATAAGACTTTTACAAAACCACCTACTCTACATTCTCAATAGCCCTGAAAATTAAAACTGCAAAGTTGATTGTTTTTCTTTAGCTGACATAGCCCACAACTGATCTCAAAAATTTGCGCAAGCCATATCAGTAATTTTGCTGCTCCCCTCCTGGGGCTGTGCATAATAGTTTGGGTTAACCAAGTGCTAGGTATATGTGTAAATGTTCTGCAGAACTGAAATTACCATTTAAACAAGGACTTAAGGGCTTCCCTGGTGGCGCAGTGGTTGGGAGTCCGCCTGCCGATGCAGGGGACGTAGGTTCGTGCCCCGGTCCGGGAGGGTCCCACATGCCGCGGAGCGGCTGGGCCCGTGGCCCATGGCTGCTGGGCCTGCGCGTCCGGGGCCTGTGCTCCGCGGCAGGAGAGGCCACGGCGGTGGGAGGCCCGCGTACCGAAAAAAACAAAAACAAAAACAAAAAAAACAAGGACTTAAAAAAAAAAAAAATCTGACTGCCACCTATAAGAAATGGCTTCTGGGCAAGAAAAATGCTTATTCTAGAGATAAATGCTAGTTAGCAGATTTGAAAACATGTTCTAATCTATCTCCTCTATTTTCTTTTGTTCTAGTTTCTTGCTGCTCATGGATTACATCGGTATTAACTTGGCAACCATGAATTCATGTATAAACCCAATAGCTCTATATTTTGTGAGCAAGAAATTTAAAAATTGTTTCCAGGTAAGACGTTTTGCAAGCATTTTTTAAGAACAACCAAATGAGTATATTAAGTAACCAACAGGCATGGTTCATTCCAGTGGTAAATATCACTTTCACTAGCTGTACTTTTCAGTAGAGAAGTGAAAAATCACATTTTGTTACCCAGAAAGAGGGTCAAGTTGTCAGCATAACAGAAAAGCAATATCTATTCAGACAACAACATATTCAGAGGTTAAAGCAAAAAGAGCTAACTTAATAACATGCCGATTTAGTGTCCTGCTTTAAAAAGAAATACTCCAACTTGAGCTCTAGGCCAACAGAATAGATAAAATTTATTCATGATCTCAACAAAACATAAACTCATTGTTAAGAAATCTCTTGCTAAACGCTATTTAACAGTACACTTAATAATAGCCTTTTCAAGGAAAGTAAATGTTTATGGATCTGGAAATCTGAACTAATGTAATTTAATTTGAAATCAATTTCCTTCCGTTCTTCAAAGTTCCCCATAGCTAAGCCAACCCATGTCCTCCCAAAGCTCCAAGCACTTCCTATTGAGGTGTCATTTTTCCAGTTCCTAGAATGATTTTAGCATAAAGTTAATCCTAACTGGATTCTGTTATCTTTGGCCAGGATGTTTAACTTCAGTTTATGGTACGTATTAGAAAGAGTAGCATAGAGTTCAAGGGTGCAGGATCTGGAAGCCAACAATCTTGATTTAGATCACAGCTCTGCACTAGCTAACTGTCTTATCAGTTCCAAGTGGTACCCCTCCTGCTTCCTCAGTTTGCTCATCTGTAAAATCAGATGCTCACTGTATCTATCTCATAAGGTGGAATGCAGTGGGTTAATATATGTTAAGTGCTTGAGACAACAGAGAGTGCTCAGTACGAGCTTCTTATTATTAGGGATAGAAGAGAGGAAAAACACAAGCGACTGCCCTTGTGGAACTTATAATCTAGAAGGAAACAGACAAATATTTTTTAAAAAATCATAGAAATCGATGAAACCTGGTGTGGAAGTTCTTGTTGCCACACTTTTGAAGTTTAGTGGGTCACGTTTACAAGTCATGAAATGCCCTAAGAAAGATTCTGCCCTAAGAAAGATTGACTAAAATGCAGGTCATAACAGATACATGACGTAATCTGGAGTTAATATCAGTTTCTAATTAGTTTACACATTAACTAGAGGGGAAGGGAAAAAATCAAGGTGCAAACCCTCAGACATTAAACACAGTTTTGACTGATCTTCATAAAAAGGCAGCATACCCAGGCGGAAGAGCCCAATAGAGAGAGTCCTGGGTTCTAAGTTCAGTTCTGCCTCTTATTATCCTCTCTAAGCCTCCCTCTTCTCATTCATAAAATGAGGAAAATAGCACCTACCCCCAAAAGCTGTTAAGAGCATCAGGTGAGGTGGCCAATGCAGAGAGCCAAGTAGGTGGTACACACTGAAGAAATGCCAGGCCGGAGACTTCCCTGGTGGTCCAGTGGCTAAGGCTCTACACTCCCAATGCAGGGGGCCTGGGTTCAACCCCTGTTTGGGGAACTAGTTCCCACATGCTGCAACTGAAAGATCCTGTGTGCCGCAACTAAGACCCAGCACAACCAAATAAATAGATATTTTTTTAAATAATAATGATTTTTAAAAACACTTAAAAAAATGAAATGCCAGGACCCTCCCAGCCCTTTCCACTCATGCCCACCCCAAATCATTGAACACTCTCCCTCCACCAACACTGCCTTCCCTTCCTCTTTGACTTGGTGAATAAATTAAAACAAGAAACAAGGGATCTGTTGCTTTGCAGTAGAATAAACTGTTTAACTTCTCCCTAGAGGTTACAAACTCCCTACCCTACATTACTAGTAAGGCTCACACTCTGTCCTCAAATGCCTACAGACATTCACCCTTTGTTGGTAGGCCTCCAGGTTCTGCAGGGAACAGGTTGTTGGCCTCATCTGTTTTTTTTGTTTTTTTTTAAATTATTTTTGGCTGCGTTGGGTCTTCATTGCTGAGCGTGGGCTTTCTCTAGTTGCAGTGAGCGGGAGCTGCTCTTCGTTGCAGTGCGCGGGCTTCTCATTGCAGTGACCTCTCTTGTTGCAGAGCACAGGCTCTAGGTGTGTAGGCTCAGTAGTTGTGGTGCACAGGCTTAGCTGCTCCACAGCATGTGGGACCTTCCCAGACCAGGGCTCGAACCCATGTGCCCTGCATTGGCAGGCATGTTCTTAACCACTGTGCCACCAGGGAAGCCCTGGTAGCCTCGTCTTAATTCGAGTCTATTCCTTCTCCCAGTCTTGCCTCTGCTGCTGCTGTTACCAGTCCAAGAGTCTGATGACCTCAGTCCCCATGAATGGAACAAGCATCCAATGGAAGAACCATGAACAAAACAACCATAACACAGAGAGGAGCAGCCACAAGGACAGTATAAACTAAACATCTTAAGGAACATTCATCAATATACTTCAAATACTATTGGAGAAAAAAAAATCAACACAACAACTGCATCTCCAGAAATCTCTTCTTCCATCCTTCTCCCATGACTCAGTACCACCCCCTGGAAAAATGTTTTCCAAAACATTGAAGGGTTGACTGGTTTATACCCACAAATTCAACGAATCTTACTTTGATTTATCTAATTTACATATTCTGCATGTTATATTCAGCCCTAAAAAATGGTGGGAGTTGGCGGGGGAAAGGAGATTGTTCAGTTAAACCAGAAGGATATATACTATCTTTGCATGAAAATAGAGTTTTCGAGTACGTGGCTAGCTTTCATGGCGGTTCTGTAGAATGTTCCGTAAGAACTGGTCACCATGAAAAGCTTAGAAATTATAACAAGGTTTTCTATTTTTTTAAAGTAATTTTGTTTTTTTGGCCAAACATGGTATGGGTTTAAGTCTCTTTTATTTGAAATGTCCTTCAGTGCCAGTATTTTTTAACTGCATAGTTGCCTATACAAATGATGATTTGAGCTTATTTACACATATTTTGCCCCCAGAAAAGAAGAAGACATAAAATGGACTTCAGGTGAGCAATTAGGTTAATGTTTCTTATGTCACTGGCTTATTTTTAAAACATAAATTCTCAAGCTGCAAGAGCTTACAAGACCTTAAAGCACAGACCGATATCCACATACGGCAGTTTAATAGCTGCTATTCAAACAACTTTTAAGAATCTGTATTTTCTTTTTTAATGGTGTTTCATTACAGGAGACCTTGTGCATATTTTTATGTTAAATTTAAAAATAATGCTTGAATGAAATAGTTCTATTTTTCATGAGCCCAATTTTTTTAATGGAAGCATGTTATGTAAAATCAATACCATATACTAAAATTTAAATGTATGTGTCATTTAACTATGCCCAAGACTTTCAGTGCAATGCACAGAAGTCCAAAGCACAGCCAGGAGAAAAGGACTGAGTATTTTTAGAAGATTTGGAAATTTTCATGGAGGTTTATGTAACATGTATACGTGTGTGTATGTATGCAAATGTACATACATATATACACATATATGTATGCAAATCACCTCATCGTCTCTTGATTGCTTTTAAAATGTTAACTGGCAGTAAGACTTTTTTGGTCATTCCCTTTTTCACATAGGAATATAGGAAACATAATTTCAAAGAGGCCAGCTGAGTTTATCATGTCAGTGAAATATAATTGCCACCATGAACTTAAGGTTCTCTGGATTTCCAGTATGCACCTAAACACCTCCCTCACCCCAACTCTTCACATAGTCACCATTTCAAGAGGCCCACAGTGATTTCTGCTGGGCGTTTTCCACGATGTTTACAGACTGTGAGTACAGCAGAAAATCTTTTACTGTGTGTATATAAACATATATATATATATAAACAACCATACAGTTCTTTTAGCCAATTTTTCTGTGATTGTCTCTATGGAAGGCACTCGTGGGTGTGGTGTTTGCACGTGGTGGGATGGTTGTATGGACTTCACGTAATCTAATACTAATGCCCAGCAGTTGTGCCAAAGCACACACTCTAAGTGGAATCTAGGTAGATGTTCCTCTCGACAACCAGCCTCAGTCAGTTTTAACCTGTCTGTGTTCGTAAATCTTGTGACAGTGTTACTATTACAAATGGAACGTGGCAGGCAGCATGAAAAAGGACGAGCCACGGGTAGACAATGGGGTTTTGGTTCGTTGGTTGGTTCATTAGGAGAAAGCAGTATTTGGGGTTATATTTTTTTCCTGTGCTGGAGCAAAAGTCATTAACATTTGAAGTATTATATGGTCCCAGTTCCCAACTCAGCGTGGTGATGAGACTGACAAGTGGGCAGATGTTTCTATCAGGCTTCGCCAGAATGATTGCTGATGATAAATGAGCTCAGCCGATTCTTTGGGCTGTATTTTAGCACAGTCACGTATAAAATGATATCAGATTCCAGCCATCCAATGGCAGGGCTCCTTTACGTGTTAGCAGTCAAATTCCATTAGCCCACTGGTGTGTCACATGCAGTGATATATCCCTATAATGTAAGCCATATGTTCACACCATTTTGTTTAGACAGATGTCTTTTTTTAAAGATGCTTTGTCTCTTGCATATTAAAAATGCATTTTACAAGTTCAAAAAGTCATAGATTTCTGAATAACCACACAGGCTTCCATGGGCATTTTGTTTATGGACCAGTAAGTGACCGTGGTTGACTAGTAGGAATATTTCCAATTTCTACCTTTATCACAGCTTTTCAAGTAAATCTGTAGAAATGAGCCAGAAGCCAAGGCCCTGCACTGGCAGTGGCCCATAAATATAAAATAAAAGTTTACAGAAGCCTTGCAGGTGTCTCTTCATTTGTATATAGTTCTATGTAGGAAACGTTTGTTACACAATACCTATTGCAAACCTCTGCCTAGTAATAGCCAGGTGAGCAGTTTTACTTTAACACAGATACTTCCTAACTGTACTCTACTCTCAACCAACTTTGCTGTATTGAACACTTAACTCTCCCATTCCTTCCTTCCTTCATCTTTCCTGTAAATTTTACTGAGCATCTGCTATGCACCAGGAGTTCTTCTAGGTATTGGGGATATAGCAGGGAACAAAACAGGCAAAATGCCTGCTCTCATGGAGCTTGTGTTCTAGAAGAAGGAGTTGGACAATAAACAATTAGGATCAATAAACAATGTGTCAGGTGGATACCTGGAGGAAAGGCTCGTCTACATACAACTGCTTATTTGACATTTCCAACTGGAGGACTAATAGACTTACTATATCTGAAACTAAGGTCCTGATATCCTTCTAACCTGTGCTGCTGTAATATTCCTCTGCTCATGTATTAGTCAACGTTCTCCAGAGAAACAGAACCAATAGGATAGATAGATGAATAGATAGATGATAGATAG
This sequence comes from Pseudorca crassidens, assembly GCF_039906515.1. Taxonomy (NCBI): domain Eukaryota; kingdom Metazoa; phylum Chordata; class Mammalia; order Artiodactyla; family Delphinidae; genus Pseudorca; species Pseudorca crassidens. Next base: position 128,322,538 of record NC_090299.1, on the reverse strand, counting down.
ATACATACATACGTAGAAGATTCTCTGTGAGAACTGGCTCACATGATTATGGAGGCTGAGATATGTATGCCATGATGCGCCATCTACAAGCTAGAGAACCAGGAAAGCCAGGAATATAATTCAGTCCAAATGCTAAAGCCTGAAGAACAAGGGAGCTGCTGGTATAACTCCCAGTCTGAGGTCAAAAGCCTGAGAACCGAGAACAGCTCGCTGGTGTTAAGTCCCAGGGTCCAAAGGCCGGAGGACCAGACAGGAGAAGATGGATGTCCACAGGCAGGAGAAGATGGATGTCCCAGCCCAAGAAGAGACAGAGGAAATTCATTCTTCCTCCTGCTTTTGTTCTTTTCAGGCCGTCTACTGATGGGTGATGCCTGCCCATGCTGGTGAGAGCAGATCTGCTTTACTCAGTCTCCTGATTCAAATGCTAATCTCTTCCAGAAACACCCTCACAGACACACCCAGAAAGAACATATTCCTAGCTACAGGGTGTCTGTCCCTCAGCCCAGCCAAGTTACACAGAAAATGAATGATCACAGCCCATCTTTTGAGGTGTCAGGACAAAAGCCTTGAAGTCCTGTCCCACTTCTTCCTCTCACAGCTTATACCCAACTCCTCAATAAATTGTGACAGGCGCATCCTCAGACTATCTCCAGAATCTGACTCTCCCTCTCCCTCCCTCTTTTTATCTCTCTCTCTCTCTCCCCCCCACCCCCTGCCGCTGCCACACACACACACCTCCCACCTCCCTTTTCTGAGCCACCAACATCTCTTGCCAGGATAACTGCAATCAGATCCTACATGCCTACTTGTTTCCAGCCTTGGAAACACCATACTCTAACTGGAGCCTCTCTCTCCACCCCCATAAGTGGTCTAAAGGTGTTCACATTTCCAAGCTACGCTGATCAGCAACCCCTAGGGAGTTTTCTACTAACAACTAAAGTAAGAAAGAGCCCTTTCTCACTGTTGCAAGCAGGGAGGGTGGGCATTGTGCAGAAAGTCAGTCTAGAGTGTAACAGAGATGAGAAAGCACATTTAAGTCCCTGGGTCTAGTTTGCCCTGCTGCTTTTCCGTGGCTTGAGTAAGCCAACGAACACATTTACCTTTGTGCCCATGCTAGTTAAATTTGGTTTTCTGTTGCTTACAATCACATGGTCTAAGAACATCTCATCTAAGTTATTTTTATTTATCTCTTCCTATTGCTGTTGTTTAAATTAATAGACTATGTTTTTTAGAGTAGTTTTAGGTTTACAAAAAAAATTGATTGAAAAGTCCAGAGAGTTCCCATATGCCCTCTTTTCCCTGCTTCCTCATACACAGTCCCCCCTATTCTCTACCCCTTGTATTAGTGTGGTGTATTTGATGAACCGATGTTGATAACGATATTATTAACTAAAGTCCGTAGTTTACATTAGGGTTCGCTCCTTGTGTTGTACATTCAATGGGTTTTGACAAATGGAGAGTGACAGTTAATCTACCATTATAGTATGATTCAGAATAGTTTCACTGCCCTAAAAATCCCCTGTGCTCCACCTTCCCTTCCCTCCTCCCCTCCCTCTTGATTTATCTTTTCACTCAACACAGATGTAGCAACAGCATATTACCCTGTGCTAGTTGCTGGGAACGTAAAACCGGATGTATAAATAAATACATGCACTGAAGTGCTTAGTGGTGAATCTGTAGCCATCAGCATCGGGGACGGTAATAGCACAAAGGCAAAGGCAGTCAACATTCTTTAAACTTCAGCGAGTGACATCAATGAGCACAGTGTGAGGGCTCTTGCTTCTACAGTTCTTATTTTAGCCAATATAATCATGTCACTGCTGAGACAATGGCATTACAATAAGCAACATAGCATTGTCTCTACATTAGGAGCTTTTTAAAAGTCTGTAAATACACGTTGTTCACCATCCAAAAATAAACCCACCCAGGAAATTTTAAATTATTACAGTAGTGAAACAAATTGGAGATTAAGTCCAAGAAACAGCCAAGACACATGTGAATCTTTCACTAGTCTATTACCTCTATTGTTATTTTTAGTAGTATTGTTAGTCCATGAGAGTGTATTAGACACTATATATGTGTAGAGTGAAGAAAATGCAGTCAGTCTTCCAAAACCTTTCTAGGTTTTGGCCTGAAATTCTTATTCCTTTGTCTATAACATAACCTAGCACAGTACTGTACTTATTGATTTTTCTCCATACTTTAAACAAGCAAAATTAAATCAAGGTACAAGTCCACCACATGCAGTTGATCTTTTCTGAAATTCCAATGGAGTCTTCACATTGAAAAATCCCAGTGTTTTTTAATAATCCTACATTTGAGAAGCTTCTGTCACACTCTTCTCTAAGTAGTAACAAAAAAAACCCAGCATCTATATTTGGTCCGCACTGATACTTCTACTTTTTTGTTTCTAAAACTGAAAGGAGACAGGCCACAGCTCTTAGAATCAGGGAATAATCAAGAACTGAAAATAACATTATAACTGCAAAGCCAGCTTTCCCCATGAAGCATGCTAACAGAGTTCACTTTTGATTTGATGAAGCCAGAAGTCCTAATATCTCATGGATTCCCAAGCTTTTAGCATCAATAATATTCAGTTGATTCCGTGTTTCTTCCTGGGAAGTAATAAATTAGGAACAGCAATTCCACCCTAAATAGAATCAGAAGAGTCATGAATCTTCCTAAGGGAATGTAGAGAACTCCACAGATTTTTCCTTTTTGGTCCTAATCCACACAGTCTCCATACCTAATTTATGTACATGGAACTGATCATCTTTTATTTGAATTTGATTCCATGACAGTGGATGCAACTGTGTGCTTGGCGTTGTGTGACAGATTTGTCCCAGATGGGAGAGAGTACTGGACGCTGCCCAGACTATGTAGTATCACGTGATCAGCCAAACCACAGGCCCCAGGCACCTACAAGGCACAGCTTGTCTCCCTCCATTGACACAAGTTTTTACAGAATAAGCCATTTCTCCATGACATATACCTCTCTATTTCTCTCAGAGTATGACAATTGGGATTCACTACAATTAAATTCTTGTCTTTTAAAGGATCCTGAAATGAGAAAATCTACTAAATGCGATCAAGTAAGGGGAACATATGTGCCTTTTTAGGCTTTTCAGGGCAAACATTCGCGCATAATGAAAATTTGATCTCCCAGGTCCAGTCTTTTCTCTATTTTAGGCAACCCAATGGGGTTAGGCCTGGATCACTCACTCTCAATCAAACCCCTGTTGGGAGGGATGGAATTCTGCTGACCAGCTTAGGCCAAGAAAGGACAACTCCTGGAGCTGAAGTTGGGACAGGGTAGGGGGGAGTAACTTCCCAAAGGAAAACCCATGTGGCCTTAGTAAGGGGAAAGGAGGGACTTCTCTGGTAGTGCAGTGGTTAAGAATCTGCCTGCCAATGCAGGGGACACGGGTCCGAGCCCTGGTCTGGGAAGATCCCACATGCCGCGGAGCAACTAAGTCCGTGTGCCACAACTACTGAGCCTGTGCTCCAGAGTCCGCGAGCCACAACTACTGAAGCTCACGTGCCACAACTACTGAAGCCCCCGCGCCTAGAGCCCGTACTGCACTGCAAGAGAAGGCACCACAATGAGAAGCTCGCACACCGCAATGAAGAGCAGCCCCCGCTCGCCACAACTAGAGAAAGCCCGCGCGCAGCAACCAAGACCCAACACAGCCAGAAATTAATTAATTAATTAATTAATTAATTTTCAAAAAGGGAAAAAGGAGAACAGCTGCACCACTTCTTTTCTCCATCTTTAAGGATATTGTGCATATATCCTGCTCCTCCTTATTTTCTGCTGCTTTTTCACATTTTTAGCTCAGTTAATCCCTTGATTTGTATTCTTTTCTCTAAAAATAATTTTTGCTGTTCAAATTATAAAAAATAATATATAAAATGGATGTAGGATATATTTAAAGTCCTTGCAGAACAAAACAATAATTAATGAATGATCCATATATGCAAGGGGAGAGATCCCTCTACATGGGGCATTTTATATATATATAATATCTTACCCTTCAATATCTTACATTTAATTTATCCAGTTCTTTGCTACCACAGCCAAGCTACACTGACTGTACATCTGTTTACAAGTCTCCATGGAGACGTGTGTGATTTCTTTAGGAAAATTAAAGAGAAGCAGGATTGCAGCTGAATCATACATCCTGCCAGATTGTCTCCACAATGGCCCCACCAGTCCTGGATTGATCCATTAGTAAAGATTTCAGGGCTCTGGGTGCCTTGATATTGCTCCTCTTTACACGGTCGCCATCACATTGGAGGGGGACATACCTCTAGGTCTCTGTAGCAGACACTGTTGGAGACCTGACCAGATTCTCTTGGATCCTTTATACCAGCTCTGTTCACCCATCCCCACCTTCAGTGTTTCTGCTACTATTTGCTCCTGTAACTTTCAGTGGCCTGCCTTTGGACGCTGGAGCCCTCTAGCCTGTAAGGAGAAGAAGAGGAGACTGGGAATTTTATATCCACCTCGATCACCACCATGACCTGTGGCCAAGGACTTACCAACGTGTGAGTGCAAAAGCCCAGCTCTTGTGTCTCTGGTGGGGTAAACAGCAAGCATGCCCGGAGAGCAGCCTCACCTGAAACCTCACCCTAAGAAAGGTGAGGGAGCTTATTCCCTTTCCCCAGCCTGCCTCTTCTACTCCCTCACTGGTTTCTTCTGGGGGCTGTGCCTTAACAAACCACTGACACCCAAATCCCTGGCTCAAGGTCTCCTTCTGGAAGAACCTGACCAAAGACGGCACACATTTCTATCTCACTGCTGAACTTAAATGGCAAATTGCAGACATTGAACGTGTCAGGTTCTTTAGCAAACTAAATGGCATCTGGGATTTGAAACCACTCTTTCAGGTTTTCTCTGTCTGGGGCAGCTGAGCGTGTATGAGAGCTCTCTGCTAACCGGCAATCCAGACTTCCTCAGCCTCAGTCCCATTTTCTGTGAAGGCCCAATTGACCACTTTAGGAACTCCATTTCAGGCTCTTTGGAGCATGGCTGTTAAGTTTTTCTGTGTATCCAAACATTCCTCATATCGGAATTCCACTGCTATTGCCCTTAGAAGAACGTGCCTCTCCCAAGTGGCCGCCAAACGAAGGTTTAGGTCATTTATGAAGCTGGAAGTCAATGAGACGGGTAACAAGATTAGTCAGCTGTGGGTTGGGAAATGCAGGTCACAAGCACAGGCCACTCTTTCAAAGGGTTTGCCCGTGAGGGTACTAAGAGCTAAGATGACAGCGTGAGGAAGGCAGGGCCGAAGGAAAGGTTTTTATCTCTTCAAGGGAAAGACAACCTCAGCATTTTTAGGACAGTAGAATTAGGCCCGTGATAGGAAGAGATCACAGATGGATGAAAAAAAGAAGATAACTGATGGATCAAGGTCCCAGAGGAGATGCAAACAGCAGCCTTGGAAAGGAAGAAGGATTCTTCCTCACTGAATAATCAACGGCATCTGTTTCTTCAGGCATGTGATTTCCTATGAGTTTCTACTCATGAATGTCCTTTGTCCATATTAAGAACAAGAAAAGGCCTGCTTGTACTGTACGTAGAAGAGTGTCCCTTTTAAATCGTACCTTACAGGAACATCCTGGAAAGATACCCACCCAAGTGCACTGTCTGAATGAACTCTTCAGCTAGGTCAGCTCCTCGCTAGATGGACTCAGGGAAGACTGACCTACAGCTAGAGTCAGACCATCTCATCCACACTCCAGGCTGTCCATAGCTGCCAGTGGAAACCATAACTGTATGACTTTCCTGTAATGAACATGTGTTGCTCTGTAAACAGCATATACATAGAAAGAGAGAAAATTTATCTTTGGTTTTTGGTGATGATAGTGTTAAACTTTCTTCAATTTACCAATTGTATTAGTCAGGGTTCTTCAGAGAAACAGAACCAATAGAACATACATGCATAGCTACACATAAGAGATATATCACAGGAATTTGCTTGCATGATTATGGAGGCCGAGAAGTCCCACGATCTACCAACTTCAAGCTGGAGAACCAAGAAAGCCAGTCGTATAATTCAGTCCAAGTGCAAAGCCCCTAGAATCAAGGGGGATTGCATAAGTCCTGGCCTGAGTCTGAAAGCCCGAGTACCAGGGCCTCCAATGGTCAAGAACAGGAGAGATGGATCACTCAGCTCAAGCAGAGAGAACACATTCACCCTTCCTCCATCTTTCTGTTCTATTCAAGCCCTCAGCAGATTGGCTGATGTCCTCCCTTGTTGCTGAGAGCAACCTTCTTTACTCAGTCTACCAAATGTTAATCCCTTCCAGGGACACCCTCACAGACACACTCAGAAATAACATTTTACCAACTATCTGAGCATCCCTTAGCCCAATCAAGTAAAAATAAAATTAATCATCACAGTTATGCAATAAATATTTAAGATAAATCAAAATCATTTTATTACATGCTTTCTCAGAGAATCTATCAGGGAAAATAAGTTTTCATTAAGCTGGATAATAATACTATCCATATACCTATGCCTTAAAGCCTTTATTTTACAAACATTTCCTAATCTCATAGCTGTTCCACATTAAAGAGTCTCTCTCAGTCTTCCAAATAGATCAGTCAGGATGGCTGGTGGAGATTAAACCCTGAAGTGGTCTAACACATTTTCCTCCCCTTCATCTGTGTATCCATGGAGAATCTATAAAATGCTAGACTTTTTGTAACTCCTCCCACTCCACTGAATGCTCCGTTTCACAATTCATTAATTCGACCTGGAGTTCAGTACTTCTTCCACGTTGACCCTCTGTTTCTCAGATTCCGCATCACCTGAAGGTATTCAGCAATTGCTCTATACTGTAAATTGCACAATACCTTGGGCTTAGTTAGTTGGTACAGCCACACGCTTTTGTCATCAGCCCAGCATCCCATGGTCTCTTACAATCAAAAAGTTGAAGGGTCACGGGAACTTACTATTCTACTGAACAATGAATTAGTTCAGGCAAAATAATGGCATAACTTCTGACCACACTTGGGATTAGTCATCATCCCACCAGGTTGTCCCAGTACTCCAGGGAACACTGTGTGGTAACACTCGAGTACTCTCATCTGAAATTTATGCTGCATGACGTACGATCTTACCAGCTCTTGCCTCTGTTGATTACACAGAATGCAACAAGAAAAAGGTTGTCATTCTGATTGCTTAAAGGTCACTTTCTCAGAGAGATTTTTCCTGACCGCACAATGTAAATTAGTCACCCCCTCACTCTATCGTTCAGTCTGTTTTAATTCTCTGCACAGCACATATCGCTGAATGATATTTTTCCTGCTCATTTAAGGTTGTCTACTGTCTAGTCCCTTCCATTATATAAAGGATCTGGTCTATCTTGTTGATTGTAATATACCCAGTGCCTGCAATAATTCTGGATGGCACAGAGGAAGCCCCCAGTATGTATATGTTAAATGAATTAAACCAAGGCGAAACAATAAAAAAATGGCTAGGAGACCACCTTAAGGCTACTTTTAATATAGGATGATCAGAGAAGGTCTTTCTGGGGAGACGATTTTTGAGTTAAAACCTACATAATGACAATTTGATAAGAGTACAGGAATTCCCTGGCGGTCCAGTGGTTAGGACTTGGCACTCTCACTGCCGTGGGCCTGGGTTCAATCCCTGGTCAGGGAACTAAGATTCCGCAAGCCGTGCAGTGCGGCCAAAAAAAAGAAAAAGGTTTTGATTATTACACTGGCCTGTTCATTTTTACTTTGATATGAGACTGTTCTTATTAACAAAGGGCTTTTTAACTGTTGAAGAGTGACCCCAAAAATGATGGACTTGACCCAAGATTTCAACAGAACAGGTATAGGACTGAACTTACAGAGTGGGTTTAAAAAGAGGTCATGAGAGAAATCATTTTCAATGCCTCCCAGAGTATTTTCCTTTGTAGTATTCCAGATTTTTTTTTTCCTTTGTCCCTGAAGCTCCTTCCACCATTAAGGCTTAATCAACTGAAGGGAAGTGATGGCAGATACCATCTAGAACAAAAGACCACGTGGAAGACATGATGAGGGAAGTATCCACCAGAGGAGGGAGAATACATGCTCTTCTGGTGAGCAGTGGGAAAGTCTGGGGGGAACTATGTGCACATCCCACCTGGGTTCTTCAGGGTTTCAATGCTCCTACCCTACACTCCTAAGACTTAGCCAGTTGAGGGGTTTGTTGATTATGGAGACAGAAACCAGGCCAAGAGAGACAAGCTAGAAGCCTCAGGATGGTGAATCGTGCCCTGTGTAGAAAAAAGGTCCAGTGCATTACAGCTCCTATTTGGAACACATAAACAGACCACCTCACAGAGTGTCTGCTGACCTAAATCAACATGGGTATCTGCAGCAAAGGAGGGATAAGCATGAGTTATTAGAGAGAGAGGACTGTACTATCTTCAAGTCTCCCATACTTTCCTATGTAGTGCAGAAAGGACACAGAAGTTCCACTTGCTCCCAGAGAATGTCACGAAAGCTAGCCAAGAGTCAAGACGAGGGAGCTTGCCCTTGGGTCACTAGAGAGAGTTGCAATGACACTGAAGACCACAGGTAAGACAGAGTCTGCCAGAGAGCCAGGAGGACAAGGCTGGACATTTCAGCAGTGGACGCAGCGAAGACAGAAGTCACTCCCTGCAGAGGTGAGGCTGTGTCTCAAGGGGTGAGCAATAGGAAAACAGAGAGAACGGTAACACTTGGGCAAGGAGACCTTCCCCAAAGCTATGAAGATAAACAAGCTCCCTTTTGCACCCAGACACCATCTTGGGTATAAGGAGAAGGAAGGGAAACTCTCCAGAAGAGAAACAACTCTGGGAGGGAGTCTGAATTTTAAATTGCTTGAATATGAGTATAAATTACCTTCTGATCGTAAGCTTTAAAAAATGATATTCGACAATCACCAGCAATTTAAGTAGGTGCAGAGGAAGATGAAGTCAGGTATAGAAACAGAGAAGCTAAACTTGTCACACAGTGACTTTAGATTGATTCCAGTTTAACCATACTCTGTATGTACAGTGCAAGTGTCCCCTCCTAACGTTCCAGCTTGAGAAGCTCAAGCATGCTTAGTTCAACTGACAAACCTCCTCACTGGGAGCCCTAGGATTCCTTTGATCTTTACTTGTCCTGGAGGCAGAGGTATGGTGCAGATAAGAGAGTTGCTTCTTCTATGTGCTGTGGAGTCAAGGAGAGGAGACTCGGCTGGGCATTGCTTCCACACCCACAGTGGCTGTGTGATTTACGGGCAGGACACTTGAGGCCGGCAATATGAAATTCCCCAATGACCAGGACCATTGATGGCGTGACCCTGAACTTCTCTGGCAGTGATCAGGGCTCTCCAAGCCCTGTGTTCACCTCCACACCCCCCATATACTTCTTCTCCCTTCCTTAGCCTCTCCCAGTTAAACCTATTTCCCTCTTCTCCTGTTGCCACTACAGAAAAGTTCTCTCTTCTCTTTTTCTAACACAGTATTAATGGCTAATAGGTAGAGTCATGATCATCCATTGAACCTAGGTCCCATAGCACCAGTTCTTTTTTTTCAGGAGCAGGAACAGTTTTTCCAGATCTCCCATTCCTGGAAGGGAAGAGAGAGCTTTGCTTCCCATGCTGGAGAAGGTCACGCAAACATTCCCATCCCCAGAAAGACAAATGACTTCTACCAATGCCAAATAGAAAAGATAAACCTAAGACAGTTTGGTGAACAAGAGAGATTGACACTAGTAAAACAAGATGGTTAACCAAGATAAAATGTGGAATCCAGAAAAACAGAGGCTCCAACACCGTAGAGAGACAAAGAGATGTCCCAGAATAAGATGAAGAGAAGTCCCAGGATGACAGCTGAGCAGCAGCTGGCCTAGAGCAACCAGTCCAGATGACAGCAGGAGGACAGAAAGGGGGTCTTGTCTCCAGAGGAAAAAGACAGAATTAGTAGATGATCTAATATTGTCCAAATTATGACCTTGCTCCATTGTAGTAATCAAAGAAAGGAAAAATATAGTTGTGTGTGTGTGTGTGTGTGTGTGTGTGTGTGTGTGTGTGTGTGTGTGTAAGATGGGGGCGGGGTGGGGGTGCAGAGATTGATTGAGGTAAGATCTCATTTACCCTGAAAAGAAGCCAAAAGATAATGTATAAATTTGACAAATCTAGGGAAATGCAGTGTAACCACATTGTTCAAAAATATGGAGTTAAATACTAGTAAAAACAGTTAAAAAGTTGAAAGTGGTTGCCTCTGGGGAGCAGGTCTCAGGAGAGGTAAAGGATGGGGCAGGGATCTTCTTTTCTTCATTATTAGCTATGGTGGATTAAAGATGGTCACAAATTCTTTGACACTCTTCCCATGGAGAGGTGGAGTCTATTTCACATCCCCATGAATGAATTTGGGCTGGCCTATAACTGATTAGAAGCTTCCACTGTGGCTCATGAATCCCTGAACCAACATGTAAGAAGACCAACCACTCCCTTGAGAGGCCACATACAGAGGCCCTGAGACGGTATTAAGAGAGAAATAACCAGCTAAGCCCAGCCTTCTACCCACCCCACCAAGACACCAGATATGTGAATGAAGCTTGTCTTCAAACCGCCAGACCAGACCAGACCAGAGGACCACAACCAGTTAACGCCATGTGGAACAGAAAACTCACCCAGCCAAGCCCTGCTTGAATTTCTGATGGGCAAAATCATGAGACATAATAAAATTACAGTTGATTTAACTTATTACATATTGGAGTAGTTTGTTATACAGTGATAGATAACTAGAACCTAAGTCTTTTAGTACTAAAGAGTAGCAAGTCTTTAGTGCCAATGTTTTAAATGTACATGTATAATTTTCATTAAAATAGAAATTAATTTTAAATAGTTTGATCTGAATAAGGTCAGTGGATTGTATTGATGTCAATGTCATGGTTTCAATACTGTGCTGTAGTTATACAAGATTTTACCATTGGGGAAGATGGAGGGAAGTGCATGTGGGGTCCCTCTCTATTATTTCTTACAACTGCATAAGACTCTACAGTAACCTAAAAATGAAAATTTTTTTTTTTTTTTTTTTGCGGTACACGGGCCTCTCACTGTTGTGGCCTCTCCCGTTGCGGAGCACAGGCTCCAGACGCGCAGGCTCAGCGGCCATGGCTCACGGGCCCAGCCGCTCCGCGACATGTGGGATCTTCCGGGACCGGGGCACAAACCCGTGTCCCCTGCATCGGCAGGCGGACTCTCAACCACTGTGCCACCAGGGAAGCCCAAAATGAAAATTGTTTAAAAATAACTTGAAGAGTTGAATGTTTGTATCTTGTCACATTTATATATTTTTAACAAAAATTGTGTCATACTTTACATATTATCTACATTCCATTTAATACATTTTGTATTCATACCTATTTCTAAGTCAGCACTTAAAGATAAAGCTTATTAATTTAAATGACTCCATAATATTCCACTGTATGGATTTACTATAATTTATTTAGGTAGCACATTACTGATAGATATTTAGGTTGTTGTTCTTTCTAGAGACTGTGTACTCTATCAGGTCAGAATTTTAATTTCCCTGAGTCATAAAATCAGAGGCTAGGCAACATGGCAATATTCCCCCTACTCTAAACTGAAGGGAGTTATTTCTACCCTTCTTATGATAATTCCTTTCCTATCTTTACAACTTCCATAAGCAGTTATAGAATCATTAATCCTTCTGCTTTTAAATCCAGGAAGGGTCCACATATATGTGCATAGCTAACTCAGCTTCTGGGTAGCATATTGCAACTCAAGCTGCTAGATGTCAGGAAAAAAACATAACAATTAAAACTCAAAGTCCCAGTCCTGAGTCACCCTGTTTGAAGGGGTTCTAGAAAAAGTGAAACCAGGGAATTCCCTGGCGGTCCAATGGTTGGGACTCTGCACTTCCACTGCAGGGGACCCGGGTTCCATCCCTGTTCAGGGAACTAAGATCCTGCATGCCCCGAAGCGTGGCCAAAAAAAAAGAAAAGAAAAGAAAAGAAAAAATGAAACCAATAAAGAACACAGATATATGAAAGAAAGAACTGATCTTGAAAACTAGGTCTCAAATCTCAATGCTTCCAATACCCATCCTCCCCAAAATAATTATTTAATCTGAGTAGCATGTTTTACATTAATGATATCATTAAGATCAAAAGAAAAAGTAAAAAGGATGTTCTAGGTGGATACAGCCATGGATTTCTGGGCAAGAATAAGTCACACTGCCTTCTAAAGACTCTTGTGCTTTTAAGAAAATGCATCTGAAGTGTATTATTCATTCATTCATTCAACACATATTTAAGTGTCTGATAGTGTGTCAGGAGCAGACAAAGTCAGCTGTGGCCCTGGAGGAGCTCATACTCTAGTGTAGGGACAAAGAATCCAATAGACAAGTATAAACAATGTGGCAGACAATAATAAAAATAAATAAATAAGCACATTGTAGCATGGAGGAGGGCACTCAAAGCTTTTATGAAGGAAATTAATAAAATCTTAAAGTAGGAAGAGGCATCGTAGGTGGGGAGAGAGAGGTCATTCCAGGAGAAGGGCAGCATGGGCAAAGTCCCAAAGCAAGCATAGAGCTGAGTGTAGCTTGCAGGTGGGGATGGTACATGGTCAGAGATGGCTCTACAAGCAGTTATATGATGCCTAAGTAGGCACTGGAAGCACGGACTGACATGAGAGACAGCCTATGGCCAGATCATACAGGGCTGTGTGCCTTTCTGCAGAGTGTGAAGTTTCTTCCTCCACTCAGGGGGATCCAATGAAGAAGAGCTTTACTTAGGGTGAAAATATGTTCCACTTTGACCAAGACTATTCCCGTTTATGCCTGTTGCCCCAGGGTAATTCTTAATTAATAGTGCTCGTTTTCACATTCAAATGTGTCCTGGTTAAGAATGATAACCCTAGTTATCACTCTAGGTATGACAGATCTACTTCCAATGGTACTCAGGTCATTGGAAATCTGCTTAAGTGAAAAATAGCAGAAAAAGGTAGGAAGGAAGGAAGGAAGGTAGGAAGGAAGGGAGGGAGGGAGGAAGGAAGGGAGGGAGGGAGGGAGGAAGAGAGAGAGAGCAAAAGAAATGAACTAGTTTCCATCCTGCAGAGTTTGATAAATGCTAAATTAAATAGCGGTGAAAGATCAGATGCAAAGTTTTCATCCAAGACACACAGTAGCAATTTTTATGAAGTCTTTTGCATTGGGAAACCCAAAAATATGGATTCTACAACCTTTTCCTTCGCTTTCTTATTCTTTCTTTTGCAAGATTATCTTTTTTCTTGAAATGATACTTGTTGGTTTATAAAAGGAATACATGAACATGATAATAATTATGAAAGTATAAAAGGAAAAATTAAAGTCTACCTTTCCTCCCCAACCCAGGCCCACGACTCAAACAACACCATATGAATTCATCAGTTTACTAAACAGGATGAACCTAATTGGGTAAAATAAAAGAAGAGGTTTTTTATTCTCCTCTTACTGCCCCTCTTAGCGTTAGCTAATTCCTGAAATAGCAAACAACAGGCCTGCAAAGCACACCTTTCATATGCGAGCCAACTAATCCCAAGCCCACACTCCACCACCACCTTTATCTGGCTCTGGCACTCAGGGACCCTAACTCCTTGCCCTAATTATCCCAGAGCCAAGTACCAAACCACTTGGGACAGCCCCTAAGCTCCAGAGCTCTCCAAAATTATTCAAACTAGGAATGACATCGGCAAGATGGCCAAACAACCCATCCCCCACTCTTAGTGCCTACTCCAACAACAATGTAGCACTCATCCTCAGACAAAAGTGCCTTTGTGGGAGCTGTGGATTCAGCACCATAGGCCAAGGGACCCAGGGACACTCTTGCCCCACCTCCCACCACTTTGCATTGGGTAATAGGCATGTAGATCTTGGTCCCAGCTGTGGACCCTGAAGTGGCCCATGAACCAGCTCCAGCTGCTCTCAGACACGGTCTGGGAGCCCCTGGAGAACACTGCCTTAGACAGCCACCCACAGATGGGAGAGTCTTCGTGGAAGTCCAAGTTTTCAGCAGAGAAGGGCCAGCACACCACTGAAGCCAAAAAAAAAAAAAAAAAAAATCCAAGTTTGGACATACTGGAGAGGGTAAGAGGAACAAGCCTGACTTTATCTGCACCACCTCTCCTGGAAAATAGCACAGCCTAAGGCCCTGAGAGCCCTCGGCTGTGACTCCTCCCACAAGGGGTGGGGGAGGGGTGGGAGGGGACGGTGCAGGGAGAGGGAATGGGTGAGTGAGCACCTGGCTTCTCCAGCTGTGCAGGATGCTGCCAAAGAGGCCCATTTCCTGCTCACACCAAAAGAGTACTGAATCGTGAGATGCACGACTGGGGGCAGTGGGGAGTGACAGAAAGAGAGGCAGATAAGACTCTCAGAGGGCATGAAAGGGAAGCAGATCCTACCACCCATGTCACAGACTCCTTCAGGAAGCCTGCCCACACGCACTCGGGGACACCTTGCCTCAGATGTCCCCAAGTGGCCCTCAGACACTCCCAGCATGCCTCACGCCACACACCTCACCCACACACGCACCTTCCACCCCATGGCCAGCTCCCTGTGCATGCTCACAACAGCAGTGAGAGTGAGCTTTGGCAGATTCAAGTAGATAACATCAGAAATGAAAGAGGAGAGACTTCACTGGCGGTCCAGTGGTTAAGAATCCATGCTTCCACTGCAGGGGACACAGGTTCGATCCCCGGTCAGGGAACTAAGATCCTGAATGCCTTGCAGTGTGGCCAAAAAAAAAAAGAAAAAGAAATGAAAGAGGAGACATTACAACCGATACAACAGAAATGTGAAGGATCATTATAGGTGACTATGAATAATTATATACCAACAAACTGGATAACCTAGGAGAAGTGAATAAATTCTTAGAAACATACAACCTAACAAGAACGAATCATGAAGAAATAGAAAATCTGAACAGATCACTACTAAGTAAGAGCTTGAATCAATCATCAAAACCCTGCTAACAAAAGAAAGCTCAGGATCAGTTGGTTTCACTGGTGAAATTCTATCAAACATTTAAAGAATCAACACCAATTCTTCTCAAACTCTTCTAAAAAATTGAAGAGAAGGGAACACTTCCAAACTCATTTTCTGAGGGCAGCAAAACCTGACATCAAAGCCAGACAAGGACATTACAAGAAAAGAAAGCTAAGGCCAATATTCCTGATGAACATAGACGCAAAATTTTTCAACAAAATATTAGCAAAATGAATTCACTCAGGCCATGAACCGAGGAGCATTCGCCATTCATCATCAGTGACTATCAAGTTGCAGTAATGCTCATCAACCTTTGGAGACTTTAATACTTTTTGGGATGACAGTAACATCATGAGAAAGCCTCATCTTCCAGCCAAGATGGGACCAGGCAGAACTATCTAGAAATTGCCCTACAAGCCAAAAGAGGAGTAAAATTTGCTTTGGTATATATTTGGACTATGTATGGGATAAAGCATTTTACCTTCTAATTGTCTTTTATTATTTTGACAGCTGAAGAGAAATATGCTTTCATGATATTAAGATGCTCTGTGTTTTTCATAACACTAGTTGTGGTGAGAAATAGTTTTCTTCTTAAAGATGTTCTTTACAGAGCCTCTGTCTTCCTGTTCTGTTATGGATTATTGCTTTCTAAGCCTCTATACAAGTGCCATCCTGCAATCACTTATCATTGAACTCCTGGCTTCCACTGCTTCTGTATCTTCCTCTCGTTTTTTTTTTTTTTTTTTTTCCTAGTGAATATCCTTAGGTAATTTTTTCAGATGGGAGAAAAAGTCTTTCTTTTCAAAGTATTGGAAATGTCTTTATTTTTTCTTCATATTGGAATGATAATTCTGCCGTATAATGAATTCTAGGTACAAAATCTTTTTCCCTCAAAATTCTGAAGGTATCGCTTGTGCCATCAGTATCCATAGATGTTGAAGAGACATTTACTAACAATCAAATGCTTATTCTTTTGAAGTAAGATGTTCTTTTATTCTCTCTGGTCACAGTCGAGATTCTTCTCTTTTCCCTTGGAATTTTGAGGCTTTATGGGGATATTTTCATCTGTTCATTCATTCACTTGACAAGTTTTTACCAAACAAGTGATACAGGAGTGCAAGCAATATAGCTGGGAACAAAACAGATTAATGTTCTTTTCTGTTCTGTTTTGGTTGTTGTTGTTGTTCTTTGCTTGGAGCTCTGTGAGCCCTTGCCATCTGAAAACTATAGAGTCTTAAGATTCAGGGAAATGTATTAATTATAATTTACTCGTATTTTTATTTTACTCAAGAAAGCAGGGCATAAGAGTTAAAGGAAAAGATTTCACATATTTTCCATCTCTTTTTCTTTTCGGTTCTAAATTCTAAGAGCTTATCTCATTTTATCCTTAAACTATCAACATGATCTTTTTCCCCATTAATTTTATAACTCAGCTAGTCCATACATTTGAGGGGGGGGGCACTCTTTCTCTAATTTACGTGTATTCTTTCTTAAACTCTGCTTTCTCCTTTTATATAGCAGCCTGGTTTTGACAGACACAATATTTTCTTAAATATCTCTGAGGATAGTCTTTAGAATTTTAAAAATTCTCTTCTGTTCCCTGAATTATCTGTTTTCTCCAGGATTGGTTATTGTTTCAACTTTAGTCTTCCCCTGCCCGTTGTTTGTTTTCCTCCTGTGTCTGCTGAGCTGTTATCTATTCATATTTATCAATGGTGGATGACATTAGTTAACATAGGGAACTGAGACAGTTTTTCTCTCTAGTTGTGTGGGTCCCTTTCTCCAGTGGGCTCTCCCTTGGAATCTGACAGTAGGTAAGTGGACAGAGGGGTGTTTCCAGGCAGCCAATATGGGTGAGCAGCCAAGAACACTTTCAAATATCAAATTATGAAGGGCTGCTTAGTTTATTTTACTCCTAGAAAACTTCTTCTTCCTCCACCTCCTCCTCCTCATTCTTCTTCATCTTGTTTTGTTTCACAAGTTGACAGTTATCTTAAATTCTGTGCTACTTTTTGCTCAGAATGATCTCTCTAGGAGCCTCATGCAAGCCCATTGTTAACTAAAAGCCGTGGTTAACTTGGGCCTAAGAGTAAAGCAACTGCTCCTCATGGCCCCAATTTAGCGGGTGGAAGAACAGTAGTAACAGGACCCAGTATATAATTTGCAGGTCTTGATGCAAAACAAAAATGCAAGGTCCCTTGTTTAAAAATTATTAAGAATTTCAAGACAATGTCAGAGCATTAAACCAAGTAGAGGTCTCTTCCAAGCATAGGCACTTTGCCACTGTACAGGTCACATGCCCACTGAGACAGCCCTGACTCCCCACTGGGCATTTTACCAAGTTTTTCTACCAATAAATATCCTTAAACTCTTTGCCATTGCATTTTTCTGTTTTTCCTCTGTTGTGCCTTTTCCATCAATAAAACACCTTCTGCTTTCAATCAGGAATTCTCCAGGAATTCTCTTCTAGTTTGCTGCTTATGGTACTTGTCCTCACTTTTCAGTGATTTTTTTGGTCTTATTCTTTTGTAAGGTATATTTTCTATTATTTTGGAACTTTGAGAAGAAGAGGACTTAGTGTCCATTTGAACCAAAATCTGGTTTCTTTTAATGACAAATGTTTAAGTAATCAGAAATATGTGAGTGGTATACTCGTTTTAAAACAATCTGGTCCCCTATAATTTGTTAACCTTAGTCATAGCCACCAGAGCTTAAGTTACACACTAACATAATACACTTCTGGGGCACTTGTGAACTTCCCCTTAAAATTTTCACATTATTTCTTATGTGAACTCATATTAAAAACAACTTTGATATCAATTAAGTTCTCAGTCTTCAAAGTTAGTGGAGTTTTCCATTGCACAAACAAACATCACTTACCAGGAAAGTCAACTATTTTTAAGGTCCATTTTTCTTGAGCCAAAGGATGTGGTTTATATATAGAGAGATAAATGAACACTATAAATCTGAGGGGGGAAAGGAATTTTCTGATTTAGCTTATTATTTTTTGCTTTCTATCTTCATAAACTCCACCCCCATCAAAAGACGAAAGGTTTAAGTGATACTTTATTACCTGGTAAAGCCTTTAAGTGAGAAGAGACTTTCATTTGTTTCCCTAACACCCACAGCAATTTTACTGAAATGATTTACCAGAAAGTGTTCAGAGTCCCAGAATTTCCTTTCATGTGAACATATTTTTTTCTGAGAATTTTCTTTTGTGAAGGACAACTGTATTTAGCTGTTTCTCGCTGTACTTTGTCAATTAGTGAGAAATGGATTTGACTAATGAAACATGGCATGAGAACCATTATTTCAAGTACTCCTATTTCATGACTTTTGAAGCAAGCCAGTGATTTCCCAAGCTTTTTTCTTGCAACTTCAGAAATGAAAATTGACAAGGAAAGCGAGACATAACAGATCAAATTTGTTCTAGAAATAACACTATTTTCAATGGACATAGCAAGAGCCTTAAGTGCAATCTACACATCTTGATCCAACAATTGCAATTCTGGGAATCTACCCAAAAAGTTATCTGAAAAGCAAGTTGTATACCAACAATGTCAATTTCCATTTTTTTCATGCTAGCAAAAAGCAATACATCTTAAGTAGGGTCTGAATATGGCTTCCCTCTAAAACAGAGCCTGAGACACAGACTTGGACAGGTGGCTTATTTGAAAGGTGACTCTGGGAAACATAATATAGGAGATGGAAAATTAAGAGAGAGAAGAAAGAAAAGTCAGCAAATGGTTTATTTTAAGCTCATGACATCTGTAGATAACTAGAATCTGGTCCTGCTGGAGACCCTCTGAAGAACCTGGTATTATGCATCTCAGAATTGGGGGACAGTGCCCCAAGCCCACAGGGTGTTGTCTCCAAGCTCTCATCTTATCTGATCCTTTAATACATTTTTCCAACATTTTATCAGACCGTTGCTTCCCAGTGATGTGGTCTATTGTAGTACTCATGGATCTTATGGTCATAAGCCCATGGACACACGTCCTTTGCCCCCAAATTAGGTCACTTGGTCCAAGGCAATGTTACGGAGAATCCATGTCAGTAAATCAGGTACTGTAGGTCATAAGACACTACTAATGGCAGTGAATGTAAACCCATCTTCTGCTAAACAAAACTTGATCTAGGTGAATGAATGATGAGCCTGAACTAAAATAAGAGACCACAGAGAAGCACCAAAGCACTGGGGTGCCAGACAAGTAGTAAGACTTCTTGGACCACAAAACCAGACCAGCTTCTCACTGAATGCAGCAAAATGCATGGCTGACACCACAGGGAGCAGAAGAACCATCCATCACAGCTTGGCCCAAATTCCTGACCCACAGGATGATAAAAAACAATAAATCACTTTTAGTTTGAGACACTAAGTTTTGGGATGACTTACTAGCAGCAAGAAGCCAGTAGCTTCTATTTTCATGCTCTTGGGAATCCTTTCTCTCAGAAGCCAGCCACCATTTAAAAAGCCAGAAGATACTCTGAGACCATCACGCTATGAGGAAGCCCACTCTGGCTAAATCAAGGGGCTTTGTGGAGGAGCTCCGAAGCTCCCTAGACAATAGGCCTAGCTCAACCAGAATCAATCATGCAGAAGAACCAGCTATGCAATCCACAGAATCAGGAGAAATTAAAAAACAAAACAATCATTTTTGTTTTAAGCCCTTAAATTTTGGTGTGGTTTGTTACGTCGCAAAGGATCATTGGAACACATGGCCACTGCACTCATGGGCCCAGTGCACAAGCACCAACAGCGTCTGGCTGACATCCACCAGATGCATCATTTTGTCCAACTTACTGCCCGGTGCCTTCTCTGCCATAAATGCTTCCTAGTAGACACTGTTATAAGTCCAAAGATTTTTGTGCCTACACTCATAGGTCCATCCACCTTCTTCTTTCCCCAGATCTTTACTTCTCATGGTGTTCTCCCTCTGTATGTCTATGTGTCTGTGCCCAAACTTCCGTCTTCTTATCAGGATGCCAGTTGTTGGATTAGGGCCCAATCTAATCCAATATGGGCTCATCTTAACTCGATAACATCTGTAAAAACCTATGTCCAAATAAGGTAACACTCTGAGGTTCCTGGTGGACATGGATTTTGGAGGGACACTATTCAGCCCAGTACAGTCCCCAAAGACGAATAACTAACCAGATAGCTCTGTCCTTTTGTCCACATAGACATGCGGCTTCAGGGGCCAACATAGTAGGTATTACTACACACTTATCATGGTGTACATCATTGGATAACTGGACAATTAAAGTTTTCCCCTAGCCTGTACCAGAGTCAAAGTGTAGTGGTAAACTTTGCTAAGAACATTCTCTAGTTCAATGGTTTCTAAACTCCTTTACCCACAGAACCCTCTGTTCAAATGAAGTTTTACTAGGAGTGTTCAGACAAATATAACAGATAAAATTTCTCTGGTAGAAGTGGAGCTAGAAGGACCAGGGTCTCCTCATCCTGGATCAGATTATGAGGAAAGGAGCGTCACAGAATGTTACTGGAAATCCACTTATCTACTTTTTTTTTTTAACATATGTTAACTATTTATTATTATTATTATGGGTAAGCTGGCACTTCTCTACTTTTCTGTTTAGTTCAGGAAGCAATGGATAAATACCATGAATATAGAGCAAAATAGCTACATGAGGACTAAGAGAAGAGGTAAAGGGAAGAATAAAATGAATTTATGAAGGGCTGGAGAGGAGATGGTATGGCCACCGTAAGTATCTGGGAGAGGGAAAGTCACAAAATACCAATTTGTGGCCTCCTGGTAACACCAGGGGAGAGGGTAAAAGGATGACAGGAGAAGGAAGGGCCTCCTTATACAATGATTTAGAGTGGTAGCTAGTGTTTTTATGGCCCTATGATAGACTTATAGATGAAGCTCTAGAGTTTCCTGGGTCGAGTTTGAGGCAATTAGCTACATAGTGCAGGCAAGTTTACACTAAATGTCTTAGAGATCTTCTGTTTCCCAAATACGCAGATAAACAGAAGACTTTAGTCTCCAGACTCATTAATCTAATAACTTCTGTGAGCACTCAGCATGCATACAAGGCCAAATAAAAGCATTCAATGTAAATAAATCAATATAATTTATATCTTTTGATCTCTCCAAAGAGAAATGTTTATGTGCGGAAAAAAAATAAATAAAATGACATTTAAAGGAAGAAACATCCCTCCCCACAAACCCACAGGACATAAAAAAAGTGAGACATAAGCCATTCGCTGTGGCTTTAGCGTCTTTACCAAAGGGGGGAATTATCTGTCAAGACGCCAAGGCCTATGAGGCAATGGGTCTCGGTTAAGTTTTTCTAGAGTCCTGCTCCCAAGAAAGCACTTTAATTTGTTGTATTAAATAGTTTAATAATTTAACCTATTAATTCTCATATCTTAGAACTAGCTGAGTCTGATATAGGGCTAATAGCTAGTTGGGAACAATTCTGATATCAAAATGTTGCTAAGTAGTATTACAAGAATCTTGTGAGACCTGAATACAGGCTATTTCGTCCAATGAACGCTGTGCCACCAACTCCACCTGTGTGACTAATTCTTTTTGGTGCAAGGGGCTGTCTTGCTCTGAGCTCCTATAATAAGACACCATAGGCTCAGTGGCTAAAAAAAAAAAAAAACACAATTATTTCTCACAGTTCTGGAGCTGAGAAGTCCAAGATCAAGGCGCCCACAGACTCAGTGTCTGGTAAGAGTTGCTTCCTGGCTTGCTGGCGGCCACCTTCTTGCTGTTTCTTCACATGGTGGAAAGAGAGAGGGCCATCTTCCTCTTCTTGTAAAGGCGATAATTCCATCACGGGGGCTCCACCCTCTAGGCCTCATCTAACCCTAGTTACCTCCCAAAGGCTACACCTCCAAATACCATCATATTGGGGTTAGGGCTTCAACACTTCAAGGTAGTGATGAGTATAGGTGATATATTGAAAGATCTACCAATAACTGTAATATGACGTGAAAATATCCATGATTTCTGTTAATCACAAAATCATAGGTTTGGCTAACTACGGAGGTGTGTTGCCTATGTTCATAATTGAAGGAAATGCTTATTGTCTAGTTTGAAGTGAGTGAATATAAAATTGCGGTTTTTTTCCCATTCACATACTCAGCCCCCCCCCCAGATTCAGAACTCCTCCACAAGGTTCTCTATGATTTCAAAAGTTCTATCACTTTTCTTTAGTTTTACTTTGGGCAGAAAGACAAGGAAGGGTGGCCATCTCAAAACAACATAGATAATGCATCCTGAGTACTATATACTACATGAGACAGCATGATGTGTAATCCTGGTTCTAGGAGAAAAATACCTCAACTCAAATTTAAGCTCTACTACAAAACAGTGGAATGAACTTGGGTAATAATCCAACTTCTCTGAAGCTCAGATTGTTCACCTACGATGTGAAGATTTTGTAACACTTGCTTCACCTAACACATAAGGCTGCTGTGAAAAAATAAGCAAGATAATGTGTATGAAAGTACACTATAAGTTATAATGTGCTATAGAAATCTGTTATTATGATAGACATTTAAATACAGAAGCCTGAAAAGTGGTTCCAAAAGTCTTACTACATTTTTTTAAATAGAGAGGCAAGATTTAAGACATCAACAGAAGGATCTCGAAACGAGTTGTATAAAGCCTGTCCTCTTTAGTGGTCTCTCTCTTGGGTTGTCCCTGTCAAGACTTCATCAGTATTTGTGCCAACTCCTTTTGCCCTGTGCTGAAAGCAGACGTAATTCAATTAGAGGTCTCAAAACTGATAAAGTGATCCTGAAGTGGAAAATGGGAGGAGATTACTGGCAAATGAAGAAAGATTTGCATTGAACTAACAACAAAAAACGTTCTCCTTTCCTCAGTGCTCACAAGGGGCAACAGACCTGGATGAAGAAACATACCCTCAGAAACCCCTACTCTTACAGCTCCTGCTCATGGCTGTTCTAATGGAGGACATTCATATCTATCCCACCTCTGCCACCATGTCAGGGGCTACCATCCCTGGGGCATGGGCAAGAGGGCCGTTGTCACCAGTATCAGAGATTCAAATTAATGGAGACGGAATGGAGAGTAGAAATTATCTGACCTCTACTGGAAAGGCAGAAAGCAGGCAGAAAGGGGGTGGGATTGCTTCACTGGCCACTGTGCAACTAACCAGCCAGAGCAAACTCCTAAGTGGGTCAGGCACCCTAGGGTGTCCCAAGTGCTGTTTCCAGGAGCTAAACATGCATTGGCTCAATAGCTCAATAATTCACCCAACAAATGTGTATCAAGGACCTATGTGCTAGGTACTGTGCAAGGTGCCAAGAGTAGGCACCTGGTTCTCCTAGGGTCCTGGTCTACCAGAGCATGAAGGTGCCCGAGAGTCCCTCAGTATAATTAACAAGAAAGAACAGAGAGGCCAGACACTCCATGACCAAGAGGTCCATTTCCCAAATGATGCTCTGAACCCAGGATGCAGTTGGTAAAAGGAAAGAGGCAGGAGAACTAAGATTTATCGAGAATCCACTCTGTGCCTGGAAGTCTACTGTAGGCACTTAACGTTGATTATCTCAAGATGTCCTTAGGAAAAAGGAAGAAAACGGGTCTTTAAGTGGAGAAATGGTTTGTTTGCCAGTTAGTCCATGCCTGGCCTTGGTTTTGAATCCAAGTCTGTCTAACTCTAAAGTGCACAATCTTTTCTCAGCCTACCATGCATTGCTGACACTGGGCCGACCTTTTGACCATTCAGAATCAGTTTCCTTATTGGGATATAACAATATTGTGGATCATCTGAGAATATGTATACAAGTGCTCCGTAAACTGTAAAACACTAAGCACATGTTACTGCTGTTGTAATCACATGTCCTTGTTGTTATTACCATCTTCAGAAATTTGGTACACAGTAAAACTGAACTCATCGGAAATCCTGGGCATCTAGACAATTCTACAATAAATGAGCCAAAGCAAGGAAGATAACTATGTTACAGTAATGTGGGAAATAATATATTCTTCTTTTTCCTGATCATTGCTTTATTATTTCAAGGAAATTGGGTTTCTCCTAATAAGGAAAACAATTTGCAAACTAAGTCCCACTTAATACAATATTTAGTTTCTAAGGAGTTACGTAAAGCAAAACAAGAAAAGTAATAAAATTAATAATATTCCAAATGTGATAAGGAAATATCTTATTCAGCACTGAGGTGAGATGTAAGCTTTACTCAAGGGGGCAAAATTTTTCACAATTCCTGGGCAGCAGATCTGTGAAAACGGACGTGCAACGTCTTCTCAACTGCAAACTTATTCTTGATTTTTTTCCCAAAAGGTTTCATTGTGCTGGTGTTCACTGAAGTGCATTTGCTTAAAATAAAATGGTTTGTTCTGTAAATGTTTTAATGCTGTGTTTTCCTGTTTACAAAAATAACACCTGCTCATACTGGGGGGGGGGGAAGATAAATGCAGATGAAAATTAAAATACCAGAGACAACCACTGTTAATACGCTGTGTAAACTTTTAGGCCAATTTTTAAACTTTTCAATAAATTCACTCCTCTATTTTGAACTCTGACTCCTCTTAGCAATCAAGCTTCTTTACCGGATTTAGCAGCACTGACTTTCTATATATGGCAAAAACATCTTTCCTGATAAAGGGAATATGTTCCAATGACCCAACTATGCAGCAATGGATTAATAATATAAGAGATCCATGGATGCATTTTTTTAAAACAGTTAAGTTACCATCCCAAACTCAAACTAAAGGAATTTTGTTGTATCAGAAAACACAGAACATATCCGAGGACCCTGGGGAGAGGCAGGGGAGGACAGAGTCAGTTAAAAGAGGTGGTTCGGGCTTCCCTGGTGGTGCAGTGGTTGAGAGTCCGCCTGCCGATGCAGGGGACGCGGGTTCGTGCCCCGATCCGGGAAGATCCCACATGCCGCGGAGTGGCTGGGCCCGTGAGCCATGGCCGCTGAGCCTGCGCGTCCGAAGCCTGTGCTCCGCAACGGGAGAGGCCACAACAGTGAGAGGCCCGCGTACCGCAAAAAAAAAAAAAAGAGGGGTGGCTCAATTGTCCCAGGGTGTGGTTTCCCAGGGCCTGCAGGTGGCGCTCCTGCAATCCCACCAGCAATCTGGACCTGACCCCTCACCCCCATCCTCACTGTGGGTCTGGGGAAAGCAGTATGGGAAAGCTATGCCCCATTCCTTCTGACCTTCCTTCTTCTCATTCTGCAAAGTAAAACTGGTATTCAAGTCTTCCTGATCCATTGATTTAAATAAAATGTGAATTCTGGGGACTGCAGAGTTCGACATTTTCTTACAGACCAGGGCTAAGTCTTTCACTTCAAAAAAGGAAATGACAAGATTAAATTTCCAAAGTCTGGCTGAGGTAATATTGCGGCATAAATATATTTTGATCAAAGTTAATCAGGTGAGGTGGGAAGCCGTTTCGGATTCCGTGTGAGGGCAGGGTAACTGGGGCAGGAAGAGACTCGGGGTGAGGACATTCATAAAGAAGACATGATATTTCCTAGGATGAACTGTTTACTTTCCACTGACTGGGAACAAATAAAGGCCAGGCTGAATTATTTTTGTCATTCGGGTGCAAATACAGGTAACACCATGCACACAACTTCAAGGATGTGTCACTGTGTGTGACACTGCTGGCCGACACACAGGACTACCCCTTTTATTCATTCTTCAAGAACCCAAGATCCAGGGGCTACTGGGGATCTTTAAAAATCACCCAGGGGGGTGGGAGGGAGGGATAAATTAGGAGGCTGGGATTAATATATACTCACTACTATGTATAAAATAGATAACCAACAAGGACCTACTGTATAGCACAGGGAACTCTATTCAATGTTAGGTAATAACCTATAAGGGAAAAAGAATATATATAAATATACAGGTATATATGTATGACTGAATCACTGTGCTGCACTCCCGAAACGTATACAATATTGTAAATCAACTAATACTTCAATAAAAATATTTTTTAAAAACAAAAAAATTTTTAAATAGAAAATGAAATAAATTAATAAAATGGGGATTTTTAAAAAGTAAATAAAAAATAAAAAAGTAAAAATCACCTAGTTTTCAAAAGAAGAGAGCAAATTCCCAAAAGGTGAAATGAATTGCTGAAGACCAAATCTCTAGTTAGTAACTAGAATAAAGTTGTTGCAATCTTGATTTTATGTTGCTTGTAGTCTCTCTGTGCTAATTTCAACGTTAAGAGCCTTTACGCATATACTAAATAGGGTTTACCTACATAAGGTAGCTGACCTATATCTCTTTTTACTTGGGATATTGTCGTCATCACAGTTTCTTTATAACAGCTGTACCATGACACTAAAGAATTAATGGTGGGGCTTCCCTGGTGGTGCAGTGGTTGAAAGTCTGCCTGCCAGTGCAGGGGACACGGGTTTGTGCCCCGGTCCGGGAGGATCCCACATGCCTCGGGGCAGCTGGGCCCGTGAGCCATGCCCGCTGAGCCTGCGCGTCCGGAGCCTGTGCTCCGCAACGGGAGAGGCCACAACAGTGAGAGGCCCGCGTACCGCAAAAAAAAAAAAAAAAAAAAAGAATTAATGGTGGATATAAAAGAGTGACTTAGATGGTTAATTTTATATGTCAACTTGACTGGACTATAGGGTGCCCAGATATTTGGTCAAACATTATTCTGGGGGTTTCTGTGGGAGTTTTTTGGATAAGATTAACATTTAAATCAGTAGACTGAAGGAAGTACATTGTCCTCCCTCATGTGGTTGTCCCTAGTGTGGGTGGGCCTCATTCAATCAGTTGAAGGCTTGAAAAGAACAAAAAGGCTGACCGTCTCCCAATTAAGAAAAGAATTCCTGCCCGACAGCCTTTGAACTGGGACAACAGCTTTTTTCCTGCCTTTAGGCTTTAATTGAGACATCAGCCCTTCCTGGGTCTCCAGCCTGCCAGCCTTCAGGCTAGAACTACACCACTGGTTCTCCTGGTTCTTAGACCTTCAGACTCAGACTGGAACCTACACCATCAGCTCTCCTGGGCCTCCACTTGTCAACGCACCCTGTAGATCTTGGGACTGTCAGCTTCCATAAACATGCGAGCCAATTCTTTATAATAAATAGAGAGAGAGAGAGAGAAAGGGAGGGAGGAATGGAGGGAAGGAAGGAAGGAAGGAAGGGAGGGAGGGAGGGAGGGAGGAAAGAAAGAAAGATTCTGTTTCTCTGGAGAATCCTGACTAATATGTGAGCTTTCCTAATGTTCAGATGTTGTGTCTCTCAGGTGCCTCAAAATACACTTTCAAGGTGATTTTACAAGCTTTTGCACAGCTTCCATATAAACCATTTGGTACCACCACCATAGTTCAGATACATTAATGGACAAAGGGGCAGAATGAGTATGAACCCCCAGACATCACTGCTAAAATGAGTACTGTAATATTCTGGCTGTCTTACGTTGATTAGCTGGGAAATTTGGAGGTTAAGGTCTGGACTGGTAAAATTCTATTACTAGATCAGAAGCCCTCTGGGAAAGCAGGTCAGCTTGTGGGTAGTTGGCCAAGGAAAGGGAAAAGAAAGAAAAGCCTGATTAAAAAAAATAGTCTGTTGGTGCCTATTGTATGCCATGCACTTTGCAATAATTCATTCATCCAGCAGATATTACTGAGCACCTTTTTATGTGCCAGACACTGTTCAAGGTGCTGGGGATACAGCCGTGTAAACACAGACTTGTTTTCCTGCTCTCGTGGATCTTACGGTTTAGAGAAGGGAGACAGACAAGTAACAAATGTTACTGAGAAAAAGAAAGCCAAAAGAAGGGATAGGTAGTACTAGGTGGAAGGAATTATAATTTTTGAAATTTTCAATAGGGTTGTCAGAGAAAGCATTCCTGTAGCCAAGACGACATTTGAGAACAGAGCTGAATGAAGAGGTGAGGAAACAAGTCATGTGGGGAGATATATGGAATCAGCATGCACAAAGGGCCTGAGGCAGGTGGGTGTTTGTATGCTCAAAAAACATCAAGGAAGCCAGTAGGGCTGGAGCAGAGCTAGCAAGGGAAGAGCAGTAGTAGATAAGGTCACTGAAACAGCAATTAACCAGATCATGTAGAGTCTTAGGTATCTGTGAGACAGATAGTACTAGTGGTGTAAATGAGATAACTGGAATTCAGAGTGGTTTGTGAATTTCCTACAATAATTTAGCTAGTAAATGGTGGAGCCCAGCATGGACCCAAGGTACATCTGGGTCTAACACCCTTGCTCTTTCCACTTCATCGTATTATCTTTCTCCGGAAAAAGCTTAGAGCCTCTCCAATTGTTTTGTGTATCCCTAGTATAGTAATTGCAATAAATATTTGCCTTTTTTTTACTATCCAACGTATCACATATCCTTCCTATTTGGAGAGAAATCCCCACTTGTGAGCCTCGGCTTGCCAGAGTGAAACCAAATGACCAGATATTCCTTCTCCCTCGCCTGTGGCAGCGGGAGTGAGAGCGTGGGACCTGGGCCAACTTGATGCCCCTGCCCTAGACTTTAAATCCTGAGGGGTAGTCCAATATGGGTCGTCTAGCAATGCTGGTGGCAAGTGTCCGTCAGTGGCAGTGGCAGCGGCAGCACCCTGATCCAAAGCGCCTGCAGCGGGACCTTGGCTGGAGCGCTGACTCCTCCCATTTTACCAGCTTGGTTTCATCACTGCTAACAATTTTGCGAGCCGAAAGACATGAAGGAGCATGTTTTTCAGCTCCCATTATACATTTCTGTTGGGAGAAATTATGCAAGACTTTGGACTGGAAAAAATAAGTAAGATTATTGTGTGTCCTGTTCATTGTACCTTTCCTGATTATATCTGCCCTTTACTGTTTCTGAGCTATACAACTCTATAATTTGTAGAAAGCTGAAAACAATACAAACGATTCTTGTCCACACAAATGCAAATTAGTTTTGTCAGATAGAAGCAATTGATTATTGCCTGTGGATGGATCCGTATTACATGTGTTTGTTAATGTTAAAATTCATTTCAGCATTCCTTATGTTGCTGTGTAAGTGTGTGGTACTTTGAATTCTCCTTTCAACCAGTTGTAACTTCTTATCAAGTTCCCTGAATAATTAATGAGTGCAATAAAATCTGTGCCATGTTGCATTTATTTGTTAATTCATTTCAGCATTCCTTATCCGCCTATGTATATGTGTGTTACTTTGAATTCTTTCAGCCTATAACATCCTACTGGTTCCCTCAACAACTGATGAGTTAAAATCTATAATGCATGTTCATCTTACATTTGTATCAGAGGCATGATTTTGCCACTTAAAAATACTATTCTCTAACAATAGTGAACAGGAAAATCACATCACTGTCCTGTCTTTAGCTCAGAGCTCTCCCCCACCCGTGACCTCTGCCCTCTGCACACAGCCATGTACTTCATGGGGCAGGAGACCCAGGTGCTGGTTTTAGCTCAGACCTTAACCAATTCATTAATTCATATAGCCTCCCTGGACTTCAGTTCCCTCATCTTTGAAATAAAGAGAATGGATCCAATATTTCTGAAGAGCCAACTCAGCTCTAATTCCTTCTGACTGTGTTACATACCTTTATGTTTTCTCCCCACTATCCTTGGTGAGTTTCTCACCCCTTTACCCAGGTTCTGCTGTATTTATTTCACTTTCCACCACAGCATTCCCTGTTTTCCTTCTCTTACTTTCTCAAGGCACAATTCCCCTGTATTCAGCTTCGTGTCTCCTCACATCCCTACACACACACACACACACACACACACACACACACACACACACACACACACACACGGGTGCAGATCCCTTTATGGGAACCAAAAGACTACAACAAACCTGTACTTATTACAGGATTACACGGTAGAAACAAATCATTTCCACTCTGCTTTGCCTTTAAGCCCCCCCAAAGAAAGTACCTCAAAACAAAAAAAACAAGTACTTCACCAAAAAACAAACCAGTTGAACAAACAAACCACTTGGATCTTACTGTTCAGTTTAACCCAGAGCTAGATGAATAATAGCACAAGTAATGAGCTTTTTTTTTTCTTCTCTACCATTTCCCTTGCTCAGCTGGGTCAGGAGAATGCACATTCTGAGGATCTCTTTGTAGCAGATGACTGACTGCTCAGGCCTGAAATGGCAAAGACTCAGGAGTTCCTGATCCTTTTCCTGCATTTCACAGAACAGAACAAGAGTCCTCAAGGTCAACCACCCTCAGGGAATCTGCTCTTACAAAATGCTTTCCTGTATATTTTTCTACCAAGTTCAGTTAAGAATTCAGATGGTATCTTTTCTATCTAAAGAAAAGACCGGGGGGAAAACCAAATTTGATTCTCCCAAGAGTTGTTTCTAACATTTAATTGCAGGCCAGTGTGATGTGATGTCTAAGATTTCTCACAGCTCATAAAATATCGGGATGTTTGAAGGTTGGAGAGATTGTGCCAAACAAAGAAGGCGAGAGGGACTTCCAGGCCAAGGAAACGCATATGCAAAGCACAGACTCTTCAAAGACCCCACTTTTCTTGGCAGGGGGAGTAAGTAGTTCAATGTGGCTGCAGCAAGGGGCTGTGTAGGGTGGAGGAGGGAGAAAGGAAGGGGATTCTGAGGAGGTAGGTCTGCAGAGATAAGTGAGAGCCGGACTGCAAGGGCCAAACTGCCCCCGCACCACGAGGGAGCTCACAAAAGGAGGCCTCCCTCAGATGGGCCTCTTTATAATCCAACAAAAGATGGAGATGTGACTTAGGAAACTTCCCCTTCGAGGTACTCATTCACACTAAGAGCGTTTCCCCACACACAACACCAAGAAGTCACTGGACCCTCATGTTTGCTGAAAAGCACAACTATGGAAAATGGATGCCTATTTGGGAGTTGTTGCTCTTCTCCATGCAAACATATGGGGGTGATGATCTTTCTCTCCCCACGCCCCACCCTCTCTCCAGTATTAAGAAGTCATTGAGCAACCATCAATAGAAGTAAACAAGCATAGTTGCAATAACTCCAAATACTTTATGGTACATTCATGACTCAGGAATGTGGGTCAAAGCACATGATGGTTCTTCGTCAGAGAATTTCAAATACATATTCACTTTGATTTTGGTCTCTTGCGGGACATATGGACAGGTGATGATGCTTCAGTCGCCTTGTTTCCTGGCTAGCACTGAAACCGAGCAGGACTCTGTGGGCCTCCTGGGCATAGAAGCCTTTCTGTGTCTCCCATTCCTTGTTTCCAGGGAACAGACCCCCCACTTCATGACCTTCCTTGAGTTCC
Source organism: Pseudorca crassidens (assembly GCF_039906515.1). Taxonomy (NCBI): domain Eukaryota; kingdom Metazoa; phylum Chordata; class Mammalia; order Artiodactyla; family Delphinidae; genus Pseudorca; species Pseudorca crassidens. Next base: position 128,291,276 of record NC_090299.1, on the reverse strand, counting down.
AAAAGGGCAGATTAGAACAGTTGCTAATCAGGGAAGGGAGGGGAGCAGAGACAAGGGAGGAGCAGACAAGAAACAACAGTGCAAGGGATACACATAACAATATCTTTAAGCTCTTTACAGAAATAAAACCCCCAACAAATGGAAGATGTCAGCATTCTTCATTCCAGAGGAGACCACCTGAGGCCAGATTAAAGGAAACAGAGAAGCTTATCAAGCAATTACCTGAGACCAGATTAAAGGAGTGCAGGCCCTGTGCACACCCTGACCTTATCAGCAACCCCGCCCTTGAACTATTGCTATAAAACTCTTCACCAACTCCTCCCGGGTTGAGACACACAATTTTGAGAGGCACAAGCCCACTGTGCCTGGCAAAGCAATAAAGCCATTCTTTTCTACTTTACCCAAAACTCTGTCTCTGAGATTCAATTTGGCACCGGTGCACAGAGGCCAAGTTTTCAGCATCAGCACTGGGCTCTCTGCTGGAGCGTACCTCTCTGTGCCTGCTGAACTTATGAGGAGGAGAGGATTGGTAAGAAGGACTGCCATTTTGATAAACTCACACAGTTGCCTGAATCTATGATCTCCTGCTCCAAGGTACAACCAGCCTGGAATAAAACAAGAGAGCAGGTCTGCCTTCAGTATACTCCCACCTCATTCTTGTCCTGTCTCTTCCCCACTGAGACTCACCACGTGTCTTAAGCAGCTCAGGCTGCCATAACTAAATACCACAGACTGGATGGTTTAACCTTCTCACAGTTCTGGAGGCTGGAAAACCAAGATGAAGGTGCCAGCAGGGTCAGTGTCTGGTGAGAGTTCTCTCTCCTTGGGTTGCAGACAGCTGCCTCTGCTGCATCCTCATATGGCCTTTCCTCTGTGCTTGCCCAGAGAGAGAGATATTGTCTCTGTCTGTCTTTCTCTCTCTCTCTCTCTCTCTCTCCCCTCCCCCCTTCTCCTTCTTATAATGGCACTAATCCCATAATGAAGGCCCCACCCTCGTGACTGTATCTAACTTCAACTGTCTCCCAGTGGCCCCATCTCCAAATACCATCACATTGGAGGTTAAAGCTTTAACATGTGAATGTGGGGGACAAACATTTAGTCCATAACATTCTGCCCCTGGCCCCCACCCCCAAATTCATGTCCTTCTCACATGCAAAATACCTTCGTTCCATCCCAATAGCCCTATAAGTCCTAACTCATTCCAGCATCAACTCTAAATTCCAAAGGCTCATTTAAACATCATCTAAATCAGATGCACGTGAAACTTGAGAGATCATTCGTCCTGATGCAAAATTCCTCTTCAGCTGTGAACCTATGAAAACAGACAAGTTATGTGCTTCCAATATATAATGGTAGGACAAGCATAGGACAGAATTCCCATTCTAGGAGGGAGAAATAGGAAAAAAGGAAAGGGTGGCAGGTCCTAAGCAAGTCCAAAACCTAGCAAGGCAAACTCCATCAGATATTAAGGCATGAGAAAAATCCTTTTTGGTTTGGTGCTCTGTCTTCAGAACCTACTAGGGCAGGGGTCCCTGGGAGTGGAAGCAGCAGTCCTCATGAACTCAGAATCTAATTTGGTGTCCTTTTCCCTTTCCTTCAGGAAGAGCACAAGCTCACAGCCAGATAGGCCTATGTCCCTGTCTTGTAGGATCCAAGAAGGCCAAGAGCCTTCCTTCACTCTGTGCCCTTCAGTTCAAACCGACAGTGTTTCGCTCCTATAATCCCATAAACTTTTATCGATTGAGTGACAGTGCAGCCACGCCCTTAGTCTTCTCTTCAGAACATGCTTTCTCACTTTTTTTAATATGGACAGGATGAGAATTTTCCAAATCTTCAAGTTCTGGTTCCTTTTTGCTTAACAATTTCCTCTTCAGTTCCCCTCTCTTCTCTCATTCCTCAGTCAGAAGGAATCAAGACACTCCTTCAACACTTTGCTTAGAAATCTCCTCAGCTAAATATCCAGTTTTATCATTCATAAATTCTACCTTCCACAGAACACTAGAACACAGCTCAGTCAAGTTCTTTGCCACTTTATAGCAGAGATCACCTTCCCTCCAATTTCCAATAATGTGTTCTTCACTTCCATCTGAGACTTCACCAGAACTGCCCTTAATGTCCATATTTCTAGTGTGCACTTCAAAACTCTTCCAGCCTCTTGCCCATCACCCAGTTCCAAAGCTGCTTCCACATTTTTAGGTATTTCTTACAGCAACACCCCACTTCTCAGTACCCAAATCTCTCTTACTCTGGGTTCTCCAGAGAAGCAGAACAAATATATAAAGAGATTTATTATAAGGCACTGCCTTACACAATTATGGAGGCTGACGAGTCTCAAGATCTACAGTCAGCAAACTGGAGACCCAGGAAAGCCAACAGAGTCCAAGTCCAAAGGCAGGAGAAGACTCATGTTCCAGCTCAAAGGCAGTCATGCAGAGAGAAAGAATTCTTTCCTACTCAGACTTTTTATTCTATTCAGGCCTTCAGTGGATTGGATGAGGCCATTCACACTGAGGAGGGCAATCTGCTTTACTCAGCCTACTGATGCAAATGTTAAGCTCATTCAGAAACATCCTCACAGACATGCCCCCAAATTATGTTTAACCAAATACCTGGGCACCCCATGGTCTGGTCACATTGACACATAAAATTAACCATCACACCAGGTCAATCTGCCTTGACCTGCTTTCCTGTTTTTTCCTCACATGTCTAACCCTAATCTCACCTGTTCACCACAATTTTCTGATTTTGTCCAATAATCAGAATCTTTCTAAGAGACTGCTTGATTGCTCTAAAAATTACTGCTAAGATATTGGTAAGTGCAAATGACTTAACAATTATTCTCACTACTGCATTTAACCTGCACTTTACTTAAGGAAGAAAAAATTTGTATTTTGGTAAGATACATATAGCATAAAATTTACCATTTTAACCGTTTAAAAATGTACAGTTCAGTAGGATTAAGGACCTCCACAATGTTGCACAACCATTACCACTATCTAGCGCCAGAATTTTTTCAACACCTCAGAAGGAAACCCCATGCCCGTTAAGCAGTCACTCCCCACTCCCCCTCCCCCAGCCCCTGGCAACCGTCTCCAGGGATTTGCCGATTCTCTTATTTCCTATAAATGGAATCATACACTATGTGGCATTTGGTATCTGGCTTCCTTCACGTAACTAAGGAAGAATGTTAGCCTCCTTAGCTAAGGGAAGGTGAAAAATGGAAAGTAGACTATATTTTGTGAAGTAAACATTTTGAGGTATCTTTAAAATCACACCAACTACCTATTTCGTTGTTTTACCAAGATTTGGAGAACTCATCTGTGATTCCTCTGCCCCAGACATTGTGCTTTATGTTATTAATTCCTGCTTTCCATGGAGGTTTGAGGCAGCCAGACACAAGCTGGCATCAGGACAGGGTGGTAAATGTGAAGTCACTTCAGGGGACCCTCTTCCCCCACCCATCAGGGAGGCCTTCCTTCCCTGAAAGTGACCTGGCAGGACCATGGGGTCATAAGGTCAGGCAGCCCTGAGGGGCACAAAGATGTTTGTCTCCCAACACGTTAGGTCTTGAGGAAAATAAAAAGCAAGCATGTCTCTGGCAGAAAAGTAAATTATTCATGGACTTTATTTAAAAAGAGAGACCATATTTATAGGGGAAAAAATGGACGCCATTTCAATTCCAAAAATCACTTCCAGAAGAAGAAGATTTTGAATCAAATGTGAGTCAAGGATACTCCCTTCCTAGTTCGCACGACACAGCTCCAGAGCTATGGAAGGACCCCAGGTTTGCTAGATGCTGGTTTCTACAGTGAGGGTAATCTGAAAGAAGGCATAGCTTTATAGGGACTGTCCTGCACAGATGGCCAGCCCAGACTGCAAGCCTGCTGAAGTTTTGTGGGAAAGGAGCAGCTTGGCAGCCCTCAGTATAAAGGGTCTGAGAATGGCAGCCAGAAGGGCACAGGGGCCGCTTCAAAACACCCAAACCCTGGAGGCCCAATCAGGGCTTCAGCCCGGGGCACAGATTTTATATGCTGCCAACTCCTCAGCTTTATACAATCTGACATACGTACCTATGCTGAGGCTTTACTTTTCCTTTTCAGCCCTTCCTTTTTTTTTTTAACCAATCTCGCATTTTTATTAATAACCAAACACAAAAAGGTTGTAAATATTTTTAGTCTTTGTTTCTATCCTGTTACTATTAATATTTTTGCTAAGATTAAAGTCTGGATTCATCCTCAGATGCGTTCATGTTGTTTTCCTGCTTCTGTTTCAAAATATGGACCACATAGTCCTTATTTTTTTTATTCCCTGGTGACCAGTTTAGATTTAATCATATACACAGAGCTTCAGCAACTCGCTAAACAAATCCATGTGTGGGTAAAAGGAATATGGCAGACTGTCTGGGCACAAAGGCCTTTATATTTTTCTCCTTTTCAGAAGTTTCTAAAGTATACAACTGAACACAGGACGCTGGTTAAAAATTCACAGATTCCTTTTTAAATAAAGGCATTTGTCTTTAAACGAAGTCCGTTAACCCAAAAGGATCCCTGTTTGACCCCATAGATATTTACATTCAAAAGACCTGACTACAAGGCAAGGCCAATGGCTTTTAACAAACATTCCTGAATTTATCCATGCTGTTAAACGCTCTCCCCTTCAAATAGGTAGCAATATTCCAAGGACTTTGCTATTGTTTGAAACAGCTTTGGGACTCCAGTTAGTAACTGCCTTCCTCCTCACGCTGAGGGAATTACTTTGAATTTCCTGAACGATTAAAAGAAAATCTTTTTCTCATCTGTGTAAGTTTCATTTTCAGAAACAATCAAGTCATTCAATAAGGCAGATGGTAATTGACTGAATAGAACTGCTTTAGTCTAAGTAAGAAGTGACTACAATGTAATAAGACTAGCTTTTTCTTTAATATGATTCCTTAATTAGTCCCAAAGGTAATTCCAAAAGAAGTTCTTAAAAAGTTTAGAATATATATATTTTATATTTTTTTCTATATATATATATTTTATATAAATAAATAAATTTATTTACATTTATATCTAATTAAATATGTTTAGAATATATATTTTTATTTTATTTTATTTTTTAAAGAAAAATAGGCTATCCTCACTTTGATTTTCCACAGGTATTCCATGCTATTGGTGACCAGATGAAGGGAGTTGGCTGTTCTTTAGCTTGCTACACGATACATTTTTATTTACCAATCCCATTTTTGAAGCAATCTGAAATTACTTCCTAGAACTATACTTTACTGATCTCTCCCCAAACAAACTTAAAACATTCACATGGATATACAATCTGGAAGTCAGTGTATATGAAACAGAGCAGGACCCTGTGGGACCCTCCCATGTATAAATCCTTTCTCTCTCTCCCATTTCTTGTTTAGGAAATAGGCTTCATTCAGCCTCCTTGATCTTCCCTGAGTTCCAAAGGGCAGATTCAAACAGCTGCTAATCAGGGAAGGGAGGGGATGCAGAAACAAAGGAGGAGCAGTCAAGAAACATTATTGCAGCCCTGGGGCAGGGTCCTGGTTCCTCCTCAAGGAATATACACAAAATACCTTTGAGTTCTTCTGCCGGATCTAAAGTCCCTACCCAGGTAGAGGATGGTAACTTCAGGCTGAGCACACTATGCCTGGGACACCATCCTGTTACCTTACCACGAGCCAATCAGAATAAAGTATGCACAGAACGGAAGATAATGAAGACTTTGACCCCCCCCTCCCCAAATGATTCTCCCCTTAAAAACTTTCATGGTCAAACAGAATCTTCAGAGTTGGCTTTTGCACACGAGTCCACCTTCTCCCCAGTTTGCCAGCCTCCTGAATAAAGCTATGGGCTTCAAGTATGGGCTTTCGAGCCACAAGCAGCCAAACCTAAGTTTGGTAACATATATGCTATGCACAACAGATAAACATACGTTAAACATACACATGAATATTAACGAAATATTAAAATACTAAGTCTACCTATGGGAATTTATAATGTTGGTTTCAAAATCTTGTTTCCAAAGCTAATTTCATTAGGCATGTCTATGATGGGGTTGCAAGCATGGCATGTCCTGGAATGTTAGGTGCCATACAAATTACTTTAAACAAGTTTCCTATTTGGCCCACATAGAGGTGTTTAATATGTGGATAAACCTGCATTTTGTTTTTTGTATTCCTGTTGATGATGAAAGGCAGAAGGAAATCATCAAACACTGGGCACCTACTGTTCATGAAAAACTGAACATGGTACTAATTTAATTCTCTCAGCATCTCTGAGCTAAATAGTTTATCCCCACTTATAGATAAAGAAACTGAGGTGTGAGGAATTTAAACAGCAGAACACTGGCACACCACTGGCAAGTGGGAGAAATGCATTCAGAACTAGCTGACCACTGAGAAAAAAGCCAACGGCTTTTGGAAAATGAAATGTAAGTATCTTCCACAGAGAGCCATTTTTTTTCCCCAAAAAAACTGATGTTAACATACCCCCCTAATCACTTTTTTCATTAATCTCAATAATTATTTTGCCACACTTTTCCCCAAAATGAAAGTGTAATTATCTCCCAATCTGGGAAAATAAAATGTTCTATGAATTTTTATCTTGTTATTTTTACAAGGAGCCTTTGGAAACCAGTTAAGTGCTTGAACCAGTTAAGTGTTTGGGTGGGACATATAAAAATAAAGCAAGCTAAATAAAGAATTGTTGAAATAAATAGAATAAAGAAAAAAATGAACCTTAGTTAAAAGATACTTGGAGACTTAACCACCTATGGAGGTAATAAGTTAAAGATTTAAATTAGGAAAAAAATAAAGAGAAGAGCCTTCAAATAAAACAAAGAGGAAGCTGAGAATCAATGTCAGGGCATTTCAATTGACCTTAGAAACATATTTTACTGGTGACTTTTTTGTTTTTAAAACTGTTTTTGATTTTTTTTTCATTTGTTAATGGCCCCAATTTTCCAGTTTATCTCCCAGTGTATTCTGCCTATTAAAGCTTGTTCATTTTCAGCTTTTATTTTCTTGTTCAGCCCCTAATGACTGACAATTTGAAAGGAAACCAACTAAAAGAAGGCATTGGACTAAATAATGAATTGTTTTCATCATCTTGATGGATAGCAACTCAACTATATGATAAATATAAGCTCCACAATTTCCTAATATTTTCTGAGATTCTTACCTTATTTCTGTGAGTGTTTCATTGTCATTGCCTTCTGTCTTTACCATTGCTAAAACTAACGCCACCCAAATCCTAAAAGGGGTTAAACCTAAAGTGACTGATGTTTTGATAGCGGTATGACAAAAAAAAAAAAAAGGTCTTATCCAGAATTTTTTTTTCAGAATATTTTTTTTAACTGCATAAATTTGACAGGCAATACCCAGAAATTTAGACTTGTGAATATGTTATCTGAGGAGTTCTCAAAATCTCAAAATTACTTGCATAATTCTGGCATTTTTGCTTTCTGTAAGTCTGCATCAGCATCTGTTTTTATGCCAAAGGGATATACAGAAACCTGTATGCATTGCTCATCTTGAGTTGACATCTTATAAAGCAGAGCTGAGTACAGAATTTTCCTTCACTTCAAAGGGCATACTACAGGGTGCAAAGAAAGAAGGGGTTGGGTCCTTCCAGCCAAATGTTGCCCTCTGGCACTCATACTCAACTCCCCGGGGATAAAAGAGGGCAAACTCTGGACCCTTGTGACTCTAGGTAACATTTCCCACAACCCCTGACTCATAAATATTGACATTTGGGAAAAACAAGAGCAGAAAAGAAAAAGGGGCGGGGCGGGGGGGGGGAGCTTTACTTTTCTTGAAGTTGTTTCAAGTTGGAATGTACATATATTTTCCAAAGCCTGATTTATATCAAAGATACCATTATGATTTTTAAATAAAATACACCTTATCTTGGTATGTTAAAAAATAGTCTTATCCATCAACTAGAGAAAATAGGAAACAAAACTTTCTACAGAGTTTTGTTTTGCTTTGTCTTGTTTTGTTTTGTTTGCCATCAGGAAAATAGTTTTAACTAACAGTACTGAGCAATTTTTTCTAAAAAGAACCTTAACAATATTCTCAGAGAAAACCTTTTCTGCTGAATATCACATTTTTTAATCATAGTGAATTTGGAATTCTTTATTTTCAGCATAGTCTTTTCTTTTTTCCTTTTAAGTATCTGTCTCCACCCCTCTTCGCTTCAAAAAACAGAAACAATATGGTTAACTAAGACCTCCGAGAATTCTTCACAGACCCTAGTCTGTTTCCATTGTGGAACTACAGCGCAACCTGGTGGTGATTACTGTAATTAACACGGTTTACACCTGTGAAGGGCAGAAGTTACAATACAAATGGAAATAAAAGAATGCCTTGTATTTAGGCTTTTAGAAAATAAACTATCAAGAAAAAGAACAGTGGAGTGGCTCTCTTAAATCATAATTGCGAGTAGAGCTTTTTATATTTTTTAATATAATATACCTTTTAAGAAAAGTTTAGTTAGGTTGCTGATGAGGGATACAAATTTTAGCCTTCATATATGTTCACAGTAATCCCTATCATGACTTATGAAATTATATGAACAATGTTTCAAAAGCATTTAAGAGGTTAAATATCTTCAATAAGTAATAAAGGAAAGTAAACTAAATAGTTTATCAGTCTTTCGAGGATTTTTTTCTCTTTGTGTCTCAGGTAAAACAAGCACCATCAAAAGAAAAAAAGATGCATTTGTCATAAGACTTTTCCTCCTAACCTTGAAATTTTAGCTAACAAGAACTCAGTTAAGTTCAGTTCCATTCTTTGAAAGGACATGTTTGGTTTTTTTTTTCCCTAAAAGAGAAGACAGTTTTATCTGCTTTTCTTTCACATCTAGCAACACCACTGATGCAGGACTTGGACAAAATGGTGATTCATAGTAACTTGTCATCTTTTATGTGTTTATGGTACTTTACACCCATTCTCTTATCTAATCCTGTCAACAACCCTATAAATTAAGGATCAGTGTCTCCATTTTACAGATTAGAAAACTGAGGCTTAGGGATATGAAATAACTTATTCAAAGTCACTCAGCTGGTGAGTGACAGAGGGACTGAACCCTTCTCCAAGGCCCATGCTCAGGGTCTGGCGGATGATCAGCCCTCAGCAAATCACTGTTGACAGTGAACAAATGCACCTGATGCAAGGATGGTAAAGTTAAGCCTGGACTGGAGCCAAAGTCATTTTACTCCACACCCAGTAATTTTTCCAGTAAACTTTAGACATACTTTGACTTTCTCTTGCTTCTGCATGCAATTCTTCTGAGTCCGATAAGTGCCTCCTTTGTTCCAGAAAAGAACAAAGAAGAAAAGCCAGGCAGGAGTCACCTGAGCTTCACACCTAGGCTGTTTCACCCATGAAGCACTAACAGGGGATCTTTACAACTTTTGTGCCATATATCCCTTCGGAAGTCTGGTGAAGTTTCTGGAACCCATTGCCAAAAAAAATCCTTTTAAGCATATTACAAGGAAAATCAACTATTTTCAAATAAAATTTTCAAAATATTTTTAAAAACTACTTCGCAACTTATGTGCTCATTTATGAATGCGTTAAATGATGAGATGTAGCAGTAGATTTAATAACTACTATATTTTTAAAGTAACAATAAATATAAATGATATTTTGAGATATCTGTAACCCCTGTAATGTGCTTTTAATGTATCTGTGACTTCTTTTGGTGAGAGAGATACTGTTAATGTTAATATGTAGCTTATACTCATAATTAAAGAAAATGCCAAATTTCAGTTTGAAGTTAATGAAAATAAGAATTTCTTTTCATCCAGGTTCATGGGCCCCTCACCCTCTTAAATTGAAAAATCAATCTGAAGTGAATTACTCATAGACAAATCTTTTCAAAAACTAAATTATAAATCATAATTTATAAAAAATTATAAAATTAATTCAAAAATGCCTACAGCAAATATATACATCATATACATATAAAATCCCTCGATTCACACATGAGATATTCACTTCAATATGAATGATGTGATGTGAGGCAAGGCTCTAAAAATAAGCATGTCTAAGACCTAGGAAGATATTAAAAAATAGTCTTACCTGAGTCTTAGGACATTCATCAAGAAATAAATAATTATTTATTGATGACCTATAATAATAATTCCTTTTGACTTACCAAATATTTGTTGAGCAGTTACTATGTACCAGACACTATTCTGGGAGTTTTAGGAAATAGGTGAAAAATGAATAATTTTATTTCATTTGTTTGTGTAGTACTTTATAATTTTCAAAGCAGTTCTAAACACCTCCTTCATTCATTCAAGCCTAATTACAACACTGAGAGGTAAGCAAACAGGGTCTGGAGACATTCATTAATTCCATATTCCCACAATAAACCCCACTCCAGACACATGGTAGATACTCAATAAATGAAGACACTGCTCTGTTCTTATCCTTTAAACAAGCCCCTGAATTGGGGTTGTCAGATAAAATATAGAAAGCTCAAATAAATTTGAATTTAAGATAAACAAAAAGTAGTTTTTTAGTATAACTGCATCCCTCGCAATATTGTAACACACTGTATTTGTTTGCTAGGACTATAATAATAAAGTAATCCAGACTAGGGGGTATAAAAACAACAGAAATGTATGTTTTCACCATTCTGACGGCTAGCAGTTGGTAGAGTTGGTTTCTTCTGAGGCCTCTCTCCTTGGCTTGTAGATAGATGTCCATCTTTTCACTGTGTCCTCACGTGGTCTTCCCACTGTGTGCGACAGTGTCCTAATCTCTTCCTATAAGGGCACCAAACATATTGGATTAGGGCCCACGCTAGTGACCTCATTTTATCTTAATTGCCTTTGTAAATATCCTATCTCCAAATACCGTCACATTCTGAGAGACTGAGGACTTGAACATATGAATTAGGGAGGGGGCAGAATTCAGCCCATAACACACACTGAAACATGATTTGTCTTTTATCGAAAATTCAAATTTAACTGGCCATCCTGTAGTTTTATTCACTAAATCTGGCAACCCCACCCTGGATTTCCCTGCCTGAGAACTCTCTCCACTGAAGCAACTCAGCCACGGGCAGGAATCAGCCGGAAGTGTGGGGAAGTTAGGGCCCCTGTTAGCAGCCAGCAGTCAATGATGGATGTACTCTGGTGGACAAAGGTATCAGCTTCCTCTCTCTCTGGCAGACAACCCTAAACATGTTCTACAAAGCATCCCAGAGGTTCCCAGTGGGTTGGAGCCCAGCTGCCCTCAGTGGTAACCTGTCTGTGAATGTGTCCCGCCTTGGCTTCCTCTCCTTCAGTATCTCCCCTTCTCACTCCCTTTCTGCTATTCTGGGGTCGCCTCCCAGATAAACCTTCACATGTACATCCTTGTCTCAGGATCTGCGTCTGAGGGAACTCAACCTAAAACAAAATGCTTATTGAATTAAATCCTCGTTTTCAGATACGAGGTTCAGGGGACATACCAGATGCTGAAGGGTGTGGAGGTGCATCGGGATGGGACTTCTTTCCCTTGCTCAGCAATGCCTCCAGCTAACAATCGTGACACTCGATTCGTGTACCAGGCACGGGGAGAGCCCCTTTACAGGCATCCTGGCTAATCCTTTCAACCACTCTGCATGGTAGCTATCTCTCACATTGCAAAGCGGGGGGGGGGGAATGGATGTTCAGAGAGGTTTTCTGAAGTCACACAGCTATGGCAAATGCCTTTGCCTTGAGGTGAGTTGAGAAACAATATTTATCATGAAAAGATAACTAACAACTCAAGAGAGTAGGCTGAAGTGTATACTAGGTAGCTCAGAAAAGAAGTCCCATGATTCTTCTCTGAAACAATCTGAAGAAATAATAGCGAACTGGAAAAATTAGGGAAGTCTTCACGGGAGAGGTTGGACTTGGGGTGAGTCTTAGTGGATGTGGTGGATTCAGGGGTGGGAAGGAGGGCAGGGGACAGTTTTGGGTGAGAAGGAGGGGTGAGCACAGTGCAGAAGCAGGGCTGGGCATGTGTACTGACTACACACAGACAGGTGGCCTGAGGACAGGATATAGGAGACAAAGCCATATCACAGAGGACTAGGAATGCCAAGTAAGAAATACGGAGTGCATCTAAATACTTATCTGCAGCAAATGAAGGTTGTTAAAAGAAGAAAATTGACATGATCAAAATAAGATTTAGGGCTTCCCTGGTGGCGCAGTGGTTGAGAGTCCGCCTGCCGATGCAGGGGACATGGGTTCGTGCCCCAGTCCGGGAAGATCCCACATGCCATTGAGCGGCTGAGCCTGTGAGCCATGGCCGCTGAGCCTGCGCATCCGGAGCCTGTGCTCCGCAACGGGAGAGGCCACAACAGTGAGAGGCCCGTGTACCGCAAAAAAACAAAAACAAAAACAAACAAACAAAAAAGATTTAATCAGATTCATCTGACAGTGGCTCGAAGCAGAGATTGGTGAGTAGACACCTGACAGTCCCTGCCCATGACAATAAAGACCCAACCAAGAGTAGCAAACAGGAAGGTGTAGACGATGGTACAAAGAAGGGGTTTTCAAACCCGAGTCACTGAAGAGTCAAAGAGAAGGAAGAATGAAGAAAGCTCACTCACTGCCCCAGAGTAATGAGGGAAATGGCACCATGAACAATATACTGAAAAGCTGGATATAGGAAGATGAAGAGAATCACTCTCCCAGGGTGTTAGACTGTTCCTCTAAAAATTATACTCAAGATACTCTGAACAATCTGGAACCGTGGATCTGTTCCCACTTGCCAGAAGGAAGTAACTCAAACCTGTGGATGAGTCAGTATCTCTTCTCCACCCTCCTGATTCCACCCTATGACCTTGCCTGTACCTAAGCCCAGAGGAATGCTATAGAGGACATTGGTTGTTTCTGCCTGCCCGACACCAGCCACCCCCTTCACCTGGTAACAGCACTCTTTCCTGTAGGGATCTCATTCCATGCAGGACAGGTGGGGCTGGCCCTGTACCACTCCACCCCCACCAACCCCCCCACCCCTCGCCCAGCTACAAAAATGGGCATATAACCCCACCTGCCGATTAGGCCACCCCAGCCCCCTTGCAGTGATTCAGGAAGAGGCATGTGGCTGAAGCCAAGACAATCCTTATCCATGAAATCCTTCTTGAGAAATAACAGGAATAACAGAAATAACAGAAATAACATTCTGCTACAATGAGTCCATAGGAGGAGTTAGGTGTTGTATAATCAATTAAGGGTTAAAAATCAAAGGATGGGACTTCCCTGGTGGTGCAGTGGTTAAGAATCCGTCTGCCAATGCAGGGGACACAGGTTCAAGTCCTGGTCCGGGAAGATCCCACATGCCGCGGAGCAACTAAGCCCGTGCGCCACAGCTACTGAGCCTGCGCTCTAGAGCCCGTGAGCCACAACTACTGAAGCCCACGCGCCTAGAGCCCGTGCTCCACAACAAGAGAAGCCACCGCAATGAGAAGCCCACACACCACAACGAAGAGTAGCCCCTGCTCACCGCAACTAGAGAAAGCCGCGCACAGCAACAAAGACCGAACGTAGCCAAAAATTTAAAATATAAATAAATAAATAAATTTACTTTTAAAAAAAATCAAAGGGTGGCATAAAGGCTAGGAAAGAGCTGGGCTAAGAGGAGAGAACCAGAGTCCTAGCAAAATCATTTGAACCCCTGGATCCAGCCATATCTGAGGTTCCCTGAACTTCTGAACTTTCCAACTACGTCATCAACAAATTCTCTTCATGTTGTTTTCTTTAAAAAAATACAATTAGATTTCCAATCACTTGCTACCCCCCAAAAAAGTCTTTGTGCAGATAATTTTATTAGCTTTTTTATTAAAATCTGTCCTGCCTGTGCCAACAGCCCCCACAATCTTAAAAATCATTTTACTAAAGTTCCTCCTTCCTTGGCCACCCGTTCCTCCCCTCTCTCTGCCTCCCACATCCAGCGTATCTGATGTACTTTAAAAACATTTAAAAGTTGGCTCTAGCAGCACACCCTCCCTTATGTGGTCACTAACAAAGGAGGATCTCCAAAACGAGGAGAGCAGCAAATGACCAGGTCCAGAGGACAACTGCAGTCCTAGCCAAACCTTGATTTCAGCCCAGGGAAATCCAAGCAGAGAATCCACCATCTGACCTACTGAAATCATGAAACCGAGCAGGACTCTGTGGGGCTCCTGGGCATGGAAGCCTTTCTGTGTCCCCCATTTCCTGTTTGTAGGGAATAGGCTTCAGCCTCCATGACCTTTTCCCAGAGTTCCAAAGAGCAGGTTCAAACAGTTGCTAATCAGGGAAGGGAGAGGATGTGGAGACAAGGGAGGAGCAGTCAAGGAACAGTAGTGCAGGGAACTCCCTGGCGGTCCATAGGTTAGGGCTCCACACTTCCACTGCAGGGGACATGGGTTTGATCCCTGGTGGAGGAACTAAAATCCCACAGGAGGGTCGGTGTGGCCAAAAAAAAAAAAAAAGGAACAATAGTGCAGCCTTGGAGCAGGGTCCTGGTTCCACCTCAAGGGATACATAATATTTTTCAGCTTATCTGCAGAACTAAAAGCCCCAACAAATGGAAGATGTTAACTACTGGATGAAGCATTTTTCTTTCCAGAGAGAAGGTCACAGTTTGATAACCTCGAGAATCACAGAAACTCATCAGGAGACCATGTGAGGCCAGATCAAAGGAATGCAGGCCCTGCACATACCCTGATCCTTATCAGCAACCCTACCCTTGAACCAGGGCTATAAAACTCCTCACCAAATCCCCCTGGTGCTGGGACACACATTTTTGAGCGCATTAGCCCACTGTGTCCCCTGCCTTTGCCTGGCAAAGCAATAAAGCTTTCCTTTTCTAATTCACCCAAAACTCTGTCGCCGAGATTCGATTCAGCACCCATGCAAAGAGGCCGAGTTTCAGCATCAATTATGAGATAATCAATTCAGATTGTTGTAAGCCACTAAGTTTCTAGTAATTTGTTAGCTGGCAATAGAAAACTGATACAGATTAGATGCAACAATTTGCCCTTCACCTTAGGAGGGATGTCTTGGCGTGCCCTAAATGACTAGGACCTTAGAAAACACACAAAATGCCGATGCAGTCTGTACATCTGGAGAAAAGCCCGCCCTGACTCCTGGTACAGAGCTCTTCTCCCTGTGCAACACTGGCCCTGCACGCTTGATCATCCACTGCAGTAAATATGATCAAAGCTCCTTCTAATTTCTTACTTGTGGCAAGAGAAAAATCTGTGTTCACTCTCAAGTACATTTAGTTTAACAGAATCAAAACAAAAACCCACACTTGATAGAATCATGTAAATTGCTATTGACACTATTTCAGACTTAAGAACCTTCAACCAGAAAGAAAGGTCAAAGCAAAATGGAACAATAGCTTGGAAGATCATTGTTTCTTTTCCTTTCAGAATTTCATTATCAACAAAAACTAATATATATTGAGCATGCTATTATAAGGCACTGTACCAGGCATAACAGAAGAAAGTGAGTGCATAAAACATAGTCCTACCCTTTTTTTTTTTTTGGCTTCACCTCGCAGCACGTGGGATCCTAGCTCCCCAAACAGGGATCAAACCCACGCCCCCTGCAGTGGAAGCGCAGAGTCTTAACCACTGGGCCACCAGGGAAGTCTCAGTCTTACCCTTTTAAAATATGGTTGAGTGTATAGAATACAATCATAGCATACATAACCAACTCTTCTTGATAGCCTATTCTAACCACTACATGAATGATACAGAATAGGGAATAATCACTGAGGACTGGAACAATGAGAAAACGTTTTTTACATAGATATAGATATCTATATACATACACATCTGAATCACTTTGCTGTACACCTGAAACTAACACAACATTGTAAATCAACTATATTTCAATAAAAAATTTTTAAAAGAGTAAATGGGCAATGGTGTACAGGCTGGATAAGAGGTATCAGAGAATCATAAAACATACTATTCCACTTGTCAACAAAAAAATTAATCAGTTGATCAAAGAAAGAAATGGAAAAATTTTTGAACCAATTTGGGGATTATAACCTGGGAATAGCCTCTCACAAAACTCTGAGAACTGTTCCGTCCATCAGAGGTCAAACCACAGTTATATAAGTTTTTGAGACAGAGGGCTGTACATTAAATGACATATTTTTGACAGTTTATACAATCTAGCAACTAGTGGGTCACGGGTCATGGTGGCCCCTTACAAGATTAAGAAGGAAGTTTTAAGCTGAGGGTACATGCATATTCATGAGGGTGTGGTGGTGTATGCATATTATGAAGGACCTTGATCAGAGGAGAATTCAGTATAGAACTGGGGCAAAGGTTGACAGAGTCCAGGCTTGGGTCGACTGGAGTCATAAGGGTCATAAAGGTCAGCAGCATCATTCCTTAGGTTCCAGTTAATCTGATGGTTGAGCGCTCCAGGGGGTTTGAATTCTGCAAAACAGCCCAAGAATGAGCTTCAGGCTAATCTTTACTTTTGAAACAGAACTGGGAGTCTTTACAACTGATACATTGTCTCCTGATTGGGTTATCACCCTGGCCTGGTAATAGCTGTTTGTTTTTTACCTTCTTTTGTTCCTTAAAATCTTTAACTCCAGAGACCTATTCTTCTGCAAGGGCAAGCATTGTGGCCAGGCTTAGATCACAAACTTATGTTAAGAAAGTTGTGTCTGGTTCTCTTGCCTTGGGGACCCCCTGCCCTATCTGCTTACAGGTTCCTATTGAGCAAAAGTTAAAAAAAAAAAAAAGGAAAAAGAAAAGTGATGAAAAAAGCTGCTAAAAGATAAATCGTAAGATTCCTAACTCTTTCTTGAAGAAAGTGTTGCCAGTTAAGACTAAAGAAATCTTTTTTATTAAATCAGCAGTAAACTGGATTATGTGGCCTCCACAATAGATATTATTATATATTACATATATGTAATACATAACATATAAATAAATAATATGAATGTTAGAAATATGAGTTCATATCAATAGGCTTCCATAATAAGAAAGTGTCTAGCTTTATAAACCGTCTTTGGGGATAAACAAAAACAACATCCTGCTAGATCTAAGAATTTGTAACTGTACACACACACACACACACACACATCTCCCAAGATTAAAATAATCTGATTAAGAAACTATAGTCCCCCCTTAAAGCTGAAATTCTTTAAGACTGTGAGTAAAGATGACAGTGATATAGCTGATGCAATATATGATGATAGCTCTTTATTAGAGATTTTAAGGATTAACTATAATTGGAAAGAAAACTAGACCACCAAGCCTCATTTTGGTATTATAGATTTTTGCATAAAATTTTAACTAGTCTTCAGTTGCAAATTTTGCTCTCACTCTGCTTGGCTTCACCTCTTTTCAGAAAATATATGTCGTGCAGTCTTGGGCTCCCTGAGGATAGCTAGTATGGTCAGTTCGGTGTTGCTGTAGACTTCAGATGTGGATATTGTCAACCATTTGCTCTTTCCAAAGACAGGGCACTTATTTCAGGACACCTGTCCTGTTGTATCAGCTTTTAAAAAAATGCTGGTGACAGTGTAGCTGAAAATTCAAATGGTAAAAGGATTGGAAAGGGTCAGCATCTTTCCTTCTGCTGATTTTTAAAAACTGATTCTCGAGAAGAATGTTTCTGTGCAGCATGACCAGGCTGTGGCACCACTGATCCTATCATTTGCAAGCCCCTTCGTTATCAGCATAGATGGCCACACAGTTCATTCAACCCATAGTGATGAGAATCAAACATGAAGATGGCTGAAATAATTGGGTCAAATCTGCAGCAGGCCAATTCACTGGTCACATAAAAATGAGGGCATATTCAAAAATCATAATGGATCATTCCCTGCAGGTAAAAAAGGAGTGATGCTAGTGAAGTATCAGCTAATTTCAGAGGGACACTAGCAAGTAAAATGATGTAGATGATGTATTTATATGGGTGTGGAGTAAAAATAAACAATACTGTTTTTCATAGAAATGTAGGCAGATTTATGTCCCAAACATCAAATTTCCAGCTCATTTCCTCTCATAATAAAAATGTTAGTAATGGAAGCACTGGGGAGTCAGAATATTTTAAGCTATTATTTTGAATACTTTCTGCTATGTTATGCTGGGCTGGCTTTCTTTTTCACTCTGAATCCATCCTCTGCCCTTCTTTGCTGTATTCTGTGCCCCGGGAAGCTGATCTGCTTGGACTACAGCAAAAGGCTCCTTTGTCCTCTGGCTTCCAGTGGGTTTGGCCAATAGGGGACATGAACGCAAGATCAGGGAAGGGAAGAGAGCAAGGTCCAGCACTAATGGCTTCTGCTTCCCTTGGTGGGGTCATCCCTCCACAGACAGTCATAGCTCTTTTTTATGTTTTTTAATTTTTAGCAGGATTCCAATATTCTTACTTGAATTAACACTCCTAGGGTTGTTGCAAGTCTTTAGTTAATATCCAGAATGCTGAAAAGGTAATTTTGACAAGTTTTGCCAGCGTTTTCATTGCTTTTATGGAGGAGCAGGTTTGGGGTGGCCATTACTCTACCATTCAGAAGTTAACCTCCTTCTAAGACAGCATTTTTGAAATTCATTTAAGTTGTTTTAGTACTTTGTTCATTTTTTATTTCTACCTAGTATTCCATTATATGGATATATCACAATTTGTTTATGTATCTGCCAACATATGTTTGAGTTTCTTTGTGAATATGTGTCTTCTTTGTTCTTGGATAAAATCCTAATACTTGCTGGGTCATAGTTTTATAAGGAACTAATAAAACACTGTAAGTGATTTTAGAAGGAACAACTAGTTTTTCAAAGTAGTTGAATTCTTCTACACTCTATCAAATGATATATTATGAGAGTTACAGTTGATTCACATCGTCATGGTCATATCTTTGTCAATCTTTTTTTTTTAATTGAAGTATAGTTGATTTACAAAGTTAGTTTCAGGGGCTCAGCAAAGTGATTCAGTTAGATATATGTATCATGTATATATATATATATATGATATATATATATACAATACATATATGTACCATATATATCTCATAGCTCTTTTCAGATGACCCATTCCTTCCACACAGCCTCTCCATCATCGTGTTCCTCTTTGCTGTTACTTCACCATCCCAAGTGGTTTCCATGCTCCTTGACCAAACCTTTGTAAACAGTCCCTCTATTGAACACTCTTTTATTTCCCCCTTGGCCGCGCTGCAGCATTCAGGATCTTAGTTCCCCCACCAAGGATAGAATCCACGACCCCTGCAGTGGAGGCAAGGAGTCTTAACCACTGGACCACCAGGGAAGTCCCCTACTGAACACTCTTCAAATCGCCCAACTTGACCAACCATGAGTAACCTTGACTGAATCATATGATGGTAATCATTATTTAGAATTATTTGACAGTGTTAATTCAAAACAGTTGTGTGATAATAACAAAAGGTGTGGCTGTTTCCCTTTACCTTGTGCATAGCTTCCTTGATACACCTGAGACAAGATTCGTGGAATGTACCTTCAATATTATCTCAGACCTTCCTCAAGGGTATGTGGCCTTGCTTTTATTAAAATGTCTCTGGGTCTAAGAGCAGTCTTAGGGAGGGAAAGCAAGTAACTCTGTCAGGTTGACTCAAGTCAGGCTTCCATTCACCAAATGTGTAATTTTTGGTGATATAAATCACCTGGTTATCCAGTTTACTGGGAGCCAATCCCCATGGTACTTCTGTATACTTTCTTTCTATCTTTTGTTCTGGAATATCTTTTCAAGGATATTCATATAGCAAGCAGCCTTGAGAGGTAGAGATAGCCTCTCCTTCTAGGGCAAAGAGCACATTTGTTTCCCGACTAGGATGATAAAGACAATGTCTCTCTCCAGGACAAAGGTTGACAGGTTTACTCTCAGGTCATTATAAAAGACAGCGTTTTCTAAGCTCAGAGTTGCTCGGCTGTGGTGCAAACTCCTTCCTACACAGCATACACTTGGGTCTCTCCACCTCGCCCCATAGGACTTGGGAGGCAAGAGGAATCAATGCAAACACGAAGCTCTTACTGCCTGCTGTGCTGTTAGTAGAAAAGTCTTTTGCCTCTGACTCAAATGTCTCATGTCTTGTCAGCATCCATGAAACTGTGGCAGGCTAACCTGTTAGCTTGCAAATACGGTACAAATCTCAGACCCTTCACAGATATTAACAGTCCAAGAACTCCTAGCTCAGTGGCCCACCATCCTGAAGCCATGTGTTTCTATGTCAGCCACTAACATTCTGGTCATTTGTTACGGTAGCAACAGAAAATACATCAGGCGGGAATTCCCTGGCGGTCCAGTGGTAAGGACTCCGCGCTCACTTCCAACGGCCCGGGTTCAATCCCTGGGTGGGGAACTTAGATCCCACAAGTCACAAGGCACAGCCAAAAAAGAAAAAGAAAAAAGAAAATACATTAGGCAAGGTATTTTTCTACTTAAGTCTTCCTTCCTGGGATCACTGATCACAAACCCAGGGTTCCTGAGAATAAGGAGAGTTAAAAAACTTAGTTCTGGGGCACTTGCCTGATTCTTATATCCTGACTTAGAGACCCTCCTAGGGAGAGTGTCAAGGAGGAAGGGGAAAAACAAAGACACTGCTCACATGTTTTCCTCTCCTTTCCCAAATGAGAAAATTGGGAAAGCACAAATCATACGATTCACACCCAAGGAGTTAAAAAAAAAAGTCTAGTTCTGCATCTACAAAGTAAAGCCTGGTGGGCTCCAATCAGAGCTTTGCATGCACAGAATATCGCTCTACGGGGCGAGAGAGGAATCAATTCTCACTCCACCCCCAGATCTGACCCACATAAAACCAAGCAGGACATGTGCTCATGAGTTTACACAGGGCAACTGACAGCCTAAAACACATGAGAAAAGTAAGAGGTAAAACTCAAGCTCCATAGAGAGCTCTGCTCACATGTGAAAGAGAAAACTTCCTCCACACAGGGGCGAAATCCTCCCATGAATTCTCCTTACTTCATGTAAGTCAAGCCTTCTTTCTGTGGGGATCACCACAGCCTAGCATCTAAAGTACACTAAATGACACAGTGATTTTTGTTTAAATCCTAAAAGAATTTGTCTCAGTATAAAAATAGTTTCCTTTCTCAGTGCACAGATCATCCTAACAGATAATGCACAGAATCTTCTTCCTAACCAGAAATACCTTCTCTCCCAAGTCTCCTGAATTATCTAGTTTTGAATCTGTTACAATTATTAAGGTTTTTCATATTCCTTTTAGCCTGTAAATTGATATGCCAGAAGTATCTTAAATCAGTCTGAAAATAAAATATCAATTAAAAAAAACTTCCTCATCAGAGTTACTGGAAAGTTCATCCACTGAGTAATAATTTATAGAAAAGGTGATTTATTATTTACTATGCGAGTCGCTTGCACCTTTCACAGGATCCTCTTCACTCGAATGACAAAGGATAACATACACTACTAAGAATTACAGGTGGCTTAAGATACTTTATCACCTTTCTTGTGAGGTAATTGGGGATCCTGACAGGCATTAATCCAGTAATGCCAATAACACACTTTTGAAGAGGAGGGCAAATGTTCTATTTAACTATTTCAGTAGTTTAAATAAAGAGCCTTTATTAAGAAAATCCAATATAAAAGTTAATGTACTGGGACTTCCCTGGTGGCGCAGTGGTTGGGAATACGCCTGCCAATGCAGGGGACACGGGTTCGGTCCCTGGTCCAGGAGGATCCCACATTCCGTGGAGCGGCTAAGCCCATGCGCCACAACTACTGAGCCTGTGCTCTAGAGCCTGCGAGCCATAACTACTGAAGCCTGCGTGCTCTAGGGCCCGTGAGCCGCAACTACTGAAGCCTGTGCACCTAGAGCCCATGCTCCGCAACAAGAGAAGCCACCGCAATGAGAAGCCCACGCACCGCAGTGAGGAGTGGCCCCCACTTGCTGCAACTGGAGAGGGCCTGCGCACAGCAACAAAGACGCAATGCAGCCAAAAAATAAATTAAATTAAATTAAAAAAAAAAGTTAATGTACTGAGGGAATAGACCCGAATCAAGAATGTGAAAATTAAATCTGTTAAGCAAAGAAAGCCATCAGAAGTTGTTAGGCAAAATAAATAAATAAAAAATAAATTGTTAGGCAAACCCTGGAATTGTGGGGAGTAGGATCTGAAAACAAGAAGCAAAGCCAAGGACAAAGGCTAGTCCAAGTCAGAAACGCAGGCATAAGACCCTAGGACTGCAATTCCCAAATTGTGTGCTGAGGGGCCACAGAGCACTGGAGTGGATTCAGAGGCCGCAGGGATTGGATAGTTTAAATTTTTCAGAGAAACACAGAAACATCTGTCAGACATTATATGAATGTCTACAATTAGGTTGTTTGGACTTAATTATTTACTAAATGGAACTATTAGAAATTTCTTTGGCCTAAGGACACCATGAAAAACTTACTGAGATTCTAAGGGTGCTGTGAAACAAAGTTGGGGAATCTCTGCCTTAGGGACAAGCTAAGTTCAAAGGACATTGAGAGACTGCTCAGAGGAGAATCAGAGAAGCACATTAAAAGTGGAAATGACAGCATCTCCAGTTTCTACATAGTTAATATACATGGTGGGGCCTTTTCTTTCATGTGATCCTGGCTCTAAAGAAAAGAACTCTTGTGCCCTGTTATTCTGAATTTACTATAGGATCCCTGTATTAAAAAATCAGTGAATCTTGCTTTTAAATCAGTAAATCTTAATAACAAAAACAAAACCGAGATTTTCGATGTTGATTTTGGGATGGAACTAGAGTTCCCCAAATACTTAGTGTGGGAAAGTCTGCTGAAATTTAAATACATTCCTAGTGAAGAAATGAGGGAACTTGGGAGTTCCCTGGTGGTCCAGTGGTTAGGACTCCGTGCTTTCACTGCTGAGGGCACAGGTTCCATCCCTAGTCAGGGAACTAAGATCCCACAAGGCACTTGGTGCGGCCAAAAATTTTTTAAAAAAAGAAAGAAAGAAAGAAAAAGAAATGAGGGAACTGTATACTGAGATTCATTTAGCAACTTTATAATAGCCCATTATAAAATTTTAAACATTTACTCTAAATTAGGGGTTGGCAGACTTTTTCTATAAAAGGCCTGATAGTAAATATTTTAAAATACTCTTTTAATTTTTTTTACAACTCTAAAAATGTAAAAGCCAAAAAGAAGTGAGTACATTTACATTGTCACCAACCAATCTCCAGATCTCTCCACGTCTTACAAAGCTGAAACTCTACCCCCGCTGAATTAACAATTCCCCATTTCCCCTGTACACCAGTGTATATAGCAGCATTGGACACCATTAGGGGACAGGAAGGAGAGTGCTCTGGTCAAGGTCAACAGCAATAGAGGAGGATCACATCCATACCTCCTCCTCCAGGTACATACAATTATGTTCATAGAAGCATTATCCACAATAAGCAAAAGGTGGAAACCAATGTTCACAGCAGCATTATTTGAAATAGGCAAAAGATGGAAACAACCCAACTGTCCATCGACAGATGAATGGATAAACAAAATGTGGTTTACACATTCAATGGAATACAATTCAGCCTAAAAAAAGAAGGAAATCCTGATACATGCTACAACACGGATGAACCCTGAAAATATTATGCTAAGTGAAATAAGCCAGACAAATAAAGGACAAATATTCTATGCCTCCACTTATACAGAGTACCTAGAATAGGCAAATTCATAGAGACAGAAAGCAGAATAGTGGTTACCAGGGACTTGGGGGGAAAGGGTAATAGAGAGTTAGTGTTTAATGAGTAGAGTTTTCAGTTGGATGATGAAAAAGTTCCAGAGATGGAAAGTGGTGATAGTTGCACAACGATGTTAATGTACTTAATGCCACTGAATTTTAACCACTTAAAATAGTCAAAATGGTATATTTTCTGTTATGTGTATTTTACCACAATAAAAAAAGAAATGTAAAAACCGTTCTTAGCTCATGGGCCATACAGAAACAGACTGTGGACCACACCTGGGTTGCAGGCCATAGTTTGCTCTGAATCATCAGACCCAATAAACAAAATGACATAAAATAATTTTTTAAATTACAATTTATTTCTATTTTAACATGAACATGTTAGAGTTTCACATTTAATGTACTTATTACATTTACCAAAACTTATACATGCAACTACAGTATTTATCTACCAAAACATACTTGAGTCTCTTTAAGACAAGATAGATAGTACATGAAGACATCTAGACACATAGAGATATGGTGATACACCCAGGAATCTACAGCTTTATCTGTTACAGATGTAGAGAAGTATAGGAGAGGGAGAGATCAATAAACCATGGCATCTTCAACAAAGCTTAAAATGTAGCCTGAAGATGTGGTAGGTAAAGCTGAAACTTAATGGGTGAAAATACTCAAAGTTCAAATTTGAAAGTTTGATATTATAGCTTGTACCACTTTTATCTTCTTCCCCACTCATCTGGTGCATAGTAAACAATTTTCCTTCCATTTGGGCGTAGGAGAAAAGATTACACTTTACAAAGTTAAGCATAGTGTTTAAGATCTGCTAGGAGCTCTACCCTGCATTCTTGCAACATTTAAATCTAAAACTCACTTAACTCTTTGACTGGTTGACACAACCTCAGACTCTGAAGGCAACATATTCCTAAAGGAGAAAAGCTTGAGGCAATTTATCTAGACTTAAAGTCAGCTCTAAGCAAAAAAAAAGAAAAAAATCACTCTAAGCAGGAAGCTTCTTTCAGATTAGGTAGACAGTATATACACACATAGACACAAGACACTGTTTCAGTTATCCATTCACTGGAACAAATGCATAACAAACAACCCTAAACTCAGTGAGGTAAAAAAAACCATTTTCAGAGAGAACTAGCACCATGGTGTCCGGCTGCAGGATTGGCCCGTCCATCCTCAACAGCGACCTGGCCAGTTTAGGGGCGGAGTGCCTTCGGATGCTGGACTCTGGGGCCGATTATCTGCACCTGGATGTAATGGACGGGCATTTTGTTCCCAACATCACCTTTGGTCACCCTGTGGTAGAAAGTCTCCGAAAGCAGCTAGGCCAGGACCCTTTCTTTGACATGCACATGATGGTGTCCAGGCCGGAACAGTGGGTAAAACCAATGGCTGTAGCAGGAGCCAATCAATATACTTTTCACCTCGAGGCTACTGAGAATCCGGGGGCTTTGATCAAAGACATTCAGGAGAATGGAATGAACGTTGGCCTTGCTATCAAACCAGGAACTACAGTTGAGTATTTGGCACCATGGGCTAATCAGATAGACGTGGCCTTGGTTATGACAGTGGAACCTGGATTTGAAGGGCAGAAATTCATGCAAGGTATGATGCCAAAGGTTCACTGGTTGAGGACCCAGTTCCCGTCTTTGGACATTGAGGTTGATGGTGGAGTAGGTCCTGACACCACCCATAAATGTGCAGAGGCAGGAGCTAACGTGATTGTATCTGGCAGTGCCATTACGAGGAGTGAAGACCCCAGATCCGTGATCAACCTGTTAAGAAATGTTTGCTCAGAAGCTGCTCAGAAACGTTCTCTCGATCGATGAAACCACAAGGAGTCCAGTGTTTCTGCTTATGCGATCTCCTTTTTATTGGAAAACAAGAATATTGACTACCGAATCGTACCACAGTTGAGGCAGTGCTGCTTTTCCTAGCAATTATTCATTCCAGTGACTAAAATCCATTTTGCAGAATGTTCCAAGAGGTTAGAAATTGGTATGTATTATGTTTTCAGTGATGGAATTTAAAGATTAGTGTGGTAAAATACCATTTTTACTGGGAGACTTGATTTTTATAAAGAGTAAAAATATGGCTGTATCAAGGTTATGAACAGAAACGTGTCTTAATGCCTAAGGAAGGCATATTAGCTACTATGAAAAAATTTTTTTTCTGTATTTCTAAAAAGAGTTTTCTTTGCTTCTTGGCTTTTCTGAAAGCAGAGGAAGTCCTGTTTTTCTGGTTTCGTGTCATTTTTGACTTGTGTATTTGCGTGGTAACTAAGTTTGGATCTGGCAGGGATGGATGGCTCTTCTAGCTTCGAAAACATCTATTTTTTACTTTGCACCTTATATTTGATACATAAAAAAAAACCAGTGTATTATGAAGTCCAGGGATTTTCAGGTGGTCTGTTGTAAAACGCAAGCACAAGTTTTATCAGGGTGTTTTCTTTGTTAACTTTGCTATAGCGGCAGGTTATTCAGTGGTTCTTCCCCCACCCCCTACCCACCCTCCACCAACCCCATTTCCCCTTTTTCTTAATCACGCCCACTGTTCTGAACGACATAAAATGTTTTCCTAGCTGTATGCTAAAAGGAAAGGAAGGCCTCTATTTGGAAGTAATATTAAGTTGAATCCTCTCTTCCCCTTTCTATTTGTTTGACCTTAGCAAACCAATCCAACCAACCTCTTTGAGCTGATTATTAACTGATTTATATATTGAATGTAATCATAACAACAGTGGGGGGTTGTGTTGAGGATTAAGAGATACTATTAATTATATACGTAAAGCTTCCACTACTATTCCTAGAATTGTAGGGTAGTAGAATTTGAGGATGCTCAATACAAAGTAGCTATCATTATATAAATGTATGCTTTGTAGATTATAAAGTATGTTGATGATATCTCATTAAACCCACAAATCAGTCCTATGAATGGTAAGACAGGTATGTTTGTCCCCATTTAAAAAATGAAGATACTAAATAAAGCTCAACAGGCTGGTACCATGGAAAGGAAGGATCCAGTAAAGAAAAAAAAAACACCATTTTCATTATGCTCATGGATATTTTTAACTTTATTTTTTTAGAGCAGTTTTACGCTCACAACAAAATCGACAGAAATGTACAAAGAATTCCCATATCCCCCCCACCCCCGAGAGCCACACACACACAGCCTCCCCCATTATCAGCATTATTCACCTTAACGGTACATTTTTCATCAAGGATGAATCTACACTGACACAGCATAATCACCCAAAGATCATAGCTAATCACCCAAAGTCCACAGTTTACCTTAGGGTTCACTCTTGGTTGCTGTATATTCTTGGGTTTGGACAAAATTATAATGACATACATTCATCATTATAATATCATATAGAATATTTTCACTGCCCTAAAAATCCTCTGTGCTCTGCCTATTCACCTTACCCCTCCCCCCATCTGGCAACCACTGATCTTTTTATTGTCTCCATAGTTTTGCCTTTTCCAGAACGTCATATAGTTGGAATCATACAGTATGTAGTCTCTCCAGATTGGCTTCTTTCACTTAGTAATATGAATTTAAGATTCCTCCATGTCCTTTCATTGCTTGATAGCTCAATTTTTTTTAGCTCTGAATAATACTCCATTGTTTGAATGTACCACTGTTTATTAAACTGTTTATTATCTAATCTTGGTTGCTTCCAAGTTTGGGAAATTATGAACAAAGGTGCTATAAACATCCATGTGCAGAAGATTTTTTTTGTGGACATAAGGTTTAAACTATCTTTGGGTAAACAATAAGAAGTGCGATTGTTGGATCCTATGGTAAGAGTGTGTTTCATTTTGTAAGAAACCATCAAACTGTCTTCCAAAGTAGCTATACCATTTCACATTCCCACCAGAAGTGTATGAGAGTTCAATCACTGGTGAAATCCTCAGCAGCATTTGGTGTTGTCAGCTTTCAATTTTGGCCATTCTAACAGGTATGTAGCAGTATGTCATAGTTATTTTAATTTGCATTTCCCTGATGACATATGATGTGGAGGATCTTTTCATATGCTTATTTGACATCTGGATATCTTCTTAGATGAGTTCTGTTAAGGTCTTTGGCCCCTTTTTTAATCATGTTTTGCTTCCTTGTTGTTGAGTTTTAAGAGTTCTTTGTATATTTTGGATACCAGTCCTTTAACAGATGTGTCTTTTCCAACTTTTTTTCTCAGTTTGTGTCTTTCTTCTAGTTCTCTTGAGCTCATTGATTCATCAGGTCAGGAATTAGGAGAAGGCAGAGCTAGAATGGCTTCCTCTGGTCCATAAGTCTAGCACCTCATCTTGGAAAACTCAAAATGCTGATGGGTGACTCAAATGGCTGGAAGCTAGAATCCGCTTCTTCACTCACATGACAGGCACCTGGGCTGGGCTAACTGGAGGGCTGGGCTCAGCTGTGACTGTCACTCAGCATACCTTCAAGGGCCCTCCTGATGTGTCTTGGGCTTTTCACAGCACACCAGCCTCAGACAGTTAGACTTCTTACACAATGGCTGAGAGTTCCAAAAGCAATTGTTCCAACAGATAAGGTGGAGTTGTATGGCCTTTTATGACCTAGCCGCTAAGGTCATATGGTGAGGATGATCACTTTCACTGTACTCTATTGGTCAAATCAGTCACACCCTTCCCAGATTTAAGGGGAAGGGGTACAGAGTATATATTTTTATGGGAAGAGTAAAGAAGTTGCAGCCACATTTTAAAACCATCACAGATATATTTCCATAGAGAGATACGGTAATAAATGCCAAGGGGTTAACAGTGCCCACCTCCCAGAATCCCTCAAAGCGAATTTTGTTAACCTATTATTTTAAGTCAGACTAATCCAAGCATATCCTCCATGGATGGCAAAATTTCACCTACCTATTTTCATGTGATTCAGTAATAAACAGAAACTTCATTTTATCTATGTAAATTGCATCAAGAAAGACTAACAGCTTGCTTTTGACCCCAGTACCATCTGCTAGTTATAACCATTTCTTATTTTTCAAACACGATCAAGCTCAGATCCACTCTCAGACTTAGGCTAAGTCATATCCTAAGAAAGAATACAGAGAACACCTAGAGCAAGTAAAGCAAGTAGATCAGGATCATGCCAACATTATGGCTTCTGAAATCAGCGGCCAATCCTTGTCTCAGTGAGTACTAGACTTTAGGATTTCACGGACCAAGAACAACTTTTTATTTTCCAAAGTAAGAACATCTAAAAAACAACTACTCTGTAACTATCATCACATTAAAAAAAAATAGAATGGACAATTTCAAAATAAAGCATAATCCTTTAGAATGAATAAGTTTGACCAAATAAAAACTCACTATGTATTTTTTTTCTTATTTCTCTGCTCACCTGTAGAACCTTCATCATGAATGAACCCCAGTTCACACACTGGTGTGGGAAACCACCTGTGCATCTGACATTCTGGTCCCTTCCCTCCCTTGCTTTATTCTAATAGTTCTAGAACTTTAGCTTGCTCCTAGAAACTCAAACTAAAAACAGACAGGGACTTCCCTGGTAGCCCAGTGGTTAAGAATCGGCCTGCCAATGCAGGGGACATGGGTTCGAGCCCTGGTCCAGAAGAACCCACGTGCCGCGGAGCAACTAAGCCAGTGTGCCACAACTACCGAGCCCATGCACCACAACTACTGAAGCCCGCGCGCCTAGAGCCGGCACTCCTCAACAAGAGAAGCCACCCGTGAGAAGCCCGAGCACCACAATGAAGAGAAGCCCCCGCTCACCGCAACTAGAGAAAGCTCATGTGCAGCAACGAAGACCCAACGCAGCCAAAAATAAATAAATAAATAATTTTAAAAATAAATAAAGACAGACAAATAAGTAAATTATTATAACATGTGAGTGCCATAAGGTTACGGGTCGGGGGGAGGGGGACAGGGGATCAAGGAAGTTTTCACAAATTACGTGAAAAAGATTTGCCCATGAGAAAGAATGGGAAAGATTATTATAGATGGCAGTGACTGTGGCTGAAAGCACAGAGACAATCTATGTATGCAGTATATCCAAGGAAGACTATATTGTGTACCAAAAAAGTAAGTAGTGGATATACTTAGTTGTAGAGTAAGGGTTACTTTTCTCTTCTTTATTCTTCTATTTTTTGAAATTCAACAATGGAGTATGTGTTAATTTAATGATCAGGAAATTTTTTAAAATAACGACTTCAATTTTGTAGGTTAGTTTAGAAAGAACAAACAAAAGGCCTATTTCCCTTTAAGAAATCAGTTTGTATTAAAAGAGGCCAAATTTTAAAAAGGAGATGTTATCAAGCTCCAAACTTTGGCTAGGACCCTGGGGAAGACAACATTCCCTCAGTGCTTCTGTGAGAATCTTAGTCTGGGTGTATTCAATACTGCAAGCCTTCTTGTCCATATATGGTCATTAGTCAGAAATTCTCAGGTGGCAGGTACTGACAGGTCCAATGCTGGAGTCAGACATCAAGGTTAGAATCCCAGCTCTACCACTAACTAGCTCAATGAGCTTTGCAAACTACTTAACCACTTGAATCCGTTTTCTCATCTGTAACATGGAAAACTGCCTACCTTTGGGGATTTTTGTGTACATCAACTAATATAATGTAAGAAAAGCGCGTAGAAAAGGACAGATATAGGACGTATTTGTGTATCTAATTGAGAGGTACGTTATTTGTTTGCTCTATTGGTTTAGGAAGGCTTTAAGATCCCATTTGCCATTTGTTTGCTCTGGTTCAGCTAAAAGCTTTAAGCACATAAAATTTCTTTGTCAGTTGTAATGTCAACTCTCTGAAACTTAAACGTATGCGAGTTTTTAACAAGTTCCAAATGCAGTACTGCTTCTAAAATTAAGCTATCCCTAGAATGATCCTTCCGCACAATCCCGAAATAACTAAGTGGCTATACCCCTAGATTCTGGCAACTGACACAAAACTAGGTGGACGTTTCCCTTTTTTTTTTTTCTGTCTTCTTAGTCCAGCTGACTCCCCTATCCACTCCCAGGGAGAATCGGAGATGTTCGTGCAGATAAAGGTTCAGCTCTAAGGTAATGGCCTCTTACCCAGGCTTTCTTAAAGCTGGAATATAGTCAGCAGAACAATGTAGCAGGAGTTCCTCATGTGTTCTCAAACGACCTATACAGCTTGCAGAATCCTCCTTGGCCACCAGGCCACCCGGCAGCAACGGCACAACTTCCACACACCTCGGCTTCATCCAACTTTGTACCCTTGGTATCCATCCCAACAGCCCCGCCCCGGAAAATGACCAATCAGAGAGTGGGAAGTGAGCCGGATGGGGAGGGCCTATCTTGGCGCTGTCCACGAATCACCAACCTCAGACAGCGGGGGCGGAAGCGGAAGCCCTGGTTTGGCCTTGGTTCCGCCTTGGGGGACTGGCCCGTGGGAACCAGTGAAGAAATCCTGTGGCTGGTGGGTTTAAGTTTTCATCTCTTATCTATCAGCGGAATCGGCCGAGCAGACGCCTGCGAGCGCGGGAGGGAGGGAACTTCACCGCCCAAGAAAAGAGTGAACGGGCAGGCAGCCGCGGGGCAGAACCGAACTGATTTAAGGGTCTCTACAGGCCGGTCCGGCTTGGCGCCTCTCCCCTCGAGGCCATGCTGCAGGCGGAGCTCCGGGCGATTCCTAGGTGAGAGCAGCGGCTCTGCCGGGGATTCCACCGCGGAAGAACTGGGTAGTTGCAAGGTGGGGAAGAAAGAATGCTGACCGCACTGCTCCCCAGTAGTACCCTGAGCCGCCGCGTTTGTGGCAGCAGCAGCAGTAGCAGCAATAGAAAGCACAGCGTGGGCCGAGGAGGCGGTTCCAGCTGGTGAAGTCGCTCCACGGCTGTTTTTCCGTAGTATGCGAGTCGACAGAACAGCCAAAGAACAGAGACCCCAATACCATCTCCTTCGAGCTATTTTCCCTTGCTACTCGGAGCTGATTTATGCGGAAACATGCCTTGTACTTGTACCTGGAGGAACTGGAGACAGTGGATTCGACCTTTAGCGGTGGTCATTTATCTGGTGTCCATAGTGGTTGCGGTTCCCCTATGCGTGTGGGAATTACAGAAACTGGAGGTAAGAGGGTCCCGCACCATCCGCCTCTACCCTTTCTTCTACCGTCCTGCCCAGCTAAGGTAGCCTATTTTTATCCCGGATGCTCCAGACTTGATATCCTGAAAACCATGTCCTGTAATGAACCCGTGACATAACCTGTCTGGTTTCTGGTTGTTAACCGTTTTTCAAACCATGCTACTCGTGAAGGTAGGACCGAGAAAATAAAATATATTAAGATAGCTGCTTCGGAGAGCACTGTTTTGCAAACATTCATCAATATCCTGAAAGTAAGGTAACTTTACTTCTGAAATCTGATCTGTTTAAATATTAAGACTTAACTAGATCTAAAGACCAGGTGTTGAATTTTATTAGCATTTAACTAGCTTCCTGAATTAAAGGGTTCGAGTTGGTTTAACTTCTTTTTTACTTTAGAAATTAACTCTTAACAAAGGTTTTGAAAAAAGTCCCTTGTATATTTTTTGATGTCATATTCTTATTATGACATCAGTAAAGTACTATAAGCTGAAAGAACCCAAGGTAAATATTTAACTAAGTACTTTATAAAAATTGTAATGAGCTTTTAAGTTTGAAGTTCATAAAATCCAGGGAAGTATTTTTACTTAGAAACAACTATTTCACAAGAGTTATGACAAGACCATGGCTATTTTAGGCCTTTTGTGTGGGAACAATCTTTATGTAATTAAATGAAATGCATTTAATATATGTTTGTTTTCTGTATGTTCACTCAATTTTTTTTGGTTGACTTTTCTAAACTAGTATAGTCCATATAGTTATTCTTAATATTACTATAATATTACACTACATTAAGTATTTCTAGTTTGTTAGATATTTAGGTTACTTCCATAATTTGTCTACCAGAATTCATATATAGACATCTTAATACAAATAGGAATTTCTTACTTTGGAGTATTTCTTACTTTGAAATATAGGAACTATTTTAAAGATTAATACTATGTATAATAACCTAATTTAAGACTTCTCTTAGTTGTTGGTGTCAATGACAAAAAATTAAGAAAGAGATGGAAAATTTTATTCAAGCCAAACTGAGGATTATAGCCCGGGTGACAGTCTCTCAGAGAGCTCTGAGGACTGTTCTGAAGAGACAAAGGGGGAAGCCAGTATATACGTGATTTTGGCAAAGGGGGTATGTGCAGTCAAGCGCACATCTCGGTAGAAGGTCACAGGTCATGAGGAACAGACATCTAAGTTAATGATTTTAGTGCTTTTCTAAGTATGGGAAGATGCAAGAATCCAGGTTCATAAAAATTTTCTCCTGAAAATATCTACCTGAAGACAAGTTTTCCCAGAGCACAGAGTGCCTCATCCTGATCTTGCCCCAACACACACCCCAGATTCCTTTCAAGGTGTATTATTCCTTTCAGGGTGTATAGCCTCAGTGGCTAGTGATTTGATTCTTGTAGAACTGGATGGTGGGCAGCAGTCTTTATTTTACAGTCCCTTCCTTTTTGGTCTTAATTTCAGCCAAAGTTTGGGAGACATTTCGACCAGTTTGTCCCGTATGGCTAGGAATGCTAATTCCCAGGTCAGGTGAGGATTTTGTTGTTAGGCCACTCAATGTGCTATTACTGGACGAGGCTCTGTTAACAATAACCAAAAGCCTCTGGGCCACCTATCTTACTGTTACTGTCCAGGAAACGGTTCCCTCTTCTTGTTGTTCCCTCTTCCCATATAGAAGAAGTTACACGATTACGGTTATGGATCTTATAGAACTATATATTTGGTCAGTTGTTTCAAGTGGCCTAATCATCATTAATTTTATCTGAGTCTCAGTCACACATTTGGTAATGCAAGAAACAATAATCTTGTAAAACAGGCAGAAGACAAGTAATTTAGCTAGTAACATTAATAACGTCATAAGTAAGTATTAAGCTACGAACTTCGTTAGGTATGGCCCGGTATCTCCCCAGGTCGTCTGACCAGTCTGTTCTGCACCAATCGCTGTCTTTAAGGGGAATGATATATTGGCATTGCACATAAAGCTCACCAGAGATGTCTGCACTGACAAGGCTAGTGGTGGGTCACCGTGACACCTTTCAGAATTGAAAAAGGAATGTTATCTTCTAAGGAATTATGTGGCTGGTACCAGAAGGAGAAAAAGTGATCACTATGGTTGAGCAGGTATTTCTGCCATTGAGGAGGTCTGGTTAATGCATAATGCAGATGCGTGATGCATCTAGAGGGGAGGGAGGAGGCCAAAGGGCAGAGAAAAAGTTCTATGTGTGAATATTTCTTGTCTTGCCTTAAAATGTAAATTTTTATTTCATCACTGATGTCAACTGTACTTTTTCAGTACGGGCTTTTAAGGACAATTTTAATCTGCAATCTCGACTGCTAACATCCTGAGCCAGATTCTCATCGTGTATTCCCTGGACTATTCTGAACATACCAGCCAGAGTGTCCAGTTAAAACAGAAGTCACGTTATGTGTGTCCTCTGAAAGTTTTCCAGTCACTCCTAGTCCTGGATTAAAAGCCAGTATTCCTGACTATGGCATTGGAGCCCAACATGATCTGAGACCACCCCCACCTCACCGCCCTCTGACTC
The DNA here is from genome assembly GCF_039906515.1 of Pseudorca crassidens. Classification (NCBI taxonomy): domain Eukaryota; kingdom Metazoa; phylum Chordata; class Mammalia; order Artiodactyla; family Delphinidae; genus Pseudorca; species Pseudorca crassidens. Next base: position 128,256,937 of record NC_090299.1, on the reverse strand, counting down.
TCTCTCCTCAGTTCCTGGGTCTCCTCCACACTTGCTTTACTCAAATGCAGGGCGGGCTCCCTCCTTAGGGCCTTTGCATGTCATAATATGCCTTTCTCCAGACGGTATTCTCATTCCTTTGTGTCCTTCAGGTTTTTACTTCAATGTCACCCAGCTACCCAGTTTAAAAATCGCAAGCTTCACTTCCTCAACTCTTCATATCCTCTTCCCTTCTTTATAGTTTTTAGGACTCACCACCATCTAACAGGATACATTTTTTATCTTGTTTTCTCCTTCTTCTCAAATATTGGATACTTAATAAATTATTATTTGAGTCCCAGTGATAAATCAGGCTGGTATTCTGTATGGTTAGAGAGAGAAGCATGGCACCTACTTTCATGGAACTTGGTGGTGGAGACAAACACAACCAGCAAAAACAAATCAATAAAATAAAATTATGTAAAATGCTTTGAGGAAACTAAAAAAGATCTAAAAAGCGAACAAGCAGGGCAACATTATTACACATCTTCAAAAGACAACTCTACCAGCTTATGGAAAATTGAAGTGGAAGAAGTTAGAAAGTTCTTTAAGGTAGTTCAGAGGTGGTGGGTGCCTGGGCTACGATGACTTATGGCCCAAGTCAGGATAGCAGAAACAGAGATGGAAAAGTGAATTTTAAGTATCATTGGAATTGAAGAAACAGGGCTTGACACTGGATTGGATTGGGGAAGAGAGGCACTGGGAGAAAGGGGGAAATCAAGAACCTCTCTGAGTTTTATGTCTTGAACAACAAGGTAAATGGTGATGCCAATTACCAAGATGGAAACTTGATAGATAAGGACAGGTTTGAAAGCATTTGAGTTCTGTTTGGGACACTTAGTTCAGGGTATATGAGAGACATTCCATTCACATGGGCACGTCAAATATGCTGTTGGAAATGCAAGTCTAGAGCTCAGAAATGTTTGAGCTGCAGATATAAATATGAGTTGTCAGAACAGAGATGGTGTTGAAAGCCATAAAAATGGATGAGATTATAAAGGGGAAGAAGAAGAAGAAAAAGCAGAGGATTTGGCACCAACATCTATAGGTCACAGGGAAGAATAGGAACTTTAAAAAGCAGCAGCAACCAGTGGGGAAGTAGGATGCCAGGAGAGGGGTGTCGTGGAAGCCAGAACAGAAGGACAAAGTAGTGAACAGTCTGCTGTGGAGCCATCCATTGGAGGGTCATTTGTGATCCTCGTCATGGTTTCTATGGAGGTATCAGGTCCGAAACTAAAGGGAGTTGTTTGAAGAATAAATGTGGAGTGAATAAGTGGTATCAGAATATGAAGACAGGGACTTCCCTGGTGGCGCAGTGGTTAAGAATCCACCTGCCAATGCAGGGGTCACGGGTTCCAGCCCTGGTCCGGGAAGATCCCTCATGCCGCAGAGCAACTAAGCCCGTGCACCACAGCTAGTGAACCCACGTGCCACAACTCCTGAAGCCCACGCACCTAGAGCCCGTGCTCTGCAACAAGAGAAGCGGCCGCAATGAGAAGCCCGCGCACTGCAACAAAGAGTAGCCCCCGCTCGCCACAACTGGAGAAAGCCTGCGTGCAGCAACGGAGACCCAATGCAGCCAAAAATTAATTAATTAATTAATTTTAAAAATATGAAGACAAGTTTTTGTTCATTTTGTTTGTTTTGAGTATTTTTTGACTCAGGAGAATGAGTGGCACAGTAGATAGAAGTGTGGGTTAAGGGAGGGTCCCCCACCCCCACCCCACCCAACCATTGTGTTTTGTTGTTAAGGTGTTAGAGACACTAACCACAGCATGCCCCTAAGATAAGGCATAATTTTCTTTAATATTCTTAAAAGTCCTGAAGCATAGGAATTATCCCCGTTTTACAGATGTGAAAACTGAGACAGATAAGTGGCTAAAGTGACACTATGCTAAGTACTTAATATACAATCATTCTCATTATTCACTGGATGAGTTTATGTCTCTAAAATGCATAACACTGTGCCGAGCACATAATAGGTGCTCAGTAAGCCTGAATTATCACTATTGTTTTTAAAATATCATCACTATTGTTGCAGTGGGGCAACAGTTCTGTTCTCGTGGGATAGCATTTTCGGATAGCATTTTTATTGGGATTAGCTTCACAGCTGAACACCTAAAGCAAAGTTATAATGCATCTGATCGAGCACTAGAAAAAGTAATTGACATGTTTAGGGACAGTTTCGTATGAAAAATACTTGTCTTTTAAACATCAGAATCACAATGCTCACCCTGTTAGAAGTCAGTGGGAACTAAGGTTGTAGAAAACTGGAGGTTCGGCTAGCCCATCCCATGTCCATGGGGCATATACTCATGACTGGAGTGGCCAGGTGACCATCCGCACTACTTAAACCATCTCTCTCATTCTCTTACTTGGTTGAGCATGTTTAAGTGAGGTCATGTAAGTTAAATGCACACGTCAGGGACTTCCCTGGTGGTCCAGTGGTTAAGACTTTACCTTCCAATGCAGGGGGTGCAGGTTCGATCCCTGGTCGGGGAGCTAAGATCCCACAGGCCTCGGGGTCAAGAAAACAAAACATAAAACAGAAGCAATATTGTAACAAACTCAATAAAGACTTTAAAAATGGTCCACATCAAAAAAATCTTTAAAAAAATAAAATAAAAAATAAATGCACACATGATGTCACGCTGCTCTGCATTCATTTCACCCTGCCCTGCTGGTCCTATGTTCCAAGTAGCTACTCTGTGGAAGTGCTCCCTTCTTGCCCTCAGGACAAGTGAGCCCAGAAAGCACTCTCCTGTTTCTCTTTAACTCTCTGCTCTGAAAGCCTTTGGCTGAGTGAGTTAACTCACTCCTGGAAGCTGGTCGTTAATGGTCTTTTTCTTTCCTCTCTACTTTCTTCAAGTTACCTTAGGAAAAAAAATCTACACTACTTATCTCTTCCTTGTTTTGTGAGCCCAAAAAAACCCTACTCATGGCTGATAAGTTTAACATTAATCGTATCCTTCTATCAGTGTGTCTCAAATGTGAATAATTTATTTAGAGATAAATGTAAATTAAAATAAATGTAATAATCATATAAATAATTTCTACAGATACCTAGAGTTGACCTATTATATATAATGTCACCTAAATATGTACACACGTAAAATAGGTTCAGTTCTTATGCACACAGCTTTTTAAATAGCTTAAAAGTCAAAACAGTTATAAGACCAGTGATTCAAATTAGTGGCATTAATGTGGACAGGTGATGTTTTTCTGAAACCGATTCATCACTTGCAATGTAAAACTGGTACTAACTCTATGATGCAAGATTTTTAAAATTTGGAATCACTATAGTGAAATGACTCAATTCTCTGGTCACTTTTTTTGTTTGTTTGTTTTGGTTTGGTTTTTTTAACGTCTTTATTGGAGTATAATTGCTTTACAATGGTGTGTTAGTTTCTGCTTTATAACAAAGTGAATCAGTTATACGTATACATATATCCCCATATCTCTTCCCTCTTGCGTCTCCCTCCCTCCCACCCTCCCTATCCTACCCTTCTAGGTGGTCACAAAGCACCTAGCTGATCTCCCTGTGCTATGCAGCTGCTTCCCACTAGCTATCTGTTTTACATTCGATAGTGTATATATGTCCATGCCACTCTCTCACTTTGTCCCAGCTTACCCTTCCGCCTCCCCATGTCCTCAAGTCCATTCTCTAGTAGGTCTGCATCTTTATTCCTGTCTTGCCCCTAAGTTCTTCATGACCATTTTAATTTATTTATTTATTTTGTTAGATTCCATATATATGTGCATATGTGTTAGCATACAGTATTTGTTTTTCTCTTGCTGACTTACTTCACTCTGTATGACAGACTCTAGGTCCAACCACCTCATTACAAATAACTCAATTTTGTTTCTTTTTATGGCTGAGTAATATTCCATTGTATATATGTGCCACATCTTCTTTATCCAGTCACTTGTTTTATGATCATTTGAAAAAGAACTTTCTTTCTTATAGCACACGGAGGACACTTGACCATCATTAGTCACGAGCACATAATTTTTCTCTCAACTCTACCACCAAGTTCTACCTTTTGGCACTAAGGCAATCATAAAAACAAATGTGGGTATTAAAAGTACTTGGCACTACTGTTCTTAATGATCACCTTATAATGAAGATCTAGAATATATTATTATTAAGTCATCATTAAAATGAGTACTGAATTTTAAATGAAACTGAGCCAAGGAAAAATGTCTGGAAAATTATTGTTCAGACGTTCTTTTCAGAATCTTCACCTCTGCGTATTTGCTTTTGACTTGCTGCTTTGATTAATCTCCAGCATTCAGCAAGACTTTTATTTGCTTTTCAAGTTTTCCATACAGTTGAATATAGAAATTCATTGTTGTAAAAATACGTTTGTTCTCTATACTTTGTTTTCTACTTCTTTAATCTTTGACCCTTTATGAAAAAAAATCTTGTTTAAAACAGCAAAAACTACAAGTTGTGGACTTAAGTTCCTTTTCCATTAACTGTTCAAACTCCTCAAGTACTAAAAATAAATGCCCACCTTTTTTGCTTTAAAAAGTTAGCATTTGCTGGTTTTTTTTTTTAATTAAAAGGATTCACATTCTTCAAGGCAGGAGTACAAGTTAGCATAAAATTCATTCCCGAGGGCTCCTCAGATAGAACAGAGTTTCAGCTAAATTTGTTTTTACCAGAAAGCGAGTGGATTACTTCAACTCTATGTTAGGATGAGGTAATTCAAAGTATATTTTTAGAAATTGAGATTTTAGAAGTTAAAATGTTGATCAGATATTGACCTAAGAAAGAAATTAGGGACTTCCCTGGTGACGCAGTGGTTAAGAATCTGCCTGCCAATGCAGGGGACACGGGTTCGAGCCCTGGTCCGGGAAGATCCCACATGCTGCAGAGCAACTAAGCCCGTGTGCCACAACTACTGAGCCTGCGCTCTAGAGCCTGTGAGCCACAACTACCGAGCGAGCGCACCACATCTGAAGCCCACGTGCCTGGAGCCCGTGCTCCACAACAAGAGAAACCACTGCAATGAGAAGCCCATGCACCACAACGAAGAGTAGCCCTCGCTCTCGGCAACTAGAGAAAGCCTGCACGCAGCAACGAAGACCCAACTCAGCCAAAAAAAAAAAAAAGAAAGAAAGATCTTTTGAAAATGTAGTGTCCTGAGTTGATAATGTTGTATATAAGAGGGGCAGCCTCTATTAGCAAGGGTCCCTTGGACAGGAGTTGTGGCAGTGCTTAGCAAATGGGAGGGTCAAAAGACATGATGCATGTAAAGAACTCAGCAAAGTTATCAGGCAAATAGTCAGCAATCAGTAACTGTTTTACTAACATGTTGGGTAACAGTAAAATTTGCAGAAAACATTGATTTGCAGATTTTTATCCAGACATAAAAGCAGAGGAATAAACCAGAAGAAGATTTTTAGATTTGACTTGCAGAAAATTTTAAAACTTTTGTACATCCTCAATCATAATAATCAAATATAAAGGCAAATAACAAGTTAGGGGGAAATGACATGATGTTAATATTCTTAATGCATACAGTGCTGTTACAAAAGGCCACATGAGGAAAAATCCACCCCCTCCTTCCACAAAAGCATAAATGGGCTGTTTATTGAAGAAGTAATAAAAATAGCCACTAGTCATTTGGAAAATATTGAGCCTCGATAATAATCAAATAAATAAAAAGTTTTAAATACAAATATTTTATTTAGCTCTTTAGTTTTAATATCAGAGAACTTATACTAACATATTCTTTGCTGATTAAGGTTGGAATACACACCAAGGCTTGGTTTATTGCTGGAATCTTTTTGCTGTTGACTATACCTATCTCGCTTTGGGTGATATTGCAGCATTTAGTGCATTATACACAACCTGAACTACAGAAACCAATAATAAGGTAAATCTTTATATGTTTTGATTCTACTAGTGTTGTGTTGGCTTATCTCATAAATATGATGTAAACTGTTTTAAATTTATGTTTTGCTTTCCAAATAGGATTCTTTGGATGGTACCCATATACAGTTTAGATAGTGTAAGTATGCTTCATTTTATCTCATTAACTAAGAACTTGTTTGATGATGCTAACTGTAATTAAGGTAATAAAAGGAATATTATTTGGCAATAAGGAGTTAGGTTAATACGTGAAAAGTTTCACTTGTTTTTAATATTAATAGAGAAGATAAAGTATAATCATAGAAAAGGCAGATGTTTTAAAATTTAAGATTAGTAGCTCTTAGTCCTTTAATGAATGTAATACTTAAATTACATTATCATCCTTTTTATTTATTATAATATTTATTTGGACCAAAACAGAAATCTTCCCCAGTGGATTCTAATACATGCAGTTGTTACAAATAACTGCTTTAATTTGATTAAATATAAAGAAAATATCTTTAACATCATTTTCTGTGATTGTGTCAAGAAGTTTCAGATTATATTTAAGAACTCAAGTACATAATTTAACTTCTCTCTTCATATTCATTATTTACCCCCAACACAAATGTTTTTGTTTACCAATATCCAAGATGTTTATTGCTTTTAAAAATTCATTTCACAGATTGGTAGCCCTCGTAATGATAAAATTTAGAAAGTTTGATCTAATTATGTGAGTACCATGAATTGGAGTGGTAATTCATTTTATCGTAGTTGCAACTGTTTTTAACATCTGTGCTTCTTCATAGTGGATAGCATTGAAATATCCCAGCATTGCAATATATGTGGATACCTGCAGAGAATGTTATGAAGCTTATGTCATTTACAACTTTATGGGATTCCTTACCAATTACCTAACTAACCGGTATCCAAATCTGGTATTAATCCTTGAAGCCAAAGATCAGCAGAAACATTTCCCTCCTTTGTGTTGCTGTCCACCATGGACTATGGGAGAGTAAGTATGTTTGGTTTTAATTCTTTTATGTTGGGTTTTATTTAAGCGGGTTTAACTATCATTTCTCTGCAAAGTAGTGTGTTAAGTACTATATGCAGGACGAAAAGTATAAGACAGAGTCCGTACCCTCATGTAGTTCAGAGTCAAGTGTGAAGACTAAGAAAACACATTTTTATAACCCACACATATAAGGTAGTTTCTTTTACATTATTCACCCTAAATAGAAAATTAAAATGTTGTGGGGAAAAAACCTTAGAAATCATTTAATCAACATCCTCTTACAGTTGGGAACCAGGGTCTGCAGAGATTAACTTATTCAAGTCACACAGTGAATTAATGGCAAAATCAGGTCTAAAACTCAAGGAGAAGGTAGTCTAGGTGGGGAAACAGCATTTGATATGAAATTAGAGCAACAAATAGCAATGTTTATTCTAGTAATATGTAAGTTGGCCTTATTATACATTCATGTAGGACAGTAAAGGAAAATAAAGCCTAAAAGGTTAAGTTGAAACTAAGATTGCATTTACTCTATGAATTTATTTTTCGGCAGGAAACATTTGAAGCCAGAATTTTAGAAAGATTAATTTTACAATACTATACAGGATACGTTAGGGGGAGAAGAGTCCAGAAGGGGAAATAAATTAGGAGGTTATTATAGTAGTTCATTTGTGAGATAAGCTGAAGAGGAGTGTGAAATTGGAATAGAAAGGGAGACAATAAGAGAATGCAACTGGAGAATCAACAGGACTTGATCACTGATAGAAGGGGATGTAGGTGGAAGTTGCAAGCCAGTGTAACTGGAATGACTTGGAGGAATCAGTGTAGATATATGGCCTAGGGTTAGCTCCATTGCCTTCCATGCAGTACGGAACCATTTCTACAACATCAGCACTAAATGGAGCACCTAGTATGTGCTAGTATATAGATATAATACATATAACAGATGTGGAACTTAATGGCACTTACAGCTTGGTTAGGAATTAAATGAAGACACAAATATATAGTTACTTATTTCAGGAAATACTATGAAGGAAAAAGAACAGGAGTCTATGAAAGAGGGTAGTAAGGAAAAAGTAACGTAGGTTGAGGATCAGGGGAGAGATATTGTGCTCAACTCCAAATAAAACAAGAACAAATAGGGATTTATAGCCAAAGAGATTGGGGTGGTCACTGGATGGAAAATTACTAAGGAGACATCAAGGGTAGGGGGATTCTCTCTAAACTGGCCTGATAAGAATCCTACTAAAGGCAGGCCAAGTAAACATCAAGGGTGAGGGAAGAGGAGCTTGATCGCATTTCCAGGGTAATCAGAAACTGGGGGTGGGGTGTGCTGGTGATGGGTGTCTTAGCAGGATTTTTTGCTCAGACTGACTTCACAGGCCAAGGACAGGGCCTAAGGATGATGCCTAGTTGAAAAGAAGGCTCAGAGGAGCCCTGTCTAAAGTTTGATCAAGGAGAGAGATTGTCAAGTGAGAAGCCATTATAGGATGTTAAGCAGAGGTCTGGTTTCCAAGATTACTTGTACTCTTTGTAGACTGAACTGGACGTGGGCATAGATGCAAGAGATTGCAGTGGTCCAGTTAATATGATGATGATGATGGTGGTGGTGGTGGCAGCGGCAGCTTGGCTTCAAGCAGGACTCTTCTATTAACACAGAACCTGAGATGAGGCTCTAGCTGCCTCTTCAGGCTGGCTTATCACAGCAGGTGGTCAACCCCAGAGCTTTTTCAAATGATGCTATAGGTCAGAATTTCCCTTTTCTGTGCTTGTGCAATTGATTTATTCCTAACTACACAAGCAATTACATTTATTCTTGTTAAGACTCTGTGTTGGTTTCATTTTTTTCCCTGAGACGCTTAGGTTCTGACAGCTGCTACCTGAATAATATCAGCAGTGCATCCATAACTGTAACCCAGGTTTTCTTTCCTTTGAAGACATTAAGCATTTACCAAATCCATGCCGTTTGGGGGTATGGTTTTAGTAATATAAAACTTCTCATTCTCTCGTATATAAGTACATTTTAGGTTACCAGTCTCCTTCTGTTAGATAACTGGTGTTATATATATGATCATTACTCAGAATATTGCTGTTGAGGATAATTCAGTATAATGCTTTGGTTTTAAGATGCAAATGCCACGGCAAGTTTCTAGTCCTTAGATGTTAAAATTAAGTCTGCTTTTTGTACTCTGATTTCTGTGACATAAGCAGTGAGCATAATGAGTTTTCTTTTCATGAATTTTAGATTTTATGTTTGTTAGTTTGTGAGAGGAGGGGAACATTTTACCCAGTGATTTAATACTGTTATGAAACAAATGTTTTCATGAAACAGTACTAACTCTTACTATGTATTCCCTTCCTCCCTCTTGTTTCTAAAATTTGGGTCACAGCCTACTGAATTACATTTGACACAATTTGAAAAAATTTGCCCTAGGGTATGTACCTTGGAGTGGATATGCTAGGTCTTTAGGTTTTGTGCAACTTTGTGATAAATTGATTGCTGAAGTGGCAGTACCAAATTACTCTCCCATTAACAGTAGAAAAGATTTCTAATTGAACCACAGCCTCACCTATACTTAGAATTACCAGGACTTCTTTATGTTTGCCTGTTAAGAGGGTGTAAAGGATTTCCCTGATTAGTAGTGAGGTTGAGCAACTTTTCATATGTTTATTAGCCACTTGTGTTTCCTTTCTGAGGAATGATTGTTTCTGTTTCTCATTTTTTAATGGGTTGTCTGTACAGGATCTTGATATGTTTAGAAACTAATTCTTTATTTAATGCATGTTAAAAATATCTTTTTCTATCTTTTTCTAGAAAACTAGTTTTCTAGTTTTAGTTTTTACTATATCTTTTGATAAATGAAAGTTGTGAATTTTTATATTGTTGAATTTATCAATCTTATAGTAAGTACTTAGCGTCTTGTTCAAAAAATTCTTCCTGACCCCAGGATTATAAAACCATTCTCCTCTGCTTTTCTTCTAAACATTTCATATTTTTTCCATTAAAGCTTATAACAGGGACTTCTCTGATGGTCCAGTGGCTAAGACTCCGTGCTTCCACTGCAGGGGGTGCGGGTTCGATCCCTGGTTGGGGAACTAAGATCCCGCGTGCCATGCAACACGGCCAAAAAAAAAAAAAGGACTTATAAACACATATTGATTTTTTTTTCATATGTTGTGTGAGGTAGGAATGCAGTTTCATTTTATTCCATTGCCTTCCTGACCTAGCACCATTCTGTCTCCTACCTCACTGGTCTATGTAGCCATCTCTGCTGTATATAAAGGTTCCATATATATGGGTCTATTTGTGATCTTCATTTTTTCTGTTTTATTGGTTAACTTCTCTATCCCCGGACCAATTCCATACATTAACTACTATAGTTTATTAATAAGCCTTAAAATAGAAGGGCAGGTGCCCCACCCCTGTTTTCTTGGCTATTCTTGGGTCGATGCTCTTACATATAAATTTTAGAATCAGCTCATCAGGTTGTTTGAAAAGCCCTATTGGAGTTTTTGTTTGTTTGTTTTTTTGCGGTACGCGGGCCTCTCACTGCTGTGGCCTCTCCCGTTGTGGAACACAGGCTCCGGACGCGCAGGCTCAGCGGCCATGGCTCATGGGCCCAGCCGCTCAGCGGCATGTGGGAGCCTCCCGGACCGGGGCACGAACCCGTGTCCCCTGCATCGGCAGGCGGACTCTCAACCACTGCGCCACCAGGGAAGCCCCTGGAGGTTTTTGATTGGAAGTGAATTCAATCTTCAGTTTATTGACATTTTTATGGTTTTGAGTCTTATCTATGAATATTGTCTACTCTCACTTATTTAGCTCTGCATTTATCTTTTGATTAAGTATAGTTTTCTCATAAAAGTCTTGTAAATCTTTTGTTGACCTTATTAACATCTTATATTTTATTGCTATTATAAATGACATCTTTTTAAAAGTTAGTTTAATTGCTGCCAGTGTGTAAAAAGGCAGTTGATTTTTGCATATTGAGCCTATATCCAAAAGTCTTGTCAAGTCTTCTTATTCTGTAGATGTTAATAAGTTCTCTGTAGCCAGTCATCTTCAAAAGAAGGATTTGTTTGCTTTCTAGTCTTTATACCACACATTTCTCTTCCTTCTCACTGTGCTGATGAGTACCTCTAGACTTTCTTGTATCATTCCTGGTTTTAAAGGGAATTCTTATAAAATTTCACATTTGGATTTAATGTTTCTAAAGGTGTTTTGTAGGCATCCTTTATTAGGTTAAAAAGCTCCTTTTTACCCCTAGTTTGTTAAGAGTTCTTAATCATGAATATGTATTGAATTTCATCAAATGCTTTTTCTATACCTATTGAGACAATCATAATTTTTTGCTTTTACCCTGTTAATATAGTGAATTAGATTAATGGCTTTTCTAATATTAAAATCCCCTTGCTTTTAGAAGATAAATTTTAAGTGGTTATGATGTATCATCAGCTTTTCTACATCATAAGCTTTATAGAATTTTTACAGCTTTGTTCATGAGAAAGATTGGGTTATGATTTTCCTTTCTTATACTGGCCCTGTCTGGTTTTCACATCCAAGTTTTGCTGCCTGAATAGGAGTTATTGCATTTTATTTATATATCACAGAAAGAGATTATATACTATACCTTGAAAGATTAGTTCTGGACTGTTCTTTGTGGGAGGACAATTATAGAACTGTTTAGGCTTCCCGTTGTTTCTGGAAAAAATTTTTTTTTAACTATAGCATTTAGGAATTAAGCAGAATAGACAAAGTTTAAAAATGTACAGTTAGGGGATTTCTCTGGTGGCACAGTGGTTAAGAATCCGCCTGCCAATGCAGGGGACATGGGTTCGATCCCTAGGCCGGGAAGATCCCACAAGCCACAGAGCAGCTAAGCTCGTGCGCCACAACTACTGAGCTTGAGCTCTAGAGCCCATGCGCCACAACTATTGAGCCCACGCACCACAACTACTGAAGCCCACGCACTCTAAGGCCCGCATGCTGTAACTACTGAGATTGTGTGCTGGAACTACTGAAGCCTGTGTGCCTAGAGCCCATGCTCTGCAACAAGAGAAGCCACCACAATGAGGAAACCCGCCTACTACAATGAAGAGTAGCCCCTGCTCATTGAAACTAGAGAAAGCCCGTGCACAGCAACAAAGACCCAACACAGCCAAAAAAATGTATAGGTAGGGACTTCCCTGGTGGTCCATTGATTATGACTCCATGCTTCCACTGTGGGACGCAGGTTCGATCCCTGGTCGGGGAACTAAGATCCCACGTGCCACATGGCACGGCCAAAAAATAAAAAATAAAAATAAAATGTATAAGCATATATTAGTTTATATCTTAATCTCTTTTGAATCTGTCATTATGACTCCTTTTCCCTTTCTAATGTTACTAGTATCTCTATTTTTTCCTTGAACAGTGTTGCTGGAAGTTTGCCTATTTTTAACTAGTCTTTTTGAGAACTGACTCTTGGTTTTGTTGATTATCTGTATGTTTGTTTTCTATTTCATTAATTTATACTCTATTTTTACTTCATTTCTCCCATTTCCTTTGGTTTACTCTGTTCTTATTCTAACATGAGTCTTAGCTCATTAATTTCTAGCCTTTCTTCTTTTTTAATACTGCATTTAAAACTATATAATTCTGTTCATGTTCTGCATTCACTGAATCCCTGTTTTTGTTGGGGTATAATTGACATGCAACATTATATTAGTTTTAGTTGTCCAACATAACTATTCAATATTTGTATATACAATAAATGACTACCACAATAAGTCTATTTAACATCTATCGCCCCATGAATCCATTTTCATATTTAACATTTTCATCATCATCCAGTTTAAGGTTTTTAAATTTCTGTTTGGATTTTTTCTTCACCCAAGTTATTTTGAAGTATTTTAAAACTTCAAATATGAGGATTTTTTTTTCATTTTATTTATTTGCATTGTAGTCAGAGAATGTATGAGACAGTCTCTGAACTTGGTTAAGATTTGTTTCATGCCCTCTGGTACATGATCAGTTTTTATAATGGTTCTCTGTGTGCTTGAAGAGAATGTGTATGCTGTATTAGTGAGTGGCTGTGTAGTGTTTATCTCCATGAGGTCAATCTTATTTTATTATGTTATTCAGTTTGTCTACATTTCTGTTGATTTTGGCTACTTGTTCTATCAGTTACTGAAAGAGACGTTGAAATTCTGCCACTGATAATTTGTCAATTTCTTTGTGTACTTCTGTCAGTTTTTGCTTTATGTTTAGATAGTTTCTATTCCAAAAAATCTTTTTTGTCTTAAAGTTACTTTGTCTGATGTTAACAGGTATCTTATCTTTCCTTTGTTTAGTATTTGCCTGGCTTACCTTTCATTATCTTTCACTTTCATCTTTTCTGTGTCCTTATGAGGTGTATAACTTTTTTTCTTAAGTTTAGTGTTTTCTTTAATTCTAATCTGATGATACATCACTTATACAAGGTATGCTATTTATATTTTTGTGATTATTGATATATTCATTTATAATTTTGGGGACTTTTTGTTCTGTCTCACTTTTTCTAGTTTCCTTTTTTCATTGATTACACTTTTAAAATAAACTTTTATTTTGGAATAATTTTAAATTTACAGAAAAGTTGCAAAGACAAGACAGAGATTTGCTATTACCCTTTATCCAGCTTCCACTAATATTAACATCTTTTGTAATCCTGGTGCATTTGTCAAAAGTAAGAAATAACATTGGTACAATACTATTAACTGCAGACTATTCAGATTTCCTCAGTTTTTCCACTAATGTCCTTTTTCTGTTCCAGGATCCAATCCAGGAATCCAGATTGCATTTAGTCTCTTTTTAAAAATATAAACTTTCATTTAATACTTTGAAAAAGCTATAAGAAGTTTGAGAAGGTCCTTCTAATTATTTAATAAATAATTTTAAAGTTTTTCAATCATTTTTGGGATACAAATAAATTTAATAAATGTAATAGACAAATCTATTTTATACCACCCACATTGAACAAAAGTTAATACATTACAGGTCCGTGATTCCATATTTGCAATTGTTAAAGAATGTATATATATGTACATAAAGCCTTGAAAACCAAAAGTTTTTTCATAGCTTATCTAGTGATAAAACTTTATTTATAATCTTTGACTATTTGTAGTTTTAATGTGACTATCTTACTGTTTATGGAGTACACTGCAGCTGTATCAATGTTGGGTTACAGGTGCTACTCCAAATCTCACTGATAGTTGATTACATTATTTTGTTGCTGTTTTTCTTATTCCATTTTTTTTCCCCTCACTACTAGTTTGGAAGTTATAGTTTCTATTTCTAGTCTTATTGTGATTATATAAAGCCCTATTTTAATCTTAAAAATTAGATATCAATTTTTGGATAGAATTTTTTTTTTTTTGGTAATTCTTTTATAGATTTCACTGTAGTGCATCAATTTATTTGTTCCTTACTCCTCTTGCATCTCAGATCTTCTGACTGGGATCATTTCCTTCTTTCTAAAGTATGGCCCTTGAAAGTTCATTTAGTGTCAGTGTATCAGTGGCAACTTTTCTCAGATATACTTAACCAAAAATATCTTTATTTTGCTCTCATTCTTGAAAGATAGTTTTGCTGGATATAATCCTTTGTTGACAGGAATTTTCTCCAAACATTTTGAAGATTTTGTTCCACCTAATTCTGGCTTCAATTGTTACTGTTAAGCCTCTACTGTTAATCCAGTTGTCATTCCATTATAGGTGACCTATCTCCAACTGCATTTTTTTTGGAAGTTTTAAATTTTATTTATGTTTTTATACAGCAGGTTCTTATTAGTTATCCATTTTATACATATTAGTGTATATATGTCAATCCCATTATCCCAATTCATCATACAACCACCCCCCACCAGCCACTTTCCCCTCTTGGTGTCCATACGTTGTTCTCTATGTCTCTGTCTCTATTTCTGCTCTGCAAACTGGTTCATCTGTACCATTTTTCTAGGTTCCACATATATGCGTTACTATACAATATTTGTTTTTCTCTTTCTGACTTACCTCACTCTGTATGACAGTCTCTACATCCATCTACGTCTCTACAAATGACCCAGTTTCGTTCCTTTTTATGGCTGAGTAATATTCCACTGTATATATGTATCACATCTTCTTTATCCATTCATCTATCGATGGGCATTTAGGTTACTTCCATGTCCCAGCTATTGTAAACAGTGCTGCAGTGAACATTGGGGTGCATGTGTCTTTTTGAATTATGGTTTTCTCAGGATATATGCCCAGTAGTGGGATTGCTGGGTCATATGGTTCTATTTTTAGTTTTTTAAGGAACCTCCACACTGTTCTCCATAGTGGCTGTATCAATTTACATTCCCACCAACAGTGCAAGAGGGTTCCCTTTTCTCCGCATCCTCTCCAGCATTTGTTGTTTGTAGATTTTCTGATGATGCCCATTCAAACTGGTGTGAGGTGCTACCTCATTGTAGTTTTGACTTGCATTTCTCTAATAATTAGTGATGTTGAGCAGCTTTTCATATGCCTCTTGCCCATCTGTATGTCTGCTTCGGAGAAATGTCTGCTTAGGTCTTCTGCCCATTTTTTGATTGGGTTGTTTGTTTTTTTAATATTAAGCTGCATGAGCTGTTTATATATTTTGGAGATTAATCCTTTGTCCATTGATTCATTTGCAGATATTTTCTCCCATTCTGTGGGTTGTCTTTTCATCTTGTTTATGGTTTCCTTTGCTGTGCAAAAGCTTTTAAGTTTCATTAGGTCCCATTTGTTTATTTTTGTTTTTATTTCCATTACTCTAGGAGGTGGGAACAAAGGAGATCTTGCTGTGATTTATGTCAAAGAGTGTTCTTCCTATGTTTTCCTCTAAGAGTTTTATACTGTCCGGTCTTACATTATGTCTTTAATCCATTTTGAGTTTATTTTAATGTATGGTGTTAGCAAGTGTTCTAATTTCATTCTTTTACATGTAGCTGTCCAGTTTTCCCAGCACCACTTATTGAAGAGACTGTCTTTTCTCCATTGTATATCCTTGCCTCCTTTGTCATAGATTAGTTGACCATAGGTGCATGGGTTTATCTCTGGGATTTCTATCCTGTTCCATTCATCTATATTTCTGTTTTTGTGCCAGTACCATACTGTCTTGATTACTGTAGCTTTGTAGTATAGTCTGAAGTCAGGGAGCCTCAGTCTTCCAGCTCCGCTTTTTTTCCCTCAAGACTGCTTTGGCTGTTCAGGATCTTTTGTGTCTCCATACAAACTTTAAGATTTGTTTTTTTCTAGTTCTGTAAAACTGCCATTGGTAATTTGATAGGGATTGCATTGAATCTGTAGATTGCTTTGGGTAGTACAGTCATTTTCACAATATTGATTCTTCTAATCCAAGAACATGGTATATCTCTCCATCTGTTTGTATCATCTTTAGTTTCTTTCATCAGTGTCTTATATCTGCATACAGGTCTTTTGTCTCCCTAAGTAGGTTTATTCCTAGGTATTTTATTCTTTTTTTTGCAATGGTGAATGGGAGTGTTTCCTTAATTTCTCTTTCAGATTTTTCATCATTAGTGTATAGGAATGCAAGAGATTTCTGTGCATTTATTTTGTGTTCTGCACCTTTACCACATTCATTGATTAGCTCTAGTAGTTTTCTGGTGGCATCTTTAGGATTCTCCATGTATAGTATCATGTCATCTGCAAACAGTGACAGTTTTACTTCTTCCTTTCCAATTTTTATTCCTTTTATTTCTTTTTCTTTTCTGATTGCCATGGCTAGGACTTCCAAAACTATGTTGAATAATAGTGGCGAGAGTGGACATCCTTGTCTTGTTCCTGATCTTAGAGGAAATGCTTTCAGTTTATCACCATTGAGAATGATGTTTGCTGTGTGTTTGTTGTATATGGCCTTTATTATGTTGAGGTAGGCTCCCTTTATGCCCACTTTCTGGAGAGTTTTTATCATAAATGGGTGTTGAATTTTGTCAGAAGTTTTTCTGCATCTATTGAGATGATCATATGGTTTCTATTCTTCAGTTTGTTAATATGGTGTATCACATTGATTGGTTTGTATATATTAAAGAATCCTTCCATCCCTGGGATAAATTCCACTTGATCATGGTGTATGATCCTTTCAATATATTGTTGGATTCTGTTTGCTAGTATTTTGTTGAGGATTTTTACATCTAAATTCATCAAAGATATTGGTCTATAATTTTCTTTTTTTGTAGTATCTTTGTCTGGTTTTCGTATCAGGGTGATGGTGGCCTCATAGAATGAGTTTGGGAGTGTTCCTTCCTCTGCAGTTTTTTGGAAGAGTTTCAGAAGGATGGGTGTTAGCTCTTCTCTAAATGTTTGATAGAATTCACCTGTGAAGCCATCTGGTCCTGGACTTTTGTTTGTTGGAAGATTTTTAATCACAGTTTCAATTTCATTACTTGTGATTGGTCTGTTCATATTTTCTATTTCTTCCTGGTTCAATCTTGGAAGGTTATACCTTTCTAAGAATTTGTCCATTTCTTCCAGGTTGTCCATTTTATTGGCATAGAGTTGCTTGTAGTAGTCTCTTAGAATGCTTTGTATTTATGTGGTGTCTGTTCTAACTTCTCCTTTTGCATTTCTAATTTTATTGATTTGAGTCCTCTCCCTCTTTTTCTTGATGAGTCTGGGTAATCGTTTATCAATTTTGTTTATCTTCTCAAAGAACCAGCTTTTAGTCTTATTGATCTTTGCTATTGTTTTCTTTGTTTCTATTTCATTTATTTCTGCTCTGATCTTTATGATTTCTCTCCTTCTACTAATTTTGGGTTTTGTTTGTTCTTCTTTCTCTAGTTTCTTTAGGTGTAAGTTTAGATTGTTTATTTGAAATTTTTCTTCTTTCTTGAGGTAGGCTTGTATTGCTATAAACTTCCCTCTTAGAACTGCTTTTGCTGCATCCCATAGGTTTTCGATCAACGTATTTTCATTGTCATTTGTCTCTAGGTATTTTTTGATTTCCTCTTTGATTTCTTCAGTGATCTCTTGGTCATTTAGTAGTGTGTTGTTTAGCCTCCATGTGTTTGCATTATTTACAGACTTTTTTTCCTGTAATTGATATCTAGTCTCATAGCGTGTGGTCGGAAAAGATATTTGATATGATTTCAATTTTCTTAAATTTACCAGTGCTTGATTTGTGACTGAGGATATGATCTAACCTTTGAAATATTCCATGAGGACTTGAGAAGAAAGTGTAATCTGCTGGTTTTGGATGGAATGTCAAATATCAATTAAATCTGTCTGGTCTATTGTGTCATTTAAAGCTTGTGTTTCCTTAATAATTTTCTGTCAGGATGATCTGTCGATTGGTGTAAGTGAGGTGTTAGAGTCCCCCACTATTATTGAGTTACTGTCGATTTCCTCTTCTGTAGCTGTTAGCAGTTGCCTTATGTATCAAGGTGCTCCTATGTTGGGTGCATATATATTTATAATTGTTATATCGTCCTCTTGGATTGATCCCTTGATCATTATGTAGTGTCCTTCCTTGTCTCTTGTAACATTCTTTATTTTAAAGTCTTTTTCTGATATGAGTATTGCTACTCCAGCTTTCTTTTGATTTCCATTGGCATGGAATATCTTTTTCCATTCCCTCACTTTCAGTCTGTATGTATCCCTAGGTCTGAAGTCGGTTTCTTGTAGACAGCATATATACGGGTCTTGTTTTTGTATCCATTCAGCGAGCCTGTGTCTTTTGGTTGGAGCATTTAATCCATTCATGCTTAAGGTAATTATCGATATGTGTGTTCCTATTACCATGTTCTTAATTGTTATGGGTTTGTTTTTGTAGGTCCTTTTCTTCTCTTGTGTTTCCCATTTAGAGAAGTTCCTTTAGCATTTGTTGTAGAGCTGGTTTGGTGGTGCTGAATTCTCTTAGATTTTGCTTATCTATAAAGCTTTTGAGTTTTCTGTTGAATCTGAATGAGATCCTTTCTGGTAGAGTAATCTTGGTTGTAGGTTCTTCCCTTTAATCACTTTAAGTATATCATGCCATTCCCTTCTGGCTTGTAGAGTTTCTGCTGAGAAATCAGCTATTAACCTTATGGGAGTTCCCTTGTATGTTATTTGTCATTTTTCCCTTGTTGCTTTCAATAATTTTTCTTTGTCTTTAATTTTTGTCAATTTGATTACTATGTGTCTCGGTGTGTTTCTCCTTGGGTTTATCCTGCCTGGGGCTCTCTGTGCTTCCTGGACTTGGGTGGCTATTTCCTTTCCCATGTTAGGGAAGTTTTCGACTATAATCTCTGCAAATATTTTCTCGGGTCCTTTCTCTCTCTCTTCTCCTTCTGGGACCCCTATAATGTGAATGTTGTTGCATTTAATGTTGTCCCAGAGGTCTCTTAGGCTGTCTTCATTTTTTTCATTCTTTTTTCTTTATTCTGTTCTGTGGCAGTGAATTCCACCATTCTGTCTTCCAGGTCACTTATCCATTCTTCTGCCTCAGTTATTCTCCTATTGATTCCCTCTAGTGTATTTTTCATTTCAGTTATTGTATTGTTCATCTCTGTTTGTTTGTTCTTTAATTCTTCTAGGCCTTTGTTAAACACTTCTTGCATCTTCTTGATCTTTGCCTCCATTCTTTTTACAAGGTCCTGTATCATCTTCACTATCATTATTCTGAATTCTTTTTCTGGAAGGTTGCCTATCTCCACTTCATTTAGTTGTTTTTCTGGGGTTTTATCTTGTTCCTCATCTGTTACATAGCCCTCTGCCTTTTCATCTTGGGTGTCTTTCTGTGATTGCGGTTTTTGTTCCACAGGCTGCAGGATTGTAGTTCTTGCTTCTGTGTCTGCCCTCTGGTGGATGAGGCTATCTAAGAGGCTTGCGCAAATTTCCTGATGGGAGGTACTGGTGGTGGGTGGAGCTGGGTGTTGCTCTGGTGGGCAGAGCTCATTAAAACTTTAATCTGCTTGGCTGTTGATGGGTTGGACTGGGTCCCCTCCCTGAGGCGACCCAACACTGGAGCCTACCTGGCTCTTTGGTGGGGCTAATGGAGGGCTCTCGGAGGGCTCACACCAAGGAGTACATCCCAGAACTTCTGCCACCAGTGTCCTTGTCCTCACGGTGAGCCAGCTGCCCCCCGCCTCTGCAGGAGACCCTCCAACACTAGCAGGTAGGTCTGGTTCAGTCTCCTATGGGGTCACTGCTCCTTCCCCCTGGGTCTTGATGCACAGAGTACTTTGTGTGTGCCCTCCAAGAGTGGCGTCTCCATTTCCCCAAGCCCTGTCGAAGTCCTGCAGTCAAATCCCACTAGCCTTCAAAGATTGATTCTCTAGGAATTCCTCCTCCCATTGCCAGACCCCCAGGTTGGGAAGCCTGATGTGAAGCTCAGAACCTTCACTCCATTGGGTCGACTTCTGTGGTATAAGTGTTCTCAGGTTTGTGAGTCACCCACGCAGAGGTTATGGGATTTGATTGTGTTGTGATTGTGCCCCTCCTACCGTCTCATTGTGGCTTCTCCTTTGTCTTTGAAATGGGGTAACTTTTTTGCTGAGTTCCAGTGTCTTCCTGTTGATGATTGTTCAGCAGTTAGTTGTGATTCCAGTGCTCTCGCAAGAGGGAGTCTAACTGCATTTTTTAAGACCCTCCCTGTCTTTGATGTTTTGTAGTTTCCCTACCAAGTTGTTTTTTGTTTTTAGTCCAGCTTCATTTACAGGGTGCCTCAATCTGTTGATTTGTGTCTTTGATCAGTTCTGAAAAGTTCTCAGCCATAAACTTCTGCTTTTGCCCTTCCTCTACTCTCCTGTAACTTTTAAGTATGTTAGACCTTCTGATTCTGTTCTATTCTTTGTAACTCTCTTTCATGTTTGTCTCTTTGTCTCAGCCTTTATTACATTATGGCCAATTTCTTCAGATACATCTTCCAGTTCATTAATTCTCCACAGCTTTCAAAGGTATCTAATTGACTATTTAATACATTTGCATAGTCACCCTACTGGTCTCAGGTTTGATTTGACAATCAGCTCATAGAACACTACAGGTTTAACCCAACTTCTACTTAATTTAGCTTTGTAAAGAGTATGGGACCAGAAGCACAGTGTAGCCCAGGCATGTTCATGAAAAGGTCTTACAACAAGCCCAAGTGCAGCTGCCACACCCACCTCCACAGGGGCACAGTTAGTTGTCAGTGGGAGTGAGCCGCTTCAGCACAGAGAAGGCTCTCAGCACATAGAACCTGATCAGTTTTTCATTCAGTCCTAGTAACCCAATGCCTCAGGGTCTGTATGTCAGGCTCATTCTTCTCAGTCTAGATGTAGTTCTTAAATTAGGGGATTTATAATACATAAACTTGACGGAGGAGTGCTAAATAAACATTTGCGCTCAGAGCATCATTGTTTCCTAAGGAGGCTTACACAAGGTGGTCACGTAGAGAGCCTTTTTTGATAGTTGTTGTTTTGGGACTTTTTTGCTTTGTTTCTGTTTGTTACTCCTTGTGAATTTTCCCCTACATTAAGTGACCTCAGTGATAAAAACTGTTTTATGTAGGATAGGCTCTCTGTTTTGTTCTTTCAGAGTATCTAGTCAGTGATACTCTCTGGAATTATATATATATATATATAAATCCAAACTTGAAACTGAATCCTAACTGTAAATAATATTTTCTGAATATGGTTTCATATATGCAACCCTACACGTAATTTATTTGTTACTTGGTTTTTCTTCCAGAAATACACAGGGACCCACTTTCATTCTTTTTGTTCCTGATCTGTGCTGCACTATTCAGGAATTTGAGACTGGACATAGGAAGGGAGATCTTTCAGAAGATGTAGTTGTTACGCAATTTAAAAAATAGTATTTAGATAATTTGTATGCTACCATCCCCATTCTTCTCAAGTAGCCATTTAGATTGACTAAATTAAAAGAATTAAGTATAAATGTGGCATCATTTGTGAAAGTGATTTAATTTGGGGGCTTTGGAGAAAGCTTGATACTAGTGAAATGAGTAGGTGAAATGCTAAGTTCTTTTTCTTTGGCAGAGTCTTGCTGTTCAGATGCAAACTGGGTGTATTACAATATACAGTTGTCAGACCATTCACCACCATCGTTGCTTTGTAAGTGCACAGAACTTATATTATTATTTATTTTTCAAAAATTCTCATGCTTTTACTTAGTGGGACAACTGAGTAGAAAAGCATGTAAAAAGCATTACTTGTTTATAACACATCTAGTCTGGTATAAAAACACAGTATATAGAAATCCTACTATATTATAATAAATAAGGTGACCATGTATAGACAAGGAATCACCACAGGATTATTCTAAATAATATTCTCTGGAGATTTCTGGAAAGCATTATCAAATATTCTTTTTCAAGTATTAATGTTCACACAGCTTTACAGAAACATCTAGTACATGAAGTTAAAGTATACCACTATAGATTCATTACATGCTTTTATTTTCTAAATGAGTACTGTATTCTAAAGAAGAAAACATATTTTTCTTTTTAAAAAATTCTGTCAAGTCTTAGCACTTCAGGTAAAATGGGGTATCATTAAGCTACCTGGTAAAACTATTCCCTAAAAATTTAAGAACATCAAATAGTTTAAAGCAGGTAGAGTGTGTATTTTATCTGCTAGCTATTCAAGCATTCTGTCTGTTAACAGAGGAAGAATGGAAAGAAAGGTGAAAGAAGCATTCAATTCTTTATTCTGCTTCTGTGCTAGCAATTCTTTAGTGACATTTGCCTTGGAATTAAAACTAATTCACTTATTTATGAAGGCATGCTTTATTTCTCTGCTGTTTAGAAATTGGGTAATCAAGACAAGTTAATACTTAGATCTGGGTCATCATAAAAGTTGCCTCCAAGACAATTTGGGAGAAAAAATTATAGTTGTAGTTATAGACCTGCATTATATGTTTTTAACAATCTTTTTAAAATTAGGCAGCATCATTTTTTTGAATCTAATAATTACCCTTTCTAGTTCAATGTTATGTCTCTTGGATTTCCTTCAAATTGGAGGAATAGTAATATGGTAACATTTCTAGAAAAATGTTTTTCTTTTAATTTTTGAACAACCTCTATGGCCAAAATCAAGTGACTATCTACAGGATCTTTGAAATAAACTGACTTCTAAATTTAAGTATTGCTGTCATTGCTGTATTTTAAAATGTATTTTTGATTTAGTTATTCATAAAGTTGTCTCATTTTTACCATTTTTTAGAATCTGTGAGCTGCTTGGTATATATGATGAAGGGAACTTTAGCTTTTCAAATGCTTGGACTTACTTGGTTATAATAAATAATATGTCACAGTTGGTAAGTAAATACTCATCTTAACTGTACTAAATTTAGATCTATAGTGCTAAATTTTTTTAGGGAAAGTCTCTTCTGGAATAAAGCTTAATTGTAACTTTAATATTGAACTTCATCTGTAGGAAGAACTTGAAACTTTAACATGTATCTTTATACATATATAAAGATATAATATCTTTGTTGATTATCTGGTGACTTATACACTGACTCGTTGATTATGTTTTTTCATTTGATTCTGGTATTCATTGCATAGTTATATGGATATGTCATAAATAAAAACACAATGCTCTCCTTTTAAATAAAAAGCACATATCCTAGGCATATTGAGTAAGAAAAATGTTTTATTGGTATATGACAGTACAGGGTTTGAATTAAAATGGGAGAATAAAATTCTCTCATATATTTGGAATTGAAAATTGAGAATGCCAAGTTTTTAAAAATGATGTTATAGAAACTGAAATGCTCCAAAGATATAACTATTGGATCCTTTCAACTTAAGAATGTGGGGCTTCCCTGATGGCGCAGTGGTTGAGAGTCTGCCTGCCGATGCAGGGGACACAGGTTCATGCCCCAGTCCGGGAAGATCCCACATGCTGCGGAGCAGCTGGGCCCATGAGCCATGGCCGCTGAGCCTGCCTGTCCGTAGCCTGTGCTCCGCAACAGGAGGGGCCACAACAGTGAGAGGCCCGTGTACCGAAAAAAAAAAAACAAAACAGGAAAGTGCATTTTATTGAAAATCTTTCATTAATGCTTTCAGCAAAATAATAGTTTAGGTGCAATGGCATGCATGTGTGGTATTAGAAATTTATAATAAAAATCAAATGCTTGTGTATTCAAAGCTTTTCAATATGTTCATATTCTCTGGAACCAGTAATTCCACTTCTGGGAATGCCTCAAGAAATGGCCAGAAGTACTTTTGCTTTCAGTGTGTTTGTATATAAAGCCTATTGTTTGTTAATTGCAAAAGCCTGGAAACAGTCCAACTAGTTAAATATACTATGTACCTTCCATTGGCCAAAACACTAGGCTGTTATTTAATGAAATATATGGAAAAGGGCACTTTAAGTGGAAAAAAGAATCAGGCAACAAAATTTCATATTTAGTTGGTTATACCTGCTAAAACCCACCTTATGTGTAGAAAGAAATGGTTGGATGATGGGACCATGCTTTCATATTCTAAAATAATTTAAATGAGCATTTTATAATAGGAAAAAGTAAACTTTTAGGGAAATGTTCATTGTTATGCAACACTACGCTAATTACAACTGATTTCTAAAAATAGTTAATGTCTTGAGCATTTATCTTTAAAAAGTAAATTCAGCTGGATTAACATACTGCCCTCAAGAAAAATGGTTTCCCTGATTCCTTACTTTCTGATTTCATGGTCACAGTTTTATTGAAGTAGTACTTATTTAATGTGTTCACTTATAAATAATATGCATACAATTAGTAGTTAGTAAGCTCAGCCCTTATACAATGAACGGTAATTTGTGTATAAAAGCCATTAACAAGCAGATAGATGTTTTTATTTTGGTTGAATGAGAGCCTTTTCTTCCACTCATGGCAGTCACTTGTTCATTGTGTTCTTTGTGGGCTTCTGTAAGTGAACACTTAAAACCATTTTCAGGGAAGATGTTATACATCTCTTCTGAGAAATTTCATACTGTATATATTCATCCACAGTAAAATATAAAAGCTTGTTGTCAATCTAAAAATAGCAAAATAAAGCGTAGAAAATTTTGCCTGAAACATTACTCTGTACCAGGTCTCTGGTCTATAACTTTAATATCAATATCTCTAATACCATATTTAGTTATTCTTATTTAAGAACTTTGTTTGTTTCTAGTTTGCCATGTATTGTCTCCTCCTGTTTTATAAAGTACTGAAGGAAGAACTGAGTCCAATCCAACCTGTTGGCAAATTTCTTTGTGTAAAGCTGGTGGTTTTTGTTTCTTTTTGGTAAGTGTTGCTTTCTCTTAAATGTTCTCATTTTCTAAAGGGCAATAAAACTGTTGATTTGGAAGGATTTTTAAAAGTCTTAATATGGAAGATGAATTAAAATGTCTACTTAGCTTTCAAAAAGTTCATTCTTTTAGCCCTTCTTGGTTTTTCATAAAGAAATAATTAGATGGTCACTGTAACATTTATAAAAAGAAAACAGTTTGAGACACTAAATGTCTCAACACTAAAAAAAAAATCATGGTCTCTTTATATAAGAGAATACAGTTTGGAAGATAAACATCATGTAGAATATTTAATGTGAGGAAATGTTCATTAGTAAAAATACTGTTTAAAACAGAGGGCAAAACTATACATGGTCCCAATTTAGTAAAGGCGTGGGTGATAGGGGCCTAGAAACAAATACACCAAATTTAACAATATACAAATAATACAAAAAGGGGGGAAAGAAAAATCCCTGAAATCCTACCACCCAGCATGAATGATTGACGTTGTAGTCCCCATCATTTTATATAACTCCACAGAAACACAAATACATACTATAAAAACTTGTAGAACTCAATGATACATTCAGTAGATTGCAGTCATAGTTCTTTGTAAGTACAGTGAGGATGTAATTTTGTTTGGGTCTTTTGTTTTCACCTCATATAGTATTCTGATATGTGGATAGAACTTTGTAACCAATCTCCTATTGACATTTAGGTTGTTCCTAATTTTTCTTTACCATTACAAGCAATATTGAAGTGAATATTCTTGTATATAGATCTATGAAAGCTTATCTATCTCATTTTAGCTGTTTAAATTTAACCTAGGGGCAGATGCCTAGATTTGCTTGAAATGCTCAATATCACTCCCCATCTTGGAGTCAGAGACCCCTTCTGAGTTTGTCTCTAGTTCCAGGACTTCAAACAAGACTGGTTTCAAAATGTTCTTTAAAATAATCTGAGTAATCAGTTGATACATGCATAAATAACATATAAGTATCTGTTCTTTATTTCATTTTAAATTCCAGTTGTACAAGGTGTTAGGCATTGTCTATGTGTAGGAAGAACTTAAAACCTAATTACTGTGCACACTTTCAAAACAAAAAACGACTATAAACCACGTACTGAAGTTCTAAGAACACATAATCAAAATTCATGTGATGAAACTGTACTAGAAGTAAATTTGTAAAACAAGTATATTTAATATAGGTACACAGTGTCTTCAGGAATACACTGTAAAGGCAGGGTGGCGGTGGTCCACAGGTTGTGCTGGGGTTTAACTTTTTAAATGGCATATTTTTAAAGCAACTGCTCATTTTATGCTTGATATAGATTTGGCGTTTACCTTTTCCTAACATATAGGCAAGCAGTAGTTATTGCTTTGTTGGTAAAAGTTGGCGTTATTTCTGAAAAGCATACGTGGGAATGGCAAACAGTAGAAGCTGTGGCCACAGGACTCCAGGTAAGTAATGCTCTCTCTGAATTCAACAGAACTTTACTATTTGTTAAGCATTTTTACATGTTATCTCCTCAGCCTGACCACATGCAGGCTATGGAGCTACTGCTATCCTCACTTCACATGTGAGGAAATGGGGGAGCCCTAGAAAAATTGGTCACAGTTACTAATTTGTAGTAGAACCAGGAACAGAACCTAGATTTTGTTATTCCTACTCTATTTCACTTTATGCATTTCTCCTCTAAGTCCTTGGACAGTGGAAGAGAATGCATTGTACTTGGCAAAGAAGTACTTGATTGAGGTAGTGCAAAATAGAGTTAAACTTTTGGTGTTTTGTGTTTTTTTTTTTTTGAAGAGGTCAAAAATAATTTTGGAAAATGAAAAAATGAATACAGTCTTGTGGGAAAAAAACAGCTGTTGGTACTTAAGTACTTTTGAAAAGAGAGAAAGATAGTGCTTTCCCTTTTGACCTGCAAAACTAGATTTAAACTCCAACATGGCTGACATTGTTGATATTGTTGTTGTAGGACTTTATTATCTGTATTGAGATGTTCCTTGCTGCTATTGCTCATCACTACACTTTCTCATATAAACCGTATGTCCAAGAAGCAGAAGAGGGCTCATGCTTTGACTCCTTTCTTGCCATGTGGGATGTTTCAGATATTAGGGATGATATTTCTGAACAAGTAAGGCATGTTGGTAAGTACCAGCCATTTAATTCATTCGAATAGGCTATTGTAGTTCTCCTATCAGGTCTTGTTTAAGAGGTGAAAAGACTTCGTGTAAAGCAGTACCACAGTAAGGCTCTCCAAATTGGGAGGAGGGAAGCGGGGAGCTTATTTTTAGCATGGCAAGTTTATAGTGGTAAAAATAACCAAACTTTTGGCTAACTCAGAAACCTTTATGTTACTTTAAAGGAAGGACAGTCATGGGACATTCTAGGAAAAAGTTTTTTCCTGAGGATCAAGATCAAAATGAACACACAAGCCTGTTATCATCGTCATCACAAGATGCAATTTCCGTTGCCTCTTCTGTGCCACCTTCACCCATGGGTCACTATCAAGGGTTTGGACACACTGTGACTCCCCAGACTACACCTACTACAGCTAATGTATCTGATGACATATGTAATGATACTACAGGAGAGAAAAAAGACCCTTCAGATAAGTCCGTGGCCTCCTGAACAGTGTGCAGAAGCTGTGCTACTACCACGTTATTTCATTACCTGGTATCCCATTGCTCAGGATTTTGTGCTTGGGACAAGCCGTTAATGATGGAAAATTTCAACAAAACGGCGAAAACCAGGTACAACTACTGGATTCATACAACTAGGTTTTGTATATCACAGATAACCAGTCTAAATATCCTAGACTTAGACTTGACTTCTTAACACTATAGAGTATCACGTACTCAAATGGAGGAAATGACTACTAAACGTTCTTGACATTACAGTGCTCTATCAAGAGGAGGACGTTAAAAAAAAAAAGTGCTTTCTACCACCGCTGCATGAATATAATGCTCTGGAATTAGCAGAAAGTGAATTCAGAAATATGAATTAGTGGAACTTAATCATAATCATGTGCCATATCTGCTTACCTAACAATTATTTCTCTATTTCTCAACTGGATGTCTTTCAATAAATAAGAATTTATCATTTATTTTCTGCAACTTTTTATATCTCTCATTCTTTCAACATAGACCCTTAATGTTATCACAAAAAGTTCATGATGAGAGGCACAGCAGAAAAAAATTAAGTCCAAAAAATTAAAGGGTTGAAAATCATATACCTACAATGAAAGAGGCCTATATCTTACATTCCTACTAGGAGAAATATCTGACCTAATCTATTAATCTTAAAACAACTACTGTCTAAAAATCATATTTGCACCAATGTGAACAGATAAATACGTTATCCAGGACTTTGAGATGAAAAGAATAAAGTGGATGGAAGAGTGGAAGAATAAATAAGAAACTTGTGATAGAAACAGAGTCTGCTTTTCCTCAGTGCTACTAAAGGTGTCAGCAAATGTAAATCTCAGCTGAGTCGTCTTAATTATTTATCAAACCACAGTCAGAAGGCTTATAGATGCTATTTGGGAGAAATTTATTACTTAGGATGGAGTTCCTCTAATTGTTAATCACAGCCCATTGGGTCTAACATTTTACACTGAAAATAAATACAGAAAGGGCCAGAGCGGTATGTTGCAAATAGCAAGGATAAGTATCATTTCTCAAAACTTATGCTTTATATATTTAAGCGCATATACATACACACACACACATACACAAACATACCTACTGGTTCACAGTCATTAGATACAAAGTTTTTATTCTGTCCATTATTATAAACTAAACATTTCTATTGAAAATAAAGTTGGGCAGTATAAGAGGCAAGGAGAACAGGCAGTGTGAAGAGAAGGTACATCTTATTTTCTGTGTGGCTAACCTACAGAGAGCACACAGTATATACAAGGCATGATAATCTTCTTCCTTATTAATCTCCCTATTTCAAGTCTTTAAAATCTGGACTAATTATTTTTTTCTTTCTGTGTATTCAAATCAAAACTTTGAAAAATAACTGGTTTAGGTTTAACTCTTCCTTGAACTTAATTTATCAGCTTAAAATTTTTTCTTCGCCAAACGTAGACCACGAAAAATACTGCCTCCTAAGATTTTATTTTGTCCCTCTTTTACTCTTTTAATTACATTTAGTCTAGAGCTTAAATTCTTACTCAGGTTTGCATACCCAAAACACAAAAACTGAGATGGAGGTTCAGAAGTATTTTACTATTTACAAGAAGCAAGCTTGGAATTTACAGATAACCATAAACCCTCAATCTAAAGTGGAAGCCAACTTTTTGAGGTATCCCCACTATAAGTTTGGATTTGAGAAAAATAGCCAAGATGTGAAAAAACTGAAAATGAGCCTCAAAATTCCTTATATTTATAGCTCTAGAGTACAAACTAACAGGTTTGGCAAAATTTAATCTATAGTAAGTAAAACCAAGCAATAAAAAGTTTCCTAATTTGAAAAATTAATGACAGCCTTTTCCAGTAAGGAAGTCTGCTGCAATATTTTTGTAATCATGCTACTCTTTAATTTAGGATCTTTTAAATACACTTTATTAATGTCAGTTTTTAAAAAATATTTGACCATTACAAGGACTTAAATCTTTGTACCTCCATTTTATGATTACAATCCCACTACTAATTCAGACTAGAACTGTGTACTTGCTGCTCTACTTCCACCTTTTTTCATTAGAAAACTGCTCTTCATTGCTTTACTGTGATGCTGACGTTGCTTTTGTGGTGCTGGACGTTGAGTACAAGTTCGTCTCCCATTTCCACCTGGATGGGATTATCTAAAACAACTGCAGCTTGTTTCCAGTGGGAGGATTCACTGGAAGTATCCAACCTAATCTCATCGTCAAGGTACATATGATACCAAAAGGGAATGGCAGTCACTTGTCCAGATTTACATATGCATACCTAGGAAAATTAAGAAATCATGAAAATTTCATCAGAGTAAACAGAGCAGACTTGGATAAGTCTTTGTCTTTGTAGCTTTAGATCCAAATTTTATAAAGGAATATATTTAATCACCCAATTCAAATTAATACCAACCTGTTTTATTCACTAATATTTACCCAAGCCCATGTTTGGATATTGTTCAGAAAATTTAAGTCTTCAAAGGAAGTGGCTAAAACTATTTTATGTATGTAAAGTAGTATATAGTTTAAGATAATTCTGAATATGACAAGAGTAATCATTTTATATTACCTTTACTTCTCTGTTAGAGGTGTTCAAATATGGCGTCATTAAGTCTAGTCTTAAGAGTTCCACTGGTTTGCTTAAAGGTATACAGGGCAGCGAGGATAGGTCCAAAAATACACGTATAGGTACCTAAAGAAAGTATAAAATTTTCACTTTTACTCAATTCTTTTTTTGACCAAGTCTCGTTAAGTTTCCTGCTTTGTACTTCGCTCAGTATGATATAGTGCTTTTGACATCTATTACCTCATTTAATTCCCACATCAACCTTAAGGCATAAGGACTTCCATGATTCCGTTTTACAGGAAGAATGAACAAACCAAGGTTTGAGGCTGGTTAAATAATTTTCTGTGATTTCAATTATCTATAGATTCTTCACTTGGATGAAAGCAAATTTTTACTTAACCAGGCAGCTCCAAAAAGTTTAAGCCAAGGATGTGCTTATGTGTGAAAGATGAACTAATAAGCAGATAGTACAGTAAGCCCCCTACATATGATCAAGTTCCGTTCCAAAAGCACATTTGTTAAGTCCAACCAAGTTAGCCTAGGTACCCCACTAACACAATCAGCTATATAGCACTGTACTATAATAGGTTTATAATACTTGTCACACAGATAATGCATAAAAAACAAGCACAAAAAATAAAGAGAACATTTTTAATATTATAGTACAGTACCTTGAAAAAATGATCCAGTAATGTCTGGGTAGTAGCTCTTTTTTTCTCATCACAGATGAAACAGTAGCACTGGATTGCATTCTGAATGGCTGCTGCAACCTTCGTGGTACCATTCTACATTCGAGTCCTCTGCCTCAAAAACTAACAGTGCCCCCCCAAATAAAGAAGATCCCCTTGCCACTTCCTGCACTGTGAATCTCTTCCGTTCTTCAGTCTCTTCTTCCTCTTGTCTCTCTTTGTCCTTTCTCTGGGTCGAAGAGAATTCAGGAAATTCCCGGGCAGCTACCGTATCCGTACTCACTGCCTTGCCACTTTTACACTGTGAAGGTTGGCTCTAGCCTTGAACCGACGAAACCAGCCATGGCTGGCATTAAAAGATGTGCCCTCTGATTCTTCGCCATGTTTCCTCTTCAAGTCTTCATAAAGGCTTCTAACTTTCTCTTGCATCAGCATTAAGCTGAGCGGGACTTGACACTGATGCCGATCCTGCCTCCACACGCTGAGAAGTTTCTCCATCTCCTCCATCACTTTCCCACGCTGCTGCTTCGATATTATTGACATCATCGGCACAGCAGACCTCACATGTTCCACGATCTTGTCCTTGTTCTTTAGAATCATGCTGATGGTTGAACGATTCACGGTATAAGAATGAGTGACGTCGACCATCTTTTCGCCTCACTCCACTTTCAACTGTTTTCTCTTTTGTTTCCATCGTTATCGCTTGGTGCCTTCTTAACAGTACCAGCTACATCACCGCTGCTTTTACGCTTGCTTCCAGACATCTGGGCTTGAAATAAAGATACTGTACCACTGTACTCTATACAGTACTGTAAAGTACACAAAAGCACAACCACTTGTAGAGGATGCACGCACGTGACAACGTACGCCAGACACATGAACTAACTTAAGTGACTGGACATGCGAACGCACGTTCGCATCTTTGAAAGTTCGCAACTTGAAGGTTCATATGTAGGGGACTTACTGTACAACATTAATTATTGAACTGTTTGAGCAAATATGCCAAATTCAGCCAAACAGCTAATAGTGGATTTCATTTTGAAAATAGGTTATTTATCTAGAAGGCAGTGGTTCTCAACTTTGACTGCAAATTAAAATCACCTGAGGAGCTTTTAAAAAGTCCAACTGCTCAGGCCACACCTCAGATCCATCTGGAGTTGGGATCCAGATACCGGTAGTTCTGAGTACAGTCAAGGTTGAGAACCACTGCTATAAACTGTTCCATCAATTTTAGTAGCAATGGACACTTCCTACTAATAACTTTTAGCCTTCTCATTTGAAATAGAAAGGAAACTGTTTAAAAAGTGTTCTCTTTCCTTTAAATATTAGAGAGCAACTGTTCATGGTGAGAAAGGACACATATATCAACCTCTCCCTGGGCATCCTTGAAGGCATCCAACGTTTCCTCCACATAAAAACAGCAATGCCATGCCATTTCCAGGACTCCTGCCCTGTATCCCTATTTGTATCAGTCACCAGAAGAACAGCCCTAGATTCCTGTGTCACCTCTCATCACCTGCACTCTAATCCCCACACAGCTGTACCCATCCCTCATAATCTGTCCTCACTTGTTTCTTAACCTAGCCTACTGGACACTCCTGTCATCTTTGCTAATTCCTTCTTAGATTTCCAATGTAGAGCTCATAACTTTGTGAGTTCTCTAGAATTTAGTTCTCAGCCCTCTTCTCTTTCTACACATCCCCAAGGTGATTGCATCCCATTATTCTGGCTTTAAATATCATCTACCAAATCTGACTGCCCGATTTACATCTCCAGGCTAGCTATTTCTCTGAATTCTTATCCAACTGCTTAATGACCCCATAAAAACGTGAAGCACAACCTGATCCTCCTGTTATTTTCCCCATATCAGTAAATGGCAACTATCCTTCCAGGCGCTTTCTCATACCCCATGTCCCATCTATCACAAAACCTACCTTCAAGATACATCAACCATCTGACCCCTTTGCAACACATCCATTGCTACCACTCTAGTCTAAGTCACTACCACCTCTCTCCTGGATTACTGCAGTAACCTTATGCCTCTGCCGGCTCTCCATGGTGGTCTACTCCCAATACAGCAGCCATAGCAAGCCTTTCAAAACAAGTCACACCTTATCACTCCTCTGGTCGATGCCCTCCAGTTGTTTTCCACCCCTTTCAGAGTAAAAGCCAAAACCTTCACCACGACCTCTACAGGAGGCTCTACAGGATCTGGCTCCTAATACTTTTCTCACTGCATCCTTCATCCGACTCTCCCTCATGGTTTCCTGCTGTTTCGGAATACTCCAATCATGCTCTTGCCTCAGGTCTTTGCACTTGTTGATCCTTTGACTTGTATATGGTTTGCTTCCTTATTTCTCTCTGGTCTCTGCTTAAATATCACTTATCCTTGAGTCCTTTCCTTAGGCATTACCTAAATAAAATAGAATATCCCATCCCTCCAACTCCCATTCTCCTCTAGCCTTCTCACTTCTCACCATCTATCATACTAATCTTTCTACTCCTTTGTTTACTGTCCATCTCTTGTCTCTTTATCGGCAATTTGTATGTTAGCTCCATGATATGTGAAAAATATATCAACCATGAAACATAAGCTGTGAAGGAAACGAGGCTATGAGATGGGAGGCAGGGTGAAAAGATGGCAGGATTAAAATATCATAGATTCTGATGGAATCGAAGAATTGCTGATGTCAGGATCGGGAGAGAATAAGCTAGAAAGATAGGAGATGGTAGTATTTTGGGACCACACAAAGAAATAATTTAAACTTCTCTGTCTTCTGCTAAGTGTATTTTGTTTATTAAACTCTCCAGAAAAACTAAGTAAATAAACTAAAACCTTAGTCTGCTCTGAAAAAATCATTTACTCAACAAATTTATATTTGTTTAGCAAGTATTGTTCATGGAAGATCTAACAATGCATATTCAAGAGCTTACCATCTATAGCCTTTTGATAGAAGGTTTAGATATCACTCCTTTAATTCGGTACTCAACATCCCACTTCCCAAAATGTCGCTTTGGCTTACACAGCAGATCCCACCTATTTCCAACCCCACACCTCTTCCCTAGACATTCCATCCACTCCCACAGTTATAACTCACAAATTTTATTTTGCTGCTAGTAGCTCTGCCAGCACTAAATCCTTGTTTCCCAAAGAGCAACTAACCCCTTTCCTAGGCTCCTCCATTCCGGCTCGCTGCAGCCTGACCGCCCAGACGTTAACTGCTCACACCTGTCACCTGCCAGCCGGAAGTCTCACTGTGATTAAGGGTTCATGTTTAGAACAGATGTCTCCTTCTGGCGGCTGCTTTTATAGACAAGGAGCACACTTTTTCATAAGACTAAACCCAGTACCCTATTTTCCATTTACAACAGTGGTTCCGAGCAAAATCTATAGACTTTTGTCAGTAGGAACAACAGAATTCCTCAGCTATACTAACCCCTAGGTTGATTTTTACCAGTAGTAAGTTCCTTTGCTACAGAAAACTGATTACCATCCCAGTCCAGCTAAACATAGTGACTATAAAACTACAGAGAGATAAGGCAGACTGTGGGCGACAGCCAAGTGGTTGAACTCTTCAAAACACTTACCCGAAACTGGTTAATAAAAGGTGCGATATTAAATCCAAGAGTTCGTTCTGTTCCCTGCACAGCGTTCTCCTCCACCAGTGTCTGCGATTCCACGAGCAACCCAAACATCAGCATGTACTGGGGAAAGATCTTACCTCCAGACTGTAGCAAACACCTGGAGGAAGGAAAAGTGCTTTAAAAAGCATCCTGATTCTCCACGTTCTATAAGTATCAATAACTAAATCATGACTAATTGGGGAGCTACAGATAGTATATAATCTAACACACTTTAGACTGGTAGCTGGCTGGTAGCTCAGAATGGCAGACCGCTTGAAAAGTAACGGGTCAGCTGGATGGATACAAGTTTTTACATTAAGAATCAATGGCTATTAAAATTAGTGGGTAAGGACACTGATGGCACAGTGGATAGGACTCCACGCTCCCAATGCAGGGGGCCAGGGTTTGATCCCTGATCAGGGAACTAGATCCCACATGCGTGCCACAACTAAGAGTTCGCATGCCACAACTAAGGAGCCTGCATGCCACAACTAAGGAGCCCTGGAGCCACAACTAAGGAGCCTGCCTGCCACAACTAATGAGCCCACATGCTACAACTAAGGAGCTGGCGAGCTGCAACTAAGGAGCCCGCCTGCTAAAACCGAGACCCAGTGCAACCAAATAAATAAATAAATGAATAAATGAAATGAATTAAATGAATAAATTTAATAAATGAATAAATTAAAAAAAATACTAGTGGGTGAGGGACTTCCCCGGTGGTCCAGTGGTTAGGACTCTGCACTTCCACTGCAGAGGGCACAGGTTCGATCCCTGATTGGGGAATTAAGATCCCGCATGCCACGCAGTGCAGCCAAAAAAAAAAAAAAACCAAAAAACTAGTGGGTGAAAGTTTGATTAGTTAAAGGATATTTATATAGTCTCAAAGTATCACCCCCATAAATGACTAACTTATTACAAAGGGAAAATAGCAACTTAGGGTGGAAAAACTTAATGGATACAACTTAAACTAACTGATCTAAATTCACAACAACAATATGGGATAAAGCAACACCATTTGCCTTTGTGACAAAACTTCTGTGGTATTCCTCTGCAAAATGGGTAATCTGACTCTAGTAAGAAACATGAGAAGCATTCCACAAAATAAAAGGCCTGCACTTTTCAAAACTGCGAATCTCATGAAAGACTGAGGAACTCTGGGCATATACCCAGAGAAAACCATTAATTCAAAAAGACACATGCACCCCAATGTTCACTGCAGCACTATTTACAACAGCCAGGTCATGGAAACAACCTAAATGCCCATCGATAAATGAAACGAATGGATAAAGAAGATGTGGTGCATACGTACAATGGAATATTACTCAGCTATAAAAAGGAACGAAATTGGGTCATTTGTAGAGACATGGATGGACCTAGAGGCTGTCATACAGAGTGAAGCAAGTCAGAATGAGAAAAACAAATACCGTATATTAACACATATATGTGGAATCTAGAAAAATGGTACAGATGAACCGGTTTGCAAGGGAAAAACAGAGACACAGATGTAGAGAACAAACATATGGACACCAAGGGGGTAAAGTGGGTGGGGGGGATGAATTGGGAGATTGCGATTGACATATAAACACTAATATGTGTAAAATAGATAACTAATAAGAACCTGCTGTATAAAAAAATAAAATTAAAAAAAAAAAAAGACTGAGGAACTGTTCCAGAATAAAGGAGACTAAAGAAACTAAATGCAATGTGCGGTCCTAGATTGAATTCTGGACCAGGAACAAAAAGCCTGTAAAGGATATTACTCCAACAAATGGTGAAATCTGAGTAAGATTTTTCCCTTAGATATCAGTACTGTGTCCATGTAGATGTCCTAATTTTGTTAAGTGTGTGATGAATATATAAATGAGTGTCCTTTTTCTTACAAAATACACACCAAGGTGTTTAGGGGTAAAAGAATACGATATCTGGAACTTACTCTAAAGTGTTCAGAGAGAATACTAAAGCACATGTGGCAAAACAGTAGCAATTTGTGAATCTGGGTGTAAGGTACATGTTTGGTTCTTTGTACTATTCTCTAACTTCTCTGTAAGCTTGAAATTTTTTCAAAATAAAAAGTTAAACCCTCTGAAAGGGTTAAAAAAAAAAGTGATTAAAAATCCAAACACTCTATTAAAAGTATGAATAAAGGGCTAACAAAACCCTTTCTCCTCCTACAGTTGATCCTGGATTCACCTTCTGTTTCCCTGGAAATCCCAAAAAGGTGGAATGTCAGCTGTGTTATCAGCAACACTGCTTATGATTTAAAAAATTTTTAAATGCCTCTTAATAGGTAGATGCACCTGGATTGAGAGAACTGTAAACTATAAATGCCTGATGGGAAGCCACACCACCTCTGGGCTTCCCTGAGTGTGGGATGACTTGTAACCACGTGTTCCTATTGCTGGGACTTGGAAGCTATGCCCCGGGGAGAAGTTCCTATGTGAGATGTAAGGCTCTTGAGCCAAGGCAGCTCCCACGCCCACACGCACAGGGCTATTTCCACACACCTGAGCTGTGTGGGAGGCACGAGAGCGGTGGGTGGGTCACCTACTGCCACCAAAGGAAACGGACGTGGAGGATACTGTAAGGCACTTTCATCGTTCGCCACATTTACAATCAAACGTTAAATCCCTCATTCTTACTGAACATTCCAAGTCGGTTTCCACTTGAACTTCTAGGACAGGCTACTACAGACAGCTGGACTTTGTATTATCTATCGTATGTATCTTTCATATTAAGCTTTCAGTCTTAAATATTTCTAGTCAGTAAGGATCTATTTATAAAAATACAGGACTAAATGTTTGACCAATGCGTATCTAAAAAAATAGTTGCTGCAAGTTTCTAAAATTGTACACCATGCGGTTTCCCTGAATAGATCACTGAAATCTTGACAAACTATAAAAACACCCCATTCCTCAAAACCACTTTGGCCCTTCTGCTCTTAAGTTAGTTTCAAATTCTTCATTCTGCTTTTAGTAAACTGATTATCTCAACCATTTAAAAATGTCTAAAACCAGAACAACCACTGAATTATAACAACAGGACATGGTAACGAAATGTAATACATGTCCCTTGATTAGAACCTAGACTGGGGAGAAAAAAAAAGCAATAAAGAATATTACTTTATTAGTATTACTAATAAAGTATTATTACTAATACTAATTAGTATTATTAGTATTATTATTAGTATTACTAGTATTATTAGTATTACTAAATACCATTAGGTCATTTAGGGGGTAACCAGAAATCAGGCTAAACAAGATGTCAAAAATACATCTGCTGGGGCTTCCCTGGTGGCGCAGTGGTTGAGAGTCCGCCTGCCGATGCAGGGGACACGGGTTCGTGTCCCGGTCCGGGAAGATGCCACGTGCCGCGGAGCGGCTGGGCCCGTGAGCCATGGCCGCTGAGCCTGCGCGTCCGGAGCCTGTGCTCCGCAACGGGAGAGGCCGCAGCAGTGAGAGTCCCGCGTACCGCAAACAAACAAACAAACAAAAAAAACCATCTGCTGAACCCTGTAAAGTCAGAAAAGGTGAATCAAGTACTAACAACCACGCAGAGATAAATACTACACAAAAGCAAGTATGCAAATTATTTTAAAAGGCCGTGTTCACACTATTTTAATCTAAAATCTTAACTCAAATCCTTCTTAACTCAATGTTACCGTTACTAACAAGAATGCTTCTTAGTCATAAAACAGTAATCGTCTTGCAACTCCACTTAGCTTTACTGACACTGAGTGGTTTGTTGTCACTTACACCACTGCAGCTGCCAGACTCAACGGAATCCTCTGCAAAGCCAAGTAATATCTCTGAACCATCTGTGCCTTCAGAAATAAATATATATATATATATGTTCCAACTCAAAACTCTAACCATAAATGGCAAAAATTCTGAAGAAACTCTTTGCTGTTGCCTTGTGATCCAACACAAAGTGTTTTAAAATGGGTTTAAATTAAAAAAAAAAAAAAGCTCACCAGGCTTTTAAACTTTCTCCTGTATTTTAATCTAGTATGACTGAATAAAAGTTAATAATGAACATTTTAAAACAATGTTAGCAAAGGTAACGGAATACTTAAGTTTGTGTAGTGGCTTATTTTTTTTCCTTGCGTTTTTTTGGGAGGGTTGGTATCCAGTGAGACAGATGCCCTTTATCCTTATCCTAAATACAATCTATCCTCCCAACCCCTAAGTGCATCCTCTTTGACCAGTCATGAGGCCTCCCCACTGTCAGCGGCTAAAGATAATAATAAAAGGCTTGGGTGGGAGTCGCTGCACACCTCTGGCCCCAGAAGCAAGGGAAGCTGACACCTCCAGGAGCACCTGGTAAGGGGCCTGTGCAGGAGCTTCGGCTGAAGGGCAGAGCACTGGCTCTCCACTGTTGCTCAGGAGCTGTTCTGCGGGACTGGGAGAACACTGGCTGAAACAGTGATCACGGGTGCTACTAGCATTTAGCTCCCAGAGGTGCCAAACATCCTGCAACACATAGAGGATAGTCCTACCTAAGAACTGACCCCACCACACCCCCTAAAAGACCGTCCCACCCAAACTGCCAACAGGACCCCTCCCTCTGCTGAGAAACACTGAAGGGGAACTGTAGGCAGCTTTACATGAGTTGTTTCCCACTAACATAACCAATCAGTCCATCAATGGATGGATAAGCAAAATGTGACATACACATACAATGGAAGATTATTCCACCTGAAAAAGGAAGGAAATTCAGACATATACTACAACATGGATGAACCTGAAGGACATTATGCTAAGTGAAGTAAGAGTCTCACACACATACACACACACACAAAACCAACAAATACTGCATGATTCCAGTCATATGAGGTACAGGAGTCAAACTCATAGAAGCAGAGAGTAGAATGGTGGTTGCCCGGGCCTGGGGTGGGGTGGGGGGGTGGGGGTGGGATGAAGAGTTATTGTTTAATGGGTATAAAGTTTCAGTTTTACAAGATGAAAAGAGTTCCGAGGATGGCTGGGGAAACGACTGCCCCACACTACAAAAATATTTAATACCACTGAACTATCCACTTCAAGTCGTATAAGACGAAAAATTTTATGTGCATTTTACCACAATAAAAAAAATTAGAAAAAGAATTAAATCAAAACTAAAAATAAATAAACCATTAGGTAAATTGTACACCTTTCCAAGGTGATTCTACCAAATAAGTCAAACCTCATCTGTGTCAGAAATTCGTAGGGCTGAAATGCCTTCAAAGGCATCTAACCCAGTATCCCTCATTTTATAGATGAGGGAAACTGAGGACGAGAGATATTAAATGACTTAAAAAAATTTTTACTACTTCAGGAATTCACAGACAAATCTGAGACTAGATTCAAACACACCCTTCCAGCTCCTTGTTCTATACTCTACCTAAAGTACATCTGTTTAAAATTTTAAGAGTGTATGTTTCTATTTATATATGTCAGACCTCTATATCCCCATAATTTGTGATATGTACAAGATTGTTTTAAAGACTAGAAAATGGCAGTGATTTTTACTAGTTACCTCATAAGAAAAGATAAGTGTGGTTAACAAAAGAAAATGCATATAAAACCTAAAATATAATTAACTATATAAGCAAATTTTTTTTCCTGAACAATTTGCCTTTTGCTATTGCAGTTTGGTCTGCATTTCCACCACTGCTCCTGTACTACAAAACCAGCCCTGTTCATATACCACACAATTTAAAACCTATAAATTCATTCTACTTAAACTTGGGCCCCCAAATATTCAATATTGCCATCTTTTCAGATATGAGCAGCACAACTGAAGAACCTGGAAGCTTAGCCAGATTTGCTTTCAATTTTAAATACTAGGGTCAAGTTTGTCGCCAGTAACCTAAACTGAAGGGCAAATTCCTTAGGGACAGAACTGTACTATAGAGATTTTAGGACCTAAAAGGACTAGGACTTGTTCCCAAGCAGCACTCTGCTCTCCCTATACACCATCAGATGCATACTATATGTTTCTCATCAGTTTTTCTTATAAAGATGAAATTTGATTTTTCCTTATTTATCCTTGAATGTCTTATCTGTTCTTACAGAGCTCTAATTAATTCCCTATATTATACATAGGCAGTCCAATCCCAACGCAGGCTCTCTTCACACCTGCAGGGCAGAGGATCCTTTAAAGAAAAAAAAAAAAATTCAGTAATGACATGCACAGAAAGAGAAAGACAAGAAGTCACAGGTCCTGAAAAGCAATGCTTGAGGAACACACGATGATCACGACTCATTTGTGCAGTGACACCATTAAAGAACTAAAAGAACTTACGTGAAGTCTAAGCTCAAATAAGCCAAAGGTTGTATTTTGTGTTTTACCTGGATATTGCCGCTTTTTCCATTATTTCCTGCTGAAGGAGCCCAGATGGCTCAATGACATCCAGTATAATTATACTCCACAACTTGTCTGATTTTGGCCTTTGCAACACAGCGGATTCATCTTCCACATGTCTCAACCAAAACTCAAGTGTTTCTTTAGGAAAGTGATTGGCTTCAGATATGAGGTCCAGAGTCATACGATGCTGGTCTTTCTCCACAGAACTATAAGGTTTAACCTGCCCGAGTGTGCCAGCAATTATAGGCAGAATAGAGAAGCCCTCAGACACATCTAACACATACAAAGGTTCAGGGATGCTCTGTGCAGAATTATTCTGTCCACTTTCACAGCTCATCTCGTTACTCTGACACTGGGTATCCATGGCCTGACCCCGTTTCTCCAGAGTCAGTGAAGACAACACTTTCTTCATTGCCATTTTAAAGCCTTCATGGTATGGGATGTTATTAAGCAAAGCAATTTCTGTGGATTCCAAAACACAAGTCTGCTCCACAGCATCTGGTTTACTGGTCTGAAGATTGGCCAGGGCACTACAGAGCTCAGCCTCATTTCCTAAAGGCAGCAAGTCTTTATTCTTGGTAAAACTTTTCCCAACATCCATTTCATGCTCCGAATTGAAGACACTGATACTCTGGATTCTTAGGTAACAATCCTGACAAGACACTTCCATCATCACCTGGTCCCCAGGCTTTATCCAGTAGTCTTCATAAAACAAGAAGAAAGAAAAAAAGTTGTAGTTGATGAATACGAGTGTTTATAAGTCTGAGGATCACACAAACACCTCTGTCCTCCTGTCATTTTTTAAACCATGACAGGAAGGATTGCATCTATTGATTTAAAAGAATTAAGTGAATTAATCTATTCAGTTCAAAAAAAACCCAAAAAAACAAAACTAGGAAAATCCCTCCAGCTTTACATAGGGAAAAACTGAGGTTAGAAGATCCAATTGACTTACAGCATAATAGATTCAAGAGATCATTATTGGACCTTAACTATCACTATTATAGTGCTTTTACCGTAATCACTAGGTACCATCAATGTCCCCAAATTGGAGGGTGGGGGAAGGACTTCAGGGGACTCTCAATCTTTGGTAATGAAGCCAACAATAACAAAGATAGATGAAACTCAGGGATCAGCACCAAAACTCACTTTAGCTTAAAGGGACATTCTTTTCTCTAAGAGAAATTTCCCAAAGAACAAGGCAGCATTCAGTAGCACCTTGTCAGTAATATCTCTTAACTGTAAGTACTTAGATATTCTTGCATGTTTAGGAATTTGAAAATATAAGGAAGGACTAAGTCCTACAATAAAGACTGTATCATGCTCTTATCCATGAGCTTTCACACGTGGTAAAACTTTAAAGTGTAAATGTATAATTGCAATTCCTTCTCATTAGCCATAGAGCCAGTTGGAAATACAAGTTGCTATTCTTGTGTTTACACATTTAAAATATCCTTTCCCAAAGAAGGACTTTTTAAAAAAATACCATCTAAGTTACTGAAAGAGAGTTAGAATAAACAAAATTTTAAAGTAAGTGCTCTTTATTGAGTGCCAGTCACTATGGTAGGCATTTTATACCTAGTATGTCTAATAATTCCTACAACAATCCTGCAACATAGGCAGCATCTTCTCTCTTTTTTTTTTTTTTTTTGGCCACGCCGCACAGCTTGCAAGATCTTAGTTCCCCAACCAGGGACTGAACCCAGGCCCTAGGCAGTGAAAGCGCAGAGTCCTAACCACTGGACCAACAAAGAATTCCCAGCATCATTCCCATTTTTATAATCACATAACAAAAGCTCTAAGAAATAACCAGCAAGGCCTGCCAGGAAGTCAGTAAGTAGCCAAGACCCAATTTCAAATCTACCTGACTGAAAGAAAAAGACAAATACCGTATGCTAACACATATATATGGAATTTAAGAAAAAAAAAATGTCATGAAAAACCTAGGGGTAAGACAGGAATAAAGACACAGACCTACTGGAGAACGGATTTGAGGATATGGGGAGGGGGAAGGGTGAGCTGTGACAAGGCGAGAGAGAGTCATGGACATATATACACTAACAAACGTAAGGTAGATAGCTAGTGGGAAGCAGCCACATGGCACAGGG
This sequence comes from Pseudorca crassidens, assembly GCF_039906515.1. NCBI lineage: Eukaryota > Metazoa > Chordata > Mammalia > Artiodactyla > Delphinidae > Pseudorca > Pseudorca crassidens. The sequence continues at coordinate 128,213,833 of NC_090299.1, read as the reverse complement.
ATATCGGCTCAGTGCTTTGTGACCGCCTGGAGGGGTGGGATAGGGAGGGTGGGAGGGAGGGGGACGCAAGAGGGAAGAGATATGGGAACATATGTATATGTATAACTGATTCACTTTGTTATAAAGCAGAAACTAACACACTATTGTAAAGAAATTATACCCCAATAAAGATGTTAAAAAAAAAAAGAAATCTACCTGACTGACTCCAAAACCCATACTGGCCACAATACTATATTGATTCCATGACTTAACGACCTTGCCAAATTAGATCCCTGATTAAGAGACTACATAGAAGTAAATAGAGACTATATAGAAGTAAATATTTATTACCTTCCAGTTTTAAAAAGGTAGAATTTTTCTATGTAATACAACTGCTGTAAACTATATTGAAACCCATAAAATTGCTAGTAAAAAATTTCTATACAAAAAATATCTTTAATATAGGACATCCCTAAGTAAGTCCATGGATTCATGAACTCTAAACTGCAAAATTCTGTACTTCTATGAGTGTGCATATTTCTAGGACCTGGGGCTCCACAGATGCTATCAGATTCTGTAAGTGGTAAGAACTCCTGCACTAAAAGCAGTATTTTTCCACTGTGTTCCATAAAAAATGGACTAGCATTTCTCTTATTTACTGATAACTAGAGTAATCAGAGCTGAAGAAATGATTTAATGATAGATATTTTTGAGTGGTATGCAGCAGAGTTGTGTTTTAGTCTTTTTTTTTTAATATTGGAATATAGTTGATTAACAAAGCTGTGTTAGTTTCAGGTTTACAGCAGACAGATTCATTTATGCATATACATGTATTTAGCTCTTTTTCAAATTCTTTTCCCATTTAGGTTATTACAGAGTATTGAGCAGAGTTCCCTGTGCTATACAGTAGGTCCTTGTTGGTTATCTATTTTAAATACAGCAGTGTGTACATGTCAATTTTAGTCTCTCTTCTTAACCACATATATTAATTATTTAAAACTACTTTTAAAAAAGAAAAAGAAAATTCTGAAAGATTTAACCAATCTCCCTTGACTAGAAACTTCATATTCATAGTGAATTTTCTGACACTGACTCAAATGCTTAGAGGGTTAAAACAAAAAGTTTTAAAAAACAACAACAACAAAAATTAGACAAGATATACCTGCAAGGTCATGTACAGGGTAGACAGCCTGTTCCCAGCATGTTTCCTCACTAGGACTTGTGGATAAACTGTGTTCATCATCAAGCTGGAGTACAAACCAAACCACAATGGCATCGAGTATGCCTTCTTTAATAACAGGGATACCAATTTTATCAGGTTTTTTAGTTGCAAGACTTTTTAATTCCTGAAAAAATGTTAAAGGAATAAGAGGATTTTAGACAGTCATTATATACTTGCCCCAATATCATATCAATTCCCATTTCTGTAAGTTCTCAGTCCTGCCCAGCGCCCTTAGGGGATCGGTATCTTGGCACACCTACAATCATTTAAGGCATGCTGGATAGGAAGCTCTGATATATGGTATATGGTAGTGAGTACCATACAGTTATTACAGACAATGAGGCAGACACATATTACTGATGTAGAAAGAAGTCCATGACATAGTGTTGAATGAAGGTAGCGAGTGGCAAAGCAATAGAGATTATTTTGTTTTAAAAAAGTGTTTGGGGCTTCCCTGGTGGCACAGTGGTTGAGAGTCCGCCTGCCGATGCAGGGGACACGGGTTCGTGCCCCGGTCCGGGAAGATCCCACATGTTGCGGAGCAATTAAGTCCCTGCACCACAACTACTGAGCCTGCGCTCTAGAGCCCGCGAGCCACAACTACTGAAGCCCGTGCACCTGGAGCCCATGCTCTGCAACAAGAGAAGCCACCACAATGAGAAGCCCTCACACTGCAAGGAAGAGTAGCCCCCGCTTGCCACAAATAGAGAAAGCCCGCGCACAGCAACGAAAAGCCAACACAGCCAAAAATAAAACTAAGTAAATAAATAAATTTATATATATTAAAAAAAACAGTAATTGAACTTTCATTTTTACCTGAAGATTGTTGAAATCTACTGTCATAATTTCAAAGCACTCTGTCAAAGCCAAATATCCTCCAGGAACTCGACTCATCTTTTCGGTTGTATAAGGTTCAATTGTTTCTTCAGCATCTACAGAAGAATACGCTGGACTCTGAAATTTCACACTGGTTGGCAAACAGATCCCAGCAATGTCCTTAATACCCACCCTGGTAAGAGGGGGAATAAGAGAGGAAAAGGAGAAAGACAGGTTTGGTTTTTTGTTTTTTTAAGAATCAAGTAACACCATCTAATACTGAATCCAGCAAAAATAAATATAAAAATGCAATAAAGCTTCATAGACAAAGGTTTCTTAAACGCAGTTATAAACACAATCACTAACTATAAAGGAAAACAAATGATAAATAAGTGTACCTTAAAATTAAGAACTCTGCTCATCAAAAGATACCCAGGAAGAAAGTAAAAAGGCAAGCCACTGAGTAGGAAAAGAGATTTGTAATACATTACTCAACAAAGGGCAAATATCCAAAATATATTTTTAAATTCCCACAACAAAAGAAACACAAAAATAGGCAAAAGACTTAGACAATGTACAAAAGAACATATCCAAATGACCAATAAGCATATGAAAATTTAGTCACCAGGGAAATGAAGTTAAAGCCATACTACACAACCACCAGAATGGGGAAAGTAAGTGTTGTAAGAATAGTTTCACGCACTATTGGTAGGAATAGAAAATTAACAAGACCACTCTGGAAGACTTTCGTAGTTCCTGCTCAAGATGAACATGACTATTCTAGATTCACTCTTAATATGGGAACCTCAGAGTGTCTGACATTCGCACTTTTAGGAACACAACCAACAGAAATTCATACATACCACCAACAAAAGAATGTTCAAGAATGTTTATAGCTGTGCTATTTATTTCCAATACTCCCAAAACTGGATATAACCTAAATGTCCATCACCAGCAAAACGGAGGAATGCACTGTGGTGTATTCATACAAGGATGAACAGTAGTTGCCTACTAGTGAGGCTTTAGGATGATTTTTATTTTCTTCAAATACTCATCAGTATTTCTTAAAATGTAAATATGTTACATTTAACACTATCAAGTTATCAGATGGAGGGCCTCCTTAAAAAGTTCCAAAAAACTATGGATCAATATTTTAGCAAAATAAAAAAATTCATTAATGTTCAAGAAAAACATGTAACCAAGAAACTTCTATAACTAAAAAAATTTTTCACCTGTATCACATGTGATAAATCTCAGAATCTCAAGGGTAGAAAGATCCTAAAATTTCATCCCACCCAACCAGAAAATATTATAATGTCAATAGTTATTAAGAAGAGAAAAATGGGAGAAATAAAATTATTTTCACATTGGAAATTTTTACTTCCCTTTCTCTAAAATCAGTCTTAACTTAGTATTTTTCTCATGAATCTATCACACATCGAAAGGATACTAAGTTGTATCAAAATTAATTTTCCACTAGAAAACTGAAAGCTGATTTTAGTCCTAGAGTTCTATTTTCGAAGAAAGTTTAAAAAAAGCAAAAAGAAAATTAAGACTGGAATAAACATCATGAATTTAAAGGTCAGAAAACTACACATTCTCATCTGAATAAATGTCCACTAAATAACCTCTGGAGTACAGTCTATGCCTTAAAATTACTATTTTTTAATATTTACTATTTAAATAATCACTTACCTATGATGTCTTCTTATCTCTGCACATTCTACTGCCATCCCAAATATAACAGCACTTGCCGGTATAACTTTCCCATATTTTTCACAATTACCATTTTCACCTTTGGTCTAAAAATATAACAATAAAAATTATATTCTGTTATATTTATGTCAAAATATGTGTGTATGATGGCAAGCTATGAAAATTTATCAGAAAAGAACTCAAAAAAATAATAATTAAGATAAGCAGGACTTCCCTGGTGGCACAGTGGTTAAGAATCTGCCTGCCAACGCAGAGAACACGGGTTCAAGCCCTGGTCCAGGAAGATCCCACATGCCACAGAGCAACTAAGCCTGTGTGCCACAACTACTGAGCCTGCACTCTAGAGCCCGTGAGCCACAACTACTGAGCCTATGTGCCACAACTACTGAAGCCCGTGTGCCTAGAGCCCATGCTCCACAACAAGAGAAGCCACCACGATGAGAAGCCTGTGCACTGCAACAAAGAGTAGCCCCCACTTGCTGCCACTAGAGAAAGCCTGCGTGCAGCAATAAAGACCCAATGTAGCCAAACATAAATAAATTAAAATAAATAACTTTTTTTTTTTTTTTTTTTTTTTGCGGTACGTGGGCCTCTCACTGTTGTGGCCTCTCCCGTTGCATAGCACAGGCTCCGGACGCTCAGGCTCAGCACCATGGCTCACGGGCCTAGCCGCTTTGCGGCATGTGGGATCTTCCCCGACCGGGGCACGAACCTGTGTCCCCTGCATCGGCAGGCGGACTCTCAACCACTGCGCCACCAGGGAAGCCCAAAATAAATAACTTTTAAAAAATAAAGTACTCATCATGGGAAAGGTAGAAGTTTATTAAAATAAAAAAAAAAGATAAGCAGGTTAAGGGGTCTTTTTCCTTTAAAAAGTTTCTTTTATTTTCATTGCTATATGTATGTTTGTGTGTATACATATTTTTTTTTCTTTTTTTCCAGTACAAATAGGAAGGAAGGGAGGGAGGGAGGTGGGGAGCTAGAAATCTCTAAGTCTGCATACAACAAAAGACTATTCAGTATGACTTTAACTTAGAGGCCAAAATCACCATTACCTACTTGAAAAACAAACTGCTCTTCTTTCAACCTTTCATTAGCTATTTTAAATCCAAATCATTTTCTGTAAGTATTAAATTCTTATTAAATGTTAAAATTCTTTCATTCATAATACATATATATAAACCAAATCTACAATTTACTGGGCCACAGTAGAGGATTTCAATGCAAAATATAACTTGGCAATTATAAGAATCAGTCCTGTCCAAGCAGTAGCCTGGGTCCAACTGATACGTTAAAACCATACCATGCCAGTTATCACTATATTCCCTTTTGATAATCTGCCAAAAAATACAAGCAGTGAAGGCTGTGAGACTGAAAGTACTTCCCTTTCTCAACCCTGCTCAAGAATTCCAGAGTCAATCCCTTCATAACGTAATCTCAATTCCTAAGAATTCTGTCCTGGAGTGTTTTTTGCCTATATACACCATTTGGGCACACAAGTATACACTGCACTATGTTATTAAATGTTTTTTCACACTGATTTCTTTCCAACAGTACAGTATGCACCTCAAGAGTGGGATGTATCTCATACTGATTTGCAATTATGCTAAGGGCTCAATAAATTATCTACTGAATAATGAATTCTTAATCAGATGTAAGTGTTTTCATGCTGCTTACCTTTGGCTGCAAAAGCAAATGTTCCCATGCATGAATCAAACTCTCCACAATTCCTTCTCCAAATAAACCTGCATCGACAGTTTCTGTTACAACAAGGGACACTCTATAGAATGATTTTTTAAAAATATATGTAAGTAAAATATCATGCTATTTATATAAAAGATGTCAAAGCTGAGAGCAGAAAGGAAGCATTTATTATAGAAACAGTTCATATGTAAAATTTTCTAATACATTTTGTGTTTAATATCTACCCTGGAATCTTGAGGAAGATTCAGGCTCCTCTGTCCTCCACCGGCAGCTTCCTGGTGGGGACAGTAGTGGGAGTCCACAACCTTCACTTGACCCCCTGCCTCTCGGATTATCCTTTCATTGCCTAAATCCTAAGGAGTGGTTCATACCCATTACCTTTTTACCAGTCCCCCTCCTTAACCCTGAGTAACTGGACTTCTATCCCCAACACTCTATAAAAATACTCTCTATCATCAGTGACTCCCCGACTTAGCAAAATGAATACTCTTTCTCGGTTCTAATTTTCCTTGATCTGTAAATAACATTTAGTGCGGGTGAGGAGGCCTGCCCCTCAAAATCCTTCCTCTACCTCTGGTGTGTTTACCTCTACACACTGAGTGTCCCTCTCCTGTTACTTCTCTTGCTTTACCCACACCTGTGAGTTTTCACAAAAGCCTAATCCACAGAGCTCTGATCTTCTGTCCATTCTTTCTTTCTAGAAAAGTTCACTCAAAGACACACCAAAAAAATTTCTCCCTTCTCTGAACCTCTTTACTACTTACTGCCAGTATTGTTCATTTGTGTAATTAGAAGGTAAAGATATTTTCATGAATATTCCTTATCTTCCTATCTAGACTGTAGGTGCCTTGAGGACAGACTTTGGTATGCCCTACAGTGCCTAAGCCCAGTATTATATATATTCACAAAATTTTCAATATTTATGATTGCAAATATTTAGAACATGGAAGGTATCTCAAATCATCTATTCCAAGATCTTCAAGTCTCTAGATTTGCTCAAGGTCAAAATAAATTATTATTAATTATTATTACTGAACCGTATCTCTTAATTCAAAGCCAATAGATCCTTCTACAACACCATCTGTGACAAAAATGTAGATTGAATTAACATAACTTTGATTCATGCTCTGGACTGAATTGTGTACCACCAAAATTCACGCTGAAGCCCTAACTCCCAGCGTGACTATACTTGGAGATAGGATCCTTACGAGGTAATTAAGGTCCAGTGAGGTCATAAAGGTGAAGTCCTAATCTGATAGGGCATGTGTCCTTATAAAAGTGGAGGAGACAGCAGTGATCCCTCTCTCCTCACATGCACAGAGGACAGGCCATGTAAGGACGCACAGGAAGTCCATCTGCAAAGCTAGGAAGAGAGCGCCCATCAGAAACCAAATTTGCCAGCACCCATGATCATGGACTTCTAGCCTCCAGAGCTGTGAGAAAATAAACGTCTGTAGTTTAAGCTACCTGGTCTGGTATTTTGTTAATAGCAGTCTGAGCAGACTAAGACAATTGAGGACACTGTTTATTTCTATAAAATGGTATAATATCTGCCTCAACAATCTAACAGGACTTCTTTCATGAGAACATATGTAGAGACCATTGAAAAGCATAACTATTATGTAAATATAAATATTATCATACATATATGGCAAAAGACTTTTTAAAATCATAGTCTCAATGATGACAGGGCATAAAAAAGCCCTGTTTCAATGTAAACTGAATTTAAGTTAAGATGAAAAGATAGACTACCCAGAAGAGGTAGTAGAGCAAGTGCTACTCAGAGAAAACTCTGTATCTAAAATGATAGTTTACTGGACCAGATGATTTTTAAATCCCCTCTAGCTCTAAAATTCCATCCCCTTGTGATATGGATCAAGGTGAAATAACATACTAAAAAGCTAAGACTTATGAGATAATATTCAAAGCATTTGAAGGGCCCAAGCCAAAATACATTGACAGCTGACGCTTCCAAAGCCAAAGGCTATCCTTCATTTTAGCCAGGGATATTAACACCAAATGTGATTAAGCCCATCAAGCTTCATCTACCCACGCGTTATTTTTAAGTACAATTTTTAAATAGTTATTGACCACACAGAAGGACAACTAGAACACTGAAATTAACAAAGGTCAAGTAACTTGCTAAAGCTTAAGTTTATGTATTAAATCCCTTGCCACAAATTTTTCTTAAGATCTTTAAATCTTTTTTACCAAGAAAATGATCTTACTATGAAATCAATCTTAGGCTAAACTATCCTATATCTGCATCTTTACAATATAAGGGTTTTAGCATTTTTGTTTGGACTAGAAGCTAGAAATGTGAATATCTTAATTTTTTTTTAAAAAATAGTGGATTATAAAAACTAAAATTAGTTCATATTATAATACCTTTCAGGAATGTGTTTTGGAATTTCTATGTCAAGCGACTTCATATGTAAGAGTTTGATCCCTGCTTCCATCTCGTTTGCTGCCACTACATCACAGGCAAGTTCATACATGGTCTTGGATAACTCACAGGCATACACCAAGTGCGCTCCAGCTTTTTTAGCAAACATGCTACAAGAGGAAAAAGTGTTCCATCAGGAAAAAATAATCTACTGTAATCTTTCAAATTTTAGTGGAATTATAATGCTTAAACATGAGGTTTTCCTTTTATTTTTTAACACAACCATTATTCGTTCTGCATTTTAAGAAATGAACTAATATTCTTGTCAAGCAATAAATCACACAATAAATCATGACATTCACCTTATTAAAACACAACTGGCATGCAGGATGCTAACAGACTTTAAACAACCAGATTCAACCAGAATGTTAATGTAAAAAGTACTCTTAAAATTCATTATTTAAAATTTCAATGATGACCCCCAATTTTTCTTGGTGGTTATGTCGAGTTCTTAATTAAGTAAAAGTTATAGTGAAAAATATAATAATAATAGTTCCATGAATAATCATAACGAGATTATGAGAAATAAACTCTACTTTTAAATTCTGCTGTTAAAGTTTCCATATTTGGTACAATCCTTAATTTACATTAGTATATAGGTATACATAATTAAAACACAATTCCAACAAACCTTAGTATTCCAGTTCCTGCTCCAATGTCCAAAACGCTTCCGGAGCCCAAACGAACCGCCTTTTGGATCGCTGCGTTATAAATCATATTCCTCCTGGTGTCATTAAGCATGAGAAAGTGCCAGCGCTCCACCAACCAGTTTGCAACACGATAAAAATTCTCCTTTGCATCACTGAAATCCGGGTTTAGCTTCACTGCTTTACGAAAATACCCGGCTGCTTCATCTCTGAAGCCCATTCTAGAGTAAAACATAACAGACAAGATATTCAACTATATACTATGAATTACAGTGCCTTTGTTCGTGCCGCTTATCTGGCCTGAGAACCCCTCACCAGCACCCCAGATCCTACCCAACCCAAGCGCCATCTCCTTGGGAAGCCTTCCGTGAGGACTGCGATTCTCATTCACTTCTTTCCTTTCTGAATCGCTTTTATATTTATGCATTCCAGGACATTAACAACTGACTGACTATGAATTACTACTTTACTATGGTAGAGTAGAGGCTCTCCTAGCCATCCTCCATTTAAACAACTTTCTAGAACACCAGTGGTTTCTAAAAACCACTCCCTCTGTAAAAGATATTAACGCCTATGGCTAAGAGGTGCCTCTTCGCTGTACCTGCATACCTTTTCCCTCAGCAATTGAGTTGAATGGTCATCAAGAGTCAGTTGTAGAGCAGGAATAAAGATGCAGACATAGAGAATGGACTTGAGGACACGGGGAGGGGGAAGGGTAAGCTGGGACGAAGTGAGAGAGTAGCATCGACATATATACACTACCGAATGTAAAATAGATAGCTAGTGGGAAGCAGCAGCATAGCACAGGGAGATCAGCTCGGTGCTTTGTGACCACCTAGAGGGGTGGGATAGGGAGGGTGGGAGGGAGACGCAAGAGGGAGGGGATATGGGGACATCTGTATGCATATGGCTGATTCACTTTGATGTACAACAGAAACTAACACAGTACTGTGAAGCAATTATACTCCAATAAAGATCTATTAAAAAATAATAATAAAATAATTAAGACACAACAATGTAATGCACAGCACAGGGAATATAGTTAATTAATATTTTATATTAACTTTATGTTGAGCATATTCTATAAAAATGCAGAATCACTATGTTGTATACCCGAAAGTAATATAATATTGTAAGTCAACTATATTTCAGTAAAAAAAAGTAAATAAATAAATAAGTCTAAATTAAAAAAAAAAAAAAGTCAGTTGTATTCGCTGCCAGACCAGTTTACACCAGTCGCACTTGTTATTATTATATATTTTAATTAAATACAAAAGAAACCAAATAAATATGACTGCAAAAAGAGAGGCATTGTGTCTAAGGAAAAAAGTTAAAGGTGAGTCACCCAAAAAACTACTACTAAATTAGATGTGAGCAAATCAATAATAAAAGACAGGGGGAGAAAACTATCAAACCATCCAGAACAGTATTTCTTAAACTATCTATGATAAAGAACTCCCTTTCCTTTTAAAATATATAAGTATCTGTAGACCAACATACTTGTACTGCACATGATTAGTTAGTGTGCAACTCCCACACCAGATTTCAGCAGCAGAGTGGTCCATGCTCTCTTCAACAAGGGAGTTCCCTGACCACATGCTTGGATTTACAGCAATGTCAAACTGCTACATAGATTTCTAACTGTTTACTCACAGTTTTTATACTTCTCTGTCATTGACTGGTAATCTGTGGATCACACCAGTGTGTGGTCCACATACTGAAGAGAACTAAGCTAGTAGAACCCTTTTACACTCATACTTCTTCACAAGCACCTCTAAGCATTCTGCCAGTTTTAAAGATTGAATTGGACTATTCATTTTGGGTATGGTTTAAGCAAAAAAGACATTCTGGAACCCAAACAGGGAACGGCGCTCTTACAAAAGGAAACAGCAAATTTCCAGGAAGCTCCAGAGGACAGATTTACAACAAATTCCCTGGCAAGGGACCACAGTGACTTCTCTGCCATCCTGTGAATGAGGGCTATGTCCTCTCCAACAAGGTGTGGATCTCAGCCCAGTGAGAGGAACTCTTCCACGGATGCTCGATCTCAGCCCCAGGGGCACTGGCTATTACGTAGTATAACATATAATATTATTACATATTATATCTGCTATTCCTATATTCTTTTCAGTTCTCTTCTTACTAGCCAACCCTTCATTACTCTGATCCCCTGTTATAATTAATAATTGTTTATATTAAACTTCCCATGTTCGAATTAGTGTACAACAATTTATCCGATCTGGACTGATGCAGAATAATCCTTAACTAGTAATACTGAAACCACTACCTACCTGAAGAGATGCTCCCCCATACTATTGCAAATCACTTCATCATCAGGAAACAGTTCCAAGGCTTGCTCATAGCAACCAAGTAGGTCTTGTGTTCGACTGAGTGCATCAAGTTCTTCAGCCCATCTGAAGAGCGTATACTGAAAAGTTTCCTTTACAAAAGAGAAAACAGTAAATTAGTCAGTAACATAAATGATGAAAGAGGGAATTCCCTGGCAGTCTAGTGGTTAGGACTCTGAGCTTTCACTGCTGAGGGCATGGTTCAATCCCTGGTCGGAGAACTAAGATCCCGCAAGCCGCATGGCACGGCCATTAAAAAAAAAAAAAAAAAAAAAAAGATGAAAGAATATTCAACACTGGTTGAAGATTCCACAGAAAATAAAACTTAGTTATAACTGAAAATCACCATAAGTTTAATTTAGCTGTAATAGGCCCTGTTGCTAAATAAATACATAAATGCATAAATTTTACCACCTACATGGCAGTAACATGCAGAATTAAGACAGCTTGACCACTCTGCAAAATCTGTCCGTACTTGGCTGCCATATCATATTCTCCACCAACCTCTTTTTTGTGGGCTCCTATGTTTCAGCGGTACTTCCTTGACCGGCTTCTCTCTTCTCACGCATCCCCAGTGCATTAACTATCACCTATGTGTTAATGGATGCTACATCTACATCTCCAATTGAGACCCTCTCTCCTGAACCTCAGACCCATAGTTACCACTCCCTATTGGTCATCTCAACCAGGGACCCTCAGTCATCTCAAATTCAGCTCAACCCAAATATTTCCTGATCGGTGTGCAAATATCAAAGAACAACATAACATAAATCCTGTTCCTATCCTCAGAGAGGCCTCATAGAGAGAAATATAACATACAATTTTGAAAAAATTCAAAATGTTCTAAACTGAACCCATCGTATTCTCTCACACAGGATAGAAGGTTAAGGTACCGCCCAACCTCAGACTAAGAAGTCACCTTAGAACGCCACCTTAACTCCAGTACAATTAATTTGAAACCCAGCCAATTCTCTCTCATTATAGTTAAATCTGTCACCTCCTCTCCCCCACACTGTTACAACGTGGTCCTTGTAATCACTTGCTGGACTACAGGAAGAGTCTTCCCACTGTCACCCTAGCTCTAATTACACCTCCACCAAACATTCTCCACACTGCAACCCAGTGCAAAGACAGAAGGCTGTAGTCAGGAACACATTTTATATCATCTTCACATATTTTATACAGAAGAGTGTATATCTGAAACTGAATTTTGATAAATTTTACTAGAGAGTCAAGGAAAGGAAGAAGACTCTAGGATGTGAGGGGAAAAAACACAGATTATATTAAATGGATCAGGGAATTTACAGCTAAGCAACTTGGTATGGCTGAGGTGTAAGGATGGAGAGTAGAAGGAAATAAGACTAAAGAGATAGGTCTTTCGCAGAGGACCCTGCAAAGAAATATGGGACTCTGTTCTGCAGGAAACAGAGCTAGTTACTTAACCCTACTGAACACCAGGCAAAGAAATACAAACTTTAGATAATACTTTTAATACACACTAAATATAAAAAAAGATATTTTCCCTGTTTTACTAAAGAGGAAACTAACGAACAAAGAATTGAAGAAAAAGCACTTGGATTGATCCATTATTCTACTTCTGCCTACCTAAAAGAGCAAACTGTATCTCAGCATAACACGTTCTCCTCCCTGAGGCCAGCTGATCCTGAAATTTAAATGTCTATATGCTACTGACATCTACTGGGTAGAAGTCAGGGATGCTGCTAAACATTCTACCATGCACAAGACAGCTTTCCACAACAAAGATTCCATCCAAAATATGAGTAGTACTGAGGTTGAGAAACCCTGGGTGAAATAAAGCAAAGTAGCTTCAGGCTGAAAGTTGAATGCAAAATTAAGTTAAATCACTTTTTGAAATTTAGATTCTGAAATAACTTGGAAAAAATGTACAGCATTTCAACAGAATAACTCACAAATAATCCAATAACTGAAACTTAAAGAATGCATCATCGAATGATTACTTTAGGCTAATCCAAAACTTAATTCAACATTCGTTCCACGTAACAGTAGAGACAAGTGCAAAGGGCCTGGGGCAGGGACTTGCTAGAATTAGATATAGGAGGTGGCAGATCACCTGAGGCCTCATGCAATATAACCTTCGGAATTTTGAATGAAATGGAAGTTTTGAAATAGAGAAATGACATCATCTGGCTTTTATTATGAAAAGCTCATACTGGCTGTGTTGCGGTAGGCTGCAGGAGAAAGCCTAGTTTCGAGCCTGAGCCTATTGCAAAAGTCAGAAGGAGATGACTGAAGCTTGAATCAGGGCAGTAAAAAAGAAGGTGGTAAGAAGGGATACGATTCTGGATATATATTTCGATGGTGCAGCAGACAATATTTTCTGATACGCTGGTTGTGGTTACGAACAAAAGAAGAGTCAAGGGTGAACAGTAAACATTAATAACCACCACCAATCACTTATAGTACCCCCCTCCAATTTATTTATGTATTCATTTATTTATACGAGAACACAGGATCTGCCTGCAAGCGAGAGAAACAAGGGCCCTCCTCACCTTCACATCGTCTTTCAGCTCCGGCGCCAGGCTGAGCACGAGGAGGTAGTGGGCATAGGCGGTGCCGAAGTCCTGGGCGCCCAGGCAGTGCTCTGCGCTCTGCAAGGACCGCGACACCAGCTCGTCCCGCCCGGCTGCCCTGGCGCCCCGTCCGGCGCCTCGGCGGGGCCTGGGCCGCAAGTTCGGCATGGCAGAGTCACCGGCCGAAATCTGCACCTGTATCTCCAAAGGGAAGATGCTTTGGTGAACGGAAAGCGCAAACTGTCTAGGTGATCGCACTTCCGCGTGACTAACCAGAGCCCGAGAACCGGAACAGGAAACCTATTCCCCTACGACTGCAAGAGCTCCCACCTCTGCCAGGCAGAAACCCCTCCCCTCCCCAAGGGGCGTGTCCTACGCCGCCGACGCACGCTTCGCGAACGGCAGTGCGTCCGACGAGGGCACGTCGTGGCCCGCCCCCTCCCGTGGGAGGGGAGGTGCGGGGGGGCCATTGCGCTTGCGCGTAGAGGATCTTTCCTGACCTTCTACTATGCTGGCGTCCCTCACATCTCTCCGGCTGGAATCGGAGCTTTCTGTTCCTTTCTCCTGGCCTTTAGGAGTGTGTGACTTCAGCTACGAGACTTCCTTCGGCAGACTCAGTTACCGCGAGGGACGTGGGTGTGTATGAGGAGAGACGGTCAGGCAATTGTGGTGATGCTTAAGGCCTTTGGGTCGTGACGCACCAAATCTCAAAGTGGCGAGAGTGGAAGGAGCCCGGAGATAGCAAAAGCACCCTAAATGGAGTAGAGGAAATGCTTTCACTGGCATTTTAAAAATCATCCTCACAGAGCTCGGTGAGGTGGACCTTTGGGTCATACTCATCTTACAGACCGAGAGGGACATCCTGAGAAGTTACTTGCCCAAGATCACAGAACAGTTCGTAGCATAGGCACAGCTCAAACCCGAGTCACTGGCTCCCTGTTCAGTTTTCTTTCAAACGAGCTTAGGGTTTATCTCACTGTTTGGTGTATCACCACTGTATAGTGGTTACATTTTAAAAGTTTTTTTGCATTCAAGTGTGGACCCTAAGGGGTAGATTGAGAACTTTTAAATGGAGGGGGTGGTGCATAGGAATTACGGCTGAAAAAAGTCTCTTTTGCCCCTGGTTTCATACATGCTGATGGTGAGTATTTTACTTAAGAAACAAAATAATAGAGCAATTTTCCGTATCAAACTGACAAACTTTGGGGTCTCCTTCACTTTCAAAAGTTCATCATTTATATGCCTTTTTGCCTTCTCTTTTGACCTGATTATCTGAACCACCCTTCCTCTGAGCACACATGTAAATCCTAATCAATTCTTCAAAGTCCAGATCACTAGATTGTGACCTGCTGCCCTAGTCAGAAAGTTCCTCGAAGGCAGGATCTGTTCTTAACCATTTTTTAACTTTGCACCTAGCAGAGTCTGGCTCAAAGTAAGTACTCATATGTTTAAATTTTAGTGGAAACTACATCCCCCAACTCCCAGGTTTTGCACTTAGACGTTCCCAACCATTTAAGGTCCTTATTTCTTTCTCAACCTCAATTGCTGCTTTACTAAATTTAAGATTGAATTGTATTTATTTCACTGTGTAGAGGGAAGTCATCAATAGCTGATCTATAATAAGAATAGAAGAGAGTTTTGAGCCAAACTGAGAAGTATAGCCTGACAAACAGCCTCTTGGGTAGCTCTGAGGAACTGTTCCAAGGAAACATGGTTTCAGCACAGTTTTATATCTTGTCGGAACAAAGAATATCAAACGCGAGAGAGGTACATTCTTTCAAGGTTTCATAAAAGACAGCATCACGCACACAGCGAGTCAGTATGGCCTTGTGCCTGGGAAGGGAGCTTTGTCATCTAAGGAGTACTAGCATTGACCATTGACGTCCCAGGAAGAGGAAGACATTTATCTCTATCTTAAAAATGGACATATTACTTCTGGACAAGGCACCCTTTTCTTTAATGGTTAAAGCAAATGTACAATGTATGTTTAATAGGCCACAAAACAGGCTGTTCTGGTTAGCATAAAGTTTAAGTTAAATCACGTGTAAGCAAGAATGTGTTCCCCATACCTCAGTATATGAAAACTTCTTCCTTCATCACCTCACACAACTGAAATGCTAAGGACTTAAGAGAGTCCCAGTGCGATGTGGTAGAATGTGAAAAGACTTAAAAAAAAAATACATGCATTCTAGTCCAAGCTTGGTCCTTTCTGACCCATTTAAGAACATTTCCTTAAGAGTCATTATTTGTAAGAAGGCCTAACAAAGCTACCTTTCCTACTTTGGACACAAGATTGATATGACCATCAAATGAGATACTATATACAAAAGCATTTTATACATAATATATACATATGTAATGCTATGCGTTATTACTATTATCTAGAGTCATTTAAAACTTAGCTGGATTATTAAAAATTAAGTCACTAACACCTTTAAGCATTTGATCAGAACCCTATGCAACTCATATCCTTTAAGAGTCAGATGTAATTGGCTGGAATCTCTTTCCAGAAAGCAGAGGGAGACCTCCCAATCATTCTCTCCAGAGATTTTGGTTTGGAGAAATCACTTTAGACTTCATCATTCAATCACCTCTTTGAGTCCCTGCTCTGAGTTATGCAATACTTCATTTTACAGATTATCTTGAACTCCAGGGTCTGCTTTCCCATTCCACAGGGCAAGGTTTCTTTTGTCTTGTTTTGCCTTGTTTTGTTTTTTGGTCTGTTTGGTTTGTGAGATAACCAAACTACCTAAAGCATTTAGACTGCATGAAACTGAAAGTGGACATATTATTACCAAGTCAACATAGGCTGAGATGGAGGGAAAACTTGACAGGAAGTGGAGAAAGGGCAGAGAAGAAATAAAAGAAGCCAACTTGGGTTGTTTCATCATCTACAGTATCAACCTGTGGGCAGTGACTACTGCTAAAAAAGTGCAAGGGATGCTTCCTGTCCCTTCTGAAATACTTCAGATAACTTTGTGAGCTACTAGGCCTCACTAAGTTACATTGCAATTATCCTAGATAGAGAAATCACAGGTTCTCTGCATTCCTGTGTAGTTTATCTATAACTCAGGACACTCTCTACATAGGGAAAGTCACTTAGAAAAAATGGAACTGACACAAATAACATGGAACATTTGCTCACCGTAAGAAACTGAGACAGAAAACATTTTAAAAACTATTTTCTTATTACCTCATTCCTAACTAAGACTTGGAATTACTCAAGATCATGTATATTTATTGAAAGTAACTGTATTTATTGCAATTACCTTTCACTTTTGAAAGAACCCTATATTTGATCACGAAGAACCCTGAAGCATGATGCAAAACCAATGCAGAATACACATTTTACTTCTTGATCCTTAGTCAAAGCTTTCTTTGAAAATATTGAAAGCATCGTTCTTTTGTTCACAATAGCCTTCCCCCTCCCCAACCCAAACTGTTACCTTTAACGACTGTTGAGAGTCTATTTGATTCCTTCATTTATATGCTCTTTTTTCACCCTCTTTTAGGGTCCTAAGAAAAACCTCACTGATGGAGAAAACCACTGCTGACTCAGAGGTAGGTTTAATTGTGGTTGTCTTTCACCATGTTCTGGGCAGCTTGTCAACAAACCACACACGTCAAACAAGGAAGCAAAACCAACGGAGGGGCTCTCAATCAGCTTTCCAGTGTGCAAAAACTGAAGGTTAATGGGGGGAAAAGGCTCACAGGAAGTTCATTAACAAGGGATAAACAGACACAAGGTATCTTGGGTTTATACATTCTGTGGAGAGTCATATCTTTTTGTGTAATCTTGGTGGTTTTATTTTATGGTTTGGAGTGTTGTTCTCAACTTTGTTCATTTTAGGATCATTTGGGGAGTTTTTTTTTTTTTTTTTTTTTGCGGTACACGGGCCTCTCACTGTTGTGGCCTCTCCCGTTGCGGAGCACAGGCTCCGGACACGCAGGCTCAGCGGCCATGGCTCACGGGCCCAGCCGCTCCGCGGCATGTGGAATCCTCCCGGACCGGACCGGGATTACGAACCCGCGTCCCCTGCATCGGCAGGCGGACTCGCCACCACTGCGCCACCAGGGATGCCCTGGGGAGCTTTAAAACAATATCCTCAACTGGGCCTCATTTCCAAATTGCTGATTTAATTGGCATGGGGTGGAGTCTGGGAATTAGTATTTTTAAAGAGCTCCCTGGTGAGTCTAATGTGCATGCGAGGGGTGCCGGGTTTGGGGCAGTCTTCTATAGGGGTTGTTAGGGTATTTGAAGTATTTAGGGTATGCAGTATAGGCATAAAGGCAATGTAGGGAGTAGAGATACAATTAATGACTTATACAAGCATTATGAAGAGTCTCTCAACTAAAACTAAATTCTTGTGAGTTGAAGTGATTGTTATATGATGAAGAATAGATTGTTCATCATACTGAATTACTTGTTGGAGAGAAAACTCTATAATTTAATCAACAGAACACTACAGCCATAGGCCAACTGCTTGGGTATTAAAATGTGCACTAATGCATTCTCACTGCTAAATAATCCCAGTTTCTTCAATGTTTTCAAAGCTTTTACTATAATTGGGAATTTTGTTGTTGTTGTTTTACATAGCCCTTTCTAACTGTCCCATGTACATTTCAAAATCTAGAACTCAAAGTTAGATATAAAACTAACAATGAATGGCCAGACCAATGCTGAGTTCAAACTCTGAGTGTATGGGGGCCTATAATAATGTGACAGTAAAGTTCAGAGACACTGAGAGAGAAAATCCATGTATGGAGTGCCGTTCTACACCAGGCACCATGCTTGGTTCTGGAGAACCTGCCTGAATCTCCTGCTGGAAATGCCAACCAAAGTGGTGGTGCCAGGGATGGATTCCAAGTAATCTGAATAGAGCATGTCCTAACAAGACACTCAGGAAAACGCTAAAAATCCATTTGAGAGGAAAGAATCTAAACCCGGGAGTCACCTCAACTCTTTGTATTCCTCTCCCCATTCCCCATCAATCACTGCTAGTCCAGGTCCCAGAAGGAAAAAGACTCAGAGGGCTTATTAATTAAAGAGAGTTTAGCCAAAGGACTCTTTACAGAGGTCAGGGAAGTTAAGGGAGTCAGCAAGATTTGAGAGGTACCCACAGACCTGAAGAAGCAGGAGAGGACTGTATTACCAGAACCAGAAAGTTGTAGTTATGGAAGAGGGACCACCTAGATGGAACTATAGCCGTAAGCAGAGGAGAGAATTCCCTGACCTTTTTCTCCCCCTGCCCACCAGTCTCTTACTAATGCCTCCTACTAGCAGAACCCAATCCAAAGCCAGCCAGTAAGGGATTTTGGATGATACAGTCCAGAGAGTCAGCCACCCTCCAGGGCACAGAGGTGGGCAAAGAAAGGTAGAAAATGGTGCTGTAGGGCAAATGGAGAATAACCAACATAATTACCAAGTTTTACCTCTTTACTTACGAAATTTTGAAAAATCTGCCCTCTCCTCTCCATGCTTATTACCACTGCCTGCGTTCATCTTCTTTTAATCTTTCACCTTGTCTGTTATAATGGCCTTTTCATCATCGAGCCTTCAGTCATGCACCCCTTAAATTTACCTTCCATGCTGAAGCTAGAACAATCTAAAAAGCAAATTTCCCGTTCAGTGGCTCCCTAACGCCTATAGCTGTGTATTATAAACTTAAAAAAAATTATTTGTGTGGAGAATAATTCTAAATCCTAATTAAAGATTTCCCTTAGAAAAGGGGAAGCAAGAGTCATGTTGAATGTGTAAGTTTACACACTGAGGTTGTTTGGTTTAGAATGTACATTTGAAAAAATGTATTAAAGATGTGGGGTTCCTTAGTGGTTAAAAGACCCAAGAATTTCTACTTATAGTGTCCTCCCTGAGCAAAATAAAATAGTTGACCCAATTAGAATTGACCCGTGGTTAGTAAACGAGTTGATAAGGACACAGCCTCAACTTCTTTTGTAGCAACCTTGGGGGAACTGGACCATCAAAGTACAGTAAGTTCCCTACACACGAACGAGTTCCATTCCAAGAGTGTGTTCGTAAGTCCAATTTGTTCGTAAGTCCAACAGAGTTAGCCTAGGGACCCAACTAACACAATCGGCTATATAGTACTGTAATAGGTTTATAATACTTTTCACACAAATAACACATAAAAAACAAACAAAAAGTAACGAAAACATTTTTTAATCTTACAGTACAGTACCTTGAAAGGTACAGTAGTACAGTACAACAGCTGGAATATAGGGGCTGGCATCAAATGAACAGGCAAGAGAGTTACTGACTGGAGGAGGGAGCGGAGGTGGGAGATGGTAGAGCTGAAGGATCGTCAGCAATAGGAGACGGAGGGTAAGCTGCAATTTCACTCACACCTGACGTTGATGGCACAGTTTCTGGTTCCTTGCTGGATTCAATTCTATTTACCCTCTTGAAAAAACGATCTAATAATGTCTGGGTAGTAGCTCTTTTTCTCTCATCATAGATGACACGGTAGCACTGGGTGCATTTTGAACAGCTGCTGCAAACTTCGGGTACCGTGCTACATTTGAGTCCTGTGCCTCAGACACTAACAGTGCCTCCTCAAATAAAGAAAATCCCCTTGCCATTTCCTGCGTCGTGAGTCTCTTTGGCTCTTCAGTTCCTTCTTCCTCTTGTCTCTCTTCGTCCTTTCTCTGGGCCTCCAATTCCTGGCGCTTCTTAGTACCAGCTACATCACCACTGCTTTTACACTTGCTTCCGGACATCCTGGGCTTGAAATAAAGATACTGCACTACTGTATACAGTACGGTACAGTAAAGTACACAAAAACACAACCACTTGCAGAGGATGCACGTGCGTGACAATGTATGCCAGGCATGTGAACTAACTTACGTGACTGGACATGCAAATGCACGTTTGCATCTTTGAAAGTTTGCAACTCGAAAGTTCGTATGTAGGGGACTTACTGTACAGGCTTTCTTTTCAAATGGTAGAGATGAGATAAATTGACTTTAAAAAGACTAAGCCCTGGTCCCAGGCTAGGCTTGCTGGGGTTGGCCTTTTACACCCTTTGCATTGAAGGACTCTGTGTAAGACCCACTTTTAAGGAGACGCTTTAGCTCAGTGATTGTGAGATCAAATACGGGAGCCAGGCTGTCTGAATTTGAATTCTGGCCCTGCCATTTACCACCTAGGTATCTGGAACAAGTTACTTAGCTTCTATACCTGAATTTCCTTATACTTAAAATGAGGATCACACAGTACCTATCTCTTAGCTTCGTTGTAATGGTTAAATAAGTTAATGCAGTTATGGTACCCAGAACATATTAAGCCCTCGGTGAGTTGCCGTTCTTACTCCAGCTCCCCCTGGAGCAGAACTCTGATGATTCTCAGAGGAGCCAGGCTTCCACCCAAGAGGAGCCGTATCTCCTGCCAGTTACAGAAGCCTTACACAATGCTTGGACTTTGAGACCTCTAACTGGGGGGAAAGAAGACAAGAAGTCTTTCCTCCTCTGCCTGCTGCCTCCCAAATAAACTGACATCTGCCTTCAGAGCTGAACAATAAGTGCTTAATTCTTTTCTCCCACAGCTGAGTTAAGGAAAGGGAGCAAATACAGTGTTTTTCTTGGTACAATAGATCTTAAATTGTGGTAACAAGCCCACAGAAGGTGTTTTGAACTTGGTGGAAAGCAAGTGATCACAGAAGATTCCTGTCACCTAATTTTTGCGCAAGGTACTGATTGGATGTGAAAGATCATAGAAAGCTATGTGGAAATAATAACTGAATGTCTCATCTTGTGATTCGTCTGCAGAGCAGTTGGCTTAAACTGTTCAGCACTCATGCTTTCCAAGCTAATGATACCCTCTCCAACCCCGTTATGTGTGTGATTTTGATAAACACCCAACACCTTTAGGTCAGGGAACTATTATGCAAATGATGGGATAAAGGTTAGCTGAGCTGTTCCCCTTGAAGTAGGTGTCAGAACCAAAGCTGTGAAGCCCAGCTGGCCTTCCATGCCCCCGCCCACTCAGTGAACCCTGAGGAGCTTTGTTTAGCCCAGTTTGAAACTACTGCCCTGTAAGGTTAAGTCTAAGCTCCTTAAGTAAGTCCATGTTACATGATTTGGCTCCCACTTAACCCCTCCCTCTAGCCTCAGTCTTCAATATTTCCTTCTCGCTATCATCATTCACACTTTTGCTAAGGCAGTTCTCCCTCCCTGTATATAATGTGTTCCATTTTAGTTTGCTCTGCTCACTCCATGTCATCCTTTCTCAGTTCAAAATTCTCCACTTCTCCAAATGGCTAGTTTAGGTAAAGCATTCTTTCTCTGATTTCCCGTAGTCCCCTATCCATAACTCTGTTTTAGCATTTACCCTGTTGTATACATGAAATGATCTGTTTATCCTCTTGACTAGAAAGTGAGTTCCTGGGCCTCAGGGAGTATGCCTTATTCATTCTTTATCTGCAGCATTTAGAATAGCAATTAGTATTAAAGAAGTCATTAAATGTCTGATGGAACTGAGCTGCAGGCCATGGCAGGAGAACCAGAGGAAAAGGACGATTTGACACACGTGTAGAGAACAGACTACAGGAGTTGAAACAGTTACATGATTGGAATAGCAAGGGCATGAGGAAAGGGGAGAAAATGAAGGTGATGCCAAAATGTTGAGCATGAGCAACTAGGTACATGGTGGTGCCGTTAACCAGGATAGGCAGTACAGGCCCAAAGAAGGAGGAGAAGAAAACAGATTTGAAAAGAAAGATGATGAGTAAAGTGGCTGTGTCTGAGGTGTCAATGGGACATGAAGTGAAGGTATCCAGTGGGCAGATGGGTAGGTGTGTCTAGAGCTCAGGAACAAGATCTGGCCTAGAAATATATTTGGAGGTTTTAATTACGTTGGCAGGTTGAAGTTGTATGAACGATTATACTTCTCCAGGGAAAGTATGCAGAGGGAGGAAATATGCAAACCAAAATGTAGACTGAGGAAAAAAAAAATGTAGACCAGAGAGGAAGCAGCAAAGCCTCTGATTGGGAGAATCTTCTGAATATTGAGAGTGGAAGAAAGTAAGATACTGCATAAGGTGGATCATCATTCTAAGGAATGGTTAAAAAATGAGTTGCCAGTAGGACCAGGGTCTCTCCTAAATGCAATCAGGGCAACCAGCATATATAAGAAATATGAATAAATTATGTTTTCTCAATATATTATAATTCACCTTTATGATGAGAATGTTTTATGACTCACTAAACATGGGAGTTGGAAAGTTAGGATTTATTGATGTTTCTCAGGGGAGTCTATATTGAATGCATTCTGTATTGTAGGCACTGTTTTAAATAATGTTTCACCAGCCAGCATCTCCCCTCTCTTTTTCTGGGAACTGCTTGTATTAGCTTTCACCAGGTTATGCTATATAACAAACAGCTCTGAAAATTCAGTGACTTAGAAAACAAAGGACTAATTTTTGCTTATGTTACATGTAGACTACAAGTTGCTTACAGTGCTGCTTCAGGCTTTGGGAAGACTATGGCTGTGCACCATGTGCTGTCTCATCCTGGATTCCAGGGTGAAGAAACAACTCCTACATGAGACTTGCCCAATCTCAGGGCAGAGTGGGGCAGCCAGGGAGCTGCCAGAGGATCATGGTGCCTCTTAAAGCTTCTGCACGAGTGTCACATCATATGGCTAAGCTCAACCTCAGTGGAGAGGGGATATATACTCTTTCCACAAGGAAAGGAAGCTTCAAGTCACATATACATGGAAAGTGAGGAGCAAATAATTGGGGGCAATAATACAATTTACCACACTGTTCCTCTGTCAGCTTAAACCCTGTAGCACCTGTGGGAAAATTGCATGTTCTTTCCTTTGGCCACAATTGATTTCTTCAGGGTTAAGGACGTAACCCAAACATCTTCTAACAGGAATTGAGAACGAAAGGAAAAAAAAAGTAGAATCTTGGTAGCCAAATTGTAAGATGTAAAATGTGGGAGTTATCAGTGACCATGTTCCTCACCATATGGAGGAAACTAAGCTGCAGTTGCAGGGAACAGAGCCAACACACAGAGTAAAGTCAAACAGGGACAGAGAGGAAGGTATTATTCCTGCTCTTCCTATGGTTTGGTTGTTCAGTCATTCCTTGGATTCTGTGAATTATGAAGTTTTCCTTTTTGTCTAAGCTAAAGTTGAATTGATTTCTGTCATAGTGAAATCATGATTCATGCACATGTGTAATTTCATTTAATCCTAACCAATACTTTTAAGTAGTTACTGTAATTGACATTTTATAAATGAGGCTCAGAATTAGAGATGGAAATTCTCCCTGGTACCCTGCCTAGAAGAAATATTTTACAGTAACACCCAACTGGATTATTCTACCCTGTGCTCACCAAGCAATTTTTTTTTTTTTTTTTTTTTTTGCGGTACGCGGGTCTCTCGCTGTTGTGGCCTCTACCGTTGCGGAGCTCAGGCTCCGGACGTGCAGTCTCAGCGGCCATGGCTCACGGGCCCAGCCGCTCCGTGGCATGTGGGATCTTCCCGGACCGGGGCACGAACCCGAGTCCCCTGCATCGGCAGGTGGACTCTCAACCACTGCACCACCAGGGAAGCCCCCAGGCAATTTTTTGACCTGGTCTCTTCCACGGCTACTAACACACTGGGAAACAGAGACCAAAAAATGGTCTGATATTGGTTATCTTGCCAGAAATAGTTTGCATTATGAAATAATTTATTGACATTATGATTTATAAATTAGTTTCTTATTAGTTTGGTTAGCATGAATCATTTCTGAGAATTAGAGGTAACTCTTTAGAGTTTAAGGATCTGAAAAGTTGAGGGTCATATTAGAGCTAAACCATCTCAGGGTCTGACCTTGCCTAGACTTGTACGACCTCTTTTGGACATCTTCTTAGCTGCACAGCTGCCATAAACTAAGATTCCTCAAGATGTCAAAGATAGAGGTTCCACCAACAATTGAATCCTGGCCACAAAACTGAACTTTCTAATCAGTTGTATCTCAACAAACATTTTTTAAAATTATTAGGCAAAATTCCCAATGAAAAATGGGCAAACAACTGTCAGAATCAACATTTTTTGAACTCTGGAAATTAGCCAAAGGCCTGCAACAACCTGGCAAAAATACTTATTTAAGGAAAATAGCTGATTCTTAATAAGTACTAATGTGATTCCAGTCCCATCCCCCTCTCCTTAGATCAGTGGTAGCTGTGAGAATAACAGCCTGCATTCCTGGTACCAGAGTGAGTAAAGAATTGTGGTTAGTTATTTGTTCTCATCTGCCTGGTGGCTTCCTAGAATAGTGGCTTAAAGGCGTGTCTTTATTTTGCCTAGCTACAAACTAGCCTAGTGCTAAATCTCCTTCCCTGGAGTATTGGTTGAAAATATTTACAGTCTAATAATCTTAGGTTACTACTGCCTGTGGTGATCACTAACAGCAGGGGCAAACAGACTAAACAAAAAGCTTGTGAGGAGAGGCTGGGGAATGAGTGTCCAGTAAGGGCTTACAAAGCTCTGACAAAGTCCTGAGAATGTAGAAAGCCAAATGCATGCATAGGGCTGTGTGCGTGTTCAGGAGAAACCAAAAAAAACAGAAATTTTCACCTCCCGCTGACCTTAAGGGTCTAAGAAAGCTGGAAATAATGGCTAAGGTAGAATTGTAAAGTTCTTGGCAAGTGTTGAAAGCAGGCCAAAACAAACACGTATGAGCCCTCTGCAAAGACTGGAAGATTTTTTGGTTCCAGGTACAGCCATACCTCATGTTATTAATTTCACTTTATTGTGCTTTGCAGATACTACATTCTTTACAAATTGAAGGTTTGTGGCAACCCCACATCAAGCAAGTCTATCAGCACCATTTTTCCAACAGCATTTGCTTACTTCATGTCTCTGTGTCACATTTTAGTATTCTCACCATATTTCAAACTTTTTCATTATTATTATACTTATGGTGATCTGTGACCGGTGATCTTTGATGTTACTATTGTAATTGTTTTGGGGCACCACGAGCCATGCCCATATAAGACAGAGAACATAGTCAATAAATGCCATGTGTGTTCTGACTGCTCCATCAACCAGCTGTTCCCTGTCTTTCTCCTTCTCGGGCCTCCCTATTCCCTAAGAAAAAACAATATTGAAATTAGGCCAATTAATAACGCTTCATTAGCATCTAAGTGTTCAAGTGAAAGGAAGAGTCACATGTCTCTCACTTTAAATCAAAAACTAGAAATGATTAAGCTTAGTGAGGAAATCATGCTGAGCTGAAAGCTAGACCTCTTGCACCAACAGTTAGCCAAGTTGTGAATGCAAAGGAAAAGTTCTTGAAGGAAATTAAAAGTGCTTCTCTGGGCTTCCCTGGTGGCGCAGTGGTAGAGAGTCCGCCTGCCGATGCAGGGGACACGGATTCGTGCCCCGGTCCGGGAAGATCCCACATGCTGCGGAGCAGCTAGGCCCGTGAGCCATGGCCGCTGAGCCTGCGCATCTGGAGCCTGTGCTCCGCAACGGGAGAGGCCACAACAGTGAGAGGCCTGCGTACCGCAAAAAAAAAGAAAAAAAAAAGTGCTGCTCCAGTGAGCACATGAATGGTAAGAAAGCAAAACAGCCTTATTGCTAATATGGAGAAAGTTTTAGTGGATCAAACCAGCCACAGCATTCCCTTAAGCCGAAGCCTAATCCAGAGCAAAGCCGTAACTCTCTTCAACTCTGTGAAGGTTGAGAGAGGTGAGGAAGCTGCAGAAGAAAAGTTTGAAGTGAACAGAGGTTGGTTCATGAGGTTTAAAAAGGAAGCCATCTCCATAACATAAAAGTGCATGCTGAAGCAGCAAGTGCTGTTGTAGAGGTTACAGCAAGTTATCCAGATCTAGCTAAGATCATTAATGAAGGTGGTTACACTAGACAACAGATTTTCAGTGTAGATGAAACAACCTTATATTGGAAGAAAATGCCATCTAGAACTTTCATAGCTAGAGAGGAGAAGTCAATGCCTGGCTTCAAAGCTTCAAAGGACAGGCTGACTCTTGCTGGTGCCAACACAGCTGGTGACTTTAAGTTGAAGCCAATGCTCATTTACTATTCCAAAAATCCTAGGACCCTTAAGAATTGTGCTAAATCTACTCTGCTTGTGCTCTATAAATGGAACAACAAAGCCTGGATGACAGCCTATCTGTTTATGACATAGGTTACTGAGTAGTTTAAGCCCAATGTTGAGACCTACTGCTCAGAAAAAAAGTTTTCTTTCAAAATATTACTGTTCATCAACAATGAACCTGGTCATCCAAGAGCTCTGGTGGAGATGTACAGTGAGATTAATGTTGTGCCTGCTAACACGTTTGTTCTGCTGTCCATGAATCAAGGAGTAATTTCGACTTTCAAGTCTTATTATTTAAGAAATACATTTTGGGGCTTCCCTGGTGGCACAGCGGTTGAGAGTCCGCCTGCCGATGCAGGGGACACGGGTTCGTGCCCCGGTCCGGGAAGATCCCACATGCCGCGGAGCGGCTGGGCCCGTGAGCCATGGCCGCTGAGCCTGCGCGTCGGAGCCTGTGCTCTGCGATGGGAGAGGCCACAACAGTGAGAGGCCCGCGTACCGCAAAAAAAAAAAAAAACATTTTGTAGGGTGTAGCTGCCATAGTGATTCCTCTGATGGATCTGGGCAAAGTAAATTGGAAACCTTCTGGAAGGATTCACAGTTCTAGATGCCATTAAGAGCCTTTGTGATTCATAGGAAGAGGTCAAAATATCAACATTAACAGGAGTATGGAAGAACTTTATTCCAGCCCTCATGGATGACTTTGAGGGGTTCAAGGCTTCAGTGGTGGAAGTAACTGCAGATGGGGTGGAAATAGCAGGAGAACCAGAATTAGAAGTGGAGTATGAAGATGTGACTGACTTGCTGGAACCTCATGATAAAACTTTAATGAATGAGGAGTTGCTCCCTAAGGATGTGCAAAGAAAGTGTTTTCTTGAAATGAAATCTACTCCAAGTGAAGATGCTCTGAAGTTGGTTGAACAAAAACATAGGATTTAGAATATTACAAAAACTTCGTTGACAAAGCAATAGCAGGGTTTGAGAAGATTGACTGCAATTTTGTAAGTTCTACTGTGGGTAAATGCTATCAAAGAGCATTGCATGCTGCAGAGAAATTGTTCATGAAAGGAAGAGTCAGTGCAGCAAACTTCATTGTTGTCTTATTTTAAGAAATCGCGGGACTTCCCTGGTGGTCCAGTGGTAAAGAATCCACCTTCCAATGCAGGGGACTCGGGTTCAATCCCTGGTCAGGGTACTTAGATCCCACATGCCACGGGGCAACTAAGCCCACGCGCCATAACTACAGACCCACATGCTCTGGAGCCCGCACGCCACAACTAGAGAGAGAAAACCCGCAGGCCACAACTAGAGAGAAGCGCACGCCGCAACGAAAGATCCCGCGTGCCGCAAAAATGATCCTGCGTGCCACAACTAACGTGATGCAGCAAAAAACAAATATTAAAAAAAAAGAAAAGTAATTGCCACAGCCACCCCAACCTTCAGCTGACCACCCTGCTGACCACTCTGATCTGTCAGCCATCAACATCAAGGCAAGACCCTCTACCAGCAAAAAGATTACAACTTGCTGAAGGCTCAAATGATGGTAAGCATTTTCTTAGCAATAAAATTTTTAAATTAAGGTATGTACATTGGTTTTTTTAGACATAATGCTAATAGACTACAGTACAGTGTAAACATGACTTTTGTATGTACTGAGAAGCCAAAAAATTTATGTGACTCACTCTATTGAGATATCTGCTTTATTGCAGTGATGTGGAGTCAAACCTGCAATCTCTCTGAGGTATTCCTTTGTTTAAGGACTCTGCCCAATCATTTGCTGACCACTAAGATAATATAACAGAGACTTCAGGAGCCACATAAAACAAAGAATAGACTACAGAATTTGTCTGTTTAGAAAAGTCATTAAACAATAACAACTACAATAAGCAGCAACAACAACAAATCCTCGGAAATGGAGAGTTGATACAATTATTATCACCCGAAGTCCATAATTTACATTAAGATTCATTCCTGGTGTTGTACATTCTATGAGTTTTGACAAATGTTTAATGACATGTATCTGCAATTACAGTATTGTACATAGTAGCCCTAAAACTCCTCTGTGCTCTGCCTATCCATCCTTTTCTCCCTGTAACCCCAGGCAACCTTTCATCTTTTTACTGTCGCCATAGTTTTGCCTTTTCCAGAATGCCGTATAGTTGCAATCATATAAGATATACCCTTTCCAGATTAGCTTTTTTCACTTTGTAATATGTGATAAATGTTCCTCTATGTCTTATCATGGCTTGATAACTTACTTCTTTTCAGTGATAATATTCCTTTTTCTGGATGTACCACAGTTTATTTATCCATTCACCTACTAAAGGGCATATTGGTTCCTCCCATGTTTTGGTAATTATGAATAAAGCTGATATAAACATCCATGTGCAGGTTTTGTGTAAACATGAGTTTTTAACTCCTTTGGCTAAATACCAAAATCATGATTGCTAGATTGGGTGGAAAATTATGTTTCATTTTTCAGAAGCCACCAAATGCCTTCCAGAGTGGCTGTACTATTTTGCATCCCTGCAAGCAATGTATGAGAGTTCCTGTTGCTGCATATCCTCAATAACATTTGATGTAATCAAATGGTTTGAATTTTAGCTATTCTAATAGATGTATGGTGATACCTTGTTTTAATTTGCAAGTCCCTGATGAAATGTGATGTTGAGCATCTTTTCATATGATTATTTGATAACTGTGTATCTTCTTTAATAAGGTGTCTATTCATATCTTTAGCCCATCTTTTAGTCAGGTTGTGTGTTATTGTTGGGTTGTAAGAGTTCTTTGTATATTTTGGATAACAGACCTTTATCAGATCTGTCTTTTACAAATATTTTCTCCCACTCTGTGGCTTGTCTTCTCCTTCTCTTGACAATGTCTTTTTGCAGAGGAGAAGTTTTTAATTTTAATGAAGCCCAGGTTATCAATTCTTTCATGGATTTTGCCTTTGGTGTTATACCTAAAAAGTCATCACCATGCCCAAGGTCATATAGATTTTTTCCAATGTTATCTTCTAGGAGTTTTATAGTTTTGCATTTTACTCTTAGGTCTGTGATATATTTTTAGTTAATTTTTGTAAAAGGTATAAGGTCTGTGTCTAGATTCACATTTTTGCATATGAATGTGCAGTTATTCCAACACCATTTGTGGAAGAGTCTACCTTTGCTCCATTGTGTTGCCTTTGCTTCTTTGTCAGAGATCAGTTGATTATATTTATATGGGTATAATTCTGGGCTCTCTAGTCTATTCCATTGATCTACATGTCTGTTCTTTTGCCAGTACCACACTGTCTTGATTACTGTAGTTTATAGTAAGTCTTAAGGTAAGCTTGTGTCAGCCTTCTGACTTTGTTCTTTTCCTTCAATATTGTGCTGGCTATTCTGGGTTTTTATCTCCCCATGTACATTTAGAAACAGTTGTTGATATCCAAAAAATAATTTATTAAGATTATTAGGATTGCATTGAATCTATATATCAAGTTGGGGAGAACTGACATCTTGACAATATTGAGTCTTCTTATGCATGAATATGGAATATCAATTTAGGTCTTTGATTTCTTTCATCAGAGATTTGTAGTTTTCTTCAACTAGATCTTGCACATATTTTGTTAGATTTATACCTAAGTATTTCATTTTGTGGGGAGGGGTGCTAATGTATGTGCTATCTTTTAAAATCTCAAATTCTACTTGTTCATTGTTGATACACAGGAAAGCCATATACTTTTGTATATTAACCTTGTATGCTGCAACTTTGCTATAATTGCTTATTAGTCCCAGAAAGGTGTTTTTGGCAATTATTTCACATCTTATGTATAAACAATCATGTCATCTATGAACAAAGACAGTTCTATTTCTTCTTGAAACTCTATATCCATTGAACAATAACACCCAATTCCACCCTCCCCCCAGCTGCTGGCAGCCACCATTCTACTCTCTGCTTCTCTGAGTTCGACTACTCTAAGTACCTCATGGAAGTAGAATTATATAGAATTTGTTTTTTTGTGACTGTCTTATTTCATTTAGCATAATATCCTCCAGGTTCATTCATGTTGTAGCATATGTCAGAATTTTCTTCCTTTTTAAGGCTGAATAATATTCTATTGTGTGTATATATTACATACAATGTATGCGTCCATTACTGGGCACTTGGGTTTCTTCCATGTTTTAGCTACTGTGAATAATGCTGCTGTGAGCATGGTTGTACAAAACATCTCTTTGAGACGCAGCTTGCAATTCTTTTGGGTACATACCCAGAAGTGGAATTGCTGGATCTTATGGTAATTCTATTTTTAATTTTTTGAGGAACTACCATACTGTTTTCCACTGTACCATTTTACTTTCCCACCAACAGTACACAAGCGTTCCACTTTCTCCAAATCCTTGCCAACACTTTTTATTTTCTGGTTTTTTGATATTAACTATTCTACTGGATAGGAGGTGGTATCTCATTTTACTTTTAATTTGCATTTCCCTAATGATTAATGTTGTTGATCTTTTTTTTCATGTGCTTATTGGCCATTTATATATCTTCTTTGGAGAAATGTCTATTCAAGTCCTTTGCTGATTTTTGAATCGAGCTGTATGGTTTTTTTGTTGATGAGTTTTAGGAGTTCTCTATACATTCTGGATATTAATCCCTTATCTGATAAATGATTTACAAGTATTTCTTCCATTGTGTGGGTTGCCTTTTTTACTCTGTTGATATTGTGATTATTATTATTACTTGCAGTAACATAAGTTATCCATAAGGTACATGGTGTAATGGAAAGAGCACTGTATCAGGGGACTTGATTTCAAGTCCTGTTCACATTTATTATCTCTGACTGAGGTATATAGCGTCCCGGGTTTGAATTCCAGGTCTACCACTTATTAGCAATCGGAACTCAAGAAGAATTTTGAAACTTAGTTTCCTCATCTGAAAAATGGATAATATAATAAATCGCACCTTGTATGTTCTTGTGAGATTAACAATACTATATATAAAGCACCTGGCACATAGAAAATGATTATTATTTGATATTATTTTAGTGGTTTTTTCCCCTTTGAGTTGTTTTAGTTGTATACTTTAGGAACTTACGGAGAGATTATCGTAGAGTGGTTTTTAATCCCAGTAAAAAAGAGTAAGACCACTTAGTACCATCCCAAGGAATAGAGATAAAGAATAGTGGATGGGATACAGCTTCATGGGATACCTTATCTAGTTCTTTGATAAAAGAAAAAGAGATGGAAAAGACAGAGAAATCAATTATGTTTAATTTCAATTTCAAAATTTTCCTCCTTAGTCCAAGATGTTCAGTATCAAGCCATATGTTTGATGACATTGGCAGAAGGCAGGAGGAGAAATTCCAGAATGTTCTTTGCAGCAAATGGAAATATAAGGAGAATCATTTGATAGCAAATTTTGGTTGTTTTTTTTTTTTTTTTTTTTTTTTTGCGGTACGCGGGCCTCTCACTGTTGTGGCCTCTCCTGCTGCAGAGCACAGGCTCTGGACACGCAGGCCCAGCGGCCACGGCTCATGGGCCCAGCCGCTCCGCGGCACCCGGCATCCTCCTGGGCTGGGGCACGAACCCACGTCCCCTGCATCGGCAGGCGGACTCCCAACCACTACGCCACCAGGGAAGCCCGATAGCAAATTTTTATCTTTCTCTATGGCGTATAATAAATATATACGAACCCGAAATTTTTATTGGATATTCAAATATGTAAATAGGCAAATTACCTTCAAGTGTAAATGTGGTATTCAAATAGTAATTTAGAAAAATTTTTAAATCAATATAAGTGGGACTTCCCTGGTCGTCTAAGTCCTCATGCCGCAACTAAGGGCCACAACTAAGATCCAGCACAGCCTAAATAAATATAAATAAATAGTAAAAAAGAAAGAAAGCAATATAAATATATAAGCAGAGCTATACATTTGTCTCTCTGATAAAGCTAATTAAAAGAAAGGGTAAAGCTTTGTTTGATAACACATCATGTCCATTTCTCTCCTGAAAATAATAAATACCATAAAGAATAGTATATCCCATAATAAAATTTTCAATAATATGGTTGAAACAAAGGAAATCAGGTTATATATATATATATAGATATATATATATATGTATGTCATGATTAAATCCTGTTATTTATTAATGCATTTAAAATAACAGTGATAAATTCATTAAATATTACCATGCATAACATATTTTTATGAAGAATAATTACATTTTCCAAAACAAAAAAATAGTGAGGACAGTGGCATTGTTTTACATTTTCAAATTTGATTAATATCTAACTTAAACAAAGATCCTCATATCTTCTCATTCTATGAGTGCAATATGTTGTTTTAGTAGAATTTTATAAAGAAAATCCAGCCTGATATAGATATGTAGCTGTAAAAGTGAGGAATATTCTAATAACATTTTTGCATAATCGAGGATATTTTTCTTTGATACAATACTCAACAGCGAATAGTTTCTTAAAGGCTAGTTACAATATGAAATCTGAAAATATATAAATGGACTTTTAAAAAAAATCATCTGGCTGGAACCATTATTATTTCAGAAATAAGCATCCTGTGTAATTTGAGGTGGCTAGAATAGTTATATCTGTAATATAATACTTGTCAGATTACTGTAATAAATATTTGTCAGAAAGTATCTCAGTAATCATAGACATTTATTTTATTCATAAAGTACTTACAAAAATAATTCTTCTGTATCAAAAAACTTACAAATGTCACAAGAGAGTTAGCTAATGGTCTACACAGTAGAGAAGAAAAAATCTGCTAGGGAAAGCTCTAAAGAAACATTTTCCCCATTACATTTTTGAATGGTACAGTTCATGAAGAAATCCTAGCTTTGCCTTCCTTTTTGGTGCTTTGTCTGAGAAGCAACACAAGAAACCAAGTCTTAGGAGAAAAACTGCTTTCAAAATCTCAAGTGTAAGCCACAAATAGGCTCTTTTGATAAAAGCTTCAAAGTTAAAGACATGAGAAATACAAGTATATATTCTATAAGGTATTTCAAAAAATTCAGCAACTATAAATGTATCCTTTGTATGCTTGAAATTACAATTTTCATGCTTTGAATATTTTATCCTGAGAAAAGTTTTGACTATTTTGTTCTAGAAGATTCGGAAATGAAATTTACACACACATATACACACACACATACAATATATATTATGTGTCTGGGATTATGGATATATTATGTACAACAGGATTTCTCCATATGATTAACATTCTGGACTGTCCAAACAATGTCAAACAATGAGAAACCAAACATAATCACATCTGTGTTGTAAAAAGAGCACGGAGGGCAGAGTCAAGATGGCGGACCAGGAGGACGCGGAATTCACGTCTCCATACGACTAGGGCACCTACCAGGCACTGGTGGGGGACCACGGACACCTAAGGGGACGGGAGGAACCCGCAACAACCGGGTAGGACGTGGGGCATGGGGGAAGTGAAGGGGGATGAGAAGTGGAGGCGGGACGGGACTGGTGCCCCTGAGAGGTGGCTGGGGGAGGGGAAGGGATCCTACACCCAAAGGGGGAAATTGGGGGACCACTGGGAAGGCAGAGAATCAAAAAGGAGCATGTCCAGGATTCCCCTGCCCCCTTGGGCCCCCTTCGGCCCTCACCGAACTCCACACTCCAGAGGCCCTCCTTTGGACATGCTGTCTCTCCCCTTCCACACAGGTCCTAAACAGAGGCCCCACCCCACGCTTGAACATCGCCCTGCCTAGGCCCTGCCCCCAGGGCCTTTTCTGGCTGCCTGTGTCCTGAGCCAAGGCCCCACCCCAGACTCAAACGTCACCCCACCACCAGCCTAGGTCCCACCCCACCTTAAACCCCGCCCCTGCCCAAGTCCCACCCCCGCCTAAACTCCACCCCCATAGCTAAGGCTTTTTTTTCTTTTTTCCTCTTTCAAATTGGGGTTCTGTTTTACAGAACCCCAATAACAACCCCAAAACAATTAAGGAAATAGTAATAGGAACATATCGATAATTACCTTAAATGTAAATGGATTAAATGCTCCAACCAAATGACATAGACTGGCTGAATGGATCCCAAAACAAGACCTGTGTATATGCTGTCTACAAGAGACCCACTTCAGACCTAGGGACACATACAGACTTAAAGTGAGGGAATGGAAAAAGATATTCCATGCAAACGGAAATCACAAGAGAGCTGGTGTAGCAATTCTCATGAGACAAAATAGACTTTATTTTTTACTTATTTATTTTTTAATTCAAGACCCATTCTCTAGCTCTGCCCATGTGGAGATACCCTCCTTGAAAAGGCATTAAATCCTTCAGTTCACTTTAACACCTTGTGCTGAAAACACATGTTCCAAGGTTTCAACTATGAGATCCACATTCTTAAAGCACTAATTCTTAAACCTCATCTAGATTTCTCCCCTTGGAGGGGGGAGATGACCCAAACACAGCAAAGAACAGCTCAGGACTGTGGGCTCTGCTCTCCCAGAAGACCTTGCAGCTCCCCTGACCACCCGGCTGGAACCAGGATTAGGACCCTGAGACGAGGGGTGCCTGCTGGGCTGCTGCCACCACAGATGGGATGCCACTGCCTTCGGGCACCTTCCTGCTGCCACCGCCACTGGCCCCCAGCTCCTGTCCTCTTCACTAGGCTTGCTGTCACCTTTAGTTTCCCTGAAGTATGGGGATTCCAAACGGTCTCTGCTCACACTTCTGTATCACTTCCTGCTGCCTCAGCACTGCTGATCCACACCAAGAGGTGAAAAGCACACAGAACTGCTTTTCAACACACCAACATTCCACACAAAAATTATTTTATAAGCCTGTAGGTTCTTTTTCATCAGAGGATATTCCCAAGGCCATGACTTCCTCCGGCTCTCCACTGCACTTTTAAGCAGACTGGACGTGCGTGGCCGCTGTGCTGTGAGTCGGGCACACCACCCTCGCTCCACTACTGCGCACTCTCCTGGAGCACTGAGGACGGTGCCCTGGGCTCATCAGCAGGATCTGTCCTGAATCCAGTCCTAGAGTGACAAGAGCCACACCTGCAGGTCTATTCCACTGACCAGCTGCACAGGACCGAGCTGGGCCCACGGTCCTTGGTCTGGATTCTGTTGGCTGATCATTCTTGCCTAGGTTCACAGGCCAACAGCCACCATCCTTCCTTTCCTGCTCATCACTGCACCAGTGGCTGACTCCTACCTGCTGCTTTCACATGCCTGGCAACCTCATATTCCAGGGCAAGCCAAGAACTGAGACCCCAGCAGGCCCTAGTTCCCAGCAGGCAAACTCCCCATTATGCTACTGCTGCCTAGACGTGTTCTCGAGGCTTCAGAGCCAGGAAAGTGCAGAGAGCATAGCAAGCTGCGGCGCCCTCAGCCCCAGACCCAGGATGCTCCGCGGAGGCACCGGAACCTCGCCACACCCCCCTGCAACACAAACAACTTCTGCACCTGCCTGTCCCGCAGACCTGGGTGCACCTCTGGCCACTGGGACCCAGGATGGAGGTGCAGGATGTGGGGCTCGGCTGGCGGCGGGTGCTGGGGTGGGCGGACACCTGGGCTCCAGCCCTGAGGCCTTGCAGACCCCTCCAGGCCCACCTGCGTCCCCACCACCCAGAAAGTGACAAAACAGACTTCAAAATAAAGACTATTACAAGAGACAAAGAAGAACACTACATAATGATCAAGGGATCAATCCAAGAAGAAGATATAACAATGGTAAATATTTATGCACCCAACATAGGAGCACCTCAATACATAAGGCAAATGCCAACAGCCATAAAAGGGGAAATCGACCGTAACACAATCACAGTAGTGGATGTTAACACCCCACTTTCACCAATGGACAGATCATCCAATGTGAAAATAAATAAGGAAACACAAGCTTGAAATGACACATTAAACAAGATGGACTTAATTGATATTTATAGGACATTCCATCCAAAAACAACAGAATACACTTTCTTCTCAAGTGCTCATGGAACATTCTACAGGATAGACCATATCTTGGGTCACAAATCAAGCCTTGGTAAATTTAAGAAAATTGAAATCATATGAAATATCTTTTCCGACCACACCACTAAAAGACTAGATATCAATTACAGGAAAAAAACTGTAAAAAAAACCCAACACATGGAGGCTAAACAATACGCTACTAAATAACCAAGAGATCACTGAAGAAATCAAAGAGGGAGTCAAAACATACCTAGAAATAAGTGATAATGAAAACATGACGACCCAAAACCTATGGGATGCAGCAAAAGCAGTTCTAAGAGGGATGTTTGTAGCAATACAATCGTACCTTGAGAAACAAGAAACATCTCAAATAAACAACCTAATCTTACACCTAAAGTAATTAGAGTAAGAAGAAAAAAAAACCCCCAGAGTTACCAGAAAGAAAGAAATCATAAAGATCAGATCAGAAATAAATGAAAAAGAAATGAAGGAAACAATAGCAAAGATCAATAAAACTAAAAGCTGGTTCTTTGGGAAGACAAACAAAATTGATAAACCATTAGCCAGACTCATCAAGAAAAAAAGAGAGAAGACTCAAATCAATAGAATTAGAAATGAAAAAGGAGAAGTAACAACTGACAGTGCAGAAATACAAAGGATCATGAGAGATTACTACAAGCAGCTATATGCCAATAAAATGGACAACCTGGAAGAAAAGGACAAATTCTCAGAAAAGCACAACCTTCTGAGCCTGAACCAGGAAGAAATAGAAAATATAAACAGACCAATCACAAGCACTGAAATTGAAATTTGTGATTAAAAATCTTCCAACAAACAAAAGCCCAGGACCTGATGGCTTCACAGGTGAATTCTATCAAACATTTAGAGAAAAGTTAACACCTGTCCTTCTCAAACTCTTCCAAAATATAGCAGAGGGAGGCACACTCCCAAACTCATTCTATGAGGCCACCATCACCCTGATACCAACACCAGATAAAGATGTCACAAAAAAAGAAATCTAGAGGCCAGTATCACTGATGAACATAGATGCAAAAATCCTCAACAAAATACTAGCAAACAGAATCCAGCAGCACATTAAAAGGATCATACACGATGATCAAGTGGGGTTTATCCTAGGAATGCAAGGATTCTTCAGTATACGCAAATCAATCAAT
The DNA here is from genome assembly GCF_039906515.1 of Pseudorca crassidens. Classification (NCBI taxonomy): domain Eukaryota; kingdom Metazoa; phylum Chordata; class Mammalia; order Artiodactyla; family Delphinidae; genus Pseudorca; species Pseudorca crassidens. The sequence continues at coordinate 128,176,218 of NC_090299.1, read as the reverse complement.
GTGATACACCATATTAAAAATTGAAGGATAAAAACCATATGATCATCTCAATAGATGCAGAAAAAGCTTTCTACAAAATTCAACACCCATTTATGATAAAAACTCTCCAGAAAGTGGGCATAGAGGGAACTTACCTCAACATAATAAAGGCCATATATGACAAACCCACAGCCAACATCGTTCTCAATGGTGAGAAACTGAAACCATTTCCTCTAAGATCAGGAACAAGACAAGGTTGCCCACTCTCACCACTGTTATCCAACATAGTTGTGGAAGTTTTAGCCACAGCAGTCAGAGAAGAAAAAGAAATAAAAGGAATCCAAATTGGAAAAGAAGTAAAGTGTTCACTGTTTGCAGATGGCATGATACTATACATAGAAAACCCTAAAGATGCTACCAGAAAACTAGTAGAGCTAATCAATGAATTTGGTAGCGTAGCAGGATACAAAATTAATGCACAGAAATCTCTTGCATTCCTATACACTAATGATGAAACATCTGAAAGGGAAACTAAGGAAACACTCCTGTTTACCACTGCAACAAAAAGAATAGAATACCTAGGAATAAACCTACCTAAGGAAAGAAAAGACCTGTGTGCATAAAACTATAAGACACTGATGGAAGAAATTAAAGATGATACAAACAGATGGAGAGATATACCATGTTCTTGGATTGGAAGAATCAACATTGTGAAAATGACTACATTACCCAAAGCAATCTACAGATTCAGTGCAATCCCTATCAAACTACCAATGGCATTTTTCACAGAACTAGAACAAAAAAGTTCACAATTTGTATTGAAACACAAAAGACCTTGAATAGCCAAAGCAATCTTGAGAAAGAAAAACAGAGCTGGAGGAATCAGGCTCCCTGACTTCAGACTATACTACAAAGCTACAGTAATCAAGACAGTATGGTACTGGCACAAAAGCAGAAATATAGATCAATGGGACAGGATAGAAAGCCCAGAGATAAACCCACACACATATGGTCATCTTATCTTTGATAAAGGAGACAAGAGTATACAATGGAGAAAAGACACCCTCTTCAGTAAGTGGTGCTGGGAAAACTGGACAGCTACATGTAAAAGGATGAAATTAGAACACTTGCTAACACCATACATTAAAATAAACTCAAAATGGACTAAAGATCTAAATGTAAGGCCAGACACTATAAAACTCTTACAGGAAAACATAGGCAGAACACTCTGTGACATAAATCACAGAGTGCCCCGGTCTGGGAAGATCCCACATACCGTGGAGCGGCTGGGCCTGTGAGCCATGGCCGCTAAGCCTGCACGTCTGGAGGCTGTGTTCCGCAACGGGAGAGGCCACAACAGTAAGAGGCCCGTGAACCACCCCCTCCCAAAAAAGAAAACTGGCTACACAATATTTAGGGGACTCCACAAAAGAATCGCCAAGCCCTTAATCAGGGGCGCGGCACCCAAGAGCTTTTTACACCCAGACAGGCCTGAAAAAAAGGGGATAAAGTTTCATTCTTCTCACTCCATCAACCTATGCATCTTGAGTGCTGTGCTTGACTGTCCCCGGCGCTGTCCCCAGGACAGGTTTCTGCCACGAGCGTTGTCCCTGTGCCATTAATAATCACCGAGGTCGCCCGCACGGCAAGGGCACGCTCACTGCCTTCCCTGGCTCCCTGGGGCCCACATCCCAGCTACTCTTTGTTTCCTGTTTGGAGAACTGGAGGGGCAGGACCTCATTTCTCATTCTCCCTGGATGAGCCCCAATGTCTCCAAGGCAGAGATCCGCAGACTGTGGCCTGCCTCTGCCTGTTTGTATGAATAATGGTTTATTGGCATGCAAAAAAAAAGAAAAAAAGAAAAAAGCACTGAGAAGGAACAGTGGGAGAATGAATCACCTATGTCTGTGTTTTTTATTTATTTATTTATTTATTTATTTATTTATTTATTTATTTATTTATTTATATTTTGGCTGCGCCGGGTCTTAGTTGCAGAACATGGGATCTTTGTTGCAGCATGCAGGATCTTTAGTTGTGGCATGCGGACTTCTTAGTTGTGACATGTGAATTCTTAGTTGTGGCATGTGAATTCTTAGTTGCGGTTGTGCACTCTTTGTTGCGGCATGCATGCAGGATCTAATTTCCCAACCAGGGATCAACCCCAGGCCCCCTGCATTGGGACAGTGGAGTCTTACCCAATGGACCAACAGGGAAGTCACCGTAACTGATCAATTTTATGTATTTCTTCCATTGATGGTTCCGGGGAGGCCTCCTTGAGTTCTTGGCCAGTATTTCTATAATGGTTCTCAATTCTTTTCTTGGTGGTGTATTCCCTTCTGGGTGTTAAGAGCCATTGATCCTTTGTAATGAAATTCTTCACGGCGTGGGAGGCCTTGGTTAAAGCTGGGTGGAAAACCCCAGAAGGATCTGGAAAGCTCAGTTCCCGGTCACCTCAACTGCGCAGTTCCCCTTCTCGATGAATTTTCATACTGTTACATTAAAGTTTAATGTCTCTCTCACACCTTTCACCGACCTTTAACGCATGGATGATTTTGTAACCTCATGCATTTGTCATTTGGAAAATAGTTCGCTGAGCTCTGTGGATCTTCCAAATGTTGGCACACTTCATTACACAATATCAAAAAATCACATTTGCTACTATTGCCACCAATCTCATCAGAATTCTTTGTGTTTTGGGAAGCTGTCAAACTAACAGTGGTGGATACAGATTTTCCAAAATTCTGATTTTCACCTGAAAGGTTGAATTTTACTGCCAGTTATTTTCCTGGAAGTTGCAGAATTACTTGGCTCATTTTCAAAAAAAGAAAAAAAAATCTGCCAAATTTTCAAGTCTAGAAAACCATAGTTTATCTTCCAGTTGTTCTTTCAAGGAACGATGAGGTTTCATTTCAAATCAAATCATCACATGTGCTTTTCCTCAAGACAAATCATCACATGTGCTTTTCCTCAAGACAACCATTGTATTTCTGGATGCAGCAGAGGTACTTAATGTGTATTTCCCTTTTTGTCACACAGAATGTTAAGAAAAAAGTGTACTCAAAGGGTGAAATTTAACATAAAAGTTGATCAGTTTTGTTGCTCCATTAAAGACTGCTTAAATGAAACTGGCTTTTTTTTTTTTTTTCCTGAAGGTGTGTGGTGGTGGAGAATGCAGTAACTACTATACAGTTGGTACCACTCCCTTTTTTTTTTTTTTTTTTTTTTTGCGGTACACGGGCCTCTGACTGTTGTGGCCTCTCCCGTTGCGGAGCACAGGCTCCGGACGCGCAGGCTCAGCGGCCATGGCTCACGGGCCCAGCCGCTCTGCGGCATGTGGGATCTTCCCGGAGCAGGGCACGAACCCGTGTCCCCTGCATCGGCAGGCGGACTCTCAACCACTGCGCCACCAGGAAGCCCGGTACCACTACCTTGATTCATGCTAAGGCACTTGCAGTTTAACCCACCATTGTTTTTGTACCATCAGTGCACATATGAGCACAATGAAAAAGTCAAATAATACCTTAGTATTATGAATACAATGTTTTTGACCTCTTGGACCCTCTGAGATATTTTTCAGGGACCAGACTTTGAGAACTGATGATCTAGAATGTGAGCTCTATGAAAGCATTGAGTTTATTTTGTTCACTGTTCTATTTTAAATATTTATTTATTTTTGGCTGCGTTGGGTCTTTGTTGCTGTGCGCAGGCTTTCTCTAGTTGAGGTGAGCGGGGGCTACTCTTGGTGCACAGGCTTCTCATTGCGGTGGTTTCTCTTGTTGCAGAGCACAGGCTCTAGGTGCACGGGCTTCAGCAGTTGTGGCTCATGAGCTCTAGAGTGCAGGCTCAGTAGTTGTGGCACACGGGCTTAGCTGCTCTATGACATGTGGGATCTTCCCGGACCAGGGCTTGAACCCATGTCCTCTGAATTGGCAAGCGGATTCTTAACCACTGTGCCACCAGGGAAGTCCCACTGTTATATTTTCAACACTGCTGTATCTAGAACAGTGCCTGACACACAGTAGATGATTAGTAAATATTTCCTAAATGTATTAATGAAGCAAGGACAGATGGGAGATTAATCCTCTGTGGAGAACAGAATAACTTAAAATGTATATATATTTTTTTACTACATATAGCTCAATAATCAACCAACACTTGCCACAAAATGGTATGAAAATCTAGTTTCATTATTGCCATTTCCTCTGCTGAAGACTCTACTGACTTCTAAATTATGAGCAAAAAAGACTAAATGACCTTTGTGAAGGAAGAAATGTAAAGCGTGCCCAAACCACAGAACAAATGCATTTTTTTCGTTGAAGCACAGAACTGAGATGTCGTTAGATCATCTAGCCCAATACCTTCATTTTTACAAATGAGAAAACCAAGCTGCCTGTGGGGTTAAATGATGGACCCTAAGTCATAGTTAGTGACAGGGCTAAAATATAGGCTCTTTCACATTTTCTCTTGCACATAGCAATGATGGGAATGGGAATGAGAAGCAAGAGATGAACTTTGGTGTATTTTTTATGTAGGAGACTGGCCAAGCAAGCTCAGAGGCAAAAACTCAAACCACTCCATGGATGGAAGAGGAAAATGAAGTTAAAAGATGGAACACCTAAAGGTACCTCTCCGTCCAGCACCCTGTTCCTCCCGCAAACAGCTCAGGCTGGAGAGGTGCAAAGACTGCATGGGGAGACAAGCTAGTCCCTTGCAACTGTGGAGAGGAAAAGAGTCAGCTTCTCAGAGGTAAGAAAGGAGGACCCTGGAGCTGTACTGTTTAGTAACACAGATGGGGCCAAAGATTGGAAAAGCCCCCAAAGAGAAGAACATCTTTGGTATTTTTCAGCAGGGAGCTATTGGCATTTTGTATGGCATTGTCCTGCAACTGCATGATATATACCATCCTTACTCTCGCCCACCAAATGCCAGTAAATCCCTAAGTCACTGTGACCACTAAAAATGTCCTGCACGTTTCCAAATGCCCACTAGGGGGCTCGCATCACCCCTGATTACCATTTCCCCCTTCACCCACTGAATCAATAGCAGTCATCGCTCTAGGATGAGGGTGAACATAGCCAAGAACAAAGAGGACAACTAAGTTTCTGAATGGAATTTTAAAATCAAAGCTGAAACAGTGGACTTCCCTGGTGGCGCAGTGGTTAAGAATCCGCCAGCCAATGCAGGGGACATGTGTTCCAGCCCTGGTCCGGGAAGATCCCACAGGCCACAGAGCAACTAAGCCTGTGCACCACAACTACTGAGCCTGCGCTCTAGAGCCCACGGGCCACAACTACTGAGCCCACACGCCACAACTACTGAAGCCCACGCACCTCGAGCCCGTGCTCCACAACAAGAGAAGCCACCGCAGTGAAGCCCAAGCACTGCAATGAAGAGTAGCCCCCCTTTGCTGCAACTAGAGAAAGCCCACGCGCAGCAACGAGGACCCAACACAGCCAAAAATAAATAAATATAAATAAATTAATTAATTAAAAAAAAAGCTGAAACAGTAGGCTTTTTATTATAGGGCTGGTTTCTTGAAAGTGGAAACATTTTTTGAGTTCTAAATGAATAAGCGCTTGGAGGACTCAGGACGTTTACATCATAAACCAAAGAGTTAGGAGGTATGAAGTTGTCTACGGAAAGGAAAAAAGAGGAAGAAAATCTAAGGGCATATGACAGAATTTAGATGCTTAAGAAAGGATCGTACCCTCTGTCCACTCTCCTCAGTCAGCTGAGAGGACAAGAAATTCCCTGCAGGAAGACAGGAAGGACTTGAGGGCAGAGAGGATCCTCACCTCGCTTCCAGCAGGCCTCACTAGGCGACTGAGACATTGCTTCCCACCCTCCAGGTTAGTGAGCATCCAGCACTTTCCTGAGCACCCCCAGCCCCCAAAGCACACAGGAGTGGCTGAGAGACGGATGGCAGAACAGGAGGGACCTAGTGTTCAGGACAAAGCTGGCAGAGGTGGGTGCAGACATGGGGCAGCAAGGGAAAGAAGCTGACAACCAGACTAGGGAATTGCCCAGCTCAGCGGATCCTGGGCCCAGGGGCCTTTGAGGTCAGTACAACAGAAAAGAGAAGGAAAATGGAGAGGGGGAAAACCCCTGTACTGACTGAGTTTAAATCTGTAAATTGCAAAGTTTACATAAAAGGTTAAGTCTTAGGCTCTTGAGTGGAAAGGGGACTCAGCAACTAAGTATAGTAATAAGGACATAAAGAGCCCAAGAAATTCATGTTTAATACATTAATGAATATTTACCCTTCTTTAGTGAAGCCCTTTTAATTTGCAGGATGTATCTAGGTGCCAAAAAACAGCCATTCAGCTTGTTTGGAGTTAATTATCTGTGTGGCTCTGATGACTGTATATTGGCAAACAAGTGCTCCTTTCACCTCTCTGTGATTGTAGATATCACTGAAGTAGCCCCTACCTATATAGAGGCTGCAGATCGTTAATTTTGCCATTATCAAAGGATGAGATACTTGAGCTGGAATATGTCCATTTTTTAATCAATGAAATATTTACTCCCTATTTTGTGCAAAGTGTAATTTTAAAATTGTCACTAAGAAAACAAGCACCTAGACCTTAGGATGGTTTTCTTGAAACATCTGCCAAAGAATTACAATCCTTAAACTGAGAACCATAGTGTAAATTGAGAGAGAGAAATTCTACTTTAGATTTGACTAAATATCTTGGAGCAAATGATTTTCTCTTTGTTCACACTCTTTTTTTTTTTTTTTAAATGCTATAGTGTCTGAGTTTCACCCCATCAGCACCACATTTTGTTTTTGTTTTTAATTAATTAATTTATTTGGCCGTGTCGGGTCTTAGTTGCCGTAGGCAGGATCTACATGGTGGCTTCTCTCCAGTTGTGGCGCGCAGGCTCTAGAGCACGCAGGCTTAGTTACCCCGTGGCATGTGGGATCTGATTTTCCAGACCAGGGGTCGAACCCACATCCCCTGCATTGGAAGGCAGATTCTTAACCACTGGAGGCTTTTTGTTGATGTCATTAACATTCAGATTTTTTAATTTGCTAGACGTATGCGGTGTACAGACTCAGCTCGCCTATGGAGATGACCAAAATGGGCACTCCTAGCCTACTTACACCCAATCCAAGTAAGGCTGGAGCTGATTTCCTTGTTTTGATACTGGTAAGAAGCTCCTGTTTTACATTAGTAATTTCTACCTCTCTCTCTCCCTAGAAAACAAAGGAATTTTAGTTTGTTCACAAAGAATGCCAAAATAGTCTGAAAAAGAAAGAAAGCCTTAAGCTCATAAGCACATAATCAGATCTTCCTGCCTTTCATGGGGACTGTTGTTTGGTAAATTCTGCTTTATGTTCTAGAAGAACTAAGTGGTGGTGTTCTCACACAATTCTAGTTTTGCAACAAAGTCCGATAAACTGTCACGTTCTCAGTATTCAATATGTGGCTTTTTAAGGGCAGTCTCCTTGCCTTATGTCAAAACCAACTGATGAAACAAAGGAATGTGCTGAAGCCAGCCTATTTTTTTGCATACCTGACACCTTTTGTGGTTGACTTTATTACTTGATTCATGAAAAAAATCTGCAAGCTTGGCTTTCAGGTCATTTGATAGTCTTGTGGTTTCTTCTGTTGTTACTTACAAGCTTCGTATTTTGCTTTTCAGTAGTTTGTTTTACTTTTCAGTGAAAATGAGTTGGTAGCTTGAATGGCACCTATGCTTCAGTTATGCAAAGAATAAAGAGAGATGACTTCTTAGACTTCTTAATCGTATTAATGTGTTCTCGAGGAAGATGACTGAGACTGAATGGAACAGAAAGGCAGTTGTGAATGTAGAGTTTCTTTTTTTCTTTTGATCACTTCATTCCGTAAGTAACAAGAAACCCATGAAACATAAAATTCTAAAAACTAACTTTTAAGCTCCATGTTTAAAAACCAACTTGTAAATTAGAAACTGGATATTAGTCACCAAGCATGCCAAGCAACTTATTTCTTGCACTCGTAACTCCTTTTTTCAAACAGGTTAAAAACTGATAAGAAGCTTGGGAAACTCTTATCAGTCATTGCAAAAAATAGCTTAACCCATCCTAATCTGGCAAGATTTAAAAGGCCTAAATTCCTTAAAGTTTTAGGGGATTTATTTATTTTTTCTATTCGCTGTGTGCAGAATAAGAATCATTTGTGTTACAGTAAATTCAGATTTAAATATCTTCCTATTCATGTGATATACTCTATGAGGGCATTTCCAGCCTATAAAATAGATCGTTGCTTAAACTGATGCTGTAAAACATTGCAGGAAGTACAGGTTAGACTTTGCACATTTGCTCTGAGTTTGTGAATTCCAAGCAGGTCTGCTAATGGGAAGGAGCGGCTCTTCCATGGCTGTGTAGCTCTAGATCACGGCCACCTGGGTCTGTTTCCTAGGGACGACTGCCACTGATATTTTGGTGCATATTCTTCCTGTCTTTTCCTCTCTTCATATACTTTTTTTTTTTTTTTTCTTGTTACACGGGCCTCTCACTGTTGTGGCCTCTCCCGTCGCGGAGCACAGGCTCCGGACGCGCAGACTCAGCGGGCATGGCTCACGGGCCCAGCCGCTCTGCGGCACGTGGGATCCTCCCGGACCGGGGCACGAACCCGTGTCCCCTGCATCGGCAGGCAGACTCTCAACCACTGTGCCACCATATACATTTTTTAATTTGCAAAATTAATCCCATAGTATACTTGCTAGTTTGTAATCTTTTTTCATTAACAGTCTTATTAATTAAAAAAATGGTTAACGATGTCAGATAATCCATCATTTGCTATAATGTAATTTATTAAACTACAGTTGACCCTTGATAACACAGGTTTGAACTGTGCAGGTCCACTTATATGCAGAATTTTTTCAAACAGGAAATACTACAGTACAACCTGATCCGCTGTTTGTTGAATCCAAGGATGCAGAACCGTGGCTGTGGAGGAAATAACGGATGTGGAGGAACCACTCCTGAGGAGAGTTGACAATATGTTATACTCAAATCTTCTACTGCGAGGAGGGTCAGCGACCCGAACCCCCTTAGTTATTCAAGGTCAACTCTTCTCTCCTATTGTTATACACTTAGATTATTTCCAATTTTTACCTATTGTAAATATTGTTGTGACTAGCATCCTTGAACTTAAATCTTTGGGCATATCCTAATTATTTACTATAGATAAATTCCTAAAAGTAATATTATTGGGTCAAAAGACAAATATTTTAAATAGTCACATGTGCTATTACCACCCTAAGATAAACCACTGCCAACAATTTGATGCATATCTTTAGTCTTTTAAAAAATGAATATGTATGTGCATGAATATACTTTTTTTTGGGGGGGGAGGTTGTTACTGTGTTATGTATAGGAGGGGATGTACTGAAGAATTGTAAGCAGAGGAATGATATGATCTGTTTTTGTTTGTTTGTTTTGCCGGGCCACTCAGCTTGCAGGATCTTAGTTTCCCAACCATGGATCGAACCTGGGTCCCAGCAGTGAAGGTGCCAAGTCCTAATCTCTGGACCACCAGGGAATTCCTGATTTTCATTTTAGAAGGATCACCCTGGCTGCCCCGTTAAAGATAGACTGCAGTGAACAAGAGCAGAGGCAGAGCCCAGGGCGGAGTCGACAGGTCCGAGCGGCTTGCAGCAGAGGGCAGCATGGAGGGAGTGAATGGAGGTCAGATTCTGGATATCTTTTTTGCAGGAAGTCAGACTGGATGTGCAGTACGAGAGAAAGAAAGCGGTGCAGATTAACTCCAAGTTCTGGAGGCCTGAGCAATTGGAAGGATGACACTGACGTCAAGTGACAGGGGAAAAAGGCTGTAGGTGGAGCAGGCTTGGCGAGAGGGAAGAACAGGAATTTCATTTGGAGAGAGTGTTTGAGGCGTCTAGTAGATATCCAAGTGGAGAGGTCCAGTGGGCTGCTGAATACGACTTTCGAGTTCTGGGGTGAGTAGCTGTTGGAAATATACACTTGGGAATCATTGGCATATAGATGATATTAAAAGCCAGGAGACTGGGTGAGGTTACCAAGGGAGTGAGTACAGACCAAGAGAAGAGGAACTAGACTAGAGAGGGGGAGTAGGGCAACATGAAAGCACTTACTCTGCACCAGGCACTGTTCTGTGTGCTTTGCATAGATTATAGGGTGACTCGTTTATCTCCAAATAAACTCAGTGAGAGGGGACGATTGTTATCCCCATTTTACAGAGAAGGAATCTGAGGCATAGAAAGATTGTCAGTAAAACAATAACTACTTCCTATTATGAACTGATGAAATAAGTTTTAACTCTCTTTTTCAATAATGCAAACTTATTTTGAAATAAATCATGTGAACTTTTTCTGCACAGACTTTACCCATCATGTCTCAAAAATCTTCGCAATTATACATTTTAGTTATACTTTAAAGAATCAGCATGACTAATCTGTTCAAAGGTGCTTTTCTTTTCAGCTGACAACACATTCTAGGGTGGAATATTGAGGAGAGACCAATAAAAAAAAAGCTTATGTTCAAAAAGGAGAAAAGGAGAGCCATATTTAGTGTTCGATATTTCTTAAGGACATTTTTCTTGCTTACATGTGTCTCTTCCTCAATAATCATGCATTTTCTAATTATATTTGAAGATGGGAGAGGCAAGTTAATAAAGGGAAATTGTCATCATTCCTACCACCTCACCCTATAACATAATCAGAATATCTCAAAGGGACAGTTTCTAAGGCCATAGTTACTCTTAACAGAAATGTACAAAAGACAGGGAAAGACAAAACGCACTATGGTGGGTTAATCATTACAGAAGGCTTCGAGAAAAAAATCTTTGAAATTGTCCCCTTGGTACCCTGGAGATTCTTACATCTTGGGACAAGGATGCAGATGAATGAGCTCGCAGTGTGCTTTTCCACCTTCTCCTCTTCTCTGGGAAAAGGGTTATTGTGAAAGGGGAGGTGGGTAGGAGAACTTGCAAAATAGCTTTTCAGACAGATCAATTTTAGGAAGAAGAACAAATGGAAATTGGGGATCTGGAAATAAAATTTTCCCTGCCAACAGTGCTTCTTGGAAAATTTCTACATACTTTTGGGGGTTCCTGTAAGTCAAATTGAAGATGATTGTCTTAATTCCAATAGGGAAGAAATAAAGAGCGATATCTTAAAAAACCAGAAGCAGCTGCAGAGGCATTCCTCTACTGAGCTCAAAATATGAGCTAATGGATAATGTTTATATTTACCTAAATACCAGAGAGCAGCACATTATTTACGCATGACCCTTAAGTAACAATATCAGGAAAAGCAGATGTAGAATGAGCTTAGAGATGTGAAAAATAGTAGAAAACCAAAAAGGGTCCTTTTAAGGTCATGTTCATAGCAAGAACAAAAACACAAAGACTCTGGGGAAAGATGATGTAATGTTAAAAAGATAACAGAGAAAGCAGAACTAACCAAAGTCTCTTTTTCTCCATTCTTCTCTCAATAATTACCTTCAGATGGAAAGGGGAAACGAGTTATGGTACGACAGAACCTAAATTCAAGAAAGGTAAGAAATAGGAGGAGATATTTTTTAAAGTTAGTTATTTTAATGAACTTATTTTTATGCCCAGATACATTGTATCCTGAGATATTTAGAGAACTTGTAATTGTAATCATGCAACCATGGTTAACAATCTTAGAAAATAATTTTATGAACAGAAAGTCAACTGCATTCATTAAGTCAAAACTGTCAAACTAACCTTACATCTAGGAACTTACTACTCAACTTACGAACGAAGGTTTATATATTTTTTTTATTTAATATTATATTGGAGCAGTTCACCAGTATTCCTCATTAAACATTCTACTGTACTATAATTCTAAATAGCTAAATAATGCTCAATTATATGACTATACCCTAAATTACATAACCAATCCCCCATGGTCCACTGTTTCACATTTTTAGCTTTTAAAAACCATGCTGGGGTTATGATAATTTTACAGAAAATTTTGTATTTATTTTTTAAATTTTAGGTCAAATACCCAGAAAAGGAATAAATGAATCAAAGGGCTTCATATTTCAAAGGCTTTTTTAGTACCAAAATTGCCTCCAGAAAGAAGTACGTATTTATATTCTCAATAACAACATATAAATGCCTATTTTTCCAACCCTTATCATTATTGGAAGATTTTGATAGAAAAAAAGTTTTCGGTGATTTTTTAAAGATTTTTTTTGATGTGGACCGATTTAAAATCTTTGTTGAATTTGTTACAGTATTGCTTCTGTATCATGTTTTGGTTTTTTGGCCACGAGGCATGTGGGATCTTAGCTCCCCGACCAGGGATTGAACCCTCACCCCCTGCATTGGAAGGTGAAGTCTTAACCACTGGGCCACCAGGGAAGTCCCTGGGGATTTTTTAATTGTGGCAAAATATACGTAATATGTAAAATTTACCACTTTCACCATTTTTAAGTGTACAGTTCAAGTAGCATTGAGTACATTCACAATGTTGTATAACCATCATAACTATCTATTTCCAGAATTTTGTCATCATACCAAACAGAATCTTTGTACCCATTAAACAAAGAAAAACTTTAAAATAATTTTTAAAAATATTGCCCTTCTTTTGCTATATGTTATTCAATCCCATGAGCGATACTCTTCCCCCTTCCTAAGATCTTGGAATTCTTCTGTGTTAGTCAGAATAGGACAAGCTATACTGTGGTAACAATCAACTCCAAAATCTTGTGGCTTACCCAACAAGGCTTTATTTCTCACTCAAGTTACATAATCTATGCTAGTCAGTGAGTATATCTGCTTCTCAGTCTCTCAGAAGTTCAGGCTAATAGAGGCCCAATCATTTCATTGCTTCGTCTTTTGGAACACAAGGACTTCATGGTTACTAAGCCAGGGCAAGAAAGTGCAGTGGAGCCTTGTACCAGCAATTAAATGCCTCAGGCTGGAGACAACACATGTCTTGACTTGTTTCTCCAGTGTGTGCCATGGGCTACTAGGTTCCCCTCGCAGAATATAAAAGGGTATGTAACTGTTTTCTCTTCTAGCTCAGCCACATAACCAATTCCAAGTGCCCTACAATTTCCCTGAAGGTCCATTGCCTTCTAGTACCAATCTAGGTATCTACTGCTTCTTGGGTTGCAAGGAAGAACAAAAAGATTCTGGCAACTTAAGCCAAAAGGCATTTCATTGGAAGAATGTGGGGTGCTAAAGGAAGCCTGAAGAACCAGCCTGGGAACTAGAAGCTGGGTAGCCTTCCAGGCAGCAGGTCTCTTTTGACACTCTCGGCTGGACAGATGAACTGTTTCTCCTGTCAGTGCTTTACCGGGCGCAGGAGTCAAAGTCCAGTTGGCTGAGGGTAGGTCACGTGCTCAGCCTTTGGCAGCGGCAGGCCTGAGAGGAGGGATTAACAGAAGGAACCTCCAGGGATCTCTGGATTCCCCAGTGTGAGGCAGGCACACGCATTTTACCGAGACTCCGTGCTTTGCGGGAAAATGATTACTCAGGTGGAAATCATTGTGCTCTGGGGAAGTGGGAGTGAAGGTAAAATGCCAGTGTCCACCACTGAGAGCTAAAGCACGATCATATTAATGGCATCAAAGTCCGTGAACCCATGAGTCTGCTGAGTTGATATGTGCTGATTTGTTTTGCTATTTTCAATTACTAGATTGGTTCTTTTTTTTCCCCTCTGTAACGAATAGCCCGAGGCATATACATCTAAAAAAATTAGCTTCTTAGGACAAATTGCCAGGTCTGGAATTATTGCATCAAAAGATATGAGTATTTATACGTGTTCATTTTTTATTTTACTGAAGTGACCATGGACTCAGAGAATATGTCCCTAGTCATGGCAGATGGGGTTTCTAGTGACAGGATAATTGCCTGGTTGAAGGTCATCCTACGGAAACCTCTCTCTGGGTCATGCCAGGGGCATCTGGGCTACTGGGAAAAACATACTCTTCAGAGCTCTTCTCTTTCCTTCGACATTTGTTTTATATCCATTGCTATCTGGATAAAATAAACTGCAGCGTCACTGCTTAGGTCAGTCGATCCACATGTTATAGGAAAGAGGGTAGCATTTGCCTGAGGGACCCATAGGCACTGGGCGTGCCTGCTGATATACATCAGCAAATATAAGCTGGGGCACCCAGCTCCCTTTTCTCCACGCCAGGTCTCTCCAAAAGCTGAGGGCAGGGGAAGCAGTGATTGCACGAGGACAGGGCACACCACCTGGGGAGGGTACCGCTTGTGTGCCTTGACCTACATTTTAAGCCAGGTTCTTCTAACTCCAAACTTGAAAAGATAAGAGTCCCAGATTTTTCAGAGGATTTTAACTTAAATGAGAGAGAATGGGAAAATCCCTCCCGCTTCCCTGCCCACACACTCATTCCCAATTCCCCCACCCTAGCTTCACTGGAAACATCCCCTTCTCAGCCAGACCACCAGGGTGGCTAGACCAAGCGGCAGTGAACTTTGTTTTGTAATTATCCCTGTGTCAGCTTATTCCCCATGGCTGGAGCATATTAGATGGTAAACGCCTTGAGATTAGGGACTGTCTGACCTTAGTACTCCCTGCAGGACTCTCCACAGTAGCTTGCCCACTCCAGGTATGCAATCAGTATTTGCTGACTGAATATCCTTAGGAAAGTGGAGTAGTTCTAGAACTTCCTTGGGGTTCCAAACTCTTCCAAGTTATGATGTCTAGGAGTGTTGGGAAAGGGAGCTCTCCCTAGAAGCAGTCAGGGAACCCTGGAGGGGTTCTGAAACCCACGCTTAGTGTTCTGTTTTTTTTTTTTTCTTTGTTTTTTTAGTTTTGGCCACACAGTGTGGCTTGCAGGATCTTAGTTCCCCAACCAGGGATGGAACCCACGCCCCCTGCATTGGAAGCGTAGAGTCTTAACCATTGGACCATCAGGGAAGTCCCTCACACTTAGTGTTCTTCAGCAAAGAAATGAGTCTTGTGCAGAAGCAGGTGGGATGGGCCCTCACTCCGTCTTCGGGGGCTGTATCTCAGCCTGTGGTGCTCCAGCCACAGAGCCTTTTTCAGTTTCCTGTTCTAGTTCTTTGACAACACTTTCCCTGGGAACACGTCTTCCCTCTCCACGTCACATCCTTTTCACCTCTACCCATTAACTCCTCATCCCACAGATATCAGCTCAATTGTCAGTTCCTCAGTGACGTCTCAGAATAGGCCAAATTCCCATTTAACACCTGTGCGGCTCTTCCCCAGCACTTATCAGGATTTTCAATTACTATTTACATTTGTGTTTGTAATTATCTGATACGTGCTTTCTCTCTGACTGGAGACTCTTGCTTCATGAGGGCATGAATTGTGCTTGTTTTGTTTGCTGTTGTCTTCCTGGTTCTAGCACACCGCCGGGCATGTATATAATGGGAGAACAGTTACTGTTAGAGGCACAAGTAACAATTTCTCTACACCACATGGGTTTACTCTCTGCAATCCTGGGAGACACAGAGTGTATTAGGGTTCTCTAGAGAAACGTCATCAACTAACAGGAGATAATATATATTTCTATCTGTATATCAATAGCTATCTAGATATCATCATATTGATATTGATATATATGAGAGAAAGAGAGAGAGAGATTGAGATTTACTATAGGAATTGGCTCATGCAATAATTATGGAGGTTAAGAAGTCTCACAATCTGTCATTTGCAGGCTGAAGAACCAGGAAAGCATTGGTGTAAATCCCAGTCCAAGTCTGAAGCCAGAGAACAAGTAGCACCAACGTCCAAGGGCAGAGGAAGATGGATGTCCCGGCTTAAGAAGAGACAGAGGGAACTTATCCTTCCTCTGCCTTTTCTATTCAGGCCCTCAGTGGATAGGCTGATGCCCACCTGCATTGGTGAGGGTGATCTTTTTCACTCAGTCTACTGATTCAAATGCTAATCTCTTCTGGAAACACCCTCCTAGACACACCCAGAAATAATGTTTACCAGCTCTCTGGGCACCCCTTAGCCCAATCAAATTGACACACAAGAGTAACCATCACACAGAGATTCTGGCTTGACCCTCAGTAGAGCTTATGCAATGTGGTGCTCTCAGAATAGAATTTCTCAAATTGCATTACCCAGATTACTAGTTCATGAACTCTTAATAGGGTTCTGTGAAGGAAAAAAATTTCTTTTAAAAATATAGATGTAATGAAAATGTCAAACACGCTTGGACAGCTGTTTATTCTGTGATAATTTATCTTTAAGAAAACATACACTCCAAACTGCTACCATTGGTTATGTATGGGGAGGAGGTTTTTCCGCTCTCCCCTCTTTATACGTTTCTGTTATAATGTATCTGAACCTAATTCTAACTGACTCACAGCCTGAAACAGATCCAAAGATAATGTTCAGTGGAATCCATATTTGACTTTACAGGTAGCAACTTTGTGACTCATCAGGGAAAGACAATATTGTATGTAGTGGAACCTACATAAAGGGAAGGTTTCATCTGAGTTAACATCTAGACTGGAACCTGACCAACTTTTTTTTTTTTTTTTTTTTTAATGCGGTACACGGGCCTCTCACTGTTGTGGCCTCTCCCATTGTGGAGCACAGGCTCCGGACGCGCAGGCTCAGCGGCCACGGCTCACGGGCCCAGCCGCTCTGCGGGACATGGGATCTTCCCGGACCAGGGCACGAACTCGCGTCCCCTGCATCGGCAGGCGGACCCTCAACCACTGCGCCACCAGGGAAGCCCTGACCAACTTTTATTGATTCAAATCCTTAACTCATCCAGGCACTGATGAGTGCCCACCTGACAAACTGACATGCATACTTGAATATCTCCCAGGCATCTTAAGCCTAATGAGTCTGAAACTGAAACTGATCTTGCCCATCCCAGTCACCACCACCACATGGACTCCTTATCCCCTGTTTTCTTTGCAGTCAGTGTTCAGTAGAGTTCATAGCTGTCTACCTAACTTATCATGCCAGGAGCCTGGGGCCATCTTTGACACCTCCTTCCTCATTTCTATATCCAGGTCTCTGTCAAGTCCCAGAATCTCCCTCTAAAATACATTTGGATCTATTACTCTCTGTCTCCACTGTCACTTGGAGGGTGAAGCTGTACCATTTTTTGCCCAGACAACTCCAAAAGCCTTCCCTCTGGATTCCCATTCCCTATGCAGCACCTGGAGAGAAAACACAAACCAGATCACGATACCACCACACTGAAACCTCTTCAAAGGCTCCCGATAGCATTAGGATACAATCCCAAATCCTACTGTTGACAAAAACAATCAATAAACAATCTACAGTAGGAATAGAAAAGAGTTTCATTTGAGCCAAACTGAGGACTATAGCCCAGAAGACAGTCTCTCAGATAACTCTGAGGAACTGCTCCAGAGAAGCATGGTTTTCAGTGCAGTTTTATGTCTTGTCAGAACAAAGAACATCACATGAATCATGGATACATTCCTTCAAGTTAAAAAAAAAAAACAAAAACCCAAACAAACCAGATCATCGCGAATGCAGTGAGTTAGTGTGGCCTTGGCCCCTGGGAAGGGAGTCTTATCATCGAATGAGTTCCAGCACTGGTGTCCCAGAAAGGGAGGCATTGAATCTTTATTTTTAACATGGACATTCTTATCTTCTGGTCAATGCAGCCTTTTCTTTAAAAATTAAAGCAGATGTACAATGTATGTTTGATAAGCTACAAACAGGCTATTTTAGCATAAAATTTGAGTTAACTCATGTATAACCCAGTAAGACTTCCCCATACCTCCATACGTGGAAATTTCTTTCATCACTATATATGGCCTGTGAGGCTCCACCAGATCTGACCCCTGCTGACCCTCCACCACCCAGCATTGTCATAGTTTCTCTCACTCACTGGGCTTGAGCCTCCTGACCTCCTCTTTTAGTCTCTGGAATGTACCAGACTCTTTCCCATCCCAGGGGCTTGCACAGGCTGCTTCCCTGCCTGGATTCCTCTGCTCCCTCCCCCCGCCCCCCCCCCCCCCCCCCCCCCCCCCCGCCTATTTAATGGTCACGCCCTACTGATTCTTCTGGTCACTGTTTAATGACACCTTCAATGAGGGCTTCTTTTTTTTAAATATTTATTTATTTATTATTTTTGGCTGTGTTGGGTCTTCGTTTCTGTGCAAGGGCTTTCTCTAGTTGCGGCAAGCGGAGGCCACTCTTCATCGCGGTGCGCGGGCCTCTCACTGTCGCGGCCTCTCTTGTTGCGGAGCACAGGCTCCAGACGCGCAGGCTCAGTAGTTGTGGCTCACGGGCCCAGTTGCTCCGCGGCATGTGGGATCTTCCCAGACCAGACTCAAACCCGGGTCCCTTGCATTAGCAGGCAGATTCTCAACCACTGCGCCACCAGGGAAGCCCTAATGAGGCCTTCTTAACCCCACTCCCAATTTATATTCGGACACTTCATACTGAATATTATATGTGGTGTTTTGTGGCTGGCTTCTTTCACTTAGCATAATGTTTTTAAGGTTCATCACGTTGTAGCATGCATCAGTACTTCATTCCTTTTTATTGTAGATGAATTATTCTGTTGTATGGATACACACATTTTGTTTATCCACTCATCAGCTGGTGGACATTTGGGTTGAGCCCACTTTTTGGCTATTATGAACAATGCTACCAAGAACAAGCATTT
This sequence comes from Pseudorca crassidens, assembly GCF_039906515.1. Classification (NCBI taxonomy): domain Eukaryota; kingdom Metazoa; phylum Chordata; class Mammalia; order Artiodactyla; family Delphinidae; genus Pseudorca; species Pseudorca crassidens. Next base: position 128,157,629 of record NC_090299.1, on the reverse strand, counting down.
GTGTGGACATATGTTTTCATTTCTCTTGGGTATATGCCTAGGGAGTGGAGTTGCCGGCTCATATGCTAATTTCATGTTTAACACTTCGGGGAAGTGACAGCGGCCCCTCTTTATGAGGAAAGGTCTAGGATTTTGCCCAGAGGGTCGCATGCCTGTCAGTGTTTGGTTGTTTTGCAAGGCCCTCATTGTTTACACCCTTCCTGTTCCTGAGTGTCTTTCCCCCTTTTATTTGCCTCTTTTATTTTCTGCTCTGTAGACTCCAGCCCCCCAGCTGATTGTAGCCGGAACCAGGCTTTTCAACGGGTAAAAGTTATTTGTAAAACATTTTGAACTCTCTGGAGGATGGCCATTAAAGTAATAATGTTTATCTGTGGGCTAGCCACTCACAGAGCTGTTTTGTAACGAAAATCTTATTGAGTAGGAGGCTTATTTAACTTGTTTCTGAGGGTTACAGCCCTACAACCTGCCATCCAGAGCCTCAATTACCCTACTCCGAGTTTGAACGTTTTAAAGAATCACTTTGAAGTCGCTTGGTGACATTATTAGTGAACCTATATATGTAAACATATGTTGTGAGCCTGTAAAAATGTATGTAGAGTTCCTGGTGTGTGCCTGGCACATAATAATTGCTTAATAAACTGTTAGCTGCTAATTACTAAAAGTTACTCTAATGAACAATCGGGTTCTTTGAAGTAAGGCTTTCAATCATTTAAAATGTCTTAACATTTTGGGGACACATTTGAGTTGTTTCAGGACACGTGGAATAGTACCCTTGTTCCATCTGCCCTGACAAATTCTCCTTTGATCCCCGCCTTTGATCCCCGCCTCGCGAAAACCAGAGAACCTGGCATTCGTTGTCAGGTGGTTATACTTAGCATAATAAAGATCGACTCTACCTACCCAGGCAAATTTAATTTGCTGAATACAACAGAACCCTTCCGTGGTTTAGATACCTTCTCCCCTCCCCCCAAGTCGTTCAGTGTGGATACACAGAAGAGTATGCTGCCCGGCCCATAAGAAAATGCACCCTACCCTTAAAAAGCTTTCAATCTAAAGCGGAGATTTACACGCATTTTACTTTAGATGGGGATCGAGAGTGGGGAAGAAAGAGCCATGAATGCGAGTCCATTCACAGCTCAGGGTCCGTCCCGGTTCCATGAGATAGTTGTCCATCGTTTCCCCTAGCAAGCCAGAGCTGAGTTAAGTCGCCCGGCTGCGGGGATTTACAGATGCTCTGAAGACGCCCCTTCCTGGGCCCGGTCAAGTTCCCCGCTTCGGGGAGCCGACAGTGAGTCACCCCGAAGAAGGTCGCTAAGAAAAGGGGAGGCGCCCGCGCCCGGAGGAGAGCCGCGGGGCGAAATTCTAGATCGAGGAAGCCTCGGAAGGAAGAGGAGGGGCCACTGCGCGTGGGAAGAGAAGAGGCGTCTGGGGGGAGGAAGGGAGGGAAGGGAGAGAAGGAAGGAGGAAGGCGGAGGAAAGAGAAGGGGGCGAGCGGCTAGCGCGGGAGGGGGCTGGGCGGGAGGCGCCGGGGCGGGGCGGGCTCGCGCCTCCGGGAGGGCGTGCGGCGCGGGGGCCGGGCGGGGCGGGGCCGCGGCGCCCGAGTTTAGGCGGGGGCTGCCGGGATCGGAGCTCCGCCGGGATCTGAGCGCCGCATTCTCGCTCGCCTCGGCGTCGCTGCTCAGCGCGGCCGGGCTCACCTCCGCAGGGCATGTCTGCGCTGCTCTCGCCGCGCGCCTGGGACTGCTAGCTTCTCCGGCGCTTCCTGCGCGCGGGGCCCCGCACCTGGTACCGAAGCCCGGCTCGCGCTGTGCTCGCGGACCGCCGCCGTCATGGGGCTGCAGCCCCTGGAGTTCAGCGACTGCTACCTCGATAGCCCGTGGTTCCGGGAGAGGATCCGCGCCCACGAAGCGGAGCTGGAGAGGACCAACAAGTTCATCAAAGAGCTCATCAAGGACGGCAAGAACCTCATCGCGGCGACCAAAAGTAAGTGGGGGCGCGGGCGGGCTGCGGCGTGGCGAGGCCGGGAGGAGCCTCTCCCGGAGGGAGACCGACCGTCCGGTGCCCGGGGCCGGCAGCCGGAGGATTTGGAGATTGATCCGGGACCCGGAGGCCCCGGGGTCGTTCCTCCGCGGCTCCCCGAGCAGCCAGGGGCGAGTCCCCTTTCCCGTCCCTGCCCTGCGCGGCGGCCGGAGTCGGGAGCCGTGCGTGCGAGCGCGCCGCCCGCCAGCCCCGCTGCTCCGACCCGGCTCCTTGTGTTCCCCGCTGGACCCCCCCGGGGCAGGTTCTTTTACCCCCTAGAGCTTATCAGTGTCTCTCCCGAAACAGACACATAAGTTTCACGGGTCTTGTCAAGTTCTTTTGAGAGATCACGAGACTGGGAATTCTTTGAAAACCTGCTGGGTGTTGAATTGTTCAGAAGGCCCTTAAGCCGTACGCTTTCCGTGTCATTTTCGGATCACCTGCGACAGTCTCGTCCCGGGTCCCTTACTGTGCTCAACCCGAAAGTCCACCTGGCGTTGTGCTGCCTTCCGCACATTCCTTTCCTCCTCCTGCGCCGAGGACGGTTCAAAGATTGGGGCTTGTGAGGCTGTGCAGACAGCCTGCCCTCCGGCCCGAGCGAGCACTGCCTGCAAAGAGGGAATTTCACCCCGGTCAAGCTTAATGCTTTCCTCCCCTCTCTTCCTCCATCTTTTAACTCGGAAGTGGCCACACAGGAGAACACAATTAATTAGTTGATTATCTGAAGAGTCTTTCTAGGAGGGAGGGGGCCTGAAATTCGTGTTGAAACACTGAGTTGGCTGGAAATGGGGAGACATTAGCTTGAGTGAGGAGCTGCGCAGCCTGACCACACCTGTAACCCATAGCCGGTTCTGAGGAAGCCTGTGAGTGCTCCCTTTTCCCAATTAAAAAGACCTATCCGTATAGCAGACTGGGAAAAATGCCCCGTGTCATCCCTCCCCCGCTTTTGCATTAAGGAAGATGAAAACATACTGAGCAGACTGTCTCAGGTACCCAGCCCAGTGCCTATTTGTTGAATGAATGAGTTGAAAGAAATACGTCTTCATGGGTAGAATTCAGTGAGCCAGCTCTGTAATTTTGGAAGCACGTCCCACGACTTCTCTGGATGTTGTCCGTGGTTTCTTTTGCCTCTGTGACCTCTTTGGTGTTGCAAAACGAGGACTGGGAATCACTTTGTTTGGGACATGTGATAGGTGGGCATATTTGGTTGGTGGCTCTCCAGTGCCTTGGCATTGGGTATGTGTGTTGGGATGGAGGTGGGGAGGGGCTGTAAATATGTAGGAGTGGAGAAAGGAGGAGGAGAGAAGGGTATGCGGTGCCTGTGTGTGTGTGTGTGTGTGCGCGCGCGAACGTGCATGCACATGCGTGTGGGTATGTGTGTGTAGTGAACATCTCCCTCTGTAGTTTAGTCTTAACTAGCGTCACTAGGTAGGGGAGTGCCCCTTCTCTCTTACTGGCTGTAGCAGCTCCCTCTGGGACATGGGGCATGAGGAGGGAGGCTTTGGTGTGGAGAGAGGTAGATGGCAAAGCCAGTTTGGCCACTGGTAGAAAGCTATTTATGTGACTGCATATTCGCTCTTCTGCCAACAGGACACATGCCCGGTGTTCCAGCAGCAGCTAGTGCATCTGGGGGGCCAGCTGTCAGCCTTCCCCTCCAGAATGTAGACTTTCTTGAGTTTACGAATTGGCTCCTTACTCCTTTTGATTCTTGTCCTTTACCATAGGAAACATAATTTATGCTCAAAGAAAATATCTTTTCTCATTGTGTGTAATTACCTTAAATTCTTTTCCAGAGGAGGATAGAGATACAGCTTTAGCTCACACGCTTGTGGCAAGTTAGGGGGACCTGGCCTTTGCCCAGCTTGCCCCGTACGTAAAGTTGACGTCCAGCTCCTATCAAGACTAAGAGCCCTGGACGTAAGTCAGGACACCTGGGTGTAATTAGCCTTCACTGTTAGAGCCTGGCTACAGGACAATTGGGCAGGTCATTTTTGTGTTCAGTTTTTCTTGTCCTACTTCTCAGAGGCATCAGTAAGATTCTGCAGTGTTTGGAAATGGCGTGATTAGGTCATTTGAAATTGCAGTCTAGGTCAGTCGTTGGCCTAACCAGTCGAGCTTTTCTATAACAGATGAGAAAAGCTCAAGAGGTCGAGGCAGGACCTGAGACCGAGGGGGAGCTACAGAAAGGAACAATCAGCTAGGTCAGACTGATTATATTTTCAGATGTTTTGTGCTTTGTTTTGCAAAAACGGCGTTTTGCGCATTTTCAGAATCTGCGTGTTTAAGTGATTTCTGCTTTTAATTGCCCTGTAAGATGCCTCCTCCATGCGCTAAATACATGTTGGATTTATATAACTTTGATGTCTTGATGCTTTAGTTTTTTTTTTAAATTTCTTAGTCGTTGGGGAATGCGTAATCTCTGAAAATTATGAAAACATCCCTGCTACATTTCTAAATACACAACTGACGACCATATTGTTACTTCCGTGTAGAATGTCTTGATGCTTTGACTAATCCGCAGATATTTAAAGAAGTTGGAGGTGACTTCTGTGGGACCTGAAAGTTTATTGCTGAGTTCAATTATGTAGCGATCAGCAAATATTTAGCATCTACAGTTTGTTAAATATTGGGCTTGAGACACAAAGAGGAAAGAAGTTAGAGGCCCTTGTCCTTGAGGTTATTGTCCTATAGTTGAATTCAGTTCAATCTAGGAACATGTTTGAACTGCTGCATGCATTGTGCTAAGTTCTTGAAGAAGTGAAGGATACACAGACACACATATTAAAAGATTCAGAAGATTCAGTGGCAAGGTTTCTAACTTTGACAGAAACAAGAGTATGTTGTAGGTTAGAGTGGAAGTTTGGGGACTCATTGGTGTTTTAAGGAAGGGATAGAACCTTGTAGAACCCTGTCAGATTGGAAACAGCTGAGAAGAAACCAGCGGGCCCCCCGCCCTCCCGCCACCGTGTCTGAAGAGGATGAGAAGACCAGTTTGGCTGGAATGGTGATGATTTCATTTGGGGGAGTAGAATGAGATTCATGGAAAGGTCAGTTTCAGATTGTGGAAGCCATAAAAGTGGGCTTGGAATTCGGGCTTTATCCTGTGGAGAATCACTGACATAATGGGAAAGAGATGGTTTAGAGGCTGTGTATGGTATCTGTCTGTGTGTCAGGTGATTTTTGGAGATAGCAGTGGGGCTGGGGAGGGGCTGCGGAGCGCAGAGTCTGGGACCACTGATTTATGTGGTGGATTTGGAGATCATTCACTCAGTTCAGTGGAGTCTTTGTTTAAATGGTTTTATTAGCCCTTTTTCTTTTTTCACTCCTTTCCTAGAATAATCAGTGTCTTCTTTCAATACAGTTTAAACTTTTGTGAGCCTTTCATAGGATGTCTATGTAGTTGCAGATGCTTATGATTCGTAGAAATGCATAGTCTGTTTACCAGAAACAGCAATAAGCTATATATACTTTTCTCATACATTTTACAATTAGGTGTTCTTTTTCTTTTTTAATTTATTTAATTTATTTTAATTTTTGGCTGCATTGAGTCTTCGTTGCTGCACGTGGGCTTTCTCTAGTTGCAGAGAGTGGGGGCTACTCTTCATTGCAGTGCTTGGGCTTCATTGCGGTGGCTTCTTTTGTTGCAGAGCACGGGCTCTAGGCGCATGAGCTTCAGTAGTTGTGGCCCGTGGGCTCTAGAGCTGGCGGCTCAGTAGTTGTGGCTTAGTTGCTCTGCGGCATGTGGGATCTTCCCGGACCAGGGCTCGAACCCGTGTCCCCTGCATCGGCAGGCGGACTCTCAACCACTGCGCCACCAGGGAAGCCCCCAAAATGTTTTTAAAACACAAGTGTGAAGCGGTTGTGTAGGCTTTATTGTTTGCCCAGCTAATATTTTTTTCTGACAATCCAAATTTTGTTCAGGTGTCTACACTCTTTCCCAAGTGACTCATGGAAAGGTGATTAGGTATAATTCTGATTAGTCTGACTCAGTCGTTCTCAGTCCTGAGCATGGCTGACCGTTAGAATCACCTGGGGAGCTGTAAAAACCACGCAGTTGGGATTGAGAAACACTGAACTCTAGCAACTCAGCAGGGTAAACCTATTTTCTGGGCTGGTCATTGGATAAATGAGGATGTATCTCAGTTCTGACCAGTGAGACATGATAGGAAGTCTGCTGGAGACTTTGGGAAAGGTTTTCTTTTGTGTGAGAGGAGACTTGTAAAAAGGGTTCTAGACTCTTCTGTGATGTCTGGTTGTGTTGCCTGGAGCTGCTCCTGCCATCTTGGGACGGTGAGTGGAGCTCAAGGTAAGGACCATTGGAGCAGAGAGGTAACTGAATCTGGGTTTTCGATGCGGTCATGGAAGCCACAGATGGTTCTGTGCCTGAAGCCTACCTCTGCATAGCTTGTTAAATGACATAAGCCAGTTTGAGTTGGGTTTTCTGCTACTTTACACCCTAATTTTGTGGGGTTGTTTTGACTGCACCACGCGGCTTGTGGGGTCTTAGTTCCCCCACCAGGGATTGAACCCGGGTCCTCGGCAGTGAAAGCGCAGAGTCCTAACCACTGGACTTCCAGGGAATTTCCAACACCCTAATTTTGATGGAGAGATATAATTGTAAATTTTGGGCTGATGTTTCGGTTAAGTGGAATTTAGAGAGGCATGGAAGTGAAATGATATTTAAATTACAAATATAATTTTACCCCAGATGGACAAGAAGACTCATCAATATTCTTTGCCCCAAAGAAATTACTGTGGACCCCCTACATTTCAGGGCATCACTTGGGGGTAAGTCTTCAGCTCTCACTTGGGGTCTTACTAATGGGCTGGTCTCTAAAGCTAATGTAGATTTGCTGTGAAAAGATTTCCCATCTGGCTGGAACTGGGCTGTGGACCCAGAAGGGCTCTAAAAGCTTTCATTGCTTTACTCTCTGCAGGTGGTCCTTGTCTCCATTTAGAGTAGTTCCAATTGAGGGCCCTCCACCAGCCGACCCTGTCTGTATGGAACGTTTGCTGGGTCTGTGAGTCATCTGCTGTTGTGAGTTTTCCTGCCACATTGCCTTTTCCCTGCCCTCCCATCTACCGGGGTTCCTTTGACCACCTCCTCTTCACTCTGTTTTTGAGGCGGGGGGACCAGAAGCATTGTGGACTTCTGGAAGAGGGAGAAGGCCCAGGAGGAGGGCATTTTTGTGTTTTAACGTTTAACGTGGCTGATGAGACAGTGTAGTAGAGAAGATTAAGAGCGTGCTAAGGCGCTGCCTTTCATTCACGCTGGAAACCTCAGTCACGTTGCTTAGCTTTTCTGTATCTGTGTTGTCCAACAGAAAATGGAGATAATGATACTGTCCGCCCTGTAGGGTTGCCAGTTGGGTTGAATGAGTTCATACGTGTAAAGCATTTCAAATACGCCCTCAAACGTGAGCAGTCATGATGTTCTAAATTGCAGGTATATGTTTTAATATGCAGGCCCTTTTCTTGCCTGAAAGAGGGTTGCTCTGGCCCAGCGGCTAGCGTCTAACTTTTTAGCACTCATTACCCCTAAGAATGTATTTGTCCAAATCATCGTGACCAGTGACCAAGAAGAAAGACAAAGTGGTCAAAGTCTGGTAAGGCTTCGAAAGTTTAAATGTAGCTCAGTATGCTGGAAAATCTGGCAGGTAAGTGGATGAATCAAAGCTAAGTGGTATCTTGGGAAAATACGTCCCAGGATTTGTTTCTGAGTCACAAAGATCTGAGGATGATGTGGAAGGTGTCACTAAGAATGTTGGAAATCTAGCCCAGCCGTCTGCAGCTGAGACTTGAACAGGCCTCTCATTCAGGGGATTGCTAAGAAAGCCAAAGAAGGCGGGGAGAGCTCTGACCAAGGAACTGGGATGACATCGTCAGAGGCTGGAACCTGCAGATACTTAAAATTGCAGTGATGCCTTTAGAAGGTATTCACTTTAGTGTTTAACTTGCAGGAGACCCTAACAACCTACTGGACAGTGCTTGTATTTGCTGTGGGAAATCTACCAGGAGAAACACAAGGCAGCCAGAGACCGCCCAAAAGAGTTGTTACGTAATCCTCCTATTTTCTGCAAAACGATACTCAGAGTCTCCTGGACAGATTCCCAAAGAAGCTGTTTTGAATTCTGACTCCAATAGCTATTTATCACCTTATGATTTTGTGTTTATTGGGGAGGCAAGAATTATGAAGGAGGTAAAAATATTGGGTAGTCAGCTAGGTTACCGTAAGTCATGCTTAAGGTGATTGCTAACTGTATGTGGCAGTGAATAGGTCAAGTGTTTACATCTGACCATAGTTAGTAACATCTGGTGTCTTTTCTCACTTTTTAAAAGTTTGATGTTAGAAACGTAGCTATGAACACATTGCTTTATGGGATTCAGTATGGTCTTGCATTGCCTTTGATTCTACATCTTGTTTAGAGAAAACTCATTTAGTCAGGTTGGCTTTCCTTCAGGATTTGTAGGAGAGTGGTTAGAAATTTGTAGATAATAATTCTGATTAAGGGTGTCTTGGATGTTTTACTAGGTTACTTTTTAAAAAAATATTTTATTTCCTTCGTGGCACAGATCAGTATTTTATTTTATTTTAAAATTTTATTTGTTTTGGCTGTGTTGGGTCTTCGTTGCTGCACGGGAGCTTTCTTTAGTTGCAGCGAGCGGGGGCTGCTCTTTGTTGTGGTGCACGGGCTTCTCACTGCGGTGGCTTCTCTTGTTGTGGGCTCTAGGTGTGCGGGCTTCAATAGTTGTGGTGCACAGGCTAAGTAGTTGTGGCACGTGGGCTCAGTAGTTGTGGCTCGCAGGCTCTAGAGTGCAGGCTCAGTAGTTGTGGTGCACGGGCTTAGTTGCTCTGCGGCATGTGGGATCTTCCTGGACCAGGGATCAAACCAATGTCCCCTGCACTGGCAGGCGGATTCTTAACCACTGCGCCACCAGGGAAGTCCCTACTAGGTTACTTTTTTTTTTTTTTTTTGCGGTACGCGGGCCTCTCACTGTTGGGGCCTCTCCTGTTGCGGAGCACAGGCTCTGGATGCGCAGGCTCAGCGGCCATGGCTCACGGGCCCAGCCACTCCGCAGCATGTGGGATCTTCCTGGACGGGGGCACGAACCCATGTCCCCTGCATCGGCAGGCGGACTCTCAACCACTGCGCCACCAGGGAAGCCCTAGGTTACTTTTAATGGAATTACATTTCAGAGACAAATAGGCAATCACAAACTACAATCGAAAAATGTTATTTAAAATGTATATGTTAATGATTTTAATAATAGCTGACTTTTATTTATTTTTATTTTAAATAAATTATTTATTTACTTTTGGCTGTGTTGGTTCTTCGTTGCTGTGCTCAGGCTTTCTTTAGTTGTGGAGAGTGGGGGCTACTCTTCGTTGCGGTGGGCGGGCTTCTCATTGTGGTGGCTTCTCTTATTGCAGAGCACGGGCTCTAGGCGCACGGGCTCAGTAGTTGTGGCTCACGGGCTTAGTTGCTCTGTGGCATGTGGGATCTTCCCGGACCAGGGCTCGAACCTGTGTCCCCTGCATTGGCAGGTGGATTCTTAACCACTGCGCCACCAAGAAAGTCCCAGCTAACTTTTATTAAGCATTTACAGTTTGCTTTACTTCGTGGTAAATTCTATTATTTAATGTGAAGACTTCCTTATTGAGGTATGTTGTTATTTACCCCATGTTACAGATTTGGAAACTGAATTTAGAGAGGTTAGCAGCTTGTTCCAGTCACACAGTTTGTCAGTGGTGGAGCTGGAACGAAAACCCACATTTGTCTGACTGCAAAACCCTTAACCACAACAGTAAGCTGTCCCTGTAAAGAGATGTAAGTGCGTTCTTCTGTTAGGGGATGTTATTACGATAAATCCTGGTTATCTGGCAAGTGTGTACATTTCACAGTCTGGTTAGGAGACTATTCTTGTTAGCTAAGCCCAAGGACCATGATTTAAAATTTAAGGCCACCTGGGATGGTTACTGTAAATAAAACTGATTATTAATTTGTGCAGTAAGTGTAGATATTCAGAGATTGGATTGATTTAGGATGAATTACTAGATGCAGACGTCCACTCAAAAAAGTATGATTTCCTTCCTTCAGTCTCTCTCCCTGTCTCTCTCTTTTTTTTTTTCTTTTTTAGTTCCCCAACCACAGATGAAACCATGCTCCCTGCAGTGGAAGCATGGAGTCTTAACTGCTGGACCGCCAGGGAAGTCCCCTCTCTTCCTGTCTCTTAATCTTCATCTCTCCCCCTCTCTTAGTGTCTCTTTTACTCTCCATCCCTCATCCCACCCTTTAGAAGAGTACATTTTAATTTTGTTTTCGTAATTTCGTATTAGGCTTTTTCCTCTACAGAAAATTTGAGTTGTTTTAGAACTATAAACCAATACAAAGAATCTCATAATCATCTCTGTATTTGCCTCTCAGCTTAGAAATAAAAGCTTCCTGTCTGCCTCTTCCCAATGGCACCCTTTCTAATAGAGAACCTGTTCTTTCCCCCAAGAGGTGCAACTGTCTCAAATCTGGTGTATATTATTCCCAGACATTTTAATACATCTGTACACATTCCTGAATAATAGTATGTTTTGCATGGTTTTAGACTTTAATGAATTCATATACTATTTGTTTTTCTGCAGTTTCTTTTCTTCCCTCAAGATACTTGTGAGATTTATCCATGTGGACACATGTAGCTCAATTTCATTGAGTTCAACCTCTTTTTCCTACAAGTGGCATTTGAAAAGACTTGGTTGATTGATGGTATGTAGATGTTATATAAAGAACTTAAGATGTTTTATGATGTACCTTATTTCCATGCATTTTTGGATTGTGAAACAATATACTTAGAGAATTTATTCAATATAAAAGCCTTATAATTAATTTTATAAACTTTAAAACACTAGCTTTGACAACAATCTATAGATAACAAATCCATAAATTTTAAAGACATTTAATAAAAGTTCTGTTTGATATTTAACGTTATCAGCTTGGCATGGGTAATCAGAGCAAACGAGTTTAACTTTCAGGATTGGAAGAAATAAGTGGTCTGAGTCACAAAAAATCTTCAAGGGCCTTTTTGCCTCATTGAAATGAGATTTCCAGTGTTAGCGTATAGAGAAGAAGATGATATCTTCATAGATACAGTGCTAGTGAAGCACTCTGGAAGCCGTCAGTCTAGATAGGTCAGATGAGCATGCTTTTAGGCAGGGATTGGTTGGTATTTTGTGATAGGCTTCTATGCAAACAGCCTGTTGATTTAATTACCCTAATGTAGGAACATAATTTATAGACTTGCCAAGGGGATGCTTTTGTAATGAGAAAGCCTTGACACCCTTCTGTTTAAACAAACAGGCAGGCACACTGAAAAACCCCTGACGCTTTACATTCGAAGGGCAGGCATCTCTCTAAGGCCCAAGATCTGCTGGGACCACTGCTGGATGCTAGGCCTGCCTCCCTGGTCAGACCAGAATTCCCTCCCTGTGTTTCCTGAGGAAGCTGTTAATCCTATGCCACTAGATATTTCAACGGGGAGTATGGGTTCTTCTTCGTTGCCCGGTTCACCGCAGGCACTGTCTGCCCTTGGGTCCCGAGGTCCCATCATCGTCTGGTAGTGAGTCACGATGAGGTGTGTGGCTGAAGGAAAAATCAGTTTGGCTGGGAGATGTCACCTCTGGTCTGAATGCTGGATATATTTAAGACTCTCTTAAAAAAATTTTTTTTTTTTTTTTTAATCTCTGACTATAAAGTTAGCTGCTTCACTTATTAGGTGACCTTGGGCAAGTTACTGAAACCGTCAGTGGCTAATTTTCTGTTTCTTTGTTAGTAAAATGGAGATACTAAGAACTCTGTCTCAAGGGGTAGTGGTATTTAATTCTCATGTTACTTACTAGAAGATCTTAGAACTCTCCCTGGCCCATGGTAGGTGCTGTAATTATCATCATCACCACCACCACCATCATCGTTGTCGGAAGAGCACTGTCCTGGCTTCCTTTGGTTGAATTTGGGTACAGCTGTGGCTTTACCCGTAGTGACAGTAGGAGTAATCTGTGAACGTGTTCTTGCCTCTCTTTGAAGCGAACCATATTTTGAAGTGCAGGGATGGTGTAGGCCTCTCATTTATTAAACAGGAGAAACCATCTGTAGAAATCCAGCATATTACTGAAGATCTTTGCTTGAAAGTTTTGGAAACAAAGCCAAAAAAAGTACAAGGGAGCAGAGTGTCGTTGACGTGTTGTTACTTGTATTTGAGAATCTGGTAGATAGTACTTCTGTCACTGTGATGGATAGTTTTGTTTTTCTTTTGTGAAGTGCAGGTCAAAGGCAGCACAGCCAAAATATTAAAGATCATGGTCTTTGCAGTTACATCTACTTCCTGTGTGACCTTGGGCAACTTGCTTCACTTCTTTGTGCCTTAATTTCCTTGTCTGTGAAATGTGGATAGTAATTTTATCTCCCTGAATGTTGCTAAGATTAAATTAGTTATTTGTAAAGCACTTAAGAAAACAGCCTGATCCATAGTGAGCCCTATATGTGTTTGTTAAGTCTTGGAAAAAAATTTGTAAAAATCTGTTTACTATATAGTCTTCACTGTGATAATCTCCTGTACGACAGTGGGGGAGAGGTGTCATCCCAAGTCATTGAACTCGACCTATTGTTGAGTTGCTAGAGGATTAGCAGTGAAAAGAGACCTTTTATATCTCCGTGCAGAAGTTAGAGTTCTAATGGGGAGAGACAGATTAATTAAGCACTGTCATTCACACCCCTGAGTGAGAATGGAGAATGGGATGCTATGGCCGTAGTTAACAGGACTAATTAGTTGAGGGGGGTCAAGGACAACTTCAAGAAATTGGTAACTTCTGTGGGACTTCCCTGGCCGTCCAGTGGTTAAGACTCCGGGTTTCCAGTGCAGGGGGCGCGAATGCGATCCCTGATCAGGGAGCTAAGATCCTGCGTACCGCGGCATGGCCAAAAAAAAAAATCTGAGACCAGAAGGAAGGCTAGGAGCTCTCCGCGCTGAGGGTAAAGATGCCCCGAGCACAGTGAAATGCACGCGGGAGGCTGTGGAGACCAGAGCCAGAACATGTGTGGTTGCAGGAGCTGCACAGATGGGTCTGGGCGGGAAGAGGGGGCTCCAGAGCGAGCAGGCGCAGTGTTGGGAAGCCCTGGTGAGGCCCACCTCAGGGTCAGGGACTTCAGAATTTATTCAAAGCACAGTGGGAAGCCATGGCGACATTTTGAGCAGGGGGTTGGCATCATGTGGGTCACATTTGAGAAAGGCTTCCCAGACTGTGGTTGGGAGAATGGATTTGAGGACAGCAGGCCTGGAGGGTGGGTCCTCACTGACCCAGGCCACAGACTTGGGTGGAAAAGGCAGATTCTCCAGGAGTCAGGATTCAGAGGCTGCGGGCTTTGGTGGGTGCTTGGGTGTAGGGGCCGAGGAAGGAGGTGTCCAAGACGATTCCTGGGTTCCTGGCCTGGGCGGAGAGCGCTGGGCGCTGAGGTAGTCCAGCCAGAGGAACGGGTTTCATGGGAGTGAAGATGTGTTTTTGGTTTGGCCTGTGTGGAGGCGGAGGTGCTTCTGGGCTACCCAGTGGATGTGTTCGGCAGTTTGTTTCTTTTACGAGTGGGTACTGCACAACAGGGAACAGAGCTGAGGATTCTGGAGACAGAGCACAGAGATAGGAAATGACACCAGGCAGCTGGGTAGCAAACCAGCTGGAGAGAAAATGTAGAGGAAGAGGCAGGGTGGCTCAGCGCAGATCTTGGAGAGCAGAACTTTTAAGGGATGGGTAGAAGAAGAGGTTGATAAAGAGATTTGACAGCGGTAGCCATTGAGAGGGAGGGAGGGAGGGGGTGGGAAAGCCCCGAGAGGGTTTCACAAGTTAAGGAGAAAGGTTGTTTCAGAAAGTAGGAGGGAGCAGACAAGGTCATGCTACAGAGAAGTCAGGTCCCAGGAGTCCAGATGACACTGCGTTAGCAAGACAGTGTCATTGGCACTCCTATATATAAAATAGGTTACTAATAAGTACTGTATAGCACGGGGAACTCTACTCAATACTCTGTAATGGCCTATATGGGAAAAGAAGAAAAAGAAAGAGTGGATATATGTATATGTATAACTGATTCACTTTGCTGTACAGCAGAAACTAACACAACGTTGTAAGTCAACTGTATGCCAATAAAAATTAAAACAAAACGAAACAACAACAAAAAGACAGTGTCATGGGTAATGAGTGGGAGATGAGTTTGTGGCACGGCAGGGATGGGAGCCTGATGGCACAGGGTGGCGAAGAGGGTGCCTGGAAAATACATGAGCCTGTGGTGCAGGCATTTCTCCCAAGCTGTTGGCTAATTGGTGAGATTTGAACACGCCGATTTAAGTGTCCGACAGAGAGGAAGAGGTGGAAGATTCAGGGGATATTCTAGCATACACAGGGCTTCTGAATAGCATAGAAGGTGGGATTCAGATTCCAGGTGGCGGGGGGCAAGACACATCTACTTCAGTAACTGAAGGGGTGGAAAGGATGGGTGCACACCCGGGTCCATTTGTAGCTTTGTGTCAGGACATTGAGGAAATGAGGAACCGATGGATTTATTTCGTCTGTGAGGTAGACAGCAAGGTGGTTTTCAGTAATGAATTCTGTTTTAATTTCTCCCTTACCACATTCTTTTTCCGCTTAATAAGTAATACATGACTTGTAAAAGTTTTGTCTGTTTGAATCGGGTGGGATGGAATATAGATGTTGAAAGAGAAGAAGTGGTGAGAGGTGAGTGGGGAGAAAAAGTAGGAATAAAATGTCTGGAAAAACAGACTTGGGACTTCCGTGGTGGTCCAGCGGTTAAGACTCCACGCTTCCACTGCAGGGGGCGCAGGTTCGATCCCTGGTCGGGGAACTAGGATCCCGCATGCTGCATGGCATGCCCCCCCGTAAAAAAAAAAACAAACCAAAAAAACAAAAAGCAGTCCTCAAGACACCAAGACGTGCGTCTATTTCAGAGTTTGTTCTGCTGGCACTGCAGGTCGAATACTTTATTCAAACAATCTTTAATCTTGGTTTTTTAAAAAAAATACTCAGTGAGGATGGCTTTTTTTCTTTTTCACTGAGGGACCCTGCTGATGTTTCGGTTTGCTCTCAGTGGAATTGTGCTTGTTCTCTTTGGATGTTTGTAAAGAAGAAGTTTCTCTTGGCAACATCGGAGAAGAGATCCCAGGACTTCAGGTTCAGAAGAGAACCTATAAGAGTTAAAGGCGTAGCCATTATCAGTGATCTAAACCAGAGGTCCCCAGCCTTTTTGGCACCAGGGACCGGTTTCGTGGAAGACAGTTTTTCCACGACGGGGGCGGGGATGGTTTTGGGATGACTGAAGCACATTACAATTATTGTGCGCTTTCTTTCTATTATTGTATTGTAATATATAATGAAATAATTATACGACTCACCATAATGCCAACAGGAGGCGGAGCTCGGGCGATAATGCGAGCGATGGGGAGCGGCTGTAAATACAGATGAAGCTTCACTCGCTTGCCCGCCGCTCACTTCTTGCTGTGTGGCCCGGTTCCTAACAGGCCACAGACCGGTACTGGTCCATGGTCCAAGGGTTGGGGACCCCTGCACTAAACATATAATATCTTTTCTTCCTCTTTTCTAGCTAACTACTTAGTTAGGTTCCAACTAGTTTAAGAAACAATTCATGGCCGTCCTCTTCCCTCTGGCTCCGGATGCACTGGCTGTGAGCACGCGGCACCTTCAAGGACGGGAAGCATGCAGACTTTCAAGTTCTTCACTGGGAGAGAGATTCTAGGACTTAGCAGAGGAGTTCATAGCCTGTGTCGCTACAGCTAGAGTTGGTGGCCTGTTCTTGTGGAAAGCAATAGGACAGGGTTCAGATTAATTCTGGTTTTTTTTTTTTTTTGACAGTTCAGAT
Organism: Pseudorca crassidens; assembly: GCF_039906515.1. Lineage (NCBI taxonomy): Eukaryota > Metazoa > Chordata > Mammalia > Artiodactyla > Delphinidae > Pseudorca > Pseudorca crassidens. Next base: position 128,141,688 of record NC_090299.1, on the reverse strand, counting down.
TTTGGCATAAGACATCCTGCATATCCTCATGCATTGCCTTCAGTTGCAAGTGAGAGAAACCCAACTAAAACTAGTTGAAGCAAAAAAGAGACTTTCTGGCTTGCATGAGTGAAGTCTTGGGAGTGGGGTTTCTTTGGCTACACTGGCATCCAAGGGTTCAAGCGATGTCATCAGGTCTCTCTTTTTGCATCGCTAGCGTTTCCTGCAATTGGCTTGACCCCGATGGGCACTCTTTCCACAGTGGCGATAGCTTAAGTTTACTTACATCTTTCTCATTGCTCTGGGGATTCCAGAGAACAGTGACTCCTTTTCCTTAGAGCAGTTGTTCTCAATCAGATGGTTTTGTGATGTCCTGGAGACATTTTTGGTTGTCATAATTGGGAGGTGCTGCTGGCATCTAGTGGGTAGAGGCCAACGTTGCCATGTGCCTGAACACCCTACGATGCACAGGGCCAGACACCGCACCCCACCCCCCACCCCGCAACCTCCCAAGAACGATCTAGCTCAGAGCTAATTGCACTAAGGCTGAGAAACCCTGCCTTAGACATAGAAACACCACATCGTTTATATCAGAATACTTTGGGGGGTAAAATTACGCTGGGACCACAGGCATAAACTGGTCTTGTCCTGGGTGAACAAGAACAGGTGGCTGCCCTCTCTGAAGGCCCATCAGTCCTGGGTCACTTGTTCAGCCTGGACCCATCACTGAGTGTGGCAGATGGGATGCCTTGGCCAGCCTGAATTGCATGCTTACCACGGGGGAGAAGCAGGTGACAAGTGATGTCTGCCTCACCGGAACGCCAAGGGTCCCAACAAGGGATGTGCAGAACATAGAATAAAGCTGTCTAGCGTGCAAGAGAAGGTGCATTTTTTTTTTGAAGCTTCCTCTAAGTTCTTTTTTAAAAAAATAGTTATTATTTATTTGTTTTTATTGTAGTTTTACAATGTTGTGTTTGTTTCAGGTGTACAGCAAAGTGTTTCAGTTATACATATATATCTTTTTTCTTTTTTTTCTTTTTATTGGAGTACAGTTGATTTACAATGTTGTATTTGTTTTTTTCGATTCTTTTCCCTTATAGGTTATTACAAAATACTGAGTATAGTTCCCTGTGCTACACAGTAGGTCCTTGTTGGGAACACGGATTTCGGAAAGCAGCTTTACTAGACACTGTTTTTGTCCGGGCCTAGGGGCCACGTGTGGCAAAGGACTCTGTGAGATTAGCGAGTCAAGATAAGGAAGCCTTCTCTTTTTTCCTGTTGTTCGGTTGATTCATTTTAACCAAAATAGAGAAGGAGGGGAGAGGTGAGAGGGTGGAAGGGAAGACTCTGGTCTGCGCAGCTCGTCTGGATACAACATCGAGGTTGTTGATTCACTGCAGTGCTTAGTGTCTGTGCCGTCCAGTATTTAACCTCTGAGCTATGGAGTAGCTCAGACGCTTGTGATCATTGTGGAAAAAGCTGGAAGTAGTTAACGTTTATAACATCTTAACTTGTTAGAGTTCAAGAAAATGTTTTAAAAACGAAATAGTGATTTTATGGCTTCATTTAGATTTCTGACACAGTGTTCCTGTTTAATTTTGGAGAAATATTGTTAAGAAAAACTGATCCTTGTGAGTGTAATTCATCTGGCAGAGTGGATTGAGTAATTTTACGTTCTTTTTCCTTTTAAACAAACAACATATTTGAACAGAAATGAGAGCAGATTTTAAAAATTTCTAATTTTCTATATTCCTGGCTTGATTTTAAGTTTGAAATCAATTGAGAAATCCTATAAGCACCTAGAAGAGTTGTCCAAATAAGTTTATTTTCTTCTGAAATTGTATGATAGTCCCTGGAAATGCTTTCCTTGTCTCTGTTTTATTGTGTATGCTGGATAGTATCAAAAGCAAGGATTCAAAAGTAGGTAAGTGACCTGTTTGGACTGTTTTCTTTTCATTCATACTGTAGGGGAATTGAGATGGTTAAATTAAATACTTATGATGTGAGCTCTGAAATCTTTTAGAATTGACTGCTAGGTCTTAATTGATATTGTCTAAAAGGCTTGCAAATTAACCTGGTAATGAGCAGTCCTATGTCCAGAAACCGGATGTATCACTTAACCACAGCTAAGTTTTTTTGTTGCTGTTGCTATACGATGGTTCAGTGCCTTTTGGCAGTGTCTACAGGGTGTCTGTAGGACTGATTTATCTTGACAGTCATCGGACCAAAAAGGTTTTAAAAAGTGCTTCTTTGTCCAGAGAACAAAGAGGCAACTTTAGTAAAGACCTTCACGTTTTGTGACTTCGAAGCTTTCATTTCCCAAAGCTTTAAAGCTGAAAGTAGAGCTTTGAGTAAACACACTTCCTCAGTTTAATGTCTGCAGCGAGAGCACAGCAGAAGAGTGGAGAGGGAGTCGGGTCCATGGTGGCAGCTGGTGCATCAGTGAGCATTTGACCTTTGGAGGGCACCTTGGAGTGAAGCCTGCTAGATTGTGGCAAACCCAAACCCAGAGTTTATATTAGGAAGAAAATTTGGAATGGAGTGGAATGCACATTCAGCTCTGTGGGCTTACGTGTGTGTGTGTGTGTGTGTGTGTGTGTGTGTGTGTAATCTAATCACACTTTAGATGTAACTAAACCATGTTTATTATTTAAGAAGCATCAGTGATGATTCCTTTAAAGTGTAAAGTCATCTCTCAACCTATTATTTTGTGCAGGTGAATATCCATTTAATTTTTTTCCTTTTATTATTGAAATATTAGCTGACTTACAATGTTTCAGGTATACAGCAAAGTGATTGTTATATCAGATTCTTTTCCACTATTGGTTATTACAAGATACTGAATATAGTTCCCTGTGCTACACAGTAAATCCTTGTTGTCTACCTATTTTATATATAGTAGTGTGTATCTGTTAATCTCATACTCCCAATTTATCCCACCCCCTTCCCCTTTGGTAACCATAAGTTTGTTTTTGATGTCTGTGAGTCTATTTCTATTTTGTATATAAGTTCATTTGTATCCTTTTAGATTCCACACATAAGTGATATATGATTATCTTTCTCTGTCTGACTTAATTCACTTACATGATAATCTCTGGGTCCATCCTTGTTGCTGCAAATGGCATTATTTCATTCTTTTTTATGGTTGAGTAGTATTCCATTGTATACATATACCCCATCTTCTTTTTCCATTCCTCTGTTGATGGACATTTAGCTTGCTTCTCTGTCTTGGCTATTGTAAACAGTGTGTGAATATCCATTTTTCTGTCTTGGATTTGGTTAAATGAAGGTGCATATAAAATATCTTCAATCTGAAACAGCAATGAGTAGATTACTACAATCTCAAATTAGAAGTGTTAGATTTTATTTTCATTTGCCTCATAATCTACTTATAAGTTTAGCTATTGGTAAACATTATCTGAGATGTACTAACACAAAGTTTAAGTTTCCTAGAAGTCATGATAATAATAGTGGTTGTCGTAGAAGTAGCAGTTAATAGGGTTTTAAAAATTTTTATTATTATTTTTTAAACCATGTAAGGGGACAAACCTTTACATTAATTAGCATTGACTTCTCACAACCGTCCTGTTTGGTAATTACTCTGACAGGACACACCATTTTGCAGTTTAGGAACCTGGGTTTAGGTCGGTTAAGTTACTTGCCCAAAGGGCACTTGCCTGGAAAGCTGTGTGGCCCCCGCCTGTTTCACACTCTCTGAAGCCTTTAGTTTTCTAGAAGAGCATATATTATTGCCGTTGATACCGTATGTATTTCACAAGCTTTGTTTTTGGTAGTATCTCGTGTAAAGCCATGGGGGAGGGTGTTATGTCTGTAGAGCGTACTTTAGGAAATTTAAAAATTTTCCATGCAGGTGATAGAAACTTCCTTTAAGCTATTAAAAGTCACAGGAAAGGAAGTCATTTTCAGATGATCTGGAATAGTGGCTGTATGATTCTACTTGTATTGCACAAAATGAAAAAGAGCGCTGTTGCTTGCTTTTTAGCCAAAGCAGAATTTAAAGAGTAACGTCATTGTTAACCATCCAAAGGGCTCATTGGGTTTGAATGGTGCTGACAGCTTGTTATGCCATTTTCAGCCTCCATGTCTTGTCACTGATAGGCAAAGGCCTGTAGGATTTCTCTCTTTAAAGGAAAACACTTTCCTTTGTTTTGCGGAATGGATGCTTTGCTGTCAATGTCAGTTTGGACCCTTGCTTAAATTTGCTGCTTATTTTATGTCCCCAAACTGTACTGCCGTTTAATTTTCTTCGCAAATAGCCATTCCCTTTCTCTCTAGATGTATTTTCATTCTTTCTGCTGATGATATTCTGAATCTATTTACCGTGAAATGAATTTTCTCCTGGTTTACCCATGAGCGACTTGCTATCCAGAAGGTTAAGAATTTCGCCCAAAGTCATATGGCGAAGGCAGAGACAGTGTTAATGAAGACATTGTAGTTAGGTTTAAAATATTTCAGATTCTGTCTGATCTTGAATTTAGTAAAACCTCAGTTTCCATGTAGAAAGCTGGAATTAAAGTCCTGCAGTGCTGACTACCGTGGAGCGGGAACGAATGCCCAGGCTTCCTACTCTACAGCTGAGGAAACATGCCCCACGTGTCCACCTAGATACCTGCTCTGTCCCGTCTGTTGGTTTCATGAAGCTCATTTGGTAGTGTTGAGTCTACATTGAAGTCATTTTTCTTATCTGTATGTTTGCAGCATTAATGAACAAGTAATGAGGAAATCCTATGTAAAGGGTGACTTTTTTTTTTCCCCTTTGGAAACCAACTGTTTTCATGATGCTCACATCATATTCATGTTCATCAAAAATTTAGATCCGGAGGAGAGAAAATACAAGGTCGAAGATCGTTACAACAGGCCAACAAGCTCTTCAAAGTAGGAGGCTTGGAATAAAGCCAATTCTGGTCCTTCTAATAGAGTCCTTATAAAAGTTCCTGGCTTGACTTTCACTATCAAGTATTTTGCACATATTAATTATGCTTATGTGTCCTTCCATTGAGATAAGTGGTACTGTTCCCAATTCTCTGATTTATAGGTGTGCATAAACTAACTTAGTCCCAAAGGAAGCTATGATTCCATACTAAGCTTACCCCAATAATATATGCTGGTTTTTTAAAACATCTTTATTGGAGTATAATTGCTTTACAATGGTGTGTTAATTTCTGCTGTATAACAAAGTGAATCAGCTATACGTATACGTATATCCCCATATCCCCTCCCTCTTGAGCCTCCCTCCCACCCTCCCTATCCCACCCCTCTAGGTGGTCACAAAGCACCGAGCTGATCTCCCTGTGCTATGCGGCTGCTTCCCACTAGCTATCTGTTTTACATTTGGTAGTGTATATATGTCAGTGCCACTCTCTCTTCGTTCCAGCTTACCCTTCCCCCTCCCCGTGTCCTCAAGTCCATTTTCTATGTCTGCATCTTTATTCCTGTCCTGCCCCTAGGTTCATCAGAACCATTTTTTTCTTTTTTTTTTAGATTCCATGTATATGTGTTAGCATACAGTATTTGCAGCACTATTTACAATAGCCAGGACATGGAAGCAACCTAAGTGTCCATCGACAGATGAATGGATAAAGAAGATGTGGCACATATATACGATGGAATATTACTCAGCCATAAAATGAAATGAAATTGAGTTATTTGTAGTGAGGTGGATGGACCTAGAGTCTGTCAAACAGAGTGAAGTCAGAAAGAGAAAAACAAATACATGCTGTTTTTAATCTGAGATTCATAAGGCCGTTTGAAGCAAATCCTCAGCCCTCAACCATTTAATCATTCCCATGAGTAAGAGCGTGTCCTCCTGACACCTCCTTTGAAGGTGAAGTAGAGAAATTAATGAGTTGGATAGAGATGATGTGACATTGTTTTGTGGTTGGGACATCCATTCATCTGCTACGACTGGTCCTAATAAAGCCTGAACATTCCTAAAAATGTCCTGCCCCTCACCTTGCTCCTGTTCCGCATTTCAGTAGACGCTCAGCCCCTTGAGGGCATTGTCCGATTTGGGTCCCCAACTAGTGCCAAGGACTGTGCCTGGCTCTCAGGTTTTGGATTCATACTTGCTGTGTAGATTCCTGTCTGGCTCCTGGCATGTTGGAAGCCCTTGAAGTACAGAGGTTGGATGATACCAGTAGAGAAGCAGATGCGATTGTGAGAATCCAGGGCCTCTGATGGCTGCCCTGTCTCCGAGCTGCTGATGGAAGGCGGGAAGGGCCTTTTGTAACTTTGGACTACCATCTCCCATCTCAGCTCCTCTGCAGATGCCCGCCAGGATGCTTTACATCTGATGAACACAGTCAGAATCAGACCTCTCGGGAGGTGAAAGTGGCTGGAGTCTGGTTAGAAGGTTGTTTTGGCCTGAGTTGAGTTGATAAAATTTTCAAAGCATGAAGAGAGGCCTGGGAGGAGTTAGGGTACATTTGGCACAGCATTCAAATTCTGTTCCGGGTCCCAGACTGCCTCCACATGGAAAGAAAAGCTCAAGAGTGGTTAGTAGTTTATTTCTTTTGGCTGACTTTCTATTGTCATTCCTTAATGACTGTTTATATTTAATATGCTGCAAGTTGTATATAAGTTTCTGTTTAGTCTGTCTCTGTATAGAGATAAATAGCGTAGGTGAATTTTCTCTGTTGTACATGAGTAAAGAAGGGTGTTAATGTTTCATTTGTTTCACATCAAGCAAAATAACAGGACAAAGACAAGTAAAAACAGTGATGTGGCTACACAGTCAAGTTGTACTTCTTTTATTAGATTTAATAGAACGAGGTCCCTGAAGGAATGTTAAAATCTGTTCAGAATAATAACTCCAAAACGTTCCCAAGCAGTAACGATAAAATACAAGGAATCGTATTATTGATGCAAAACCAGAGCTGTGATATTAGAAGTCCTTGTTATCTTAAGAAGAACAAAATGTCATGTTTTTCCTTATTAAAATTTTTTTCTTACATAACCAGCTCTGTGATAAACTCAGTCTGGACGTTCTGTGTTCATGGCATCACTTCTCATTTTATTTCTCCTAGAAAACTGTGAGGCATTCCATCCATTGGATGCTTTGTACACGGGAAGGGACCTCGGCCATAGGAAGGGACCCCAGTACCGTGTTATCAAAAAGAGAGAGGGCTCTTTTTGAAAACAGTGACATCACTGACCTTTTCTTTGGCAAGCTGCTGATAAAATATTGTAGGGAGTAGCTAGCTCTCTGTTTGCTCTTGTAGACACAGTAAACAGAGACTGGCCTCTTTGGCTTTTCTTACCCTTATTATAGTGCAGGTGATACTTTTCTCTGTCTCCTTTAGAAGCTAGACTATCACTAAAGAAGGTAGGTGTGTGTGTGTGGGTGTGTATGTAGTACGTGGTGAGTCAGCCTCTGTGGCTGTTGGCTGTGTATTTTGTCCTTGGTTTATATTATGTTTTTTTTTTAGCTTAATCTAGATTTTAAATTTTCTTTTTTTTTACATTGAAGTATAATTGACTTACAATATTGTGTTAGTTTCAGGTGTACAGCAAAGTGATCCAGTTATACATACATATCTATTTTTTTCAGATACTTTTCCCTTATAGGTTATTACAAGATACCAAGTATAGTTCCCTGTGCCATACAATAGGCCCTTTATCCCATTATGTCTTGAGGAGCAGTGTGTCAGTAACAACTGGCTGCATGTTACAGAAAAGCCAGTTGACACATGTTGACTGTGTCGGTTGGTTGATTTTTTTTTTTTTTCCCCTCCCATAGTAAGTCAATAGTTGGTGGTTGCTGGCTGGTTTTCAAGGCTGAGGAGTCTACAGGTTTTGTAGCCTTTTACTCATGGTTTGCAAGGTGGCCTAGCCATGACACCCCCTTTCTAGGGGACAAGAAAGAGGAAAAAGAGCAAAGGGGGAAAGTCTGTATCAAAGGCTTTCCCAGGAATCTCCTATCAGCTCCCGCTCATAGATCATCGGCTGCAGCATTCACGTGGTTTCCCCGCGCTGCAAGGAAGTCTGGGAAGGAGTTGTTTGTAGTCCAGCCTTTGTTGCAGAGGACGGCAAAGGGAGAGAAGATTGGAATGGCTGTTGAATGAGACAGTTTCTGCATCTGCCATAAGCAGGTCCAAATTCTCGTGCTGAGGATCTTCATAGTGTTTCTCCATTTAACGTCACTTAATCAACAGGTCGTCACAGAGCATTGTTGATGTGAGCTGTGTAGTTATTGGTCTTAGCGAGCCAGAGAGAGATGCTAATGGATAATGTGTTGTCTTATTAGGATTTACAGTCTAGTTATAGAAATATAAAACACGTGAAAGAAATGGTTCTGGGAAATTAAGTGCTATGTTTTCTCACCGGATGATAAGAAGAGGGACCTTGATGGATACCTGGTGTAGTTAAAAGGGCTCCATGGAGAAGGTAGAATTGACTGGGGATGGGTGGATGGGACGGATAGAGGTGTCTGGGAAAGGGGAATAGCTTGAATACCCAGGGTTATTTAGGATGTAGTGCAGAATATTAGGGCCTATAGGAAAGATGAATGTGGCTATAAGTTCTGCCCTAAAACAAAACCAGAGAGTTGTGGTTTTGGAACAGGAAATAAGGAGGTAGGCTGCTTAAGAAAAAATGATCAGATACTCCTCTGTGGGAGCAGGTAGAGCCTGGGGCCAGGGAAGCCCATGAAGTCCTGTTCTGCTCACCTTGAGGACAAGGGCCATGGTCTAGGTTGGTGGCAGTGCCTTTGGGGAGGGAGCCCAAGGGAGATGAATGAATGAGGCCAAAGGAAAGTTAGCAGGACTCACTGTCTTCTTAGATTTGCTGAAAAATCTAAATCAAAGATAATATTTTCAGTTTGGCACGCTAGGAGAACATCAGAAACCAGAACAAGAAAGTCACTGGGAGCACAGGGCAGTTTGGTTTTGAGCCAAAGGCTTTGTGCCCCAACTGGTCTTCCCAGTCTCTGCTGCTCTGTGTTCATCATCTTGATTTCCCTTTACCAGCTTCCATCCCTGTAGCACCGATAGCTTCTGTTTATTCACAGTTTCTGCTTCCTCCAAATGTTGGCTAACTCATGGGCTGCTTCTTTGAGTGTTCCCTCAGCCTCACTGTTCCTATACTCCACGTCTGCGTTCATAAGTCAGCTTCCTAAGGGAATGTGGTTGGCCCAGCTAATTACCATTGTTCTTGTTTGGGGGAGAAGTTGTCTGGCTCTTGGGAGGTCACTGGCCAGCCTTTTTTTAAAAATTTTATTATTTTTTTTATTGAAGTATAATTGATTTACAGTGTCGTGCTAATTTCTGCTGTACAGCAAAGTGATTCAGTTTACATACATTTTATATATATATATATATACACACACACACACACCTTTTTTTTTTTTTTTTTTTTTTTGCGGTTCGCGGGCCTCTCACTGTTGTGGCCTTTACTGTTGCGGAGCACAGGCTCCGGACGCGCAGGCTCAGCGGCCATGGCTCGTGGGCCCAGCCGCTCCGCGACATGTGGGATCTTCCCGGGCCGGGGCACGAACCCGTGTCCCCTGCATCGGCAGGCGGACTCTCAACCACTGCGCCACCAGGGAAGCCCCAACACACTTGTTTTTTTAAATATTCTTTTCCATTATGGTTTATCATAGGATATTGATGTAGTTCTCTGTGCTATACAGTAGGACCTTGTTGATCCATTCTGTATATAATAGTTTGCATTTACTAACCCCAACCTCCCACTCCATTCCTCCCCCAACCCCTTCCCCTTTGGCAATTTTTTGTTTTCTGTGTCTGTGAGTCTGTTTCGTAGATAGGTTCATTTGTGTCATATTTTAGATTCCACATATAAGTGATATCATGTGGTATTTGTCTTTCTCTTTCTGACTTACTTCACTTAGCATGATAATCTGTAGTTGCATCCATGTTGCTGCAAATGGCATTATTTTGTTCTTTTTTATGGCTGAGTAGTGTTCCATTGTGTATGTGTGTGTATATACATACACACACACACCACATCATCTTTATCCATTCCTCTGTGGATGGACATTTAGGTTGTTTCCATGTCTTGGCTCTTGTGAACAGTGCTGCTCTGAAATAGGGGTGCATGTATCTTTTTGAATTGTAGTTTTGTCCAGGTATATGCCCAGGAGTGGGATTGCTGGATCATACGGTAATTCATTTTTAGTTTTCTGAGGAACCTCCATACTGTTCTCCATAGTGGCTGCACCAATTTACATTCCCACCAACAGTGTAGGCGGGTTCTCTTTTTTTCCACACCCTCTCCAGCATTTGTTGTTTGTAGACTTTTTAATGGTGGCCCTTCTGACTAGTGTGAGGTGATACCTCATTGGCGTTTTGATTTGCATTTCTCTAATAATTAGTGGTGTTGCCTATTTGGCCAGCCTTTCGATTGGCTGCTCTTGGATCTGGTGCCCCTCCCTGCCTGGCCAGTTGTAAGCTATCATATAGAACAGGTTTGCCCAAGATTGTCGCCTCACCAGGGCCTGGGAGAGGAGGAGAGGGCTGGCTGGGGGCAGGCACCGTGCAAGTATGAACCTGGTCCGTGTGCCAGAGCTTGCTTGGTGTTTTACAATCATTTCTTTATCAGAGGGAGCTGTTTTCCATCTCACTCTGTGCAGAATGTGCAGTTACATATGAATAAACCTGTGATTAATACTTCTTTCGGTATTTATTTAACAGCTTTATTGTGACATAATTCACACACCATATGCTTCACCCATTTAAAATGTACAATTCAGTGGCTTTTTGTACGTTCACAGATTTGTGTAGCCATCACCCCAGCCGATTTTAGAATATTTTCATCACCCCCCAAAGAAGCCCTGTATCCCTTGGGCTAATTAAAAAAAAAAATTTTTTTTGCTGCGCCCCATGGCATGCAGGGTCTTAGTTCCCTGACCAGGGATCGAATCTACAGTGGAAGCGCAGAGTCTTAACCACCCTGATAATGTGTAACATGCTTCCCACCCCAGTGCTATTCCAAGTGAGGCCTTTTTGACCACAGTTTTTCCATTTGCATTGCTTCCCCATTCTTCTTCCCCCTTGGCCACATAGCACTTATCACCTACTGTGTGTTTTTATATATCTACTTTAATGTTTGTTTTTCTCAGAATGTGAGCTTTATAGAGGAAGGGGTTTTTATCCTACTTAAACTGTCCAGTACCTGGTCAGTATTCAGATATTTGCTGAATGAATGAATTATAATCAATTTGTTATGCTTCCAGCTACCAGTTGTGCTAAGAACTCTGTACCTTATACTATCTTTATTTTATTCCTATAGAAATTGAAGCTCAGAGGTGGAATAATTTGCCTCAAGTAGGTAACTGGCAGAGCGGATTTGTGAATCAGTGTAGCTCGTTGCTGTCTGCTGAAGATGTAATGTAAGCCACGTATATAATTTACATTTTGTTAGTAACGTCATTAAAAAAAAAGTAACAGGTGAAATTAATTCAAATCAGATTTCATTAATCCAGCATATCCAAAGTATTACCATTTCAACCTAAAAATTGTAACCAGTATAAAAATTGTCTTGTGCATTTTTGTCAAACCAAATCTTTGGAAGCCCGTGTGCATTTTATACTAAAATGGTAAATATTCATGGGGCCCAGCCACATTTCTGGAGACCAAGAGCCCCACGTGGCTAATGACTGTTGTGTTGGGAGCCCGGCTCTAAATGACATCAAATCTCATGGTCCTGCATCTGTCCCTTGCTGCTTCCCTGTATTCAAGCTGCCACCCCTTTCCAGCTTGGGAAGATAATAGCAGAATCTCCATCTGACGTTTGTAGAGGCCAACCACGTATAGAAGCCTTAGTTTACATGCTCAGCTCCTTTGATTTTCAGAAGAACTCAAGGAAGTAACTTTGTCAGGTCCCAGTTCCCTTCTAATCAGCAGAGAAATTTTACAGGCAATGGTATGGAGATCTAGAGAGCTTAATAGCTTGTCTGAATTTACAAGGTTTCTATTGATACTTGGCAGGGTCAGGTATAGAATCTAGCTCACGTGAGGCTTGGGATAGTCCTTCGACATAAAGTCTGCCCCCAAGTCCATAGCTGGCCCGAGGACCTCGCTCTGTCCGAGATCCCCAGAAGTTCTGTGTTGCTGGTTTCAGTCTCTGCACATTTTTCCTCTTGTTTTGAACACTGTTCTTCCCTCCCTACCCTCATTCACTTGTTGGATCTCTTCTTTCAGACTGGGCTCCTTCTGAGACTTTCTTATTTCCCCCAATTCTCCCCTGGAAGTTCCCTGTCCTGTCCCTTTCACGATAGATAACATCAGACAAACCCATATGAATCTTTTGAGAAAAAGATTTGTTAATTTGCCGACTTGACTGTCTGAGGGCCGGTTCGGTAGTTGGCAGTATGGAACTAGGGGAAGGAAAGATTTCTCATTTGTGGCTGGTTCCCTGCCCTCCCAGTTTGAGGGGGCTCTGTGGGTGTCTTCTGGGCAGGAGGGGAGAGCCTGCACTGTGTGGGTGCTGGGTGGGGCTTTCAGCGGCTGAGAGCTGGCAGTCCTTGCCAGGCTTGCGGAAACTATGTGGATTGGAACAAAAGGCTGGGTGTGTGAAGTTAAGAATCCTCGACTGAGAGCTGGAAAAGAGCTGCTTATGGGCAATTGTTTCTGAGAGGCATTCTCTTTCTGGTATCCTGGAGTTAAATGTGTCGAGAACGGTTTATGTCTTCTCTTGGGTTTTCCCTTGTAATAGTAGTTTCTTTACTGACCTCAAGTGACGTTCTGTGTGTGTTTTGTGTTTGTATTGGGCTGGGGTGGGTGTGGCAGTGACATTTAATTCAGACCGCATAGTCTGCAGCATGACCTAGCAGTTCCTCTCTGATTGAAAACTTGGTATTTGGATTTATTCCGCCTTCATGGGAGAAGCAGCATTCTTTCATGAATGGAAGGAACGCTTTTGTTGGGGGGTTAGTCATTACATCACACTTTTAAGTTTATCCACTCTAAAAAGGAATTGCGTGGACTTCTGGAATCATATAAAAGCGAAGAGTATGAATTGGGAAATCTGTCCATTGAGAACGTGTGGGCTAGTTTGCCTTGCATAGTATTGGACTTTTCTTAAGATTTTGTGCTGATTGGTGCTAAGCAACTTTTAAGGTGATTTTAAGAAGGCTTTTCTAGGACAAAAGAAGGAAAAATGCTAAATGAGTTGAATTAAGTGAGTCGCCACTTGCTTCAGCCATTTGGGCAGCAGCAGTAGCAGCAGCGTCTTTTCTTGGGTCCATTCTCTTGACTCTGGTTTTCATGCTCATGCCTAGATCAGAAGCTGCCAGATTCTCCACTGTTAGAAATTCATTCCTTTTGAAATATAAACACGATACCAATTCATGTTATTGTCTTCTAACAGATTACACTCTTCAGCATTGGTATTTTTTCTTTCAACTTCATTGAGGTATACAACTTACCCTTGAGAAACACCAGTTTGAAATGCATAAGTCCACTTATACATGGATTTTTTTCCAATAAATATTTACTACAGTACTGAATGGTCTGTGGTTGGTTCTGCATCTGGAGATGCAGAATTGCCTGTGTGGAGAGCTGACTAAAGTTACATGCAGATTTTTGACTGCACGGGGGTCGGCACCCCAAACCCCTCATGCTGTTCAAGGGTCTACTGTAATGGACAAGTAAAATTGTAAGATATTTAAAGGGTGCAACGCAATGATCTGTTATATGTGTACATTATGAAAGGACCGCCCCCCCCCACGGCACTGATATATTTTATAAGGCTAGTTGAAGCAGATACAGAATGGTAACCCAGTAGGGGTGGAGGAAAAGAAAAATGAATGTTGATGTGGTTGATGAGACAGCCCCAAAGAGGAATGATTTGTTTATTTCTTCTCTAAGAGGGCTGGGCTGGGGAGCAGAGAGTATTGTTACTAATCAAAGAACAGATATCTGCTGCTCACCTATTCTCTGTTGCATTCGCCAGGAATTCTGAAGGATAACAACAGCTTTTAACAATTGAGACAGGACATAAACTTTGACAGGCCGTAAGCACAAGGAAAGGAAAATCAGATATAATGATATTATAAAAAAAGCAGAAGACCCATAATAAGGGTGTATAAGGTTTATTGCAAGATGGATATTAAAGAACAGTGGCTCTCAACCTTCATTATGCATTACAATCAAATGTGAAACTTGTTTTTTAAAAAAAAGATGCTGATGCCTTAAAAAAAAAAGGTTGAGTGATTCTACTTGCTTTGGGGTGAAGGTTGGGCATTTTTGAAGAGTTGGGAATATCTGAGAGGGGTCATGAATTAAGCCTTACGTAGAGAGTGATTCATGACCTTTAGGGAATCAGAATCACCTAGGGTGACTCACTGAAAATGCAGTTTCCTGGTCTTCCCTCAAATTCTGTCCTGGGTCTTGGGCTACCGTTTGAGAAACCCTCTGGTAGGAGTAGAGTATTGGGTCATGAGATCACTGGGTACTGAATGGGTTGGACAGGTTTCCTGGAAAGTGGGGCCTGAGCAAGTGTCTGAGTAATGCATAGAATCCAGAAGTGTGGGTGGGAAAGCAGAAGGTGTGTTTGGGGCATTGAGAGAGTTGGTTTCAGTGGGAGAGACATGCAAGATGAGGCTGGGAAGGTAGAGGGCCTTCAGTGCCACTTGGAGGAGCCTCGTTTTTGCATTGTTAGCCTTGGAGATACCTGAGTTTGGAGAGCCTGGCCTGAGCCAGCCAGGTGGGTGAACATGTCCAGAGGGTAGGTGTCCTTGACACTAGGAAGTGGTGGTTATGGGGGCGGTGACTTGGGAAGTACTGTTTCAATTCATATCAGCTCCCAGGGAGTAATAAACTGGTGACACTTGAACTAAAACCCTCTAAATCTGGAATAACTTAATTCAGCAAACTTTTATTAAGTGCCTTTTATATAGCAGATATGCTGAAGAACTCTAGGTTATTTTTTAAACGTGTGTTAGAGTGCTGTGTTGGTAACACGTTTATATCATTCCTGCAGACCCCAGTCCATCAGACCAAGGAGAAAAATAGCAACTGTGACTTCTATTTGTGTACCGATTCTAATGTCACAGTCAGGGCTCATTGCAAACGTCTTACTCAGGACAATTTGCAGTGTTTTTGAGGATCTTGACTTGACACATACAATTGTTTTGTGTTGGAAATATTACCAGAGGAAAGCTGAAAGACTGCTTGTTCATTGGAAGTGTTTTAAAAATATATGCTGGGGGCTTTCCTGGTGGCGCAGTGGTTGAGAGTCCGCCTGCCGATGCAGGGGACACGGGTTCATGCCCCGGTCCAGGAAGATCCCACATGCTGCGGAGTGGCTGGGCCTGTGAGCCATGGCCGCTGAGCCTGCACGTCCGGAGCCTGTGCTCCGCAACGGGAGAGGCCACAACAGTGAGAGGCCCGTGTATCGCAAAAAAAAAAAAAAAAAAAAAAAAAAAAAATATATATATATATATATATATATATATGCTGGGCTGTGGAACCCTTTGAGTAGCTAATAAAAGCAAGAGCTGCCTTTCTACAAAAATACACGGAGACATGTAATCTTGCTTATAATTTTAGGGCTTTTAAATGCTCTGAAATCAGTTCATAACTCCTGTAGGTCTCATAGACTCCAAGTTAATGCTTAGAGTAGACTATAGAATAACTGTGGTGTTGCTTACATCTTAGGGGAGTGGAGCAATACAGCCGTCTCGGACATTTTCTTTTCTTTTAGTTATTAGCCATAATTCATCAAGACCTATGAGTAATTCAACATCTATTTAGCAAATAGTTTTTGAATGAAGCTGGCATAAGCCACAACCAAATGTTTGCATATCATAGTACTATAATTAAGTACACGTCAGAATAGGTGTGTGTGTGGGACTTATGCCACATCCGTTTTCACTCCTGACAGGCTGCACAGCAATGAGCGTGTTTTTGTTAGGTCTTCTGAAATAACACACGAGATATGATCTAATCCAGCGATTCCCAGGGTGTTTTGGGGGGTGGGGTGGGGTGGGGGAATGCTAGTGCCAATAGAAAGAAGCTCCTTGAAAACAGTATCTGAAGTAAACATTGTTCTGTAACTCATGACATGTTCTGTCCTGTTTTGAAGATACATTGTACACCTGATTATATTAAAGGAAGTCTGGCAGTAAAGAAGCCTGTTTAGTGTGGTTTAAACCCATTGATTCCTAAGTTTATTTAACTAGGACCTCCCTTCTCAAACCACTCTTTAACTTCTCAAAAATAAATATTGTGAGATTTTGTAAAAAATTAATTTATTTATTTGGCTGCGTTGGGTCTTCGTTGCTGTACGTAGGCTTTCTCTAGTTGCGGCGAGTGGGGGCTTCTCTTCGTTGTGGTGCACGGGCTTTTCACTGCGGTGGCTTCTCATGTTGCGGAGCACGGGCTCTAGGCGTGTGGGCTTCAGTAGTTGTGGCACACGGGCTCAGCACTTGTGGCTCGCAGGCTCTAGAGCACAGGCTCAGTAGTTATGGCGCTCGGGCTTAGTTGTTCCGCAGCATATGGGATCTTCCCCCACCAGGGCTCGAACCCGTGTCCCGTGCATTGGCAGGCGGATTCTTAACCACTGCGCCACCAGGGATGTCCAGTATTGTGAGATATTAATTAAACTTATGGTAATCAAAGTTGGCTGCGTGAAATATAAATGAAGCCTTAATGTGTGTGAGCTGCAGAATTTACTTTTTTTTGTTTTAACCCACATGGAAGGAATTATGTAGACACTTCGGGTGTGAACTTCATCTCCCCACAAATCTGTTGTCAGAATTTTGAATAATATTGTGAGATGACTGAGATATGCCTAGTAGTACCTTAAAAAAAACCCTGTATTTGCTCCTATGAAAGAAGACAGAACATACCAAGAGGTTATCAAGAATCGTGTTGAAAATCAAATGAAAAACTTGACAGTTTTCTTCTGCTAACCTTTGGCTTTTGCTCAACTAGAATCTTTTCTTTCCCCAGCATAAATTGCAAATTTGAAAATAATCACGATGGGGGTGGAGGACCGGGGAATAACATATTTGAATGCTCAAGGGAATGGGTCTTAAAATAATAGGACCGATAAATTAGAGTGCTTTATGTATTGAAGGAGCATTGATAAACGATTATAGGATCATGAAGGATGTTATATATGAATATACTGGGCAGTAACTTCCCCCCGAAAATGGTATAAGTCTTAAGGTATGAAAATTATAGTGTGATTAATGGATTAGTCCTTCTTAATAGTTTATTATCTATTTTAGGATGACTTTCAAACATTTAATTGATTAGATCACCTACCAAACACTGGATAAGCATCTGTAATTGACTGGCCAGTACCCTAGCTGCTGAATATTCAGGAAAGGATAGGATATGGCTCCTGCCCCTGAGAGCCTCCTAATTTGGGTGGAAGTAGCTTTCCCGATGCAGTTTTCCTCTGGGTTGCATCTTTTTCCTCTCTGGGCCCTCTCTCCTGCAAACCCCTCCCACCCCCTGACCCCTACTAACTATTGCTATCTACTGTTGCTAGCCTAATTTCAGGCTGAGTGAGTCATGGAAAGGAGCATGGCAATACTTATTTTGCCTTCTTGTGTTGTCAAACACTTCTTGATGGTTTCCAGTGTCTGGAAACATTGTAAACCTGTGGCCCAATAATCCTAAAGGATTCCCTACTAACATCAGTGTAAAGACTTATCAGTGACCTACCGATTCCTTATTCCTATCACAGCAGTCTCCCTAGTTAAGAGAAGTCATTAAAGTTTTTGGATTTAATGAATTTTACTTATTAAGTTTTCTCAGGAACAAGAAACTTGAGCATATTCTCATTATGAAATTGTTCATTCCAAGAATCTCCTCTGCCAAGTTTTCCATTTTTTCCAAAGCATATATTTGCCATTTTTAAGTTGAAATGGGTGATGGAAACTGTAGAAACTGAAAGAATTAGATGTTACCTTGTATGGTTTTGAACTTCTATTTTTGTTCCACATTTTATAATCTTCAACTACATAGGGCTATATTCATGGAATATCAAATATGATAGGGAGACAAAGCTGAGAAACATTTACAGTACAGTAGCATAAGTTGCTAAATTCTTCACCAGCATTCTCTGAAAAAAACTTCTCAGGCCTTTCTCCTCTGGATTTTAGCAATGGATTGTGGAAAATGTGCCATTTTCTCTTGACTTGATTTTTTGACAAATAAAGGAATGTAATATTGGAAAGAAACAACAGCCAAAAATCTAAATGCTTTTACAATATGAGGAGAGATTATTTAACACAAGCAAGTTAAACGCAAGTACATTGCTTAACACTCATGTCAGTGAATACTACGCTGATGATTCCCCCAGGTTCATCTCGGGCACTGTGTCTCATCTGCATATCCTGACTGATACCCTGACATCATCATCATTTTATCATCAGTCTTTCAGAACTTATCATTTTAATGTTTGGATGGTCCAGCTATTAATCACACTTCATATATATATTTTTATATATATATGTATATATACATACATATATTTTAGTGTTCTGATTGCTGGAATAGTTTTTCTTAAATCGACATGAAAATATTTCAGTGCATCGTGATCTTGCCTGACGGGTTTAGTATTTTCTGCATAACTGATACAGGAACTCCTATACGAATCCCTTTCATCCTGTTGTGAAGGTCAGAAAAACGCAGCAAACTGAGAGGGGAATAGCTTATCTCCAGGGAGTCATGTCTGAAGACTTTCAAAGTATGTTGGTTTTTCCCTCCTTCCAACTGTTTGTCTCCATTTTCTTTTTACAGCTCACAAAATATAGGGGTTTTGTTGTTGTTAACGGTTGTTCTTTGTAGCTTTTTTTTTCTCTTTCTTTCTCCAAGTTAAAGTCCTATCTCTCCTTAGTTTGTTTCTTTATGTGGTATTTGACTTGTTCAGTTCCTGCCTGATTGTATGGTTTTGAAAGTTTTGATTTAATACTTAAGTACTTAAAAATGGGGGAAAATAAATTATGCAGTGGTGATATCATTAGAACCCTTAAGGTACCACTAGTCTGTTTCAGTGATGAGGGAGTTTCTCACCAGTGTAGTAGTTCTGGTCTTCAGGGAAATTATTCAGTAAATGTGCTTGAAGAAGAAAGGAAAACTGAAAAAAAAAAAAAAAAGGAAGAAATGAAAAATGAAAAAATCATGGCCCATAATTTTAAAGTTAAGGTAAACCCCTATTTAGAAATTAAGTATAAATTTTATATGTATCTAGGTTCCTATATGTCTTTGTTCTATTTGCTTTAATCATATTACAAACATTAAAAACAAACCATGCATCAAGTCTTTTCTTTCAAATGCAAGCCACGGAGCTTCTCTTTACATAGTAAATTCCCTATTAGCTGGCATTCTGTTAGTCTGGAATTTCTCTAAGTTGAGGTTCTTTCTACAGCAATGATTAATGCTTGTAATGATTACCCTGAGGATCCACAAAAACCTCTCGAGTAAATTAGATTCAGTCTAGCTGTCATGTCACAAATGTATTGTCCTCTAATGGTTTGAAACTTGAGAATCTGCGTGTGATATTTTTTTCTTGGTTAAATGCCCTATTTGCTCACATAAGAAACTGTAGGATGCTCTTGTGGAACCTGTTTTCCTTTGTTAACCTGGTTAAAAAAAAAGCAATGGCTGGAATTAAGAACTGTGCTTAGGGAGGAAAAGAGGAGCCGGAAGTGCCTTCCACCTTTCCCTAACCGTGGACTGCGGAGTACAGCTTTGAGCTAAGGATGATTAAAATGGGGGGCCTTGAAAAATCATCCTGTCCTTTGTGCATGTATACCAGATAACAAGGTCCTGACGAAAGCAGGCAAGAAAAATTATTGTGCAGCTGTCACCATGGAGATGGAGGCATACAACATCTTATTCTAACTTTATCCCAGCTCTCTGTCCGCGTCACCATTGGGTCTCACCTGTGCCATCTCATCAGTCATGTAATTGGGGCATTTCTCTCAGTTTTGAACTTAACTCCAAACCATAGAATCGCTGTTGCAGTAGTATTTGTCTGTCATAGCACTGAGGAATTAAGCCTGAATCACACTGTGTCATGACTGTATCTCCGTATCCTGCATTCAGTAGGTAGTCATTGGGTATCATTAGAGTAGCCAGTGTTTAATAGATATATGTGTATAATTAAGTCATTGTGCTGTTCACCTGAAACTCACACAACATTGTAAATCAACTATACTTCAAATAAAATAAAAAAAGTAGCCAGTATCTGTTGAGCACTTGCTTTGTAGCCAGGCAAAGTGCTCAACCTGGAAAGAGTAGTTTGGAGTTGGACCTGGATTCAGATTCCAGCTTTGCCGCATATTAGCTGTGTGACCTCGATCAAGTTGCTCAGCGTCTCTGAGCTCTGCTGTATTTTTCTGGATAGCACTGGTGTTAGTTTGCTGGGGCTGCCACAGCGAAGCACCACGGACTGCGTGGCGGAAGCAACGTATGTTACTCTTCTCACAGTTCTGGAGGCTAGAAGTCCAGGATCAAGGTGTCTGCATGGTTTTCTCGGAGGCCTCTCTCCTTGGCATGTGGAGGCTGCCTTCTCCCTGTGTCTTCACGTCTCTTCCTCTCTGTGTGTCTGAGGACTCCAGTCGTACTGGATTAGGGCCCACCCTGAAGACCCCATTTTAACTTAATTACCTTTTTAAAGACCCTATCTCCAAATAGACAGTAGTCACATTCTGGGCTACCAGGAGTTAAGACATCAACGTGTGAATTTTGGGGGACACAGTCTGCAGCCCGTAACAGCAATGAAAGTATGTGCTCGGGTATTGTATTGTTGTGAGGATTAAATGAAATGATACAGGCAAAGGCCTGACCCAGGAGCTTAGTACCCACTCAGTGTTAACCTTCTTGCTAGAGGTGGGGTGAAATCTTGGTTGCTTTATATTCCATCCAAGTATGAACCGTAAACGTTGGTGGGGTTATGTTTTGAATACTTAGGTGTCTCTTTTCATCTGATTCTCATCTTCTTTTCCCTCCATTCATTCAGCCGAACGGGTGATTTGCTTCATGGCTACTTGTGATCTTTCCTAGGCAGTTAGTTCTCTCTGCTTCTGCTCCCTGCCCACCTGGGCATCATGGTTTCCGCTTTTAAACCATGCTGGGCTCTTCTTTCCTCGCGTTGGCAGGCGCGCCTGAGACTTTTCCAAGGCACAGTGCTGGACTTGAGCTCCTTCTCTCTCCCCGGATTCTTTCACCGTTTCCCCCTGGCAATGGTGTGTATTTGCCAGTGGGCACTTTTCAGATGTCATGGTTTGTGTTTTTTGGACCCTCCTCTGTTTTTCTCCCCCTCAACTTGGCTGTAATTTTTTTTTTCTCGCCTTATTTCTACACACTGATTGGAAGTTTAGGGCAGGGTAGGGTAGAAAGAAAAATGAGCCCAGGCTTTGGATGACTTACTGTTTTAGTTCAGACCTGCACCCCCCTGGCCTGGGCCTCATGGTGAGTGAGCTGTAATTCCTCTGAGAATGTTCTCTTGAAGGATAATTTTTTTTTATGTTGTTTTTTATTTTCTGAGGTTTTTATTGTGATAAAATTGGTATATAAATTTATAGGTTTCAGGTGTACAGCATTATGATTTGACAACTGTATTCATTATAGTGATCGTTACCAAAAGTCTAGTTACTACCTGTTGCCATGTAATTCACCCACTTCACCTATTTCACCCACCCCCAAATGCCTTCCCCTCCAGCAACCACCAGTTTGCTCTCTATGTCTATAAATTTTTGTTTGTTTGCTTGTTTAGGTTTCACATATAAATGAAATAATGTGTTTTTGTCTTTCACCTTATGCCATTTTATTTTACTTAATACCCTCAAGATCCATCCATGTTGTCCAAGATAGCAAGATTTCATTCTTTTTTTATGGCTGAGTAGTATTCCATTGTGTATATAGATCACATCTTATCTTTCCATTCATCCATCGATGGACACTTTCATTCGTACACCCAGGTTGTTTCCATATCTTGGTTTATCATAAATGATGCTGTAAGAATATCAGGGTGCATATAACTTTTTGAATTAGTGTTTTTGTATTCTTCAAATAAATACCTAGAAGCTGACTTGCTGATCGTACAGTAGTTCTCTTTTTGTTTTTTTGAGGAACCTCCTTACTGTTTTCCAAAGTGGCTACAGCAATTTACACTTGCACAACAGTGCTTGGGGGTTCCCTTTTTTTTTTTTTTTTTTTTTTTTTTGCTGTACGCGGGCCTCCCACTGCTGTGGCCTCCCCCGCCGTGGAGCACAGGCTCCGGACGCGCAGGCCCAGTGGCCATGGCCCACGGGCCCAGCCGCTCCGCGGCATGTGGGATCCTCCCGGACCGGGGCACGAACCCGCGTCCCCTGCATCGGCAGACGGACCCCCAACCACCGCGCCACCAGGGAAGCCCGGGGGTTCCCTTTTGTCTACATCCTTGCCAACACTTGTAGTTTCTTGTCTTTTTGATAGTAGCTATTCTGACAGGTGTGAGCTGGTATCTCACTGTAGTTGTTTTTTTTGTTTTTTGTTTTGTTTTGTTTTTGCAGTACGCGGGCCTCTCACTGTTGTGGCCTCTCCCGTTGCGGAGCACAGGCTCTGGACGCACAGGCTCAGCGGCCATGGCTCACGGGCCCAGCCGCTCCGTGGCATGTGGGATCTTCCCGGACCGGGGCACGAACCCGTGTCCCCTGCATCGGCAGGCGGACTCTCAACCACTGCGCCACCAGGGAAGCCCCTCACTGTCATTTTGATTTATATTTCCCTGATGATTAGTGATGTTGAGCACCTTTTCATGTGCCTGTTGGTCATATGTATGTATGTCTTCTTCACATGTTTGACAAGGCATTAGCAAGTGTTCATCATCCCGAGAATTCCAGATAAACACACACGAGTTTAAAATCCTAGGGTATAAATGGTCCCCAGATCATTTTACTTATTTACTTCTAGGAGAGAATACGTATTTTATAAATGTCATTAAAAAAGCTTTCACAGGCGTCTTCACTATTAACTAAGAGGAGTTTCCCATAGTGTGTTCTCTCAATTTGAGAAGGGTTAGTACTAAATGCAGTTTTCCAACTGGAGCTTGGTTTCCTGAAAGCTATTCTTGGTGTAGTGGCTGAGTGCAGCTGTTCATATCTCTTAATATTTCAGTTTGAGGCATTGGGTGGGCGGAACTGATTAGAATTCCAAAAGCAATACATGCAGGTGGTTAGGGGGAACTCTTTGGAAATATACTAGGAGAGATTTTTGACAGAACCCCTACATTCTGAAGTTAAGTGGTAATAAGAACACTTTATGTGCAAAGTACCTGAAGAAATGTCTTCTGCATTTTGCCTTAGTTTTCTTTTTTGGTTGGTGAAAGGGACACTTTTCTTTATATATTAAGAAATTCTTAAAATATGTTGTCAAGCGTCTCTGGGAGTGGAAGGGAGTTGGGAGTGGCAGCCAGGGCAATGAGGGGGTCCCTGAAGTGCTCGGATTCTCATGGCTGAGCAGGGACTTAACCGCCACCGTGTCGAGCAAAAGAGCAAAGACCAAGACCACCAAGAAGGGTCCCCGGCGCACAACATCCAGTGTGTTTGCCACATTTGACCAGTCACAGATTCATGAGTTCAAGGAGGCCTTCCGCACGATCTGTCAGAACAGAGATGGTTTCATCGACGCGGAAGACTTTGTTTGCGTGGACGAATGTGAAGAACCTGACCTGGGTTTGTGTCTGTTGTGTTTAAAGTGTGTCTTTATTAGGATGAGGGTTATGAAGAAGGGAGATTTTGAGATCAAAGGTGTGTTTTTTCTTTTCTTTTCTTTTTTTAAACTCTTTTTCCTTCTGGTTTTCTCCATGCTATAACATACTTATTTTTTTTATTTTAATTTTTTTTTAACTTTAAGGCCTCGCCTCTTTATTTTCTGTGACTTTATTTTGTGGGAGAGGGACCATCTGGGAGTTTGGGGTTTGTGTGTTGTGGCAGATTGCACAACATTCGAATAATGCTTTTAGCCAGCCACTTCCCTGTGTTTTAGTTCTTTCCTTGGGCTTGCGTGAAGAGGTAAAGATAAGATAAACATTTTGGCATTGACGGAGCCCCAGCAAGGCTCAGAGCTGATGTAGGCTGCAGTCCCTGGGTCTTCTCCATGCTAATACTTTGCCACGGTTCTTTCCTCCTTGATGGTCCTTAACTGCCCTCCGAGGCCCAGCTTCATGGAGGCTAGGTGCAAAGCTTTCATCCCTCCTGCTGGGCAGTCCTGGGCCCTGTAGAAATAAAGGGGCTTGCTTGTGGCCGCTCCACCCCCATCTGGGCCTCATGGAGGTGGCCTCTCTGCAGGGGCTGAGCTGGGCAGGTGGGAGCTTTCTGGAAGAGTGCAGTGCCCATTGTCTTGTGTTGCCTAAAGGCCAGTGATGGTTAAGACCATCTCAAAACTGCGACGAGGTCCTGGGCCAAACCTTGCTCTCACGTGTGCTGAAGCAGTGTATTGTAACATGGCCTGGCCGCTTGGAGAAGGATGATGATTCTCGTCAGTGCCCTTGGCTTCTCTCTCCTTTCTGTTCGCCCAGCAGGCAGGGCAGGAATATGGGAAGATCACAGGAGGACCTGGGTTTGAATTCTGGCTGTGTCGCTCACTCTGTGACTACAAATAAAAAACTCACACTCAGCCTTAGTTTCCTCTCCTGGAACAGGAGGCAGGCTTCTCGTTTCTCTTGCACACGTTTGTGGTGTAGAAACACGTGTGAGATGCAGCGTACCTGGATAGTGGCAAACAGTGATGACGATGGTATCTGTTAACGTTGGTGGAGCCCTTGCTTTGTACCAGGTGTTGTCCTAAGATGTCACGTAGCTTGTTACTTGAGCCCCACCAGAACTGCACGTCTGTTTTGCCCAGAAAGGTGAATACAACACGTTGGCACTGAAGCTCAGCTTTGATTCCAGGCCCTCAAAAGTTTGCTTACGCCATTGTCCAGATGTATAACCTTTTGATCATTTTGAAGACTTTCGATATTAGAAACTATAGCTACTTCTCAATTCTCAGATAACACTTCCTTGGCTGGTGCATTCACCTCCTGGTAGACCCAGCTGTGGGCGACAGAGACAACCCACTGATGAGAAAATTGTCCTCTTGCAGCGGTGACAGATGGAGTGGAAAGGGTCGTCCCGGTTCAGTGGGAAGCATTCTTCTCCACTCGGAGACCACGGGCAGTGCCCCCATGGGCGGCACGCAGGCTGGGAGTCATTGTTCTAGAACTTCTGATGAGTCTCCAGACCCTTTTGCTTCCCTGGGCATTTGTCCTTAATCCGGGTTGTCCTGGGGCTCTGCCCTGCCGTGGAGGGTGCGGCTTGACAGGGAGCAGCTGCCCCTGGTCATGGGATGCGCGTTGGAGCCTGGACAGTTGCTTATCTGCTGTGAGGCTCAGATGACGTGTGATTCATTCTGGTCCTGCTAAGCGTTTGGGGGACTTTTGCCAGGGCCTGGTGAAAGCTCTAGGGTAGCTCCTCTGTATGGGAGAGCAAGTCAACTCTATCCCCTAGTGGCCTCCTGAGGCTTTGGGGGAAGGTGTTTGGCTGTATGCATCACCGGCCAGTCTAGAAAAACACTGGCTGGGCTTGAACCTGGCAGCGGAAAGCCCTGTGATGCTCTCATAAGCTGTCATCATCAGTTTTCGTCTTTTGGACCTAAGTGTGTATTTATGGTAAACCGTTTTAAGTTGGACGTGCCAGAGTTGAGTCTCAACTACATGTCCGTGTCTGCTTACACACCATTAGGAAATTGGGTTTTCTGGACTTCTGCCGATTGAATGAAGGTTTGTGTAGCTGGATTGAATTGTCTGGCTAGGGTGTGCTGCTCAAACTTGGCCTCATGTTGAACCTATGGCTTGGAGAAGGAACCTTCCTGATCTGTGAATCACACTGGCTGGGCTTCGGGGGTCATTCGTGATTCCCAACTGTGTCTTTACTATACGTCTGGTAGGGACATTTTGCTTTTCTAAATAGTGATATGAATTGGGGGAGTGTACTCGGCCTTTATTACTCTAACACACGTAAAGTTATACATTGGAACCCTTATTGTACCATAAATGGTACAACAGTAGTACATAATGACCTGAGTTTCTAAAAATGAGATTCTGCTTCCTATAGGTGGGAGATATTTTGAGAAATTGGAAGCCTAAAAGCAGAAGGGGAGTTGCAGGTCTTTTGCCAGTGTGTGGTTACCTTTCAGCACCACCTGCGCAGGTCACTAAACTAGATAACTTGGGAGTCAAAATAAGTCCTGCTTCCTGTCTTCAAGTTGCCTATGGCTTAGGAGGAGATGTAAGTGAGCTTAAAAACGACATAGGTTTGTAAGAGGGAAGATCTTGTTAGAAATGTCTGTTAACGTTGGCACCAAGAGGAGCAAGATGCGTTGAAATAGACAGACCCGCAGCCTCTGAGCCTGGCTTAGACGTGATATTTTTGTGTAGATTTCTTAAACACAGAGAGAGGGAAGTGGGTGTCATCTGCCAATGACAGATGTTACTGTTCTTGATAGGAAATGTTTTTTTTTTTTGTCCCTCACATCACCCAGGATAGTGTAACTGTGGAATTCTGGAGAAAATTAGATACGCGTGGTGTTTACAGTGCGCTACAACTCTTTGCTCTGGGGCATCACGTGCTGAGGTCTGCTGGGACCTGGGCTCCTTTCTCGCAGACATGTTGAAGTCAGCCCTGCCTGCCAAGTGCACAAGCAGTGAACTGTACCCCCAAAACTATGCTTACTGCAGTCTATTTTGTCTCTGGGTCTGTGACAGCCCTTTTCCCCATCTCACTTTGTGTTCAAACCCTAGAGCAGGGAAGAGATATGGTAAGTATGCTGCTGTTCTCCTCCAGCTCTCCCAAACAAAGTGGGATGTTGCTTAGCAAAATATCATTTTCCTACCTGGGTAGAGCCTCAGAGTCTTCCTGAACATGTGGTTCCTGGTCGCAACTGCTGTTGGCTTAAAATTGGCACATTTTATGACATCTGTGATCCATACCCTAGAGGCTGGAGGTGTTGTCATCTTTTGGTTGTGCTGTCATTTTAGTAAGTGTGAGCGGGTGTGGGAGTTCAGAAGATGACCAAGAACGTGTTAGCGTGATCAGGAAAGATTCGATGGTGGAAGAAGGGGGGAGAGGATTCTGCTGGGTGGTGGGGAGGAAGCTGTCTTGTGAACAGAGGGACAGGAGAGGAAGGGAAGTAAACCCCTAATCTGGGGATGGTGAATAAGTCCGTTTGGTAGATTCGGAGGGTTTTTATGGGGCAGTGGTTCTCAGTTGTAGTGTGTCAGTCACCTCTGGGCCCCATCCCCGGAGTTTCTGTTTTACTAGGTGTGAGGCAGGGCTCGCGAATTTGCATGTCTTCCCGGTTCCCAGGCGATGCTGCTGGTCCTGCTTTAGGGGGAGGTCAGGTGCTGCTGGAGGAGTCACATTCAAGTGGTGGTGGGGTGACCGGGGCAGCCGTGCTCCCCAATTCCGGGGATCACCTTTCCCACGTGTGCTCCCTTCCGGGCTGGCCCTGGGCAGAGCTCTGCTGAGGTCTGGAGCTCCAGTCTAAGGAGCTGGCCCTTGACTGTAGGTTATGAGAAGCCAGGGGAGAATTTTATCTGGATCGTGTTATTGGCATTAACTTTTTGTTAATTTGGTAACAGAGGGGGAAGCAGCCAGAGATGGTTAGACAATATGAAGGGTAGGACTGTGTCCAGAGGGTGGGTTATTTCAGGAGTGGATTTGGGAGGAAGATCTGGAAGGAAAGAAAAAGGAAGAATACAAAGGTGGGTCACAAAGGTGACCCAATGTTACCTTCAGCTTGGGAGCCTGGAGAATGGTGCTCACGTTGACGTAAAGGGGAAATCAGAGCCCCGCCTCCTTTGGAGAGAACCTCTCAGTTATTTAAAAACTGAGTTGAAATTGCTTATCTTCTCTCCCAAGGAGATTATTATCGATCCTAGTTTCAAAGTCAAGGGTCTGCGTCATGTTCCATGCTTTCCAATTGTTTTTATCTTCAATATCTAAGTTTTTCATGAGCCTAAACATACAGTCACTTGCCTCCTGGAATAATTTCCTCTTATCCTGAGGTTTAAATGGAAGACTATTGTTTAAAAAATGTCTTAGCCATTCCAGTATAATTTTCTCTAGATATTTATACCTTATAGTCTTGCCTTAAGTATAAGTGAAATAGTATCTTTGAAAGTCACTTGTGGGGGGGACTTCCTGGTGGCGCAGTAGTGAAGACTCTGAGCTCCCAATGCAGGGGCCCCGGATTCGATCCTTGGCCAGGGAACTAGATCCCACATGTGTGCTGCAACTAAGAGTTCGCATGCCACAACTAAGGAGCTGGCGAGCTGCAGGT
This sequence comes from Pseudorca crassidens, assembly GCF_039906515.1. NCBI lineage: Eukaryota > Metazoa > Chordata > Mammalia > Artiodactyla > Delphinidae > Pseudorca > Pseudorca crassidens. Next base: position 128,113,405 of record NC_090299.1, on the reverse strand, counting down.
AAGGAGCGCAGCTGCTGCAACCAAATAAATAAATAAAAATTAAAAAATAAAAGTCACTTACGTTTTTAGCAGTAGAGCCTTAATTACATTGGGTTGCGGTGTAGCTCTTTAACTTTTCTTTGAGTTATCACTTTCTAGTTATTCGATCCTTGTGAACACACACACATTGGTTTACATTTGGGTTTTTCCTTTTTTTTTTGTTGAAAGTAATACATGTTCCAAGTTGGAGAAAATTTGGAACATAATTAATAACAGTTTAAGAAGAAGGGAAAATCTGCTGTGAACTACCCGTAAATTACGCCTTTACAGTTTTCCTTCATCTCACTCAGTCTCCCGAGGGCTGCGTGTGGATTGCGGCCATTGTGCCAGGGTGTGGAGTTCCGTGACCCGTGTTCTCTGGCCTCTCCTCTGCCCCAGGATCTGACTTCCCCTGTATTTTGCCTGGGGCCTCATGACTGGGGGCGACGGTAGGAAACCAGATGCTGACCTGGACAAGGAAGGGGTCTGGCGAGCAGGGGCTGGGAGTGAAGAGGGCTGCGCTCGGGGCTCTGATGAGTTGCTGTTCTCATCTCTGCTTCATTCGGGTTTGTCCTCCTGGGGCTTTAGGGCCTGGGGAAGGAGGAGGCTGGGGAAATCAGGCTGAAGAAACTGTGTCACAGCAGAATTCCCCTCGCCTTGTCCTCGTAGAGGGACCTGAGAAGGGGAAGTTCCTCGCCGATCACGCAGAGAGAGAAGGAAACGTTTGAGGTCAGTGACAGGCCAGCCTCAGCCCGAGGTGGCCTGAGCAGGACAGCAGCCATGGGTGGAACAGTACAGGTGTCAGTAAAGGCAGGTAGTGACAGAGCTTAAGGTGCAGCTGGGTGAGCAGATGCCCAAAGGGATGTTGCTTGAGTGGCTCCGAGAGGGGGTCCGGTGACGGGGGAGTGGGCTAAGTGAGCAGCCTGGCTTTGTGCGGGGTAAGCCCTGTCTCCTCCACCTCTCGCCTTTGGGAACTCCAGAGAAAAAGAAAGAGGAAGGGCTCAAGTCTTTATTTGGCTGTAGGAGCCATTGATCCTGCAGACTTAGGGAATAACTGTGAGTGACCTTATTTAGGACCCAGAAACTACTGGGACCTAGGTGTGGTGGCCATTTAATCTGTTGACCAAACTGGGACACTGTTAATATTTGCATTGGGACTGGACCTGGCAAGCCCAGATCACTCTAGATATCAGGGATATTCAGGTCACATATACACATAAAAAGACCTCTAGGAACTCCTTCTTATAGCTTGAGTAGCTCCTTCCCAAGGCCCTAAACTGTTTTCATACGTTGGCTTTTTTGTTCTGCCTTAAAAAAAAATTAAGGTTAGTAGCTCTTTGTTATATTAGGACTGTTTTGCTATACTAAATATTTTACCAAAAATATTGTTAATGGCTAGTTGTTTCATCTTATAAATGTACCACAATTTTATTAATTGCATCATGTTAATCATCTAGATTCCATGCCAGCTGTTTGCTACTATGAATGATAACAAAAGCAGTAAATCTTTGTGTATGTCTCAGTATTTCCTCAGAAGTCAGATTCTTAGAAATAGAACGACTGGATCAGATTGTACGGTTCTTGATATGTATGGCCAGTTCTAGGCATTTACGGTAATTTTGAATTTCTCAGTTGAAAAAGTCTGACAGTTCAGCTGCTTGGTTTTGGAACTACTATGAAATACATGATTTTCTGAAAGTCACTAGATAATTTTTACCACTTATGACCTTGGACTACAAAGGGTAATGCAATGAAGCAACAACTTGAATAAAGAAAAGACTTTTGGGGAAGAGAGGGCTAGATAAATTAGGAGTTTGGGATTAACAGATAAACATTACTATATATAAAATAGATAAACAACAAGGATTTACTGTATGGCACAGGGAACTATGTTCAATATCTTGTAATAACCTATAATGGAAAAGAATCTGAAAAAGAATATATATATATATACACACACATATATATATAATGAAATCACTTTGCTGTACACCTGAAACTAACACATTGTAAATGTAAATTTACATTGTAAATCAACTGTATTTCAATAAAAAGTTGTTTGTTTTGGGAAGAAAATTTCTATCGACAAAAATAAACATTTTTTCACATTGTAAAATAAAATTATAAAATAACACTTTTATTGCTAATGCAACCTCTTTTCACATTGCCGTGGAGCAAACGTCTTGGAGAGACTGGATTATACTGAATGGAACTGCGGTGCTTGTGCGGGGTGTGGACAAAGAAACATTTGCCTGTGAAAATTTTTTCCTGACTTTATTGAAAGCTGGCACACCACGGTTGAAAGATCAAGTATTGGGCGTGTTGAGCTGTGTGTAGTGTTCAGGAGGAACATGATTCTTTATGTCTGTGATGACAGTTGCACAACATCATGGGGGCACCGGTGGCATTTCTCGCGTGGCACGTGCATCTCATCAGCATGGAAGTAGCACATTTTCAGCAGTGGGTTCTTCCAGTGTGAGTCAGCCGTGCAGCTGACCAGTCAGCTACTAGTTATAGAATACTACTTTGTGGGAATGGTTGTCAGCAAAAAAAAAAAAAAAAAAAGTCTGCCTGACCTCAGGGAGAACTAAAGCCGGGAAGTCAGCTTTGAGAGAACTGTGCGTGTAGATCACGGGATCAGATGAAGTGAAGGTGCTTTGTGGAGGCCGTGTGGTAACGGGTTCGGTCACTGCTAACGTCTCTGTGCAGCATGCCAGCCCTGGGCCTGGGGTGCACATTACTGACTGTGTTACAACTTGCTCAGAGGGGTCAGACCAGTTTGCAAACAGGAAAGAAGAAACTTCTGGAATGTTCATGTGTCAAAACTTCCTGGTTAGTTTGAAAGCATTCCACAGTTGTTCCTAGCTCGACTAGTCTGTGAAGATTCAAAAGACCCAGGAAGGATTTCCTTCTATTTTAAATATGAGACTGCAGTCCATTCCAAAATGATGAAGTGTGTGGGTGATTATGTTCTAACAGGAAAATAAAGTGTTACTGTATGACACTCGAATAATAATACATAAGCTAAAGGGGTAGAATAACTTTGAATAGTGACTTGTTTCGCTCCGAGGGCCTCTATGTATCTTGAAGCATCACTAATCTTAAAAAAAAAAAAAAAAAAAAAAAAAAAATCACAGGGCTGGAGTTCTGCTTTTTTAGATTTCCCAGTTTTCTGATGATGACTTGTGTCTCATTCCTTCTGCTGAGTCTGTAATCCAGTGTTCCACTTTGCTTCTCTCTTTTCTCTAGTCCTGGATTTAACATTTATTGTTATGGTTTCCCAGTTGTTTTTGAAAGGTGACTTGACAATGTTGGGCGTAAGTGGAAGCTGTATTACACCCTTCAGATTGATAGCATGTAACTTTTAGAACATGAGTATGGCCAAGGTAGTGTTTGTGATATCTTAAGCAGCTCCTTGGATTCCTTGGACATCCCTGAAATGGATGCACATGCATGGTATCCAGGACGTAAATGACATGTGGTTTATGCCTTTAAAAAAAGTCATCCTGGGACTTCCCTCGTGGTGCAGTGGTTAAGAATTTGCTTGCCAACGCAGGGAACATGGGTTCGATTCCTGGTCCGGGAAGATCCCACATGCCGCGGAGCAACTAAGCCCCTGTGTCACAACTACTGAAACCCACATGCGTAGAGCCGGTGCTCCTCAGCAAGAGAAGCCACCGCAATGAGAAGCCGGTGCACTGCAACGAAGAGTAGCCCCTGCTCGCCGCTACTAGAGAAAAGCCTGCGCGCAGCAAAGAAGACCCAACGCAGCCAAAAACAAATTAAAAAAAAAGTCATCCAGGCAAGCTGCCCCCCCCCCCCACCATTGTCATATCTGAGCTCTTTGCTCTTAAAATGGGTACTAAGCCTGTTTGAAGGTATTTACGAGGAAGATGTGAATTTGGCTTTCCCTCTCTCATTGTTAGCGATGACTTTGGCCAGTTATTGTGGATTTTTAGCAATCACTTGAAGTAAGGAAGATTGGACTCTGTGATCTTAATATTACAGTAGGCTTAAAAATACCTATAAAGGCTTGGCTCGTAGATGACTGTTAGCTGACGCTCATATTCTTAATCCTTTAGGTATGCAAACCACTCCCTATTTTCATAATTTAATCACCGAACACATTTTTTTAAGTCCCAAGTTAGTAGTGAGAAACCGAACCTTGGAATTCCTTTTACAGGATAAACTTGTTTCTGATCTTAGGAGAATTGTGGTTTGTGTGTTCATGTTTATTGGTAAGAATTTTTCTGGGCTGGGTCATTTAAAAACTGTCGGTTTCCAAATTTTCCATGTGCAAGGTTGTTGTTTTTTGTTTTTTTTTTTTTGGTTAAAGATAAGGCAGAGGGAGACCCTAGGCGAAGGCACTGTGACAGTTGTAAACTGCCTGAGAGTTGTTAAGTGGAACTAGCCTTAAGGCAGCTGGAGAGCCTGTAAGCCTTTTGTAAGCAGCTGCATCATATCAAATAACTGATCTGCATTAATGTTAGTAAGAAAAGCAGACCGAGTAGTGTCTTTAAGTGTATTTGTTTTATGAATCTGGCAATACCAACCTTCAAGTTGTGTGACCCCCGGAGTAATTGCCCTGTGGGCATGGGAAGCCTAACACCCTACTGAGGGATCCATGAACAGAAACTCAGTTCCTACCCTTGGCAGGGAAAAGAAGCGTGTCAAAACGTTATAGGAAGAATTTTTCCCCCTACTTTCCCATTAGCTTATCCTCTTAACCTAGATGCTGTCCCATCTGCAGGAACAGAAGGGGGAAAACATTCCGTGAAACATTTTGATTGGCGGGTTAGTAGGAAAAACACTGTAATATTTTAAAGGACAGCTGAAGATAAATGGAAACTTAAAAAAAAATTCATTGGTAGATATGCTGCAGGTCATATGTACTGGATGGCACAAATTAGTTGTTGTGTTTGAGTTAATTTATAACAATAATTACTATCTCTTTACACATAAGACCTGTTAAAGCTGTTTGGAGGTATGGGTGGAGGAAAGGTGGGTACAAAACTGAATCTGTATTCAGTCTCCATTTCCTTGCCCCCTACTGTGCCTTGTGTTTTGCTCTGGCTTCTCCAGTGATGTGTTCCCTCCCCACGGTCATGCTTCCGGTCTCCTTGGACTCAGCGTAGTGGATGCATTTTACTTCTTACCTTCACCCCTTGGGAGCATTTGCTGTGTTAAGTCACCCCTTTGTTCTTGAAGCACTCCCTGCCCGATTCTGAAGGACTGCTCAGTCCTTCTGCAAAAAAAGTTAGCCTCTTGTTCACAAGTCTTATCTCCCCAGCAAATAATCCAGGTGGAAGCTGAGATCAGGGGTGTGACACGTATAAGGTGCCGTAGGCCTTTAGAAGACAGGAGGGAAACTGGAGGACCAGGTGTGAATTCCTGGTAGAAGCAGCATTGAGTTTTTTTTTTCCTCTCCTTTAAGTGGCTTTTGAGATGCACTTGGCACGGTGGGAGCTCAGTACTTGAATGAATGAAGGCAGGGTTTAAACAAACAGTTTGGATCCGGGAAGAGGAGTTTCAGTGTAGGAAACAGCATGAGCAACGCAGTCAGCTGAGGGGGATGATGGAGCTTTGAAGGTGAAAATGAATCATTCTCTTGGCCGGGGTAGGGGTGGGGGGGGTGGGGCAGGAGGAGGGCAAGGCTGCAAATGGCAGCTAAGGAATTTCGGGTTGTGTTTGTTAGGCAGTGGGTGGAGGGGAGGTGCGGCTGGAAGCATTGGGAAGGTTAATTCGGCAGCAGCGTGTTGCATGGGGTTAGAATGAGGACAACCTCATTTTGGTCTCACCTCTGGACTCTTCTCAGGCGTTTTGTCCCTGGAGGGGTCAAGTCCCAGCCACTGCCTTCCTGCTGCCCTGGCTCAGTCCTCTTGTCCTTTGGTCACTTCACCTGAACCACCTGGTCCCATGACCATTGACTGTTGAATTCCTACCACCTTGCGTGCACAGCATATCAAGTAATAACAGCCTTAACTCCGGTCTCCTGATAACACGAATACAAATGCAGTAACCTTGGGAGAAATCTTGGTACCTGGTGGGAAATACAACAGCGTGTGGGTGGAGTTAACTCGAAGCCCCAGATCCCTGAGCAGGTCTGTGATGTAGGAAAGTGCGTGAAGAGGGTGTGGGCCCTGTGAGCTGGGTGCCTTGGATGGGATTAGGAATAAGGGGCTTAGGGTAAAATCAGGGCTCAGTGTTTGCTTAAAACCCTAATTAATAGTTCCCAGGAATGGAAAACATGAGAAGTGACTTTCCTCTCTTCCTCTGCAGGACTCCTTTCCCCCATATACACAAACTAAACACACCTTCCCGAAAACGCCACATTGACATCATAGTAGCTTTTTGTTTTTTTCTCTCTAAAAGAGTAAGTACTTCTAAGGTCAAGTGAAAGTATGAAGGAAACATTCTGAAGGCACTTCTTTCTGTCCAAACCTTGGTGAGCTTGGGGGCAAGGATCAAGGGTGGGGTGACAGGGCTTCCCTGGTGGCACAGTGGTTGAGAGTCCGCCTGCCGATGCAGGGGACATGGGTTCGTGCCCCGGTCCGGGAAGATCCCACATGCCGCGGAGCGGCTGGGCCCGTGAGCCATGGCCGCTGAGCCTGCGCGTCCGGAGCCTGTGCTCTGCGACGGGAGAGGCCACAACAGTGAGAGGCCCGCACACCACCAAAAAAAAAAAAAAAAAAAGGTGGGGTGACAAGTGCACTGGGCTGGGATCCCCTGTCTTCACCTCTGCTGGCCTCTCTCTTCCTTTGTACACATTTGGGAATGTTCTGTGCACATGACTTGAGCCATGGGTAATCAGCAGGCTGCCTGCCTTATCTCAATAAGTGTTATCTATGTTAGATCTTTCTGGTGGGTGAAAATGAATAAAAAAGTGTCCTTCTGAGATATTAGAGAATAGAGAACTGTGATTATAAGTGTTTTGATAGATTCCTGTGACATCAGGAAACAGATACTTTCTTATGCTTGAGAAAATATTCATGCTTCATTGTTATTTATAAGCTATGGAACAGCTGGGATGTCTGGAAAGTCACTCAGATGGAATAAAACTAGGACTACGTACGTTAGAACGTCAGTTAATATTGTGATCATAAACATGTTGCTGATGCCATAAATCCATTCAGTTCTTGCAGCAGCAGCAGCAACTTTCCTCAGCTACTGGAATTTTCACTGACCTGCCGACCTGAGTGCAAACTGCAAGGGGGTGGTTGCTTTGGTGAGAGCATCCTTCCCTCTTAGCAGCTCCTACTGTCTTTGCGGGTGAGCCCTGAAAAAAGAGGCTCCTGGTATAAACATTATCTGCGTTCAATTTGTGGAAGTCAGCTTAACGATAATCTTAAATTCAGCTTGCTAAATTACAACCTAAGCAATATTTTGTGTAGATGTATCTCTGTGTGTGTGCTGAGTGCCACCTGGCTATGGGCTCCGCATATTTTAAGCGAGTTTCAGAAATTCTGCTTAGCACAATATCCTAATTCTGACCTCATGCTTCAGGTAAGTGTGTCAGGTATGTGGAGGTGAACTGGGCTGCCTGGTGTCACACAGCTAGGTGGTATCAGAACTCACACCTTTTGTATTTTCACTTCCTATTCAGGGCTTTCCCCAATAAACTACAGTTTTTCTCTTTAAAACAGTGATGGAAGTTGTTTAGAGTCAGAGCATTCCTGTTGGTCCAGGGAGGCAGGATCCACGTGAAATGTGGGCATCTCATCAGCTCTCCTTGGTAGGGATTTATGAGGGCTCACATTTGGTGCTTTTCTATTAGCAATTGAAAAGGTGTGTTCTTAATGAACAGAGAGTTTGTTTTTTCTTAATCCTCGTGTCTTAGCTTGGGTTGTTATAACAAAATATCATAGGCTGAGTGGCTTAAACAACAGATATTTATTTCTCATTTCTGGAGGCTGGGAAATCCAAGATGAAGGTGCCGCCAGATTTGTTCCTGGCGAGAACCCTCTTCCTGGCTTGTCCACCTTCTTGCTGTGTCCTGATATGGTGGAGAGAGAGCACACAAGCTTTGGTCTCTTCCTCTTATAAGGACACTAATCCTATCAAGGGGCCCCACCCTCATGACCTCATCTAAACCTAATGACCTCATCTAACTCTAATTACCTCCCGAAGGCCCTTCCTCCAAATACCATCACTTTGGAGGTTAGGGCTTCACCGTATGAATTTGGGGTGCACACAAACATTGGGTCCATAACACACAGTGATACTGTTTTTTAAATGGGCTGTCTGGTAGAAAATATGTGTTCTAGAGGAGATCCAGTGTATCAGTACTTATTATTCATACAAATATTCAAAGATTTGATGCACTGTATTTGAAAAGACTCAGAGATGACTAATAATTTGACTTTTTCTATGTGCTTGTCCAGTTATTGAGCAAATATTTACTTGAGCACATCTTAGGATTCAGGCCCTGTGCTGGGCTCTAGGCTGAAGGGATAAGAAAGCTATAGCACACCTTTGGTAGCCAGTATTAAAGTTGTCTACAAAGAGTTTTTCTTCCAATCTTCTTTCAAATAAATTTTATCAAGTTGCAGTCTTGTCCTGTTCTTTTCATATGCAATATTATGAACACACATAATATATAGATAATATAATGAATACCTAAGTACTCACACCTGGCTCTGTCAGAGCTTAATATTTGAAGGAAACATGTCAAAATGTTTTTTATCGTGAGAAATGAACATCGCTGGGAATCGAAGACCCTTGTGTGTCACACCTTGTCCTCCGTGTCTCTGTCCTTTTTTAGAAGTAACCACTATCCAGGATTTGGGGTATACCATTACCGTGTGTGATTTTATGCTTTTATTATACATGTATGAGTTTATGAGCAATGTAAAATAATCATTTTTAAAACTTTATGAAAAAGATAGCAAACTGTATAAGTTTTTCTGTACCTTGAGAGAAAAAACAGCCATAAAATATTACTTTTGGGGCTTCCCTGGTGGCTCAGTGGTTGAGAGTCCGCCTGCCGATGCAGGGGACACGGGTTCGTGCCCTGATCCGGGAAGATCCCACATGCCGCGGAGCGGCTGGGCCCGTGAGCCATGGCCGCTGAGCCTGCGTGTCCAGAGCCTGTGCTCCGCAACGGGAGAGGCCACAACAGTGAGAGGCCCGCGCACCGCAAAAAAAAAAAAAAGAAAAAAAAATTACTTTTGAGATTCATTCGTTTTGATACCTAGCTCTAGTTCTTTTTAAAAAACTGATGTATATAGTATTCCTTTGTATGATTAGTCTATGTTATATTAGCCTGTTCTCCTGTTGTCAGATATGCTTGGCATGTTTCCGAATTTTCAGTATTGTAAACAGCACTGCTTGGACATTATTGTTTATGTCTCCTGATGTGTGTGTGTAAGATTCTCTGGGGACACGTGTGAGTGTGGAGTTGCTGGGTGAAGCTTATCTCCAGCTTTACCAGATAGTGTCACATTGCTGTACAGAGGAGCCAGTTTACATTCTCCTCAGAATATCTGTGATCTTGTTGAACTGCATCTTCCCCAACACTTGGTAGCATCAAGCTTTGGAAGTTTGCTCATCTGTGTAGTGTAAAGTGATACCTTACTGTTTCTAGCTTTAACGCTGCAGTTCCCTGATTGCAGTGAGGTCGACTGTCCTATTACATGTCTGTTGGCCTTTCAGGCTGCTGCTTCTGTGTGCCTGTTCATAAGGTACCCCCACTTCTTTATTGGTGGTGGGACTCGGGTGCAGAAAAGTGGATTGACTGTAATCTTTGGTTCATGACACATGATCATCATCGGGTTTTGTATGACCCTCTCGTTTATTCATATTTTTGATGTAATGAATACCTGTGAACTCATCAGGGTCTGAAACATTACCAACAGTTTCCATCTGCCTGTGCTTCTCCCTGCTCCATTCCTCTGCCTCCCCCTACACCCCTCATTTTTTAAAATACTATCTTGAACTTTAATCATTCTCATCTAGTCCCCCCACACCCCCCATTTTTAAAAATAATATCTTGAACTTTAATCATTGCTTCTCATCTAGTTCTGTATGTGCTCTTCATTCAGGACCTTGTTTTTCTCATTCCCTGTTATTAGTATGATTTATCTGGGTTGTTGCCTTGGCTTTGTCCATTCATTTTCACTGCCCTATAACATTCCCCAGTTTTACTATTTTTCTATCATTTCACCTGTGACTGGGATATTTCTAGTTTTGTTGTTATGCACCATTCTTCTATCAATGTTCATTTTTATGAATCTTGCTGGTTGTGATCAGGATGGTCTCTTGAATACTATCTGGGACAGGAAATGCTGGATTAGATATTCTGATATTAACTTGGTTAGCTAATTCCAATTTTTTCCCTACAAGGTGTACCATTCATGTTCCCATGAGCAGTGAATCAGGTTGCTCTAGAGCTTCTTCTCAATTTGTAGTTCTTTTTGTGTATATAATTCTCATTGGTACACAGCTCTTGGTTTGGTGGAATTGGTAATAAGGTTTGATTTCCTTGTAACACGCCAGCTGGTCTGGAGGGAGTTGGGGAGGAACCCATAAACCTGCCTGGCTCACTGCTGGAGGCTCCCATTGTTTGTGAAAAGAACCTGATATTTGCGGGTGGCCATGTGGGCTTAGGTCATTTGCAGCATCTCTCTTCACGTGTATTTGATTCCTGCTTTTATGTTGATAATTATTTAAGATTTATTGGTTTTATAATATATCTCATAAGTCTATTTAAAGTTAAAGCAGGTAGAATCGCTGCTGTTTTGTAGTGTCTGCTCTGTTTGTTCATGGTGGCTTTTTTCCTTGTGTGTTTTTTAGTTTTGGACTGTGAGCTCCTTTTCGGTTGAGTTTTATCTGTGGGAGTCCGGGGAGACCTGGGTCGAAGGTGTATTAAAAATATAGAGTAGGAGTTTGATTGACAAAATACTTAGCAAAGTTGGGTAAACTAAAATAAACATCCTGTAATGTGCATAGCTGTGATTGTGTAAAAAGTATGGAAAAATCCCTAGCATCTGACAATGAGGAAAAGACATAATTCCAGACGGTATACTAGGTATATACTGAACTTACAGCAGAGTCAGAATCAAGATGCTTGGTGTCTTCACAGCAACATGGGGAGAGAGAAGGAGGTTTTGGGCAAGGAGTTGGAGCTGGGATCTTCCTCCATATCTAGTTTGCCAGGACCACTCTATGGCTGCACCCTCAGTGAAGGGATGGACCAGAAAACACCTGCCCACCAACACAGAAATCTGAAGAAGTTTGTCCATCTCAGCCTGGGCTCTGGGTAGGGGATGCAGGTGCTCTGGTCTCTTCCTAAAATTAGAAAGCACAGGTGGTCCCTTACCTCTTAGGGTTCACACGTATGCAACCCAAGTTTTCCAGGAATCACCAAGTCAGGGAATTAGCATAAAATCCAATACAGAGTCAGTGATGGCCCTCTGCTGAGGTGCCTCCCAAAAACAAATCCGTGGCTGTTTACATGTCTTCTCCCTTAGCAGTAAGCTTCTTGGAATGTGGACACAGTCCAAGAAGCACCTGTGCACCTGTGTACATCAGTGTGCTTGTGGAATGAATGAATAAGTGAACAAGTGGAAACACGTGGGCATTTTTAAATATACATAACTTTTACCCACTATGTAGATTTTCAACATGTTAAAAAAATAAAGCTTAGAAGGGATGCTATTTTGCAGTTAAATTTTTTACAGTTTTCAAATCATTCTTCCATTCTTAGAATCGTCTTCAGATCCCAGAATCAGCAGACATTTATTGAGCATCTTTGCTGTTCTGTGTGTTGTGAAGGATACAAAGACGACTGTGTGCTCTGCCTGTTAGGGAGTGACAAGCTTGAACAGAAATCATTACGTGCAAAGTGCCAAATAAGTGCTATAGTAAATTTTAACATAGTTTCGGGATAGCAGAGTTTGGCAGTGATTCATTTCACCTCAGGGATTTGTTCATTCAGTGAACATTTACTAGAGCTTCCATGTGGTCAGCACTGGGAGGATTACAAAAGTACTTAAGATTTATTGTACGCTCACCCATGTATTAGGCTGCAAACATTTTATATACAGTTAATGTCTACAATGTAATTTAATTCCCACAACATCCCCTTGAAGAGGATCCTATAATTATCCTCATTTTAAAAACTTTTTATTGAAATTTAGCATATATTTAGAGAAGTCCACTTTCACACATGTAGACCTGGATGGACGTTCATGAGTTGTATACACCTGTGTAACCAGCACCCAGAGTAAGAACAAACTAAACATTACAGACACTCCAGAGAGCCCCCTTATGCCTCCTTGACTTCCAACGGCAATTTTTTTTTCTTTTTCTGTATTTTCTAGAAATGGAATCCTGTAGTATGTATTCTTTTGGTATGTTGCTCTATTGTATGTAGTTTGGGATTGCTCATTCCCATTGTTGCCTAGTATTCCATTAGCCCCATTTTACAGATGAGGAAACAGGCTGAGATCATGCAACTAGTAACGAATATATTACAGTGCCACTAAGCGTTTTTTTCGAAACATGATTTTTCACGTTCTTATGGTGTTGGTGTTCTGTCATGTAGGTATAGAATGATTAATTTAATCCCAATGGATTTATCCTTCTGATGGATATCTGGGTTGTTTCTAACATGTCATCACTGATACTTTACCATAAAAGAAAAAAATCCATTTCAGTATTTAAAGTACGTTTTTAGTTTCCAGCTACTTTGCGGTTGACAATGATCAGGTCCATATAAATATGGCCGCTAACAAAGTATTGATTTCCCCTGTGGCTTCTTTGTGAGGTAGCAGCTGCCAGTCAGGGGTGGCTTTTGTAGTTTTTGTACATGGTCTACTTGCCTTTTTTTTTTTTTTTGGGTTCGCGGGCCTCTCACTGTTGTGGCCTCTGCCGTTGCGGAGCACAGGCTCCGGACGTGCAGGCTCAGTGGTCATGGCTCACAGGCCTAGCCGCACCACGGCATGTGGGATCTTCCCAGACCGGGGCACGAACCCGTGTCCCCTGCATCGGCAGGCGGACTCTCAACCACTGCGCCACCAGGGAAGCCCAGTCTACTTGCCTTTTGAAAGTACCTTGTAAGTGTATGTAGTGTCCTTGCTTTTTTCCTTTTGCCCTATTTCTGTTGTATTCTTCTTACTCCCCTTTTCTCCTTGAAAATTTATTAGATCATCTCAGTTCTGCTGTAGCCCCAAATTACATTCCTTTGCCTGAGGGGTAGCTCTCCCTTTGGTCTACTGATGAGTCCTTCAGGAGGCTCTCCAGGGGTAATGAGTCTTCAGAGGACATAGAATTTTCTTTTTCTTTTTTTTTAATTGAAGTATAGTTAATTTATAATGTTGTTAGTTTCTGGTGTACAGCAAAGTGATTCAGAGATATATATATATATATATACACACACACACACACACACACACACATATACACACACACAGACACACACATATATATATACTTTTTCATATTCTTTTCTGTTATACTTTATTACGAGATATTGAATATAATTCCCTGTGCTATACAGTTGGACCTTGTTTATCTATTTTATTTATTTTAAAATTTATTTTTATATTATTTATTTCTATATTTATTTATTTATGGCTGTGTTGGGTCTTTGTTGCTCCCCGCCTGATTTCTCTAATTGCGGTGAGTGGGGGCTGCTCTTCGCTGTGGTACGCAGGCTTCTCATTGGAGTGGCTTTTCTTGTTGCAGAGCACAGGCTCTAGGCATGTGGGCTTCAGTAGTTGTGGCACACGGGCTCAGTAGTTGTGACTTGTGGGCTCTAGAGCACAGGCTCAGTAGTTGTGGCGCACAGGCTTCGTTGCTCCGCGGCATGTGAGCTCTTCCCAGACCAGGGCTCGAGCCCGTGTCCCCTGCATTGGCAGATGGATTCTTAACCACTGAGCCACCACGGAAGTCCTCTATTTGTATATAGTAGTTTGTATCCGCGAATCCCAAAGTTCTAATTTATCTCCCTCAACCCTTTCCCCTTTGGTAACTATAAGGTTGTTTTCTCTGTGGGTCTGTTTCTATTTTGTAAATAAGTTCTTTTGTATCATGTTTTAGGTTCCATATATAATGATATTATATGATACTTGTCTGTGTCTGACGTACTTAGTATGATAATCTCTAGGTCCATCCATGTTGCTACAAATGGCATTATTTCATTCTTTTTTATGGCTGAGTAATATTCCACTGTATATATATACCACATCTTATCCATTCATCTGTCGATGGACATTTAGGTTGCTTCCAGGTCCTGGCTACTGTAAATAGTGCTGCAGTGAACATTGGGGTATATGTGTCTTTTAGAGTTAGAGTTTTGTCCAGATATATGCCCAGGAGTGGGATTGCTGGATCATATGGTAACTCTGTTTTTAGTATTTTTAAGACACCTCCTTACTGTTTTCCATAGTGGCTACACCAATTTACATTCCCACCAACAGTGTAGGAGGGCTCCCTTTTCTCCACATCCTCTCCAGCATTTATTATTTGTAGATTTTTGATGATGGCCATTCTGACCTGTGTGAGGTGATACCTCATTGGAGCTCTGATTTGCATTTCTCTACTAATTAGCAGCGTTGAACATCTTTTCATGTGCTTATTGTGTTGACATTTCTTTGTGAAACATTGTTTAGTGCTGTGATTCACAAAGGGAACTTCTGGAGTGTGAGCTCCTGGAAGGTAGGAGCTGTGTGGTAGTCACCATGGCACCTTGCATGTAGTTGGTGCTCAATAAATGACTCATTGAGGACCTGCTGGAGCCTCAGGCTTGTATTCTTTTGATTGAACTCTATAATGTCATGACTATGCTTTGCGGAATATGATTAATTTTCTTAGACTCTTCAAACACAAATAAATACCTGGAGCTGTTTATTTAAGTTTTTTTCTCTATTCTGATAGTAAAGATGAGTGATTTAGGAGTGCACTAGAAAATAAATTTATAATGGTTTTGCTATAATATGAAGTTTCTTATATTTTCTCCATTCTTTGACTATTAGTTGAAGCCCAACCTACTGAATGTCATGCAGTAGACATAGAAAGATGCATATAAATAATTCCCTGCCCTTGGGGAACTTAGTGGGAGAGACAGACACATATATGAATATAATACAGTGTGGTAAAATAGATCAATATAGCTGTGAGTAGGTTTTGGTTTTTGAACACCGTGGAAGGGGAGACCTCAGCATAGCGGATGGAGAGGGGTGTCCATCCTGGGTCCTCCTGGAATAGGTGACACTGGAACAGAATCTTAGGGAAAGTGCATAAATTCCTACACAACCTTCCACCCAGGCGCTACTCCACCTCTTTTCCCCTTTATTTCTAGAGTGGGAGTACTGCCCATAGTTACAATATTCTACCCTTTCTAATGTAAAAATCTAATTTTTGTCTTTTTCCCTCACATCACCTGGCTCTTCTCTTGTGGGGTCATGCTGATTCGAGCTCTGACATGGCTTTAGAATGTGGTTTCTCCTGTCTTGTCCTCTCTTTCCTCCTATGGATGCTTCCTGGGTTTGGAGGAAAAGGGGTAGAAATCAGTTTTGGTTGTGTTTTAAGCATCTGACCTGGAGCCTGGCACATCGTGGGTTCAAACTTCTGTTGAACCAGAATGACCCGAGTGATCTCTAACTGGTCTTCCTTCCTCTTGTCTCTTTTCCTTCCCTTTGACTCTATACAGGGTCCTCAGAATTAGTAGAACTCCCCCCTCCCCTGGCATCATTCCTCTGCTTAAAATTCTTCTGTGACTCCTTCTCATCCTCAAGATGAAAACCCAGCGTCTTAGTCCAGGTCCTTACCATTGACCCAGCCTGCATGAAGTGCACCCCATCATACTGCATGTCAGAGCATGCCTTGAGATCTTTGTTATTTCCTGGCCCCATGTACTCTCCTTTTTTCTGATGTGTCATTTCTGTGTCAGGTATTAAGATCCAGCTCAGCTGTCACCCCCCCCCCCCCCCCCCCACACACACACACCGTGAAACCTTCCCTACCTTTCCCAGGAAGAATTAGTACCCTCTGCTGGGTTCCCTGACGTCTGTCCAATCAGTCCTCTTGTAGGGTTTCTATATTACGCTACAACCCTCTGTCTCCCTCTGCATTTCCCCCATTACACTGAGGGCCAGGAATTGTGCCTGATTCTTCTTTGTCCCCTGGTCAGGCCCATGTTACATGTCAGACAAATAGATCGTCCCTATAAACACACTTCCTGCTTTCCCATCTCTCTTGTTTTGCTTGCATGATTTTTTAAATGATGGACATGCCTTACCATCAGCTCTATTTAAATGTAGTGCATTATTCAAGGGCCAGTTTCTCATGCCTTGTCTGTGAAGTTTTCTGTGATTATGGCACCCCAGAATATTGGCAGCTACCTCTGAACCACCTATGTTTGTTCACCCTTGGCTGTGGCACTTATACGACATCCTGCTATTATTTTTTTTAAACCTATACACTTAAAAAAATTTATTTGTATATTTAGTTTTGGCTGTGTGGGGTCTTCATTGCTGCGCGTGGGCTTTCTCTAGTTGCGGTGAGCGGGGCTTCTCTTGTTGCAGAGCACGGGCTCTAGGTGTGTGGGCTTCAGTAGTTGTGGCTCGCGGGCTGTAGAGTGCAGGCTCAGTAGTTGTGGTACACGAGCTTAGTTGCTTCGCAGCATGTGGGATCTTCCCGGATCAGGGCTTGAACCTGCATCCCCTGCATAGGCAGGCAGATTCTTAACCATTGCACCACCAGGGAAGCCCAACACTGCTATTATTATTTGTACTTTTGTTGTGTATGGGTCATCTCTCCCTAGTTAGATTATAAACTCTGAAGTTAGAGGTCTTCTCATAGATAATTTTGAATTGTCTCTGTGAAAAATAGAATTCCTTATTTAATATTCATTTGTTCTTTAAAAGTAGGTCTGTTAGTGACACATTCTTTTAGTTCCCTTTGAGAATGTCTATTTGCCATTCATCCCTGAAGGATACTTTTGCTGGATATAAAATTTTCAGTTGACAGTTCTTCTGTTTCAGCACTTAAAAAATGTGCTACTTCCTTTAATTCCCATGTTTTCAGATGGGAAATTCACTGTCATTTGAATTGGTGTTCCCCTCCTGATAGTGTGTCATTTCTATCTGGCTGCATTCAAGACTTTTTGTCTTTAGTTTTCAGAAGTTCAGTTAGGATGTTATGATACTTTGCCATTGACCCCAGCCTTGGCATGGATTTTTTTGGGTTTATCCTGATTCAGGAGTTTGCTCAGCTTCTTAAATCTGTATGTTTGTGACTTTTACTAAATTTGGGAAGTTTTCAGTCATCATTTCTTTGACTACTCTTCCAGCCTCACCCCATTTCTCCTCTCCTTCTGGGACTCTGATGATACAGATGTTGGATCTTTTGTTGTTTCACAGGTTCCTGAGGCTCTGTTCATTTTTTTCAGCCTGTTTTCTCTCTTGTTCAGATTGAGTGAATTCTATTTGTTTTTGTCCTCAAGTACATGGATTCTGTTCTCTTTCATCTCCACTCTACTGTTGAGCCCATCCTGTGAATTTTTACCTCTGTTATTCTATTTCCCGGTTATATAATATTCTTTTTTATATCTCCTATTTATTTGCTGAGAATTTCTATTTTTTAATTTGTTTTAACAGAATTTATAATGGATTGTTGAAGCACTTTTATGACTTTTATGCTTTAAAGTCTTTATCAGGTACTTCCAACATCTCACTTTTCTCTGGGTTGGCATCAGTTGATTGGCTTTTGTCATTCAAGTTGCGGTTTTCCTGGTTCTTGGTCTGATGGGTGATTTCCCACTGTATCCATTTTGCCTGGACATATGAGGTCTCATTTAAATCTTGTATTTCAGCAGGCAGTCACCCTGTTTAGTTTTAGTACAGTTGTAGGCTGTGGTTTCAATGACAGGTTAATTTTCAGTGCCTTTGCAGTGTTAATTTTAATCTGCTTGGTTGACCAGGTGTTGCTGGAGCTCACATTGCTCCCTGCTGGTACTGGTTGCCGGGGTGGAAGGTGTTTCCCTGGGCGGGGGCACTGGGCATCTCTTGGTGGAAGACAGTAGACTCAGGCCTCTGGGAAATAGGAACTTCCCTGAGTGCAGTGGATCTCCCCTGCCTGTGGGGGACAGAGACCTTTTCTTGATCTGGTCACTTGTTGAAGTGAGATGTCTCTACTGGTGCCCCATGGCTTCTCTGAGGTTTCTGGGCAGGGGAAGTGGGGAGTCTCAGGCTCAAAGAGGCTTCCTGGGCTGGGCCATGTGTCACTGGGTTCCTTGTGTGTGGCCTCCTGTCTTAGTGCGTATGTCCTGGCTCTCCTAGTTGCTTATTACTGGTGGGGCTTCAGATAGACCCCTTTTTGTATGGTGTAGGGCTTGCCTGATGTTGCCAGAGGGACTCCTTCCGTCTGGAGTAGGAGTGAGCCTCCATGTGCTGCCTGCTGTCGTAAGGATGGGGGTTGGGACATGGTGGGCCTGGGTGGCTGCCGTCTTTGGTTGGTGGGGAGGGGGGAAATGCAAGATACCCTTTGCTGTGCGATTCCTTGAGTCCTGAAGTCACAAGCTGGTTTGCTTTCTTCTTACCACCGTTTAGAGTTCTCTTTTGTTATTTCCAGCATTTTTACTAGTTAGCGGGGAGGAGCAGTGGAAATATGTCCATGCTATTTTGTCGCTAATCATTCATCTCTAAATGTCAGATTTTTAAAAGCAATTAAAAATGTCAGGGAAGTTTAGCATTGATTTTTCTATGTTGGCCAAATCATGTGACTGAGCTGTCTTACTTTACTAGGTTAGGAAATTTGAGACCCAGTCAGGTTACTTGACTTGCTCAGGGGTCCTATTGCTAGTTCATTGCAGAATCCAGCCTTGACCTAGGTTCTTGGTGAGGAATCCAGTATGTGTTTCATTGTAGCACATTAGGTCAGAGAGTTATCTGGAGGAGAAGAGAACCTTGCAGTGCTGTAGTGTTCAGCACCTTGCAGTGCTGTAGTGTGGTTAGAACATTAACACACCAAAGAATTTATTCCCCAAGTGAAAAACGTATCCGAATACAAGAAGAAGAGAATCCAGTCTTATCTTTTATTGACTGAGATTGAATGACAGGCTTGCTGTATATTTGTACCCATTTTAATACTAATCATTTTTGATAAAGTCTAAGATAATATTCTTCTGCTTTTACTATAAAAACATCTGAATGACCTTATATAATGTTCCTCTTGCAAAAGAGAGTTCTATCGCTGGTAATCATCACCATAGTCTACTTCAAAGAGAGTAAAGAATGTAACAAAGATTGGTGACGCTGTCTAAACAAATTACTATCATAGCATTCTCTGTGGCTTTTTAACAGATAATCTCTGTGTCCTCCATAGACATTAGATACTTCTCCTAGTGTTTTCCCAGGAAGCTTTTTCCTGTATGGCAGAGTTGGAGAAATGGAGAAATCCAGGTCCGAACTCTTTGGTTGTTTGTAAATTTTTTTCTTTTTCTTTTTTTTTTTGAAGTCTCCAGGGTTTTACAGAAAATAGGGTCAGAGCTGAACTGATGCCCAAACTCTGTAGACCTGAGAGGGGAAGCATTTACTTCTTCCCCTAAGACTTTCCATGAGGCACCACAAGAATGAGGTATGAAAAATAGGACTAAATCCTGGCTCTGTTTAATGTCATTTGGGTAATGATGACCATAGGGGCCCATGGGATGGGTGGCACTGCCTCTCTGTCCCCTTATGTACTTGTTCTTCTCGTCCTGCTTTTGTTTTTTCTTCCTCTTCCGTACTCATGGAATCTTGCTGAAAAGATAAAATCTCTGATCCCTACTGAAGAAGGGAATTAAACATATTGGGCTTTGGAGAACTTTTCCCATCATTCATGATAAAACACTTGCATGGGGGCTTCCCTGGTGGCGCAGTGGTTAAGAGTCCACCTGCCAATGCAGGGGACACAGGTTTCAGCCCCGGTCCAGGAAGATCCCACATGCTGCGGGGCCACTAAGTCCGTGTGCCACAACTACTGAGCCTGTGCTCTGGAGCCCGCAAGCCGCAACTACTGAGCCCATGAGCCACAACTACTGAGCCTGCATGCCACAACTACTGAAGCCCACGTGCCTAGAGCCCGTGCTCCACAACAAGAGAAGCCACCACAATGAGAAGCCCGTGCACCGAAACGAAGAGTAGCTCCTGCTCGCCACGACTAGAGAAAGCCTGTGTGCTGCAACAAAGACCCAACACAGCCAAAAATAAATAAATAAGTTTATATTAAAAAAAAAAAAACGCAACCCACTTGCATAGGTAATCCATATGTGAAAATGAGTTGTTTAGAATTTGGAGTAAAGTTTCATGAAAAATCCTATATACTGTAATCATAAAAAAGCTGTACAGTATAATGGTTAGGTTTTCAAACCTGCCTTCTCTAATCCATGATGCATGTAGTTGAGCTGTGATGCTACAGGTAAGATAGTAGTATGAGTGCTAATAATTTACCAACTGTTGATGGCTTAGAATTAGAAAATGTTAACATCAGACAGGACCCTTTTGGACCACTGTTCTGACCTCCCACTCTCAGCAGTGTCTCCACGATACAAGCAGTGATGATGTCTCATAATTGCCTGCAAGGAGACAGCCCACTGTATTATAGTTGGCAAGTCCTGCTTTATCCTAAACCAAACCTGCTCCCTTTAACAACTTCCTGTATTGGCTTTTTAGACCATGCAGGGTGAATCTAAGAATTGTTCTGATTAACGTTCCCCACAATTCAGAAACAGAAGTTACGATTCTATCTTCCTAACATCCTGTCTTAATTGATGGGGTTTTTGGAGTTGTTATTCTGATATCCTGATGGGGTTTTTGGAGTTGTTATTCTGATTTTTTAGATGTTTGGTTTTGCCAATGTCCCTTTAAATTGTGGTCCAAACGAAACACAGTGCCCCAACGTTTTCTTATTCATGCAGGGAATATTATTTCTTAAAACCTCCCACTCCCGGGCATGTATCCAGAGAATACTCTAATTTGGAAAGATATATGCACCCCAATGTTCATAGCAGCACTATTTACAATAGCCAAGACATGGAAGCAAACCAAGTGTCCATCAGCAGATGAATGGATAAAGGTGTGGTACATACACAATGGAATATTACTCAGCCATAAAAAAGAATGAAATCATACCATTTGCAGCAACATGGATGGGCCTAGAGATTATCATACTAAATGAAGTAAGTCAGACAGAGAAAGACAAATACCATATGATATTGCTTATATGTGGAATCTGAAAAAATGATACAAATGGACTTATTTACAAAACAGAGACAGACTCACAGACAAAGAAAACAAACTTATAGTTACCAAAGGGGAAAGGGGGTGGGTGAGGGATAAATTAGGAGTTTGGGATTAGCAGATACAAACTGCTATATATAAAATAAATAACAAGGTCCCACTATATAGCACAGGAAACTATATTCAATATCTTGTAATAAACCATAATGGAAAAGAATATGAAAAAGAATACATATATATACATGTATAACTGAATCACTTTGCTGTACACCAGAAACTAATACAACATAGTAAATCAACTATACTTCAATTTAAAAAAAATTAACTCTTCGTCTCTTAACTTCCCTTTTTCTTTTTGGTGGTTCTGCTGTTCTTTGTCACCCAGACAGGATAATTTAGTAATCTTTTATTCATTAATTTCCTTTGCTACAGTTTGTTGTAGGAAATCCAATATTACTCCCAAGGCCTTCCCTGAAGAAACTGAAGCTTGGAGTGGTTACTTGCCCAGGGTCACCCAACTGGTCACCATTGACACTAGTGTGCGAGCCCCAGTCTGTCTGACACCAGAACCCATACTCCCAATCACTGTGCTATCCTATCACCAAGGAGCTTTGTGATAAGCCTTTTCCAAAGGACAGCTAACCTTATTACTTTTTTTTTTTTTTTTTTTTTTTGCGGCACGCGGGCCTCCTACTGCCGTGGCCCCTCCCGTTGCGGAGCACAGGCTCCGGATGCGCAGACTCAGCGGCCATGGCTCACGGGCCCAGCCGCTCCGCGGCATGTAGGATCTTCCCGGACCGGGGCACGAACCCGCGTCCCCTGCATCGGCAGGCGGACTCTCAACCACTGCACCACCAGGGAAGCCCCCTTATTACTTTGTAAACTGTGTCAAATGTTCAGTGGTTGGGATTTCTGCTGTTAACAGTACTTATACTAGGGGCTTCCCTGGTGATGCGGTGGTTAAGAATTCGCCTGCCAATGCAGGGGACACGGGTTCGAGCCCTGGTCTGGGAAGATCCTACGTGCCTCAGAGCAGCTAAGCCTGTGCGCCACAACTACTGAGCCTGCGCTCTAGAGCCCACAAGCCACAACTACTGAGCCCGCAAGCCTAGAGGCCGTGCTCCGCGACAAGAGAAGCCACCGCAATGAGAAGCCCTCGCACCACAACAAAGAGTAGCCCCCCCCCCCCAACTAGAGAAAGCCTGCGTGCAGCACCAAAGACCCAATCCAGCCAAAAATAAATAAACAGATAAAACATTAAAAAAACAAACAATACTTATACTAGCTGTCTGTTTTCTCTGGAAATGCTGCACATGTTATCTCTTTTATGGACGCAAAAGAAATTTGTCAGTTTGCTATGCCAGATTATCTGCATTTTCCCCTTTTTGGGGGGAATAAGAGAGGAGTGGCAGTGGTGGGGTGCAGGTTCTTCATTTCTTTCCTCCCTACCAATACATGAAAGGGCTCATTTACCCATATACTTGCAAAGATTGAATGTCATGATTGAAAGTAGTGTTGGCCGTCAGGCATAAAAGGTATTATTTAAAATTTCTGCTCATTACTGGTGACATTGAATTTCGTGTGTGTGCGTTTATTCGTGGATGGGTGATGCTCACCCACACTGGGGCGAGCCATCTGCTTTGCTCAGGCTACCAACTGGAATGTAATCTCTTCTGGAAGCACTTCACAGCTCTACCTAGAAATGAGTCTTAATGCGATATCTAGGTGTCCCATGACCCAGTCAAGTTCATGTGTAAACCATTACAGACACATTGTCTCACATCCCTGCCCATCCTGACGATCAGCTGTCGTCCACTCTTTGGTTTTGTTTTGGCTTTAACTGATTTTTTTCTGATCATAAAAGTAAGTTATGCTAAATGAAGATGATTTTGAAAATAGTGAAAATCATTGGTTACTCTTTTGGCAGGGGGCTTACCTTCCAAACTGTTTTGTGGGCACGTGCATACCTTTCTCATGCTTTCAGTAAGTTCACGAGTTGACCACGTGTCTTGTTTCTTCACACTGGCGCCTCCTCCCTCTGAACAGGGCCAGTTTGCGGGAGGTCCCAACTTGTGTCAGGATATGCCCTGAGAGGCCTGGATCGTGTGGGCTCTGCTGTCTGGGATCTTGGTGTATATGTTGACGTTGCCCTTGAGGAAGCATGAAGCCAAGAGACAGACCTCGCTGCCCAACCTGACAGCTTTGCTACGTTGGCTTTGTGTCCTCCTTCCTGTTGGCGGTGGGTTCCTCCGTGTAGCTCCTTCAGGATGCTTTCCTTTCTTTCCCAGCGCTGCCCACAAAACCTTTGTGGAAAATTCCTGATCTCTCCTTTACATTTCAACACCATCAAGAAAGACACTTTGATTATTTGCATGTATTTTGTAAGGGCATCGCGAGGAAAGGGTGTCGTGGCCCAGTTGTGGTGGCCTCTGTAGTTTGCATTCCCTGCGGTGAGGCAGCAGATTGTGATGGTTTAGACCTAAAGCTGGCTGCAGGCTTCAAATCCTGGCTCCACGATTTAACCCTCTGGACCTCTTTATGTCTTCTTGTGCTTGACCGTAATAGGCAGTGAGAAATGTGTGCCTCCCGGGGTGTGGTGAGGATTGAAGAAACTCATGCATGCCAAGTACTTCCTTGGAGCAGTGACCAGCACATCGGAGGTGCTGAATAAATATTCCGTGGCTGTTGCACATACCTCAACCATGTGGGAGCCCTGGACTGGAAACGATTTTCTAGTCAGTGATGAGTGTTAACATTTCTTTATGTTGAACATAGTTCCTTACATTAAAATGGCCCATCTCATGAGCTCAGGCTCTGCCTGCTGCAGTGTTTTTCAGTGGACTGGTTTCTGCCTTTAGGGACTTTTTTGTGGAATTTTGTGTGTCAACATGGAAAAATCTTTAGAAGTAAGTTTGGCATTTAAAGATGTGGTTTTTTTTTTTAAATTATTTTAAAAAAATGGATGTATAGTCGATTTACGACGTGTAAGTTTCTGGTGTACAGCAAAGTGATTCAGTTATACATACTCTTTTTCATATTCTTTTCCATTATGGCTTATTACAAGATATTGAATATAGTTCCCTGTGCTATACAGTAGGAACTTGTTGTTTATCTATTTTATATATAGCAGTCTGTATCTGCTAATCCCAAACTGCTCATTAATCTCTCCTCCACCCCCTTTCCCCTTTGGTAACCATAAGTTTGTTTTCGAAATATGTGAGTCTGTTTCGTAATTAAGTTCATTTGCGTCATTTTTTCCCAAATTTATGTAAGTGATATCATATGATATTTGTCTTTCTCTGTCTGACTTATTTCACTTAGTATGATAATTGGTAGGTCCGTCCCATGTTGCTATAAATGGCATTATTTCATTCTTTTTTATGGCTGAGTAATATTCCGTTGTATATATACACCACATCTTCTTTATCCATTCGTTTGTCGATGGACATATGGGTTGCTTCTGTGTCTTGGCTATTGTAAATAGTGCTGCTATGAACATTGGGGTGCATGTATCTTTCCGAATTAGAGTTTTCTCTGAGTATATGCCCAGGAGTGGGATTGCTGGATCATATTGCAACTCTAGTTTTAGTTTTCTGTTTTTGTTTTTGGCTGCGCTGCGTGGCTTGTGGGATTCTAGTTCCCTGACCAGGGATTGAACCCAGGCCCTTGGCAGTGGGAGTGTGGAGTCCTGACCACTGGACTGCCAGGGAATTCCCTCATTTTTAGTTTTTTTAAGGAACCTCTATAGTGTTCTCCATCATGGCTGTACCACTTTACATTCTCCCCAGCAGTGTAGGAGGGTTCCTAAAGGATGTGTTTTGTACTTGCTGGCCTTGCACTCTAGTTGTGACACATGGTGTCTGCTAACTACTTCACGGCTCTTCTCAGGGAGAATGGCTCTGCTCACAGCCTCTCTGAGGAGAAGGCTCTCTGAGGACCGTGGGACGTCCCCTCTCCTCTCCCTGAACTGGCTGATGTGACTAGGGAGGGACACTAGACAGCTCCCTCTGTCACATCCTTCTGTGGGAAAGCAGTGAGCGAGGCCATTTTGAGTCTCTTGAGAATTTTACTTTGGGAACATAGATGGGATAAACAGCGGGAGCTGACGTTGAAAGAATGCATCTCAGCTGATGTGAGGACAGTGAAAGGGCCCTCCAGGCGCTGGCAAGGCCGCAGACCCTCTGAGGAAGCAGCAGTTCCGGCAACAAGGACTGATATGAAATAGAAGAAACCACGCAATTAGAAGTGAGAGAGAAGTAAACACTCAGAGAGAAGCCGCGTTGTAGTAACGGCGGAGAGGGCATCCCAGGGCAGGCTGTAGTGCACGTTCTCAGGACAAGTTGTTCACTATTTTTTTTTTTCCTGGCTCTTTGCGATTGTATTCTCATGACTTGAGTACTCCCTGCATTCAAAGGCCCTAACATACATGGGTCCCCGAGTACTTGTAGTCCTTTTTCCCATCTCAGGGATTCTCCCCATTTTGTTCCTGATGCCTCAGTGTCTCCCCTGTGGTTTACAGTGATAAAAATTTAACTCACTTTTTGGGACCCTGTTCAACTCCCATTCTGTGCTGTGTTTTTCTGATGACTTTACTGTTTTTTTTGAGTTTGTCTTCCACTGAACTCCTATGAAGTTTGTCGTCTGGACCCCGTGTGCAGGATGTGACGGTGATCTCTCTCCGATGGGGGTCGTGGACTTGTGGCGGTTCTTGTGATCCTGGTTTAACTCAGGGCACAAACAGGGAGGTTTTAGCCCCTCCTAAGGGTGAGTCTTACTTGATTTAAAATTTTAAAGGAAATTAATATTGAAGTGTTTGAGAGAAACGGGAGAGTTATACAGTAACTCTTGGCTTTCGTCGGCAACCAAGTATCTAGTCTGTGCCATGAAATGGTGATACAGTGGCCAAAGGGTGGGAAAGCTTATATTCAATAAACCAGATGAACACCTGACATCTAAATCCCTGCTAATATTTACTTTGGGCCTTAAGCATACGCTGTGGTTAACAAGGTGGCTTTTCTTGACATTATCCCCTGTATGTGGTTTTATTTGTTTTTCTGTCTCCCCTTTCTTCAGACATTTTGGAAAGCACTTTGTTTGCCAGATTACTATCTTCAGGACCAAAATGTTTGAATAATATTACGTTTCGTCATTGAGCTTAAATACCTGATCCGGAAGAACGATACTTGCAAGTAGTGTTCTTCTACTGTATATTGCCTTGAACCTCAAAGTTACCCTATTTTCCTTAAAAAAAAAAAAAAAAAAAATCATGGTGTATTTGTTTCCTAGGGTTGACATAACAACCTACCACAGACTGGGTGGCTGAAGCAACAGAAATGTATTGTCTCATAGCTCTGGAGGTTAGAAGTCCAAGATCAAGGTGTTGGTAGAATTGGTTTGTTTTGAGGGCTGGGAGGGTAGGATCTGTCCCAGGCCTCGCTCCTTGATTGTAGATGGACATCTTCTCCCTGTGTCTCTTCACCTTGTCTTCCCTGTATGCATGTTTCTGTGTCCAAATTTCCCCTTTTTTCAAGGACGCCAGTCATTGGATTAGCGCCCACCCTAATGACCTCACTTTAATTTGATGACCTCTGTAAAGACCCTATCACCAAACAAGGTCACATTCTGAGATACTGTGGGTTAGGACTCCAATACAGGAATTTCGGAGGGACACAGTTGAACCCATACAAGAAGACTACTAATTACCACTGCGCCTGTAAACCAGACTTTCTTGGTACCACAGCCATGATGCTTCAAAGGTGATTGCCATCCTTGGGGAAGTTTTTGTGTGTAGACCCCTCAGATCATTAGGTTGAGACCCCCTGAGTCTCACTAGTTGTTGGCATGGTTTCCAGAAATTCTTGAAAGAAGTGCTGTCATCTCTCACCTGGATCAGGGCAGGGACCGCCTCACTTGTCTTCCTGCCACTGCTCTGGTCCATCTGTATGTAGCCTGCTCTCAGCACAGCAGCCGGAGCGATGCTGCTGAAGGTCAGGTCACATCCCTCCTCTGCTCCCAGCTCTCCAGAAGCCCCCCATCTTGCTCATAATAAAAGCTCGAGTCCTTCCTGAACTGGCCCCCGTCATCCCTGACCTTGTTTCCTCTCAGTCTTGCTGTCCCGCCCGCACTCAGGGCCAGCCGTACCATCCTGTCCCTGTCCTGCCTCCAGATGGCCCTCTGTGTCTGGAAAGGCTTCTCCACAGTTCCCTGGGTGGCTTGCTTCTTGCATCCTTCAGCTTTTTCACAAATGCCAGCTTTTCTGTGAGGTCTGCTCAGACCTGCACAACCTCCCCACGCATTCCCATCCCCCTAACCTTTCTTCACTTTCCTCCCTGGCACTTAACAGCTCCCAGCATACTGTGTAATTTATTTATGTTTTATTATCTGTCTTATCTCAGATTACTGCCCCCCCCCCCGACCTGGTATGTTACCTTCTCTCATCCGTCTGTGTGATTTGTTTGTTGCTGTAACCCCTGTGCCTAGAACACTGCCTGGCAAGTAAGGATAAATAAACAGCACAAGTGGGTGTGGGTGTATAGAGTAAGGCAGAGAATACTGAGGAGGGAACACTGGGATTCTGGCCACTTGGGTCCCTGTAAGTATAGGAATGAGATGAAGGTGGATGCGATGAAGGAGGAGAACACAATGGTTTATTGATTCAGGTGTGTGTGTGTGCGTGTGTGCTTGTCTTTCATTTTAATAAATAAAATCGTGATGACTTTGTTCTTTTGTGCTACTTTATTTTTCAGAATTTACCATAAAAAGTGCATGGATAGAATTGTGACCATCCATATACCCTTTCTTGGACCCACCCGTTGTTTAGCATCTCGTGGCATTTGCTCATCTCTTGCCTTCTGTATATACATATTCCATGTGTCCTGTCTCTCACTGGCCTGTGGGGCCTGTTCTGTCCTTATTCATTTAGCCCTAATGAAGTTTGCATAGGGTCATGTGCTATAAAACCTGCCCATGTAGGAAGTAGGGGCTCTGGGTCCAGCACTTTTTTTTTTTTTTTTTGCGGTACGTGGGCCTCTCACTATTGTGGCCTCTCCCGTTGCGGAGCACAGGCTCCGGACGCGCAGGCTCAGCGGCCATGGCTCACGGGCCCAGCCGCTCTGCGGAATTTGGGATCCTCCCGGACCGGGGCAGGAACCCATGTCCCCTGCATCGGCAGGCAGACTCTCAACCACTGCGCCACCAGGGAAGCGCCCAGGTATCTTTCTGAATTAGTGTTTTCATTTTTTTCAGATATATTACCCAGGAGTGGAATTTCTGGGTCATATGGTAGTTCTATTTGTAGCTTTTTGAGAAACCTCCGTATTTTTTCCACAGTGGATGCACCAGTTTACATCCCCACCAACAGTGTAGGAGGGTTGCCTTTTCCCCACATCCTTGCCAACATTTGTTATTTGTGGTCTTTTTGATGATAGCCATTCTGACAGGTGTGAGGTGATATCTCATGGTGGTTTTAATTTGCATTTCTCTGATGATTAATGATGTTGAGCATCTTTTCACGTGTCTGGCCATCTGTATGTCTTCTTTGGAAGAATGTCTATTCAGCTCTTATGCCCATTTCTGAATTGGGTTGTTTGTTTTTTTGATGTTGAGCTGCATGAACTGCTTGTGTATTTTGGAGATTAATCCTTTGTCAGTTGCTTCGTTTGCAAGTATTTTCTCCCATTCCGTAGGTTGTCTTTTTGTTTTGTCGATGGTTTCCTTGGTTGTGCAAAAGCTTTCGGGACTACCAGTGTTTGTTGCTCAGGTTCAGGTGTTTCTCCGGACATGTGAGCCATCCTAGTTTTCAACATGCAGTCTTGTCATCACATTGTTTGTCAGCTCTTCTTGTTTTCTCGTGTGATTAGAGAAGGTGGAGGCTGAGAGTGTGTTATCCTGGATATTTTTCATACTTCAACACTTCCCCTTACCGCACAACATGCGTGTACACACACACACACACACACACGCGTGTCCTTTGCAGCCTCTCTCTGGGTCATGCTGTCCAACTGGTGGGCCATGTATACCTCACTAACCTGGACACCTGTTACTGTCATTCTGTGCCTCACCAAGTTGTACTAAAACTGGGTTCTATGCCAAAACCTGGATTCTAGTTAGTGCTCTCCGTGAACTAGGTGTGTGAAATTGAACTAGTTGTCCAAAGTTGCACTTTCATTTCCCGACTGTTCAGTGAGGGTGAGACTGTCAGTGATTTTCAGGTTGGGTCCTGCAGGGTGTGGTCTCACTGGGAAGCACTCAGTGGGAGATGGGGACCAATTGGGCAGGGTTCTTCATCCTACCTCCACCTGAGCAGCTTTGATTATCTTTTCGTTCCATTACTTACTAGTTGTGAGATCTTGGACAAGTTGCTTGACCTGTGTACGTCAGTTTTCTCCTCTGTAAAGTGGGCATAATGACAGAACCTGCCCCGTAGAGTTGCGGTGATACTCCAATGAGTCAATAAATGTAAAGTGGTTAGGAGAGTACCTGACATTATCAGGTATGGTAGGCAGCATAATGGCCCTCCAAAAGATGTCCCTTCCTAATTCCCTGGAACCTGTGAATGTTATTTTAGGTGGCAAAAGAGACTTAGCAGGTGCAGTTAAAGATCTTGAGGCGGTGAGATTATCCTGGGTTATCATGGTGGACCTAGTGTAATCACGGTGATCCTTAAAGGAGTAAGAGAAGGAGACGTGATGACAGAAGCAGAGGTCGGAGTGATGTGAGTGGTGGCCGGGTGCCAAGAGCAGAGGAATGTGGGCATCCTCTAGGAGCTGGAAAAGGCAAGGAAGTGGATTCTCCCCTAGATCCCCCAGAAGGAATACAGCCCCGAGAGACCCATTTTGGACTTCTGACCTCCAGAAATATAAAATAATAAATTTGTATTGTTTCAGGCCACTCAAGTTTGCGGTAGTTACTTACCGCAGTAATAGGAAACTAATACAGACGTGTTAGCTGTTTTTACTGTTCTCACTGTAAATAAGATTTTTCTCTGAACAAAGGGATGTGTGGCCAAAGACAGTTCGAAAACCAGGAAGCTGGGTGATCGCCAGCCTGCACTTCTCATCTGACAGCCTGCTGTGGCGGGTCCTCTCTCTATACGCAGACCTTTGTCCAAGAAGACTGTCCGTGTTTGCTGAGTGCGTGCAGTGCAGCTGAAGTCTGGAATGGGGGGGTGGTGAAGGTTGAGTGGTGGTGTCCAGTGTGGACCTGCCTGTGGACTCTCTGCAGTGCCCAGGGCACTCCCTTCTTAAGTGTTCTTCATGATGAGTTGGTCACTTTGATCAACGGTTATCTGGTTGTCTGTCGTGTGTCATACTGGGTTTTGAGTCCAGTTTTATGCATTTGTTTTGAGGCATCTGCATCTCTGGGGACTCAGCTTGTGTTCCTTTACCCCATACATTTGTCAATTCAGGTCAATCTAGTGACGTCAGATGGTGTTTATTCTCTGATTAAGAAGAACTCACTACACAGCCACTCCGGTTGGGCTGGAAGTGGAGAGTTAGGGCCAGGAGGACCTTGACCTAGCAGTCACAGAGACCGTGCTGGCCCTTGAGCTGCTCCTAGAACAGCTTGTGATGTGGCCTTCAGGCCTCCACTAGCCCAGTAATGCATTTGGGGCTTGGGGGACGTTCGCACCACTTAAAACATGTATCCAGTGAGTTATTTTCTTGCTTTCTGACTGGTACAGAGAGGCCGGAATGCTACTCTTGTACATAGCGCTGCTGCCAGTTCTGTAAATCTGGAAACCACGAAGGAAAATGAGAAGCCAGTCCACAGTGCTGGAGGAATTTTGTTTCACTTCCAAGTTCCTTGGATTAACATTAGCACTATTTCCTTGATATGAATCTGACGTGAAAGATATTAAGTTCTTAAGAGTCTGTACCCTGTTCTTTAAATAAAACACAGAAGAATTTGGGGACTTGTTTTGATGGGCAGGATGGGTAGCAAAGCTTCCCCTGGCAGAGCCTTTGCATATTTGATAATCTAGTGATTTGGGTCTCACCATGCCGAGGAATGTGAGCTTCTAAGTGCAATTTTGCCTGTTTGGAAAAAGAGTTCAGAATCCGGTGTGGTTGGTGAAGAATCCTGAGCTTCACGTTTACTGAGTGAGAAAGGTACATTGATTTGCTGTTTCATTTTTCTTTTCAAGCCCGGAATTAGCATGCCACGTTTCCTCAGGTATACCACTCAGTGCTTTGGTGGGGCCGAAAGTTCCAGGAGAGAGTTACAGCCTTATTCGCAGGGCCTGGCTTGTAACTTCAGGGGTTCTCACGTACCCAGAAGGCTGTTTAGCAGTGAAGTAGACCAACCCGTTTAGAGAGGTTTCCCACCCTTCCTAGTGCCTGTATGCGTCTAATAGTTCATGATCACTGAAAACTGTTCATAGGTGGCTGTGCTGTAAGAAAGAATTTTCTCATTTGTCAAACCATCAAGGGTGACCAGGGGCAATTCCTGCCAGTGTCCGGAGGTTCTCTGAACCTGGATTTAAACTGTGGTTGGATCTCTCCACGTGGTGTGCTGCTTCTCAAACTCAGCAGGTCTCAAATACAACTGCTCCTCTCTCAAACTGCTCCTAACCCTGGGAAGAGTTTTAGTGCCTGTGCTTTTCTCTCCCGTTGGTCTGCAGATCGAAGACCTACAAGTCTTACTCTGGGAGACTCTGAAGTGGCAAGTTTATTTGAAAGTGTGCAGATCACTTCAGTTCTTTAAAGTCAGCTGTTGCATTTTGTGTACACGCAGGCTTGGCAGTATCCATCAGTGTATGCCAGCCTGTGTGGAGTAAAGGGAACCCTCCTGCACTGCTGGTGGGAGTGTAAATTGGTACAGCCACTATGGAGAACAGTATGGAGGTTCCTTAAAAAACTACAAATAGATCTACCATATGACCCAACAATCTCACTACTGGGCATATACCCTGAGAAAACCATAATTCAAAAAGGGTCATGTACCACAATGTTCACTGCAGCACTACTTACAATCGCCAGGACATGGAAGCAACCTAAGTGTCGATCGATAGGTGAATGGATAAAGAAGACGTGGCACATATATACAATGGAATATTACTCAGCCATAAAAAGGAACGGAATTGAGTTCTTTGTAATGAGGTGGATGAACCTAGAGTCTGTCATACAGAGTGAAGTAAGTCAGAAAGAGAAAAGCAAATACTGTATGTTTAACGCACATATGTGGAATCTAAAAAAAATGGTACTGATGAACCTAGTGGCAGGGCAGGAATAAAGACAGAGACGTAGAGAATGGACTTGAGGACACAGTGGGGAAAGGGTAAGCTGGGATGAAGTGAGAGAGCGGCATGGACATGCACACACTACCGAATGTAAAATGGATGGTTAGCGGGAGGCTGATGCATAACACAGGGAGATCAGCTCGGTGCTTTGTGACCACCTAGAGGGGTGGGTTAGGGAGGGTGGGAGGGAGATGCACGAGGGAGGGGATATGGGGATATATGTATACTTATAGCTGATTCACTTTGTTGTACAGCAGAAACCAACACAACGTTGTAAAGCAATTATACTCCCATAAAGATATTAAAATATATATATATATATATATGCCAGCCTTGAAGGTGTTTCAGGAGAGCATGTTAATTTACAGTCTTCAGGAATTAGCATGCAGGAGAGGACTGGGGGCGTGGAGGCACACATACGTGAACTTTTCATTTAGAGTTCTGCATTAGAGCCATTAAGATAATAGTTGAGATCTGTGCACGGGCCCTGGGAATAATGTTAAATCTCCTGAAAGTCAGAATGATGTGATGCAAAGGATGTTGGTAGAAGCTTGAGAAACCAAGGAGTTGATCCTTTGCCTCCAGGACATAATACTAACCGTCCGAAGAGGTCTGTGACCTTGATCAAGTCACTAATCTATCGCTGAATCTACTTATGATTTGTAAAATAAGGTAACGTCCACACCTACCCTGTAGGCTGGTTATAAGGAATAAATGAAATAATATCTGTGAGTCCATTAGCATAGAGTAGGCCCTGAATAAAGGCAGTCCTATCTAGTGGGCTCTTCACCATCTTCCCCTAGTAGAGGAGTGCTGCCAGCCTTTGTGATTTAGACTGTTTGAGTTTCATGTGTGACGATAAACCATTATCTTTTGCACAAAGCATCTTTGTGCTTTTTCAATGGACTGTACTAAATGTAGTAAACTGTCTTATGATTTTATGTTATGTTTGGAAAGGCAGAAGATATCTATAAAAGTATAAACTACATGATAATAAATTTAAAATGTACTACATAACGAACAGGTGATAAATTTATGATTTTTAAATGGAACGGGAGTTTGGTGTGGTCCAATTTTTAAACAATAACAATTTTGCATAATGAATTCTAATAACACCAGAAAAATCAACAGAGAGAAAAAATGATTATATGCTAAAATAAAGACTTGATGTAACTACAGTACCTAGCACAGCGGTAAGAGAGAAAAGCATGCTATTTACATAGGGAGAAATATATCGTATTAGCTGTGCAAACGAACCCAAATTCAGTCTACTGTTATAAACATTTTCAACTAATGAGATTAGGAATTATGAAATACGTCTTGAAAAACAGACGCATTTAAATTTTAGCTTTCTGGAGAGTATCCTGCCCTGACCATAAGAAAGCATGGTCTTTAAGATATCCTTTGACCTGGTAATTAAAAAAAAAATAAATTTATTTATTTTTTATGCATGTGTTTTTGGCTGCATTGTGTCTTCGTTGCTGCGTGCAGGCTTTCTCTAGTTGTGGTGAGCGGGGGCTACTCTTCGTTGTGGTGCGCGGGCCTCTCATTGCGGTGGCTTCTCTTGTTGCGGAGCATGGGCTCTAGCCACGTGGGCTTCAGTAGTTGTGACACGTGGTCTCAGTATTTGTGGCTTGTGGGCTCTAGAGCGCAGGCTCAGTAGTTGTGGCTCCGCGGCATGTGGGATCTTCCCAGACCAGGGCTCAAACCCGTGTCCCCTGCATTGGCAGGTGGATTCTTAACCACTGCACCACCAGGGAAGTCCCTGATCTGGTAATTTTGGATAAAATACTCAAAGGAAATGGCTCCAGAGGGGAAAAATAGAATTTATACCAGTATTTATAGTTATCTGCATATTATAAACACATTTGTATATTATTTATATATAATATTTATAAATAAGTACATATAGACATACACACATATATACACGTATACACACACACAAACAGAACCAATTACATGCCCCTTTTGAGAACTGGCAGCGCAAGCATTAGCAAAATGGAATAAAGTTATTAGAAATGATAATAAGCCCACACGCTTAATATTTGGAAAGAGCTGCATGAAATAAATTCAAAAAGAAAAGCCCTGTGTGGTCTTTGTTTCAGGGATGCAGGGAAGCACAAGGCTGTCGGCTGCTGTCTCAGGGACTGGATATTCTTCAGCAGAATAGATAACCTGGAGGAAATACTGACTAAATAAGGCAGTTTCAGGTGATCAGTGCTATGAAGAAGATTAAGCGCCGTGGGATCGAGAAGAGTTTAGGGCAGAGGGGTGATGCTCTTTTGGGGGTGATGGTACGAGGGGGAGGGTTCTGTGAAGGAGCCATCCAGATGAAGGTGGGGCTGGGCAAGGAGCGTTTCCAGGGGTGGGACAGCACTTTGAAGCCTGTCAGTGCCCTTCTGGAATGAGTTGGGCACGTGTGAACGAAGAGCAAGCCAGTGTGGCCAGATCGTAGGCAATAATGGTAGGTTTCCTGGATTACAACAGAATAGTTAACTTGGGAGTGACTCCAATAGCCAGGCTTTACTTTTTTACGGTTAAAAAATTTTTATTGTTTAGTCGTGGAATTATGGTGGAAGTACAGAAGTATATGAACCAAGCGTGTGTTTTAAAAAAGAAAGATAAAGCAAATAGCCGTAGACTCACCACTAGGTTATGAACTAAAATACCTTGAATCCCCTTGTAGCTGTCTGACTGTCCCCCTCCCTTGCTTCCAGTGGTAAACATCGTGTGACTTGAGATAATGACTTACTTGCTTTTCTGTAATTTTGTGACCTATACGTGCAATCCAAACATAGGGTTTAGTGTAGCTTGCTTTCAACTTTATATGAAAGAGCCATACTGTGTGTATTCTTTCATGGCTTGCTTCTTTCTCTCCAAATTGTGAGGTTAACCTGAGTTGATACATACATTTATTGTTATTTTTACTTTATAACGTATGAATATAGTATAATTGAGTCATCTGTTGGTTGTTGTTTGGTATTTGCTTTTCCAGTGTTTGGCTATGCTGTGGTCAGTTCTGCTATAGAAAGTACATGTCTGTAAGTACACATGTGCAAAAGTTTATCTTGGGAATTTACCTAGAAGGTCAATTGGGAGTTGTAGGGTATCATCAAACTTACAAGAAAATGCCAAAGTACTTAAAGGGGAATTATACCGGTTTTTACCCTCGCTGGCAGTATATGAGAATTTTTGTTGCTCGACATACACCCGTTCTTGAGGTTGCCGGACTTAATTACATTTTGCCAATCTCATGAGTGTATTGAGGTATGTTGAGGTTTTCTCTTCACTTTTATAATCACTAATGAGTTTTGAGCACCTTTTCATGTGGTTTTGGGCCATTTGGATTTCCTTTACTTCCTTCTGTGAAGGGCTTTTTCAGGCGTTTTGCCCCATTTTTTATTGGCCTTTCTGCCTTACCTCAGTGATTCATAGCTGTTATTTGTGCCTTCGGGGTGTGTGCTTTTCTTCACTCTTTTTATGTCTTTAAAATTTTAATGCAGTCACATTTTTTAATCTTTCTATATTAGTCTATTTATTGCTTTGTAACAAATCGCCCCCACCTCCAGTGGCCTAAACAGCAGCCATTTATTTATTTCAGTTTGGACTCAGCACACTGGGCAGTATGGTCTCATCTGGACTGCCTCCTGCATGGCGGGAAGCTCTGCTTCTGAGGGTGGG
The DNA here is from genome assembly GCF_039906515.1 of Pseudorca crassidens. Taxonomy (NCBI): domain Eukaryota; kingdom Metazoa; phylum Chordata; class Mammalia; order Artiodactyla; family Delphinidae; genus Pseudorca; species Pseudorca crassidens. The sequence goes on along the minus strand of NC_090299.1, from coordinate 128,077,243 downwards.
ATGTCTGACCGATGGGGCCATAGGTGGGGGGCCTGGGCGACATGTCTTTCATCACGCAGCAGGCTAGCGTGGGCTTGATCACGTGGACGCCAGAGGCTTCCAAGGGAGTGGAGCATGGGTGTGCAAAGGTTCTAGAGCTAGAGGCTCCGAATTAGCGCAGTGTCACTTCTACCACATTCTTTGGCCGCAAGACCAGCCCGGATTCAAGGGGTGGGAAAATAGACGCTACCTTTTACCCGAGGAGCTGCAGAGTCCCACTGAAAAGAGAAGCTCCTACAAAGGAGGGGTGGAGAATTCAGACCGTGCTTGCAATCCATCACATTATACGTTATGGTTTTGCTTTTCTTCTCTACTCCAAGGGTAAGAAATTACAATCCTGTATCATCTTCTAAAAGGTTTCTGGTTTAGCTTTGGAAGAATGAAGTTTCAAAAACTGTGACAGTGGAGGATGTTGATAATGGGGGAAGATATGCCTGTGTCCGGGCAGGGAGTCTAGGGGAAATCTCTGTACCTTGTGCCCAGCTTTGCTGTGAACCTAAAACTACTCCAAAATAGAGTCTGTTAAGAAAAAGTAAAACATGAAACCAGACCATGACAGCAGCTGAAAGAGCTGGTGAGCATGATTAGAAAGTTTAAGAAGTGAGAGGAAGCAGCTTGTCGAGGAGGGCATTGGGGAACCATTGTACTTAATGATTGGAGGTCAAGAGTTGGTTAAAAAAAAAACAAAAAACATTTTCCAATGTAAAAATAATTTTTTGCTTTCATTCGTTGTCTGTTAGCTATAATACAACGACTAAGAAAGAGAAGATTGCTGCTCCTACTATCTTACCAACTTATTCAAAACAGCCCTCAGCATTTATACTGTGTGGTTCGCTTTTGTTCATATTTATTTTTTTGCCTGAATACTCTTATCAGAAATTATGGATTGTGTTTTGTTCAACTTTTCAGTTTGCTTGACCTGAAGTTTTACTTTAACACGATCTGTCAGTATTCATTGTAGTGAGCCAGGATCCATACGGGGTGCAGGAGTTGGGAAGCAGCTTATTTGAAAGTGCTTTAGACCAGAGGCAGAATTGTACCCTGGTGAGGGCATGGGTTTTGGACAGATGGCTCTGGAATAGATCAGACTTTTGCTGATGTAGTACCTGTGTGACTTTGTGCGAGTTATTTAACATCTCGGAGCTTTGGCATTCCATGGTTAAATAGAGACTCTCAAGAGTATTGAGTAAAGTTAAAAATACACCTATTCTCTAGCATGGTGCATGGCCCATAAAATAACTGTTAGCCTGTTGTAGAAGTTGGGTTTTCCACTATTTTCTATGACGACAATAAAAAGAAAGAAAAATGAGGACCTGTAGGTCTTTTGCAGAATGAATTCTTTCTGCCACTTAAACGTGGCCTTTGGTTTCCGTTCCTGCTGCTGTTTTCTATGAATACTCTTTGAATCCTCTGGATTTCTCTGGCTGGAGTTGAACCATCAGTTTAGGGCATCTGGTTGGCTGACTTTGAGCTTTGAGACCCTTAATATTTGAAACGCTGGCAGCCAGCTGGATCTCATCCAGCCCTGGGAGATACTATCAAGTGTGTGTGCTCCTAATCATAGACGGAACTTTTGCATCCGGGAAGTTCTGACCTGAGTGAGTAGAGAAAGGGAAAGTGCTTCCGGGAACAATATATATATTTCTCCCGCACCTGCTCCATCCGAGAGCATTAGCATAGAAGACAAGCCACCAGAGAGTGCCCGGGTGGGATGATGGGCCCCTTGGCCGAGGAGTTGGGTTGTGTCTCCTCACAGATCACGTGGAGGAGAGCTCTACAGCTCTGCCATCTGAGGAAGAATCAATTCCTGCTGAGCCTTGACCTGAAACAAGGACCCAAGTAATCACTCCATCTTTCTTTCCAGGTCTTTCGGCAGCCCAGCGGAAGTTTGCTCATTCACTCAGAGACTTCAAATTTGAGTTTATCGGCGATGCAGAGACTGACGATGAACGCTGCATAGGTGCGTAAAGACCGGGTTTTGGTTGGCTTTCCTTTGCTTTGGCCATGAAATAATCATTCCTTTCTTCTTACAGATGCTTCGTTACGTGAATTTTCTAACTTTTTGAAGAATCTGGAAGAGCAGAGAGAAATTATGGTGAGTGGTGGGGTGTAAAATAACAAGTCCATCTTTAAGTGGGGTGGAAATCTGGGTAGCTGGTTCTGGTGGAAGTTTTGGTGCATTTGTCCATGGATGAATAGTGCACAGTAATGGAAAGATTCCCAGATGAGGTTTGGGGAGCCTGGATTTCTAGTTCCCCAGGGGTGCCGACCATCCTGGATAAGTTGCTGGACCTCTAGACCAAGACCCTGTGTCTTCATCTGTAAAAGACTGTGTTGAAGTATATCGGTGCTTTCTAGATTTTTGTTAGCCCTGGAGCAGTTGCATTTAAATCGAGTCTCACGCAGAATCTTAATATGTTAAGAAGACAAAAGCAGAACATCTTATGGAGAGGACAGCAGGGCACAGTTGGAGCTTGCCTCAGTCTTCTGTGGATTTCTAGGCTGTGTGGAGAGGAAGAGAGCTCGAACCTGGAAGTCCTTAAAATCCCACTTTGCCTTGAGATACATGATCACAGTAGTAGTGAATAATAGCTCCCCTCTGTTGAGTGCTTTCCATGTGCCGGATGCTACGCTGAGTGCATTGAGTAGATCCTATTTAACATGCATTTTGAGGGTATTGAATAGTATTCATCCACCTTTCTGAAAACTTTGTATTTCTCTCCTGATATTCATTCAACAAAGATTTACAGCAGACTCGCCATTGGATTATGACACATTATCTATTTTCACCAGTTTTTTCAGGTTTTTTAAAAAAATGACCATCTGTTTTTTCTATGTTCTCGAGAATGAGAACTACCTAGAATTATGTGGAAGTGTACCTGTATGAGGGGGTTCAGATGTGGTGGTAATAATATTGAATATGGCAGCTAAGACAATTAACCTTTACTCTGTGCGTGGTACTGGTCTAAGCTGTTTACCTACGTTTAAGTCATTTAATTCTCACATCAGCCTTATGAAATAGACTCTGTGATTGACCCCTAACTGACCAATGAGGAAATGGAGGTGCAGCACCTTGCCCAGGATCGCATGGCAGCTGAGGGGTAGAGCCCGGTCAGGCCACAACCAGACACCCTGGACCACCTGCCAGCGTGGCCAGCTTCCTAGATGTTGCTGCAATCTGGCTGGTGGCTGGTGGGGATTTCTAGCTGGTAGAATTGGAGTAGGAGAAGAAGTAGGAGGAAAGCACTGATTTTTGACTGAAGCATGACAGAGACCTATGGCCTCTAAAAGCTCTAGCGTAATTCGCACTGCACCCTAAATTCTGAGATGATTTGTGCCTATTGTAAATACCGAAGCGGGCACGTGAAGGTACTGTGCTCCCACTAGGTTTTTTCTGGCACAGAGTGACATACATAACCCTTATTCATGTGTTCCTATAGTCACAGATCTTTCAAGCTCTTTAGAGCAGTCTAAGTGTGAGAGTGGATAACTGCAGTGCCATGAAGCCACCCTTCTATTGCATGAAGTGGGTGCGGACGTGTGGGTGGTAGAAGTGCGCGTTCTTAGTTTATGTTCATAGTATCAACTTTCTGTTCTCAATCCTCCTTGAAATTTAGTTGTATTTTCCTGGGATCCTGAGCATTCAGCAAATATGTATTTGATCTCCTTTTACGTTTCAGTTACCGTTTAGAATCTGAGTACACAGCCGCAAACAAAGCAAAGTCCCTGCCCTCACGGAGGTTACATTTTGGAAAGGGGAGGTGATAAATGAACAAATGTATAACACATTGTCAAGTAGCAGTAAGTGCTACAAAATGAAATTGAGGGAATTCCATGGTGGTCCAGTGGTTAGGACTCTGGGCTTTCACTGCCGAGGGCTCAAGTTCAATCCCTGATCCAGGAGCTAAGAGCCCACAAGCCGTGTGGCGTGGCCAAAAAAAAAAAAAAATGAAATTGAGAAGAGCAAGGAGCCAGGGCACCATTACATCTAGAGTGGCGAAGGAAGGAAGGCCTTTCCAGTGGAGAACTATGGAGGCATCCTGGTATCTGGGGGAAGAGAGTTTCAGGCAGTGTGGTGCTGGGGTTTAGCTCTGCAGAAACACAGAGTGATATTCTATAGTTGGCCCTCTGTATCCACGGATTCTGTATCTGCAGATCAAAAAATATTTGAAAAAAATTCCAGAAAGTTCCAAAAAGCAAAACTTGAATTTACCACGTGCTGACAACTGTTTACCTAGCATTTACATTGTGTTCACAACTATTTACTTAGTATTTTCATTGTACAGGCATACCTTGTTTTGTGTTTTTTTAGTTTTTTAAAAATTATTTATTTTTGGCTGTCTTGGGTCTTCGTTGCTGCACGCGGGCTTTCTCTGGTTGCGGTGAGCAGGGGGCTACTCTTCGTTGCGGTCCGCGGGCTTCTCATTGCGGTGGCTTCTCTTGTTGCGGAGCATGGGCTTCAGTAGTTGTGGCTTGCGGACTCTAGAGTGCAGGCTCAGTAGCTGTGGCGCATGCGCTTAGTTGCTCCGCGCCATGTGGGATCTTCCCGGACCAGGGCTCGAACCCGTGTCCCCTGCATTGGCAGGTGGATTCTTAACCACTGCGCCACCAGGGAAGCCTCCATACCTTGTTTTATTGCACTTCACTTCCTTGTGCTTCGCAGATGCTGTTTTTTTCATATATTGAAGGTTTGTGGCAACCTTGTGTCAAGCCAAGTCTTCAGGCACCATTTTTCCAATAGCATTTGCTCACTTTTTGTCTCTGTCATATTTTGGTAGTTCTTGTTATAGTTCAAACTTTGTCATTATTATTATTATATTTGTTATGGTGGTCTGTGATCAGTGATCTTTAACGGTACTATGGCAAAGAAATCACAACTCACTGAAGGCTCAGCTGATGGTTTGCATTTTTTAGCAATAAAGTATTTTTTTTAAATTAAGGTATGTACGTTGTTTTTTAAAGACATAATGCTATTATTGCATACTTAATGAATCATAGCACAGTGAAAACATAACTTGTATATACTGGGAAACCACAAAATACGTGTGACTCGCTTTACTGCAACATTCGCATTATTGCAGTGATCTGGAATTGAACCTCCAATATCTCTGAGGTCTGTCTGCCTGTATTACATATTGTAAATCATCTAGAGATGATTTAAAGTATATAGGAGGGTGTGCATAGGTTATACGCAAATACCATGCCATTTTATATAAGGGACTTAAGCATCCTTGGATTTTGGTGTCCATGGGGATCCTGGAACAGTCCCCACTGGATACTGAGGGACGACTGTATTTCCTTTTTTTGTTCCTTGAGATGAGTTGGCTGGAATGTGGTCTTAGCTCCAGGCTGTCTGATAAAGAAAGCATGGTTCTCAGAGCTCTTGTTAACTGACCTATTGATTTAATCTTCAGCTATGATGGGGGTTGATGGGGTCTCTGTCTTAGGCAGAATGAGGACGACAGGGCTGGGTTTCCAGTGCTGGGTAGAAGTAGGAGTAGGATGTTGTCTGTATAAGGCCACGAACCTCAGAAAGGAATGGGACAGCATGTTCCAACCCATTTGCGGGAATGGCAGTTCCTGCCGGATAGCAGGAATCTATCCAAAGGCAGAAAGCAGTGGAGGGCAGTTACTACCAACCACAGAATTAACAGGACGCCTAATGCTTTTTAAAAAATTATTAGCTTAACTTTTTTTTTTTTTTTGCGGTACGCGGGCCTCTCACTGCTGTGGTCTCTCCCATTGCGGAGCACAGGCTCCGGACGCGCAGGCTCAGCAGCCATGGCTCACGGGCCCAGCCGCTCCGCGGCATGTGGGGTCCTCCCGGACTGGGGCACAAACCCGTGTCCCCTGCATCGGCAGGCGGACTCCCAACCACTGTGCCACCAGGGAAGCCCTAGTTTAACTTTTTAGTTTGGAAAACTTTGAGCATGCGCAAACAGAAAGGAAAATATAATTAAGCTACATGTGCTCAATATTCGCCTTTGATAACCATTGCCACACAACCAGCCTTGTTTCTCCTATACTCCTCACCACCCCACTGCCATTGTTTTGACAGAAAGCCCAGTATTACATCGTTTCATCCATAAATACTTCAGTGTATAACTCTCAAAGATAACTCTCTTTATGAACCAAAATATACTTGTCACACCTAAAAACAAATAATAATTCCTTGAGATTACAAAGAATTGGGCCATATTCATTTTTTCCCCTGATATTCATTTACGTTTTGTTTCCTCCTCATGCCTGCGTCCTGTAACAGTCGGTTTGAATCTGGATCCAAATACGTTGCATTTGACTGATAAGTTTCTAAGTCCCATTTAATCTATGGGTTTTTCTTTCTCCCTTTTCCCCTTGACAGGAATTCCTGATACTCTTCCATTCATTTTAAAAAACCTTTAAAATAGCACTCTTCCTGAGTTATCGTTGAGTTATAATAATAAAATGGATAATAACGAAAGTAAAAAAAAAAGGCACTTGACCCATATTGACGTTATTTGGGTGTTTCTGTCTAATCTTGGTAGTCAGTGATCACTTTTTTTTTAAACCATGAAAATTGCGTGGCATCATTATGGCTACTTTTGGTTCATGAAATAGCTTTGAACACTTCGTAGACAACAAATCTTTGATGATTTCCTCGACACCAGCCTGAAGCTTTTTTTTTGTGGCTGCATTGGGTCTTCGTTGCTGTGTGCGGGATTTCTCTAGTTGCGACGAGCGGGGGCTTCTCTTTGTTGCGGTGCTCGGGCTTCTCATTGCGGTGGCTTCTCTTTGTTGAGAACAGGCTCTAGGCATGCGGGCTTCAGTAGTTGTGGCTCGTGGGCTCAGTAGTTGTGGCTCGTGGGCTCAGTAGTTGTGGCTCATGGGCTCTAGAGCGCAGGCTCAGTAGTTGTGGCACACGGGCTTAGTTGCTCCGTGGCATGTGAGATCTTCCCGGACCAGGGCTCAAACCTGTGTCTCCTGCATTGGCAGGCGGATTCTTAACCACTGCACCACCAGAGAAGTCCCCAGCCTGAAACTTTTGCATAAGAAAAGATAGCTCCCTCAAGAAGTATCCAGTGTGGCCCTGGAGAGTAACTGGTAAAAAGTGAATTAAAATATGTTATACTAAGTGCTAAACAAAAGTATAGGGTGTGGTTGCCTGGGGAGGGGAGGAGCTAAGCCTGTGCTGGTTGGGAAAGGCTTTGTGAAAGAAGCAGTATTTGAACTGGAGCTTGTGGGGCAGAGATGTGGCTTGTGGGGGGTGTTTGTATAGTTTAACAAGCTCATACCCACCAACACAGGGACAAGGAGATAAGGAAGGCCTTTCAGGAGCTAAAGTGGATGCCAGTGCTTTCTGAGAACTTTGAAAAACTCGTGTTTTCCTTAAAATTGCCACAGAGTAGCAGCATGTTAAAAGCCACATATTAAAAAAGGCATGCAAAATGATAGCTGTAAAGCAGAGGTAGAAATATTCTAAGATTGGTTCTAAGAGTTTAACAGTCTTTATGGTCACTTAATCTTTAAAATTGGTTAGTCAGTGGGCACATGAAAAGATGCTCAACATCACTAATCATTAGAGAAATGCAAATCAAAACTACAGGAGGTACCATCTCACACTCGTCAGAATGGCCATCTTTCAGAAGTTTACAAATAACAGATGCTGGAGAGGGTGTGGAGAAAAGGAACCCTCCTACACTGTTGGTGGGAATGTAAGTTGGTGCAGCCACTATGGAGAACAGTATGGAGGTTCCTCAGAAAAGTAGAGTTGCCATATGATCCAGCAGTCCCCCTCCTGAGCATATATCCACGCAAAACTATAATTCAAAAAGATACATGCACTCCTATATTCATAGCAGCACTATTTACAATAGCTAAGGCATGGAAGCAACCTATCCAGATGAATGGATAAAGAAGATGTGGTATATGTATGTGTACACACACACACACACACACACACACACACACACTGGAGTATTACTCAGCCATAAAAAAGAATGAAATCATGCCATTTGCAGCAACATGGGTGGAACGAGTGATTATCATACTAAGTGAAGTAAGTCAGAAAGAGAAAGACAAATACCATATGATATCACTTATGTATGGAATCTAAAATATGACACGGGAATTCCCTGGTGGTCCAGTGGTTAGTACTCTGCACTTGCACTGCAAGGGGCACAGGTTCGATCCCTGGTTGGGGAACTAAGATCCCGCAGGCCACGCAAACAGAAACAGACTCATAGACAGAGAGAACAGAATTGTGGCTGCTGGGGCGGGTTGGGGGGATGGGGGAGGAATGGACCGGGAGTTTGGGGTTAGCAGATGCAAACTATTATATATAGAATGGATAAACAACAAGGTCCTACTGTACAGCACAGGGGACTGTATTCAGTTATCCTGGGATAAACCATTATGGAAAAGAATATAAAAAAGAATGTATACGTATGTATAACTGAATCACTTTGCTGTACAGCAGAAATCAACAAAACGTTGTAAATCAACTCTACTTCAATTAAAAAAAGGTAATTAGTATTTCCCAAAGTCCTAAATTAAATGATGGTGCAGCATAATAATTAGACATTTATAATTAAGGCTGAGTCATTAAAATGTTAAAAGATATCTATAATCTGTGTTTTAGAAGGCAAAGATCAATGCCAGATATTTTTTAAAAAGCTTTCCATCTCCTGAATAAATGTTAAAATGTAGGACTTAGGGCTTTAAGGTATGAAGACATGAGTCTGGAAGCTCCACAGTCAGGAAGACGTGCTTGTTTGTTGGTTTTGAGCCACTGGGTGTATCTGGTCATGTGCCTCCTCTCTACCTCAGTAGGCTAGATACACATGCATAGTTGAGCAAACGCTGTGGCCAGCACTGTGCCAAGCGCCATCGAGACAAAGGCATCGTTCCTCCCCTTGAGTGGCGGGCTGTCTGTTGGGGAGATTGCTGAAAGCGTGCATTGTGGTAACAGTTATTGGGGAATTCGGGGAAGGCGCTTTGGAGACATCATTTCTGGTCTGAGTTGACACATCAGAGTTAGCCAGGGAAGGAAAGATGGAAGTGAAGCCCCAGTTTCACTTCCTTAAGGGAAAATGGATTGAATTTGAGAATGAAGGAGGACTATGTTTGCATATCACTGCCCTGCCGCCCCCCCACTAGTGTCCAGCTCTGTAGCTATTCAAATGAAGTGTTGGAAAGTGGAGAGAAGGCCAGTCTGGGAAATCAGTGGTTCCCTCCATGTATGAAAGTCAAATTTCTTTGAATGGATGTGCTGTGTCCTTGAAAAGGCCAATATTGCCTTTTTCAGGACAGTGTTTTCAAGCGAGTAGTTTTTCCTGATAATATTGCCAACCTAGAGGTGGAGAGCCGGGCACCGTTAGTGGCCAGGATGGCTGTGTCGCTTCCGTGCGTGTCCTCCAAGGAAAGTCCTGTGCGGTGTTTCCCTGCCAGAATTCCAGACATGGTTCTCCCTGGCGTGGCAGGACATGCTGTACTTATCTGAGGTGGGCAGCTGTCCAGGAATTTAAGGACTTTTAAAATAGTGCTGTCGTGTTCATGGTGTTCTTTTGAAAGCCCTTCATGTTGCATTTACTTCTCTGCATGCATCCTGTCATCCTGTCTTTCAGTTTTTGTCTGTTGCTGAAATGTGACTCTCAGCGTCTGAAGGTTCTGGCACATCAGGGCATTTGCGTGAGACCCCGCGGGGGAGGGAAGCTTGGGGGAGGAGGGGACGCCGGAGAGAGAAGGGAGAGCTCGCTGCCCGATGGTGCACAAAAGGTGCTTGCTCCTCATCCAGAAGGGGCCGGGGGCGACTGAGCTGGCCAGCAGACATGGGGGGTGTCTTGTCCCGCAGCTGCATCCTTCTCTCCCTTGAGCAGGAAGACCCTGTGTGTACACAGACTTATTTTTTTTTTGATGTGGACCATTTAAAAAAAATAAATTTATTATTTACTTTTGGTTGTGTTGGATCTTCGTTCCTGCATGTGGGCTTTCCCTAGTTGTGGTGGGCTACTCTTCGTTGAGGTGCGCGGGCCTCTCATTTCGGTGGCTTCTCCTGTTGTGGAGCACGGGCTCAGGCATGTGGGCCTCAGGAGTTGCAGCATGCGTGCTCAGTAGTTGTGGCACTTGGGCTTAGTTGCTCCGTGGCATGTGGGATCCTCCCGGACCAGAGATCGAACCCGTGTCCCCTGCATTGGCAGACGGATTCCCAACCACTGCGCCACCAGGGAAGCCCCATGTATACAGACTCTTTTGGCTTTTGAGACCTCTTTCTTTCTTTTATTTTCCCTTCCCCATGTTTTTCCCCACAACGGATTTCACTCTTGTGAAAACACTGGGCCAGGGAACACTTCCTGGGTGATTGGCCTTGAGCTTCCGTCTGGATAAAGAAGGCACTAGGCTTCTGAATCCTGAAGGCTTTTGTTAATACAGTAAGTCCCCTACATACGAACCGAGTTCCGTTCTGAGAACCTGGTGGTTAAGTCTAACGAAGTTAGCCTAGGTACCCAACTAATATCATTGGCTATATAGTACTGTACTGTAATAGTAATTACAGTATTACTGTACTGTAATACTTCTCTTACAAATAATGCATAAAAAACAAACACAAAAAATAAAACATTTTTAGTCTTACAGTACAGTACCTTGGAAAGTACAGTAGTACAGTACAACAGCTGGCATACAGGGGCTGGCATCAAGTGAACAGGCAAGAGGAGTTACTGACTGGAGGAGGGAGAGGAGGTGGGAGAGGGTAGAGCTGAAAGATTGTCAGCAATAGGAGACGGAGGCCAAGCTGCAATTTCACTCATGCCTGACGTTGATGGAACGCACGTTCGCATCTTTGAAAGTTCGAAACTTGAAGGTTCATATGTAGGGGACTTAACTGTAGTTTAGATGCTTCCAGGCAAGACACGATGGGTGTTTCTTCAGCCCTCGTCTGATTTGCTTCACTCCTTTCTCATCATTCTTTCATTTTCTCAAGGATCTTACAGAAGCATTTGGTTAAGCGATTTCTATATCTTTTGGGAGTTTTGACACTGATTTTTGTTTCAAACTTTCTCTGACTCTTCTAAAATTTCAAAAGTCCTTCATGATGTTCTTAAAATAATATTTGTTGGTTACAATGAACTAAATATCTTTTATTTCTGGGGAGGAATTTTTATGATATTCTTTCTTTAGTACACCCTAGGGCAGTGGTTCTCAAAGCTGGGTCCCTGCACTAGTAGCAGTAGCATCACCTGGGAACTTGCTAGAAATGCACATTCTTGGGTCACACCCCAGACCTACTGAATCAGGAACTCTGGGGTGGGGCCCATCAGGCTGTGTTTTAATAAGGCCTCCAGGTTATTGTGCAACCTGCTGACAGCAGAACCACTGGCCTAGGGTGCAAGTGAAATCTCCACCGGCTTTCGTCATGGTCTTGTAGCTAGATCTGTCTGAAAGTTGGAAACACTATGAATGGCTTTTTGACGACTTTATGCTTCCCAGGATGTTAAAGTAGTCTTCAAGACCCTAAGCTTTCACTTGTTGTTTCCAAAGGGTTTTGGACTATATTAGTTTATTATAAAGGAACAAGTTTCTGCTGTTCGGAATTTTAGCGTGCCTTAATTTGTGTTTAACATTGCTTACGAGTTTCTATAGTGTGATAAGTATCTAAGGTATTACATGCCATCGGAAAGATTGTGCCTTTAGTGTTATCTAATTCTATAGTGTATCAAACCTACTTTAATCAGTTCTTTTACAGATAAAGTGACACATTTTTTTATGCAGAATTCTCTTGGCAGTCACATTCAGCTGGGAAAGAATATCCCTTGAACTTACAGAAACATTTCTCAGTTTAGTTTAAAAACTGTCAGTGTTCTACATTTTTTTTTAAACTTTTTTTTTTTTTGGCTGCATGCAGCTTGTGGGATCTTAGTTCCCTGACCAGGGATCAAACCTGGGCCCACAGCAGTGAAAGCGTGGAGTCCTAACCACTGGACCACCAGGGAATTCCCTCCTGTCAGTGATGGAAATTCATGAAGAACTTTCCTCCTTGGAACTGACCTTTACAATTGGACAGCACTGTTTTTCTTGTACATTCATTACAATTCAGTCAGAGGCAGATGTCATTGTGAAACCTGTTCTTCAGGAATGCACCTTTTGAGATCTTTCTCTGACCTAGAATCCTCTAGAGGCCACAGTCGGGGCTAACTCAAATCAGACTTCTGTCATGAGCGCACGTGTCACAGGCAGGAGGCCTGGGCTCCTCGCTGACCCTTTTCTTGTGCGGCTTTGCCTCCTGACTCAGTGTCTTTGCCATTGGTGACTCACTGTCATCTGTGCCCTCGCAGCCTTGTCATCATCAGATGCTCCTTCCCTACTGAAACTTACGTTTCCTGTGTTTCAGCTCCTTGGGCTTGTTCTCTGCTTCTGCGGAATCAGCTCGCTCTTGCCATAAACTGGTCAATCCTGACCTGAAAGAGTAAAAAGCAGGCGTGGGTTCCTGCTGTTTACTCCCCCACCTCCAACAGGGGGCGCCAGAATGTAACCAGTCCGCGCAGTCGGCTCTCTCATCCAGAGGACTGGTTCCCTTAGTGGGAATTAGTTCAGCTGAATCCACAGTTTCATGAGGAAACTATTTTCATTCAGATCCTGTCGTGAAACACTCGAAGGTATGGCCTAGACTCCTAAAACAAAGAGCTGAGGGGGAACTTAGGGAAACTTAGATTTAACCCCTTCAATGAAAAAAAAAGGGAGGGGAACAGGAACAATGAGGTGGAGGGATTTGATTTACAGCACAAGTTAGTGACAGAGATGAAAAGAGCATCTTTCTCCCATCTCCTGGTCCTTGCCTTGAGCTCCTCGAGATTTAATACCCTCCCCTCCCCCTTCGAATATGGGTGAGGTGTATCCCCCAGGCAGCAGTCAGGAGGAGACGTGAATTTGGTTTTTAATTCTCCTGGCCTGTTTGGACAGCTGTAGCCCCTCACTGCTTCAATCAGCAAACCACTTAAGGACCGCTGAAGGAAGAAATTATGAACCCTGATGGTGGATGGGAGACCTGCCATTGAGACCTTCTGGATGGGTTGAGGAAGTACCAGTATTAGTACCTAAAGAGTGGGTGCTGGCATCTTGGAAGAAAATCCCAGACGCCATAGTATCTGGGATTTAAGGGAGCACCCCTTAAAGAAACGGTGCAGCGCCAAGATTCTTGATGGTACAGAGGAAGAAATGTGTGGGGAAAACCAGATATTGGTGACTGAGCTGAAAAGTGATTTGGAAGAGTTGGACTCTGAAAAAGCTTTAGAAATATCTGAAGTATATTTTGCTTATTGTCTTTTTAAAAAGTGTACACAAGAGGGATGTGTGATAAAAATATATCTAACTGCCCAAAGAGCTTTTTCAGTAAATATAAAAGCTCTTAGAGTTAAGATAGTAAATGAAGATGTCATCATCATTTTTTTTTAATAGTATGTAAAAATATGGAGTGTCTTAGTATTAGTGGCATGTTAGATTTAATGAATCGCAGTACTGCAGTGGTGATGGGAATTGTTAGAGGTCCAGGGGAAGACTAGTGGCCATGATAGTGTAGTGGAAAGAATATGGATTTTGGAAGCCGTGGCAGCCATGAGGCACCCCCAGATCTCCTGCATCAGGGAGTGGAATCGACCGTTGGGCCCAGCTGCTGTAAGGTTCCATCGCTGCTTTAGTGTGAAGGCCACGGGTTCCAAGCCTGCCCCCAGCCAGTGAGTGAGCACAGCAGGGGTACTAAAGCAGTCTCATTCCTGGGGACTCTGGAGTCCTCTGACAGGCAGCCTTGGCTCGAGGAGTCCCTGATGGTCTGGTCAGACTTTTTCTAGAACTGCACTGCAGTCTAACATGCATCTACCCCACCTTCCTTCTCCCACCTTGTCTCCTTCCCCTGGGGCCAGATCTGCGTTGCTTGCCTCTTCCAGCCTCCCCTGGCTCCCTCTCCCTTTTCTCTCATAGATGTTTCCCCTAATAAATTTCTTGTATTTCGAGCCCTGTCTTGGTGTCTGCTTTTTAGAGGACCTGGTCTAATCCAGACATAGACTGTTCTGAAGGAGAGAGAACGTGTCCATACAGGAGACTCAACGTGGGCCTTCACGGTGACTGTTATCACCAGCAGCAGGAAATGTTGCGTTGATCCAGAAATGCTGTTCTTTATACTACTAAATTTGTGAGAGAATCCCACTTCGTTCATAAAACAAATATGTTTGAATGCCCATTATGAGCTGGGCAGTGTTCTAGCACCTGAGGATACAGTGAGGACTTAGGCCCTTTTCCAGGATGAGGTGTTTAGCTCGTGGCTGCATAGCAGAACGAGCTATCAAGGGCCTTTCTGCCCCAGGCCCTCCCTTTTCCCTCTTGGCCACTCAAGGAGCCCAGCCCTCACAGAAGGACTGGAGAGCTCGTCTCTTTGTTGTTGGTCAGAAGTGTAGGTGTTCTTTTCTGAATAGTTCTCCTTTCTACTTCTGTCTCTGTCTCGTATTTTCTTTCTAATTTTTATTGGAGTATAGTTGATTTACAAGGTAGTGTTAGTTTCAGGTGTACAGCAGAGTGAATCAGTTATACATATACATATATCCACTTGTTAAAATTCTTTTCCCATGTAGGCCATTATGGAGTATTGAATAGAGTTTGTCTCATATTTTCTCGATTCAGTAGTTCATTGCCTTCTTATTCATGAGGTTCCATTTCTACCTGTGCCCCTGAGTAATACCATTCACCTCGGAAATTAAAATTTTCTTATTTAAAGCTACAAACCCACCCAATTTCCAGTTCTCTCATGAAGCTTTTACAGCTTTCTGACTGGCTTATCTTTTACTCCGGTGGGGTTTTATTCCTTCTCATCATGTTCTGCCCAAGTATTTATTTTGTCTGAAAAATACAAGCCAGGTCTTTGTGTCCCTCAGGCACAGAGGGAATGAGGCTCGAGGTTAAATATCTGCACATCCTTATTAGGTTAACTCACTCCTACTAAACCCAATAGCTTTTGTTTGAAGATTCTCGATTTTTCCTAAGTATGATTGAAAACAACGCCAAAAACCTTTACTGGTGGGGTCTGTTTGATTTAAATAATGAGTAAAATTGGTACTTTTTTTCTATTAATGTCCTTCAAAACTGATGCTCCCCTCTCCCCGCCACGAACGCTAAGATATTTGTAGAAGACAGGCATTAAGTGAACCTTAAAATTTTGTGATACAATGACCTAACATCTTTTTTGAGAGCTAGGTCATGGCCAAACCTCGAGGGAATTAACTCGGAGCAGAAGTTGTCAGACCTTGAGCTCAAATCCTCTTGTTTTGTTAGGTGTCAAGCTACTCAGAGTTTAGGATTGAAAGTTGATAAAAACTCGGGAGTTTTTATTCTTGGACTGTCTGAATGAAAGCATAAGTGTGGTAAGTGAAGTCATGAATTTGGAATATATGTCAGTATTTTACAAATTATGGTTCCTAGGCTTTTCAGTGAAGTTGCCTTGGTCTGAAAGAATCAGACATCCAAGGAGCCATTTCATATTAATTGGCTCCTGATTTTCAGGTGTAAACTCTGCAGAATTAATGTGCAGTCCCTCTGCACCTGTGTCCTCTTTAGAGCTTTGTGTACAGGTTCATTAAGACGCTCTCCAGTTCTTGTCAGTTTGAGCTATTAGCACTATACAATTTAATTTCATTTTTACATTAATTTTTTTTCTACCAGGAGGGATCAGCTTAGCCTGTGCTGTACTTAAAAATAAAATATCATCCAGGGATTTATTTATTTTGAAGTTAAAATTGCTTCTAGCATGATATACTCTTCTTTGTTTTACTTAATTGTGTTAAGTAGACAGAGAGCAGGTATTATCCTTCTTTATAGTTGGGAATATGCAGGCAACAAAAGAGAATTATTTTTCCTGTGGTCTAAAAACAGAACTAGTTCGGACAAAGGCCAAGTGAGAAAATGTTGGTCTCCTATTTGTCTCTGCAGCAGGGTTCTTTTAGAAAAACCAATTGTGAAACTTTTTCAT
The DNA here is from genome assembly GCF_039906515.1 of Pseudorca crassidens. Classification (NCBI taxonomy): domain Eukaryota; kingdom Metazoa; phylum Chordata; class Mammalia; order Artiodactyla; family Delphinidae; genus Pseudorca; species Pseudorca crassidens. Next base: position 128,061,219 of record NC_090299.1, on the reverse strand, counting down.
TTTTTGCCAACATTAGAGCCTTTTAAAAAAAAAGTGGGAGGACTCTATTCTTCGTTTAAATTTTCCCTTTAAGATTTGAGCCTAGATTAATGGGGGAAGGTACAGCACAGGGTGAGACTGGTTAGATGGAGAAAAAGGTAGCAAAGGATGCATGTGGATGGGGAGTAATCTCATTAATTAAAGTGAATTGGTTTAATCAGGAGAAAAATCTTGTTTAGGAATATTGAGAAAGATAGTACTGAAATCAGTTTGACAAGATTGTTTAAGGTTCTGAAATTTAAAAAATGTTAATCTGGATTCTCAGTTGCATGGTCTGAACAGAAAGAGAGTTTATTAAAGAATATTAGGTAGCTTCCAGTATCTTTATCAGTTTTGGGGAACCGGGAATGATGCTGAGAGTTGCACTACAGAGCTGGGCTTGGAGAAGACAGTCACCACTGTTGCCACCAGGTGTGTAGAACAGTACAGTGTGCACCAGGCAACACCACTGCCCCTGGTGGTTGTTGGTAGAACTGCTGCATCTGGAAGGAATTGTTGCTACCACCCACCAGAATCTCTGTTCACTGTTTTTTAAGCACTAGCTTCCAAATCAAATTCTTGAGTGGGAACATCTGATTAGTGGAACTCTGGCCAGGTGCCAGGACCTCATGGAAGATGGCAGGGAAAGCAAGTGTCTGTGATTTTCAGCTTTTATAGTAGAAGGTGGGTTTTGTGCTATTTGGGAGGAGAATTCCTCAAACATAGGAAGGGGTTTCAAGTACCAGGTAGCCCAAAAGGGCAGATATACACTACCTATAATGTTTATGCCTGATTGTAAGGCAACACCATTTTCCCATGAAAAGATTAAACAAAAAATTTTTGGATAGCTTGAACTTACACACTTTTAGGTATGCATTTATGTGTCTGCTAGATAATCAGATGTGTATTTTCATTATTTAGTTGATTAAATGTGTGTCTGTATTTAAAAATTAAATTATCAATGTATACTTTAGGAATATTTTCCCCATTTATTTCATGAAAAAGTTATTCCAACTCTTGACGACTTTGACATCAGTGTGTTTATCACGGACACATTCGGAATTTTTCAGCACAGCTTTCCTCATGGCCACATCCGTCTGAGTTATTTGAGATACAGCCCCTTTTAAAATATCTTTCTGATGCTTTCATTGGAAATTTTATCTCAAGTCACAGGTACCCCCTTAGTGCACATTTGGACAGTCTCACTTAAAAAAAATTATCCCTGAGATGTATTTTTATGACTTTCTTTTTTAAAAAATGTACTTTGTTGAAGTCCAGTTGATTTACAACGTTGTATTAATTTCTGCTGTACAGCAACGTGATTCAGTTTTACATATATGTACATTCATGACTTTCTTAATGCAACTACTTAGCTTGTTTTTTTAGAGCGGTTTTTATATTACTGACCACTTAAAAGTGGTCAGTAATATTACTGACTTATTTGAGGTCATCTCCTGAACGATAAATAAATCTCTTAAATTTCTTAGCTTCCCCTTGCGTTTGTAACCCAGACCTGTTTGTGAGCTCTAAGCAGCTGAAACTAGATGTGATTGGGGCCGTTTTAGGCTAAGATTCCTCAAACAATTCTTTGTTCATCAAAATGATGGGGAGTGCACTCCTTCAGGAGAGTATAAGAATTCTTACATAGGGCTAAGTCCCTTTTTTCCTAAGGGACAAGTTCGGGAAAAATATTCCTTATGTTCAGATATGTATGAGGGTTCCTTGACATCCTTTCTCAAGGTTCTGTTTCAAGGAAAAATAAGAAACATGTCTTTGCTGAACGGTTTCTTTGCTGCTGTTCTTGACATTGGAATTGGAAAGTCGCGTTTTCGCTTCAGTCTAATGAAATGGGAAGTCTCTGGACGGTCATGGGAGAAAATTGTGGAAATTCTCCTTTGCTCTCAGATTATGCATTCCTTTGGGGTCAAGAACACATGGAATCCAGGCTTAAAATAACGAGGTCCGTGGGGGAATGGACATAATTCCTTCTGTTTCATTAGACTCAGTCTGTCCTCGTTAGTGCTGAGTGATTAGGAAGGCAGGATGTCGTGCTTCTGCTGGTTTATTCATTGTTTGACCTGGACTGAGACTTGAAAAAAATTACTAAAGCTATCCTAGGATGCAGTTCTGCCTTTGTTGCCTTTTACTGAATATGGGTTTCTGGTCCTAAGCTCCATTAGCATTAGAATGTATCAATACATCAGAACTTAGCCTTTGATCTCAAACGTGAGGGAAATTTAAAGTACCCGCAGTGGTTTCTCCCCCCACCCCCGGTAGAGTCTGATTCTCTTCCGGTCAGCTAGTATTGTCAAGAGATTCTCAGCTTTGGCTTAAACTGTGGGGGTAGGTAAAGATATTACCCTATCTTTTCTTTCCTTTTTTAGACATTTAAGCTCTCATATCCAAATGTCTTACAAAAAGGGGTTTCAGACTCTACAGTGGGAAAAAATGTAATCCTTCAGACTGTTATATAATAAGCTTGTTCTTTTACTTTGGATTGTGAAGTTTGGATGGATTCTGTGGTTTGCCATCATAAGGCAACATGGAAATGTAGTTTGCGTTTCTGCCTCTCCCAACTCATGTGGAATCCCTGAATCAGAGAGATGGGTGGGACCTCAGGGGTTTCCTCGGCCAACTTCCTCTCAGTGCAGGAATCTGTGACTCTGTCTCTGGACACCTGTCACTTGCTTCTACTTGTTGATACGGAAGGAGCGGTGGGTGGGGAGGTGTCACATTACCTTGCTGGGTCCATTGTAATTTGTACTGAATTCCTCTTGATGGCGAACCCAAACCTGCTCTGTAGCTTCTCCTCGTTAGACCTGGTTTTGTCCTCTTCAAGCAAATCAAAATGATTTTTCCTTCTCTCATGTGATACCCTTTTAAATATTTGAAGACAGCTTTCATCATTTTCCCTCTCAATGTTCTCTTCCTCCCAAATCTCATTAAACACCTCTGATTTTTTTTTTTTAAACCTGTTCCTTCTACACGTTTTTAGCCTTCTCTTCTCACATTCCTGCTTTGCCTCAGTTAGAGAAGGTCTCTCTTAAAATATGGTGACCATACTGTCGAGATAGGTTCTGATTTTACAGGACACAGTTGTATGATTACCTTGTTTGGATTTGAACAATATATGTAACCTATATATGTGTTCATCATCTTCTAGGACAATTTAACTGCTTTAGTTCATGCTGAACTTTCAGTTAACTCAAATTTTTAGGGGCTGCGGCCCCCGTTAAAGTCCACTGTTAAATTCACATGAGCTGTTGTTAAGATACCTTTTACACTTGAGCATTTGCCTTTCAAGACTGAAACCTGGCTGATTGCTTATCTCAGGCAAATTCTGTGGTGCCACTTTTGCATCCTTTTTAGGTCGAGAGCTACTCGAGCTGTGATTCTCTCATGCAGCGTTCAACCTTCCCTCCCAACTGTTGGTGCCTTGCAAACGTACATTTAAAAAATATACAAACATATAGGAAGTAAGAAGAACATCTTATGCTGTGATTCTCAAGAGAATTCTCTCAGGCAGGGTTGAGTCAACCATGGCCCATGGGCCAAACCCACCTCACCTATTTTATAAATGAAATTTTGATGGACCACAGCTATACTCATTGATACACTATGTATGACTGCTTTTGTGCTGAAATCGCAGAGTTGAGTAGTTGGAAACCGAGGCTGTATGACTCAAAGCCTACATTATTTACTACCTGGCCTTCTGTAGAAAAAGTTGGCTGACCCCTGTTCTAAGGTGAGACCAACTGATTCATTAGCATGTTTTATGTTGATGTAGATACAAGACTATCCAGATCTCTTTCCAAGGCGCATTAGCAAGGCTTCTTATGACATTTTTTTGGGTGGCTGGTTCAAGTATTTTATGGGGAAAAATATAGTTATATAGTCTTATATGTGTGCTTATAAAAAATCACATTCTAAATTTGCTTTCTCTCTAAATTATTTGATTGATTTTTAATGTGTTAGTATTTGAAAGCGCTTCTCCATACTATTACCGCGGCTGTCTCTTTCAAATTTGGAAACTTTCCCCACCAGAAGTTGTCTTCGAGTTTTAGGTGCCGTCCCTAAAGTTGGTATGCATGTACCTCTGGGAAAGAAGAGTCATGTTTTGGCATTAGAAGACGTCCACACACTTATTACTAGCTTCCATACACTTATTACTAGCACTTCTAGTAATATTATATAGCACTTCTGTGAACTTATAAACGGAACTGAGAGATTTCATGGAATCTCTATTTTGAGAAAAAGAAGAAAGCCGTCTTTGTTGTTCAGTCTACATTGCCTTACTCTGAAGCATTTACCAGCTACTTCATGATTTTGTCCTTGAACAGAATGCCTAGGGTTCAGTTCAGAAATGACATAATCAGACTTTCTTAAGGAAGGAAAATGATAATTTTAAATAAAAAATTAAAAAAAAATTAAAACTTTTTTTTATTAAAGAATTGCATTAGAGTGGTGCCTGTCACAACTACTGTTTTCTTTGATTTGGAAACAGGCTTATTGACCTGCCAATGGTAAGGTGGAAACTCCTTATATATTTTGTCTATGCTAGTGCTAGCCCTTGAAGGTCAGACAAATATTGCATCAAATTCTCCAAGTGAAGGACAAATATAAAATTGCTCATGTGGAATCTTTGTGTCCTGGTCCTTTTGTGAACGACAGTGTTTACTCCAGGGTATGGAGTTTCAGGGTTTGAATTTTAAAAGGTCTTCGTGTACCCATGTTGTTGATGCCCACATCTAGCCCCGACTGAGCATCTCCGGGTCCTGTTCTGACGGCCACTGGAGCCCATCGGATCTCGTCCACCTCCTCCGCTGCTTCCTGACTTCTTCAGGGGCTTTAGTGATGCTGAATTGCTGGTACTTCCGTGCACTGGAAATGCTGTTTTCCCCTCTCTCATGGAGGGCCTTTGTTTTACTCTTATCCTTGACCTGGAGAGCTCCTGTACTCTGTTTCAGGCTCAGGTCTGCATTATCCCCTCAGGAAGTCTTCCCTCACCCAGGCAGCTTCCTGTTCTCACCCACACTGTGCACACCACATCATGTTACGCTGATGGGCTTACATCTCTCGGGTGTACTCTTAGCGCAGGTGAATCGAACTGCTCACCTTCTCCCTGCCTTGCTAGTCTCACAAAGCCTGATGGATGTTCTCCGAAACTCCTGTTCACCTCTCTCAAAGGGCCTTCAGCCCAGGAAGTGCTCTCCTCCCTGTTTGTAATGATTCCTTCTTTCATGCCCCGCTTTATTCAGACTTCTCACCACGCCTCATATCTTGAGAACTGACCTTGCCTTGTACTTCTCGGAAAAAATAACTATCTGGTAGCAACTTCTTCAGCTTCTGTTCATGAAACCTACAAACCCATTTGAATGGGCCGTTGCTTTCTCCTTGCTTCCTATTACAAGGGCAGGCGGGATCTCTACTCCTGTGACGGGTCAGCATTCCGTTTCCTCCCACGTTAGAGACTTTGAACCATCTTTTCTGGAGTCTTCGCATGGGCATGGAGATGTGCTGTCATCTTTTTTTTTTTTTTTTTTTAACATCTTTATTGGAGTATAATTGCTTTACAGTGTTGTAATGTTGTGTGGGTTTAAGTACTGATCTTCTTAAAAAACAATCTGCCTTCACTTTACCTCGTGTTCTGTTTCAACCATTGTCTTCTTTTGATTCTGTCCTTCGTGGCCGTACTTTTGAAGAAGGGTCGTTCCCACAAATGTCCTCACCCTTTATTTATAAACCAACTCCAGTCTGGCCCTTTCTCCCTCCTTTCCGTGGATATTGCTGAGATCTCATTCATTCTTTAATTTCTCTGCAGCTCACACAGTTAAACCCCTGTCTTGCTTCATCCAGCCTCCACGGACGATCAAATGTGGGTTTATTCAGGACCACTAGTAGGCTAGGTCCAGATGTGGATGCCTAGGAGATGATACTGGTGCTAAGGGAAGTGAGCTTTAAATTATTTTGAGATGTTGTGTGTCAGTTGGATCACCTTGAAAATGTATGGCAGAGCCTCTCATCTGCTTTCCCAGGTGGACCTTGGGGCATTCCATATTGTTTCGAGTCGTCAGGATTCCTGGCATGTGCTGCCGTGTCCCTGCTCTGCTCTTTGGTTTGCCCTTGTTGCAGGTCACGTGGCCTACAATATGAAGAGGATAAAATGATCGTATTTTGAAGATGATCCCTTTCCATTGACTAGTGATTGCTCTTAATTCTGTCTGTTGCCTCAACTCTTTGATACCTAAGTAACAAATTGTCAGGGCTGGAGTGAGTGAAGTCCGGTGGCCGGCCTGGGGAAGAGAGTTTAAGCAAGCTCTGGGCATCTCGAGTGTGGACAGGATCATTTTTTTCTGAGGATTCTGCATCTCACTGGATGAATGGTCTCTTTGGGAGAAACCCGTCCATAATGAAACACTGCAAAGGAGCCTAGGGTTAAATGAAGAATCCTTTCCTGTTGTGAGTCACTTATTTTCTTCTGTAATTTTAAGCTTGGATTTTTGGGGGGCTTTTTTTTGTAACAAGAGGGATGGCACATTGTTGTCAAGTGTTTTGAGGGTTGCTTTTCTATTCTGAATCCTTCTGGAGGTGGTGAGAACGCTACTACTCACTAGCACATTGTGGTTAAATGCATTCTCCTTCGGTAAATGTTCCCTTCTATGTGCATTTTCAGCATTGTTTGTTGTAGATTCTTATTTTATTTTATTTTTATTAAAAAATTTTAAATCGAAGTATAGTTGATGTACAGTATTATGTAAGTTACAGGTGTGCAGTATAGTGATTCACAATTTTTTTAACATCTTTATTGGAGTATAATTGCTTTACCAATGGTGTGTTAGATTCTGTTTATAACAAAGTGCAGCAGCTATACATAAGCATATATCCCCATATCTCCTCCCTCTTGTGTCTCCCTCTCACCCTCCCTCTCCCACTCCTCTAGGTGGTCACAAAGCACCGAGCTGAGCTCCCTGTGCTATATAGCTGCTTCCCACTAGCTATCTATTTTATATTTGGTAGCGTATATACGTCCATGCCTCTCTCTCACTACGTCCCAGCTTATGCTTCCCCCTACCCGTGTCCTCAACTCCATTCTCTATGTCTGTGTCTCTATTCCTGTCCTGCCCCTAGGTTCTTCAGAGCCTTTTTTTTTTTTAAATTCCATATATGTGTGTTAGCATACAGTATTTGTTTTTCTCTTTCTGACTTACTTCACTCTGTATGACAGACTCTAGGTCCATCCACCTCACTACAAATAACTCAATTTCGTTTCTTTTGATGGCTGAGTAATATTCCATTGTCTATATGTGCTACATCTTCTTTATCCATTCATCTGTTGATGGACACTTTGGTTGCTTCCATGTCCTGGCTATTGTAAATAGAGCTGCAATGAACATTGCGGTACATGACTCTTTTCGAATTATGGTTTTCTCAGGGTATATGCCCAGTAGTGGGATTGCTGGGTCATATGGTAGTTCTATTTTTAGTTTTTTAAGGAACGTCTGTACTGTTCTCCATAGTGGCTGTATCAATTCACATTCCCACCAACTGTGCAAGAGTGTTCCGTTTTCTCCACACCCTCTCCGGCATTTATTATTTATAGATTTTTTGATGATGGCCATTCTGATTGGTATGAGTAGATACCTCATTGTGGTTTTGATTTGCATTTCTCTAATGATTAGTGATGTTGAGCATCCTTTCATGTGTTTGTTGGCAATCTGTATATCTTCTTTGGAGAAATATGTATTTAGGTCTTCTGCCCATTTTTGGATTGTGTTGTTTGTTTTTTTAATATTGAGCTGCATGAGCTGCTTGTAAATTTTGGAGATTAATCCTTTGTCAGTTGCTTCATTTGAAAATATGTTCTCCCATTCTGAGGGTTGTCTCTTCGTCTTTTTATGGTTTCCTTTGCTGTGCAAAAGCTTTTAAATTTCATTAGGTCCCATTTGTTTATTTTTGTTTTTATTTCCATTTCTCTAAGAGGTGGGTCAAAAAGGATCTTGCTGTGATTTATGTCATAGAGTGTTGTGCCTATGTTTTCCTCTAAGAGTTTTATAGTGTCTGGCCTTACATTTAGGTCTTTAATCCATTTTGAGTTTACTTATTTATTTATTTATTATTTATTTATTTTTTTTGCAGTACACGGGCCTCTCACTGTTGTGGCCTCTCCCGTTGTGGAGCACAGGCTCTGGACGCGCAGGCTTAGCGGCCATGGCTCACAGGCCCAGCTGCTCCGCGGCACGTGGGATCCTCCCGGACCGGGGCATGAACCTGTGTCCCCCCCATTGGCAGGTGGACTCCCAACCACTGTGCCACCATGGAAGCCCCATTTTGAGTTTATTTTTGTGTATGGTATTAGGGAGTGTTCTAATTTCATTCTTTTACCTGTCCAGTTTTCCCAGCACCACTTATTGAAGAGGCTGTCTTTTCTCCGTTGTATATTCTTGCCTCCTTTATCAAAAATAAGGTGACCATATGTGTGTGGGTTTATCTCTGGCTTTCTCTCCTGTTCCATTGATCTATATTTCTGTTTTTCTGCCAGCACCGTACTGCCTTGGTTACTGTAGCTTTGTAATATTGTCTGAAGTCTCAGAGCCTGATTCCTCCAGCTCCGTTTTTCTTTCTCAAGATTGCTTTGGCTATTCGGGGTCTTTTGTGTTCCATACAAATTGTGAACATTTTTATTCTAGTTCTGTGAAAAATGCCATTGGTTGTTTGAGAGGGATTGCACTGAATCTGTAGATTGCTTTGGGTAGTAGAGTCATTTTCACAATGTTGATTCTTCCAATCCAAGAACATAGTGTATCTCTTCAACTGTTTGTATCATCTTTATTTTCTTTCATCAGTGTCTTATAGTTTTCTGCATACAGGTCTTTTTTCTCCGTAGGTACGTTCATTCCTAGGTATTTTATTCTTTTTGTTGCAATGGTAAATGGGAGTGTTTCCTTAATTTCTATTTCAGATGTTTCATCATTACTGTATAGGAATGCAAGAGATTTCTGTGCATTAATTTTGTATCCTGCTACCCTACCAAATTCATTGATTAGCTCTAGTAGTTTTCTGGTAGCATCTTTAGGATTCTCTGTGTATAGCATCATGTCATCTGCAAACAGTGACAGCTTTACTTCTTCTTTTCCAATTTGGATTCCTTTTATTACTTTTTCTTCTCTGATTGCTGTGGCTAAAACTTCCAAAATTATGTTGAATACTAAGTGGCGAGAATGGGCAACCTTGTCTTGTTCCTGATCTTAGAGGAAATGATTTCAGTTTTTCACCACTGAGGACGATGTTGGCTGTGGGTTTGTCATATATGGCCTTTATTATGTTGAGGTAAGTTCCCTCTATGCCCACTTTCCAGAGAGTTTTTATCATAAATGCGTGTTGAATTTTGTCGAAAGCTTTTTCTTCATCTATTGAGATGATCATATGGTTTTTATCCTTCAGTTTTTAATATGGTGTATCACATTGATTGATTTGGGTATATTGAAGAATCCTTGCATTCCTGGGATAAACCCCACTTGATCATGGTGTATGATCCTTTTAATGTGCTGCTGTATTCTGTTTGCTAGTATTTTGTTGAGGATTTTTGCATCTATGTTTATCAGTGATATTGGCCTATAGTGTTCTTTCTTTGTGACATCTTTGTTTGGATTTGGTATCAGCGTGATGGTCGCCTTGTAGAATGAGTTTGGGAGTGTTCCTCCCCCTGCTATATTTTGGAAGAGTTTGAGAAGCATAGGTGGTAGCTCTTCTCTAAATGTTTGAAAGAATTCGCCTGTGAAGCCATCTGGTTCTGGGCTTTTGTTTTTTGGAAGATTTGTATTCACAGCCTCATTTTCAGTGCTTGTGATTGGTCTGTTTATATTTTCTATTTCTTCCTGGTTCAGTGTCGGAAGGTTGTGCTTTTTAAGAATTTGTCCATTTCTTCCAGATTGTCCATTTTATTCGTAGATAGCTGCTTGTAGTAATCTCTCATGATCCTTTGTATTTCTGAAGTGTCAGTTGTTATTTCTCCTTTTTCATTTCTAATTCTATTGATTTAAGTCTTCTCCCTTTTTTTCATGGTGAGTCTGGCTAATGGATTATCAGTTTTGTTTATCTTCTCAGCTTTTAGTTTTATTGATCTTTGCTATTGTCTCCTTCATTTGTTTTTCATTTATTTCTGATCTGATCTTTATGATTTCTTTCGTTCTGCTACCTTTGGTGTTTTTTTTTTTTTGTTCTTCTTTCTCTAATTGCTTTAGGTATAAAGTTAGGTTGTTTATTTGAGATTTTCTCGTTTCTTGAGGTAGGATTGTATTGCTATAAACTTCCCTCTTAGAACTGCTTTTGCTACATCCCATAAGTTTTGGGTTGTCATGTTTTCATTGTCATTTGTTTCTAGGTATTTTTTGATTTCCTCTTTGATTTCTTTAGTAATCTCTTGGTTATTTAGTAGTGTGTTGTTTAGCCTCCATGTGTTTGTAGTTTTTGCAGATTTTTTTTCCTGTAATTGATATCTAGTCTCATAGTGTTGTGGTCAGAAAAGATACTTGATACGATTTCAATTTTCTTAAATTTACCAAGGCTTGATTTGTGACCCAAGATATGGTCTATCCTGGAGAATGTCCCATGAGCACTTGAGAAGAAAGTGTATTCTGTTGTTTTTGGATGGAATGTCCTATAAATATCAATTAAGTCCATCTTGTTTAATGTGTCATTTCAAGCTTGTGTTTCCTTATTTATTTTCATTTTGGATGATCTGTCCATTGGTGAAAGTGGGGTGTTAAAGTCCCCTACTCTGATTGTGTTCCTGTTGATTTTCTGTTTTATGGCTGTTAGCGTTTGCCCTATGCGTTGAGGTGCTCCTATGTTGGGTGCATAAATATTTACAATTGTTATATCTTCTTCTTGGATTGATCCCTTCATCATTATGTAATGTCCTTCTTTGTCTCTTGTAATTGATTCACAACTTTTAAAGGTTATACTCCATTTATAGTTATTAAAAATATTGGCTGTATTCCTCATATTGTACTTTATTTCCTTATACCTTATTTTATTTTTTAATATTTATTTATTTAGTTATTCATTTTGGCTGATCTGGGTCTTAGTTGTGGCATGTGGACTCTAGTTCCCCAGCCAAGGATTGAACTCAGGTCCCCCTTATTTGGGAGCGTGGAGTCTTAGCCACTGGACCACCAGGGAAGTCCCTGTTGTCTTTTTTTACATTCCACATATAAGTGATATGTAGATTCTGTCTTAAAATGAGAAGCCCCAAACGAGCCAATATAAAAATGAGTGAGGTTGTGGGTGGAGTCTGTGTGTGGTTCCTGTCCTGGTGACCTTGCCAGCTCTCTGAATATTTGGGTGACTGACTGTCCTGAGCTCCAGTGACTCTGCTTTGCTAGCATAGCCTAAATCCTCATGAGGAATTTTCAGTGATGAAGGGCTGTCCTGCTACATTTAAACTTGTAGCCACAAACCTAGCCCTCTACATTATGTAGTCTGATCACTAATAATGGAATGTCATCGACTTTTAAATTTCTGAGCAGTGGGAGAAAAAAAAAAAAACCTTCCAACAGAAGTGTTCTGTTAATGAATGTGATAGACCCCTTTGTTGTTTGAAGCCAACCCTCTTGCTGTTTCCTTGAAGAAAAGGGCTGTATTGGGGCTAGGTTGCACATTTCCCTGGCACTTTGCCACACCTCCTCTTCCCCGAAAATATTTATGGATATTTGGTGTGTTAATAAGTTTAGAAGTGATTTAATGGTCACATTGGCAGGGTGAGATAAAGCAGTTCAGTGTGTTGTTCATTTTGTTTCTGGGTGGGGTGGAAGAGGGAAATGAAAGACTAACTTTTTCCTCTTTGGAAAGCTAATACTCTGCTCTTCTGTTATCACTCTTGTTCTCTAGGCATTAAGTGTCACCGAAACCCTGATTAAACCCTTGGAAAAATTCAGAAAAGAGCAACTTGGAGCCGTCAAGGTTTGTGTCTAATTTGAGCACACTTGTAAACAGCAACTGTAGACACCTCTGCTGCTTGAGCGTACGCTCGGTTCACAGTTAGCAGCGTTGAAGGAGATGTTGGAGTCCACCGTCTGTTGTTTTATGTTTCAAACGTGCTTTGTCCCTTCTGGGGGAATATGAAATTGAAAACAAAACAGAAACGCCTGGACTGGATGGTAAAACCTCTCGTAATCATCTTTGGCTGCACCTTTCCATGTAGAGTTTTAAAAATATCTTTAAGCAGACAACACGTTTACTCTGTATAGAAACATCTTATCTCTGTAGGAAGGGCAGTGATTTCCATGCCCGCCTCAGCTTGATGGCAGACTGTAGCATCATACTAGGGTTTAAGATTAGAAATGCTGCTACACCAGCATGCCACTGAAACTAGAAAGAGAATATTCGGTTACAGTAAGTCCTCTACATACGAACCTTCAAGTTGCAAACTTTCAAAGATGTGAACGTGTGTTCGTATGTCCAGTCATGTTGTTAGTTGATGTGTCTGTAAGATTACTGTACTGTAAGGTTAAAAATGTTTTCTTTATTTTTTGTGTTTGTTTTTTGTGTATTATTTGTGTGAAAAGTGTTACAAACCTATTACAGTACAGTATTATATAGCCAATTGTGTTAGTTGGGTACCTAGGCTAACTTTGTTGGACGTACGAACAAATTGGACTTACGAATGCACTCTTGGAATGCAGCTCATTCGTATGTAGGGGGCTTACTGTATTGGGATGTATTTCCTTCAATTTAACACAAATTTATTGAGCGTCTGTTATGTACCAGCATTGTTATGGGTGCTGGGGATTCAGAGGTGAGTGAACCACAGACTCTGTACTCAGAGCTCTGGGATGTAGCCAGGATTTCTGGGAATAGTGCAGGGACTTTGCCACTGGGAGCCTAGGATGTATTTAGCAACTTCTAACATCTGCTAACTAAGAAGCTTTGAAATTAACTCAGAGAAGTAATTTCCACCAGCCTCTCTTGAATGTTGTGCACGTACTTGAGGGAGAAAAAATAGCGTTTCCGTGTTGTTGACCATTTTTGGCTTGGCCTAAGGAGACGGGAATAACTTCAGTTTTAGGTAGGGAAGAGAGGTTTTATATTTGTCTTTTTTTCCCCCATGCATTGGTGATGTGAGGTTTTTTTTTTTCCTTTATCTTTGTAAATAAACTATTAAAATCCCTTTCTACAAATAAACATTGTGGTCTCCATGGCGATAGCTATACAAATGGATCCAGAGAGGGCCAGCTTTTTAGCTGCTGTTTATAGACTCAGTTCTCCTTTAAGTGACCTGTTAACATATTAGACACTTCTTTTTGGCATGATATTTTACAGTTTTTAACGAAGGGCTGTGTTTTGAGGGGAGGTCAGTGGGGGTACCCCCCCAAGTCCTCTTCCTGGAATCGTTTGCTGAGCTGCATGAAGCTGGTTTGTGTCTGCTGGCTTTGTAGCAGGACATTGGGGGGTCTGGTTTCACATCTGTGACCTTGGGCAAGTAATTGGCTTTAGTTTCTTACCTGTAAGATGACAGACTGGGGATCTGACTGCTCTAGTTTGCAGTTTCATGATTCTGTTTTCTCTGATCTTCATAGGCTGTCTTAAAGCGTGAATAATCTTGGTTCTTTCTCTTTGAACATTTCATGGCAGGTACTGAATGTAAACATTTCTTCTTTTTCTTACTTTACTTGGATGATGGTCGGGAAGGATAAGGGTTAGATTATGTACATGAAAAATGAATGTGACTTAATTGATAGATGTATTTCCTTTTTATTTACCTACTGGGTTTTTAGAAATGTCTGGCCTTGAGTCTTCTACTGACTCCTTCTCCTCCCAAGATTTGCCCAGCTTCTCATGTTGTGCCCGTTCTAAGTGTGGTTGACCCTTGAACAACTCAGGTCTGAACTGTGTGGGTCCACTTCTATGTGGGTGTTTTTCATTAGTAAATACTACAGTACTACAGGATCCACGGTTGGCTGAATCCACGGATGTGGAACCGCCTATGTTGAGGACCGACTCTAAGCTCTACTCGGATTTTCAACTGCTCCTAGGTTGGCGTCCCTAACCTCTGCATTGTTCAAGGCTTAACTCACTGTATAGCCTAACCTGCAGAGCAGCTTGCAAAATAAATTGCCATATTACAAGGTTAAATTATTTTAATACTTTGTCTCTTGAGCTGTTTAATGGCCAAATTCTATCCTGAAGTCCCAGTTCTTTCTTTCTTTCTTCTTCTTATTATTTAAAAACATTTTCTCCCCTCCCCTCCGCCGCACTTCATGGCATGCGGGCTCTCAGTTCTCTGACCGGGATCGAACCGCGCCCCCTGCAGTGGAAGCACAGAGTCTTAACCACTGGACTGCCAGGGAAGTCCCCCATTTCTTTCTTTCTTCATGTTTTTTTTTCTGGCTTCAGGTTTATGAAGGGTGTATCCTACACTCTTGTTCAGTACAGTGTGTGTGCTGCCTGTCACACCTATCAATGTTACCTGGGAGAAGCCTTTTTTTTTACTGGTAGTTTTGTGTATTAAACAGTAGAGAAAGGTAGTTTTCTAGGTTATATAGTGATATATAAGCATCTGTCTTTTTCATTAGATTGTGAAATCTTTAAGAGAAAAACCTATGCTTGTTTCTTTATTTTCTACCAGCCTCCACTCTGTCTTACTATAACATATTTAATAAATAAACCAATTCTACTGTTCTTCTATTCTATTCTAGAAGAACCAGGAAAGGGCTTAGAACCTGGATATTTGATGATTTTCTCCATTTGTGCTTTCTAAACGCCAATCCTATTTTGAAAAGCACACGCTCTTGTTCCGGTGGTTTATTTACTTACGCGGGATACTTAAAAATAACTTAATTCTCTTAGGTTAAAGATCTTTTTTAAAATACCATGAAGCAGTTTTCATGTGGGGAGAAAAAGACAAAAGTCTTTAAAAGTTGACCGCAGCAGAAGTTTTTAGATACCCTTGTCAAAATGTTTATCTTTTCTTTCCCGTCTCCTTTTTCCCATCTGGGACGGTCCTGTCTTTCACTTTTATATACAAGCTCTTTCAGTTTCATTTACTTCTTCATTTTCCAGCATCCCAGTGACATGTGTAATTTGTGTTTTTAACATAATCGAAACTGCTAGGCGGCTTTTGTAAACCGGATTTTTTAGGAGCCCCCAGGTCTTCTTTTCTGCTGTTTCACTTCTATTTGGTTATGTTCCCTGTCAGTCACGTCTGTTTGGTTTGGGCTTCAACCTCCGTCCTGTAGGTTCTGCCACATTTTCTCATGTGCCTGCCCGGTTCTTGTCTCTGTTTAAAGAGCCCCATTTCCCACTGCGGGACACAGTCGTTCTGTGCTGTGTCCCATCAGTTCAGAGTTTTCTTCACGGCCTCTCTTAGCTTTACTTTCACGGAAGCTCTTTTCCCTTCCCCAGAAGCTTGTCACTTATTCCTAAGTATCTGCATAACATTTTGTCGATAACCATTGCTCATTAAATGTCAGTTTAGCCACAGGAAACTAATACAGGCACCAGACGACATCGGAGCCAAGTGCATTGTGTACAAACTCCAAGAAATACTAGAACTTGCTAAGAGTTAACAGTGGGAGAATTTAAAATTGCTTTCTCTGAAAGGGGCAGCATGCAAATAATCAAACGGATACAACGAAATGATACTGATAATTTATAGAGCCTATTCAAATGCTGTTTTGCAAAGAGCTGATTACTGTTTTATTCAATAGAGTAAAAGGTTTAACCAGAAGGCTTGAAAAAATGTTTATTTCATAAATTATACCTTAGTAGCTCAGCCATTACCAGACTCTCACTCCGTATTTCCTTTGTATTTCTTTTCAAGACTATGCCTAACGACTAAATGTTTAATAAAAATCAACTTCCTGAGATTCTGTAAATGACTGCACAATGTGGGTTAAAAAGCAAATTTATTTGAATAATTTCTCAAATTATGTTTGATAGAGCAGGAAAAATGTGATTTAATCACATTTCTTTCATTTTTAGCAATAACAACCTTATCAGGCCTATCATATGGCACAGTGCCAGAGGCCTTGGGATATACAACTATGAATTAAAACACTGGTCGGCCTTTAAGAAATTGGCAAGTCTGTGTGGGTGATGTCAAAATAAAAAAAAAGGCAATAAAAATGCACCGTGAAAAGTGCTCTAATACGAGTAAGCATCGGTGCTCTGTAGGTGTCCTATCATCTTGGCTTTGGAGCGCCAGGAAAGTCTTTCAGGAAGACCTGATTCTCCCTCATTTGGAATCCTGCTTCTGCCCCTTAAGTGGCTCTGTGATTTGGGGCAAGTTACTTAAGGCCTCTGAGCCTGTTTCCTGATCTTTAAAACGAGACTTAGGACACCGGTCTCTGAAGGTTTTCACGAGGCTTCCGTGCATTTGCTAACATATTTCTGGGGTCTAGTGCAGGGCCTGGCATATACACAGTTGCAGTTCTTTTAGGATCCCCTTTGTGACATGCTCCATATCAGCTTGCCAGAAAGAACTGTGCAGGTTTTTGTCCACTCTTGGCGTGCCGGGTTCAAGCACTGTGGCTTGTGACCCCCCTGGCCGGATGGTGCTAAGGTGATGGATAGGTGACTCGAGAGCAACGGCACCGGAACCAGCAGGGGCACTTTGTCAGGGTCGGTGTCGCTGCTCTATAGGCTTCTCCCTTCCCATGTCCTCTGACCGATATCTCCTGGGCGCCTACTGGGTGTGCAGGTAGAGGCTGACTTCTCATTGCCGTGGAGAGGCTGAAGGAGCTTAAAGGCAAAAGGGGGTGGGGGGTTGGGTAGGCAAATGAAGTGTCAAGGAGGACTGGTGACATTGGTGCAGGAGTTGAGGGAGGCGGCTGTCCCCCCACTGGAGGAGACAAGGAGTACTTCATGGAAGAGGTGGCATTTCCACCGCCTGGTTTGGGGGTAAAGTCTGAATTTCCAATGCCCTGGGCTGTAGGGTGTTGGTGGACCAGGAGAGCAGAACAGGGATTGCAAAGCTCTGGTTGGCCTGGATATACAGGAAAAAGTGCTCCTGCCGAGTGTGTTGTATGTGCTGTGAATCTTGTTTCTTGTATGTGCAGCATTACTCCCACCTTTTTATTTAAATAAAGAGGGAGAAGGAGTTGGAATCTCTAAGAAAGTATTTAAGCTCCTGTCTAGACTAGTCAGGCCTTATTATTTACTGTTCATAGTTTGAAAATAAGTCTTTTCATTTCCTCATCCTAGAAAATTTGTAAAATACCAAAAATATTTAAAAAAGAAAGTTACCTGGTAACTTAAAAATTTCCCCTTCTTCTAAAACAAAGCAAAAAATTCTAGTACCCTGCAGAAATGTGGACAGTTCACAGGTGTGTTCAAACTTTTGTGAATTCTTTATATGTTCTTTACTCATTTTTCCTTGGAAGTGTAATGTGTGATTTGAGCAAAAACTTGCTCAATAAAGAGTGTTTTATGTGTTAGGAACGTTTACTTCTTTTCTTCCGTATTAATTGTATCTTCTCCCTGCCTGTTGTTTGCCTTTTGCCTTATTTATTGTGTATTTTTGATATCTAGAAGTTCTTATGGCTTCTTCCATTTCTCTTTTGCTCAGAAGTTCCTTCTCTGTTCTGAGATCTGATTGAAAATACTCTTTTTTGGCTTCATTTTTTACTTGTGGCTCTTTCAGTCCATCTGGAATTAATTTTGATTTGAGACATGGTTCTCTTTTTATTTCCAGCTAGTTAACCAGTTATACCCACACCATTGGTTGAGTAATATTTTTTTATCCAGTGATTTGTGATGAAACCTTTATATATATATATATATATATATATATATATGTTTACTTCTAATAGATTCAAAAAACCTGATTATTTATGTTTTGTTTCTTAGGTTTATTAAGGCCCTCTACCATTTACACCATGTACATCTTATTTGACTAGTTATGCTGTTTTAAGTAATAGCTCTTCTTCACTGTTTTTTTTGTTGTTGTTTTTGCATGTGTGATTTTATAACATTACAAGCTGACTTCCCATGAGTCATCTTTAACTTGTAAACATTTTGTTTGGCTTACTCATGTTAAAACTGAAAAAAAATTTTTTTTGTTGCCACCATTTAAAAATCACTGGGTTTTCCAGCTGTTCCAGAAAAATCGGAAGACAAGGTCTGTGTACTGGGCTTATATCTCCACATGGCAGAAATCTGCAGGGGCTCTGTTATGGCTGCCTGCCGCCCTAGAATAGATGTGGGCTACCTGATTTGCCCTTGCCTCCACCTTTCCTTACTGAGTTTTACTTCCCGCTTGACTCAGACTCACTTGAGTAATGCTGTTTCATAAAAAAGCTTTCATTGTATTAATTTGATCCTTGATAGAGCCTTTTGTCTCATATGGCTCAATTTATTATATATATGTGTGTATAGATATATATATATATATATATCTATACACACACATACATATATATGTATCCTACATTGCAGTGTTGAAGAAAAAGGGCTCCATTCTTTATTGAATGCTGCTTGAACACAATTCCTTTTAAAATTCATATTATTTAAGTGCCAAAAGTCATATGAATACAAAGAGACAGAATATTCTATAGTGACCTTGAGAAGAAATGCAAGGAGAAACAATTATCTGAGTCTTAAGATTCAAAAACAAAACACAGTAGCGTTTGTATAATACCATACCAAGTACGAACAATTATATTTCCACTCTAATTGGTGGGCGTGATGTTGTTTCTTGGCTAAATTCTTTCTTCACAGAGCCTTGATAGAACCATTTTCTTTCATTCCCAACCTAACCCACATGCTAATTTACATGCCCCACTATTGCTGCGTGTGCTGGGGTGTTTTGACTGCTGACTTTAGCATCACTGCATCCTTTGTCCCATTCTGTGATTCACATGAAATCAAAGGAGTAAAAATGTTTTCAGTGTTCTCTGGTAAGTACTAATCTGCAGATGGTGAGCACGTTTAACCACGTGATCTCGCTTTACAGCGTACTTGCGGTAAATGCAGCTGTGTCACCTCCATTTCTATCTCATTTAAACCTGAGAAACTGATGCTCAGAGAATGCTGTAACCCTGGGGCAGTGTCACAGAACAATGCGTGGCTGCTAGAACCTGCGTCTCTGACACCTAATCCAGTGTATGCTCTGCAATATGAACTTTTAAAAATAGTGGAGATTTTGAAGTAGTGGCCATATGTTCTTTTTAGCTTATTTTCTGTTAGTCATTAAAATTGTTCAGGAAGTGCGTCATAATGAAAAGCAGAAAAGAGAGTAACCATGTAGTATTAATGCCTTAAGCTTTTAAAAAAATAGTTGTAAATTAGACCTAGGACATAAAGAAAAAATGTGCTTCTGTTTCAACAGAAGTTTGACTATTCTCATACATAGGCGAACTGTAGGGTCACAGAATTTTAGGATTGGGTCTAAGAATGAACTAGTACAAAACCAAATCCCTGATCTTTTCAGTAGGAAAACTAAGGTTCTGTATTGTTAGGTATTCCCCTCCCCCGCCCCAAAAGATGTGCAGCTAGTTGGTAATTAAACTTGGAGTAGAAATGGGAAGAAGTAACAGTTCCGGAGTCTGTCTCGTCCATCAGTGTGGGGATTAATTTAGGGTCTTAAGGTGGGCTGGCAGAGCTCCCTTCCTGGCTTCTCACAATAGTTTGTAGTCCCGCGGAGTGAGAAAATGATAATAAATGTGAAGAAACAGAATTTTTGTGCTTTATTTACTCCTTTTGCTTAATAGGGAAAAGATCATTCCAGAAAAGGCTGGGAGAATCCATTATTTTTGACCTAGAAAACAGAGGTTGGAAAATAGGGAAGGGAATGTTCCTTTTCAGGAAGCCTTGGAGAGTTGGTGAGAGTTTGAAGTTAATGGAAACATTTTGACAGCATGAGGACATCGCGTGTGCTCATTGGTGCTCCGAAATGTTTATGAGAAATCTACTTACCTTTGGCAAGCAGTGTTGGGGAGATACGCTGTCTTCGCTGCTGCCTTAAAAAAATTTGGTTCCTTGTGAAATAGGGAGGGTGGGAGGGAGGCTCAGGAGGGAGGGGATATGGGGATCTGTGTATGCATATGGCTGATTTACTTTGTTGTACAACAGAAACTAACACAGCATTGTGAAGCAATTGTACTCCAATAAAGATGTATTTAAAAAAATAAAAATGCACAGGGAACTCTATTCAGTACTCTATAATGACCTATATGGGAAAAGAATCTAAAAAAAGTGGATATATGTATAACTGATTCACTTTGCTGTACACCTGAAAATAACACAGCATCGCAAATCAAGTATACTCCAATAAAAATTTGAAAAATATATTTAAAAAAATAAAAAAAAGCTACTCTAGCAAAAGGAAAGCAAGTGCTGTTTCCAGGCAGTGCCTGAGAAATGTTTGTAATGTTAACCAGAGGATCTTGGTACAAGTATGTCAGTATTATTTTAGGCCTTGTCGACCTATTGCTAGTATTCTAGACAGTGCTAAAGAAATCATTCCTAAGGTTTGGGTGAGTAGATGACATTCCTGGTCAGAGGATTTTATTGTGATATTCATACTGGACAATTGGGGAAGATCTTTTAAGATATTTCCTACTGCCCCAGTGGTGATGATGATGATTTTTTTTTAATGTAGATCAAAACTTACTCAGTTTTAAGTGAATTCCATTTCTGTGCCAAAATCTGTACTGTAGCAAGTTTACTTTTTTAAACTTTATGTTCTTATTATGTGTTCATCTTAAAAATATATATTTTTTTGAATGGAAGGACAAGTGAATGGCATTAATTCCAAACACTGATACGTATGAAGAGTTGAAAAATAACAGGCTTGGAAAAAAGCCCATTAAAGGAAAAAAAGAAAAAAAATAAGTGACTCTTCAATCCTAACGCTGTCTTGATGAGTAGTAAGCAGTATGGCCTGGGTGCAGATAGAGTTTCCAGATAACTCCTTCACACTTCGTGGTATTTTCTTTTATTTTGGGGTATTTTTCATATTTTGAGTTTCCCAATGGATTAACTATGTGTATGCCTTTTTTTTCCCTTTTGTAATCACAGTTGTCTATGTTTTTCTGATTTGTAGGAAGAGAAAAAGAAGTTTGACAAAGAGACAGAAAAGAACTATAGCCTAATTGATAAACATTTGAATTTATCAGCGAAAAAGAAAGACTCACATTTACAAGAGGTATTGTTTTTATTTTTCTGTTAACTTGTTTCTAAAATTCAGTAATCAGTGCATGTCTTTTTTTAAAAAACTGTGCTTTTCTTTTGAAAACATTTCATCCAGGATTATTAGAGGTGGAAAAAATGACCAGGTATCACCATGAATAAAAGAGCTCTTTTGGAACAAGATGTAAAATATAGACCTCTTAGGGTGATTAATGCAGTGTGGATTCATAGTATTAAAAGTTTTGGTTCTGAGTATATTTTCACAGGAACAGTCATTTTAACCAGCATAACTGAGAACAGATATATGATTTTCAGGAATAGATTCATTAATTGGCTTTCAAGATTTCTTGAAAGTGAATTGAATAAGCTCCTCCCCCATTTGGCTTTTATGTGAAGGCAGCATTAATCTTAACACAGAAGATTCAGGAGTTTTCACCTTCATTGGAAAGAGAGCATCTGTTTTACTTGTGTTAACAGACTCATTTTTTTGTTTTTGGAGGGAGCTGTATGTAAGAAGAAAGGAATTTATATCTTGTCTCTCATTTTCTCTTTCTGTTTCTTAAATCCCCTGCCACCTGTTTTTCCTCACTCGCACACTTGAATGGAAACTCAGTTGTTTACAGTTTGTAACATATGCTTTCCTTAAACATAATGCTGTTTGCAGCTGTAAGGATCTTGACTCATCCCACAAAAGTGTGATTTTTTTTTCTTCCATTTGTTTATTTTTAAACACATAAGGAATCCAGGCATGATATGCCACTATAATATACACTTAGTGAAATATCATCAAAATGACAACATTGTAGAATAAACCTGGGTTATGTTTACATGTCACAGATTTAGTTGCAAACTCTGTGTGTGTGTGTGTGTGTGTGTGTATGTATGTGTGTGTGTGGCGGGGTTATTTTGACATTACCTACACGTCACGTTTTCTTTTGTCTCGCTAGTACTTTTTTTTTTTTTTTCTTTTTTTGCGTACGCGGCCCTCTCACTGTTGTGGCCTCTTCCGTTGCGGAGCACAGGCTCCGGACGTGCAGGCTCAGCGGCCATGGCTCACAGGCCCAGCCACTCCGCAGCATGTGGGATCTTCCTGGACCGGGGCACGAACCCGTGTCCCCTGCATCGGCAGGCGGACTCTCAACCACTGCGCCACCAGGGAAGCCCTCGCTAGTACTTTTGACGGACGTTTAGATGGCATTTGACGTTCTGTAAAAGTGAGAGGCCCTTTTGTACCATTTGATCCTCACTCCAATACTGTGGGTAGGGCTCCATTCTCTCTTCCATATTACGTAGGAAACCATGCACTTGTTATGTGTGCTCCCTCATCTCCTACCCTCTGTCTTTTTTGAAATGACAGCTGTTGCTCTTCGAGGCTCTCTTTATGCTAGCATTTTTCTACCTCTCTTCTCCCCTGATCTCTGTTTTCAGGTATCCTGAAGGGATTTTCATGCGCCGGGTCACTTTCCATCTCCACCTCACTATCTAATGAGGTATCATTAGGCAAAGTCTGTAAAGTCAGTCTTGGCCCTTTCGCTCTCACCCCACATCTAGACCATCAGCCTATGTCTTCTTTAGCTTCAGAATATTCTCGGACTATGGCCAGTTCTCCTGACTCCCCACCCCTGTCACCCGGCATCTCTTGCACAGATTACTGCAAAGGCCACCCTGCTTTCACCAGGGTGTCCCTACAGTTTATTTTCTGTACAACAGCGGAGTGAGCCTTCGTGTTCCTCTTCTCTAAATACTCCTAACAGCTCCCTTTAGAGGCCCTGGGCACATCCCGCCTGCCCTCACACCCACGTGGCTGCCTTGCTCTGGCTTGGTTCCATGCTGAGGGCCTGTGCTTTGTTCATCCTTCTGCCAGATCTGCATGCCTCACTCCTTCAAATAGTCTTCCAAATACTCTCCACTCAGACTTCTCCTTACTGGAGAAGTTTTCCAGCCATCTTATTTAGAGTGTCCCCCTTACTCTCCTTTATTTTTTTTTCATACTCTGACAGCCTTTTCTTTTTTTTTTTTTTTTTGCTGTTCGCGGGCCTCTCACTGTTGTGGCCTCTCCCGTTGTGGAGCGCAGGCTTAGCGGCCATGGCTCACGGGCCCAGCCGCTCCGCGGCATGTGGGATCCTCCCAGACTGGGGCACGAACCCGTGTCCCCTGCTTCGGCAGACAGACTCTCAACCACTGCGCCACCAGGGAAGCCCTCTGACAGCCTTTTGACTCACTACATATTCCGTTGTTACATGGCTTCTTCCCATAGGATGTAAGCTCCTTGCAGGCAACAGCTGTGTTCTGTTCAACACTCTGTCCTCAGTGCCTAGAATGAGACTTGTCAGGGAATAGGCACTTAATAAATATTTACCCAATGAACAAGTGTGAAGGTTGTGAGGTAGGGCTTTGATAGTTTCATCATTCCCAAAGATAATTAAACTCCAGATGGGAAATTTGAAGAGACCCTCAAGGAGAATCATTTTAGTTTCACTTAAATTACATATTCTTGGCTGTCTTGCTCTCTTTGCTCTTTACAGACATAGAGACTCCCACTTGACCTAGCTTTCCATTGCAAGCGTGAAGGCCGTAAGAAGGGGGATGCTCGTTAATGAGGAAAAGGTTAGATCTGGATTTTGGTTACTTTTGGCAGTGGCTAATGCATTGCTCATCTTCAGTAAACTGAGGTGCTCAAGAGATTAATAAAGGTTGCTGAGACTGGTACTGACCAAAGGCATAGAAACTTGCTATCTATTCTTTCCTCTTGTTTCCAATGAAAATAACAGGAGGAAATTATGGCGGACACCAGGCTGGCAATTTTAGTAATTCTATTAGTACCTTTACCTGTAGCTCTGTTTATTGAGCACAATGGCTTCTGCCTCCATCACAACCCGACATTCTAATTAATATTTGCACTAGAACAAGAATTGGATATTCGAGAACATTCCATGACTGCTGATTTTTGAAGTATATTTTTGTTTCCTGATGCCAATTAAAAATTGGCACCTGCCACCTGTCTCTACAAGGATTAAGTCACTAGCCTAGCTCTGAGGAACTAACTGCTCCAGGGCTGTAGTCCTCGTTTTGCCCCAAATCAAACTGAACTCACAGCTCGCACGCTGTACATTTTTTTTAAGTCGGCACTGAGTCGTCACATAATTATGTTTCAGTAAATATGACCAGAGAAATAGATCCTTTGAATATCTTTGTGTGAGTGATCTACTTCTTTTATACATATTAACAGCAAGAATGGTTAGAAATGAGATGATAATCAAATTGAAATTGTATGTTTGTTTTAAAAAAATGACTTTTGCTTGGTGTAATAAAAAGTATAGTTCAAATGTAATGTGTGTTTTCCAACACCACCAAGCAACTGACTCAACTCTGACACTACCTAGAGACAGCATCAGATCCAACAGGTTAAGGGCTCAGTTGGACAAGATTGCCCCACTTCTGACTAGCAGATGCAAACTATTATCTACAGAATGGGTAAACAACAAGGTCCTACTGCATAGCACAAGGAATTATATTCAATATCCTGTAATAAACCATAAAGGAAAAGAATGTGAAAAAGAATGTGTATGTGTGTATAACTGAATCACATTGCTGTACACCAGAAACTAACACCTTGTAAATCAACTGTAATTCAGTTAAAAAAAAAAAAAAAAAAAGACTACCCCACTTCCGACATCAGTCCCAAGCCCTGGACCTGTGCTTCTGACTGGCTACGAAGAAGAGGTTCCTATGACCCCTTCCTTGCTAGAGCGGCTCACAGAACTCAGAAACCTTTAGTTAAGTTTAGCAGTTTATTATAACAGATAATATAGAGGATACGGTTGAACAGCCAGATGAAGAGGTGCACAGGGCAGGGTCTGGAAGGGTCCCAAGTGCAGAAACTTCTGTCCTCATGGAACTGCGGTACGTCACTCTCTAGGCAAGTGGATGTGTTTCCTGTTAACCTGAAATAAATAGTCTGCTAGGTATTTCTCCAGCAAAGATGGGTTTATTCGGGATCAGCAGAGAATTGCAGTTTAGGGTCTGCAACCATGGGGAACCAAGGGCAAGTTTCTGCACGGCAAGGGAAGGAGAACACTTTTGTTGAGAGGGAAAGAGAGTTGAGAGGGCTATAGTAAAGAGTCCCTGGCTTTTCTTGGGCTGGGTCCTAGGCAGGAAAGAAGAGTGGTCTTTCTTCTTGTTGGGCTTTGCGATGGTCTGAAGCCATGTGAGCTCCCCCTTCTGGTGAGTTTTCCGTTTATTAAGTTTTTTACATTACCAACCTGGAAGCTCATGAGCTCTTGTTCAAGAGCTGTTATAGAACTTAATTTATAGTGTTCCCCTCTTCCCAGAAATAGGTGGGTAGAGCCGAAAGTTCTACCCCTCTAATGAGTGCTATCTTGGGCCCCTACCCTAAGTCACCTCATTAGCATAAACTCAAGCGCTCTCAAAAGGGGCTCCTTACAAATGACTAGAGACACTTCTCTCGCTCAGGAAATTCCAAGGGTTTTAGGAGATTTCTGCCAGGAAGTCTGAGACAAAGACCACGTACACTTTTTCTTACATCACATATATAGTGATTGCCTTTTAGACTGAGTCAGGCTAAAGGACGGTGCTGCTAGGTATAATTTGGATGTCTGTGGCATTGTTGTAAATTACGGGTTACCGGCAGTCCCAGGGTTTCTTGTGATTGACCATGCTGCACCTGGCACAGTGGTTCTGAACACCCAGAGCATTAGGAAGCTGTGGACAGAAGCTGACCTGCCATGCCGGGGTAATTGCAGTGGCACAGCCAGGCGAGAGAATCCACTAAAATTAAATTAAAAAACCACCTTGGTAAATCTGACCCTGGTGTCATTTTCTTGAAGGACATTTCCTAGTAACCATAACATGAAAAATCCACCCTTAACCTCCCCTATCTCCATTTTATTAAATACTCAACACACTCACATTGTTTCTCCTGGGAGTTGTGTCTGTTAACTGCTAGTGGCTGAACTCTCCATCTCTGGATCTTAGAGGCATAAAAAAATCATGATTTTTATGAGTGTTAGGTAGAAATTCTCATTTTGGCTTAGTAACAAGCACTCTTATTATAGTTAAACATTACTTTAATTAAAAAAGGATATGATGCCAAAAAAATGATCACCTGTTAGATAAATACTTTTTTCCCCCAAATTAAAAACTGTTTATGGTGGTAAAATATACACAACAAAGCATGATTTTAACCAAGTTCAGGCATGCAGTTCATTCAGTGTCATTAAGTACAGTCACACTGTTGTCAATAACCACCACATTCCAGCTCCAGAGCCCTTTCAACTTGAGATACTGAAACTCTGTGCCCATTAAACACTAACTCCCCAGCCCCCTTGTGCTCCCAGCTCCCCAGCGACCACCATCCTGCTTCCTGTCTCTGTGAATTTCACTGTTCCGGCTACCTTACCTAAGATAAATCATACAGCATCTGTCCTTTTGTGACTGGCTCATTTCACTTAGCATAATGTTCTCAGGGTTCATGCATGTTGTAGCAGTGCCAGAATGTCCTTGCGTTCTGTGGCTGAATAATATTCCATTATCTTTGGAGACCACATTTTGTTTATGCCTTCACCTGTCGGTGGATACTTTGGTTGCTTCTACCCTTTAGCTGTTGTGAATAATGCTACTGTGAATGTGTGTGTGCAAGAATCTCTTCGAGTCCCTGCTTGCAGTTCTTGTGAGTATATACCCAGAAATGGAATTGCAGGATCATATGGACATTCTATTTTTAAGTTTTTTTTTGCTTTTTTTTTTTAGAGAACTGCCATACTGTTTTCCATAGCAGCTGCATCGTTTTACATTACCACCAGCAGTGCACAAAGTTCCAGTTTCTCCACATCTTCACCAATACTTGTTATTTTTCTGTTTTTTTTGTTTGTTTGTTTTTTATTTTGGTGGGGGGAGATAGGGTTTTTTGGATTATTTTCTGATATCTTTTGTTTGTTTTTGGTAAATGTGAGGTGGTACCTTGTGGCTTTGATTTCTGTTTCCCTAATGACAAGTGATGTCCAGCATCTTTCTCTGTGCTTAGATATGGCCTCTTTGGAGAAATGTCCAGATAAATACTTCTGGACCTAAAATTAGCTGAGTTAGGAAATACAAGATGCCTTGTAAGAACAGTTCTGAGGACCAGAGGTTTCACTACTGTTCCTCTGTGGAACCATCCCCTCTCTCAATTCTCTTCTAGTTAGACAAGAGAAGCTGGAACCTTTCTTTGGAATAGTCTCCTGACCATCTGGTGCCTGTTCCCTCCCAGGGGGCAGGACATGGTGAGGACTTAGGAGAGCGACTGCCTGCAGATGGGCTTCCAGCCCAGGCCTCTCTGCAAAAGCCAAGTTCTTGAGATGGTGCCGTCACTTCCTCGCCTGCTGCCCTCACTCCTGAGAGCTGTGGCGACTGGAATTTGCTCAGCCCTCCTTCCCGGGCCACTTCATTCTTAGGCGATTTGTTAATGGAAATAATGTTTATGTAATTTGGGTTCTACATGTGCGGTTCCACCTTGGGTGTCCGTTGTGGTTGGGTAGGTTTTTCATGAAGTGCCTTTTACTGTTTGATCTTCTGTCCTTCGGGGCCAGTCTCGTCACAGAGAGCAGGGGTTTGCAAACGATGTCTGCAGAGAGTCAGTCAGTAAATATTTTAGACTTTTGAAGATTACGAGGTCCCTGTTGCAACCACTCAAGTCAGCTGTTGTACCCGCAAGTCTACATAGAAGATGCATAAAGGAGTAGTCCTGGCGCTGGTCCAGTACAGCTTCGTTTAGAATAACAGGCAGCAGGCTATATTTGGCCCATGGACTGTAGTTTTGCAGACCTCGGGCAAAGAGTTTCACTCCGAACCATCTCTAATTTGACTGGCCTCCATTATTTTAACATAGGCAGATATCCAAGTGGAACAGAACCGGCAACACTTTTACGAACTGTCTCTTGAATATGTGTGTAAGCTTCAGGAAATCCAAGAGAGGAAGAAGTTTGAGTTTGTGGAACCTGTAAGTATAAATAGCAAGTTGCTCTGCTAGTCGAATTTCGTGATATAAGAGGAATGTGTTTCTTTGAAGATCTAATTTATGGTTGCTAGAGGCTGTGGTGCATAAACACGAAGCAAGACATCATAAATTGTACACAGTGCACCCAGAGCCATGAAGTCAAAGAATCACTTCTAAATAGTGGTTCTCGGCCTTGTTTGCACAGCAATGTGTAATGAGTATTATTCCTTTTGCTATATGGTCTCAAGGACTCTGCAATCAGGTACAACTTCTGCCATCCTAGCTGTAACTCCACCCTTAAAAAAAAAAGTCCCCATGAAAGAAATTATATTGGAATGTGAGTGAGCATGGGATATTTATGGGATAATCTTTATTCAAGTTTGTTCTAAAGCAAGTGCATCCATCCAAACCTTGGTACTTTCAGCAATTATTGGTAACCAACTATTTCTAATACAATTCACAATGCTTATGCAACCTAAGTTAAGAACCAGTGTGTGGAACATTTGAAACTATTTTGTAAGTTACTCTGACATTTCTTTTTTTTTTTTTTTTGCGTTACACGGGTCTCTCACTGTTGTGGCCTTTCCTGTTGGGGAGCACAGACTCCGGATGCGCAGGCTCAGTGGCCATGGCTCACGGGCCTAGCCGCTCCGCGGCATATGGGATCTTCCCGGACCGGGGCACGAACCCGTGTCCCCTGCATCGGCAGGCAGACTCTCAACCTCTGTGCCACCAGGGAAGCCCTCTGACATTTCTTTATACTTATTTTAGAAACACATGATTTTTTTTTGTGCTTATATAGATGCACTCTGAGAGCTTCAGTTACTTATATGTTAACATATCTACGAATATATGTATCTTCTGAATCAAAATATAAAGGGTATTTTATACTGTGGGTTTTAGCAAAAAAACCAGAGGTACACTGAGATTCATGATTGTCAAGATTCACTTTAATTTTAACATAGACTATATTGCATGTGATTTTAAAAAACAGCTTTATTGAGATATAATTCACATGCCATACAATTTACCCACTGTGTGTATGATGTTGAGCAACAAACCAAAAAAAACCAAGTAATGATTCATTAAAAATTAGCATTCGTGGAAGCTATGGTCCAGTGGAGTAATTGAATTACCCTAAATTAACCAATTAGAGAAAACCTCCTTAAAGCTTTCTTTTTCTGTGAAATCATAATAATGGCCTACATTTTATATACTGAGCGTTTACAGTGCTCAGTCATTGTTCAGGTGGTTGTTCTAAGTACTTTTCTGTGATCATGCATGTATTCCACACAGTACCCTACTGAGGAGATATTTTAATTATCCCACTTAGCAAATGTAGAAATTGAAGTAGAGAAACTTAAGTAATTTGCCCCAGTTGGGAACTGACCCTTGCTGGCCACTTGACGTCAGAGTCCCAAATTCCTTACCATTATGCGGTGTGACATTATGAAGACAGTGAATCTCAGGATTTCCTTAACCCTCACCTCAAATCACTCTTACTCTAGATTTTCTTACATGTGGGGGAGAAGCAGTGCCCTCTGATCAAGAGGGGCAGGTGGAGAGTTTGTAGGAAACTCAGGGCTTAATTACTGCCCTGACTCTGCCCCTCTCTGCTCCAGTCACTGAGCATCCTTTTCAACAAAACAGAGAGGTTACTCTGCACTGGAAGCCCTTCGAAAGAGCTTTTAGCTCTTTGATCTGTATTTCACTTTCCTTTTAGGTCCTATCGACCTATAGTGATAAGGTTTCAATTACAAATGAATATAGGGATTCTCTTGACTCTAAAGGACAAATGGGTGATGTAGAATTCCATTTCTCCTATACAGCATACTGTAAAAGCTGTCTAATGGCTCTGATAGTTAAGGAAAAAAATCACAAATCCTTTTATTTTTTTTATAGGGACAAATTAATGAATAATATGCAGTTAGATTTAGTTGAATTCTAGTGACTTCCTTTTAATTATTGTACTTCAATAGAATCATAATGAGATGAGGCAAAATACGTGGCTTTTTAATTTATTTTTTTCACTGAGATTTTTTGGGTGCTAATGTCGCCTTTTCTCCTTTGTTTCAGATGCTGTCATTTTTTCAGGGAATGTTTACTTTCTATCATCAAGGCCATGAACTTGCCAAAGACTTCAATCACTACAAAATGGAACTACAGATCAACATTCAGAATGTAAGAAAACGGAAGCTTTCTCCTAAAAAAGATGTTTGAGAGGTGTAGTTTTGATTTCTTTGGTGTATGAAAAGCCTTAAACCAAGACCAAGCTGATCTGTTGGTACCGAGAAACTGAGGCTACGTTGCCACCTTCTGGTCAGTTCTTGGTGTAACAAACTGTTTTCCAGGAAGGGAGGCTCCGAATTCTGCTGCAGGCGGCTCTGTTTTGTTTTGTTTTGTTTTTCAATAATTCATTTCCTATAATTTATTTTTCTTCCCTTATTTTCAGAAAAGTCATGAAGTATGTTTTTACAATCAAAATTTCACATAATTTGCCTTATTTTTCCAGTTTTATTGAGATATAATTGACACACAACACTGTGTAAGTTTAAGGGTTACAGCTTAATGACTTCACTTATTATATTGCAAGATGATTTCCGCATAAGTTTAGTTAATATCTGTCACTTCGTGTAGTTAAAAAATTTTTTTTCCTTGTTATGATAACTTTGACTATCTACTCTCTTAGCAGCTTTGAAACAAGTCATGTGGCAGTGTGACATAGTTATTCTGCACTTTGTGAGGCAGTTCTAAGGATAACCTCTGTTGTGTAAGTCTAAGTCTGCTCTGTATGAAACAGACAAAACAGTCCTCCACTTTAAATTTAAGGCATTTCAATTCTAATTTAACTTTCTTCTGTTACTTGTATGTCTTATTTGATATTTATTCCCAGATAGGCTAACAGTTCCAGTGGAATTTCTTTCCTGTGTTTTGTGCCTCCCTATTCACTAATGTATTGGTGTTCACAGTTGCTGTTGGCCCTTTATTGTTTTCCAAGGAAATGTATGGTTTCTGTTAGGTCTTGGATAAAGAGTTTTTTTGAGAACTGTTAAACAGTATAATGTATGTGATTTTGATCAGAAGGTGGTAGATGTTTTTCCTTTCAACGCTTTTGTTGATTTTGGAAGTGTCCTCATTGAAAAGCTATTCAAGTTATGTTTAATGTAATTTCAAACCTTGTTAAAAACACAGTGAGTGAGTTTTGGGACAGACTCTCAACCCATCCTGAAAGACATACAAGGAGAAGGATGGGGATCTCTGTGCTGTTTGCTACCTGACCTTCAACCTCTTGTAATCTTAGAAATTGAGGACTAATGGTTTTTGTGTAGATTTTGTTTCTAAGTTATTTTGGTATAGTTGTTCCCTACATTTGGGAATGTAGGTAACGAAATCTCTTGTGTTTTGTAATTTATGCGTCAATTTGTATTTGAAGATTCTACATTCTGTTCAGTTAAATGACTAAAAGAGTACATTCCTCCCTACACCCTCCAAGATCAGTGATATAAGGTAACATAATTTAAAAATATGTCAAAGTGTATATGTGTAGATTAGTCCTAACTTCAAAAGTGTCTCTGTAGGTAGTAGAACATTTAGTCTAATGAAACTGTGATGTATCAGAATACTTCTGTAGACAGCAGAACACAGCGTTTGTAAAAAGAACATTACATAGTTTAGAAGATTAGGTTATAATCCTGATTTTTTCTTTTTTTCCCCCTCCACTAACTGTATAACTTGTGTCTGTACCTCATCTGTCAAGGGCAGGGCTGGCCTGGATGAGAACCTTCAGGCATAACTGATTCATAATTTGTGTAAAATGAGGAGACAGGGTCCCTTATTCAAAAATGAAGAATTTCAAGACAGCGATGGCAGAGCATTAGATCAAGTGCGCGACCTTCTGAGCGCAGGGCTGTGGGTGACGGCACGGGCTACCTGCCCGTGAAGCCAGCCGGGCCTCAGGGTCTGGGGACACATCAGCGTCTCCTGGGGGCTCCAGAGAAACTGTCCATGCACAACTTGCTTATGTGGAAGTTCATTTATCACACCCACCCTGGGGTCAGGGGCCTATAGTTACCTTAAATACACCAAAATAATTTCAGCGAGATTCAAGATTTAAATGGGAGTGAGCAATACTCAGGCATGAACTACTGTAAGCAACACTTGAAGACAGCCTATCATTTGAAATGGGTCAGCTGGTCAATGGAATCTAACTTAGTCTATTAAGAACCTAACACACATACTTGGTAACTTTCATTTCCCATAAAGAACTGGGCGAAGAACAAGCTACTGGAAAAAATCTTTTCCTGTGTCCTCTGGAACTTCAGGATTGTCATCAGGAAGTTGCCTGGGGTCCTCCACCTCTCTGCCTTTTGTTCTGGCTCTTTCTGAGGCTGCTCGTGCAGCTCTGCAAGTAGAGGCTCTGCCTTCCGCCTCACCTTCAGTGTTGAGGACACCTGATCCGGAAGTCGCCTGTGCTCTTTACTTTTGCTTCTAGCTCATTCTTTGCCCTTCAGAAATACCAGAACCTTTGAAACGCATGCCACTCATTCTACCTCACCTGCTATATCTCAGTATTGCTGTAATTTACTACTTTCTTGGCCATTTCTCTCATTCCCTGAGGATGTCAGCTTTTAGCATATCGAAGGGGAAGTGTTGGCTGCATAAAACTACGTATTACAAAAATCCCGGCTGTGTGTTACTTTTTTTTTTAATTGCAGTATAGTTGATTTACTGTGTTGCTAGTTTCAAGTGTACAGCAAAGGGATTCAGTTATACATACATATGTATATATCTATTCTTTTTCAGATTCTTTTCCATTATAGGTTATTATTTTGAGTAGAGTTCCCTGTGCTACACAGTAGGTCCTTGTAGTTTATCTATTTTATATATAGTAGTGTATATATGTTAATCCCAAACTCCTAATTTATCCCTCCCCGCCCCTCTCCCCTTTGGTAACCATAAGTCCATCTTCTACATCTGTAAGTCTATTTCTACTTTGTAAATAAGTTCATTTGTATTATTTTTTTTAGATTCCACATATAAGCAATATCATATGGTATTTGTCTTTCTCTGTTTGACTTCTGTGTGTTACTTTTTATGCTATGTGTATTTATGTATTGAAAGAAATATACCAAAATGTTGAAACCAAATCTTAGAGTGAACTATCTGTGCACTATAATGGTAGAGATAATTTTGGTCAACTTTTAGGTATTTTACTATAGAAAAAATGACAAAAACCATTTTATAATCAGAAAAAAGGTAAAAGTTATTTAAAAGTGAAAATAACCTATTTTCACCCAACTGGTTTCACCTTTTCTGTTGTAAAAATGGTTAGACCTTTTTTTTGAGAGAAATTCAGTCTTTTTCTATTTTCCATAATCTAGAGTAATTAATGGACAGCAAAAAAGAGCAGGTTGGTTTTTAAAAAATAGACTTTGCAGAAGAATGTAAATTACATCAAAATTAAAGGATATTAAAAAAAACTAATTTAAAGTTTTTGTGGTCTCTATCCCCAAAGGAGACTAGAGTAGAGTTCTTCGCAGGAAGAAGTAGAATCCTAAGAAATTTTAGGGATTCCGAAGGAGTACCCAGAAGATACTAAGAATGGTGAAGAATAATTTAAGGATATGCACAGATATTTTTGTTACAGTTTTGTGAGCAAAGTAGAACACTAAAGTGATAAACTATGTTACCAGAAAAAAAAAAAAAAGATTGGAAGTGACTGTGTAAAAATATGAACATGATTGTTTCTGAGAGGTGAGTTTCTGGTCACTTTTTAATCTTGTTTATACCACCTCTTTTTGCCTCCCAGGCAGGGCTGTTTGTGCTGTCCCCTCTCTCTGTTTTATAATGTTGTGAATTAGCTTTTATAACCCCCCCCAAAATTTTTTTTTAAATGTACTTTCTCTTTCATTCAGATAAAATTTTAGTTTGATATTGAAGATTCTCTTTTTTCCTTTGTTAGGGAATAATTGTCACTTTTCAGTGACTTAATTGCATTTAAAATAATAATGCCACTTACATTTATTTTGTTGCCATGTGCCAGGTGTTACCTACGTGCTTTTCTTTGGATTGTACACATTTAGTCTTCAAAGGTGTCCTATGATGTAGACTTTTTTATTCCTTCTTCACAGATAAGGACAGTGAGGAAAAAGAACTTGCTGACGTCATACTGCTTTAAGGCCAGGGCAGCACTGGAACTTGGGCAGGCCCAAGGCAGTTGCTTTCAGATTTAGTGTTGGTGTAGAAATGGGTTCAACTCATGGTGAATCTGGGGTCAGTAAATATAGGAGCTGGGGAACATCTTGATATGGCCATTTGGCTTCCCTGGACCTTAACAATTTCTGGGTAACATGGTAACATGGGAGTCACTTTAATGGTAAGATCTCAGATTTAGGTACCGATGGTAAACCTCAGCTCGCGTCTACCTCTCAACAGTTCTAACCTGCGTTCCCCTCACTGTCATGGAAGGTGTCCTTCGAGTGTTTTTAGACTTGATCACCTGTTGCCGTGGCATCCACTGCACTCCATTCCTTACTCTGTCACGTCCCCATTCATAGGGCACTTGAGATGTTTGAGGATTGCAGTGAGGGGTGTGTGTTAGCACCCTACCCCTTCTTTTCTGTTTTATTATTTTGGGAGGTTACTAAAGCAGGCTGCAGGGGGCCCACCCCCTGATGTCTTACAGCTGCTTCGTGAAACCCTCTTTATATATATTTAAATTAATTAATTAATTTACTTTTGGGTGTGTTGGGTCTTCGTTTCTGTGTGAGGGCTTTCTCTAGTTGCAGTGAGCGGGGGCCACTCTTCATCGCTGTGCGCGGGCCTCTCACTGTCGCGGCCTCTCTTGTTGCGGTGCACAGGCTCCAGACGTGCAGGCTCAGTAGTTGTGGCCCACGGGCCTAGTTGCTCCGCGGCATGTGGGATCCTCCCAAACCAGGGCTCGAACCCGTGTCCCCTGCATTGGCAGGCAGATTCTCAACCACTGTGCCACCAGGGAAGCCCCTCTTTGTATTATTAATTATTCTTTTGCTCCCTGAATGAGGTCATGGGGCCAGGATGGGAAAACTTAAATGAAAAATGGCAATCTGTACTTGGAATTAGCCTTTGCCATTTGCCTGTAAAGCTTTATTTCTGGGTAAAACTTAATGTGAACAGTGCCTCCTCTCCCCCCTCTTTCTTTCCTTCTTAAATATGGGTATGAACCTGTGCTAAGCCTGACCTGCCAGTTTTGTAAAGTACTCAGATGTGTCCGAATTCCAGCTTAGTCTCCACATTGAATTCTCCTCCCCCCAGTAGGTGATGTAATGAAATATTTAATTTATAAGACTTAAGACTCATTGATTTGGAAATTTGTTTATTTATCAAAGCATGCAAGGAAAGGAAATACAGCAATGTTGTTTTATCAGCATTGGAGAACGCTACGCTATCTCGTAGGTTACTGTGAGGATTAAAGCACCGTAAACTGCTCTCAGTCATGTCATTCACAGTGTAAACACTCTCATGTGACCTATGGTAACACTTAAGGTCTATCATTATTATTATTTGATGATATCTTCCTATTCAGCCAGAAATTAGAATTGGAAATTGCTAGGTTCCAGCCACTCTATTATTTGTGCTCAAATTTTGAGAAATGTAATTTTCACCCTCATTTGTAATTTGCCTAAAATAATACATTAAAAAATTTAGCTGAACCTTCCTTTCCCTTCCCAGTGCAGAATCACATCTGAGGAAGGACGGCAGTGGGGGCAGAGTGTACCACGTGGAGGGGTCTGTGACACTGAAAGTGGGGGTGGGAAGGTGCAGAGGCAGCACGTACAGAAGAGGTGGCTGGCATATTTGGGAGATTGGTTACGTTGAGCAGATATGTTAATTGAGCAAATAAGTAAATCTGTTGAGAATCATGGGAGCCATGTTTTTTACTGTCTGAAAAGAAATGTGCAGAATTCGAAAGGGGTGGGCTAGAAAGAAACCTGAAGTACTGGATTGGAATTAAGTGTAATGGTATGAACTCATGGGTTTTAAGATAGATAGGTACAGAAGTTGTGATATGTATATAAATAAATGTATTCACACACATATATATATACATACATGCATTTTCTCAGTCTGTCTTCCAGGAAGACCTAGAAGCAATAGCACCCCCTTAGCTGTGAGCACACTGTCCCTAGATCTTGGTTTCTAAATACTACCAGAGTGAAATAAGTCAGAAAGGGAAAAACAATTGTCGTATATTAACGCATATATGTGGAATCTAGAAAAATAGTACAGAGGAACCTATTTGCAGGGTAGGAATAGAAACACAGACATAGAGAACAGGTGGGATGAATTGGGAGATTGGGATTGACACAAATACACTACCAGGTATAAGATAGATAGCCAGTGGGCACCTGCTGTATAGCACAGGGAGCTCAGCTTGGTGCCCTGTGATGACCTAGATGGGTGGGATGGGGTGGGAGAGGGAGGTCCAAGAGGGAGGGGATATGGGGATATATGTATATGTACAGCTGATGCACTTCGTTGTACAGCAGAAACTAACACACCATTGTAAAGCAATTATACTCCAGTAAAAAAAAAATACTACCCTCCCCTGTAAGGAACAATGACTCCTTTGGAGAGATGGCTGATTCTAGGACTGGGACAGAGAAAGTATAAAGTAAACCTGGGATACCTTTTTGGACCAGAGGGTGAGGGGTTACTCAGAATTAAGGGGGTATGTCAAGAGAAACAGGAGCCAGCTAGAAGGGGCCTCTGCTGGTCAAATCTAGGACAATTTGAGCATTAACTTAAATAATGAGAATTTGGGATACAACTCATTAAGTTAATTGTGTGTGTGTGTGTGTTTGCACGTGTGCATGCGTGCACTAGCATCTATACATATATGACATGCACATATGTGTGTGTATGTATGCATAAATATTAGATACACAGAAGTGAGGGTTGTGGAGAATCTCAGTAAAGTGGCAAAGCAGGTGAATAAAATTAGGGTATAATCAGTATTAAGATGGGGACAAGAAATCCCAGAGACATGAGAAACAGGAAGGCAGGAGAGGGAACAAGCCGTTAATAAATGAGTCCCACCCTCTTTGCAGCCCTGTACATTCTTATAGTACATAAACAAATTAAAAAAAAAAAAGCTCTCAGCTTGTGTTTGAAATAAGCCTCTGCAGTTAAGTTTCCCCTTTACAGTGTACATTTATCAGACTCTCCATCCCCCTAAAAAATGTACTATTCTATCATTTTTCTGCATTTAGAACTCTTGGTAACCCCTTTCATTGTAGGGAGGAGAGAGGAGGAATTTCAATAATAATTTTTCATCTTAGCTCTTCCACAGTTTCACATCAGCAGTTTTTCGGTATTAATACAATTATTTTTGAATGTAGATGGAAGAAATGTCGAGAAACTTGGTGCTGCTGACTCGTCAGGTTTGCCTGGGTATTTTCGTCACTTCACCTTGCATGTCCATTTTCAGTCTAGCCATTTGACAGAGATATTGACATCCCAAGTCTCCTGGGCTTCAGAAATGTGATTTGTCTTTTTAGATATCAAAGACATTATTTGTAAGTGAGATTCCCCCCTACTTCCTTCTTCGATGAAGAAACATCATTTTCAAGTGCAATTGCCATGACCTGGAAAAAATGACACTGATGTTTATTAGTTTGCAAAGAAGAATTAAGTTTTTCAGATTCTGAATTCCTAGACATATTGCTGAGATAATAGTAATGAGTCAGATTGATTGTTGCAAAGGAAAGACTTCCCAGATAGATATTTTATGGCCTATTTTTTAAATGTAAGATTTAGTAATATTGTGAGACCTGCAGGCAGGAATTCTTGTGTTGAATAATAGAATTATTCTTGGTGTTAGAAAGCTTCAAAAGTAAATAACCTCTAGTAACCTTGGTTTCTATATCTCTGTTAACTACTTAACCACTAATTTTTTTTTCTTTGCACAGTGATCTCAACAAAGAGATCCATGGGAAAGGGTGGGTATATTTTGAAAAATTTGTACAAAAACACTACAAATTTAATTATAGTTATCCAGAGACTTAAAAACAGACATGAAAAATCTCCTGTGGGAACTTAAAACTTGTATGTGTTTTTTAAATCCTTTTCAGACACGGAATCGTTTTGAAGGAACAAGGTCAGAAGTGGAAGAGCTTATGAACAAGATTAGACAGAATCCCAAGGACCACAAACGAGCGAGTCAGTTCACAGCGGAAGGCTACCTGTATGTACAGGAAAAAAGTAAGAGGCTCTCCAACAGTGATGAATAACTAATTAAAAATTAGTTTAAAACTCTCACTGTAATTTGATACTTTTGGAGTAATTATTCCTACCGCTTTCTTGCTCTCTCCTATCCTGGAAGGCATACGTTGGATTTTTTTGGGGAAAACACATTCCTCCTCTAGGGAGGGGACGGTGAGATTAGGAACTCTGTGAGCACCCTGCTTTCCAGCCACACCCCCCGAATTCTGTGCCACACTTTGTTAAAACTTGCTTGCAAGGGAGCCGGGATTTGGTGACAGACTGAAAGTGAGGTGGGATAGTACCTTTTTCCTCATTTCCTCTCATCCCCACCCATTTTTATCTCACTCACACACACAGACACACACACACACACATTCATATACGTATGCACGCCTCTCCCCATAACCCTGTTCCTCCATGTTAAAGTCAAGAAGGACATATTTCTCTTCTTCTTTCACATTATTTCTTTGCACATTTCTTTGAGATGGTTTTTTGTTCTTGTTGAAATTTTCAGGGCAATTGCATACGGCTACAAAAAAATACTCCTAGTTGACATGCTAACTTGTCTCACTGAGTTTTCAGCATTGTTGCCATCTTAGTTGTTATGCAGTGTGTAGAGTATCCTTATTTGGAAATTAAGGCACCCCAAGACGATTTCAGACTTCTGAGAGTTTGGTCTTATTTTAACGAAGCTCTTAAAGTTTACCTCTTCAACTGTAGGGCTTGATTGCTAGCCAGTAGGGGGAGGAATATGTGAAAATGTTTCTGTATTTCCTGTTTCTCTCCCTTCCCGCCGGGTGCTTTAGAGTTTTTGTTTGTTAAGTGGCTGATTTACAGGATTTTCAAACTGAATAACTTCATAGCAGAGAGACTCATGGAACAGCCATGTGATACGGATGTTCATGTTATAGGCAATTGCAGAATAGGGGTTCTTTTTCCATTTGCCCTTATTTAATGTGGACTTAGCCTTCACGGCTCATGATGAACAGTTACTGGCATGG
This sequence comes from Pseudorca crassidens, assembly GCF_039906515.1. NCBI lineage: Eukaryota > Metazoa > Chordata > Mammalia > Artiodactyla > Delphinidae > Pseudorca > Pseudorca crassidens. Next base: position 128,021,832 of record NC_090299.1, on the reverse strand, counting down.
CAGAACTCTACATTTTTCTAATTTTTTAATCTTTCTTTTTTTTTTTTTCAAAAAAACTGAGAGGTAATTTATTTTTACATATTTTGGTTGAACAGTAAAAGCATGCCGTTTCTAAAGGTGCCATTAGGAACAATAACACAACAGCTATTGAAGTGTGTATAGGGTGAATGTTTTATTTTTTAAAAATTGTATTGAAGTATAGTTGATTTACAGTGTTGTGTTAATTTCTGCTGTAGAGCAAAGTGAGTCAGTTATACATATATATATTCTTTTTCATATTCTTTTCCATTGTGATTTATCACAGGATATTGAATATAATTGCCTGTGCTGTACTGTAGGACCTTGTTGTTTATCCGTCCTGTATTTACTAGTTTGCATCTGTTAATCCCAAGCTCCCAATCCATCCTTCCGCCTTTAATTTTTTTTTATCCTCTTAATCTCAGTTTGTTTATTTAATTTGAAAGAACTAAAAATACAGGGTGGAGACATGAGAAGGATAGAGATTTTGTATTATATGTCCAAAGCGAAAAATCACAGGAAATTTTGATTTTTAGATTCATAACTGTTGCTTAACTTACTGGCTTTGAGAGAAACGGGGCTGAAATTGGACTGGAAAAAAACAAAAAAAACAATAGTGACAGAATTCTTCACTTGTTAGCAGTATGCCAGGCACTGTGCTAAGCTGTTTATCCAACTTGTTTCATTTAATCCATTAAAAACCCCTGTGAAGTGTACAGTGCTGTTATCACCCCATTTACCAATGAGAACATGGAAACACTGAGGAGTAAACAATGTTTCCTGGATCATACACCTCCTCAGTGCTGGAATTGTCCTAGGCTGGAGTCCATGTCGTACCCTCTCCTGCAGTATTGCCTGAAGCTTGGATGGTGTGAAAAACCATCACTAATCTCTATGCTCAGAGCTGGTTGAGTAGGCTTGGGTGGTGTCAGGAGGGGATGGCAGCTTAATCAGTGAAGGACCTTCCTTGATATTTGGGGCCAAAGACTCTGAGGTTTGGCTTTGCCATTTCTCAGGCATTTGGTCTAAGCCTAAGACTTTTTAGATGAAAAAGACAGTAGGACTTCCCTGGCGGTCCAGTGGTTAAGACTCTGTGCTTCCAATGCAAGGGACACGGGTTCGATCTCTGGTCGGGGAACTAAGATTCCACATGCTGCAAAAAAGCTTAGCTTTACCATTGTTAGTAAGGGCAGCTACTTACAAGGTGCTTCAGTGGATTTAAAGCACTAGATCGATTTATAGACTAAATGCTTTTCTGCACTGCGATTCTACAGTTCTGTCATTTTTTAGAGGCCAGAATTGAATCCAAAACCATCACATATATTCAGTGGAATTCTTGAAACCCTCATGAGCTCTTCATACGTAGACACAAACAAGAAGCATAGTTTACAATTAAGAGATTTTCAGGTATGAGATAACAGTCTAGCAAATTATTTGAAAAGTATGTCTTGAAATTACTTCCGTGTTGCTGAAAACTCTTAGGACTGTCTCTACGAGATTTCTTATTTCCCCTTGTTTTTCCCTTGTCTAAGACCAGCTGTGTTGCTGATTTGTTTCCTTGAGCTGTGTTAGTTGCTGCTTCTTGGGTTTTTCCTCTTCAGGATTGTGTTTGGAACTCTGCATATCTGCTTCTTTATGAGGAAAAAATGTAAAGTCCTATTTCTTTTCTTTTTTAATTTAATTTTTATTTTATTTCTTAAATTTTTATTGGAGTAGAGTTGATTTACAATGTTGTGGTAGTTTCAGGTTACTTTTTATTTTATATTGGAGCAATGTTGTGTTAGTTTCAGGTATACAGCAAAGTGATTCAGTTATACATATATATGTATCTATTCTTTCTCAAATTCTTTTCCCATTTAGGTTATTACAGAATATTGAATAGAGTTCCCTGTGCAATACAGTAAGTTCTTGTTGATTTAAAATTATGTCTCTTGTTGAAGGGCCTCCTCCGTTTGGTTCCAGCTGGGTCAAACACTACTGCATGTATCGGAAAGCGGCCAAGAAGTTCAACATCATTCCGTTCGAGCACAGATCTGGGGGGAAACTAGTAAGTCTTTGCTTTTATTTATTTTTTTTTTTAAAAAATATTTACTTATTTATTTATTATTTTTTGCTGCAACAGGTCTTAGTTGCTGCGTGCAGGATCTTCAGTTGCGGCATGTGGGCTTCTTAGTGTGGCATGCATGTGAGATCTAGTTCCCTAATCAGGGATCGAACCTGGGCCCCCTGTACTGGGAGCGCAGAGTCTTACCCACTGGACCACCAGGGAAGTCCCAAGGCTTTCCTTTTATACTTTATATTCTCTGTGAGGTGGTCTTTGAGGGTATCTTTTTAATGTTGTTTATATTCACTCATGATAAATACTTTCATTTTGTTTTTAGAATGAAAATCTTTTTTTTTTTTTTTTTTAAATAAAATAGGCCAGAAAATAATTCCTATGTTTTCTGAATTGTTGGCATGGGTTTTTATGGTCAGATTTTTTTTTTTTTTTTAAGGAGAAGAGTAGAATCATTTTGTGTCCCTGTTATTGGAAGATCCAGTTAACGCCTACAACAGACTTTCATGATTCAGTGGTTTGTCTGCTCAGGATTTACACGGGAGGCCTGATGGGCACACATAGATTCATACAGATGAAAAGATTATATAGAGTAGATGATCTGTAACGAAGTTTACAGTTTTTCACTTAAACTTCAGTGTTCTCACTTAGACACTCCCCATTTAGCTTACTCCTCCCACAGAAGTAAAAAGCAAAGGAACTCATGATAGCTGGAAAAGGGCGAGAAGCCCTTAGGAGCTGGCTGGGTACGAAAGGGGATCTTTGTTTTAAAAGGGAAACTGCAGCTCGTGGCAACAATAGCGGTCAAAACAAAACTCCTCCCACTAGGGTTGCACATACCTGGTAATGCATTTTAAGGTCAATTTATTGCTTGCTGGGTGGATGGGCATAATTTTTCTTATGTGAATACAGAATGAACCCAAGTTCACTTGTATTTACACATACTTTGCATCTTCCTGAAAAATATTTAAAGCCGCTTATAATACAAACGCATTTTTGTGATATTGAAATAGACATGGAAAATCAAGTCCGTGGCAAAGAGGAGGAAGTGAGGTTGTCACCCTTGGAGGGTGATGGGTTAAGACTGAGCGTGAGAGTGTTTGTCGTTGTTGTTTTGTGGTGGTAGTGTTGTTTTAAAGATCGCAGTAATTTATGTTTGTCAAATGTAATGTGTCAGACGCATAGAAAGCAAAATTTGTTGCTTTTTAATAAAAGAGCAAATTCCATGAATGAACAGCAGCAGTGCACAATTCATTCACCAAATGCCCGCGATTATTTCACATTTCAGAGGGCCACTGATACAATCAAAAGTTGTAGTAAAAGGATAAATATGGGTTCACTTCAGCATCTCTGTACATTTTAGTTATAAACTGAGCATGAGGTTGGAGTGTGAGTTTCCTGTCAAGTCCCAAGACATGTCTGCTTAGTGGTGTCTTTCTGTTTGAGCTACCAAATAATAAAAAATATATTTAAACACATGACTGATATTTTGAATAATTTTATATTCAAATGCTTGTTTAATATTAGAGATCCTTATGTTTCAGAAAATATTAAAATAGTTTAGAAGGGTTTACTCAGACTCCTTACAGTTTCTCACTGGGAACCTGCTTCTGCGTTGCTTCTGTTTCCTGTTTTCTACCTCTTTTTAATGCTCTTAAAGAGCATGATGAGGATGGTTTAGGGAGGTAAATGGTACGATATTTAAACGAAAACTCAGGAAAGATAAATTCAGGGTGATTCACTTTAAGAAACAGCAAAACCATATAGTTGGAGTGGTTCCAGCTTTAGATGCTCACAATGGCTGATCCAGGGTCCTTAGTGTACTTTTAGGTAGATTCCTGTGGAACTGAAGTCTTTAAAGGTCAGAAATGGTTACATATGGACTGTTTTATATGGTATAATGTAATGTGACATACAAACACATTATCCTTCTTTTAACGAGGGGACAATAAGAGAATAACAAATATAGGCATGTGGAAACTGTATTGTTAACCCACCTTTTAAAATTAGCACTCATAAGGTCTGGTTTAATTTTATTGTAATCAAAGCAGGGTCTTGAAAACCTTAAGAAAAGGACAGTGACAAAAAAGAATTGGAAAAAGAATAGATACATGTATATGGATAACTGAATCACTTTGCTGTACATCTGAAACTAACACAATGTTGTTAATATACTTCAATATAAAATAAAAAGTTAAAAAAAATGGCTATGACTCTAAATAAACTGGTTTGAAAGAGAATCAGATAGAGGAACCTAAAGTCTGAACCTTGCCTCCTCCCCCCATCAAATATAGGGTGCTTAATTCTGTATACGTTTATACTGTAGTTCTTGAGAATGTTTAAAATGATTCTTTGCAGGGGGATGGAGAGGTGTTCTTTTTGAAAGAATGTATCAGAAGACATACTGACTCCATCGACAGAAGGTTTTGTTTTGATGTAGAAGCTGCTGACCGGTAAGTTATTGGCATTATTGGACTTTATGAAAAGAGTCATTTAAAAAAATGATTTTAAAAAAATAGAAGTTAACTGCAACTGAGATGTCTGTGGCCTGGAAGAGTGGTATCTCGTTATCTTTCCAGGCTGTGTATTCACCGCGGGCTGTTTCGTCTTGGTCACTATGTTGAGCTGTGCAGTGATAGCTTAGCCTTGGCTGAAGTTTGGCATCATCTTAACTAGTGTTGTCACTTAAAAAATGACCTTGGAGCATTTCATTGTTGATCTAAGCCTTCCATGTATATACTCTGTATGTGGTGGAGGGTCATAGGCAAACTCTGTTTATTCAAAGACTAGTTCTCATTTTTTCTTGTGGTATGACTTTTAGTTATTTAGTTAGAAAAGAATCTTTGCTGGAGAGAAGGAAGTAAAAAAAAAAGAAAAAGAAAAACGAAGCTTGTTTGTCAGTATTACTGCTTGTCTGGCATTTGTTTCTGTGTCCTGAAGCACTAAGGAAAATCACGGTACTCGTAGAATACTTCCTTTTTTAATGGCTGACACTGTGGAGGTTCCTTGCCAGCCCTGGTTTTGGTAACGATGGTCTTTAGATAACACTGTTTCATACTTGTATAATAAAAGTTCACAATATGAGATTTTTTAAACACAAGTTCATTTTAGGTCAGGACCCAGGAATACAAAAATAATTAATTCTTCTCTTCCCTCAGATGATATAACTGAGTCTATGGTGTTAGTGCAGAGGGGGAAGATCTGTGCTTTACTTTCCAAAAAATGAATTGAAGACCAGGTACATAAAAATGTGCTCTTATGCACCATGATAAATATGGCCCTACAAAGAAAAGGACAGATGGTTTAATGTGCATTTTGCCAAGACTGGAAAAAAATGAAAGGGAACGTCATTGTGAAAGAGGTTAAATTTCAAGCCAGTTAGGACTGGTTCAAAAACTTTAAGAAGAGATTCGGGCTGTGTAATACAACTTGAGCATAAATATGTGTGCATACACCCATTGTAAACATTTACTGAGTTTTCTCTAAGTGCCAGTGTTCTGAATTCTTCTGTGCTTTATCTCAGTTCATCCTCAGCCCAGCTCTATCAGGTGGACATTATCCTTCTCATTTTATGGTGAGAGACTGGGGCCTAGAGAGCTTAAGTGATTCTCCTAAGGTCACGTAGCTAGTAAGTGGAAGAGCTGAAATTTGAACTCTTGCATCCGCCTCTAGACCCCAAGCTCTTAACCACTGTGCTGCAGGCATCAGAGTATGACCGTGTAAGTGTGTTGTTTCCTAAATAATTGACAGAGGTGAGTCAGCAACGCTGTCTACTAGAAAATGTGTTCAATGAGATTCATCTGCTTTGTCTCGAAAGGATAATTCTAGCACTTCCATATAGTAACACAATTCATATTGTTTTTGTCCAGCCCTATATTTTCTCTGAGACCTTGATCGTGCCAAGTGCTCTTCTGCAATCGGGATCTTTATTACGATTATAACTACTTTCCATCCCTCGTAAAGGTTGATGAGGGGTTACTATGGAGTTATTTCCCTCATGATATCATCTTGTAAGGAGACTCTCAGAACTGGGGGAGACCTTAGAGATGATCTAGTCTAGTGGTTTTCAAACTATAGGGATGCCTTCTTTTCAAATAACACCTTTACATTTATGCATATGTGAAATAGAAAAAAAAAAGAGAGTTCTCTTATTAAAGTGGGGCAGGGGGCCTGGATCCTTACCCTCTCAGCTTCATTCTTGCAGAAATCTCTAATTTATTTCCATTGACGCTCAGAGCCGCTCTCTGGGAACTGGGTGTAGAGGGACCACTAATCTAAGTGATTCAAGAAAGGCATACAGAGGATCTGACGTCTAAATTGATAACTGAAGGCTTATTTGGAGCCAGCTGGGATTGAGACACATTCCAGGCAGAGTGACGTATAATATATGTAAAGTTCTGGAGACAAGAGAGAGCGTGGTCCGCTTGAGGTCCCCCCCCCACCGGGGGACACCCAGCGTCACTGGAGCAGAGAGTCAGGGAGGATGGGAGAGGGAGGCTTGAGAAGGGAGGCAAAGGCCTGACCTTGAGGTTTTTGAGCTTAACCTATTAAATGGTTTTAAGCAGGGCACTGAGTGATAGAGTTATATTTTTCAAAACTCACTCTGGCAGAGTAGAGAAAGTTTAGAAACGGCAGGAGTGGTTGGAAGCGTTATTGATGGGTGTGGTGGAGCCGGAATGGAGCCCAGCGCATCTGTTTGAGGGAGACTTTTAGAGACAGATTTAGAGAGAAGTTGGATGTTAGAGTATAGAGTGAAGGAGGGGAAGGAAAACACAGGAGGCATGAGGGTGGAGGAAGATGATGAATTCGGCTGTGGTCCTGTTGAGTTAGGTTGCGGTGAGCCGTTCAGTAATACACCCAGCAGGAAATTGAGTACAGCCCTTGGCAGCTTCAGTGGCATTGGACTTGGTGTTTACTGTCTACCTCCCGTCCTTTGACTGTCTCCACAGTGAAACAGGCAGGTCCTCCCCCGATTTGGGCACCTGTCCATTTTCAGCCATTGCTCCTCAAGTGTTACTTCCCACTGTTGTCTTGTTTGTGTTTCGCCGTCCATTCACGTGGTTTCACCCTCAGAGTGTCTCTCTACAATCTGTATCTTTCTTACCTTTTTCCGTGTTTGGAACTACTTTATTTATTTATTTATTTATTTATCTATCTATCTATCTATCTATCTATCTATCTATCTATCTATCTATCTATCGGCACGCGGCCCTCTCACTGTTGTGGCCTCCCCGTTGCGGGGCACAGGCTCCGGGTGCGCAGGCTCAGTCCCCTGCATTGGCAGGCAGACTCTCAAGCACTGCGCCACCAGGGAAGCCCTGGGACTACTTTTAGGATCTTCCTTATATGGTGTGTCTCCAGTTCTCTTCCTTTTATGCTTTTCTTAGTCATTTCAGTATCATTTCAGATGATTCATGTAGGACTTTGCATCTTTCTCCTTCAGCTCCTCTCCTTCAGTCACCTGTTCTTCACCTTCCCTCAGCCATTCCCTCTGTGCTCTCTCCTTAGATCGTGTCATTACGAGGACAGGCACCCCCTCTGTCATCTCAGTTGCAAGGCTTTCTCCTTCTGACACCACCTTCTACTCTTCACTGCTTACTCTTTTCTAGTAAGTATCCTTAGCTTACAATCAACTGATCCTACTGTTCTCAGCCCCTCACACCCTCACTTCTTTCCTTGCCAAGTGTGAATTTCAGTCATTCATTAAAGTCACTCTTTTCAGTACACTCAACTCCATTGCCCTTCCCTCCCTTTACTGTACTTGTCTGCACAGCTCCAACTTAAGTTAAGATTCACCTCTGCCTTCTTTCTTTCTAGAGAAATGTATTCTACCATGTTCACTGGGATCACTTCCGATTCCTGACCGCTGGCTTCAAATCCCATTAATCCCAACCACAAATCATGTTCCACTGTCTTAGTTCCTTCATTCTCCTAGTTGACGGATATTTCACAGTTTCCTCCTTCTCTAAGCCTCTGGCACTGCCTCCCGGTCCTGATGAAATAGAGGTAATTTGAAGAGCTCTTCCACTGCCATGGATACCCGCTCCATCAGCGGTACCCACCCTGCTGTCCCCATCACCGTGGGAACTGTGTTCCTGACTGAGGCCAACCTCTCTGTCCAGCTGTTTCCATTCCCTCTTCACCTCCCCTCTCTCCTGGTTTAGGATGTCACTCAAGCACTTCTTCCTTTCTTTCTTTTTGACACCAGCTTTGCCCTTTCTACTAGATGAATCCCATCAGCGTACAAAACTGATTCTTAATTTCATCCATCTTTTACAAAAAACACCACCACCACCATCACCAGTGACAAAACCCCTCCTTGACCAGTCTTCTCTTTTGTCTGCTGCCCATATCTCTTTTCCCATAAACAGTAGAAATTCTTCTTCTTTTTTATTTTATTTTTTCTCGCAGCATTGGATCTTCGTTGCTGTGCACGGGCTTTCTCTAGTTGCAGCGAGCGGGGGCTACTCTTCATTGTGGTGTGCAGGCTTCTCATTGTGGTGGCTTCTCTTGCTGTGGAGCACGGGCTCTAGGACACGTGGGCTCAGTAGTTGTGGCTCATGGGCTCTAGAGCGCAGGCTCAGTAGTTGCGGTGCACGGGCTTAATGGCTCCTCGGCATGTGGGATCTTCCCGGACCAGCAATCGAACCCGTGTCCCCTGCATTGGCAGGTAGATTCTTAACCACTGCACCACCAGGGAAGTCCCAAAAATTCTTCAAAAAGCTCTTATATTCAGGTCTCCCATTTCCTTCCTCTTGTGCTCCTTTGCATCCTCTTCAATCAGGCCCTTGCCTCCACCTCTCCACTGGGTTTTTCTGTTGTTGCTGTTAAGGCCATCATGTTCTTGTGCTACAGCCAGTGAGCAGTTCTCAGTCCTCTTGTTCTTTCCTGGCAGTAGCATCGGACATGGCCAGTCACCCTCTCCTCTGTGATACACTTGCTTCACGTGGCTCAATAATGTCACACCTGGCCTGCTTTTTCTCCCACCCCAATGGCTTTTCATCTTTTTTGGACTCCTTTGCCAGTTCCTCGTTTCCCAGACCTCTTGATGTTGGAATTCTCTGGAGCTCAGTCTTCAGATCTCCCCTCTGCAGCCCTAACGATCTTGTCCAGCCTCAGGACTTTCCATGCTATCCATGCGTTGGTAACTCCCCAGATTTAGTATCTGTACCTGAATCTCTTCCCTGAACTCTAGGTTTTTATATCCAGCTGCCGACTCAGTTGCTTCTGGGATGTGTGATAGGCATTTTGAATAGTGCAGAGGTTGGAGAGACTGAATGGTTTTTGTAAAATTTCCAAGAATTCTTGGGGGAAAGATATACTCTCTTTATGGACCCAATATTTTATATGGGTATATTAATTCAATCTTATCATATAAATACTACCATGTAAATCTTTTTAAAAAAGTAATACATGCTCATTGTAAGTCTTGTTCTAAAGCTCTTTGGTTAACTTGGAAAATATCTTTATGTGTGTATCTCCTTGAGCCTTTGGGCTCATGTGACTGTAATTAAGTTGAATTTCAGACTTCTGTTGTCTTTGCTTTATTTCCTGATTTCTGAACAGGGGAACATCTATTCAGGTCTGATGTTACCATAAACCCCCCAGGTTTGATGTTTCTGGGGGCTCTTAGTTCCCTGCCACCCCCCACTGTCAGTGTGTTGCTGTTCGTCTCCCACTTTTGGAGCAAATTCTGGAGAGAAGGGGAGTGTACTCTCTCAGAGGTCTCCACCCTGATTCTGGGGTTCTGAAGGCATTTATTCAGTGAAAAGTTGAAATGAGATAGGCTCTTCTTTTGTCTATTTCCCTGATTCCTGGCCAAGCCGACTGTTGGGGATTATAAGCAATTTGTTCCTTGTTTATTAGGTATGAATTCCGTGAGGGTAGGAGCCTCATGTTAGCTCCTACAGTGCTTTATGTGTGGTGGGCATTCACCAAATTTGTACTGGATTAAATGAAATTGAGTTGTTGCCTAGCAGTGACGGGACTGGGGTTAGATTCAATCAGGCGATGGTTAGTGAACCGTCCTTTTCTTCCGCACACACGGCAGCACTGTGAGCTCCAGTATTTGTATTCTGCTGAAAGAAAATAAACTTAACGCATTTTGGAGCATGTGGGTATTGCAGATGGGTTTCTGACGGGGTTTGTACAGAATTCCTATTGCAGACCTTCCTATATAGCAGTTTCACCACTGATTGCATAGGTTCCCTGTAAAGTTTTTTGTCTTCTTTCCTGGTATCAGTCTTTGCTATCTTTTATTCCTCGTGTTGGAAAAGCAGTCAGGTAACATTGTGACAATAGGCAATACTTCCATCAACTGCAGAATGGAGCCTGGGCTTGCGTTTGATCTGTGGACATGTAAATCAAGAGCTTTCACTTAATTGTTACATGAATTCATCAGGTTTGATTGCACGTAACAGAAAATCTCAAAATAAGATGACTTAAACAGTGTAGGAGTTTAATTTCTTCTCTTTGTTAGGAAGTCTACAGGGGATCCGGTCATCGTTGGTATGCTGCTTGGGGTCAGACACTGCCCACTCTTGTGCGCGGTTTACCTTCCTGGTCACCTTAGGTCCAAGATGCCGGCCCCCATTTATTATGTAGCATTGTCTGTTGTGGTAGGAATGCTTTTCAGAGGAAGTGCACACTACTTTTGGTCATATATCATTGGCCTGAGTGGAGTTGTATGGTTATACCTAGCTGCAAGGAAGCTGGGAAGTGCTGAGGCAGGGAAATGTCTGGAAACAGAAGAGAGCAATCCGTGTGCTGTTCTAATACTTGGGGAATCTCTTAGGAAGAATGAAGGGGAGAAGAGCTGGGTGGGTTGATTTCCAACTAGCCGTTACTGCTTTGATTCTCAATGGTTGGGAGGATGTGTGGTTCATTTTCCTTCCCTCGGTTCACTGAAAGGTTACTTTGACTATCTTAGTTGAGAGGTCATTTAGGAACACATGTGCCAAGAACACAAAGTGGAAAGATAATCCAGAGAATGGGAGAAAATACTTGCAAATGATATATCCGATAAGGGACTTGTATCCAGAATATATAAAGAGCTCAGAACTCAATAATAAAAAGACAAATAATCCAATTAAAAATGGGCAAAAGTTCTGAATTAGACATTTCCTCAAGAAACTATACAGGTGTGTATAAGCACATCAAAGGACACCTGACATCATTAGCTATTAGGGAAATACACATCTAAACCACAATGAGGTATTACCCACTAGGATGACTGTAATTGAAAAGCCAGGTAATAACAAGTCTTGGTGAGAATGTGGACAAATTGGAACTCTTACATACTGATGGTGGGAATTTGAAATGGTGTAGCTGTTTTGAAACACACTTGTCAGTTCTTCCAAAAGTTAAAGTTACATGACCTAGAAAATTCTGCTCCTGGTGATGTGAACAAGAGAAATGAAAACCCATGTCTGCCTAAAGACTTGCCCAGGACTGTTCATAGAAGTATTATACATAAGAGCCCAAAAGTAGAAACAACACAAATATCCATCAGCTGATGAATAGATAGATAAATGTGCATGGCCATATGATGAAGTATGATTGGACAGTAAACATAAATGAAGAGCTAATACATGCTGTGTTTCGTTTTGAGGCAAATTACTCTCAGAGCCTGAGATTGTCTTTGCCAGTATTTTATTTAACACAGGTTCACTGTGGGAATTATAATAATTTCACCAGCCAGTAGCATATAGGATGAATAATGTCTCAATGTATACTGTCTCTAATAGCATATGTAACGTCTCTTAATAAGCTAATAAAGAAATAACATACTCTAAACCAATGCTAGATTAATTACACTGTTGTTCCAGGCAAGGGAAGATGAAGGGGATACATTTAGTTGAGGTGTACCTTTCTACCAGTTGGCTCTTGGGAGGAGACAGCATGACCCATTGAGAGCAAAAGTGGAAAGTCCCCGGTTGCTAGGGAACGAAGGGGCCAGTGTGGATGGGCAAGATCTTCTTTGTGGGGCTGCTGCATGGCTTTTGCTGCTGCTGGTAAGAGTCACCTTCACCACAGCAGGAGCTAACGCCCCACGTCTTCAGAGAGCTATTTAGATCAACAGAGGGTAGCCTTGCCCAGACCGAACACACTCGAGTAGACCTTACAAACTGTGTATTCAGAGTCCAAATCCCCCCTCTCCACCGTTGCTTCTTCACGTGTTCTTATTGATAAGGCTTCAGCAGCGCCCTTCACTAGCTGAGTTACGGAGTGCTGTCGGCAACCTCAGATGTGGCTGATGACCTCCTGACTCACAATTTCACTTTTATACAAAAACAGTAACTTTGCTCTTGAAAACAACTTCACTCTTTTTATGTTTATAAAATGATTTTTTCTTACAAAAACTGAAATTTATCAAAATCTTTTCAAAGACGTTTTACAGCAAGATGTAGTTATTTCATGTTGAACATGGATGCATTTGAAAACATAGGATATGACTGTCAGTGGCTAAGGCCCGGAGACGTCCAGTCTGGTAAAAAGTGAATAAAGCAAAAAACAAAACAAAGCAGGGAATGATAAGGAGAGCTTGGTGGCATTCAGAGAAGATTCCAAGGCAGCTGGGTGCAGAATCCTTCTGGTACCCCAAAACTGCGTTCACCTGTCGGAGGCTGTCAAGCCAATAGTCAGGAGAAGGAAGGACTTATTACCAGCAGCAAGTAAGGAGAACAGCAGGGATCTCTCCCAAAGCAGTGTCTCTCCCAACTTCACTTTTAAAAACAACTTTATTCTTGTCATAAACAAGAAGATTTGAAATTACATCAAACCACTACAACATGCTACAAGGTGGATGAACCTTGAAAGCAGTTTGCTGAGTGAAACCAGCCAGTCACAAAAGACTTACATATTGTATGACTCTATTTATATGTAACATCCAGAATGTTCTACACAGGCAAATCTGTGTAGACAGAAAGTAGATTAGTGGTTCCCCAGGGCTGAGTGTTTGGAGGAAAATAAAGAATAAGGGCTAATGGGTATGGGTTTTTTTTTTTTTTTTAGGGTGTGATGAAAATGTTCTAAAATTGATTTTGGAGATGGTTGTACAGCTCTGTGACTATGTTAAAAGCCGTTGAACTGTACACTCTAGATAAATTTTATGGTGAATTATATCTCAATAAAGCCTACAAAAAAGGAACACTGCTGCAGGTAAAGGAATACTTACCATAACTAAAATCAGGCTTTTAAATGACTATAAACATTCACTACTTCACGCCAGTCACACTTCAAATACCATGAGCTGTGAAATGGTCACGTCACTGGTTTTAGGTTGGAGAAGAGCATTTTGTGTAGTTACTTTCCCCATGGCAAGCTGTAGTTTGTCAGGAGGTGCAGCGTTCCTCCCTGAAGGGTGAAATATCCCCGGATCCAACAATTTTGTTACATAACTTGCTTTTCCGTTTCACTGGCAAGCCTGCCGCATGCTGCATTGTGCTGTGACCCTCACACACTTGCTTGGTAAATAATTACCATTCTGTGAAGTCCTCCCACACATCACAGCCAGGCGCCACTTAAAGAAAATGCTTCCCATGTTGCTTTCATTAATTTGACATTTCAAATATTATATTTGGTTTGATGTTGCCTAGGTCCTAGTATATTGCACTTGGAAGGATGTTGGCAAGATACTTCTTATTTTTATAATTCACCCATTTGTATTTTCATGATGATGATGGGAAGATGAAATCCCCCATGTATCTGAAGCAGTATGCATTTTAGCCTGCATTTATACCAGAGACTTTATTTAGCAACTGTGTGCCTGGTAATGTATTCTTTATCACTTTAAAAGAGTGAATTAAGAGCATACTGCTTCCAGAAGCCCATGCAGTTGGACTGAATAATAATGAGAATGTTTCTGTAGCACATTAGCTGGAGTAATATTTGTAAGTATTTTATAGTGCATGCCATTCAGGCAACTAAACAGCCACTGACTGTGTTTGACGCTGAGGATGGGAGAGTAAACCAGAGACTAAAAGGAAGGCCTGACCTTAAGGGAACTCACAGACTGGGAGTGTTTGCAAACAAAAAGCAGTTTAGAGGTCTGTCTAAGGTGCTTAGGGAGCTGAGAAGCAACAGGGAATAGGGCTGGCTGGAGAAGGTTATACTAGAAAAATTGATTGTTAAATTTAATCTTGAAGATTTGGTCACAGTTTGGAAACTCGGAGGAAAAAAGGCCCAAAGCACAAGGAATCATAGAAATCTTGGGAAAACGTGTTAAGGTAATCCTTGAAGTCTGAGGTTCTCAACAGTGAGTGATTTTGTGTCTGGGGACATTTTGATTGTCACAGTTGGGATGGGGAGGGCAGCAGGGGTGCAGGCTGTTGTTACTACTGTCTAGTGGATGGAGGCCAGCAGTGCTGCTAAATGTCCAGCCCAGGACAGCCCTCCCCAGGAAAGCACCGTCTGCTCCAACCTGTCAGTAGGGTTGCTCTTGAGAAGCCCTGTTTTAAAGCATTTGAAAAGACAACTCCAAGAGTTTGTGGAATTGAATGGAATTGTACTGTTTTCTTTTACGTGTTTACAGGAATATTTATGGGTGTATATTTCAGTTAAAAAAGTGTAATAGGATAATTTGTTGTAGTGCAGGGGATGAATAAAGCCACAATGCAAAGGGCTCTCTCTGTCTGGCGTTATCCTTTCGGGCGTGGTGCATTATTCAGGAGTTCTGCTAAGATTCCAGGGTAGAGAGAAGAGGAAAGGAAGTCATTTAAAAAGAATTTAGGTGGAATTGGTAGAAAACGGAGTGGGCAGAATTAGAAATAGCATTTCTTGTATGTAACCTTCTGTGTTTTTCATAGAACGTAAGATTTTTACCCTAAGAATGGTATTGTTGATCGTGGCATACTGAAAGCCACATTTTATATTGGTTCCAGTATTTAAATGGAAATCTGAATTGACATTCATATGAATTTATTCATGAAAATGCATGCTGAAGGACATTGGAGTGTGGATCATCAAAAAGTTTTTAGCTTTTGTAAATAAAGTCATAGGGCTTCCCTGGTGGCGCAGTGGTTGGGAGTCCGCCTGCCGATGCAGGGGACACGGGTTCGTGCCCCGGTCCGGGAGGATCCCACATGCCGCGGAGCGGCTGGGCCCGTGAGCCATGGCCGCTGAGCCTGCGTGTCCGGAGCCTGTGCTCCGCAATGGGAGAGGCCGCAACAGTGAGAGGCCCGCATACTGCAAAAAAACAAAAACAAACAAAAAAGTCATAATGAACAATTGTATACAAGGGTTTGTGTGGACACACGTTTTCATTTCTCTTGGATAAATACCTCTGAGTGGTATTGCTGGGTGTGTGTGTGTGTGTGTGTGTGTGTGTGTGTGTGTGTGTGTGTGTGTGTGTGTGTGTGTGTGTGTGTGTGTGTGTGTGTGTGTGTGTGTGTGTGTGTGTGTGTGTGTGTGTGACCTTTAAGAAAATTGACAATTGTCCAAAGTAGTTCAGTGATGTATGAGAGTTCCAGCTGCTCCACCCTGTAACTAACCTTCGATGATGTTAGTGTTTTTCATTTAAGCTAATCATGACTAGTGAAGTTGGTTGAGTGCCGTTCCATATGCTTTCTGGCCAGTTATATTTCTAACATTGTGAACTGTCTATTAAAGTCTTTTGCTCATTTAAAATATGTTGTTGGTCTTTTTGTTATTGAATTGTAGGAATTAAGTTTTCTGGATACTAATCCTTCATCAGCTGTATTAATTATTAATATGTTAATTGTGAGTATTTTCTCTGATCTGTGGTTTGCCTATTCATTTTCTTAACAGTGCTTTGATGAGAAGAACTTTCTAATTTTGATTAAGTTGAATTTATTAGTTTAAAAAAGTTTTATTGGTAGAGCTCTTTGTTCTGAGAAATCTTTACCTATCCCAAGGTTGCAAAAAACATTTCCCATGTTTCCTCCCTCCCTCCCTCCCGGAGGGCTCCTTGGTTGTGGCATGCATGTGGGATCTAGTTCCCTGGCCAAGGATCGAACCCAGGGCCCCCGGCATTGGGAGCACAGTCTTAACCACTGTGCCACCAAGGAAGTCCCCGCATGTTTTCTCTTTAAAAGCTTTATAATGGGTCTATGACTTGTGAAGATTTTTGGGTAGTGTGTGGTGTGATTTGTCGAGATTGTGTGTTATTTATCTTTTCCTATACAGATAACCAGTATTTCTAGCACCATTTGTTGAAAAGGTCTTTCCTGTCATTGGATTGTTTTGGCACCTTTGTCATAAAACACTTGTCTGTGTATTTGCAGGTCTAATTCTAGCTTATTCTGTTCCATTGGTTTATTTGTCCTTTTGCCAGTTCCACACTATCATTAATACTGTAGCTTTATAGTAGATCTTGAAGCCAGGTGGTATGATTCCTCTGGTTTTTTTCAAAATTGTTTTGGCCATTCTAGATCCTTTGCATTTCCATATAAATTTTACAGTCAGTTTATTTGTATTATTTTAAGTATTCTGGATACTAATCCTTCATCAGGATCCTTCATCAAAAAACCTGCAGGCCAGTATTTTCAATATGGAGTTTTAATAATTCATGAGTCTGAGCTTCTATGTATTTAGTCTTGAATTTCAACATTGTTTTATAGTTTTCAATGTAGGGTCATGGATAACTTTTGTTAAATTTCCCTAAGTATTTTATGTTTCTGGGTGCTATTTTAAAATGTATGATGTTTTTCATTTCATTTTCCAGTATACTGTTAGTATATAAAAATGCAGTTCGTTTTTGTCCTACTCTGTTGCTGAGTTGATTTATTGCTTGTAGTTTAAGACTTTTTTTTTATTGTACACAGTGGTATCCTGTGGGAATAAAGACAGCTTGCTTGCTTTCTTTCCAAGCTGAATGCCTTTTATTTCTTTTACTTGTCTTTTTGTACTGCCAAGACCTCGAATAATAATATGTTGAATGGAAGTGGTGATACTGGGCATCTTGCCTTATTCTCCATCTTAAGGGGAAAAACACTTATTATTCACTGTAAAGTATGATGTTAGCTGAAGATTGTAGGTGCCTTTTATATTGAGGAAGTTTTTGTCGCTTCCTAGTTTTAATCCTAAGTAGATGTTGACTTTTGAAAAAAAAAGACTTGTCAGCATCTATTGAAATGCTCATTAAATATTTTTCTCAAATCTGTTAATGGGTGAATTGCATTGAATTTTCTAAGTTAAACTAATCTTGCTTTTCTGAGATGAACTCTACTTGGTAGTGATGTATTAACTTCATTGGGTATTGCTGTATTTTTTTGCTAATATTTGGTTGAGGGTATTTGTATTTGTGTTTGTGACAGATATTGTATGTTATGCTCTTTTTTTGTAATGTCTTTGTCTGATTTTGATATCAGGGTTATGGTGGCTTCAGAGAGTTGAGAAGTTTTCCATCTGGCTCTGTTATTTCCAAGTGTCTGTGTGGTTTCTTCCTTAAGTGTTTGGGAGAATTTACCTGTGAAGCCATCTTGGTCTAGTGGGGTTTTTTTGTGGGAAGTTTAAAAATTACAGATTCGATTTATTTAGTATGTAAAGTGATATCCAGATTTCCTAGTTTTGTGTGTTAGTTTTGATAAATTGGTTTTCAAGGAATTTGTTTATTTCCTCTAAGCTTTTGACTTTATTGGAATAAATTTCTTCATAATACCTCTTATTTTCAAAGAGGATCTGTAGTGGTACCTCTTTTTTAATGCTTGGTACTGAAGTTTTTCATTTTTTTCTCAATAAGTCTTGCCTAGAACTTTATCAGTTTTACTAATTTTTTCAGATGACCCATATTGTCCATATTATATTTCATTGTTTTTTGCTTTTATTTTTATTTCCTTTGGATTTTGGTTTTCTTTTAAACATTTCTTAAGATGGAAGCATTGATTTTCCATTTTATTTTGAACGTAGACATATAACTCTATAGATTTCCTTCTAAAACGGCTTAGCTTATATCCCACAAATTTTGATGTGTAGTGTTTTCATTGTAATTCAGCTCCAGAAAATTAAAAAAAAAATTATGTGATTAGGACATAGGTGTTGAATTTTTACTCAGGTGTTATCTAGAAAGAGGATTTATTTATTGATTTATTGATTGATTGATTGATTGGCTGCATTGGGTTTTCGTTGCTGCGCGTTCGTTTTTCTCTAGTTGCGGCGAGCGGGGGCTACTCTTCGTTGCCGTTCAGGGACCTCTCATTGCGGTGGCTTCTCTTGTTGCGGACCGCAGGCTGTAGGCACGGGCTTCAGTAGGGAAGCCCAATTTGCAATCTTTAAAACATCTTTCTAGGGACTCACCTGGTGACACAGTGGTTAAGAATCCTACTGCGAATGCAGAGGACACGGGTTCGAGCCCTGGTCCGGCAAGATCCCACATGCCAAGGAGCAACTAAGCCCGTGCGCCGCAACTACTGAGTCTGTGCTCTAGAGCCCGCGAGCCACAACTACTGAAGCTGCGCGCCTACAGCCCGCGGTCCACAACAAGAGAAGCCACCGCAATGAGAGGCCCGTGCACGGCAACGCAGAGTAGCCCCCACTCGCCGCAACTAGAGAAAAACCAACGCACAGTGACGAAAACCCAATGCAGCCAAAAATAAATAAAATAAAATAAATTTACATTTAAAAAATTCCACATGGATGGGGATTTTCTATGTGCAATATTATTATTGTTTTTCTACTTTAATTGTCTTTTGGTTGGATAACATACTGTGTATTTTATCAATGAGTTGAAGTTTACTAGACTTGTTTCATTGTACCAAATGTGGTCTATTTAGTAAATGACCCATGTGTACATGAGACCAATGATTTTTCTGCTGTTGTAGTGTTCTTGAAATGTCGGTTAGATCAAGCTGGTTTTTGTTGCTCAGATCTTCTGTATTGTTTTGATTTTTGGTATTGTTCTATCAGTGACTAAACTAGGGATGTTAAAATCTCTCACTTTGATGAAGATGTGCCTGTTTTCCTTTTATTTTGTAATTTTTGTTTCCTATATTGATTATTTGAGATCTTTTGTTTTTTTTGTGTCTGTACGTTTATGATTATGTCTTCTTGAAGTGACCCTTTTATCATTATGAAATGTCTCTCTGTTTCTGGTAATAATTTTTATCTTGAAATCTACCTTGTGATATTAATATAGCCACGTTAGCTTTCTTATGCTCAGTGTTTACTTGGCATATTTTTTTTTACTTTTTATTTTATACTGAAGTATTAGTTGATTAACAGTGCTGTGTTAGTTTCAGGTGTACATATTTTTTTCCCATCCGTTTTCTTTTAACTCTTTGTGTCTTTATGTTTCAACTTTGCTTTTCATAAACAGCATATAATTGAGTCCTGCTCTTAAAAATTCCAGTGTATTAGCCTTTGCATTTTAATCAGGGTTTTAGTTAATGTGTATATAGTATAGTTGTGGATATGTATGGGTTTAAGCCCACCATCTTGGTTTTGTTTTCTATTTGTTCTGTTTGCTCTTTGTTCCTCTGTTCCTCCTTTGTGGACTTCTTTTGAATGAATTGAGTCTTTTTTATTGTTCTATTTTATCTCCTCTATGATTTATCTCCTCTGTATGATTTTTAGTTATGCCTCTTTGTGCATTTTTTAGTAGTTGTCCTACAGAGTATAAGGTGCATTTTTAAATTACCATATTTTTACCTTTCCATAAACAATATAAACTTACAACAGTAGACTTCCAATTACCACCCTTTTGCCCTCTGTGCCCTTGTTTTATAGACTTTAATTCTACATATACTCTGAGTCCAACAATACGTTACTAGTTTTACTTTATGAAATTAATAATCAGTACTCTTTTAAAAAATTTAATGTTTTATTTACGTATATATGGGTGTGTGTGTGTGTGGTTTCATCTTTTATTTTTAAAATATTTATTTATTTTGGCTGTTCCTGGTCTTAGTTGCGGCATGCAGTATGTTTTTTCTTTAGTTGCAGCGTGTGGGCTCTTAGTGGCGGCCTGTGGACTCTTAGCTGTGGCATGCATGCGGGATCTAGTTCCCAGACCAGGGATCGAACCTGGGCTGCCTGCATTGAGAATGCAGAGTCTTACCCACTGGACCACCAGGGCAGTCCCTCATGTCTTAATATCAAATATTTATCCATTCTAATTTTCTTCATTCTTTTCTGCAGAACTAAGTTTCTATCTTGTGCTATTTCCCTTAAGTTCCTTAGGCTAATTTAATTTGAGCATTTCTTGTAATGCAGATCTGCTAGGGAATTCTTTCATGTTTTGTCTACCTGAAAATGTCTTTCTTTTACCTTCATTTTTGATGGATGTAGGACTCTGGATTGATAGTTTTTTTCTTCCCCCAGCATTTCTAAGAAGTCATTTCTG
Source organism: Pseudorca crassidens (assembly GCF_039906515.1). Taxonomy (NCBI): domain Eukaryota; kingdom Metazoa; phylum Chordata; class Mammalia; order Artiodactyla; family Delphinidae; genus Pseudorca; species Pseudorca crassidens. Next base: position 128,001,460 of record NC_090299.1, on the reverse strand, counting down.
TTTTCTTAAGGGTCCACTTTTTTTTTCTCATGACAGGTCATCTATCTTTCTTACTGTTCTCTTGTATGTCATCTCTTTCTTTTGCTGCTTTCAAGATTTTCTTTTCATGAGGTGCCTAAATGGGGTTTTCTTTGTTTTACCTTGCTTGGGGTTCATGGAAGTTCTTGGATGTGGGAGTTGATAATTCTTCTCAGTTTCAGAAAATTTTAGCCATTATCTCCTCATATGCTTCGTTTGCCCCCTTTTCTCTTTCTTCACGTTCTGGAACTCTAAATGCATTATGTTAGATCGTTTGATACTGGTTTCAGTTATACCTGCAGGATTTTAATTTACAGAGGTGGCTGAGTGATGTCATGTAGAGACTAATGCCACTGGAAGAGAATTTTATTCCTTACACTTTCCAAGAGAAGAGGGCACACCATGCCACACAGGGCCATGTGGGGATACACCAGGTTTTGGTCAGGAGTCAGGAAGGAGTGAGGGGAAATCCTAGACTAGAGCTTTTACTGGGGTTTCTGTAAGGCAGAGAAGGGGAGAAAGCATAGGATTAGCTACTCTGAGTAATACTGGTGAGCTCTAGGCTGTAGGCGTGGTTTTCAGTTGTCTGGTATCTGGCCTGGGGGTGATTTTAGGGCAGGGGAAATATTGGCTGGACGTGTGAGTTAGATAAAGGGGGCAGTTGGGGATATAGAGTTGGGTTTGGTTGCTTTGCATGGGGAAGTTGTGTTCCTGAACTCTTCATCACTTATTTTACTTTTCATTTCTTGCATATCCATTTGTGTCTTTTTAATAGTTTCCATCTCTTTGCTGAAATTCCCATCAGTTTATGTGTGTCGGCCGCCTTTTGCCATGGATCCTTTAACATATTTACTGTTGTTTTTAGGTTTCAGTTCCCCTCCCCCTGCCCCTCCCCCAGCCATACCTGGGCTATTTCTGGGTCTGGTTCTCTTGACTACTTCCTCTCTTGATGTTGGGTTACATTTCTTTGCTTCTTTGCATGCCTTTTAATTTTCTGGTGGAATACCAGGGATCGTAAGAGAGCAGTAGAGACTAAGGTAAGTAATATTCATATCTGGTAAAGGACATGCCCATTTTCCCATCAGGCTAGCTAATGCGTAGGGCTGTCAGGTCAGTTGGTGGTTGAGCTGAGATTGGGCATTGTTGTTACTTTAGTTAGATTCTGTTAGTCACGGGCTTCCTGTGATTTGAGGATGCTCTCTGAACCCCCTCCGGAAGCTCTCCCGCCCTGCCACTCAGTCTTAGCAGACACATCTCTTTCATCTCTGCTCTCAGACTGCCCCTGAGCACCTGGGGAAACACTGCGGGAAGGAGTGAGGGTGGGTTCACGTTCTCTTCGTGTCTGTGTCTTCTAAGGATTTAAGCCATCCCACCAGCTCATACTCTACCTTTAAAACTTTGTTAAAATCCTGCTTTCCTCATCTCTGATGGCTGCCTCTTTGTCCTGCTGCTTCACAAAGGATGAAAACAGCTGTATGTGCACACGTGCCTTCTCTCCAAGAAAGGACTTGTTACTTCCTGCATTTTAGTTAACTAGGGATTTTTGCATTTTCAGTTCTCATATGGTTCTTCACTTTACTTTACGTTACCTACTTGCTGTGCCGTGCGGCATGTGGGATCTTAGTTCCCCGACCAGGGATGCAACCCACGTCCCTGCATTGGAAGCATGGAGTCTTAACCACTGGACCACCAGGGAAGTCCCATCAGATGGTTATTTAAAATAAAGCAAAACAAAACTGCGATTTTATAGGTTCTCCATCTTGTTCACGTTCTTAAGGTGAGAATGATGTTGTCTTAACAACTTCTACGCAGCTGTTCTCTAACGATGAATGGGTTGAATTCACTTTTACTGGAGAAAACAATCCTCCTTGTGACTCTATCATTGCTTACTTGCTCTATTTGAAGCAGTTTCTTAGTGGACAGAAGAAAGAAGTTGTTATGAAGTCTTCCCCCTTAGTAAGATCAGGTAACATGCTTTAATTATCTCAAGAAAAAATGTATGTATTTAAAAAATTTTCCAGCAGCCCTTATGAGAAGCTAATTATGACTGCAACATTTCTAAAACTTTTAAAAGTGTTTTGCTTGGCTTTGGCGCTTTCCCCTTAGAGTATAATTTAGTGCAGGACTTGTAATGTGCTGGGTTATTTTTTTTTCCCCTCTTCCTTTTCAACATTCCTCTTAGAAAAGCATTAGAATATTCCCGATTTGTTACCATCATAAATTTTGGTAGCTGCTTCTTAGTTTTTTCTCTTAATTTCTCCATTTAAAATAATATCAATTGACATCTCATAAATGTCTTGTGAATGTTTCTCTCTGCTCTTGTTGTATATTTTCTTAATATACGGGCTCATTGATCTGCCATGTAGAATCTGAGGAAAATGCATGTCTTCCACATGCTTCGAGAGCACTATAAAAAATGCAGTTGAAAGAGAATTAATAGATATGGGATCAAACATAGAATACAGATAGATACTAGTTTCCTAAAACTGTTTCTCACGCATCTGCCTTGGGTAGTGTCTGATGCGTAATAGTCCATACCGTTTTGTTTTGTTTTTTTGCGGTACGCGAGCCTCTCACTGTTGTGGCCTTTACTGTTGCGGAGCACAGGCTCCGGACGCGCAGGCTCAGCGACCATGGCTCACGGGCCCAGCCGCTCCGCGGCATGTGGGATCCTCCCGGACTGGGGCACGAACCCGTGTCCCCTGCATCGGCAGGCGGACTCTCAACCACTGCGCCTCTGGGGAAGCCCATCCATACTGTTTTGAATGAGTGAATGAAACGAGATTGAGGTGCTGATTTAAGAATAAGAACCTGTTTAACCTGTTACTTCAGATTTCAGTTCTCAACCTTGTGCTCTACAGATAATAATTTTGGTTTTAAGTAAGGACAGACTATCCCGGCCAGGTGCTCTCTTTTGTTGGTCCACTTTTCCTTCGTGAAGTTTATCCCGTTGCCTTTGTATGCCAGGAATCCTCTTTGCCTTGCTATGCACGCAGGATTATCCAGAGCTTAGCACAGTGTGTGATACACAGCCTGTACCCGATGTACCGGGTATGTACCGAGATGATTATTTGATGAAGGAAGAAGAGGAGGCGCCGTCCTCAGCTGGACCCGTGTAATGCATTGCAGCAGTATCTGCTCCAAGAACCCCAAATTAGAACGTTCTCAATCCTGGTTCTAGCTTCTGGGGAGTTGCTAATGTTTTTCCCTTAGCTACTCCGTGAAACGAAAGAGATAATTGCTGTTTCTTTCTTTATGTAAATGTGAATTATCCAGCACATGGTTGTAAAATTTTCTGTTCTTCACTAGCCTCGTGGTCACCATGTTGTTCTACACTTCCATTAAATCTTATTAATAAAACATGTCTTTGTTTCAAAAACTAGAGAATTTTTATGGTTTAAGGATGAGATGCTATTAATACTGTAGTTTAAAATGTGTCCTTAAGTCTCAGTTTGGCTTACTGATTTCCTAGCAGTTGATTATTTAAAAAGGGGAAGAAACTTGAGCAATTTAAAATGGTTGAAACGTGTTTTAGTGCGCGATGTTTTATTTAGAGGTAGGGGCTTATGGAGGATGGCTGTGGGCAGCGTGTGTGTTAGGATGGGGCCCAGCTTTCTGTAATACTGGTGACTAATCCCTTTAAGTAACATGTGGCAAGTGTGAAGTGTTCCGAGGGATCACTACAGTGTGATGAATTAATTCTCCAAACTGGAATTGTTGTGAGTAACCGTGTTATTATTTGTCAAAATGGGAACAGAAATAGAATTCTTTCCTTGTAGGTGATAAATTTCTACTGAATCTCTTACCTTGCAGCAGGTTGGTTGGTTTGTTCTCCGCCGTATCCCTCAAAGAGCTGGGGGCTCAAGTCTGAGGCATCACGCCTCGGAGGCAAGGAGTAGAATAATGCTTTAGTTTTTATGCCACATTCGATTTCTGTCCAGTTGTAATATGGCTGTTTCATCTGAAGCCTGACAATTGCTTTTGTCCTTACTTTACTATCTGTAATTCTAGTTCATGAGTCTTCATCATTCAACACTTTTGTCTTGTCTTCCAAGTTATCAGAACCGGTCATTATTTCTCTTATCTGCTGCTCTATTTACAACTTAGTTAAGAGTATCCAATCAGGGACTTCCCTGGTGGTCCAGTGGTAAAGAATCCGCCTTCCAATGCAGGGGATGTGGGTTCGATCCCTGGTTGGGGAACTAAGATCTTATATACTGTGGGGCAGCTAAGCCAGCACGCCACAACTATTGAGCTCACGTGCCTCAACTAGGGAGAGAAAACCCACACGCCACAACTAGAGAGAGAAAACCCGCACACCACAACTAGAGAGAAACCCGTGTGCCTCAATGAAGATTCTGCGTGCCACAACTAAGACCTGACACAGCCAAAAAAAAAAAAAAAAAGGAAAATAAATAAATGAATATTGAAAAGAAAAGAATATCCAACCGTATACTGGTAGTAACTATTATCTCCCCTCGAGTATGAATGGAGAACCTTAGGGGGAAAACAAAAAGAAACTAGAAAGCACGAAATTTCATCAGGTTCGGTGTCTGATTTTGAGTATTATAAGTATAGGAAGTCCTTATTTGCTACAGTTGTTTTTGGCTCTCAGCGAATCCCTTAACTAGTTATTGATGTTATATTGTAAATGATCTTTTATTCTTTATTCTTGGAGTGACAGCTTTCTTACTCATTATTTTGTTGCCCATAGTACGTAGTAGCACCTCATGACTATTTCCCAGGTCCATTCATTTGTTTTTCCTTCATCTTGGTCACTCTGTCTTATCCTCTGAGTCTTCTAACAAATCTTTGCACGCACCCCTGTTCAGTCTGTTTTCCGCCCAGCAGCAGCCAGTGTTCACGTACACCTTTAATCTGATCATGTTAACCCCCTACTAAAAACTTTCAGTGACATTTAGGATAAGTGAGCCCTTAGCATGGCCAAGGAGGCCCTTTGTGGCGGGACCCCGGGCTGCATCTCCAGCTTTCCATCGTGTTGCTGGTCCAGCTGGTTTGTAGGACCCGTGATGAGGCTGATCCCAGCTCCGTGAAAGTGCGCTCTTTCCTCCTAGGTGCCTCTTTGGTCTAGGGGACGACTCTGGCCCTATTGCTCCTGCATGGCTCATTTATCCTTAAAGCCTCAGATTAAATGTCGCTTCCCCAGGGATGCCTAACTTCCAGGGTTAGGCCAGGCTTTCCTTTTCTATCTCCATAGTACCTTGAAATCCTGAAGTTGCCCAAAGAGACTGGCAGCGGAATTAGCTCACCGACAAGTCTCCTAGACCACAATGATTTAGCATATTTGAAAGTGAAAGTTTTTACATGTGGACACGCATCTCCCGATGTCCTGCTCATTTCCTCTTTTCCTTCTAGGTAGCTGGTTTTACACATTTAAACTTACCTGACTCCCTGGCAGCGCTCTGTGTACTTGTAACTGATTGGTTATTTGCATTTTGTTTACCTTTTGCTTTCTCTGCTAGATAGTCAGCCCTTTGTGGGCTGTATGCTGAGCCCAGTGCCTAGCAGGTAGTGAGATATTTAATAATTCCTGACCCTCTGGTTCAAGACCTAAAGCACAACAGATGATATTTCAATGGTTGTTGAACTGAATGTTTGTAAACCCCGTGTTTGTATTCCCATGACAGACTTCGCCATTTTTAACCTGGGGTCCCGTTTTCCTCTGCTGGTTTTGCCATTCCTGGATTAGAAAAGCTGTTAACTTTCTGTTATATATTTGCTGTAGCCTCTTACTGTCCATTTTATACTTTAGTTCACTTAGTTACGTATTAAGTGTTTGAATCCATTCCATATACTTTCGGGAGAGGTCTTTAGCTATTTTTTCTCCTTTACGAGAACGGAGCAGTCATGCAGACCTGAGACCCCTGTGTGTAAATATTGTTTTATCACTTAACCGATGTAAAGAAAAACATGCCTGCCATCTGAAGTTTTCCCTCACAATTTTAATTAACTCTCCTGAGCCCAGTGTGGGTTACTAAGAATAAGGGCCAAAATCTTCACGTCCCATTCGAGTTACTTCTTAAAACAGCCTGGTTTTCTGGGCATCTTGCCTCGATTCTTGCTCCAGAAGGATGCTGTGCATAGAAGAGCAAGAGGAGGTGGAATCTTGGTTGTGAGCTCCGTAGTGCCAAGGTGATGGCAAAGCCGGGCCAACGCTGAAATGTTTAGGGTAGACAGTAAAGAGCCGTTTTGCTGTTCAGGAGTGGGGTTGGGGGATTACAAGTGATTTTTTTTCCCCACAAAATTCATAGCCTGGAGAAAATGGTTGAAGACAAGAGACTGTCAGTTGCAGCTATAGTTACTTGGTAGTGAACTTGAAGCACATAACTTCTCCGGCTTTATAACCATCACATGGGGAGAAAGCCTAACGCCTGTGGGTGTGAACGTTGGGGGCATCACATGTTTGTATTTGGCATGATGCTTTTGGAGTGCTGCATGCTTTATAGTACTTTATAAAAATTGTAGCGATTATTGAATTGCACTTGATTCTTGCAGCTTGCTTTACTTGTAAGAGATTACCCAATACTTGAAAATGAGAGGAAGTACTGTTACAGGAGTGTTAACTTTAAAAAGTATATTCAGGGGCTTCCCCGGTGGCACAGTGGTGAAGAGTCTGCCTGCCGATGCAGGGGACACAGGTTTGTGCCCCGGTCCGGGAGGATCCCGCATGCCGCGGAGCGGCTGGGCCCGTGGGCCATGGCCGCTGGGCCTTTGCGTCCGGAGCCTGTGCTCTGCAGCGGGAGACGCCACAGTGGTGGGAGGCCCGCATACCGCAAAAACAAAACAAAACAAAACAAAAACAAGTATATTCATTATCAAAGGAGAATGAATGTTTACTTTCCATTTCAACCATCTATTTTCATTTCCAGTTGTCTATGGTTTTCATTTCCAGTTGTCTATGGTTTTCATCCCTTGCCAGAAAGGTTCATTTTTAATACTTTTGATCAAATATACAAAATTTGTTTCATTGGAGAAACCACCACAGTTGAAGAGGAATTATTAATGGCTTTTCTACCTAGGACTCCTTCCCAATATGATGAGTTTTCTGGAAGACTCTCTAAATATCCAAATAAACTGAACTGAGAAAGATTGGCATTTGGCCCTGAGGACCAACCCAGAGCTCTAAGAAAATACAGAGGAAACACCCTAAACAGTTAACAGTGCTATCTTCTTGGAAGTGGAATTGGGATGGGGTGAAAGATGATTTTCTGCTTTCACTCTGCCCATGCCTGGGTAAAGATAACATGTTATCTTTTATAAATAAAATTTAATCATTACTACCACCCCACACCTATTAGAATGGCTACTTTCAAAAAAAAAAAAAGAGAAAATTACAAGTGTTGGTGAAGAAAGATATGGAGAAATTGGAACCCTGTGCATTGTTAGTGGGAATGAGCAACATTAAAAAAAAAAAATTACATTTGACCCCTCTTGTGAGACAAAACTGTTTCTCCCTACTCATGGGACACTTCTGTACTCAGAATGGTGTGGGTTTCTCTGCACTAAGCAATTCTCCAATTCTCTGTGGAGACCAAGTGTCCTATGATTGAACTCAGTTTTGACACTAAGTAGAGTTCATGAAGACCCAACGGATCAAGGGCTCAAGACTGCCCCCTACCGCTTCAGATGCCAGTTACAAGTCCAGGTTGTCAACTGTGCTTTTGGTTATAAATCAGGCATTCCCATGACCCTGTCCTTGAGTTTGATAATCTGCTAGAATGCCTCACAGAACTCTGGAAAACAGTTTACTTACTGTTGCTGATTTATTACAAAGGATATTTTAATGGGAACAGACGAAGAGATTCATGAAGAGATGTATAGGGCAAAGTATGGAGGAAGGGGCTTGGAGCTCCCATGTCTTCTCTAGGTGCTCTCCCTCCAGCATCTTCATGGGCTCACCAGCCTGCAAGCTCTCTGAACCCCAGGGATTTTTATGGAGGCTTCATTGTGCAGGAATGATTGATTAAATCATTGACCATTGGTGTTTGAAGTCAATTTCCAGCCCTACCCCACTCCTGGGAGGTGTATGGGTGGAGTGGAGCTGAAAGTTCTAATCCTCTCATCACATGGTTGGTTCCCTTGGCAACCGGCCCTCATCCTGAGACTTTCCAGGAGCCCCCCAGTCCCGTCAGCTCATTAATATACAAAATGACACATCATTGCAGAGATTCTAAGGGTTTTAGGAGCTGTGTGCCAGGAAATAGGGTCAGAGACCAGACATATATTTATTATGTCATGCTGGACAACTCCACTTGTGGGTATATACCCAAAAGAATTGGAAGCAGGGTCTCAAGGAGATATTTGTACACCTGTGTTGATAGCAGCCTTGTTTACGGTAGCCGTGTGGAAACAAGCCACATGTCCGTTGGTGGATGAATGGATAAGCAAAATGTGGTCTGTACATACAATGGAATTCTGTTCAGCCTTAAAAAGGAAGGAAATTTTGACACACGCTATAGTATGGATGAAAATGGAGGATACTTTACTAAGTGAAATAAGCAAGTCACAAAAAAGGCAAATACTGTATGAGTCCACTTCTAAGAGTTACGTAATCAAATTCACAGAGACAGAAGGTAGAAGGGTGGTTGCCAGGGGCTGTGAGGAGGGGAAATGGGGACTTTTTCATGGGTACAGAGTTTTAGTTTTACAAGATGAAGAGTTCTGGAGACTGGACTCAACACTGCTCAACTGTGTAGTTAAAAATGGTGAAGATGGTATATTTTATGTTCTGTGTATTTTATCACAATTAAAATTTTAAAAGAAACAATTACCACAATGAAAACTTAGAAAGTAGAAAAGGAGGTTTGTTTTTCGCAGCCAAGGAGTAACCTGATCTGTTCCTGGTGTCTTGCAGGCCTGGAGTTTCTTTGACCATGCAGGCGTTTTCGGAAGAGGAGAGGAAGCAGTGGTTGGAAGCTCTGGGTGGAAAAGAAGCTGTAAGAATAACCAATGGTTGAGTTTTATTTCAAATCCTGTAGAGTTGGCTTGTGTTCGTGTTCATGTTGTTTTTGCTTTATAGTATTTGGAAAAAGTCCCCTGCTGAAACTGGTGTCTGAATTCCTCTCGGAAGCATTCGGTATTCTAGAAATTCGGCTTGAGGTAGCAGGGGCACACATGAGACTGATACATCGTTAGTTTTTATTTTTTGATTTTTCTTGACTTTGCCGCTAGGATTTGCTTTGCTTGAGGAGGTCATCTGAATCCTCAATTTCTTTTTTCCTACCTGTGACGGTACTTTGGGTGATGACCACAATAAATGCTTGCAGTTTGATCTCAGTGGAGATGGAACAGTAAACATGAGGCTGTGCAGGCAGTATTAGAAGGGACGGCTGTACTTGTTTTTCATCATTTGACAATTTCTGGTTCAGCCTAATGATTCGCAGTGTGCAATATCATGTAGCCGTAGTGAATGGTCCTCTGTATTCAGATTGGTTTGAGGAATAAATGAAAGGCAGTGCTAGAGATCCAGAGGCACAGGACTTCAGTCAGTCTGCCGCTTTATTCAAGCACTACCTTCCTCTCAGTGGACTGGTGGCATTTGGGAGCTGAGAATTGGATAGCTCATCTATTGAATGGGGGACTTAGTGAGGATAATTATAGAAAACACCAGAGAACCAATTTCAGTCAACGCTGCTTACAGTCTTACGCCTCTGAACACACCGCCAGTGCAGGCACCAGGTGGGCTTACCTGGAGAGCATTTGCCATTTCAGCAGGATTTAAAATAAAAAGAGGAAAGAGCATGATTTGCAAAGTGGAAGAGGGGTCATGTATAGTAAAAAGAGAGGTATCAGGATAGAGCTTTTGAAACGGGCAAAATATATTGTTATCTGATGGTAGTGGAGCACCCTGAGAGTGCAGGAAATAAGGCAAAGAGGCTGGGCAGCACCGCGTGTGGCGGTCTTGATGTGGTGTTTGAGAAACGGAAGCCCAAATTACATCTTTTAAAAATAAATCCTGTATAGGAGAAGGTATCATTCTTGGAGGAAAAAGGCAGTGATTGGAATTGTGTATCATTTTCTTATACTTGATCTGCATTTAGCCTCCTTGGTTTTATTTCTATTTACTCTTAATTTGTCCTTGAAAATTTTAGCTGGGAGTCGGGAGTACTTCCAGCATTGACAGTTGCTGAGATCCAAAACAGGTTATCCGAATCGTCTCTAGTACAGGCAAGGCAGTGACTGGGACTTGTCCCCCCGGAGATTCAAGAAGTTCTTTGGAAAGTGAGTTTGCCTGTTGGCATAGCAAAATGATCCCATGACTAAGTCATGAAGAAATAAGTCTATTGCCAAAGGCAGTGTAACCTTGAAGATGTATACGCTCTCCTTTAGAGTGAAAAAGCTAAGTAATTAATTCAAGATATACAGACAAAGGCAAGTATGTAGAAAGAAAATAAATATTCAGCTATGTGTTTACAAGGGGACACTTAAGGCACTGTGTATTTGTTCCAGGTGTTGTATGGGCCTTGCAAATAACGGGACAGCACTAGAATTCTCAGAGGCAGCCTGGGATCATCACCTTGATATTTCAGATGTGGTTATTAAAATTATGGGCAGCAGTCATGTGTTTCTTAAGTAAACAGCAGATTTTAGAAATAGTGATGAAAAAAATGAGCTTACTGATTAGAATGCAGCCGTTCATTTGAGCATTTCAAATTTACATGAACTTTCAGTCCTGGCCCCTTCATCTTAATTTTGCTACTTTGGCAATATCTCAGGGAGAGACAAAGGAGACCCAGAGTGCTCTTTTTTGTTACCTACCTTTGCATGATAGGTGATTAACCAATGTCAGTGTATTTTTTGTACAGTCCCTAGGTGTGCCTTCTAGAATCACTTTTATTGATTTGCTAAAAATATTGTTTCCCCCTTTTCTCTTTTATTAGCTGTTCCCTAGTTTTAATAGAGCCATCATCCCAAGACCAGAAGGAAGTAAGTGCTAATTTATAAAAATGACTGTTGTCTCCCTTTCTCATGAGTTATTTTGTTTTTATTACTGATGTCAAACTGTTGCTGGGTGCTTACTCTCTGTACCCTGTCTGTGTTAGTCCTCTATGTAGTAGATGTCTTATTCATTGAGGACCTCCTCAAATTTTCCTGGACAGCTGTAACCCTCCTTGATCTTTCCCATCTCTGAGCGTTTTTCTTTCCAGTCTTCCTATACAAAACCGAAAAAAACTTTCTCTGTAATTCACTTTGGTATTTGTTTTTATAGCCACAAATGAATACATAAGAGTTTCAGTTACGCATCTGTCAGCTTCCTAAGTTGTAAACTCCCGTGGATAGGAACTGTTTACCAGCTCCCCTGTTCTCAACCCTTCTCACCTCCACCCTTAATATCCTTTATCCTTAAAGTCTCTTGAGTATGGGCTGTACAAATAGTATAGCATTGCACCTTAGAAAATAAAATAAACAACAACCAAACACGTTCAGGTATTCTAGGACAATAATTTTCACTTGCACTGTATGCACTAGAGGAAAAGGAAGTACTCCCTAGCTCTGTACTCTTGATTTGTACTGAGATAAAGTGAAAATGTGATCAAATTTGTTGGATTCTTTATGAATCTACTTTTAATATCTTTGGAGGAATGAAGCTACATTTGTCAGATGTCCAAAGTTTGGAAACATTGTTAAATACCCATGATTTTGAAATGATCATGATGTGCATATCACTTAGCCTGCCACTGGACCTGGTGCCGTGGAAGGTTGTCAGTCACTGAAGTACCTCTTCTTCCCCTTTGTCCTTTCTTTTGCTTTTCTTTCTCTTCCCTCTTTCTCTTTTCCCCTCTTTCCTTTTCTTTTTCCTTTCTTTTCTTGTTTTTATAGAAAAATGAAAACATGCCTTGTTTTGGAGAAGTAGTTTTGCTAAGCAGAAAGAAACACTTGCATTTTATATAAATGTTGTGAATAGTGGATCCTGAAAAAAGTAAACCACTGTCCAATTTTCCTCCTTAAAATGCTGTCCGAGCTCAGTTTTAAATCTGCAAAGTTTATTTTCATGACTTGTTCATGCTATCCCCTCTGAGAACAGTTATTTAGTATTCCTGCTCCTGAGTTCTAAATACAGAATAAAGCATTCACTTTCCCTGATTGCATTTTTGAAACAAGAATTGCCTTTTATTAGGGTATTCAAATAGGTCAGCCTAATCATGGTTAAGTATCCATATTAGAAAACAATATAAAATTATATTTTCAAAATCTATTTTTGCTACACGAATCATCTATTTTAAATTCATTATGAAAATAAAATATTAAATGCTTAGGGCATGGTATAAAATATGAAAAAAATTTTCAAGCTCATGGCTCAAATACCATTTTTTAAAAGTATTAAAAAAATTTTTCCCCAGGTTAAAAAAAAAAAAATTGTGTTTTCCAGCTTGTCAAGAAATTTAAGAACTTTCATTCATATATATAATTAAAAAAGAAACCTGAGCTGTTGCTGGAATTTGGGCAAAATGCTATTTCTAGATAGCTTCCCCTATAGATTTGTGTCACTTTCTTTTCCACTATTTAAAATACTATTTATTAACTGAAAACCTAGTTTAAATTACAAGTTTATTTATATATGTTGGTAATAAATGTCTTGAAATTCCAGTAAATGCTCCTCTTAGTATATGAAATTCTCATTTACATTATTTAAACAGGGAATGCGTGGCCTTTAGCTTTCATTTTTTAAAGAGTGAAATAAAAATTATATTGGATTTAAATAATTTTCTCCTATTTTTGTAAGGAAGAGATTGTGAGTAACTAATTGTGCCTTTAATATTTTATGACTGCTTCTTTTAGGTGCACAGTTGGATAAGATGGGATTCACAATTCTTAGAAAATGCATCAGTGCAGTTGAAACACGAGGTAACATGATTGAATCATTTTACTCATGAGAAGCTATAGGTATGTAAAATCTAAGGGTCATTTCAAATGCTTACTGCATGGTTAAGTTTTGTAGAATGAAATATATTAAAGCAAAATGCACATTCTATGCATCAGAGATTCAGTTGTTCATTTACTCTGCCAGGGTGGGGTTTTCCTTTTTATTTACATGTTTCTCCCTTGCACTGAAACAAAGTCAGGGCTAAAATGAGAATCAGTAGAAGAATCAACAGTGTCGGACAACCAGTCTTAATCGCTTCTTGTTCACGCACTAGTGAGATATTTCCATCTTCCATTGTCTTGTTGGCTTCCAGTTTAAAAATCGGCGTCGTTAAGATATCATTTACTTAGAATAAAATCCATTGATTTTAACTGTACAAATTGATGAGTTTTGACAAATGTGTATAGTTGTGTAACTACCACCACAATCATAGAAGATTCCTCTCTCCCCCCAGAATTCCTTTGTGCCCCTTTGCAGTCAGTCTCCACTCCTTCCTTGACCCTGGCAGCTACTGAGCTGCTTTCCATCACTTTAGTTCTTTTTTTTGTAAGCATTTTATATGAATGGAATTATGCAGTACATTGTCTTTTGAGTCTGGCCTCTTTGTTTAGCTTCTGAGATTCATCTTGTTGGGTGTAGCCCTAGCTCATTTCTTTTTATCGCTAGGTAGTATATAATTCTATGGATATACTGCACTTTGCTTATTCATCCACCTGTTGGTCATATTTAGGTTGTTTCCGTTTTAAACTTCAGGAAAGATAATCCCTCCCCATTTTGGTCCCCTGACTAAAAGCTCAAAGGTCTCTTGTTTAGAGTTCCTAAGGAAAAGCAGGGTCCTGGCGCTCTGCAGCCATTCCAGCAGACTTTGGAGAAACTAAATATTGAACTTTGCAAAACAGGCTCTTTCTGGAGGGTGGATTTCTCTTTGTTTAGAGTCTAGTGAAGTATGGATAAATTGAATATTTAATTCACTCTCATACGTTGTATATCCCAGTCCTACTTTGGATGACTTAGTGGGATGAAGCATTGCACTCACGTTTTCTGTCAAAACAAGGTCTTTGTTATAAAGCCAGGACTGCCACCTGTGAAATGAGAGCGCTGGCTAACAGATGAATACGAGCTGTTGTATGATTTGGGTATTTGCCCATCGATAATAAAAACCCAAGCCACAGAAAGCTTTTCTCCCATTCTCTCTAACAGCGGCAATTCAGGCTATGACAGAATTTCATTCATTTCAACCTGCACTGAGGTTGAGCTGACAAATTTCCTCTTTTTCCTAGTGCTTCAGAAATTTCCAAAATTGGGATGCTGTGATTTTCATATCTCTTACTTCATCATTCATGTTTCTCCTTTTCCTGAGCTTCTAGGGAGCCTTCATTGTATCACTTGCATGCTTATTATTTTGGTAAATAAAATTCTTTCCCAAAAGGATATAATTTATACATACTTGCTTCTACCTGACCAGATAAAAAAATCTCTCTAGAATGCTTTCGGATTGGTCTGTGTAGTTGTATGGAGTGTTCTGTACATTGAATGGAATATGTATAGTAGAATCTGCATGTATTGAACGCATTTTTATTATAAATATGTAAATTGTTGGATTTTCTTTACAGAAGAATGAGTCTACAGATTTTTAAGTTAGATTTTCCCCATTTAAAATAAAAGACAAAAAAGCATATGTTTTTCTTTTCAAATCTTTTGTTCCTAAAAGTCTTCCATTACTAAAGCCTTTTGCTTTTAATGGCGTAATAGACAAAAAATAGAGTTAAAAGACTCAACTGTCAGTTCATGTTATTGAACATGATGAGGAACCGTGTGGAATCTCTGAGCCTTTTATCCTAAATTTAAAAGTGCTCTCAGGGACTATTGCTCTTAATGATTTTCCCCACATCACCTATCATGGCTGTTGATTTTTTTTTTTTTTTTTTACATGGTACAGATGTTGTTGCATAACTTTTTTTTTTTTTAACATCTTTATTGGAGTATAAATGCTTTACAATGCTGTGTTAGTTTCTGCTGTATAACAAAGTGAATAAGCTGTAAGTATATATATATCTCCATATCCCCTCCCTCTTGCATCTCCCTCCCACCCTCCCTATCCCACCCCTCCAGGTGGTCACAAAGCACCGAGCTGATCTGCCTGTGCTATGTGGCTGCCTCCCACTAGCTATCTATTTTACATTTGGTAGTGTATATATGTCCATGCCACTCTCTCACTTTGTCACAGCTTACCCTTCCCCCTCCCCATGTCCCCAAGTCCATTTTCTACATCTGCATCCCCATTCCTGTCCTGCCCCTAGGCCCTTCACAACCATCCTTTACTTTTTGTTTTTTAGATTCCATATACATGTGTTAGCATATGGTATTTGTTTTTCTCTTTCTGACTTACTTCTGTGTATGACAGACTCTAGGTCCATCCACCTCACCTACAAATAACTCAATTTCGTTTCTTTTTGTGGCTGAGTAATATTCCATTGTATATATGTGCCACATCTTCTTTATCCATTCATCTGTTGATGGACACTTAGGTTGCTTCCATGTCCTGGCTATTGTAAATAGAGCTGCAATGAACATTTTGGTACATGACTCCTTTTGGATTACGGTTTTCTCAGGGTATATGCCTAGTAGTGGGATTGTTGGGTTGTATGGTAGCTCTATTTTTAGTTTTTTAAGGAACTTCCATACTGTTCTCCATAGTGGCTGTATCAATTTACATTCTCACCAACAGTGCAGGAGGGTTGCCTTTTCTTCACACCCTCTCCAGCATTTATTGTTTGTAGGTTTTTTGATGGTGGCCATTCTTACCAGTGTGAGGTGATACCTCACTGTAGTTTGATTTGCTTTCTCTAATGATTAGCGATGTTGAGGATCCTTTCATGTGTTTGTTGGCAATCTGTATATCTTCTTTAGAGAAATGTCTATTTAGGTCTTCTGCCCATTTTTGAATTGGGTTGTTTGTTTTTTTGATATTGAGCTGCATGAGCTGCTTGTATATTTTGGAGATTAATCCTTTGTCAGTTTCTTCATTTGCAAATAATTTCTCCCATTCTAAGGATTGTCTTTTTGTCTTGTTTATGGTTTCCTTTGCTGTGCAAAAGCTTTTAAGTTTCATTAGGTCCTATTTGTTTATTTTTGTTTTTATTTGCATTTCTATGGGGGTGGGTCAGAAAGAATCTTGCTGTGATTTATGTCATAGAGTGTTCTTCCTATGTTTTCGTCTAGGAGTTTTACAGAGTCTTGGCCTTACATTTACGTCTTTAATCCATTTTGAGCTTATTTTTGTATATGGTGTTAGGAAGTGTTCTAATTACATTCTTTTACATGTAGCTGTCCAGATATCCGAGCACCACTTATTGAAGAGGCTGTCTTCTCTCCACTGTATATTCTTGCCTCTTTTATCAAAGATAATGTTACCATATGTGCATGGGTTTATCTCTGGGCTTTCTGTCCTGTTGCATTGATCCATATTTCTGTTTTTGTGCCAGTACCATACTGTCTTGTTTATTGTAGCTTTGTAGTATAGTCTGAAGTCAGGGAGCCTGATTCCTTCAGCTCTGTTTTTCTTTCTCAAGATTGCTTTGGCTGTTCGGGGTCTTTTGTGTTTTGATACAGATTGTGAACTTTTTTGTTCTAGTTCTGTGAAAACTGCCATTGGTAAATTGATAAGGATTGCATTGAATCTGTAGATTGCTTTGGGTAATATAGTCATTTCCTCAATGTTGATTCTTCCAATCCAAAAACATGGTATATCTCTCCATCTGTTTGTATCATCTTTAATTTCTTTCTTCAGAGTCTTACAGTTTTCTGCATACAAATCTTTTGTCTCCTTAAGTAGGTTTATTCCTAGGTATTTTATTCTTTTTGTCGCAATGGTAAATGGGAGTGTTTCGTTAATTTCTCTTTCAGATTTTTCATCATTAGTGTATAGGAATACAAGAGATTTCTGTGCATTAATTTTGTATCCTGCTACTTTACCAAATTCATTGATTAGCTCTAGTAGTTTTCTGGTAGTATCTTTAGGATTCTCTATGTATAGTATCATGTCATCTGCAAACAGTGACAGTTTTACTTCTTCTCCGATTTGAATTCCTTTTATTTCTTTTTCTTCTCTGACTGATGTGGCTAAAATTTCCAAAACTATGTTGAGTAATAATGGTGAGAGTGAGCAACCTTACCTTGTTCCTGATCTTAGAGGAAATGTTTTCAGTTTTTCACCATTGAGAAGGATGTTGGCTGTGTGTTTGTCATAGATGGCCTTTATTATGTTGAGGCAGGTTCCCTCTATGCCTACTTCCTGGAGAGTTTTTTTTTATCATAAATGGGTGTTGAATTTTGTCAAAAGTTTTTTCTGCATCTATTGAGATTATCATATGGTTTTTATCCTTCAATTTGTTAATATGGTGTATCACATTGATTGATTTGCATATATTGAAAAATCCTTGCATTCCTGAGATAAACCCCACTTGATCCTGGTTTATGATCCTTTTAATGTGCTGTTGGATTCTGTTTGCTAGTATTTTGTTGAGGATTTTTGCATCTATGTTTATCAGTGATATTGGCCTGTAGTTTTCTTTCTTTGTGACGTCTTTGTCTGGGGTTGGTATCAGGGTGATAGTGGCCTTGTAGAATGAGTTTGGGAGTGTTCCTCCCTCTGCTATATTTTGGAAGAGTTGGAGAAGGATAGGTGTTAGCTCTTCTCTAAATATTTGAAATAATTCACCTGTGAAGCCATCTGGTCCTGGGCTTTTGTTTGTAGGATGATTTTTAATCACAGTTTCAATTTCAGTGCTTGTGATTGGTCTGTTTACATTTTCTATTTCTTCCTGGTTCAGTCTCAGAAGGTTGTACTTATCTAAGAATTTGTCCATTTCTTCCAGGTTGTCCATTTTATTGGCATAGAGTTGCTTGTAGTAATCTCTCATGATCCTTTGTATTTCTGCAGTGTCCGTTGTTACTTCTCCTTTTTCACTTCTAATTCTGTTGGTTTGAGTCTTTTCCCTTTTTTTCTTGATGAGTCTGGCTAATGGTTTATCAGTTTTGTTTATCTTCTCAAACAACCAGCTTTTAGTTTTATTGATCTTTGCTATTGTTTCCTTCCTTTCTTTTTCATTTATTTCTGATCAGATCTTTATGATTTCCTTCCTCCTGCTAACTTTGGGTTTTTTTTTCTTCTTTCTCTAGTTGCTTTAGGTGTAAGGTTAGGTTATTTGAGATTTTTCTTGTTTCTTGAGGTTGGATTGTATTGCTATAAACTTCCATCTTAGAACTGCTTTTGCTGCATTCCATAAGTTTCGGATCATCATGTTTTTGTCATTTGTTTCTAGGTATTTTTTGATTTCCTCTTTGATTTCTTCAGTGTTCTCTTGGTTATTTAGTAGTGTATTGTTTAGCCTCCAGGTATATGTATTTTTTGCAGAGTTTTTCCTGTAATATCTAGCTAGTCTCATAGTATTGTGGTCAGAAAAGATACTCGATACAATTTCAATTTTCTTAAATTTACCAAGGCTTGATTTGTGACCCAAGATATGATCTGTCCTGGAGAATGTTCCATGAGCATTTGAGAAGAAGGTGTATTCTGTTGTTTTTGGATGGAATGTCCTATAAATATCAATTAAGTCCATCTTGTTTAATGTGTCATTTAAAGCTTGTGTTTCCTTACTTATTTACATTTTGGATGATGTGTCCATTGGTGAAAGTGGGGTGTTAAAGTCCCCTACTATTGTTGTGTTACTGTCAGTTTCCCATTTTATGGCTATTAGCATTTGCCTTAGGTATTGAGGTGCTCCTGTGTTGGGTGCATAAATATTTACAATTGTTATATCTTCTTCTTAGTTTGATCATTTGATCAATTATGTAGTGTCGTTCTTTGTCTCTTGTGACAGTCCTTATTTTAAAGTCTCTTTTGTCTGATATTCGAATTGCTACCTCAGCTTTCTTTTGATATGCATTTTCATTGAATATCTTTTTCCATTCCCTCACTTTCATTCTGTATGTATCCCTAGGTCTGAAGTGGGTCTCTTGTAGACAGCTGATATATGGGTGTTGTTTTTGTATCCATTCAGCCAGTCTGTGTCTTTTGGTTGGATCATTTAATCCATTTACATTTAAGGTAATTATCAATATGTATGTTCCTATTACCATTTTCTTAATTGTTTTGGGTTTGTTTTGAATGTGTTTTCCTTCTCTTGTGTTCCCTGCCTAGAGAAGTTCCTTTGGCATTTGTTGTAAAGCTGGTTTGGTGTTGCTGAATTTTCTTAACTTTTGGTTGTCTGTAAAGGTTTTAATTTCTCCGTGAAGTCTGAATGGTATCCTTGCTGTGTAGAGTAATCTTGGTTGTTGGTTTTTCCCTTTCATCACTTTAAATATGTCCTGCCACTTCCTTTTGGCTTGCAGAGATTCTGCTGAAAGATCAGCTGTTAACCTTATGGGGTTTTCCTTACATGTTATTTGTTGCTTTTCCCTTGCTGCTTTTAATATTTTTTCTTTGTATTTAATTTTTGACAGTTTGATTAATATGTGTCTTGG
This sequence comes from Pseudorca crassidens, assembly GCF_039906515.1. Classification (NCBI taxonomy): domain Eukaryota; kingdom Metazoa; phylum Chordata; class Mammalia; order Artiodactyla; family Delphinidae; genus Pseudorca; species Pseudorca crassidens. Next base: position 127,982,031 of record NC_090299.1, on the reverse strand, counting down.
TGTGTTTCTCCTTGGATTTATCCTGTGTGGGACTCTCTGTGTTTCTTGCCCTTGATTGACTATTTCCTTTCCCATATTAGGGAAGTTTTTGACTATAATTTCTTCAAATATTTTCTCAGACCCTTTCTTTTTCTCTTCTTCTTCTGCGACCCCTATCATTTGAATGTTGGTGCATTTAATGTTGTCCCAGAGGTCTCTGAGACTGACATCAATTCTTTTCATTCTTTTTTCTTTATTCTGCTCTGCAGTAGTTATTTCCACTATTTTATCTTCCAATCACTTATTCGTTCTTCTGCCTTAGTTATTCTGCTATTGATTCCTTCTAGAGAATTTTTAATTTCATTTATAGTGTTGTTCATCATTGCTTGTTTGCTCTTTATTTCTTCTCGGTCCTTGTTAAACGTTTCTTGTATTTTCTCTATTCTATTTCCAAGATTTTGGATATCTTTACTGTCATTACTCTGAATTCTTTTTTAGGTAGACTGTTTCCTCTTCATTTCTTTGGTATGGTGGGTTTTTACCTTGCTCCTTCATCTGCAGTGTGTTTTTCTGTCTTCTCATTTTTCTTATCTTACTGTGTTTGGGGTCTCCTTTTTGCAGGCTGCAGGTTCGTAGTTCCCGTTGTTTTTGATGTCTGCCCCCAGTGGGTAAGGCTGGTTCAGTGAGTTGTGTAGGCTTCCCTGTAGAGGGGGCTAGTACCTGTGTTCTGGTGGGTGGGGCTCAATCTTGTCTTTCTGGTGGGCAGGGTTGTCTTTCTGGTGGGCAGAGGTGGAGGTCCCATCCCTATTCTTTTGGGGTGTCTGTGAATTTATTATGCTTTTAGGCAGCCTCTATGCTAATGGGTGGTGTTGTGTTCCAGTCTTGCTAGTTGTTTTGCATGGGGTGTCCAGCACTGGAGTTTGCTGTCCGTTGGGTGGAGCCGGATCTTAGCATTGAGACAGAGATCTCTGGGAGAGCCTTCGCCAATTGATATTATGTGTGGCCAGGAGGTCTCTGGTGGTCCAGTGTCCTGAATTCTGCTCTCCCACCTCAGAGGCTCAGGCCTGACACCAGGCCGGAGCACCAAGACCCTGTCAGCCACACAGCTCAGAAGAAAAGGGAGAAAAAGAAAAAAAGAATAATAAATAAATATTTTTTAAAAGTAAAATTATTAAAATAAAAAAATAAGAAAGTAATAATAATAATAAAAAAGAAGAGAGCAACCAAACCAGTAAACAAATCCACGAATGATAACACGTGCTAAAAACTATACTAAGAGAAACATAAAAATCAGAAACAAGTCAGTTGCAGACAGTTGCCCACAAAGTCCACCGCCTCAATTTTGGTATGTTTCATTGTCTATTCAGGTATTCCACAGATGCAGGGTACATCAAGTTGATTGTGGAGATTTAATCCGCTGCTCCTGAGGCTGCTGGGAGAGATTTCCCTTTCTGTTCTTTGTTCACACAGCTCCCGGGGTTCAGGTTTGGTTTTGGCTCCACCTGTGCATGTAGGTCGCCCTGAGGCATCTGTTCCTGCCCAGACAGGATGGGGTTAAATCAGTGGCTGATTAGGGGGCTCTTGCTCACTCGGGCCGCGGGGAGGGAAGGGTATGGTAGCTATGGTTGGAATGCTGGCGAGCTTGTGGCGGCATAGGCGGGTGTGATTTTGCAGTAGCCTGAGGTGTACCGTGTGTTCTCCCGGGGAAGTTGTCCCTGGATCCTGGGACCCCGGCAGTGATGGGCTGCACAGGCTCCGGGTGCTGGGAGGTGTGGATAGAGACCTGCGCTTGCACACAGGAGTTTTGGTGGCTGCAGCAGCAGCATTAGTGTTTCATGCCCGTCTCTGGTGTCTGAGCTGATAGCTGTGGCTTGCGCCTATCTCTGAAGCTTGTTTAGGTGGTGCTCTGCCTTCTGTGGGCAAGCAGGGAAGGAATCCCCTCTCCTCGTGCACTGCGGAACAATGGTCTCTTGCCTCTTAGGCAGGTCCAGACTTTTCCCGCACTCCCTCCCGGCTAGCCGTGGCGCACTAGCCCCCTTCAGGCTATGTTCACGCAGCCAACCCCAGTCCTCTCCCTGGGGTCTGACGTCTGAAGCCCGAGCCTCAGCTCCCAGCCCCGCCTACCCCGGCGGGGGAGCAGACAAGCCTCTCGGGCTGGTGAGTGCCGGTCGGCACCGATCCTCTGTGCAGGAATATCTCCGCTTTGCCCTCCGCACCCCTGTTGCTGTGCTCTCCTCCGCCACCCGCAGTCTCCGCCCGCGAAGGGGCTTCCTAGCGTGTGGAGACCTTTCCTCCTTCACAGCTCCCTCCCAGAGGTGGAGGTCCCATCCCTATTCTTTTGTCTCTGTTTTTTCTCTTTTTTTTTGCCCTACCCAGGTACGTGGGGAGTTTCTTACCTTTTGGGAGGTCTGAGGTCTTCTGCCAGCGTTCAGTAGGTGTTCTGTAGTTGTTCCACATGTAGATGTATTTCTGGTGTATCTGTGGGACAGAAGGTGTTCTCTTTGTGTTCCTCCTCTGCCATCTTGAAGGTGCCCCTGCATCACTTCTTTTCATCAGTCAGGATAAAGCTAGTTTATGTTCCTGTAACAGGAAACCTGAAATTCTCTGTGGCTTAAGACAACAAGACGTATTTCTCACTCAGACATTGGTAGGAGGGCTTTGCCCATCACTGATATCTGGGCTTCCAGGTTCCTGGTTGCCTTGCCTGGAGGGCTTTGGACCAACAAGTGAGTGCTCTGGCCTTGAAGTGAGTCATTTGCTCACAGTTCAGTGGTCAGAAATGGCCACATGGCCCCACTCAAACCCAGTGGGTCTGCATAGCACAACCCTACCAGGAGCCTGGAAAGTACACAGCCAGGAATATTTGGTGGATAACATTAATGACCACTGTGTGTGTGTCACGTGCCTGTGTCCAAAGGCATTTAATGATATCTGATTGAAGAATTATTTCTAATCACTTTTTTCAGTGTTTTAAACATGACTATCATTGTCTGAAAACTACCATTTCGTATGTTTTGGTTAAAGCAGTTAGTGTACCTTTTACCTATCATGTTCTTTTATTTTTATTTATTTTTTTATAAATAAATAAATAAATTATTTTTGCCTGAGTTGGGTCTTTGTTGTTGTGCATGGGCTTTCTCTGGTTGCTGCGAGCGGGGCAGCAACCAACTGCTCCAGATGACTACATCTTCCTCTGCTCAATCACTTGGACGTATCCGTGCTGCCCGACCCCAGTGCCAAATCGATCATCCTCAATCAGTTACCTCCCCTATGGAATACTCCAACCTAGGCTGCGAGCGGGGGCCACTCTTCATTGTGGTGCGTAGGCTTCTCACTGTGGTGGCTTCTCTTGTTGCGGAGCACGGGCTCTAGGTGTGCGGGCTTCAGTACTTGTGGCTCACGGGCTCTAGAGCGCAGGCTCAGTAGTTGTGGCGCATGGGCTTAGTTGCTCCGCGGCATGTGGGATCTTCCTGGACCAGGGCTTGAACCCGTGTCCCCTGCATTGGCAGGCGGATTCTTAACCACCGTGCCACCAGGAAAGCCCTACCATGTTCTTTTAAAAATAGCATGTGGCGTTTTTATCTACTTTGTTTGTGACATCAGTTAAATATTTGCAAAGCATCAGACAGATGTCTAAAATTTACTATAGTCTTCAGTACCCTAAGAAAAGGTAACACTTTTAGAGTATTCACATACTAATATAGATAGCATATATAATATATGACACATATATAATATCATCTGTATTGGCCAAATGGGACTGTTAGCATTTATTGTACTTTTGGCATCAAAGCAAACCCCGTTTCACTACAGTATCAGCGTCAGTTAACAGATCATACTCTTCTTTTCCATAGAGTTGTTTGTTCATGAAGTTAAGGCACGTTTGGGAGTCAAATCAACTGATCTTTCATTCATTTACCGAGTGTTTGTCAATGATGTGAACCAGCTCTTAATGGATCCAGGCAGTCTGACTACCACTGGGAAAGTATTGCTTATGATTTCCAAGCTGAAGGACTTCCTAAAGCAGCTGTTCTCAAACATTGCTGTGCAGTGGAATCACCTGGGATCTTCAAACCACACTGCTGCCTGGCTCTCACACCCAGTCAGTCTGATGTCATTGCTGTCAGGTGTGAAATAGGAAGTTGGCATTTTCAGTGCTCCTGAGGTGATGCTGATACATGGTAAAGTTCAGGCACCACTGTCCTAATGTTCTTGTGTGTTGGAGCAATGGAATACACAGTTGTTATCTTTGTAGAGTCCTGTTACATGGGGAACTTTCAACTTCTTTTTAAAAATAACCCAACCTAAACCCAGACAAACAAAAAAGAAAACTTCCCAAGAAAATAGCACAGTGTTCTTTTCCTTCCCTCAGTAACAGGTGACTTATCACAGTTAAACCCTAGCTCTCATCTGAAGCCAGTCGGCCAGTATTTATTGAGCATTCACGTGGTGTATTGATAAATAGCCTTGCTCTAGGCCATTGAGATACATATTAAAGGCTGGTTACATATAATGCTTGATCCATGAATGGTAGACAAAATATAGATATTTGTAATTTAAGTACAACAGGTACGAAAATAAAAGTGTTACAATTTTGCATGGATCAGGGGAATTTGAATGCATTTTGATGGATTGCTGAGTACTTGATCTTTTTTTTTTTTTTTTTTTTTTTGCGGTACGTGGGCCTCTCACTGTTGTGGCCTCTCCCGTTGCAGAGCACAGGCTCCGGACGCGCAGGCTCAGCAGCCATGGCTCACGGGCCCAGCCGCTCCGCGACATGTGGCATCTTCCCAGACCTGGGCACGAACCCGCGTCCTCTGCATTGGCAGGCGGACTCTCAACCACTGCGCCACCAGGGAAGCCCTGAGTACTTGATCTTAATTGAGGACTGTGTTTAGGAACAGCCTTCTTTGGCTTTAAAGTAGTAGAAAAGTATATTTTAGCATTTAGAGGGACGTCAGCAAAGATGTGGAAACAGAAGCAAGCCAGATGGAAAGGAAGCATGAAGAAACAGAGGTAAAGAAGTACTCAGGTATTTGCATTTAATTGGCAAGGACCTGGGGTAAGTACTAGAGCGTAGTGGATAGCAGAGTAGCAGGCTTATTAGAAAGGTAAATATAAAAACCAGTATTAGTAGCCATAGGTGGAATGACTCAGAATTCTGCCTAGGTTGGAGTATTCCATAGGGGAGGTAACTGTTTGAGGATGATCGATTTGGCACTGGGATCGGGCAGCACGGATACGTCCAAGTGATTGAGCAGAGGAAGATGTAGTCATCTGGAGCAGTTGGTTGTACACAGAGAATCACAGTTCTGCAAGGAATTTCACCTTCAAGTTTTAGTTTGGGAAACAAAGGATATCAGGGAAACTCATGGGTCCCTGGCAGACCTGATGAAATATATTAGGATCACCAGGGTGCTTCTTGAAAATGCAGATTCCTGGGCTCAGTCATCTTTGCCGAATCAAAATCATTGGTGGCCGGGCTTCTGCGGTAGACAGTGAGAGGTCCAGTAAGAACAGACAGGTGGAGACGGGAGTTTTCTCATCGTGTACTTTTTAGGGGATAGAAGAAGCTTTCCTGAGAAAGTAGAGTTTATGAAGGCTCCAGGTCCTGGATCCATGTAACTTCTGGGATTACAAGAGAGAGCATAGTTGATGTAGGGTACAGCCTCCACCCTAAAAAGTGAGGTTAAGAGAAGTAATCACAAAATGTCTTGAAGTGGCCACGTTGCAGTGCATCAGAAGTCAAGGATGGTTCAAAGCTAGATGCTTGTAGGTTAATCCAAGGCAAATTCAGAAGTGTTCACTCATCTCACCGCTTTGCTTCTAGCCCTCCTACCTACCATCTCTGCATGATGCCTAGTTACTGATGCCCTGTGGTAGTTTCTCCCTCTGTGGGAAAAGAGGCCAGTATTCTCAAGCAGTTTACACACCCTCTCGGCCATTGTTTGTGTCTGATCCATGGCGCTGTCACGATGGGGTCTGCCTTTCCAGGCGCCTGCACCCCTTTAAGATGATGATGGGTCCAGTCTTTTCCTTTGCCCCTCCTGGGCCTCTGAAATACCACTGACTCTAGGCTTCCTTGAGGACCCAGCAGTCGGGCTTCCTTCTAAAGTACGAGGGGGAACCGTTCTAGGTGTGCATTTGCAGGGTGTCAGGCGCAAGGAGTCTTGGCAGGGCAAAGAGTGGGTGTTGAAGTGGAGGGGTTTGAAAGGATGTGCTGCACCTGGGACCTGAGAGTCATTGGGTGAGACTGGAGGAGGGGCTGGAGAGGTGTGTGGGAGAGAGGGGGCACTCAGGTCCCTCTGTGGAAGGTTTACCTTTCTGTGGGTGACAAGGATTTGTAGGTTTACGTTCCAAAGTGGTGCAGTAAGGGAGGCATTCTGGAAAGTTGTAGTTTGGTAAAACTTTGTTAACCTTTCAGACCCTTAGTTTCTAAAAGACTGGAACTAGGAAGTTCATTCTCACTGTCTACTCCCACCCACGTCTGTGAAGGTCAAAAGAGCTAATTTTGATGATCGTAGATTTTACTACTCATAAATGTATCTCTTTATTTCCTCTTTCCATCCTTCCCCTGGATTGTTTTAATCCCGAGATGTACACGTTCTTCATTTGGCACTTCTGTTGCCTGGTATCGTTAACTGTGTCTCACATATTTATTTTGTTTCTGGAACTTTGCTTTTCCCTTGGAGTAGAGAAAATGTCTTATTTATCCTTTGCCTCTTCACATTTCTAAGTACAATGTCTTGCACACGTAGTAAGCACTCAATAAGCAATTGCTTTTTGCTCGAGTATTCAGAGATCTGCTGAAAATGCCACATTGGCAGTATTATGTGTTCCAACAGTTTGTAATATTATTGGAAGATTAGTGAAAGAATTTATTCTTCTGTATGTGATTGGAATTAGTGCTTTCAAATAACTTGCAGGATTGGTTTTCACTCCATGAATTTGTCAGCATCTTTCTGAATTATGGGTAATATTTTAGACATAGATAGAAAGATGCATCATGTTACATATGAAAAAATCGCAAGGTTTCAGAGCTTGGAGAATAATTTCCTTAAGTAAACAACTTAAGGAGCTGCCTCCCATGCCCAATACCTGGTCTTTTGTTTGGAACTGGGTGACACAGCGTTTTTCAGGTGCATATGTTGTAAAATGTGCAAAAACAAAGTAAGGCTCTTTTGCTTAAAAAGTTCTTTAAATAGTCGTCATGATTTAAAACTATATTTGTGTGCCACTTCTGTTTATGAATTTCTCTTAAAAAATTCTTCCATATGTGGATAATTTGAATATTCACTTTAATTTCTAGAGCATGGCATTAAAATGTCGGTCTAGGCAAGCTGTCAGTTATCAAATTCAGCTTTGTAACAAGCTGTGAACTCATGGGATAGAAGTAGGAAGCCACATCTAAGATGTGACAGTCTGAATTGTCGCATGTAAAAGTGAATTTCTCTTTCTTTGGAAAGCAAAGTTTTAGGTCTTTGGAAAATCGTTCTCAAGTTGGCTTGAGGGTTTTTCTGATTCCAGAGCACTTCTGGAATTGTATGGGGCCTCAGGACGGTAGAAGATGATAATGTATAGTTTCAGTATTAATCTTTGTGGGAGGGAAGATGCCCAAAATGGACTTCAACATATTTTACTACGTTTGCACATTAATCTTCAACTGCCAAGGGCCAATTACGTGCAAAATGAAGAAAATAAAGAACAGCTGTCCCCAGAAAATTTACAGCAAGTAAACTAGACCTTCTCGCTCGCTGTCTCTTTTTGAATCAGAATGGGTGTGAGATGTGTGTGGGTGGATACAGAGGACAGGCTTCCACGGTAGGGAGGTGAAGAGTCTTGTGGTGTCTGCAGAAATGCAAATGCGGAGCTGAAATACTAACTCCAGGCGATTCGGGACTGATTTTTAATTTTCTCAATTAGTAATCTTATTTGTTTTAAGAGCAAAGAAGTGTCTAAAGCTATTAGCCTCCAAATGAATGGTTGAGTGAAATTAATACAGACAGATGGTTAAATCTTCTTGCTCCTGAGTAGGTGTGCGAGGCTTTGTGTGTTCGGCTCCCATTTGGATGAGGTCCGTGGGCATTTTATTGTAAGGCTCTCTCGGCACTCTTAGCATCAGCTGGAGAACAGGGACTCAGAAGTCAGCCTTGTTCAGAATCTCTTTCTCCACTTCTTCGCTCTGCAGCCATGCAAGTGAGCTGGTTAACCTCTCTGTCTTGATTTGATCATGTGTAATTCGGGATAATGGTAGCAACTTTTTCGTAGGGTCGTTGTGAGAATTAAACAGGGAGGCTTGGGACATTGGCGTATATTGAGTGCTCAGTAAATGTGAGTTGCTTCTTTAGAAATAAATCTATGAATTGAGGCCAGTCACAATTCAGTGGTCCCATTATTGATGCAAGGCTCTGGGAACACTAAGGGATTTGTTTTTTAAATAGTAATTTATATAGGCAAAGAAATCACCTGAGTTCACTTTAGTCACGTAATTTTAAGTGGCTCTTGTAACAAGCAGTGAAATTAACTGGCTTGCCTTTCAACCTCCTGTCTCTCTGCCCTATGGATACTTGAGCAGTTAAATGGCCAGAGTGCAAGGAAGAAAAGAGACTCAGGAGCAAGATGATGGCTTTAGATTATCTCAAGCTTTCAGAAAAAAAGAGGAAAAGAAAAGAGAAAAGAAAAGAGGAAAAAAAAAAAAGAGATTGTCCAGGGTTGCCTTTGCCTAACATGGATTTGTCCCTAATGCCACAGCTGCTCTGAGGTGGAGGAGAGGCAGGTGGCAGTAGCGAGACACCAGTAGACCTTTTCTAATATTCTGTTCTCTGTAGAGGAGGGATAAAAAGGAGTCTTGCAAATAGCAACGGGCAACTTTTGCCTTGAGTCTGAGTCTCTTTTCTAATTTAGAAGTAAGTAAAAATTTGTAGCTACTTCAACTTGAGCTACACAAATGATGAGTTTGAAAATAAAATGTACTCTTCCCTAGCTGCCCATTTATTCCCGCTTACTTTACTACTTAATACTTCTGGGTGTGCACATGTTAGGTGGACTTTACTCAGAACTTTCTGGCTGTTTCTTGAAGGAAAGATACAGGGGAGAAATGGTCAAGGTATGGTTCCTGTTCTTAAATCTAACCTTTAGTTTCAAGACAGTGAAGGTGCTGAGATTTTACTTTACTTTCATGTGAACCAGTAGCCTGTACAGTGTCATGGATGCTGGTAGAAGACACAAGACTCCTGGATCAGAGGTGAAGGACAGTTCACTACTCTCAGTAGCCAGTGTTTTACATTTCGTGTTGGGGCCCTGAGCCCCAGTTCCCAAGGGCACTGCAAAGAGGCTCAGATATATCTGCATACATTGGGTTGTGTTTTAGGAGAAGGATAACTCTGAACTTAGGAAACTCGACTCTTTCGAAATGACTGGCAAGCATGTCTGCCGTTTGCTCTAGATGGACACTATATTTTCCAAGGCTGCAAGCAAACCTGTTCTTTGCTTCAGAGGGAGATGCTGGCGCAGATGGTGTTCACCCACCCTGGGGTGTTGCTGGCGGAGGTGAGTGGGTGGAGATGACGTGAGAAGATGCTCTGTGAGCAATTGAGGCCGGAGTGTGGCAGATCCCAGGTGCTGGGCTGCGTATTTGCCTCAGTTCTGTAGGCACTGGTGCGACAATGACAGATCTGAGCAGGGGTGCGTTCAGATCTTTGACAGGAAGTAGAGTTGATGCGGGGAGGGGCATAGAAGGAAAGATGACTGGTTGGGTTTTAGAAATAATCCAGGTGAGAAATCACGGAGGTTTAAACTTGCCATTGGCAATGGAAAGAAAAGATGCATAGAAGAGACACTTGGCAGAAAAATAGAATCTGGTGGCCTGTTGGATGTAGGAGGTAAACGAAAGGGAAAAGGAAAACCTGACTCTAAGGTTTCCAGCCCTGGTAGCTGAAGACGTCTTTAGCCAAGACAGAGAATGCAAGAGGAACAGTAGGTTCAGGGGGAATACAGACTGGTTTTGGATATCCCAGATTCCAGGTGCCTGTGACATACCTGCGTCAGAAACGCAATGAAGGCTGCCAGAGAGGTATGGGCGTCATTTTTAGAGAGGCAGAGTTTGGATAGCTGGAAAATCCTTCAGGTGGATGGTGAGGTAAGAAGATAGTGGGGCAAAGGGCAGAATCTTTGGGGATCTTTGCGTTTAGAGAATGAGAGGAAGAAGAAGAGTGAAGGAGACATACAACAGTCAAAGGGGTAGGAGGAGAATCAAGAGAGTGTGGTGTAAGGGAATCCACAAGGGGAGATTTGAAGGGGGATCAACAGTGTCAATGCTCTAGATAATCCAGGTATGAGGAGGATCAAGAAAGAGCCAATAGAAGTCAAGAAGTCATGAAACTGGAGAACAACGAGGTTGTACTTACGTGTCATTTTTACAAGAACCTTGTAAGACAGTGGTATTTCTCCGTTTTACATGATCAGCTGAAGTGAAGGGTCATCATCGGACTTGTGTGAGTCTCAGGGCTAGGAAATGGCAGACTACAGCTCACATCCAAGACCGACTTCTTCTTAAAGCTGGTGCTCTGAACCACAATGAACGTGAGGACATGGAGATTCTCTAGGCTGATCTTCTGAAGACGCTGGAGATGAATGAAACAATAGAAGACACATTTTTTTTTAAATGTTTTAATTTTATTGGAGTATAGTTGATTTACAGTGTTGTGTTAGTTTCAGGTATACAGCAAAGCGATTCAGTTATACATACATTCATTCTTTTTTTTTTTTGCGATACGTGGGCCTCTCACTGTTGTGGCCTCTCCCGTTGCGGAGCACAGGCTCCGGACGCGCAGGCCCAGCGGCCATGGCTCACGGGCCCAGCCACTCCGCGGCATGTGGGATCTTCCCGGACCGGGGCACGAACCTGTGTCCCCTGCATTGGCAGGCGGACTCTCAACCACTGCGCCACCAGGGAAGCCCTATTCATTCTTGTTTTAGATTCTTTTCTCATATAGGTTATTACAGAATATTGAGTAGGGCTCCCGTGCTATACAGTAGGTCCTTGCTGGTTATCTGTCTTAGATAAAGTAGTGAGTGTGTTCATCCCAAGCTCGTGATTTATCCCCCTCCCCAACCCCGTTTCCCCTTTGGTAGCTATGAGTTTGTTTTTGATAACTGTAAGTCTGTTTCTGTTTTGTAAATAAGTTCATTTGTATATTTTTAAAAAAATTAGATTCCACATATGAGTAATATCATATGATATTTGCCTTTCTCTGTGTGACTCAGTATAATAATTTTTAGGTCCATCCGTGTTGCTGCAAATGGCATTATTTCATTCTTTTTTATGGCTGAGTAATATTCTATTGTATATATGTACCACTTCTTCTTCTTTTTTTTTTTTTTTTAATTTTTTGGCCACACTGCGTGGCATGTGGGATCCTTAGTTCCCCAACCAGGGATCGAACCCGTGCCCACTGCATTGGGAGTTCAGAGTCTTAACCACTGGACTGCTAGGGAAGTCCCTGTACCACATCTTCTTTATCCGTTCATCTGTTGATGGACATTTACGTTGCTTCCATATCTTGGCTATGTAAACAGTGGTGCAGTGAACACTGGGGTGCATGTATCCTTTTGGATTATGGTTTTCTCTGGATATATGCCCAAGAATGGGATTGCTGGATCATTTGGTAGCTCCATTTTTAGTTGTTTAAGAAACCTCCATAGTGTTTTCCATAATGGCTGCACCAATTTACATTCCCACTCACAGTGTAGGGTTCCCTTTTCTCCACACCCTCTCCAGCGTTTACTGTTTGTAGACTTTTTGATGATGGCCATTCTGACTGGTGTGATGTGATATCTTATTGTAGTTTTGACTTGCATTTCTCTAATAATTAGTGACATCGAGCATCTTTTCAGAAGACAAATGTTTAAGGAACAGAGGAGGTTTGAAACTGTAGACAATAGGAAAGGGAAGTGGGGAGGGAAGATTTGAGTATCACTCTCTGAAGTGCTCATCTCGATCTGGGATGAAGCCATCCTGAAGTTACACCTGCCCTCTTTCCAGACCAGCTCCATCATGGACCCCTGAAGGTGTACCATCAACCCAAGGAAGATGTGTCCCCTTTGCTGAGAATCTCTGCAACTCCCTGGAAAGTCTCTCAGTGGCAGACCTAATGTCAGTGTGGGACCTGCAGCTGACAGTGTTTGAAATTCAAATAAACGGCAGTTTACATTTTCCGAGTATTCTGTGTACTCTAGTTCACCCAGTCTCTACAAAACTCAGTAGGTGGTTGAGCAGATACATCTTGATTAGGCTTAGGTGCATATATTAGGCTCAAGGGACAAGTTGAAAGTGGCAGAGCTGGGATTTGAATGCCGGTCTTCGATTCTTAGAATTACTCTGTGGCGATAGAAGTAAAATGAGACAAAGAGTTGGGTGACCGAGCAACTTAGTGGTGATAGGGATGCCGGAAGGTGCAGAGGCTGTGAGATGCTTCCTTCCCAGAGGTTCACGCTGTGAGGAAAGATGGAAGGGCACGTCGAATGAGTCAGAGCTAGATCTCTTAGACCTGGGACAGCTAGACATCAGACACCTGGGGAGAGTTTGGGACCCCGAGTGTTTCTAGTGAGAGAGGAAACTCCCTGTTATTTTGCAGCTTCCTCCTGCCCCTCTCTAGGCATCCTGCCTGCTGGCTTGGTGGTTGTACAAGGAATAACAGCAAGCCTAGGGGTTGTCTGGTCTGAAGCAAAAATGCTTTCCCTTGTGCTGGCTAGAAACGGGAGATGAGGCCAGCCACACGGAGTACTGGGAGTATACTATAGTCCATTTGGGCCCCAATATAAAGGTAGCCCTTAATAAACCAAACACTCTTTGTATTTGAGACTTGGATTTGAGAGGATGAGACTTAGAGTCAGGCCTAGATGTCTGAAGAGACCAGAAATGATCAGTACTTCCAAAGAAATTGGCTTGGACCTGGAATGGGATATTTGCCTTGTCCTGTTTTTGGGTATTTCTCACTCCTGCTGGAATGGACCTGCATGTGACGGCCAGCCTCGGGAGTGCCAAGCTGGCAGGTTTCTGAGCTCAGCCTTGGGTTGGTCTGGGTGTGAAAAGAACACGTGAATGAAATCATGAGACCTCTCCGCTAGGTGCCTGCTGGTAGGGAGGCTCTTGATCCTAGCCCAGAAACGGATTTTTATGAAAAGAGTAGGGGAAAGCCAACACGAAAGTGGAAGCAAGACTTCATAGGAAAGGAAAACGCAGATCAGTTCCTGGCAGATAGTAGCTGTCTGTAATGCTTTTCTATCTGCCGCCCAAATAATTATCATCCAGGGGAGAAATTCCAAACGTTATTGGTGAACAGGAATTTTATATTTTCCATGAGTCATTCGTATTAAATAAACTTTGACTGTCTTCCCAACATAAGCTTTATTTTATGACAGTGGGCTGTAGACTGCATGCCTTGGTTAGAGTGACTTTTATATGTATTTTGCCAAGGTGTTTTGATATTAATCTTGATTTTATGTTGCAGTTAAAAAGATTTTCATGAGTGCTTGTTATGTAAGGCTCATGCAAATGCTTTATAAACATTATCTCCTTTAATTTTCACAACAACCCCATTCCATCATTAACCTCATTTTTCAGATAAAGAAGTTGAGACAGGTTGAATAACTTGCCAGTAACAACTGGGAGAGGGGAGAGCTGGAAGCTTCCAGAATCTCCATAAGCTTAATTTGTAATAGTTTGTATCTTATAACCTTAACAAATTTCTATTTCCAGGATATGTTTTGTTTTTGTTTGTTGTTTTTTTTTTAAATGAGGGAACCAAGATCTAGAAAGGTGAAAATGTTACTCGGTATCATTTTGAGCTTCTCATCTTTGTAAAGGTATAGGTAACCTTCTAACTGTCCCAGTGCTTAGAAATGGTCTCTTACACTGCTTTTTGCAGTATTTAATACATTGTAAGTGTTAAAAATAATGCATTCTTCTTCTAAAGCTTTAGAATTCTGCAGTTTTATATAGAGAGCTTCTTAAATTTATGATGTTGAATGGTAGGTCCCTTTGATGGAAGAGTGAATCATTCTTGGTTCTATGTGCTTATATTTAAAACTAATGTAATATAAACGTGTTTTTGACAGAACCTTAAAATATTATGGATCACCCTGTATCTTGGAAGGGTATCTTTGTGTATGAACCTGTTTATTTTTTATGTAACTCAGTGTAGTGGGTGGACTGGAACGTGTTTACTATACTTACACAGACATATAAGCATAGTGCTCATTGAGGGTTAGTTATAAATGTATGGAAGGAACGCATTACCAAGTTTTTGTAATTCACCTATGACCTGAAACGATATTCATGAGTCTCTTCATTGCTTTTCTTTGAATGACTTTTGTAGTATCTCTTTCTTTTTTAAAAAAATTGAAGTATAGTTGATTTACAAAGTTGTGTTAGTTGCAGGTGTACAGCAAAGTGAGGCAGTTATATATATATATCTATATATATCTTTTTCAGATTCTTTTCCATTATAGGTTATTACAAGATATTGAATATAGTTCCCTGTGCTATACAGTAGGTCCTTGTTGATTATCTATTTTATATATTGTAGTGTGTATATGTTAATCTCAAACTCCTAATTCATCCCTCCCCCCTCACTTTCTCGTTTGGTAACCTAAAGTTTATTTTCCATGTTTCTGAGTCTGTTTCTGTTTTGTAAATAAGTTAATTTGAATCATTTTTAAAGATTCCACATATAAGCAATATCATATGATATTTGTCTTTCTCTGACTTCACTTAGTATGATAATCTCTAGGTCCATCCATATTGCTGCAAATGGCATTCTTTCATTCCTTTTTATGTCTGAGTAATATTCCATTGTGTGTGTATATGTGTGTATAATACATCTTCTTTGTCCATTCATCTGTTGATGGACATTTAGGCTGCTTCCATGTCTTGGCTATTGTAAATAGTGCTGCCGTGAACATTGGGATGCATGTATCTTTTCGAATTAGAGTTTTCTCCAATATATACCCAGGAGTGGGATTGCTGGATCATATGCAACTCCAGTTTTTTGAGAAACCTCCATACTGTTCTCTATAGTGGGTGCACCAATTTACATTCCCACCAATAGTGTTGGAGGGTTCCTTGTTCTCTACACCCTCTTCAGCATTTCTTATTTGTAGACTTGTGGATGATGGCCATTCTGACTGGTGTGAGGTGATGCCTCATTGTGTGTTGATTTGCATTTCTCTAATAATTAGCGATATAGCATAGCATTCTTTTTTTTTTTTTTTTTTTTTGCGGTACGCGGGCCTCTCACTGTTGTGGCCTCTCCCGTTGCGGAGCACAGGCTCAGCGGCCATGGCTCACGGGCCCAGCCGCACCGCGGCATGTGGGATCTTCCCGGACTGGGGCACGAACCCGCGTCCCCTGCATCGGCAGGCGGAATCTCAACCACTGCGCCACCAGGGAAGCCCTAGCATAGCATTCTTAAGCCTTGTTGCTAGGTATTTCCTCACAAATTTTTCCTAATCATTTTACATATGATACTGTTTCCCTTTTATTTTCAAGAATCTTTCAAGATATATAAGATATAATTACCAAACATATTTAAAATTATTATACACACACATACATGCATGAATATTTGTATTTGTTCATTACATAGCCAACAGGGGAGTCTGTCTTTGCAGTGCCGGTGAGATGTGTAAACCTTTATTTGTACTTATGCATGTCCATGTTTGTATATGCACATGTGCCTCATTAATAATGACACATTGCAGACTTTTGATGTGAATGTGAACATGAACATTAATGACCTTTCACCCCTGTTGTCAACGTGCACAAATGCAAATAAACATTTCACTTCCTCTGCAGATATTACTCAGATATCTCAGTTCACACCAAGCACTTTGCTGGTTACTAGATGAGAACTGAATGAATGTTAGTTTATAAACCCCTGGAATCTGATCATTTATTCTGTAGAATCACACACCTGGAAAGTTTTTTGCAATAATCTTGTGCCTGTTACCATCAAAAGTATTGATGTTCCAGTTTGAGCCTTACTTTTTTATATCTATTTTTTTCTTTTTAAAACATTTTTTAAAAATTTCATATTGGAGTATAGTTGATTTACAATGTTGTATTATTTTTTGTAGTTATAAATAATCCTTTTTCTCTTTTCATTTTCTTTCCACATCCCTTTCCTAACCAATCATCAGCTTATCAATTACTGATTCAGTTTATTTATTAGTTTATTCATTTTCTTTGTTAAATGTATACCATGGGCTCTCAGGCACAGAATCTGCTCCTGAAGCCAAAAATGTTCTTTCCTAAACAGAAGACTTTCTGGCTGGGTTAGTCCCAAGTTGTTCTCTGTTTTCATTTTAATTCTCTTTTTAATTTTACCCTATGTGTTCACTTTATTCTAACTCAGTGCCTAAAATATAGTAAGTCCTCAATACTTTTTATGAAATTAACAGGAAATTAAGTGTGATATAATTTCTAGCCTGTTATCTTCTCACTTCTTTCCAACTTCTCCTTCCTTTCATTTCATATTCTTCTTCTCCCTGTTTGCCTTTCCTGTGTGCGAGTTTTAATTACCTGTCTTCTCTCTTCTGCTTCCTTAACTCCAAATGGCACTGTGTTTTCTTCTTACTTCATTGACTTGTCAGTTGAGTCCCTCCAGCCTTTACCTCCACCTCTGTTGTTTAATGGAATTTATCAACCCTCTAAAACTTTTTTTTTTCCTTTTGCTTGTAATTTTTTTTTAATTGTCTCAAAGTATCTTCTTTTCTCTTTTGATTCTCCAGCCCACCTACAAGGACCTCTGGTTGCCCACTGGGGTTCCTGAGTTCCAGGCAGCTGTTTTCTGGAGCTGAACGGACCCTCTGGGTCTGGAGAAGGAAACAGTGAGGCAGAGATGATGATGAAACTCATTTCTACTTCTCGCCCCTCTCCTCAAGGAAGATGTGGGCAGTGCTTAGTGACAGCACTGTGTGAGATTGGAGGAGGCAGGTGGTGGGAAGGAAGGCACGTTTGATTTCACCTTGGCCTCTTTGCCCAGGGACAGCTGTCATCAGCTGCTTGTCAGTGAACTTGAGAGCACGTACCTTGCCTTTACTACCGATCAGAACCAATCTTATAAATTAAAAGAAAAAAAATCCTTGGGCCTATAAACACTTGGACCCAATTATAGATTTTTGTTAAAAGTTAGAAAGTATTGTGGTAATGATACCTGTCAGTAAGCTTTGGTATGCCGAAAAAGTTTTAATACCTTGGATTTTTTAAAAAATATTTTATGGGAGTACGGTAGATTTATAATGCTGTGTTAGTTTCAGGTGTACAGCAAAGTGATTCAGTTATAAATTTAGCCACTCTTTTTTAGATTCTTTTCCCATATAGGCCATTACAGAGTATTGAGTAGAGCTCCCTGTGCTCTACAGTAGGTCCTTATTAGTTATCTATTTTATATGTAATAGTGTGTATATGGCAATCTCAATCTTCCAGTTTATCCCCTTCCCCTCCACCTTACCCACTGGTAACCATAGTTTGTTTTCTACATCTGTAACTCTGTTTCTGTTTTGTAGATAAGTTCATTTGTACCCTTTTTTTTAGATTCCGCATATAAGTGATATCATATGATAGTTATCTTTCTCTGTTTGACTTACTTCACTCATTATGACAGTCTCTAGGTCCATCCATGTTGCTGCAAATGGCCTTATTTCATTCTTTTTTATGGCTGAGTAATATTCCATTGTACATATTACTACATCTTTATCCATTCATCTGTCGGTGGACATTGAGGTTGCTTCCATGTTCTGGCGATTGTAAATAGTGCTGCATTGAACATTGGGGTGCATGTATCTTTTCAAATTATGGTTTTCTCCGGATATATGCCCAGGATTGGGATTGCTGGATCATATGGTAACTCTATTTTTAGTTTTTTAAGGAGCTTCCATACTGTTCTCCATAGCGGCTGTACCAGTTTACATTCCCACCAACAGTGTAGGAGGGTTGCCTCTTTTCCACACCCTCTCCAGAATTTATCGTTTGTAGATTTTTTTGATGTTGGCCATTCTGATTGGTGTGAGGTGATACCTCACTGTAGTTTTGATTTGCATTTTTCTAATAATTAGTGATGTTGAGCATCTTTTCATGTGCTTTTAGCCATCTGTATGTCTTCTTTGGAGAAATGTTTATTTAGATCTTCTGCCCATTTTTTGATTGGGTTGTTTGTTTTTCTGATATTGAGCTTCATGAGCTATTTGTATATTTTGGAGATTAACCCCTGTCACTTGCTTCATTTGCGAATATTTTCTCCCATTCTGAGGGTTGCCTTTTCGTTTTGTTTATTAATACCTTGGATGTTAAAGTTTTTAGTTCTTAAGTGTAATGTCTGGTTTGAGTCAAGTTCAATCTGTACCTGTAGTTCTAAAATAATTTCAAGTCAAATCAACCTAGCTATACCTATTCTGTACTCAATTATTCTATGCAAGGCACCGTGAAAGCTATTAAAAATAAACAAACGAAAAAAGTCCAAATCAAAGTTAACCTAATATCTTTCCAGGTAATATCTCTGTGTATTTGGGGAGAAAAGGAAGAACACAGGTCCACAATTCTTTTTTTTCTTTAACAATTTATTTATTTTTAATTTTTTTTGGCTGCGTCGGGTCTTGGTTGTGTCACGCGGGCTCTCTTGTTGAGGCACGCAAGCTCAGTAGTTGTGGTGCGTGAGCTTAGTTAGCTGTCGCGCGGCGTGTGGGGTCTTAGTTCCCCAAACAGGGATCGAACCCACGTCTCCTGCACTGGAAGGTGGATTCTTTACCACTGGACCACCAGGGAAGTCCCAGAGTCCACGATTCTTAATCTGAAAATTCTGAGGTGGACGTGTTTGAGCAAAGGCAATATGGGACATATACTGTCCCATATTTAACATCTTCAGATAGGTTTGGTGTGGAAACTATTTTTAACATAGTGACATATGAATATTCATGCTGAGTGGGGAAAAATACAGACCTAAATAACCTGATGTCAGGTCAGGCATTCAGATTTTTGATTTTGGCAACTGTGAATAGCAGAATGTGGGCTTGTTTTAAAATGTGATCAGGTGTTAAAAGAAAATAATTACGAGTCACATTCAGAAAAAGGGAATATCAGAGGGTGTGGAGAAAAAGGAACCTTCCTACATTGTTGGTGGGAATGTAAATTGGTACACCCACTATGGAGAACAGGATGGAGTTTCCTTAAAAAAACTAAAAATAGAGCTACCATATGATCCTGCAATCCCACTCCCAGGCATATATCTAGAAAAGACAAAGACTCTAATTCAAAAAGATGCCTGCACCCCAAGGTTCATAGCAGCACTGTTTATAGTAGCCAAGACATGGAAGCAATCTGACTGTCATCGACAGATGAATAGATAAAGAAGATGTGGTGTGTGTATATATATATACACACATATATATATATACAATGGACTATTACTCAGACATAAAAAAGAATGAAATAATGCTATTTACAGCAACATGATAGACCTAGAGATTATCATACTAAATGAAGCAAGTCAGACAAAGACAAGTATCATACAATATCACTTATATGTGGAATCTAAAACATGATACAAGTGAAGTTATTTACAAAAACAGAAACAGACTCATAGACATAGAAACCAACTTAGCTTTACCAAAGGAGATAGTGGCGGTGGTGGGGGAGAGACGTTAGGAGTCTGGGATTAACAGATACACACTGCTGTATATAAATTAGGTAAACAACAAGGACCTACTGTGGAGCACAGCGAACTGTAGTCAATATCTTGTAATAACCTATAACGGAAAAGAATCTGAAAAAGAATAGATATAGACACATATATACTCACACAGATATGTATAGCTGAATCACTTTGCCGTACAGTTGAAACTAACACAACATTGTAAATTAACTACACTTCAATAGAAAAAATGGTGAGAAAAGAATATATAAGTTCAAAACAGATAAAAATTTTAATAAAAGGGAATATCACTGTGGGTGGTGACAGAAAAGGTGGGATTTTTTTCTGATTTGAAGGTCTGGATGGGACTTCACCTTGCTCACTGTCGACTCTTGGGCAACTAGAATCACACCTGCCATGTATTTGGTGAATACGTATTTGGCAGATGAGTTATTAATGAAGAGAAGGGGAAGAACTTCCCCGTCAGAGGAGACTTGTGCCTGAGGAGGGGATGAATTTGATAGTCAGCGGTCTGCTCTGATTGAAGACAAATACTCTGCAATAAATGTGGGTAGGTGAGGTGGGACCCCTTATGGGGAGTTATGTGTCTGTGCCTTACATGCTTCTTCAGCTGAGGAATTCGGATTGGATCTGATGACTTTAACTTTTAAATGAGGATGGGAGAGACCTAAAAGTAATCAAAGTGGCTTGAAAAATGGAAAGTAGAAAAAATGATGGTGTTCAGAATGGATTATGGTTGTGTGTATGTCCCTGTAAGGATGCCCAACATGCAGGCATCAAATTCGAGGCCATGCTGAAGAAGCAGAGATTAGTCCAGAGTGTGAAGAAAATGCAGAGATTGCGATCTGTTGCATTTGGAAAGTGACAGGAAGTCAAAGAAAATTTTCAAAATTCTAATACTTGGTGATGAGAAATACTGATCCCTTTGGCTGATAGGGGAAATTTGGAAGAGAAGTTGGAGAGGATATACGAATCGTATGACTTGGCGTATTGATTGGTTTATATTCTTCAAACCTGTTTATATGATGTCTTTTGTATGTCATGTGTGTGTTCATAGATGTAAAATTTGTCCCAAGTCCCTAGTCCAGAGCTTTTAAGGACAATGTAACAAGAAACAGTAAATCCTACATGACTTGAGTGTATGTGTTCTAGATGCCGTTTCCAAGCTGCTTTTATAGGAGGTTTATTTAAATTTCATGTTAAAAAAGGAAAAACTGTGTTGAGTAGCATTAGTTCCCCCTTGTACCTTTCATTACGCATTAGCAATGAACTCTCCTTCTCTCGGGTTGATGAATTTGAACTTGATCTATTATCTGATAGTAATTACCAGCACAGAGTGATGATTATTGCTGAAGTAACATTCTTATTTCATTTCTCTTTGTATGTCGGGCACTTCTCAGAGGGCACGTTTGTTTGCAGCATATGACTTGCTCTTTTGGCTTCTGGCTTTGAGGCCACTATTTTAGGTTTCTTAAATAGAGTAGTATTGACAAAAATCCTCTGGTATTTAAAATTCTCTGGGCATGGTCTTCTAGCTTGTAGGAGACAGAAGGAGTGGGCTGTGGCTGGTGTTTTCTCCTCCGGCAGGCTCAAGCTCTGATTTTTGTGTTTCTTGACAGTTTCTTTTTTTTCCCAACTCCTGGCAGGGCTGACCTGCATCTTTCTCTGCTCTTGGAGTCAGTGTTTCCCATCATGAAGGTGCCTCTCTGCTACTTTGATTCTTGAGCCTTCTTAATAGTCTTGTGTAGGCTGAAGGGCCAGCCTTTCCTCTTCTGGTCCTTTGAGCTCTCCAGAGACAGTCGAGAGAGAAGGTGTGTCTGTTTTGCTGGGGCTGCCGTAATCAAGTACCACAGACTGGGTGGCTTAAGCAACAGAAGTTTATTTTCGCAGAGTTCTCGGGGCTAGAGATCCGAGACAGGGCGTCCGCAGGGCTGGTTTCTTCTGAGGGCCCCTCTCCACGGCTTGTGGATGGCCATCTTCTCCCTGTGTTTTCACACTGTCTTCCTTCCGTTTGCATCTGTGGCCTGATCTCTGCTTATAAGGATACCAGTCATATTGGATTAGGGCCCACCCTCATGACCTTGTTTTAACTTAACCCCTTCTTTTAAAGACCTTAGTTCCGGAAACAGTCACATTCTGAGATACTGGGGGTTAGGACTTCAACATATGAATTTTGGGGGACACAATTCAGCAAATAACAGACGAATAGGACATTTCAGAAGCTTGAAACTGAGTAAGGAGAACGAAACAAAAGGCAGCCCAGTGAAACAGCCTCTGGTCCTCCTTTGGAGTCTTAGTGCTTCTTACTGGACAGTGCCTGTAATGGCTCTTAAAAAAACCCTGAACAAAACAAGTTTTGCTTTACTTTTGAGTGAGTGATTTCCATGGTCTTCAAGAATCAGCCGCACAACGGTTTCTTCCTGTGTCCTAACCAGCACCATATTATTTTTAAAAGGCTAAAAGTTTTCAAGACAAATCTGAAGAATAAGTAAACATAAGAAACATGAAAGGTGCCGTGCATCTTTGCAAATTGCATTGGTATGTGTGAGTACTACTTAATCAACTTTTTTTCATAACCACTGGCTCCTTACATTTTGGCCACCTGCAACAGTGTTTCAGGAGATCAACTTCCAACCATAAGTCATGAGTACCAAGCTGCTAAGGCAAGTTGGTAAACACTCACTTTTGTCAAACGTTGTTTTTATAGGCAACGGGAATGCTGCTAACGTGAGTTAGCAAGGATTCTGAGTGCCACTGTTTGTTGACAGCTTTTCAGACTTGACTGTCTCGTATTTGCTAACATTTCGTCTCTTCCAAATAGGTATAAACGACCAAGGATTGTACAGAGTTGTGGGGGTGAGTTCAAAGGTCCAGAGACTTCTGAGTATGTTGATGGGTATGCCTCTTTTCTAATCATTTTCCATGCATTGTTTGTTTATGTTCGTTGTCTTTGCAACTCAGTGTTTCATAGTAACGTAACTTGGGAATTCATCCTTTTCGTCTGCTGTCTTGGAGTCCTTTTCTCCTGAGCAGAGATAGTTGGCTCAGAGAAGTCGGTTAGTGTTTGCTCAGGTCCCCCTTACTAAGAAATGGAGGAAGAAAAGAAGGCAGCTCATGGGTGAACGTCTTCTACTGCTTGCTTCTCCCAGGGGGAGTAGCAGCCAGGCCTCTGTGATTTGCATGGCTTCCAAATTGCCCGTCCAAAGTCTTGACAGTACATTTGGTTGCACAAGACCACTGGGCCTCGCTCATTTTTCTGGAGCTTCCACAACTGTCACTCAACAGCAAGGGTCTGATTCTCAGGGATTCATTGGTATGCACAGTGGCTTGTTTGTAGTTTGCACCAGGCTGTTCTCCAGAATCATGCCTGCTCCATCTGTGCTGATAACACAGTGTTCTTTGGCATCGCAGACAAGAGGAAGCCAGAAAGTGAATTCATTTCATTACCCCAGACGTTATGTGAATGACAAAGCGCTTTTACATTACACTCTGCTGTCAGCTCAGTGCCACCTGTAAGAGGCCCTGCTCCTCCGCCCCCCATGACCCCAAAGCAGGCTGCCTCCTGGGGGGTGACGATAACTCATCAGGCTTGAGGACCTGTGTGTCAAACTGATCTGTCATTATGACCTCGCTAAATATTAATTTATTTGATATCTCACTTTAATCAATATTAACAGTGCCCTCAGGTATTCTGTCAATGCATTTAAACCCGTCTGCATCTTAAAGCATTGTCGCAAAGACTTACTTTGAGCAAGCATCAACCGAGCTGAATCAAATCAGCCGGGATGTTACGGGTAGCGTTGCTTGTTTGGCTGCGTTTGAATTCAGGATTTAATAAGCAACAACTCTTTTCTGAGCTTATTAGCCACAGGAAAAATGCCTCGTCATGACTTGGAGAGCCTTATTAGAATACATTCGCTTTCGCGAGTTGTTTTCATTTTCTGCCTCTCTGGTTTGACTTGGGTATGCAGTTTTGGCAGTCAGATTTTCCTTTTTACCATTAGTGGGCTCCAAATGAAATAGACGCAGGTTGCCAGTGGTTCAGTAGCAGCTGGCAGGGTTTAATGGGACGACAGCATCTGCTTTTAGTTAATTTTAAAATTAGAAACACTTCTCTCATTTCCAAGATGGTGTTATGGTGATTAGAACTGGAAGACTCTGTTGGTATCAGAAAGGGAGAAAGGCTGAAAGGCACACTTGGCAGTGAATTGGTTAGAAGGACGATAGCTTTATTTTATTATCTTCTCATTCATGTTCAAGGGCAGCTCAAACAAGCAGGTGTCCCTGTGGTCACCCTGAGGTGTTAAGCTGTCTCCAAATTTGTTCTTAAACTTAGAAAAACCATATGATCATCCACATCCCTGGACTTGGGTGGTACTTTCCTCTGCTCATGGGAAATGTCCCAAGACAGTTCTGAACTTGCAAGGTGCTTAAAATATCTAAACCCTCAAAAATTCATGACCTGGAAAACTGTTTTCACTTTCCGTGAGGCTCAGCATAGAGAAGTCCAGGACACAACCTCATTTAAGCTGCTGGCAAAAAGAAATGCCGTGTTTTCAGTCATATCATTCTGCAATCAGAGGAAATTAGAGAATTGACACAAGGGAAAGATACTGACTTACTGTTTTCTTATTAAGTAATGCATTTAAGGGAACGGCACAGGATAAATTAATTTCACTTCATCTCTAAATAATTCCTAGTATGAATTTAAGATGGTCAGTCACAAACTTTGGATTTTTATTAGCATTAATATCATTTTCTTGTTACTTTATGTTACGAACTCAAACTTCAGCTCTTAACGAAAGAGGTTTATTCACTATTTCCTAATGAATTTAAGATTACCTTAAGATGTTTCTTTCCTTTCTTCCTGATTCAGCAAGTGTTCAAATTGAACTAACTTACACCTCTTCCAAAAAAAGAATTTGAGTTTCTGAATAGTTGTGTACACACTGTCCTGTAGATATTCATTTTCTACATTTCCCAACTTCTCTACATTGTTTCAAAGTTATATATGTTTAAGAGAAAAAAATTGGGTGAGTCTGCCAGATTTTTAATTTTGCTCTTTTGTACCAATCTATTTTTTTCCCTCCAGTAGACAATTAATTCTGATAATTTTGCCCATTTGTGGTACTAGGAGTTATTTTTTAAAAATTATTTATTTATATATTTACTTTTAAAAACCAAAATTTTTTATTTTGAAATAATCTCTAGCCTGCAGAAAAATTGCAAGTAAATAGTACAATAGACTCCCATAATACCCCTTCCCCAGATTTACCAAGTTTTAACATTTTAAGGCAGTTATTTTTTAAAATTTCGATTCCTCCAGATAACGTTTATTTCAAATTTGAATTTTTTCAAAGTACTTTTTGTTTGGAATGTGTTTTTCTTTGCAGAAATGAAAAGTAACCTAACTTTTTAAAAATCTGAGATAAAGTTCCAAGTCGTTTTATATTTTTTGACAGGAACTTCTGTTCACTTTGGTTCTCTTTAGTTCTTGAGAGCTAATCATTTACTTTGCTATTATTTTTCCTTTATTGCCATTTTTACATAAAATATTTTTGTATTTAAAATATTTTCAGCATTCTTTAAATACTCCTGTGTAAAAGTTTGTGGCGATTTCTAAAAGAAGGATGCATGCTTAATATCTTGCATGTTTTCTTCACTTGTGTCTCTACTGGGTGTGTTTTCATGACCTTCATGTTTAAAATTACAATAGAGAAAAATATTTCTCTCTGTTCTTCTTCTCCTTCCCCTTCCTGTTCTTCTTCTTCCCCTCCCCCGTTCCTTTTTCTCGCTTTCCTTTCCTCCCCTGCCCCTTTCTTCTCTCCTCTCCGCCACACATGAAGTACTAATGGCAGCTGACCACCATTTGTACTCCTCCAGGTCAGGTAAAGGAGTGGGCAGCTGCCCTCCTCCCCTGGTGATGAGAGTTGTTTGCCTTCTTGGTCAGCTTCCATCCCTGGGGGCAGAAAGTAGCGGTGTGCTGGTTTTTCCAACAGCCTCCTAGCTTTCCCTTGGACCGAGTTTCTTAAGGTTCCACAAGAACATGCCCCAGTGAGCAATTACATTCCTTCCCTTTACAGGTGTTTTTCTTTTCCTTCTTTTTTTTTTTTTTTTTTGCTCTAACAGAGGGCACACATAGTCTGGTAGAATTTTTTTTTTTTATTAGAAACTTGAAGCAACTGGGGAAGGCAGGGAGAAATAGCAGATGAGGTGTCTTTGGGTGAGTCACGGTGTTTTAGTAAGTGGGGTGAAAATGTAACAGATGAATTATCGCAATTGGTAGGTTGGAACTCTGCTGAGTTAGGATTGTCCTGTGTTCTTCCTTCTTCTCCTTCTTTGGAATGAAAACATCAGAGCAGGGAAGGGAAAGTGCTGGGAAAATGTGGTGGTAGCTTGTGTGTGCTGGTGAATTTTCTGTTTGTTTCTAAATTTAATTTGTAAAAACAGCTGGATGATTTTATTTTAAGAGAACCATAGAAAGCCAGAAATCAGACTAATTTAGGGGAGTTTTACTATAAACATATTACCATGTTTACTTTGTTTGTAGGACTTTTCACAAAGATTGAGGGAAAAAGTAAACTAATGTAGCTGAAAAAGATTCTGATTTTGGATTATAAAGAATATTCTCCAAACTCGTTCAATCACTGGGCGTCTCTAAGTACTTTAGACTGGGACCCAAGTCAGTGTCAAGTAGGGTGCCAGCACGTTGGGCTGGGCTGAAAGTTTCCGGTTTCAGAAAAATGACCAATGATTATAGAATTGTGAAGCATTTACCGAAATAAAAAGTCAACTATTTGTATCTCTGTTCATTAGTTTAGGTTTTAAACTAATCCACGAGGTGTAGTGTTCCTTGGCCAGAAAGGAAACAGAATTTCTACCTTATTTATGGTAGAACATCTATTCTGATTGAACACTCTAAATGCATTTTTAAGTTTGAATCCCAAATAAGTTATTAACAAATTTACCTAGTCCCAGTGTATCCATGGATTGTTAAGAGCTGCTAGGGATGATTGAGTTATTTGAAAACAGTGAAAATTTAATAGAGGATTAATACCATAGACATTATGTAGTCATTGGCTTCTCGTGTGACAGCTCCTTTTTATTCCATGAATTCAAAGGATGGCTTATTTTTTCATATAAAGACTATGGTTCTCAAAATATAGAATGATCATTTGGTCAAAAGCTGAAAATAAAAGATTTCCTTGAGAAGCCTCCTGGATTTTAAAATGGTGATTTGCTGGTAGCAAGTTGATTGAAAATGTTATCTGACTTGTATGAGATTTAAATAATTGACTTAATGACAGAGAGAATATTCAGTTACTGCAGTAATTGGTTGGCAAAGCCTTTAGAACAGAATTATTTAGTCCTAGTTATAAAGGATTGCACCTTTAATCAGGGTGCTTAATTTGATTTCTTGAATGTATCTGTGGCTTGTCTGACAAACTCAGTAACAAATGAGTTCTGAACTGTAGGAACCGATCAAAATGTAATCAGTGTCAATTGCCATTGTTGTAGTTTATCCCATATTGCTGTCAGTTGCTGTAATCGAGAGCTGTTGAAGTGCTTTGAAAAGTTTCCAGACTTTTGAGTAATCGACTTCATATATCTGATGTTACGGCTGTGAAATAACCATCACTTCCTGTTTGACTTTATTTTCAAAAAGTTTGAGAAATAACATTGCGTTGTCACCCATCCTTTCCCATGCCGAAGCCTCAAACTTTTTAAGTGGCGTGCATGACTTAACATGGTGGTCCCATTTGGACAGGATTTTCTTTTTGAACTTCAGTTTGAAAAGGGTATACTAACAAGTTTCCTTCTGTATATAGACAAATAACAGTGTAAGGGAGGAAAAAATACCTGAAACGACTAGTTTTCTGGGGGGGTCTTAGTTGAAACATCATTCTGGAGTGAGGGAGAAGTAAGTGTTTTCCACAAATCTCTTATTTTCTCCTTTGTGTGATTGGAGCGTAGAAACTCACTCCAGTTTCTGTTGATTGTTTGATGTCTTTCATCATAAGCCATTTACTGCTCCCTCCCGAGGGTAGGTACCACCACTGAGCGCTTATACTTTTGGTGACTCAGCTGTGGTAATTACCCACTCATTTGATGATTTATGGAAATCTGCGTACATTCCTGATTTGCTTTGATGCTCTCAGTAGTTCCACGAGAGCGTGTACATTATCTCCGTCGTGCACATGAAGAGCTGAAGTTCAGAGAGGTTTGGAGCTGACTTGTTGGGGTGGTGAGGCTGGTCAGGGCTGAGGCGGGATTGAAGCCCAGGTGTGTGTCCCTTGCTGCACGCTCCTCCCTGCTGCCAGGTCACGGCCAAGTGCAGTAGCCTAGCCTCACGAGGCTCGGAGATACCACCACACTTGGAATGCTTGCCTTTCCCACTATCCTTTCCTTTTATTTCAACCAGGGTTGACTTTTTCCTTTACAGAACTAATTGCGCTGCCCTCCTCCTCCTTCAACTCTTCTACTTCTTCTTTTTTTTAGTGCCTGTTTTACATCTTCTTTAGAGTTTACTAGATATTTGAAAGGGCATTTGTAAGAAATGCATCATTAACATACTTTTAGGACAAAGAAAACTAATTTAGAATGAATGTCAGACATGTTACATAGAGGCTTCTAGTAAATATTTCTTGGATGAGTGTATAGATTGTAACGTTAATGTGAAAGATACCCATGAAAGACTTTTTAAGTTTATGTGTCATTTCTGTTTTGGTTGATCACGTATTAGTCTTCAGAAAGATAATATGATGAGTATAAACCTTAGAAGTGTGGGACCAGACTCACCATCCTTTGCCCCCACTGACTTCTTGTTCTTCTAATAGGAATTTTGCCATTAAGGGTACTGCCTGTTTCCCCTGTCATGACACAGTGTGATAGCAATCATGCCATCTGAAACAAGTTCAAATGTATAGACACTGCAAAATGCCACATGCTGTAAGCCATGACTACTGAGTAGTACCTTATAATAAGAGTAGTAGTAGTAATAATAATAGATGTACATGCTTTGCAGTTATGAATATTTAAATGCTCTGTCCAGTTCTCCCCTACTCCCAGCCCAACCCTTATCCTTTTACTTCGATCTTCACTACAGATTTTCTGAAGTGTGAGAAATGTCTGATAAAAGAATATGGCTTATGATATGATAAATTATATGTAATGTTTTTATAGGAAACCACAGAATTCAATATTTGTGGTTTGGCTGTTTAAAGATGAGCCATTTGGTCAAGGTTTGAATTATTTTTTTCTTCCTTGCTTGCTCACCAGATGTGAAAACCTGCAATGAGGTGGACCTGGAAAATTCTATAGATTGGGAAGTGAAGACAATAACGAGTGCCCTGAAACAGTATTTGAGGTGAGCTCCTCTCGGTGGTGGGGCGGGGGAAGAGCGGACTGTTTGGATGTTTAACACACAGCAAATGCAGACTCCGAACATGCATCTCAAAAGTCAAACCTTATGAGAAAGGACAACATTTATGAGGTACCTAATGATGTCCCAGGAAGTGTGGGACATAGTCAGTGAACATCAGTTGATAGATAAATTGCAACAGAACAGACCTGGAATAGACTTGGGTTTTGAAATAGAGTCTATTGTGGATGTGAGTTTTTGGAATTAAATGCTCTGAAACAGTAAGGAAGAAGGCTGTTTATTACATTCATTGAATCTTTTCTTTATGTTGTGGGCTAAAATGAAGACGTTTTCGTTTAAGTGTAAACCATGTGAACTTAAAGGATTATAATGATGACATACATATACCGAGCGATTTGAAAAGAAGTTTACTTGATGAGGTTTTTTATTTTTTTTTTAAGATAAACTTTGAGTTTTATATTTACTATAGGAAGTATCTAGGATTAGAGCTTGAAAAGCTTCAGCATTTCTTTGAGCATTCACCTTTCTTGAGAAAAGAAAGGAAATGAATGATCACAAAGCTTGAGGATAGATGAAGGACAAGTACACGGAGTAAGGGAATGGAAAACAGTCACGACTGTAATTCTTAGGCTGTGGGTCCGCTGGGGACTTCGCTTTTTGCCTGGCAGACAAATGGCACTGCTCCCCCATCATCAGTTCTTTTTAACCAACCCACAGGATTGATTTTCAGGTAAATACTATTTGGGTTCCAACAAGCACATTAGAATCAACTTATATTACATATTTTGTGTTTTAAAAAATTTGTATGTTTTAAAAATTTCAAATTTATACAAGCGGAGAGATGAGTATAATGACTCCTCATGGCCCCATTATCCTGCTCTTCAGTTTTCAACATTCGACACTTCTTGTTTCATTAGTCTCTCTACTGCCACTTTTTGGAATAATACTTTAAAGATTTTCTAAAACACATTGCTGCACTCATAAATACTTGAGTGCATATCTCAAAAAAGGTAAGGACTTAAAAAAAGGACGTTACAGAAAAGACAAAAAGAATATAATTATCATACCTAACAAAATGCGTATGATGCAGTACTCAACCTGTGTTCCATTTTTACAGATTTTTTTTTCAAAAACGTATTTTAATGTTTGTTTTAATTCCTTCAGGATTTCAACACTGTCAGCACATTTCATTTGGTTGGTATGTTTTAAGTCGTTTTTCATTTGTGCAGTCCCCTCCCTCTACCCCGCCCCCCCAGCATTTAATTTGTTGATGAACCTGAGTCATTTTTACTCTTTTTTTTTTTTTTTTTGCGGTACGCGGGCCTTTCACTGTTGTGGCGTCTCCTGTTGTGGAGCACAGGCTCCGGACGCGCAGGCTCAGCGGCCATGGCTCAGGGGCCCAGACGCTCTGCGGCATGTGGGATCTTCCTGGAACGGGGCACGAACCCGTGTCCCCTGCATCGGCAGGCGGACTCTCAACTACTGCGCCACCAGGGAAGCCCCTGAGTCATTTTTTAAAATAGAATTTTCCACATTTTAGATATGGCTGGTGGTATCCTCAGCTTTCTCTGTTATCTGTCATGTTTCCTATAAGCTAATAGTTAAATCTATAGGCTTCGTTAGATTCACATTCGGCTTTTGTTTATTTATTGCAAGAATACATCATAGCAGTGCTGTATTCTTCCTGTTGTGTTATTACATCAGGAGGCCTGTGTTGTCCAGTTGGCCCACTTTTTAATGAAATTAACATTTATCAGTGGGTTCAGGTGTGTGTTACCTATTTTCAAGTATTTTATTTAAAGATTTATTTTTTTATTTTTTATTTTTTTACATCTTTATTGTAGTATAATTGCTTTACAATGGTGTGTTAGTTTCTGCTTTATAGCAAAGAGAATCAGTTATACATATACATATGTTCCCATATCTCTTCCCTCTTGCGTCTCCCTCCCTTCCACCCTCCCTATCCCACCCCTCTAGGTGGTCACAAAGCACTGAGCTGATCTCCCTGTGTTTTGCGGCTGCTTCCCACTAGCTATCTATTTTACATTTGGTAGTGTGTATATGTCCATGCCACTCTCTCACTTTGTCCCAGCTTACCCTTCCCCCTCCCCATATCCTCAAGTCCATTCTTTGGTAGGTCTGTGTCTTTATTCCCGTCTTACCCCTAGGTTCTTCATAACATTTTTTTTTTTCCTGGATTCCATTTACATGTGTTAGCATACGGTATTTGTCTTTCTCCTTCTGACTTACTTCACTCTGTATGACAGACTCTAGGTCCATCCACCTCACTACAAATAACTCAATTTCGTTTCTTTTTATGGCTGAGTAATATTCCATTTTATATATGTGCCACATCTTCTTTATACATTCTTCCGATGATGGACACTTAGGTTGCTTCCGTCTCCTGGCTATTGTAAATAGAGTTGCAATGAACATTTTGGTACATGACTCTTTTTGAATTATGGTTTTCTCAGGGTATATGCCCAGTAGTGGGATTGCTGGGTCATATGGTAGTTCTATTTGTGGTTTTTTAAGGAACTCCATACTGTTCTCCATAGTGGCTGTACCAATTCACATTCCCACCAGCAGTGTAAGAGGGTTCTCTTTTCTCCACACCCTCTCCAGCATTTATTATTTCTACATTTTTTGTTGATGGCCATTCTGACCAGTGTGAGATGATATCTCATTGTAGTTTTGATTTGCATTTCTCTAATGATTAATGATGTTGAGCATTCTTTCATGTGTTTGTTGGCAATCTGTATATCTTCTTTGGAGAAATGTCTGTTTAGCTCCTCTGCCCATTTTTGGATTGTGTTGTTTGTTTTTTTGATATTGAGCTGCATGAGCTGCTTGTAAATTTTGGAGGTTAATCCTTTGTCAGTTGCTTCATTTGCAAATATTTTCTCCCATTCTGAGGGTTGTTTTTTGGTCTTGTTTATGGTTTCCTTTGCTGTGCAAAAGCTTTTAAGTTTCATTAGGTCCTATTTGTTTATTTTTGTTTCTATTTCCATTTCTCTAGGAGGTGGGTCAAAAAGGATCTTGCTGTGATTTATGTCATAGAGTGTTCTGCCTATGTTTTCCTCTAAGAGTTTGATAGTTTCTGGCCTTACATTTAGGTCTTTAATCCATTTTGAGCTTATTTTTGTGTATGGTGTTAGGGAGTGTTCTAATTTCATACTTTTACATGTACCTGTCCGGTTTTCCCAGCACCACTTATTGAAGAGGCTGTCCTATCTCCACTGTACATTCCTGCCTCCTTTATCAAAGATAAGGTGACCATATGTGCGTGGGTTTATCTCTGGGCTTTCTATCCTGTTACACTGATCTATATTTCTGTTTCTGTGCCAGTACCATACTGTCTTTTTTTTTTTTTTTTAACATCTTTATTGGGGTATAATTGCTTTACAATCATGTGTTAGTTTCTGCTTTATAACAAAGTGAATCAGTTACACATATACATGTGTTCCCATATCTCTTCCCTCTTAGTACCATACTGTCTTGATTACTGTAGCTTTGTAGTATAGTCTGAAGTCAGGGAGCTTGTTTCCTCCAGCTCCATTTTTCGTTCTCAAGATTGCTTTGGCTATTCGGGGTCTTTTGTGTTTCCATACAAATTGTGAACTTTTTTGTTCCAGTTCTGTGAAAAATGCCATTGGTAGTTTGATAGGGATTGCACTGAATCCGTAGATTGCTTTGGGTAATAGAGTCATTTTCACAATGTTGATTCTTCCAGTCCAAGAACATAGTATATCTCTCCATCTATTTGTATCATCTTTAATTTCTTTCATCAGTGTCTTATAATTTTCTGCATACAGGTCTTTTGTCTCCTTAAGTAGGTTTATTCCTAGATAGGTAGGTTTATTCCTAGAAATTTTATTCTTTTTGTTGCAGTGGTAAATGGGAGTGTTTTCTTGATTTCACTTGCAGATTTTTCATCATTAGTGTATAAGAATGCCAGAGATTTCTGTGCATTAATTTTGTATCCTGCTACTTTACCAAATTCATTGATTAGCTCTAGTAGTTTTCTGGTAGCATCTTTAGGATTCTCTATGTGTAGTATCATGGCATCTGCAAACAGTGACACCTTTACTTCTTCTTTTCCACTTTGGATTCCTGTTATTTCTTTTTCTTCTCTGACTGCTGTGGCTAAAACTTCCAAAACTATGTTGAATAATAGTGGTGAGAGTGGGCAACTTTGTCTTGTTCCTGATCTTAGTGGAAATGGTTTCAGTTTTTCACCATTGAGGAGAGTGCTGGCTGTGGGTTTGTCATATATGGCCTTTATTATGTTGAGGAAAGTTCCCTCTCTGCCTACTTTCTGCAGGGTTTTTATCATAAAGGGGTGTTGAATTTTGTTGAAAGCTTTCTCTGCATCTATTGAGATGATCATATGGTTTTTTTCCTTCAGTTTGTTAATATGGTGTATCACGTTGAGTGATTTGCGTATATTGAAGAATTCTTGCATTCCTAGGATAAACCCCACTTGATCATGGTGTATGATCCTTTTAATGTGCTGTTGGATTCTGTTTGCTAGTATTTTGTTGAGGATTTTTGCATCTATGTTCCTCAGTGATATTGGCCTGTAGTTTTCTTTCTTTGTGACATCTCTGTCTGCTTTTGGTATCAGGGTGATGGTGGCTTCGTAGACTGAGTTTGGGAGTGTTCCTCCCTCTGCTATATTTTGGAAGAGTTGGAGAAGGATAGGTGTTAGCTCTTCTCTGAATGTTTGATAGAATTCACCTGTGAAGCCATCTGGTCTTGGGCTTTTGTTTTTTGGAAGATATTTGATCACAGTTTCAATTTCAGTGCTTGTGATTGGTCTGTTCATATTTTCTATTTATTCCTGGTTCAGTCTCAGAAGGTTGTATTTATCTAGGAATTTGTCCATTTCTTCCAGGTTGTACATTTTATTGGCATAGAGTTGCTTGTAGTAGTCTCTCATGATCCTTTTTATTGCTTCAGTGTCAGTTGTTACTTCTCCTTTTTCATTTCTAATTCTATTAATTTGAGTCTTCTCCCTTTTTCTCTTGATGAGTCTGGCTAATGGTTTATCAATTTTGTTTATCTTCTCAAAGAACCAGCTTTTAGTTTTATTGATCTTTGCTATCATTTCCTTTATTTCTTTTTCATTTATTTCTGATCTGATCATTATGATTTCTTTCCTTCTGCTGAACTTGGGGTTTTTTTGTTCTTCTTTCTCTAATTGCTTTAGGTGCAAGGTTAGGTTGTTTATTTGAAATGTTTCCTGTTTCTTAAGGTAGGATTGTATTGCTATAAACTTCTCTCTTAGAACTGCTTTTGCTGAATCCCATAGGTTTTGGGTCGTCGTGTCTCCATTGTCATTTGTTTCTAGGTATTTTCTGGTTTCCTCCTTGATTTCTTCCGTGATCACTTCGTTATTAAGTAGTGTATTGTTTAGTCTCCATGTGTTTGTATTTTTTACAGACCTTTTCCTGTAATTGATATCTAGTCTCATAGTGTTGTGGTCGGAAAAGATACTTGATATGATTTCAATTTTCTTAAATTTACCAAGGCTTGATTTGTGACCCAAGATATGATCTATCATGGAGAATGTTCCATGAGCACTTGAGAAAAATATGTATTCTGTTGTTTTTGGATGGAATGTCCTCTAAATATCAATTAAGTCCATCTTGTTTAATGTATCATTTAAAGCTTGTGTTTCCTTATTTATTTTCATTTTGGGTGATCTGTCCATTGGTGAAAGTGGGGTGTTAAAGTTCCCTACTATGATTGTGTTACTGTCAATTTCCCCTTTTATGGCTGTTAGTATTTGCCTTATGTATTGATGTGCTCCTATGTTGGGTGCATATATATTTACAATTGTTATATCTTTTTCTTGGATCGATCCCTTGATCATTATGTAGTGTCCTTCTTTGTCTCTTCTAATAGTCTTTATTTTGTCTGATATGAGAATTGGTACTCCAGCTTTCTTTTGATTTCCATTTGCATGGAATATCTTTTTCCATCCCCTCACTTTCAGTCTGTATGTGTCACTATGTCTGAAGTGGGTCTCTTGTAGACAGCATAAATATGGGTTTTGTTTTTGTATCCATTCAGCCAGTCTGTGTCTTTTGGTGGTAGCATTTAATCCATTTACATTTAAGGTAATTATCAATATGTATGTTCCTATTCCCACTTTCTTAATTGTTTTGGGTTTGTTATTGTAGGTCTTTTCCTACTTTTGTGTCTCATCCTAGAGAGGTTCCTTTGGCATTTGTTGTAAAGCTGGTTTGGTGGTGCTCAACTCTCTCAGCTTTTGCTTGTCTGTAAAGGTTTTAATTTCTCCATCAAATCTGAATGGGATCCTTGCTGGGTAGAGTAATCTTGGCTGTAGGTTTTTCTCCTTCATCACTTTAAATATGTCCTGCCACTCCCTTTTGGCTTGTGAAGTTTCTGCTGAAAGATCAGCTGTTAACCTTATGGAGATTCCCTTGTGTGTTATTTGTTTTTTTTCCTTGCTGCTTTTCATATGTTTTCTTTGTATTTAATTTTTGATGGTTTGATTAATATGTGTCTTGGCATGTTTCTCCTTGGATTTATCCTGTATAGGACTCTCTGTGCTTCCTGGGCTTGGTTAACTATTTCCTTTCCCATATTAGGGAAGTTTTCAACTATAATCTCTTCAAATATTTCCTCAGTCCCTTTCTTTTTCTCTTCTTCTTATGGGGCCCCTATAATTCGAATGTTGGTGGGTTTAATGTTGTCCCAGAGGTCTCTGAGACTGTCCTCAGTTCTTTTCATTCTTTTTTCTTTATTCTGCTCTGCAGTAGTTATTTCAACTATTTTATCTTCCAGGTCACTTATCCGTTCTTCTGCCTCAGTTATTCTGCTATTGATCCATTCTAGAGTATTTTTAATTTCATTTAATGTGTTGTTCATCATTGCTTGTTTCCTCATTAGTTCTTCTAGGTCCTTGTTAAATGTTTCTTGCATTTTCTCTATTCTATTTCCAAGACTTGGGATCATCTTTACTATCATTATTCTGAATTCTTTTTCAGGTAGACTCCCTATTTCCTCTTCATTTGTTTGGTCTGGTGGGTTTTTACCTTGCTCCTTCATCTGCTGTGTGTTTTTCTGTCTTCTCATTTTGCTTATCTTACTGTGTTTGGGGTCTCCTTTTTGCAGGCTGCAGGTTCGTAGTTCCCGTTGTGTGCCTGTCCCCAGTGGCTAAGGTTGGTTCAGTGTGTTGTGTAGGCTTCCTGGTGGTGGGGACTAGTGCCTGTGTTCTGGTGGATGAGGCTGGATCCTGTGTTTCTGGTGGGCAGGTCCACGTGTGGTGGCGTGTTTGGGGTGTCTGTGGCCTTATGATTTTAGGCAGCCTCTCTGCTAATGGGTGGGGTTGCGTTCCTGTCTTGCTAGTTGTTTGGCATAGGGTGTCCAGCACTGTAGCTTGCTGGTCGTTGAGTGAAGCTGGGTGCTGGTGTTGAGATGGAGATCTCTGGGAGATTTTCGCCATTTGATATTACGTGGAGCTGGGAGGTCTCTTGTGGGCCAGTGTCCTGAATTCTGCTCTCCCACCTCAGAGGCACAGCCCTGACTCCTGGCTGGAGCACCAAGAGCCTTTCATCCACACGGCTCAGAATAAAAGGGAGAAAAAGTAGAAAGAAAGAGGATAAAATAAAGTAAGATAAAATAATATAAAGTTATTAAAATAAAAAGTAATTATTAAAAATTTTTTTAAAGTAAAAAAAAAACGGATGGACAGAACCCTAGGAAAAATGGTGAAAGCAAAGCTATACAGACAAAATAACACACAGAACATACACATACACACTCACAAAAAGAGAAAAAGGGAAAATTATCATGTCTCCCAAAGTCCACCTCCTCACTTTGGGATGATTCGTTGTCTATTCAGGTATTCCACAGATGCCCGTACATCAGGTTGATTGTGGAGCTTTAATCTGCTGCTCCTGAGGCTGCTGGGAGAGATTTCCCTTTCCCTTCTTTGCTCGCACAGCTCCCGAGGTTCACCTTCGGATTTGGCCCCGCCTTTGTGTGTAGGTCGCCTGAGGGCGTCTCTTCACGCCCAGACAGGACGGGGTTAAAGGAGCCGCTGATTCGGGGGCTCTGGCTCACTCAGGTCGGGGGGAGGGAGGGGTACGGATGCGGGGCGGGCCTGCGGCAGCAGAGGCCGCCATGACGTTGCAGCAGCCTGAGGCGCGCCGCACGTTCTCCCGGGGAAGTTGTCCCTGGATCATCACGGGGCCCTGGCAGTGGCGGGCTGCACAGGCTCCCAGGAAGGGGGCTGTGGATAGTGACCTGTGCTCGCACACAGGCTTCTTGGTGGCGGCAGCAGCAGCCTTAGCGTCTCAGGCCCGTCTCTGGGGTCCGCGCTTTTAGCCGCGGCTCGCGCCCGTGTCTGGAGCTCCTTTAAGCAGCGCTGTTAATCCCCTCTCCTTGCGCACCAGGAAACAAAGAGGGAAGAAAAAGTCTCTTGCCTCTTCGGCAGCTCCAGACTTTTCCCCGGACTCCCTCCGGGCTAGCCGTGGCGCACTAACCCCCTGCAGGCTGTGTTCACGCAGCCAACCCCAGTCCTCTCCCGGCGCTCCGACGGAAGCCCGAGCCTCAACTCCCAGCCCCGCCCGCCCCGGCGGGTGAGCAGACAAGCCTCTCGGGCTGGTGAGTGCCGGTCGGCACCGACCCTCTGTGTGGGAATCTCTCCGCTTTGCCCTCCGCACCCCTGTTGCTGTGTTCTCCTCCACGGCGCGGAAGCTTCCCCCCTCCTCCACCCGCAGTCTCCGCCCGCGAAGGGGCTTCCTAGTGTGTGGAGACCTTTCCTCCTTCACAGCTCCCTCCCACTGGTGCAGGTCCCGTCCCTATTCTTTTGTCTCTGTTTTTTATTTTTTCTTTTGCCCAACCCAGGTACATGGGGAGTTTCTTGCCTTTTGGGAGGTCTGAGGTCTTCTGCCAGCGTTCAGTAGGTGTTCTGTAGGAGTTGTTCCACGTGTAGATGTTATTTGTGATGTATCTGTGGGGAGAAAGGTGATCTCTGCGTCTTACTCTTCCGCCATCTTCCTCAAGTGCCAAAGAAGATGTTTTTAGCCACTGTTTGAGATTTTTTTTCTTAACCTTTTAAGTACAGTCAGTCCTCTGTATCCTCAGGTTGGTCCCACATTCACGGATTCAACCAACCGCGGATGGTGTAGGTTGTTTACGGTCCACAGTTGGTTGAATCTGTGGAAACTGAGGCCAGACTGTAGAACATGAGCATCTGCCGATTTTGATGTCCAAAGTGGGTCCTGGAACCAATCCCCTGCTTATGCTGAGGGACGACCTTATTATTATCCCTGTTCTAGAAGGGGGTAAAATGAAGACTAAATCTTTGTGCTTATATTTAGTTTGCCACTGGTAGTGAGTAACTGGTTTAGATGAGGATTATGGTAATATCTCATTAGCCCCAACCCTGGGATTGGAGTGTACACTTCCTGATGATATTGACATCTTATGTGGTTTTGGTCATTGCAGTATCTCAGCATCTAGAGCTAACTCTGTCACTCAAATATGAGAGCAGAGGTTCTAAACTGGGGGTGACTTTGGCACTCTCCAGCCCTACTCCAGGGCTCTTTGGCAATATTTGGAGACATTTTTGGTTGGCAGGATTCCTGAAGAGGGATGCTGCTGGCATCTAACGCGTGGAGACCAGGGATGGACAGCTGAACATCTGCAGTGCGCGAGACGGCCCTCCCCTGTCCCCAGATGTCCAAAATGTCAGTAGTGCTGAGGTTGAGAAAGCCTGTATTAGACGGATGAAGGACAGAATGGGTGAAGGATATAAAAGTAAAATAAATGTCCTATATTAATCTGACCAGCAGAGGATGGTGCCTTGCCAGGAGGTAGCTTTAAACCCAGTTTACTGTTTTTTAAGCTTATGCCTAGTACAGTTCAAAATGATTTGGTTATTGGTTGGAAGCTAAGGGCAAAAATCCACTTCTTTTGTCGTAAATTGCATGTGTGTTTTTTCCTGCTTCACATGATTCTTTCTTCCCTTGTTGGGGGAATTAGTTTAATAAACTAGAGGATCTTTTTCTGCAATACATACAGTTTCTTTCTGGTTCTTTTTTTTTTTTTTTTTTCTTGCAGTACGCGGGCCTCTCACTGTTGTGGCCTCTCCCCTTGCGGAGCACAGGCTCCGGACGCGCAGGCTCAGCGGCCATGGCTCATGGGCCCAGTCGCTCCGTGGCATGTGGGACCTTCCCATACTGGGGCACAAACCCGCGTCCCCTGCATCGGCAGGCGGACTCCCAACCACTGCGCCACCAGGGAAGCCCTCTTTCTGGTTCCTTATACTCTCTGAAGTTAGTTCCTTCTTGTCTCTGGTCTTGTGTTACTTTTTCTGTTTTTTTCTCTTTACATTGCTTCATCCTATTGAATTTCACTTTTAAGCAAGCATTGCCTACAGAAGAACATTAGGAGATACTATTATTGTATAACTTCACTCCTAACAATACACACAGGCTGCCTGAAGGTGATAAAGTGATTATCATAAAATGGCAGATGCCTTGGGAGAGTTGAAAGTTAGGTTGCTGTTCCCTTCCCCTATGTTATTTTTAGCAACTGAAGATGCAGTAATCAGGATTTAATAAGTTTTCTGGTGATGCACCAAAGAGGAGAAAACTGAGGTTTTTATTTACCTTCATTTTGGCTACCTGGTTACGGTCAAGCAAGGGTGTTTCTTTTAGCACAAGAGGTAATACAGCGTGATGGTTTGGAGCATGGGCTCTGGAGCCAGCCTGCCTGGGTCACTTATGGCACAATGACGCGAAGCTGAATATAGCTTTTCTCACCAAAGAAGCTGTTGCCCTTGAATTCTTTTCGCTGCAAATATTGGATCGGAGGTTGGAAATAGATGAAGGGAAATAGCCAAACATCCCCATCCCCCCTCCGTCCCCCAACAAACACTAAACTAAAATGAGCAAAGCCTCCAGGGTCTGGGAGGTAGAAAAAGATGTGCGATAGACACATGTATGGCATCTCCTGTCATCTTCTTCTGACTTGAGGCGAAGTTTTTTTTTTTTTTAAGCTAAAACGAGGGTTGGATTCCAGCCCTCTGGTTGATTTCCCATCTGTTCCGACCATAATTTTGATTTCCGGTCATGTGTTCATTTCAGCATTTTCCCATTGTCAGGGGAGAGATGAGCTATTTTGTGAGGTTTGTAGTAAAATGATTTTACCTGGAAGAAACTTCTAAGCCTGGAAATGAGAATGGGACTTTTGGGGAAGAAAATGCCACTCTAGTAAATATTATGCTTTATACCCCTAGACAGAGCCCGTTGAGAGGTAGGTCATGTTGGGTGAGAAGCCGACAGGTATGATGACTCAGTATAATTAATTTTGTATGGGGAACTTGTCATTTTTATTACTGCTTCCCCAACATTAACAATACTTAATATTTTTTTATGCTGCATTGCCTGGCTAGACATACAGCAGTGATATAAGCAGCACGTAGAAGATACCTAGATACAAATTCATTTTTATTGGAAAAGAAATGCTCTCTATGGGGTTTCTGAGTGTTCTCATTTTTCCCCCTTTCTTTTCGAAACCCTTTAACTTTTATTCTCTGACAGATTAGCATTTTCCTTCATCGCTACTTCCTGCTTGTTCGAGTTTTGAAACAAAACCAAAGGTTTCCTTCTGATTGCCTCTTCTTTTTCTTTATTTAGTCTGTGGTGTAATTCATTTTATTTTTCTTTCCTAAATGAGAGTCTAGAGGATGAAGGGGAGGAAGAGAGGAAATAAAAGAACAGTTTTTTCTTCACTAGTGCTTTTAAGTTTTAGTATCGGCCTCTACAGCTGTCATTTCATGCGCGTGCGTGCACATGTGTGTGTCCGTGTGTGTCCTGCAGCATCAAAGGCTGTATGTAAGATAAAATGGTGGCTACTAGGGGATGGTGGAGGGATAAGATTGATGGTGTATAAGGTACAAACTTGTAATGAGTAGTAAATAGACCCTAGAGATCTAAGGTACAGTATAATAAATGTAGACAATAATAGTACACTATAATTATGTAATGTGATAAATATTGACACATCGGTGATATCACGATATATAAATGTATCAAAATAATATGCTGTACACCTTAAACTTACCCAATGTTCCAAGTGAAATTTATTCAATAAAAAATTGTATGTAGGGAACATAATCTGTAAATTTGTTTTTCCATTTTGTTGAAGTTTTATTGACGTGTAACTGACGTACAATAAACTGCATATATTTATAGTACACATTTTGATAAGTTTGATGTGTGTGTACATCTGTGAAGCCATCACCAAAATCAAGTGGCTGAACCCTCCCATCACCCCCAGAGTTTCCTCAAGCCCCTTTGAACTCCCTGTCTCTCACTTTTCTCTTCTCATTCCCTCATCCCTGGGCAAACCACTGGTCTGCTTTCTGTCATTATACATTAATTTGCACTTCCTATAATTTCATATAAATGGAATAACATAGCATGTACTTTTTAAAATCTGGGTTCTTTCACTCAGCATAATTACAGATTCACCTGTGTTGTAGCAAGGACCAATAGTTCATTCCTTCTCAATGCTAACTAGTGTTCCATTTTATAGATACACCACAAATTTCTGTTTTATCCATTTACCTGTTAATAAATATTTGGGTTGTTTATAGCTTTTGGCTGTTATAAATAAAGCTACTAAAAACTTTTGTGTACAAATCTTTGAGTGAACGTAGGCTTTCATTCCTCTTGGGTAAATCCTAAGAGTATAATGCCTGGATTGTACAATAGGTGTATGTTTACCTTTTGGGGAAACGGACAAACTTTTTTCCAAAGTGGTTGTTTTTCGTTACATTTCCACTTACGATGTACAAGAGTTCCATTTCCTTTATACATCCTTGCCAAATCTTGATATTTCGGATACAAGTCTTTAGATAATGTGCTTTGCAGATGTTTTCTTCATGACTTCCTGGCTTGTATTTTCATTCCCTTAAAAGTGCCTTGCAAAGAGCCTTTAAAAATTTTGATGAAGTTGAATTTACTAGTTTTTATGGACTGTACTTTATGGATTGTGCTTTTGCCTAATCCAAAGTCACAAAGATTTTATGTTTTCTTCTAGAAGTTTTATAGTTTTAGGTTTTACACTTAGATCTATGATCTATTTTAAGTTAGTCGTTGTGTAAGATATAGAATATGGATCCAAGTTCACTTTTGAATATGGATGTCCAGTTGTTTCAGTACCATTTGTGGGAAAAACTATCCTTTCTCCACTGAATTGTCTATTGTTTGCTAGTATGGTGAGTTGCATTGATTTTAATTTAATATTAAGGCAGTTACATTTCTGTGATAAACCCAGCTTGGTCATGATGTATTATCCTTTTATTTATCTTGTTGAATTCCAGTTGCTAACGTTTTATTTAGAATAGTTGCATCTACATTCATGAGTAATACCGGTCTGTAGTTTTCTTATAATGTATTTAATTTTGGTACTAAGGTAAATGCTGACATCAAAGAATCAGTTAGAAAATATTCCCTCTTCTATTTTCTGGAAGGATTTGCATAGAATTGGTATTATTTCTTTTTTAACTGTTTGATAGAATTTATCAGTGAGTCATTTGGGCCTAGAGCTTTCTTATTGGCAGGATTTTTAACTACAAATTCATTTTCTCT
Organism: Pseudorca crassidens; assembly: GCF_039906515.1. Classification (NCBI taxonomy): domain Eukaryota; kingdom Metazoa; phylum Chordata; class Mammalia; order Artiodactyla; family Delphinidae; genus Pseudorca; species Pseudorca crassidens. The sequence continues at coordinate 127,939,321 of NC_090299.1, read as the reverse complement.
AATTGATATGGGTTACCTGTTTCTCAGGTTACCTATTTCTTTTGGAGTGAGACTTAGTAGTTTGTGTCTTTTGAGACATTTGTCCATTTCATCTAAACTGTTGAATTTGTGGGCATGAATATTTTCATAATATTTTATTTTCTTTGTAATACTTTAGAACATGGAGTGATTCTTCAGTCGCCTCTATTACTTCTGATTGGTGATTTGTGTTTTCTTTTATTTCCTAGTTATTATGGCTAGACTTACCAACTTTATTGATTATTTCGAAGAACCAGTTTTTGGATTTATTTATTTTCTCTGTTTCTGTTTGTTTGTTTTCTGTTTAATTGATTTCTGCTCTGATCTTGGTTTCTGTTTTTCTGCTTATTTTGGGTTTAATTTACTTTCTTTTTGGCTGTTTAAGGTAGGAAGTTTAAGACCTTTCTTTTTTCTAACATAGGTACTTAGTGGTATAAATTTACCACCAAATACTGCTTTACCAACATCCCTTAAATTCTGATATGTTGTATTTTCATTTTTGTTTCATTTCAGAATACTTCCTGATATTCCTTTCTTTGAGGTTTTCTAGATATCTCTGTTATTGATTTCTAATTTAATTTTTACTGTAATCAGAGAAATACCCTGTATAAACTGAACCCTTTTAAATTTATGGAGATTTGTTTCATGGTCCAGGATCTCTTTATCTTGATAAATGCTTCATATGCACTGGGAAAGAATGTGTCTTCTGTTGCTTTTGGATGGCGTTTCATTTAGGTGATGGACGTACCAGTCAGGTGAAGTTGGTTGATAGCTTTGGTCAAATCTTCTCTATCCTAACTGATTTTGTCTACTCGTTCTATCAGTTATTGAGACACAGAGGTATTTAAGTCTCTGGCCATATTTGTGGATTTGTCTATTTCTCCTTGCAGTTCCATCCATTTTTGCTTCCTGGATTTTGAAGATCCTGTTATTAGACCCACTAACATTTAGGATTGTTACAAAAAACAAACAGCCATTTAGGATTATTATGTCTTCTTGATGAATTGACCTCTTTATCAATATGAAATGACCTTCTTTATCCCTGGCATTTTTTTGGGGCTTTTGCATATGTTTAAAATTTTTTTGTGTGTGTATCTTTGATGTCTTTTTTTTAAGCATTTGAAGAGGAGTTTCTGGGCTACGTGATTTAAACCTTTTAAAAGTTTTTATCTTTTATCTTGCCAGATTGCCCTCCAGAAGGGCTGTGCAGATTGATAACTTGTCTTAGTGTTCTTTAGGTGTTTATAGAGTCTGGAGATCTCGTCTTTTAAAATTTAAGATATGTATAAATGTTGATTGAACTGTAACATTCTGTTGACCACAGGATAAAAATCTACCATTTATGTAATCTGTTTGTAGAAAATTAAAATGATATGGGTGTTTTTTAAGTTGTCATCAATTTTATTTCATTTCTCTGTTATTTCATAGGCATACATCAATATTGGATGTCATATTTTTATAATAGAGATGTAAGAGAAGAGGACTGGAGGGACTTCCCTGGTGGTCCAGTGGTTAAGAATTCACCTTCCAGTGCAGGGGGTGTGTGTTCAACACCTGGTCGGGGAGCTAAGATCCCACGTGCCTCATGGCCAAAACAAAAACAAAAACAAAAACAAAACAAAACATAGAAACAGTATTATAGCAAATTCAATAAAGACTTTAAAAATGGTCCACATCAAAAAAATCTTAAAAAAAAAAAGAGGACTTGATTTCTTTAAATTTGTTTAATCTTTTCCATATTTTTTTTGTGGCATCCAGTTAATATCCTAGAGGTGATTTTCAAAATTATATGTTTATATTTGGTTGGATAGAATATTTGACTTTAAATAAGTTAGTATGTGGAAGGGAGTTTTATACATGAAATCAGATGTTTATAAAGGTACTTTCCAAGATTAACTATGAAGTACTGTGTGCTTAGATCTGATAGAGATTTGTGACTACTTAAGCTTGTACAGTGCGTGGTGCAGATAACACTTAATAAAGGAATCCATTTGAATGATGTATCTTCTTTGATATGTAAAAGTATTTCCTAGGGAAGTTTTGTACATTAAGAAATGCATGACATATTTAATACCCTTTTATAAAAAATGAATGCAAAAAGAGGTGACCTGTTTGTATTTGGTAATTCTAAGCTGTCCTTTTAATACAGGAGTCTTCCAGAGCCGCTGATGACCTATGAATTACACGGAGACTTCATCGTTCCAGCCAGTACGTATTGCATCGAGGTGATAGAAACAGTTTTGTGATTGACAGTGTGTACAAACTGAAATTTCCACATGAAAAATTTATCTTTATGTTATTGTAATCTGTGTTAAAAATGGAAATCACTTGAGGAGGTGTTTGCCCCCCCTTTTAGAAGATGAAAAAAGGGACAATTAATATATTCATTCATTCATTCATTCATTCACTCACAGACATGTATTTATGTCCTACTGTGCACTAGTCACTGGTATATAATGAATATATAGAGCCATGAAAGGATTTCTGCCCCCAGGAGCCAATTCTTCAGCAAGTATTGGGGCACACACACCTCTCCCTGGACCATAATGTATATAATAATGACGTGAACACAGTACGATGGGAACACAGGAGTATTTAACTTACAGACGGTTGGGGAGATTAGCAGATTCGGAGAGATTCGCATGTTGGAAATGACTTCACGTAGAAAGATATTGAGATGGAAATTGCAGGCAGAAGGAATACTGTGAGCTCATACCGGAAGCCCACACAATATTTGGTAGAGAGTGAATTCTATGTGATAAAATGTTAAATGAAAAAGGCTTATAGTTGGTAGCATTTTAATTTGTGATTAAATTTTTTGTGAGTCATACTCATTTCGAGCTTTCTTGCTTTCTCTCTCTGATACACTCTCTTACACTGTCTGTTGTACACACTCAGTTTTTCTATTCGACACTTGGTGTTAAATCATCCCAGTCTTCCAAAATATTCTGGTGTTAGGTATTTAATAGTTAAGGAAAGGAAGGTGGAGACATGCTAAGTGACTTGCCAGATTTTGGAGATCTTTATTTAAAATTCAAAACCCCAGTTCCACTGGCTAAAACCTGCAGTATTGGTTTTCACAGGTGCACTGACAGTAGTTGTAACTGTATCTCCATTTCCTTTTATTTTCTTCCCTTGGATGTATTCCATCGTTTAATCTGTTGAAAACTTGAGCGCAATCCCTTGGGTCCTATGTTACTCCTGCCTGAACATTGCTTTAAATGTATCTTCTTGTGAGGTCCCTGCTCCAGCCAGCATGAAGGTTCCTAGGAGGTTGCAGAAAGAAGGAATAGTTAGGCCCAGTTAGACTCTACATATAAAACAGGCATTTGGAAAAGGCAAAAATATGGTTCTGTTCACTTTTGTTTTCACATGGAAGAGGATTTCTTTTTTCTTTTTAAAGGGAGTTTGTATGATCAAGGAAGTGGGGGAAAGATTTCTTGGCAAAAACTCAAGCAAATGCTTAGTTGTTCTGATTCTTCCCCGTGGCATTTTTGGCAAACCGGGGGAAGAGAAATTAAACTCTCATTGGGGGACGGTTGTTTCATGTTTGCCTCAGAGTCTGGAAAAAGCAGAAGAGTGCCAATTTTAATCTAGAATCCTTTGAGAATTGGAGAAAGATAAAGGGATTATGGAATAAAGTTTTCAGTTACCACAGGTTAGTATCATTATCACGCCTTGTAACCGAATCCAGTGTGTTTGAAATTCTAACATCGATGTATTTTACCAGATGAAGAGGTAGGAACTTACAAGTGTTTACTAAGTCCGTGGTGGTAGGAGGTGAGTTTCAAGAGTTGTTGAGGCTATCTTTCAACACTGTGGGAGAAGACATTGTGCCAGTATGAAGGGTAGCATCACCTCCTAGACGAGTACCTTGTGTTCTGCTTCCTGACTATGTTGGGATCTGACATAGAGTCTTCACAGTGATTTGAATAACAAGCCTGTTCCAGAGAAACACTGTAGCTACTGTATTATTGGCAGGTATTTGCACCCAAGTGGAGTTACGGTTGGCATGGGACCCATAGTTACCTTATTTAATGGGGAAAAGTACGTATATTAAATGGGTGTATTTTCATGGCCAACATTTCCAGTGCAGACTTTCATTTTTTATTCAGTTCTCTTGTGAGCACTCTCAGCAGAGAGTATAGAAGCAGGTCCTCTGATCTTTACATGTGTCCTTTCCAGTGTTGACTAAAACGGTCACAGAAATCAGGTGGCCAGGATTAGTCTCCTCTTGAATAATGTTGGAAACTTGGAATTGCAGTTAAACTATCATTTTCCATTAACGATGGCAGAGATTCCCTTGTTTTGCTGCAGAGTCTTAGCTGAGCTGACTTCTAAAATGATCAAGCATCACCCATCTCTGTTACTGCCTCTCACACCAGCATGGAAACTAAATTTTGATTCTTTTCAGTCATGTGCAGTAGTTTCAGTCTGTTCTGTGATGTTGAGATGGTCTTTTCTCCCCTCCCTGCTGAGGGTTCTGAAGGTTTCTCCTGGGTCCCTTCATTTCTTCTCATCAGTTTCTTTCCTGTAGAGTTCCGTTGAGAACCTGTGAGTTAATTTCTGGAGTGTGTGATACAAATGTGAATTTTCTTTCTTTGTTGTCACCACAGAAGGCAAACATCTTTTGTTTTTCATTCTTAAAAGAAATACCTACTGGTCAATGGTGAATGCATTGAGAAATTAAAAAAAATTTTTTTTTGAAAGCGTCTAAATAACTCTTTCAGCTGAGGGAGTTAACTTAAAATTGCTAAAAGGAACTGGAGACCCTCTGTCTAGGAAAGTCACTCCTGTGTGTCTTCTGTACACACATAGCACTGCACTTCTGGTCACCAAATGTGTGGGTTTTCCCCACACCAACCAATTCTGTGATGCCAGCTGTGTGTCCTGCAGTTGGATTCAGGTCTGATTCTGTTTATCTGGAGTTAGCCTCTGATCCCACAAGTTAAGGACTCGTCCTACAAAACTGCACCCCCCATGAAAGACACCAGTTCCAAGTCCCAGGTTATCCCTGGGACTTTTGACTGATTGGCTAGAAATCAGCTTTCTCGTAACCCCTACCTTGGACATGAGAATTTGCTAGAGTCCATACCCTGTGCTGGGGGGATTTTTATGAAGGCTTCATCCTGTAGCCATGAGGGATTGTTAGCTCCATTTCTTGCCCCCTCCCCTCTCCAGAGAATGGTGGGTAGATCTGAAAATTCCAAGCTTCTAACCTTTCTTGTGACCAGCCCCCATCTAGAAGCCCACCAAAAGCCACCTCATTAAAACAGAAGATGTTCTTATCAGCCCCCAAATTCCAGGGGACTTAGGAGCTTGGCGTCAGACATTCCGATCACTCAGGAAATGACAGAGCCCCTAGGAGCTCTGTATCAGAAACTAGAGGGCTTCCCTGGTGGCGCAGTGGTTGAGAGTCCGCCTGCCGATGCAGGGGACACAGGTTCGTGCCCCGGTCTGGGAGGATCCCACATGCCGTGGAGCGGCTGGGCCCGTGAGCCATGGCCGCTGAGCCTGCGCGTCCGGAGCCTGTGCTCCGCGAAGGGAGAGGTCACAGCAGTGAGAGGCCTGCGTACCGCAAAAATAAAAAAAAATAAAAAAAGAAACTAGAAATACTAGAACAAAAGACTCTCTGAGCACCCCCAAATACAAGACTTTTAGGAGCTCAGCATCAGGAACTGGGTGTAGAGACCAGTATACGTATATTTATTATTATTTCACACCATCCATCTTGCAAGAGAATATAATGGGCCTTTAGTATAGAAATTTATAAGATGAAAGTACAGTTTGCTTGGTTTACGCAGGAGTCAGAAGGTCGTTCCCAGCTGGGGAAGGCTGGCAGGCATTTACCTGGATCTCTTACTGCATGATGTTTATTACCTTTGAGAATGTTGTAGTCCTTGGTGTGTGTCTCAGCCTTTCAGGCTCAGAGTCTCTGACAGATCATATTGGTAAGAATTGGATCCATGCTTCAGGGCTGGACTCACGTTAAACTTGGTTTGAGAATGACAGCTGAAGCCTGGACGCCTAATATGGCATCACACAAAAAGTTTCTGTCCCCCAGACCAGAACACTTGTCTTGCTGTCTTCAGTATGTTTTCTTCCTGTAGTCAAGGTACCTGGGAAGCAAAATCATAATCACAAAGTTCTTTAGTCACTTATGATGAAAAAGAAAACTATTATAGGATCCAAGGCACTGGCATTTGCTTAGCCAGAATGTTCTATCCTTATTGGTAAACCTGGGGAAACAAGACAGGGGAAACAAGACAAAATCATGTTGTCTTGGTGGGGAGGGACTCAGAAATCTGGAAATTAAAGGAATCGGATGCTTAATGACATCAAGCTATCTTAGCCTGCTGTAGTCAATTGCTGGTATTAGATAGTGTCTCCCACAGAAGGACTGGGATGCTTGATGTCTGGTAATTGAAGCCCCGTGTGCTGTGGGAAGTGCTTGAATGGTTACTGCTAATGCTTTCCTGAAATTACAGTATTACTGACTGATGACGTTTAAATATCAAATTTAAGTTTCCCTGTCTGTGTGTCTTTGATAAGGTCAAGTAAGCTACGCTCCTGTCTTTTTCAGTCTCCATTAGCTGGCATAGCAACATAAGCAGATAGACATTAAGTGTTGTAGATGCTGATTTGTAGTTTCACAATTAAAAATGCTTTTGCTATTACAGTAAACTCCGGTCCCTGGCATTCGTCAGGAACTTAGTGTTATGATTAATTCAGTATCTCAGATTTTTAAAAAGTTATGCTGTGTATTCTTTGTAATTTATATCAATTAAAATATAATGAAATGCACATAGCATAAGCAACTAAGGATAATTTATCTTAGAAAACTTTTTGAGTACCTTAAAGTCATTATTGTAGCCACATGAAAATGCCCATTAATACAAAGCATTAATTAATATCAAAATGAAACAAGATGGGGAACAAGTTTTACTGTACACAAATTCTTCTTTTTAGAAGAAAAGGGAAAAAGCAGACTTGGCAAAGAATGTGTGTATGATTTCAAATGAGATGGGAGTGAGCTGGTGGGAGAGGGACTCAAAAAAGCAAGTGGAAGGTTTTGATTTTATTTTTAAAACTGATTCTAGTATTTTCCACTTAGAAATGAAGGCCCTTATCCTTAGAAGGTGGGAAGCTATTTTCCTATCTTGTGTTTCTCAATAAGTAATGAATAAAAAAATATTAAAGTTGGGTTTTCTTTGGAGGAAAATGATTATTAATGACAAGACACACACGAGTTAGAAAGTGTTTCAGTGAAGTTTTCAAAAATGTTCAGTCTTTGAATGTACAAAATTCTTATTCTAGGCAGTTATTCTTTTCTTCCTTTGGAATTTTTGACTTTTTCAGAGTCCCTGCTTTAATTTCATTTCAAAAATCAAAGCTGTGAGTTGAAAATGCTATTATATTTTTATTGCTTTCATTTTCCTCCAGCTTTGATTTAGTAAGGCATTATGTTGGTTTTAACTCCAGCTGAAAAACTTGATTGTAATTTATCACCTAACTCTTTAGATAGCTGTACTTTTATTTTCGAAGACAAATGTAGTCTGTATCAAAGAGTCTTTTACATGATTTGATTGTTTGCGTTCTGCTTTATCATGTGCCTGTTCATTTCCTAGCCTTTTCCCTCCCCTCCCTTTAGCAACAATGTGTTCTGTGTTGTAAGATCTCATTCCTCCCTCTCAGACACTACTCCTGGAAGTGTAGATTGGCGCAAACTTAACTTTACAAACATTGGGAGAGATCTAAATATTCATAAAATTGATGGTGTGCACTCCATTTAAAGGCATGGAGAGATGTCCATTATATATATATATATATTTTAATTAATTAATTTTATTTATTTATTTCTGGCCACGTTGGGTCTTTGTTGCTGCACGTGGGCTTCCTCTAGTTGTGGCGAGCGGGGGCTACTCTTCGTTGCGGTGCGCGGGCTTCTCGTTGCGGTGGCTTCTCGTTGCGGAGCATGGGCTCTAGGAACGCGGGCTCAGTAGTTGTGGTGCACGAGCTAAGCTGCTCTGTGGCATGTGGGATCTTCCTGGAGAAGAGCTCGAACCCATGTCCCCTGCATTGGCAGGCGGATTCTTAACCACTGCGCCACCAGGGAAGTCCCTCCATTATATATTAAATGAAATAGGTTGTTTGAACATCTCATTACCAAAAAGGAAGGAAAACTCTGAAATGATTAAATTTAAAAGTTACTAGGGTAGCCACTATAGAGAGCAGTATGGAATGTCCTTAAAATTCTAAAAATAGAGATTCCATATGATCCAGCAGTCCCACTCCTGGGCATATATCTGGGAAAGATGAAAACTCTAATTCGAAAAGATATACGCACCCCAGTGTTCATAGCAGCACTATTTACAATAGCCAAGACATGGAAGCAGCCTAAATGTCCATCAACAGATGAATGAGTAAAGAAGATGTGTGTGTATACACACATACACACACACAATGGAATATTAGCCATAGAAAAGAATGAAATAATGCCATTTGTAGCAACGTGGATGGACCTAGAGATTATCATACTAAGTGAAGTAAGTCAGAAAGAAAAAGACAAATACAATATATCACTTATATGTGGAATCTAAAAAAAATGATACAAATGAACTTATTTACAAGACAGAAATAGACTCACAGACATTGAAAATAAACTTATGGTTACCAAAAGGGAAAGGGGAGGGGGAAATAAATTAGGAGCTTGGGAGTAACAGATACACACTACTATATATAAAATAGATAAACAACAAGGACCTACTGTATAGCACAGGGAATTATATTCAATATCTTGTTGAAAAAGAATCTGAAATAATTTTAAAAATTACTAGCTTATCTTAGGTTGAGATTTACTGTGTGAGTAACTTTAAGGAACTTTTTGTTGAAATATAACAGAAATGTGCACAAATAATAAGTGTAAATAATAAGTGTGCAGCTTAATGAATTTTCAGAGTCAAGATAGCCATGTAATCGGCCCCCAGATCAAGAAATAGAACATTGGGGAATTTCCTGGTGGTCCAATGTTTAGGACACTGCGCTTTCACAGCCGAGGGCCCGGGTTCGATCCCTGGTTGGGGACCTAAGATCCCACAAGCCAAGTGGTGCAGTCAAAAAAAAAAAAAAAGGGGCTTCCCTAGTGGCGCAGTGGTTGAGAGTCCGCCTGCCGATGCAGGGGACATGGGTTCGTGCCCCGGTCTGGGAAGATCCCACATGCCGCAGAGTGGCTGGGCCCATGAGCCATGGCCGCTGAGCCTGCGCATCCGGGGCTTGTGCTCCGCAACGGGAGAGGCCACAACAGTGAGAGGCCCGTGAACTGCAAACAAAAACAAAAACAAAAACAAAAACATTGTCAGAAGCCCTTCCTCATACCCACACGGTCACCATCCATCCCCATGATATGTGAGCACGCTCCTGACTTCTGACACCACAGGCGAGGGTTGCTGCATTTGACCTTTTTTGTAAATGGAATCAGACATAATATACCAGTGTGTCTGGCTTCTTTTGCTTATCTTGTGAGATTCATTCCTGTTGAGTGAATCAGTGGATCATTCACTCTCATTGCAGTACAGTATTCCATTGTATGAATATACCACCACCCTCCTGTTCTGCTCTTGATGGGTACTTGAGTTGCTTCGGTTTTGGACTGTTACCAAGGGTGCTGCTGCCGAGAACATTCTGCTATGTGTTCTTTAGTGAATGGTTCTATGAATGACATTTTGGGGTCGTGGGAATGTGTGTGTTCAACATTAGTAGATACTGCCTAACTAACAGTTCTCCAGAGTGGTTGTACCATTTAATTATTCCCGCCCAGTTACTCTATGACAGTTCCAGTTTCTTCGTGTCCTTGCCCAAGCTTAATATTCACTTAAAGCCATCCTGATGGGTGTATAGGAATCCTTTATTGTGGTTTTAATTTCTGTTTTTCTGATAGCTAATGAGGTTTAGTGCTTTTTCCATACGCTTATTGGTGGTATGGCTGTCCCCTTTCATGAAGTTTCTGCTCCATGCTTCTCCCTGTTTTTCTTTTGGGTTCTCTCTTTTCTGATTTGTAGGAGTTCTGTGTAATCTGATTGCTTGGTCTTTCTCAACTCTATATGTTTCAGATTTTTAGTGTTTTTTTCAACTGAATTTTTATTTTATCTATGTTTCCTAAAATTTTAGCAGAAAAGATATTTAATTTTTACAATGATAAGAAGGTGAAACTATTATCGTTTTGAAAAAAAATTCCCTAAGTCAAGCAGAGAAAGATAAATACTGTATCATCTCACTTATTTGTGGACTCTTAAAAAAAAAAATCCAAAACAAAAAACCCAAGTTCATAGGTACAGAGAACAGATGGATGGTTGACAGAGGTGGGAGGCCAGGGGGTGGGCAAAGTGGGAGAAATGGGTCAAAAGGTCCAGACTTCCAATTATAAGATAAATGAGAAAAAAAAAAGATAAATGAGTCATGAGGATGTAACGTACAGCATGATGACTATAGTTGCTAATACTGTATTGTATATTTGAAAGTTGTTAAGAGAGTAGATCTTTTTTTATATAAATTTATTTTATGTATGTATTTTTGGCTGCATTGGGTCTTTGTTGCTACACGTGGGCTTCTCATTGCAGTGGCCTCTCCTGCTGCGGAGCACGGGCTCCAGGCACGCAGGCTTCAGTAGTTGTGGCTTGCGGGCTCTGGAGCGCTGGGTCAGCAGTTGTAACACACGGGCTTAGCTGCTCTGTGGCATGTGGGATCCTCCCGGACCAGGGCTCGAACCCGTGTCTCCTGCATTGGCAGGCGGACTCCTAACCACTGCGCCACCAGGGAAGTCCCAAGAGAGTAGATCTTAAAAATTCTCATCACAAGAAAAAAAATTGGTAACTTATTGTGGTGATCATTTTGCAGTGTATCCAAATATTGAATCACTATGTTGTACACCTGAAACTAATATAATGTTACATGTCAATTGCACCTTAGTTATAAAAACCAAACAAAAAAGCCCCACCAACTTCCCTGTTCTTTTTTTTTTTACATCTTTATTGGAGTATAATTGCTTTACAATGGTGTGTTAGTTTCTGCTTTATAACAAAGTGAATCAGTTATACATATACATATGTTCCCATGTCTCTTCCCTCTTGCTTCTCCCTCCCTCCCACCCAAATTCCCTGTTCTTGATCTGCTTTGCCTTTCTTTCCCCTTCCCTTCCCTTCCTTCTGTTTTGAACCATTGGTCTGAAACCCACCCTCTCCATCCTCTTCAGCACTTCACTCTTTAACCTCTTTTTTTGTAAAAATTGGTAAATTTAGCCGTGGACCCCTTCTCTGTCTTTCGATTCCCCAGTCTCCTGTAACTCTGGATAGCACTAGCTCCCCAGTTCGCAGGTTTCTTCTCACTTGACTTTCTGATGACCCTGAAACTCCCTGGTCCTCTTGTCTCTTCCTCCTCCTGTGCTTTGCTTAGCTCCCCTGTATGTCTTTGGAGCTCCTTTCCCCACCGCGTCCTCTGTTAGCCTCTGAAATACTCGGGCAGCCTTGGCCACGTGCTGGAGGTCACACCCTTTGGAGAGCGTGGCTGGCCTTCAGCTCTAAAGCCTCTTCCCCTTCCCAGATACCTGCTAGAATAGCAGCCCCTGAATGTCACTTTCTCCATCACTTCCACCATCGTCTTCCTCCCCAAACCCGCTTCGCCTCCTGGGTTCCTGTCTGTCAGCAGAACTGACCGTACTGCCAGGTAACCAGGACATGAAACGTCAGTCATCTTTGCCTCTTTCCTTTGACCCGTAGCCGGTCTGAGGCTAAATCCTGTCAATTCTACCTCTTCCATAGTAGCTCTGACATAAGAGGAACACAGACATCAACAGTGACGTGAACAGCATCAGCAGTGACTGCTAACAGCGGTCCAGCGCCTCTGTATGCCAGGTGCTGGGGCTAAGTGCTTTACAGATGCCGCCTCACGGAATCTCAAGTGGCTTTCTGAGGTAGTGCTATTCGCTTCATTTTGCAGGTGAGGACCCTGAGGCCCAGCGAGGTTAGGTAACTTGCCCAAGGCCACTTAGCTGTCACTTGGAAGCGGTGATTCCACCATCTGACTGCAAACTATACTTCTTTGCTCTATTTCCTTATTTGTAGTTTGATCCCTTTCCCCACCCCAGTCCCCGCCCCTTGCTGCCTCAATACTTCTTGACCACATAGCGGTTCCCTCTTAGTTTGCTCTTTTCCCCATTCTAATTCATCCTCTACAAATGTCAGGTATGTCTTCCCCCCAATTTAACTCTCCTTGTATCCCTTCCTTGCTTTACTTTCAGTGACTAATTTAGAAGCAACCAGTAAAGACAAGTTCTCTTTTTTAACTAATTTTTATTGGAGTATAGTTGATCTACAGTGTTGTGTTAGTTTCTGCTGTACAGCAAAGTGAATCATTTATACATATATCTACTCTTTTTTAGATTCTTTTGCCAGGTAGGTCATTACAGAGTACTGAGCAGAGTTCCCTGTGCTATACAGTAGATCCTTACTAGTTATCTATTTTATATATAGTAGTGTGTATATGTCAATCCTGATCTCACAATTTATCCCTCCCCCCACTTCCCCCTTGGTAGCCGTAAGTTTGTTTTCTACATCTGTGACTCTATTTCTGTTTTGTAAATAAGTTCATTTGTACCATTGTTTTTTAGATTCCACCTATAAGCGATATCATATATTTGTCTTTCTCTGTCTGACTTACTGCACTCAGTATGACATTCTCTAGGTCCATCCATGTTGCTGCACATGGTATTATTTTGTTCTTCTTCTTCTTATTTTTTAATTTTTATATATATATTTTTTTATTTTGTTCTTTTTTATGGCTGAGTAATATTGGTCTTTACGGACCAGAGTTTGGCCCTGACCACCTTTATGTAAGCTTAGGAGCGGTCTCTGAATAGGCTGTGTATTTTCTCACACTGTTTGCTGAATCCAGAATGTACCCCACACCCCTTAGTTCCACCCTTCCCTGAAACCTCTCCCGTTCTTCAAGCCCTGACTCGAACATTCTCCCTTATGCGAAACCTTCCTGAGCATCCCTGGCCTCTCTCTGTGAACTTCCATAGCGATTTGTAACCTTCCTTCCTGCTGTGGTAAACGGAGCACCTAGTTCTTATGGGTCACTTCTTTGACACCCCTGACAACTCTAGCATAATTCTCAATAATAAGCATTGTATCGATTTGTCCCATAATATTCTATCAACACAATAAAGGGAATTTGGGCACATTGTTCGTAAGAGCCATGGACGATCATTAATACCAAAGTCTAAGGGATAAAGGTAATATATTCAATATTTGTTCGCTAGAGCTGCTGTGACAAAGTACCACAAACCAGACGGCTTAAAACAGCAGAAATTTATTCTCTCACAATTCTAGAGGTGGGGTCCCAAATCAGGGTGTCAGCAGAGCCATGCTTCCTTGGAAGGCTCTAGGGAAGGAGCCTTGCCCCATCCACCTTCTGGTGTTTCCTGGCAATCCTTGGCATTCCTTGGCTTGTAGGCGCATCTCTTCAATCTGTGTCTCCATTGATACATGATACTCTCCCGTATGTCTGCCTTCACGTGGCCATCTTCCCTCTACGTCTTTGTTTTCTTATAAGGATACCAGTCCTTGGATTAAAGGACCACCCTGCCCCACTGTGGTCTCATTTTAACTAACGATATCTGCAGTGACCTTATTCCAAATAAGCACTGTCAAGTATGTCTCATTATTCTAATGTTTTGACATCTGGGGCTTGACTGACCCTGGGGAGACTGCCCTTCCTGGGGCTAACCAATTCCTAGAGATATTTAACCTGAGCACACTTTCCATGTGCAGACTAACCAATCCAGAGCCCGTTTTTCCCTCCCCGACACCATCTTTCGGGTTCGAACACTCCAGACCGATATTCTTCTGCCTTAACTGCCTCAGAGCCAGGAACCAGGTAATCAGGAACAATCTCTATACCCCCGAGCCTGCTGAAAAAATTCACAGCAACCAGTCTTAAGCCTGCTTACCCTGCCTTGCCTGTTCCTTCATGTGAATACTGCAATAAACCCTCTTGCCCACATTTTCCTTTTGCTCATTGCCTCCTGACCTCCCCGGTGCTTCCCCATGCGGCCCTGCATGCCATGCCATGCCTCCCGTTTCTAGGGATCTGTGAGGACAAGCGTCTTCGTTCCTGATAGTTGTTTCCATGTCTGCGTGTCTTACCACACCTGATAAAAACAAATCCCTGGTACATTTAAAAATAGTCGCATTCGGAGATACTGGGGTGGAGGAGGGTTTGCAGTTTCAGCATATCATTTGGGGGGGATAAAGTTTAACCCGTAAAAGGGAGGAACCTAATCCTGGTATTTTATTTGCATTCCAATGTGGGGCAGTGACCCAGTGACTAGACTCATCAGGTAAGCGAGGAGCAGACTTGAGGTGCAGCATGCCAGAGGGAGAATCCGTAGTTGCCCTCTCTTCTTAAATATCAGCAGAGGGAAAGGCACTAATTGCAGCCCCGCTGACATTACGTCATAGGGGGAGGCATAGAAGATTCATAATAGGGAGAAAGATGGATGGATGGATTTTCTTTGCCTTTGAAAAGTGGCAAAATACATGTAAATTATCTGCTTGAAGATTTAACGGATGAGCTATTGTAATTGTTTTTAGGGATATATTTGATTCTGAGTTCTCTGCTAACCACTTTTTTTCTTTTTCTTTTCTTTCTTTTTTTCTTTTCTTAAAAGAAAGCGGCAGCCCAGAATCTCGTGTTAACGCTATCCATTTCTTGGTACACAAACTGCCGGAGAAAAATAAAGAAATGTTGGATATTCTGGTGAAACACTTAACAAAGTAAGCCTCTTTTTCTTCCGAACTTGTTTTATTTTGCTCTGGGCGCCGTGCGGTGGTGTCAGATATGTAACACTTGGAGCTGGGGCTGTTTACACAATACCAGGGACCACACCTGCGAGGGCAGGCTGGACACTTGCCTTATTGTGTGTGTTTTGGACAAGAGTGATGAAATATGATGCTCTCATGAAGTCGTGTAATTATTTGCTTAACGTCACTGCCAGCAACTCAGGGTTTGATTTGAAGTAAGAAAAGAGAATCTTATACATTTCCCTGCTTACAGATTCTGGAAATGTGATTATAAGCCTGTTAGCAAATTTAGCTTTGCTTTCACACCTACCTAACTCTTGAGTCTGAACATGTCCTTCAAGTTTGTTTAATCCAATAATACGTAGTTATTTCATAGGATCCAGTTTATTCCTTTCACTCCCTCTTTACAAAGCAAGCAAAAACTAAGAATTCAGTGGAAAAATTAGCTCTTTCTTCATATATAAAGGACTCCTAGATCACTGTAATTGTAAAATTTTAGAGGTGGGAGGAAGCTGAGGAATGCTGTGTTTTATAACCCATATTTCACATGAAAAAGAAACTGAAGGCCAGAGGATATTATGAGTTTCCAAGGGTCCTACTGCTAGTAAAGCTGTTCATTCATTTGGCCAGAAAATATTGGTTGAATGCCTTCTTAAGGTGCTAGCTGATACAAAGATACATAGTTGAACAAGACAGACAAAGTCCCTACTTTCATGAAGTCCCTTCTTTCTAAGACGGAAAAGATAATAAACATTAAAAATAAAAATATAAAATAATTTCAGGTGATAAATGGTAAAAAGACCAAGTAGAGTGAGGGATAAAGAATATATGTTGGGTTTTGGACTATAAAGTGGGTTGTTATGGAACTTCGTTTCTGAGGATGAGACCTTTTGAGTTGAGACCCGAATTAGGTTGCAGGGCTGCTGAGAACAGTTGTTGCCCAGGTTGTTCACTGCACAGTGGTACTGGGAGAGGGATGAGTTGGGTGTTCTGATCAAGCTCTGTGTGCTTGTGAAGGTGATTCTTACAAAGGTGCCATGTGGTCTAGTAGTGCCTGGAAGCCAGGGTATAATGACCTGGGGAAAGAAGCAATGTTCTAGGTAGAAAGGAACAGTAAATGAAGGTGTTCAGAGACACAAGCTTAGCATACACATAGAATTATTAAGAAAGATGCTGTGGTTAAGCAGAGCATCAAAGAAAGGGAGATAGGAAGGTAGGCAGGGACCCCATCACATGGGGCCTTGCAGATGCGGTGATCTCAGTGGCAGACGCTGAGGACAGTTGAGTCTGGCTCCTTGTTTTTAGGGAAATACAGAGTTGCAAAATACTCTGCATGCCACAGTTATTGCCCCTTCTTTTAACCAGAGACCTTTCTTCCCCCCCCTCATCTTATTAGTGTTTCAAATCACTCCAAGCAGAACCTCATGACCGTGGCAAATTTAGGAGTGGTGTTTGGACCAACTCTGATGAGGCCGCAGGAAGAAACTGTTGCTGCCATCATGGATTTGAAGTTTCAGAATATTGTCGTGGAAATTTTAATTGAAAACCATGAAAAGGTAAAAGTGCTTTTTTTTTTTTTTTTTTTCCCCAGAAGGGAATTCCTGTTTTGGGCTTGTCCCTGTGTGAGGTACAACTGTCCTCTTAGATTTTCCTTCTCTCTCTTTTTATTTAATGATTTTATTATCATGATGGTGAGCCTGGTTCTGAGAAGTCCTCATGGAGCTTCTGTCTTTGGATGGAGTTCCACGAATCTGAAGCTTTACCCGGTCTTCTGTTATCTCACGGGTTTAAGGAAGCAAGGTTTAATCCAGATGCAGATGAATATCGGCAGTGTCGTCGTGGACTGTTTATGGTTTTTGCTGCCTTTGTTCCTATCCTTGGATTTCTCACTGAAATTCTGTTTACTGTAACACAGGGAAAACATTTTTTGTCAGTCTGTGTCACACTCTCCCCAGAAAAACACACACAACTGTCCCTCTCCCTGCAATTGTGCTAATAATTTCAGGGGATTCACAACATCCTCAAACCCGGGGCCTCCAGGTTGAGAATCTCTGGTTTAAAATGAATCTTAGGTAACATATCCTGTTGTTTGTTTCTCTGTATTCAAGGGAATACATGATTTTTCAAAATACAATAGACTCTTACAAGAACTTTTAGATATTTTCCCCCCTTTATTCTGTTCATATAGATCAGGACCTTGCTAATAACTTTCCTCACTTTTAAGATAGGGAATTGGAAAACTTAAAATGCTTGGTCAACAACTTTAATTGTTTATAAATTTTCTAAAATATTGAGATTGCGTTATATGCCAAGTATGTATTAGGTGCTGGGAGGTGAAGATGAACATTACAGTCCCTGATGGAAAGCGGGTCACGATCTAGGGGGTTGAGCCCTGTTTCCGGACTTGTGTCCCACAGCACACATCCCTGTCTAACATATTATGCAATTGACTTATTTTTCTAGTTGTTATCTATTTCTTTCTTCTAGATCTTTGAGGGCAAAGATCTTTTTGCACATTTAGAACAATACCTGGTATTCCTTAGGCACTTGGTTAGTATTTATTTGGTGAAGTAATGGATTCAGTGAAATTTCTGGGGGTCAGGGGAGTGGGAAAGAGACAGATGAAGAGAGGTGTAGTCCTTTTGCACAAGTGTTGCGAGAACATTTCTTGGTTGGCTAGAGCAATTCTAGCTGGTGCAAATATCGATTCCCTCTGAAAAGCTAGGCTTGAAACCTGGTTAGAGATTTGCTTTATCTGTGTGGTAAAAGCAGCTTGTTTTGTGGGTGTCAGACATTGGTGGGGTTTTTGGTTTTGTTTTTTGGTAGCTAGTGGTGCATTTATGCCTCCTCTTATGGCCCCGTCAAACTGTCATTAATGTGTACGGAAATATCCAGACAGCTTCAGGGCACGATGGCTACTATTCATTTTGACAAAAAGAAATGATTAGACTATAAGCTTTGAGGCAATGTTTAGGAGCGCAACTATCATTAGATTAAATCCCAATTAAGAGAACTTTTATCCAATTTATTTGTGAAAATACTGGTTCTGGGTCTTGCTCTTGGATAAAAGGTTCTCCATCTAATGCCGTAGCTTCCTGTTTTCTTCTCTTATTTGAAGCTGGGAAGATAAGTACATGATCTTTTTCTGCTGGGAAATAGATAGGGCTGCTTTCACCTTGTTACCCAATCGTACAGGAATTTCAGGTGGCATTGGTGAGCCAATTATAATAGTTAACAGCAGATGGAACTGGACCCACTCTCGGAGATGCAGCTTCATTGAACGCAGTAGAGGGCTTTCGGTTCTCCCTCTCTCCCTTTCGGTGGCCAGGCTAGATAGTGCTGTGAACGCACAACCAATACTGATTGTAGTCCTGAGGTTTCCTACCAAGAGGAGGTGAGATAATGACTTTCAGATTCTTCATTGTGTGTGTGAGTTTAGCTTTGGAAGCAGAGGGTTGCTTGGGGCTGGGTAGGGGCAGTGAGCTTGGATTAGTGAACATTTTTGAGAACTTAATATCCCTGTTACCCCTTTATTCACCCCTTCAATTTCATCCTTGTCCACTGTCACTCTCACTCCCAGCTCGTTGTTCATGCTCAAGTGGTCTTCACTTCGGAGTCCAGGCTCTGCTATGAGGAGGAGTATTTCTGCTAACAAGGGTGATTGCGTAGAAACACTTTGTAGGGATGTCTGGCCCCAGCTGAGCCATACATTTCCCTGACAACTGACCCACATGCACCACCCGAAGGAGCTGGTGTTTTACTTGAATGTAGTGAGGGAGAGATACGGCTCCTCTTAATGTTTGAGAACAAAGAGAAAAAGAGAGAGGGAGGAAGGATAGCAAACGTTAAAAAGAATAGTCTCGTGAGGAAGGAAACAAAATTATCATTAAAAAAAGGAGGGGAAACTAGCAATGAAATGAAACGGCCTAGGTGGTGTCTATGAAGGAGAAGGAATTGGGGGGGTGGGCGGTAATGACAGTAGAAGGAAAATGTTTTCTTTTCCTCAGTTACTTATTTTTCTTCCCTAGGAATGTGAAAAATGGTAACTCTGACTAGGAAAGTCACTAAGTCAGAAAAGGAAACTTTCAACATATAATTAAAGCAAGAACGCTCCAGATTAATTTCGGAGTTAGAAAAAGACCCTTGGTTAATCTGCTTTGGAGATCACATCTTATCCAAGCCTCTTTGTTGTTTTCATAAAATCCATATGTACTTTATAGGAAACTTAATCCATATGTTTTGGCTTCATTTCCACTCAGTACATTAAGATGTTGTTTTAAAAGAAGTGTTCGCGGGCCAAAAAATTTATCAAGTTCTTTCTTCCCTTGCAAACCAGAAAATTGCATTTCCCAGGTGGAAAGGGTACTGTGAAATTCCCAAGGATTTTCAAATTGGGGTTGTGCCTCAGAAATGTGTGAGTTCTGCATATGTTTTGTTCTTAAAGTATACAGTTGTCCCTCGGTATCTGGGGGGGGATTGGTTCCAGGACCCCCTGCGGATACCAAAATCCACGGATGCTCAGGTCCTTTATATAAAATGGCAAAGTATTTACATATAACCTATGCACATTCTCCCGTATACTTTGTCATCTCTAGATTACTTATAATACCTGATACAGTGTAAATGCTATGTAAGTAGTTGCCAGCATGCAGCAAATGCAAGTTCTGCTTTTTTGGAACTTTCTGGAACCTTTTTTTCCAAATATTTTCGATCTGCTGTTGATTACATCCGCTAACGGGGAACCCACGGAGGACGGACTGTACTTGTTACGGATTAATTCAGTACATCTGTCATGAGTGCCTGCTCTGAATCAGACATGGTGTGAGATTTGGGAGAAGTGAAGACAGTCCTGTAGGGAAAAGAAGAAATGGTGGAGAGTAAGTGCTCTCACACAGATAGAGAGAGAGCCGCCGAGACTCCCAAGGAGGGTTTATGTCCACCTGTGGGGAATCTGGAACGTTTCCTGAAGAGGTGATTTGAGTAGGTTTTAGAATGGAGTTTGAACAGGTGGAGGTGTTTTAAGGGGACACTTCAGGTGTGGGGCATCATGTCATCAGAGAAACAGAGCAGGTGTGTGTTCTGGGAACACGAGGCTCCTGTTGGCACAGGGGCAAGCGGTACGAGATGAGATTGGAAGGAGATCTGGGCCAGGTGTGGGGAGTTTCAGACGGCCACCTTAGGACTTTGGATCTAATTTTAGAGGTATCAGGGCCTCTGGTGGTTTTTAAAATTAAGCCTCTCATGCTTAACCTGGCAGCAGGGTTGGCAACAGAAAGTAGAGGAATAAAAGACCAGGTAAGAGGTCGCATGGCATGGTTGTGAGAGTGGTGACTTACAGGTGGAGAGCATCAGTTTGTGAGGTGGGATAGACACAGTCCAGGCACTGCATTTGTACCTCAGAAGAAGGTGTTATAAATGATGCTGAATATTCCATCCTGGGAGAATATTGGTGTTATTAATGGAAGGAGGGGAAAAATGGGTTTGGGGCAGAAGGTGAGTTCCGTTTATAACATGCAGAATTTTAGTTGTTGTCTGGATATCCAGCAAGATAAGCCCAGCAGACAGTTGGAGATGTGGGGCTCCACCTGGGGAGAGAATTTAGTGGGAGAAAGTGTACCATATGGTGTAAAGACATGAGGTAGATGTGAGAAAGAATTCCGTGGTGCGTCTGTTATATACGGTGTTTATCTCATATGACCTGTGTGTGTGTAATGCCTATTGTGTATATATATGTAATGGTATCCTTATATGTGTACAGAATTCATATTACATATCTTATCCCTTTATGCATATGAGAAAAACCGAAGGGTAAAACATCCCATGCTCACGGCCACACAGCTAGTGAGTGGCAATGCCTGGGTTTGCACTAAGGATTGTTGGACCCCAAAGCTTTCATTACTCAGAGAGGAGAAGAACAGTATCTTTGAGAAATAATGAGATTTTACTCTTAGTGATAAAAGAGGAGCCAGAAGAAGCCCAGACGAGTTCAGTGTCAGGGTGGTCAAGGGGTGTTGTCAGTGATGCCAGTTGCTGTCAGGAGATGGGCAAGTATGAGGACTAGTGGAAGGCGTGTTCTCTCCAAGAGTGAGATGTCTGTTGAGAGCAACTTGTAAGGCCTTAAACGTGTGAGTGTTCAGGAATGGATGATAATAAGTCTGGATCTACTTCCAGTTTTTCCCATGTGACAGAAGAACAGATGGGAGGAAAAGTCAGAGCAGCCGTGACGGGGAAAGGAAGGATGACGGAGGACGCGTACACCTGCGTTGTCCACGGCTTGCTTATTATTCTCATATTCTGATCACCTGTTAGCTCACAGCTGGGGTGGGGGCTGTCTTTAGCGGAACTTCGTTAAACAGGTGTGTAAAGAACCCTGTCGAGTTACAGGATCTGTTTAACTTGAGCCTATTCTGCTATTTTATACATTTTTAATGTCATAAAAAATATATTTATAATGTGACTCGGCCTTTTCTCTGCCCTGCCTCAGTCCCTCGGGGCCCTTGAAGATTCAGAAGAGCCTTTGAGAATCATCAAAAAAAAAACATATCAGGGTGGTTCTCTTTTCATATCTGCCTTGTTTTCTGTTAATGTTTAAACTGCCAATTTAAAGTAAGGTACATAATGTTACTCTTAACCAAATCACTTTACAAAATACATGCCATAATATAGTTATAATCCAGGTTATATTTATCTTGTTAAGGATTTTCGTTGGATTTTCAGTGTGATAGGTTGCTTTCATGGTCACTGATTCTCTGAGGGTCAGTAGGTTATGAAGTTTTTGGGTTTTTTTTCTAGTATTAGCCTTTATGTAGTACAGTTTCTGTGGACCACAAGGTGCTAAGAGTTTGTTTACATAAAACTTTTCAGGACTTCCCTGTTGGCGCAGTGGTTGAGAGTCCGCCTGCCGATGCAGGGGACGCGGGTTCGTGCCCCGGTCTGGGAAGATCCCACATGCCGCGGAGCGGCTGGGCCCGTGAGCCATGGCCGCTGAGCCTGTGCGTCCGGAGCCTGTGCTCCGCAACGAGAGAGGCCACAACAGTGAGAGGCCCGCGTACCGCAAAAAACAAACAAACAAACAAAACTTTTCCTTGGTGAGGATTCCTATAAGTTTGCTAAAAGAAGCATATTCACCTTTGAAGTGAGCTCTGTGTCAGTCTGTCTCGTTTTTCCTGGTGAGAAAACGGAGGCCGTTCGGGATGGTGACGCTTTGTTGGAAAAGGCTGACCACGTTCTTGTTCACGAGTTTCTTCAGTAGATTGTGCTTTATCAAAGCATCTTTGTAACATAGGTTGCAGAGTTCTTGAATAGGCTGTGTCCTCCAGTCACAGAGGAACCTAGAAACAGTAAAGGTGAGAAGGACGTATACATTTCCCCTCAGGTGTCCAGCGTAATCCCCAGAATATTAAATTACATGCACATGGACAAGGGTATCCAGTGGTGCAGTGCATCACTTTTGTTAACCTTGGGACTGACTTTCTGACCTGCATCCTCCTGTCTTTGCCAAAAGCTAGAAGAACGTGCCTCTGCTCCCAGGTTCATGGTGGGATGGATTCCCTGTTCAGGCCCCACCTGCAGTCCACGTGTGGTCTGTTTCTGGGTACAGGGCAGCCCGTTCCTCCATTCCTGAAGCTTCAGAAACCACACCCAGCCTGGCTCTCTCCTGCGGGTTGATCTCTGTCATCCTTTAATGCCAGTGAGGCCCAAGTGAGTAGCATGCAAACCATTTTTCACTGAGCGCGAGGAACCTTCCAGTCTTAGGGCGTGCTTGTCATTTAATGGGGAAAAGAATTCTTTTTAAAAAAGAATCCAGCCTGAACTGCATCTTGATTGAGCTTTGCTGGCCCTGGGTTGCTAGGCAGCAGCAGTTTTCCTGCGACAGGAAAAGAAATGTCTTAAGCACCAGCAACAACAATAAAACTCCAAAGTTTCTAAAAGTTGGTGTCTGCCTGAGTCATGACCCCTCAGCCTAGAGGTCAAATCCTGCAGCAAGAATATTTGACAAATTTTCAAAGGTTTTGTTTTTTTTTTTCTTTTCCCCTTGCAGTTTTCATAAGTGTCCTCCTTGGCACAGCCATGAAAACGTACTTTACTGTTACTTTTTTTTTTTTTTTCTCAACAGGGCTGTGCATTTTCTGGTGTGTTTAGAAAGAAGCTTTAAAAGCACAGAAAGCTTGATCTTTCTCATTCCTTTAAGGAGAGTTGGAAAATGATAATGACATTGTCTTCTGCTCTTCTCGTTTAGCTCCGGCATGGGATGTCTCTGCTGTGTGCTGTGCTATAGCTCTGGAGATGGTAGATAATATTTTCCCATGGGACTAGAGTGGTTTGATGCAAGCAGATTCTGTAACATTTTCCTGTCCAGCAGAGACAAGGCACTGGGACTGGCTCAGGAAGATCGAAGAGCTACGGTGTAGAAAGCGGGGTGGGGAGGTTTATTCTCTGTTGTCTAAGAAAGCATACTTGGTCCAAGTGAGTGGAACTTGCTGGGAGGTGAGTTTTTGATTCAACAGAAGGCAGAACTCCATAATATTTGTAATAATGAGACTGTGTTCCTAGTAGAGATGGGTCTGAGGAGTTGGAGGAAAGCTGGCAGATGGCTGAGGTCTGGCCCACTCTGAAAGTCTCGGCCAGTGACCTTGGAGACGCAGAGCTGCAAAGACAGGTCCTCCGAGCTTGTCTCAGCGCTTGGCACTTGACACTGAATCAGTGTTGGTAGAATTCAGAATGGTGAGGAGGAAACAATTTTATGTTGTTTATATTCCCAGCAATACCCAGAATCCTTGGAAGGGAAAATAAGGATGTAAGCGTGAGGAGTGGGCGTGGCGTGGTGTGTGTGGGTGGGCCCTAGAGAAGCAACCTTGACTTTCCTTAGGGGACAGCAGAGTGTAGGGTGCTTATGGGCTTGGCTTTTGCATGGACAAAGCGCCCCCTTTTAACTTTTCTTTGTAAAATAAAGAAACCAGCTTTCAGAGCTGTCTCTTCCGTATCTCTCAAGACAAAGTTGAGAACAGTAATAATCTCAGCCAGCAGAGGGATGGTTATGTGCTGGTACCTAGGCTCCGCTCCTCGTGTGACATTTTATTGAAATAATCTGCTGACAGTATCACAGAATGTAGCAGAGCCAGCTCGAAAGGAGAATTCCTTGGGTTGGAATCTCAGCTCTACCAAGTTGTGTGACTTTGGTGACCCAGGCCCCCCACTTAACCTCATCATCAGATTCCTCACCTGTGAAAGAGGAAAAGCTGAAGTACCTATCCAGCAGAGACCTGTGTTGAGGATGAGGTGAGCTGTTTTACAGATGAGGAAAACGAGGCTCAGTGAATTGCTCAAGTGGCCAGGCTGGGGTTTGAACTCCGTCTGTCTGCCTCCAAAGCCTACTCCTGACGTCTACACTGTAGCTGTCCGATCATGTGTGTGTAAATACGCACATTTCATATGAAACTAATGACTTATTTGTGTTTTTCAAAAGACTTCGTATTTTTTAGAACCGTTTTAGATTGATAACAGAATTGAGAGGAAGGTACAGAGATTTCCAGTACCACCCCCTCCGCCCCCATGCGTGCAGAGCCTCCTCCATTTGTTTCAGCCAAGGGACCCACCCTGGCACGTCATTATCACCAGAGTTTACTTAGGGTTCGCTCTTGGTGTTGTACCTTCTTGGGTTAGGCCAAATGCGTTATGACACGTATTCATCACGATCATCAGTGTGTTTTCACGGTTCTGAAAATCCTGTGCTCAGTCTGTTCATCTCCTCCCACCCATGCCCTCCCCACCCGCCAGCCTGGCCACCACTGACCTTTCTTTTTGTTTTTTTTTTTGCGGTACACGGGCTTCTCACTGTTGTGGCCTCTCCCATTGCGGAGCACAGGCTCCGGACGCGCAGCCTCAGCAGCCATGGCTCACTGGCCCAGCTGCTCCGCGGCATGTGGGATCTTCCTGGACCGGGGCACGAACCTGCGTCCCCTGCATCGGCAGGCGGACTCTCAACCACTGCGCCACCAGGGAAGCCCATCCATCACTGATCTTTTTTACTGTCTTTACAGTGTTGCCTTTTCCAGGTGTCATATAGTTGGACTCATACAGTGTGAGCCTTTTCAGATTGGCTTCTCTCACTGAGTACTGTGCATCTAAGGTTCCCCCACATCTTTTCACGGCTTGGTAGCTCATTTCTTTTCAGCGCTGACTTGTTTGTATTTTGAGAGAACCAGGATGATTGTTATGTAAATGACTGTTACACCCAGTGGGTGAGGACGAGAAAGCAAACTCCTCTCACTGGCCTTCTTCCCGCCGCTCAGGTGGCTTCCCTGTGACATACAGCCCACTTCTGAGATGCATTCTTTCTAGGCTCGGCAGGCGGGGTCAAGGCCTCTCAGCCTCACCATTGATGAAAGCTCTAGCTAAGCCCTGGTGACCCTCCTCGTCTTCATCACCATCAGCATCATTAATATAGGATAACAGGGCTTCTCTGGTGGCACAGTGGTTGAGAGTCCGCCTGCTGATGCAGGGGACACGGGTTGGTGCCCCGGTCCGGGAAGATCCCACATGCCGCAGAACGGCTGGGCCTGTGAGCCATGGCCGCTGAGCCTGCGCGTCCGGAGCCTGTGCTCCGCAACGGGAGAGGCCACAACAGTGAGAGGCCCGCGTACCGCAAAATAAAAATTAAAAAAATAGGATAGCAGTCTGCCTGATACTTATCAAGTGCTCATACCGTATTCTACATCATGATCTCGTTTAGTACCAGCTCAGCGACTCTATACGTCTGACGTCTCAGGTAGACGTTATCATCCTTATTTTACAATTTGGAAAATGGGGCTTAGGGTGAAATTCGCCCACGGTCACGCAGCTGGGAAATGGCGACGATGGGATTGGAACCCAGGACTGTCTGGCTCAGAGGTTGGAGCTGTCAAGCCTTCTACTCTACTGCTGCTCCTTCCATTCTAAATGGCTTTCAGTAGAAGGCTTTGTGTTCAGGGTCACTGCCTAATGGGCAGGGCTGCAATATTCTGATGCGCAGGAACAGCAGATCTGGAATATATGTAGATTGAACTACATCACTAAAAACAGTATTTTGATGTCTCACATATATTTTCAGATATCTAAGATTACACCGAATAGTATAAGTGGGAAAACATAAATATGGAGTTATCAGTTCAATAATATGTAAAGAACTGATTTTTCAAAACTATAAACCAGAGGATTGAGAATAAGCTACATGTTTTTAGCAAAACCTTTAGAATTAAAAATGATAAGTTTGTACCATATAGTATGTGTATTGTTGAAGCCTATACCATGATAACATAGCCATTTGCATCAGACTAGGATACTTGCAGAGAAAAGGTTTTTTTTTTCTCCTTCTTTCTCCTGGAAAGATCTCCTGCTGCTTTGTAGACAGGGCTGGGAAAAGGGCATTTTTCTAGACTGTCCCCCCTCATCTGTAGTGTCCTGTAAGTCATTTAGGACAGATATGTCCTAGCGGACAGCCCAGCCCCCAGCGGCTTGCTGTGGAGGTCGACCCCTCCAGCATGTTCGTGTGACGTTGTGCTCCTCTTACTTAGGTCTGCTGATTTAGGCCAGTTGGATGCAGAAGAGCAGACACGGTGGAACCTGGGCTGAGTGAGATTCTGTCTCCTAGCGATTTGGAGTTGGGATGTGGGGAAACGCAGCCCGTTACTGTGAGGTGGCTTTTGGGCTTGGGGCTGAAGAACCCCTGGGATGAGTCCAGTACCAAGTGGAGGAAGGCAGTGCTCTGGGAAGGATCGGGAAGCTGATCCCAAGAGGGATGCAGAGGCGAGAAGCGGAGACTTGTTGGTTGACTCTTGATGGCCTCAAGCTCCTAATTCAGGCAAGTGTTGAGTTCCAGCTCTTTCTGCTTTCTGCTACTCCTTTTAATAAATCCCTGTTTAATTATGTCAGCTTGGTAACATTTTGGTTGCAACCAAGTCGTCTTTGGAGAGTGTGAGAAAATACACAGTGCAGGGTTCTGGCCAGTTTGATAAATTCACAGATAGTTTATTCATTAGCTTTGATTTTGGCTCAGTTTATGTTTCAGTGACTTCACGTAGCCCCTGTATGTCCTTGAGGTCAGCTGCTCCTTGCACCCAGTCCTTATGAAAACAGAGCAAGTGGGTCTGGTCGATGCAGTTTTAGGTAGAAACTCGTACTTTGAGGTCACCCAAATCTTAACTTGTTGGTCGCTTCCCATAACTATATGATTAGACCTTCTTTAACTTTCTTCTTCAGTTTTCTCCTCTTGGACCGAGGTTGAAACCGGAAATGGCTTTCTTCTCAATTCTCATATCATTTCTTTTTTGGCCAGGTAATTGTTTTCCTAATGCTTGGTCTCCAGTATTGTACCCCCCACTGTGTTCTCATACATCTCCCGGCAGGACGGTCCTCTGGTCTGCTGTTCAGTCAGTCAGTTGACATTTTAAAGTCCACTCACGCATCCAACATCCTTTTCCTCTATCAAGAGCAGTAGTTCTGAAGCCTTACTACATTAAGACCCACTTTGAAAATTTAAAGAAAACTTTGGGTCCTGTTCCCAGAAAGCAGTATAGTATATATACACAAAAAATATATATACAACTTTAGGAATTTTGGGGACTCCCAGGTCAAGAACCTAGAACCATAGGGAAACCAAGAGCTGCAGGATAATCCATGAGGAGTTGAGGTCCAGAGCATTTCTTCAGGCTCGACTTTTCTTGCCTTTTGCTGGTGACTTATTTTCCATACTTCTGCTCAGGAGCTGGGCGGGGGTCAGGTAAGGATTCATACTTTATTTATTCTTTTTAATATCTTTATTGGAGTGTAATTGCTTTACAATGTTGTGTTAGTTTCTGCTGTATAACAAAGTGAATCGACTATATGTATCCATGTATCCCCATATCTTCTCCCTATCCCACCCCACCCTCTAGGTGGTCACAAAGCACCGAGCTGCTCTCCCTGTGCTTTGCAGTAGGTTCCCACTAGCTATCTGTTTTACATTTGGTAGTGTGTATATGTCAGCGCCACTCTCTCACTTCACCCCAGAGGATGCATACTTTGTTTCCTATGTTCCCCACTTGGGACCAGCCACCCAGGAAACCTTTCATGGAAGTATTGATTGCTTGTCTGGGCCACAGACAGTAGGAGTCCCCACTGAAAGGCATTGTGCTTAAATAGCAAAAGGCAGCCCCTTTGTATTATTTTGAGATGTGCTGGTGTTCAGACTTCTGCCACAGGGGGCAGAGGGTGGAAATCAGCTCGGGGGCAGATTGAAGAAGGCCCCTCTGTCCAGGTCAGGTCTTCCTACAGCAGCCTCGTTATCTCATTTGAATTCTTTCACATTTCCCTGAAGTTAACCCGTTTTGAAACCCCACTGCTGCATTTAGTCAGTGATAATCGACCATGTGCTAGTGTCTCAGCTCCTGCGTCTTTAGTATAGCAAACACTGACGTCCTGTGCAACTGGTTAATGAATATTCAACTGCCTAATGAATATTAGGCAGATGTCCTACCCAACTGCCTTTAGAATGGCTAAACGAAGGGTTGACGGTCTTACCTCATGGACCCTGGGGAGTAATTGTTCTCTTTCTCCTAGACTTCCATTCATCCTCCGATTTCCACTGGAGTTAAAAGTCAGAGTGGGTACAGTGACTGCTTGACGAAGCAGGCTGCCACTGAGGGTCCTCCAAATCGAGGTCTTCCCATTAAGTCTAGTGCTTGCCTCCTTGGGTGTGTCCGGGGTCCTCAAGACCACTCCTGTGTCCCGGGATTTGCTGGAAGGACTCATGGGACTCAGCGTGTGGTTGTACTCACAGCTTAGGTTTATCACCGTGATGTAGTGAGGACATGCCAAGGAGAAGATGACGGCACAGCTGGGGTCTGGAGGAGTCACTGGAATTTTCCTTATGCTCTCACCTCCTCAGAGGGGTCACACACAGCGGACTCTTCCCCCAGCACCGAAAATGCAGCCACAAGCGTATAACGTGTCTGTTCAGGGAAGCGCCTTAGAGACTCAGTGCCTGTCGGGAGATAGTCATGTCGTCATCCTTTGCTGAGCGGGTACTGAAATCCAGACTCCCAGAAGGAAAGCCGGTGTTCCGCATCACACCAGCGCGTGCACATTTATGTGGAGACGGTTGAGGCACAGTGGGCCCTCCTAAGCATTTTGGGAATGTTTCATTTCAGTTTAGAGAACGGTTGATCAGCCAAGTTGCCAGACGTCAGCCAGGGACCAGCTTTGCAAGCAGGGTTTTCTAAGGATGGCCTTCCTAGGCCTGCCCCGTTTCCTCTTTTGTGTACACCGGGCATCTTTTACCTGCCACGGTGAGGAGCTTGAAGGGCAGCGGTGAGGGTGAGTTCCTGTTTCTCCTGCAAGGATGTTCTCTGTCGTTGGGATTCAGAGCCCTTCCTCTTTTGCTTTGGAAGCACCTTCCTTATTCTAGCAGGGAAGTGCCCATTGTCAGCACTGTTGAAAAGTGCGGGGTGAGTTTTGCTGAGGCGCGTGGGAATCGAGGACGATGTGGTCCGTACAGGTTAAGTCAATTTCAAGCCATGCCGCCTTATGTCACTGGATTAATTTGGCACAGTATGAAACGTCCCTCAAAAGCCTTCCTTGTTTTAACTTCCCACTTGGTTGATTTCTCCGTAAGGGTGACCCCAAAGGGCAGCAATCAGTTTGGTTAGCTTTGTTTCTGTTTTCACCCTTAAGCTCTGTTGAGTGCTGTGTTTGGGGCCCCATGTTGTCTCAAGGATCAAGGTGCTATCATGTCTGTCCTGCCCCCTCCCTTTTGCATCTGGTCAAAACCCACCTCCTTGTCTCAGCTTGGGCATCGTGGTATCTGGGTGACACCGACACTCCTCAGATCTGCTCCTTCTTCCATTTAATCTTCTGGAATTTTTTTCAGAAAACCTTTTTGTTAGAAAATTTGAAGAAGTCCCTGCAGCCTTTAGTCCATATTCCTTAGGTGAGCTTTCCATCGAGTATTAACAGTCTTCCTCCTCCCAGGAGCTTTCTCAAGGTCATTATTTCTTTTCATGCAGATATTTGAAAAATTATTACCTAACTAGCCTTTTTTTGGGGGGGGGGCAGATAGCTTAATGATATCCATACTAAAAGTACCCCCTAATCCAGAGCGATTTAGGGGGAGGGTTGATTTTTTACTTCAGTCCTCTCCTGACCAGGTAGTGGTGAATTCTGTTGATCTTGATGCAGAAGTGTGTGTTTGTTGTTACGCTAACATACAAGTATCTGGAATTCTAGAGTAGAGTAAAACCTAATCACCTAAAGCTTCCTAAAGATATGTATATACGGTACATAGTCTGGAATCTGCTTCAAAATAATCTGGGTGATGTGGATGAACTAAAATTGGTCATCGGTTAGGGACTGATGTAGGTAGGTGATGTGGACATAGGAGTTCGTTAAAGTATTATTTTTACTTGTATATATATGTCTGAAATGATTGATGATAAAAGTTAAGTGATCTGATATTTGGTGTTGGCACCGTTTCTTTTACACAGTTCATTATTCATTCAACAAACATTTTAAAAGCTGCTCCTTGCCTTGTAGTATATGGACAGGGACAAAAGATTTAAAAAAAAAAAAGCAAGTCTTGCTTTCCCGAAGTCCAGCATTTAGCGAGAAAGACAACAGTGCAACTAACTCTGACACAGCCAAAGTCTAGTTCCCTGGCCTCAAGATAATGTGTTTGAGTTTGGACCTCTGAGAAGCTAGTCGCTTTCTTTGTCCAAAGCCAGGTTAAGACCATTTCTGCACTGGAAAGACTTCATGTACTAGGCATCCCTTGGTGAATCACCTTAGTTGTTTCTTCAGAAGATGTTTACCCCTTCCATTCGCAGCAGTGAGCGAGGCCTGCAGGGGATAGGGTGGGTATAATTATGAAATGCAAGGTTCCTTTTCCTTAGCAGACTAGAATGTTCAGAAGAGGCTCGGCTCTAAGGGCTTCCTGAGCCCTGGTGCTCCAGACTGGCTAGCTCTAGTTCAGACCAGGAGTCGACCAGCTAATGCCAAGAGGGTAGGAAGCATGGGTTTGTCTGCAGTTTACAGATTCAGGCAAGAAACTGAAGCTTGGGGAGTTGATATTAACCAACCCAAGGTCACACAGCTTGCTTTATTCATTTATAGCCTGCCTCGTTCCAAGAAGGATTCCAGGCCATGAAGCCACACAGTAAGAAAATTCCTTGTGGTCCCTCTAACCATCCCAAGAAAAACAAGGCCATATTTTTTTTTTTCTTTTTGAGCTTAAATGGTGCATAGTGTTTCAGTCAATATTACTGCATGGATAGCTCTAAATTTAAATTGAACAAAAGTGCTTATGTATGTCTCTGTTGGAATGTGTGGGAGTCATAAAGGAAATCTCTGTATTTGATTTCATAAAGTCATGAGCATTCTATAGTCGCTTGAGCCACACATGCCAGCGCCTGGTTGTGTGCATGAGAAAGTTCTTATTCATCACTGCACAGCTGGTGTGTTGTTTGTCATCATTATTCCTTATTCTTAATTACCAAAAGTGCACATGGGCTACAGACTGTAGATGGTGCCAAACCAAACCTCTAAAGTGGTTGAATTAATAGGTTTGGAGGAAGATTTATAATCCTTTGTAAATGATAGTAATTCTGTGTTATGTTCATAGAAAGAAACAGTGCACATCAGAAACTCACTCAAAATCTGGATCGTAATCTCAAGTATATTATTATTCTCTATATCTACCTCCTGTTCCCTTTTGTTTGTTGCTGAATCAACTTTGCTTTTTTTGTGTGTATTGAAAATGGAATTTATTTATAGGCTGTGCTTTTTTTTTTTTTTTTTTTGCGGTACGCCGGCCTCTCACTGTTGTGGCCTCTCCCATTGCGGAGCACAGGCTCCGGACGCGCAGGCTCAGCGGCCATGGCTCACGGGCCCAGCCGCTCCGCGGCATGTGGGATCGTCCCGGACCGGGGCACGAACCCGTGTCCCCTGCGTCGGCAGGCGGACTCTCAACCACTGAGCCACCAGGGAAGCCCTTTTTTTTTTTTTTTAAGGTAATTTTTTTTTCCCCCTACCTCAGCAGTAAGTAAAAGTGGAGACATTCTTTCTCCAGGGAAGGCTTCAAATGCTTGGTTTCTCTGGAATGTCATTTCTCTTTAGGTGGAAATGAGGGAAATGACCACTAAGAGGATTAGTCGTCATTTTCAAAATTTACTGAAGGTATTAAGTCATTTGTGATTAATGCGCTAATAAGCTCAGAGTCCGCTGTACTTATGGACAGATTGATGTAGAAAGGTCCTTGGAGTGATAATTGTTTCATGTGTATAATCATTTTATTCCATGGTTTCTGCAGGATTGTTTCCTACAATGCCCAGGGCCACAAACATATCCACAGTTGAACTTTTTTGGAAGTCTGCTGTGGCTTTAGCCCAATTCCATGTAACTTAAAATTCTTTTGATTTTATTATTCAGATGAATCCAACCTATTGTAAATTGTTTATAGTTCTCCATTCTTGGCAGCTCTCCTGTTCATTACTCTAGGTCAGCGATTCTGAACCAGTTTTTATGCTTTGTGCCCCTTTGAATTTGAGAATTTGAAAGGTAACATCCCACTTTCTGAAAAAATCCAAATGCATATATGCCATTTGCATATGACTTTAGGGCATATCCTAACACTGAAGAGACCTCAAGGAAGCCCCGCTCTAGGTGAAATTAACTTGGGTGGTATTGAAATAATGTAATAAAAACATGTGGCCCATTAATACAATATGCAGAGTGGGGGAAGTGAAGTTTATCAAGTTATAGTTTTCCACATGTGATGGTTTATTACTTTTTACTTATGGTTTATTACTTTTTACTTATTGACTTTTTACTGGTAAATACTTATGTATTTACCAGTATTATTTATCATCCATTTATTATCTCAGACACATGCTTTCTGATGGCATAAAGGTAAAGACAGATCTTTAAGAGTAAAGACAGATCTCAAAATGTTGCAATATAAACCAAAAATAGGTTAAAAAAGGGAGAAAACCCTTTGGTATCAGCCAAATGGAGGAAAAGGCCTAGAGACCACCAAATGGAGTTTTCCAAAAATTGGCCTGGGCCATCTCTGTTTTACGCCTAACTCGACCTTCCACAGACGCGGTATGGGGCAGCCGCACATGCAATCCTCAGACACCTCCTCGTGGAGGGAGGTGGAGGGAGAGACGGTCTAGGCAGCTTCAGGTAAAGATGTGCAATTTCCACAGAGGTTGAAGCTCCTCCTGGCCACCCAGCAATTCTGCCAGAGTAGGTGGGGCATGACAGATCACACTCTGTCTCCGAGACACTCCAGGGTCAGTGATCTTCAGCAGTAAACAGAAAGTCAGAAAGAAGACTTCAAGATGAAAAGAGCTTCTGCAAAAGAAGAAGACAGGAAAAATGAACGCTGAGAGTAGGAGAGGAGTGTCGTTTGCCACCCTGATAACTTTCAGCGTGAGCAGCTAGAAGTCATTCTCTCGTATGTGGTCCATCTTCTGCCTGGAAAATGATGAGGAAGTGTTTGATAAACTGGCCACCTAAGACTGATGCTCCTCGTGGGGGCTGAAGGGCCAGGCCCTCTGCAGGAATCGTGTGTAGCCCAGGCAGGGGGAGTGAACACAGATACGGGCGTTTTGGCAAAACCGCAGAGATGAGGTCAGAGACTATACTGCATACAGGCCCTGGCTGAGTCCTTGTTCTCCCCATAACCATTGGTTAGGGATGGAATTGTATCGTCTCAAAATTCATATGTCGAAGCGCTAGCCTCCAGTGTGACTCTCTTTGGAGAGAGGTCTTTAAGGAGGTAATTTATGTTAAAGGATGTCAAAAGGATGGGGCCCTAATCTAATAGGGCTGCTGTCCTCATAAGAAGAGGAAGACACACCCAGGATGTGCATGTGCAGAGGAAAGGCCACGTGAGGACATAGTGAGAAGGAGACAGGTCTCGGAAGAAACCAGCCCTGCTGGCACCTCGTTCTTGGGCTTCCAGCCTCCAGAACTGTGAGAAATAGATTTCTGTGGTTCAAGCCACCTAGCTGTGATATTCTGCTGTGGCGACCCTAACAGATGAATCTGCTATTCTCTCAGGCTGCAGAACCCTGGGCAGGCAAAACTGTAGTGCATGGAAAAAGGAAACAGACATCCAAAACATGGGAAGAGATTCAAGGAGATGTCACCCGAAGTGTAGTGGTGTGAATAGAGAGTGTTCACAAAGCTGCCCATTTAAAACATTAGTATAATTGAAATCAACCTAAAATGTCCAGTGTGGAGTCTATGTGAATATATTGCAGCAGAAGGGGAAAAAATGTAAACTGTAGATGAAGAATCTATTTCAGAAGAAATACTGATCTAGGGAAGAGGAGAAGTGAACTTACTAAAATTTATCTCTCTGGGAGAACTAAATATTCAGTAAAATGGGAGTTCAGAAATAAAGTGATGAGAATTTTTTTTAAAGACGCATGCTGGGCTAAGAAAACAGACTGATACCTCCAATGACATTTCCAAACAAATGAACAAATTAAAAATGGAAATGAATAGAAGCAAAATTAAAGAAACAAGTGATCATCATCAATGAAACAGTCCCATTCAATGAAAGGAGAGAGACAGATGGAAGAAGTCTGAGAAAACAGGAGACATGGAGGGTGAAGATAACCCAGTGCAAGAAAGATCCCGGGGATACAGAACCAAATACATAGATACAAATAATTTTAATGATAAAAATAAGAGGTTTTTTTTCTCAATCAAAGTGAGACCTTAATCTGATCAAAGTATTCACTGAATTGCAGGAAACATCAATTCTGAATTTTAAGTCATTCAGAATTATTCATATAGAGACAGAGTGTGGTTTAGCTATTGGATTTTTGAGGAAAAATCACAATTCCAGTGGGAGGACACATCTGGTTGCCTCATATTTTTGTACAGCAACTTGAAAAATAATAAAGCAGTGTTTTATAAGTCTTGAGTGTCTCCTTTTGGCCACAACGAAAAATCGGACATTTCAGAAGGCAGAAAAAAAATGCAGACCACTTTTTCTGATCCATATCACTCTAAATCCAGAAAAATTTTAACAGTAATTTAACAGTAGTATTAATTTAATTTAATTTAATTTAACAGTAATTTAACAGTAATAACTATAGAAGCAAAAAAAAATGTCTCTGGTCATTTGGAAATTTAAAAACTTTCATGATTTGTGGATCAAAATAGAAATTAAAAAAAATTGTCCAATACCTAGAAAAATATTATGAAAACAGCACATTAAAACTTGGAGGATAGGGCAAAAATTATGTTCTGAGGGAAATTTATAACCTTAAATAACTAAGACAGAAAGAATGAAATAAGCTTCCACTCACCCACCTCCCCCTAAATTTGTAGAAAATAATAAATATAAAAAATGAAATTAATTAGAAAAAAAGATGGCTTTTATAAATACCTCCTACATTTTTGAGGGATTATGGAGCATAAAATAGATAAACCATTGGCTAAGTTAGTCGAGAAAAAAAGGGTGGGAGAGATGGCTTGCATATATAAATAGAAACAAATGTGGAAATGATCACAGATGCACGGTGTATAGAATTTTGAAAATCTGAATGAAATTAGTGAACTAATAATGAAAGAAACTGAGACATTTTTCAAAGAGTTACCATCTATTCCCTAAGAAGCACCAGGCTTAGATATTGTCACAGGTGAATGCATTTAAACTTGGAAGAAACAGTTAAATCTGTTGGTATTTGAACTGGTCCACAGCATAGCGAAGGAAAACTTCAAATTATTTTTGTGACGCCAGTAGGGCAGTAACAAAGCCTGTCAAAGATAAAGTTGTAGATCAGTTTTACTTATGAATATTTATGCAGAGATCTTAAATAATACACTAGCAAATAACAGCAGCACTTTAAAGAGTATAATATTTCAATCTAAGCTGAGTTCATCCCTGAAATACAAGGGCAGCTCAGTATTAGGAGATACATTAATATAATACCGTATTACTAAGTCAAAGGAGAAAATCTTTCAGCAGATGCCTAAAAGCACTTGACAAAATTTACATAATTCCTAATAAAATAACAAAGCAGAAATTGTGGATACTTCCTTAAAGTGATTTAAAATGTGTATTTTAACCCTGAAGGTAGTATTTTTGTTTAATTGTTGAAATGCTTTAGATGTTGAAGTTCTGACTTGTTACTGATTAACTATTGTCCTAGGATTACTAAACAAGAAAAGAGAGGGGGAAAAAAAAAAAAGGGTGGTGTGAAAACTGGAAGGGGAAAATGTTGCATTATTTACAGATTGGATTGTGTACATGGATAGCCCAAGAGAACAAATTGAAGCACTCTTAGGTATACTAAAATGATTCATCGTGACAAAGGACTAAACGTAGTTACCCAAATCGATAGCTTCCTTATATTACAAGAATCAGAAAATACAGTGGGAGAATAGGCCGTATTATTGGTGTCATTTGAAAAGATACACTACCCAAGTGTAAGCCTAAATCAAGAAAAGCTAAATCCCCCAAGTGTAAGCCTGAATCAAGAGGTGAAGAACACCTGCTCGATGAAAATTGTAAAGTTCCGCTAAGAAACGTGAGAGGAAATAAGTTGTCTTATATGTGGCTGATGAGAGTGTGAGTTCGTTCAGCCTTTCTGAGATGGTTTGGCAGCCTGCAGCAAAGATTAAAATGAACTCCTGCTGTGAAGGTAACCTCTCTGCTACAAAATACTCTACAGGAACTTCCCCGGCGGTCCAGGGGTTAAGACTGCACTTCCACTGCAGGGGGCACGGGTTCGATCCCTGGTCGGGGAATTAGGATCCCGCATGCTGTGTGGTGCAGTCAGCAAAACAAAACACACACACACACACACACGCACACACAAATTTTTTTTTAAATTCCAATATTCTCAAAATTTTGCAAAAATGTAGAAGATGTTTACTGCCACGTGTGTCTCTCAGTAAAAAAATAGAAACGGATAGCCTTCAGTGACAGGAAGAAGGTTAAATAAATTATGTGATGACCATAAGAAGAAACATATGGTAGCCCATTAAAAGAACGAGGTAGATATGTAAATACTGATACTGGTTGTGGTGGACACTCTAAGGTGACTCAATCATCCAGGCCCTTGAGCACTGGTGGGACCTGCTTGATTCTAACCAGTAGGACCCAAGATGATGGGATTCTTTCCCAAGATTGTTTGGTTATGTAAGACTCCATTGGAGTAGACTGGGGAGAGATTCCCCCGCTGGCCTGAAAGAAGCAACTGTGAGACTGCTTTCGGAGAGGGCCACATGGCAGGAAGCTGCAGGTGACCTCCAGCCCGTTGTCAGCAAGAAGTCAGGACTTCAGTCCTCCAACTGCAAGGAATGAATTCTGCCAGTGACCCAGATGAGCTTGGAAGCAGATTCATCCCTAGTGGAGCCTCTCTAACACAGGCTCGCGGACACCTTGATAACAGCCTTGTGAGCTGAGGACTTGAGCAGAGGCCCCAGTTAAGATGTGTCTGGGCTCTTGACACCTGGAAACTTTGAGATAATTGAAAGCTTTGTTATATATAACAAGAATTAGAAAACACAGTAATAGTAATAGTAAATATATTGTTTTCAGCCTGTGAGTTTGTGGTCATTTGTTACACAGCAATAGTAAATGAATACACTGAAATTGAATGATCTCCAAGACACTGGCATCCTGTCTCACTGTGAATTAAATTAAAAAATCACTTGCTATTTACTGATCCAGTTTCCCTTTCATACCCTCATGCACTGCACTCCAGTCATCCTGGCCTCTTTGGTATTCCTGGAACATGCATGGTACATTTCTACCCTAGGGCCTTTGCATTTGTTCATTTATTTCCAATGTCTAGAATGTTGCATGTCCCATAGTAGGCATTCAGTTAATATTTGAATGGATAATTCAAAATTGGCGGTCTGGTGGTTAAGACTCCACACTTCCAATGCAGGGGACGTGAGTTCGATCCCTGGCCGGGGAACTAAGGTCCCACACGCCCCATGGCATGGCCAAAAATATTAAAAAATAATTGAAGTGATGCACCATATCTCTGTGGTGATCCTTTGTGTGTTAAAATACATAAATAGAAATTATATATGCATGCAGGCATATGCATAGGTAACTTTTAAAGTTTTCTTAGCAAAAAAGTCTAAAAAAATAGAAAAACTATTGACACAACGATTACCTTGGTGGGGAGGAGGGGACTTAGTATTTTTCCAGTATTCTTTGTGTGTCAGTATCGTCATCAACAGTGTTAGCAGGGTGGGGAGATGATGGCTCATTTGTAGTTTTCTTTTTAGACTTAAAAAATAATAAGCCAACTACCACACACTTAAATTTATATTACAAAATAAACACACTAGTTCTGTATCTCAGTGTAAAAATATCTGTCAGTTTGACTATATATTGGATAAAGCTGGAAATTGCTGGAGAGATCGGGTTTCAGTTTGAAGAAACATTAAAAATGCGTCTGAACCTTTTTTGAGTTCCTTCCATTCTTCCATGTCCTTCCTTTGTAATAAATGAAGCCCCTGTGTGGCCATCTTGTCCTCAGATGACAAAGACTTGAAGCAGTCCTGGGAGAAATAGCGGTATTTATGATCTATTTAACACGTTATATTTATTGTGAAGCGATTATATCTTGAAGTTACTTTGGGATGGTTATATTCCTCATATCATAGCTGGTTCTGCACATGATACCAGATGAAAAAGGAAATAAATGTGTCTCTTTGTGGCCTGTCAAAGAGGGCCACAAATTCTCACTTCTCCCATCGAGATTGGAGAATCAGTGTCTCCTTCTCTTAAATCTTGATGGACCCTGAGATTGCTTTGATCATTAGACTATGGCAGAAGTGACTCAGAGCTGTGGCTTGAAGAGACTGACCCCTTCCTTCCTCTTGGATACTGCTTCTGGGGGAAGCCAGCCGCCATGGAGGAAGTCCAGCCATCCTGAGAATGGCAAGCTGTGAGGAGGCCCTGGCTCACCATGGGCAGAGGCTGCATAGCAGAGAGGTGGAGATGCCCAGCCAGCCCCAGCTGCTCCCACCTGCCCATCCCAGGCATCATCCCAGACGCCACTGGACCAAACTGAGGAACCCCACTGACAACCAAAACTGGGGTTTCACACTTAGGGCCCATTCATGTCCCAGCGTGTCCAGCCATTAGCCAGACCCCATGAGGCTGATCGGGCCTGCTGGGCCGTGTCCAGATTCCTGGGCTGGACAATGAGGAGTGTAATTCAACAGAGGTTGTTGGAAACCGTTCACCTCTGGAGAGGTCTGTTTTGTGGTGTTATGTGGTATCCCACTATTTTGGTGAAAATGATTTTTGGTTTAGTGAGTCCCTTTCCCTGTTGCCTTCCAGAGGAGTGTGCTTTTAGGTGAAAAAGGGAATATTTCAAAAAAATTTTTTTATTAATTTTTATTGCAGTGTAGTTGCTTAACAGTGTTGTGTTAGATTCTGCTGTGCAGCAAAGTGAATCAGTTATACGTATACATATATCCCCTCTTTTTTAGATTTCCTTCCCATTTAGGTCACCACAGAGCACTGAGTAGAGTTCCTTGTGCTATACAGCAGGTTCTCATTAGTTATCTATTTTTTATATTTTAGTGTATATATGTCAATCCTAATCTCCCAATTGATCCCACCCTCCTTCCCCCTTGGTATCCATACGTTTGTTCTCTACATCTGTGTCTCTATTTCTGCTTTGAAAGAAAGTTCATCTGTACCATTTTTTTTTAGATTCCACATATAAGCGATATTATACGATATTGGTTTTTCTCTTTCTGACTTACTTCACTCTGCATGACAGTCTCTAGTTCTATCCATGACTCTGCAGATGGCACTATTTCGTTCCTCCTTATCGCTGAGTAATATTCCATTGTATACATGTACCACATCTTTATCCATTCGTCTGTCGATGGGCATTTAGGTTGCTTCCATGACCAGGCTATTGTAAATAGTGTTGCAATGAACAGTGGGATGCATGTGTCCTTTTTTTCTTTTTAACATCTTTATTGGAGTATAATTGCTTTACAATGGTGTGTTAGTTTCTGCTTTATAACAAAGTGAATCAGTTATACATATACATGGATCCCCATATCTCTTCCCTCTTACGTCTCCCTCCCTCCCACCCTGCCTATCCCACCCCTCTAGGTGGACACAAAGCACCGAGCTGATCTTCCTGTGCTATGCGGCTGCTTCCCACTAGCTATCTGTTTTACATTTGGTAGTGTATATATGTCCATGCCACTCTCTCACTTCGTCCCAGCTTACCCGTCCTCCTCCCCATGTCCTGAAGTCCATTCTCTGCATCTGCGTCTTTATTCCTGTCCTGCCCCTAGGTTCTTCAGAACCTTTTTTTTTTTTTTTTTTTTTTTAGATTCCATATATATGTGTTAGCATATGGTATTTGTTTTTCTCTTTGTGGCTTTCTTCACTCTGTATGACAGACTCTAGCTCCATCCACCTCACTACAAATAACTCAGTTTTGTTTCTTTTTATGGCTGAGTAATATTCCGTTGTATATATGTGCCACATCTTCTTTATCCATTCATCTGTCAGTGGACAGTTAGGTTGCTTCCATGTCCTGGCTATTGTAAATAGAGCTGCGATGAACATTGTGGTATGTGGCTCTTCTTGAATTATGGTTTTCTCAGGGTATATGCTCAGTAGTGGGATTGCTGGGTCATACAGTAGTTCTATTTTTAGTTTTTTAAGGAACCTCCATACTATTCTCCATAGTGGCTATATCAATTTACATTCCCACCAGCAGTGCAAGAGGGTTCCCTTTTCTCCACACCCTCTCCAGCATTTATTGTTTGTAGATTTTTTGGTGATGGCCATTCTGACTGGTATGAGATGATATCTCATTGTAGTTTTGACTTGCATTTCTCTAATGATTAGTGATGTTGAGCATCCTTTCATGTGTTTGTTGCAAATCTGTATATGTTCTTTGGAGAAATGTCTATTTAGGTCTTCTGCCCAGTTTTGGATTGGGTTGTTTGTTTTTTTGATATTGAGCTGCATGAGCTGCTTGTAAATTTTGGAGATTAATCCTTTGTCAGTTGCTTCATTTGCAAATATTTTCTCCCATTCTGAGGGTTGTCTCTTCATCTTGTTTATAGTTTCCTTTGCTGTGCAGCAGCTTTTAAGTTTCATTAGGTCCCATTTGTTTATTTTTGTTCTTATTAGCATTTCTCTAGGAGGTGGGTCGAAAAGGATCTTGCTGTGATTTATGTCATAGAGTGTTCTGCCTATGTTTTCCTCTAAGAGTTTGATAGTGTCTGGCCTTACATTTAGGTCTTTAATCCGCTTTGAGTTTATTTTTGTGTATGGTGTTAGGGAGTGTTCTAATTTCATGCTTTTACATGTAGCTCTCCAGTTTTCCCAGCACCACTTATTGAAGAGGCTGTCTTTTCTCCAGTGTATATTCTTGCCTCCTTTATCAAAGATAAGGTGACCATATGTGCGTGGGTTTATCTCTGGGCTTTCTATCCTGTTCCATTGATCTATATTTCTGTTTCTGTGCCAGTACCATACTATCTTGATCACTGTAGCTTTGTAGTATAGTCTGAAGTCAGGGAGCCTGATTCTTCCAGCTCCATTTTTCTTCTTCTTCTGGGATCCCTATCATTCAAATGTTGGTGAGTTTAATGTTGTCCCAGAGGTCTCTAAGACTGTCCTCAATTCTTTTCATTCTTTTTTCTTTATTCTGCTCTGCAGTAATTATTTCCACTATTTTATTTTCCTGGTCACTTATCCATTCTTCTGCCTCAGTTATTCTGCTATTGATTCCTTCTAGAGAATTTTTAACTTCATTTATTATCTTGTTCATCATTGTTTGTTTGTTCTTTAGTTCTTCTAGGTCCTTGTTAAATGTTTCTTGTATTTTCTCCATTCTTTTCCAAGATTTTGGATCATCTTTACTA
This sequence comes from Pseudorca crassidens, assembly GCF_039906515.1. Lineage (NCBI taxonomy): Eukaryota > Metazoa > Chordata > Mammalia > Artiodactyla > Delphinidae > Pseudorca > Pseudorca crassidens. The sequence continues at coordinate 127,897,538 of NC_090299.1, read as the reverse complement.
TCATTACTCTGAATTCTTTTCCAGGTAGACTCTGCATTTCCTCTTTATTTGTTTGGTCTGCTGGGTTTTTACCTTGCTCCTTCATCTGCTGTTTGTTTCCCTGTCTTCTCATTTTGCTTAACATACTGTGTTTGGGGTCTCCTTTTTGCAGCCTGCAGGTTCGTAGTTCCTGTCATTTTTGGTGTCTGCCCCCAGTGGGTAAGGTTGGTTCATTGGGTTGTGTATGGTTCCTGGTGGAGGGGACTAGTGCCTGTGTTCTTGTGGATGAGGCTGGATCTTGTGTTTCTAATGATCAGGACTGTGTCCGGTGGTGTGTTTTGGAGTGTCTGTCACTGTATTATGACTTTAAGCAGCCTCTCTGCTAATGTGTGGGGTTGTGTTCCTGTCTTGCTAGTTGTTTGGCATAGGGTATCCAGCACTGTAGCTTGCTGGTTGTTGAGTGGAGCTGGTTCTTAGCGTTGAGATGGAGATCTCTGGGAGAGCTTTCGCCGTTTGATATTACATGGAGCTGGGAGGTCTCTTGTGGACCAATGTCCTGAAGTCGGCTCTCCCACCTCAGAGGCTCAGGCCTGACACCCAGCCGGAGCAACAAGACTCTGTCAGCCACATGGCTCAGAAGAAAAGGGAGAAAAAAAGAAAGAAAGAATAAAATAAAATTTAAAAAGTTATTAAACTAAAAAATACACATACACACCCACAAAAAGAGAAAAAGGAAAAAAAAATATAAAAGTAGGCGGAAGAGAGCAACCAAATCAATAAACAAGTCTACCAATGATAATAAACTCTAACTACTAAGCTAAGATACAAATAAAACCAGAAACAAATTAGATGCAAACCCCAAGTCTACAGTTGCTCCCAAAGTCCACCGCCTCAATTTTGGGATGATTCGTTGTCTATTCAGGTATTCCAGATACGCAGCCTACTTCAAGTTGATTGTGGAGATTTAATCCGCTGCTCCTGAGGCTGCTGGGAGAGATTTCCCTTTCTCTTCTTTGTTCACACAGGTCCTGGGATTCAGCTTTGGATTGGCCCTGCCTTTGTGTGTAGTTTGCCTGAGGGTGTCTGTGCCCCCCCCCCCCCAGACAGGACGGGGCTAAAGTGGCAGCTGATTAGGGGCCTCTGGCTCACTAATGCAGGGTGGGGGGGAGGGAGGTGTACGGAATGCAGGTGAGCTTGCGGCGGCAGAGGCCTGCGTGACTTTGCACCAGCCTGAGGCGCACAGTGTGTTTTCCCTGGGAAGTTGTCCCTGGATCATGGAACCCTGGCAGGGGCGGGCTGCACAGGCTCCTGGGAGGGGAGGTGTGGATAGTGACCTGTGCTCGCACACAGGCTTCTTGGTGGCTGCAGTAGCAGCCTTAGCGTCTCATACCCGTCTCTGGTGTCCGGGCTGATAGCTGCGGCTCGTGCCCTCTTCTGGAGCTAATTTAGGTGGTGCTCTGAATCCCCTCGCCTCGTGCACTGCGGAACAATGGTCTCTTGCCTCTTAGGCAGGTCCAGACTCTTTTCCGGACTCCCTCCTGGCTAGCCGTGGTGCACTAGCCCCCTTCAGGCTGTGTTCACGGAGCCAACCCCAGTCCTCACCCTGGGGTCTGACCTCCGAAGCCCGAGCCTCAGCTCCCAGCCGCGCCCACCCCGGCCGGTGAGCAGGTAAGCCTCTCGGGCTGGTGAGTGCCGGTCGGCATCGATCCTCTGTGCAGGAATCTCTCCGCTTTGCCCTCCGCACCCCTGTTGCTGTGCTCTCCTCCGTGGCTCCGAAGCTTTCCCGCCTCCGCCACCCGCAGTCTCCGCCCACGAAAGGGCTTCCTAGTGTGTGGAAACCTTTCCTCCTTCACGGCTCCTTCTCACTGCTGCAGGTCCCATCCCTATTCTTTTGTCTCTGTTTTTTTCTTTTTCCTTTTGCCCTATCCAGGTACGTGGGGGAGTTTCTTGCCTTTTGGGAGGTCTGAAGTCTTCTGCTATCGTTCAGTAGGTGTTCTGTAGGAGTTGTTCCACATGTAGATGTATTTCTGATGTATTTGTGGGGAGGAAGGTGATCTCCACGTCTTACATGTGCCATCTTGAAGGTCTCCACATGTATCTTTTTGAATTATGGTTTTCTCCGGGTATATGCCCAGGAGCAGAATTGCTGGATCATACAGTACCTCTATTTTTAGTTTTTTGAGAAACCTTCATGCTTTTCTCCTTAGTGGCTATACCAATTTACATTCCCGCCAACAGTGTAGGCGTGTTCTGAAACGGGAATATTTTTAAAGGTTATGTATTTACAGAACAAATGTTATATGCATCTTTCATACAATAAAAGTTGTAAAGATGATAATACAGTGCTGGTTCTGCAGGTCATCAATTTTCTTCTCATAGTATTCTCCCCATATTGACAGCAATTTTAGAGCTCTCACTACCTGGCTAAGTTTCCACCTTCCCTGCCCTCCTGTCTCTCCCATCCTTTCCCCACACACGGACTTGACTTGTCAGTGGAACTCTCAGGTCTTCTTGGGAATAGTACTCAGTACGACTATAGCACCTGTATAGTCTTTTTGTGTGTGTCTGCATATTTTTGCATACTGTGATACAGGAAAATCAGGTTAAAATGCCAGTAGGTGCTGTGGCTCTTAGGAAACTTCTAGGAGGCTATTATGCTCTTGGATATGTCTCTGGAATAATTATAAAGTTAGTATTTCTGGGGGCCAAATAAGGATGACTTTATGATGAATATATTTATGAAATTATAACGGTTTACAGAGCCTTTTCATGTACTTGTTAATATATGGCATGTTCTTTTTTGGGAAAGAGAAAACCAGGTTAAGAGGTATATTAAGATGAGATTACTCCCCGAACAGCCTAGGTCCCTCCTTTGACATGTTAATAACTGTGCACTGCTGATGAAATCAGAACTCTGAATGTGGCCGACTTGGGGTCGGGAACGAAGGGAGTTCAAGTCCCGGCATGGCACAGGCTGTGTTTATCAGGGATTCGGAAAGGTTGCCCTGTCGGCAGAAAAGGGTGACAGCGCAGCTTGACATGCTGGCTTCTGTATTGAGAAGGCTGAGTCATTTGGCTCACATAGCTTGGTGAGTGAGAATGTCTTCGGGCGATGGGCATGTATTTTGTCCCCCGTAGATGCACGGGTCAGCTATTTGAGCCCTGCATGTAGTATTTGAACCTCTTTTGGAATACCTCTATTCTTACCTTGTAAAACTTTGGTGACACGGAACTCAGTATCTCCCAAGTTGACCTGCTCAGAAGTTGTGCAACTTCACCAGTCCAGAAAGTTGTTTCCCCTCATATTCAGCTGACATGTGCCTGTTTATAATCTCAACTCATTAGCCCCAGTTTAACCTCTGGGCCAAGTACAAGGTGAATCCCTCTTCCACATGAGAGTGTTTTTAGAATCTGAGAATTGGTACAGCACCCGTTGGATTTCTTTCGGGGTCCTTCACTTGTACGACTTTGTTTTGAATTTCCTACCTTCCTGGTTACATTCTTTGATGTGGTTTATAATAAGAAATATACATTTGGTCTTTGTCCACAGTGCCTGGCTCCCAGCTCCCAGAACCCTTGGAGTTTCCTGAGCGATAAGAGCAGTAGGCGCATCTTTGTTATATTTCGCTTCTCGTTTCTCGTCCTCAGTTCCTGAAGTCCCTTCAGGGCCATAAAGATGAAATGGGTGTCTTCCTATTCATGACAAGGCCCTTTGCACCACGACTGGGCTTATGTTAATTAGATGACTTTTGGAAAGCACCTAAGGGTGGGGGCAGATTGCCAGAGAATCAACCATGAATAAAGGATTGGAATGTTCATTCCCACCCCCGGATTTGGGGGGAGCGAAGAGGGGCTGGGGGTTGAATCAATCACCAGTGGCCGGTGGTTTTTTTGTTTTGTTTTTGTTTGCGGTACGCAGGCCTCTCACTGTTGTGGCCTCTCCTGTTGTGGAGCACAGGCTCCAGACGTGCAGGCTCAGCGACTGTGGCTTACGGGCCCAGCCGCTCCGCGGCATGTGGGATCTTCCCGGAACGGGGTACGAACCCGTGTCCCCTGCATCGGCAGGCGGACTCTCAACCACTGTGCCACCAGGGAAGCCCTCTCTGGTTGTTTTATCCTGACTGTTCTCTGTCCTTCCAATTTAAGGAATACACTTAACGCATCATTGCACTTTTCATCATGATTGGAAGCCTTTGTGTCAAAGCTGGTCCTAGGCGAAGTGTGATCAGTTGAGGGAAATCTTCCTTTTTTGGCATTTCAAACACAGCTGCAAATGACGGAGGGTGAGCGAGTTCCAAACTGAGGTGGAATCCAAGAATCTAAGCATTAACCTTTTGAGATGTTCCTTGTAAGGTGCAGGAACTCGGTATCGTTGATGCTTTCATCATATTTAAGACTTACGAAAATAAATCGTACACACTGAAGGAAAGGCTGCTGTCGGCCCTCAGTATGTGTGACCTTCACATAACCTTGAGTTGGCAGGCATGAGGGTCTGTCTAAACATTGGGCTGTTTGGAATACTCTTAAAATTATGCACGACTATCTTCTAAACTCCTAATTAGAAACGTTTCAATTGGGGGGTAAAATCTAGCTGAGTCCTAATGTGTTTAGAAATCGAATCCTGCCCAAAGCTTCTTCCTAACAGATGCATATAGCAGAGGTCACCTCTCACGTGTAACTAGGGACTGCACACTGGTAAATTCTAGGAACCTGGACCCCAGATACAGTTGTCCTGATGGATTGACTTCTTTAAAATGAGACAAATGTTGCACGGGAAGAAAAAACTCTGATAAATAGTCATCAACATTTTAACTGAAATGTCTCTGTGTGTGGGATGATGGGTGGTTTTCATCTTTAAAGAGTTTTTTTTTGTGTGTTTATCAGGATTTCTGCAGGGAATGTAATATGTTATCACTTTTGTAACATGGATAAATTATAATTTGAAAGAAATTTATTATTAAAAAATGAAAACCAAACTAGCCCCATAAATTTTAGGAGCAGTGATTAAATATGAAGGTTGAAACCACACTCCACCCCTCCCCATGCAGCTTCTCATAAAGTCCCACCATTGACCACCTTCAAAACATGGTTTTGCTTTAGGCATTTTATTTTTCTGATCGCTAAAATGGGAGGAGAAAAAAAAAAAACCGTGTTGCACTCTCTCTTAAATATGTAGGCCATGCCTGGGGGCGTACATACTTGGAAAAAGATTTCAGATGATTCTGATAAATATAATCATATACATGTCTTCAGGAGATGTTTTCTTCACTGATCAAAATTCACACATTTCCTTCTGTAGAATTAATAGGTCCAGGGGGAAATGGTCATTCCTGCCTACCCAAATAACTAGGGGTCACGGCTTATATGCCAAAGGAAAACAATGTCATTTACCTTGAAAATTTCATAAGATGATGAGTCGGTTTTAAATGTGTTTACTCATATTCAGTTTAAAGATTCACAAGGAACATTGAGGGAGAGTCCTGCCTTTGTCATGGCCAGAGCTAGCCCTGACTGGGGGAGGCCTCTTTTTGCGGACCCCCAGGCCTTTGGGGACTGCAGATGCTAGGCCTCCTGTGTTCTGATCCTCTGTGCCGCCGTTAGGACCACATGTTTCTAAGGCAGGCTTGAGTCCTGGAAAGACGAAGGGTGGCAAAGAGAGAAAGAAAAGAACTTCGGAAGAAGTTGTACAAAAACCGCACTGGCGTGTTTTTAAAGGTTTGTAAACCAAAAAACAACATTTTATAACTGGGAATATGTGTTTGCACCATGAATGTAAGAGTGATGCAACTTTGGCTTAATTAGGAGAGGTTCACCTCATGAGCTGATTGGGGAGAAAGTTACTCCATGAGCCTATGTGAATTTCTTTAATACCACTTGGTTCCAGTATGTTATCAAAGTTATTATTATTATTACTGTTATTATTACCGCTTTTGGTCTTTGTTGAACATTAGGAAGACCAGGGCACTGATGCTGTATCCACAGTTTATGTCACTGAAAATGCCCATGGTTTGGGGTGGGTAGTTCTGAGGTACATTCCATTTTATAAAGTCTTGTTGATAAAGGTTATCATTTACTGAAAGCTTGAAGTCAAGACCCAAAGTCAGTTATGTATTCTCCTCTATTTAGTGCACAGGGAACTGCAGAAATCACTATGTATATCCCATTAGGACTTGGGAAGGGGTCGGAAAATGTCTCCAGAAATTAAAGTTGGAAACTTAGAAAGAAAAAGAAAAACAGGAACTCTACCAATTGATAAATTGGTTGTAAACCAAATTTAGTTTCTTTTTTTTTTTTTTCTTTCGGTTGTAAACCAAAATTGAAGTTGTTCTTCAAAAAGCTCATGGCGGGCTTCCCTGGTGGCGCAGTGGTTAAGAATCCACCTGCCAATGCAGGGGACCCAGGTCTGATCCCCGGTCTGGGAAGGTCCCACATGCCACGGAGCAACTAAGCCCGTGTGCCACAACTACTGAGCCTGTGCTTTAGAGCCTGTGATCCACAACAAGAGAAGCCACTGCAATGAGAAGCCCTCACACCGTAATGAAGAGTAGCCCCCGCTCGCCGCAACTAGAGAAAGCCCGCACACAGTGACAAAGACCCAACACAGACAAAAATAAATTAAAAAAAAAAAAAAAAAGCTCATGGTAAGTCAGGGCCGCTGTCAAGCCAGAGCCTGTCAAGCCGGAGCCTGTGGGATGGATGCCCATTGGGCTGGCTGTCTCTCCTGCCCACTTCTCCCCTCTCATTCTTCCTGGCTGCCCTTCTCCCTCTCCCCTGTGATGTAATGGAAATGGTTTCATGCTGACGGGCGTCAGCAGGGCTCCGAGCAAGACCCTGTAACATGCTCCTGTGTCAGCCTCACAGCTCTGTGTGTTGAGGCTTGTGTCCGATAATGCATGTGAGAGCACTTAGAGGAATTTCAACCACCGAGCAAAAACCTCCCCCGATGAGGAAGTACATGCATAGAGGACAGTCTGTTGGAGAGAAAGGGCTGGTGCCAACAAGATGGGAGATAGCAGTGGATGTTGAGGCCTTGGTCCGGGAACAAAGCCTGGGTCTGCCGCTGGTGGTGGTGTGAATGTGAGCGAACCTTTAGCCACAGGGCCTCAGTTTGTTCCCCTGTGAAATACAGGGGTGGCTGAAATTATAACCAGGAGCCTTTTCAGCTCTGAGATTCTGAGTTTGGATGAACCAGAACAAACATGAAGCCTTAGACTATTTCCAGCGTCTAGCCTGAACCCAACTGTTGTCTCACTCTCAGTCGCTATCATTAATTCTAGTTAAAGTTTTCTATAAAAGACCCATATTTGGTCACGGGGTAGTGCTGATTCAAGGACAGACAGCTGGAAAGGTTTTAGAGCTTTCCGTGGACTGTTCCCACCATAGCTAAACTCTGAAGTGATGCTGTAGATGGATGGTTCAGGCTACCTTGGAGGCAACTTAAGAGTCATACAGCCCCGAGGTAACGAGTATTTGTCTAAACACGCTAGAGACTCTGAAGCTGAAAGAAATATTTGGCCATTTTGTATTTATGTGTTTTATTTTATTTTTTAAGGTCATGTAATTTTATTAAAATTTTTTTTAATTTTTATTCAATTTTTAAAGGTGACCCTCCATTTACAGTTATTACAAAATACTGGCTCTTTTCCCTGTGTAGTACAACATATCTTTGTAGCTCATTTTATACCCAATAGTTTGTACCTCTTAATCCTCTACCCCTGGATTGTCCTTCTCCCCTTCCCTCTCCCCACTGGTAACCACTAGTTTGTTCTCTGTGTCTGTGAGTCTGTGCCCTTTTTGTTGTATTCCTTAGTTTGTTGTATTTTTAATTTTTTTAATTTTTTAACTTTATTGGAATATAGTTGATTTACAATGTTGAGTTAGTTTCAGGTGTACAGCAATATCATGATGTATTTTAGAAAGAGATTGGAAATTTTATTTTTCCCTTCTTTCCATGTTAAAGGTTTACTAAGGGGAGTATGCATTAATTTCCAACTGTCTTCTGGCTGTACCTCTGTTATGGGTCACATAGTTATGAGAGATATGACATCACCAAAGAGGACATAATATGAATGGGGCTTAATACGAGTGTGTGATATCAGAGGCAGGCGGGCATGATGACCAAGACATGCACGCTGGAATCAGGAAATCTGGGTTCAAATCTTTGTAAGTCAAGTACTTGGCATAATGTCAGCCATAGCGCAAGTACCCAATAGTTGCAACTGTCATTGTTCAAGATGACAGGAATATACAAACATATTAGTAATCTTCTAATCACAAGAAACATCACTGAACTCTTCTGGAGAAACAGCTTTTTAGAAAAGAATGACCTCATTCCCCTTAATTTCCTTTACCCATAGTATTTATTAATTCAGCTGAACCAAATGCTGTAGGTTTGAGTTGGGTACTAAAGTGAAATTTGCAGAGCCCATTCTTGTTTCCTATTCTCTGCAAAGTATTTCCAGCAGAGGTGGACTGGTCATTTCCACACGTGGCCCCTGGTAGCAGAGCGCAATGGAAGGACTTGGGGAGGTGTTTATATGTATGGCTGCGTCCCGTGGGCATAAACATCCAGTTGTTGTGTGTAAGGAATCTGTGACTCTGAGCAATAGTGCCAGACTTTGTTTGTGCTAGCACTCTTCAGAGACCTGAATAAGCGCTTCCTTACCTGACACCTACGTGTGGAGTTTTGTTTTTTGTCATTGGATTGTCTGGTTTGAGTTTTTCTTATGTTGTAAATACGTAGGTGAAGTGAAGAAATTTTCTACCCTGAAAAAAATAAGTTTTGAGTAGACTTGATCTATTCCTTAAGGTAATTTCATCTTTTGCCCCAGAACAAAGGTGACATGATGTAGGGAAGTTAGGAGAGTCACACAATTCTGGAAGGAGACCTGGGTGCTAGAGGAATTTGCATCCATGCCATGGTTCTAGAATTGGAAAATCAGTGTTATATTTAAAGAAGACACACACTGGCTACACAGAACAAGATCAGCTAACTTTTAACTTCTAGAATCAGATTGCCAAGAAAGAAGACCAAATTTTAAAGTAAATAATTTACTGTTTCTTCCTCTTCTGAATTTAAAAAGAGTATCTTTTAAAATCATTTCTGATGTTTCAGAGAGAACCATGAGAGCATAGCTTTGTATCAATAGCTTTAAAAAAAAGAGAATTGAGAACTGAGGTTGATGCATTGGCAGACAAGGTTAAATGCATATAAAAGGTAATGCATTCTTGAAACATCTAGAAGAACATAGCACAATGATGGTGAGTCTATAATCTCCAGGTTTACTCTTTCTAAACAGATACGGAACAGTATAATTGGTGATTTTTCCCCTAAGAATTAAATTTTGTTTGTTTTTTCAACTGGCAGCGGGGGCTTTGGAATCAGAGTTGAGAGTTAAGATACCAACTGTGCCATCTTCACACTGTGGAGACTTGGGCTGATTGTTTAATCTTTGAGCTTTTATTGTTTTAAACTGTGAAGAGCAATACGTACCTCAGAGGTTCTTGAGGATATTGAAGCGCTTTAGAGAAAGCCTACCACCTAGTAGGTGTTTATTAAGTAATGAATGATAGAGAAAGTAATTTAAATCTCAAATTTCAGTGCTGAAATGTGGAAGTAAATACACAAAACAACCGTGTGATTGTAGGTGACTTTGGAATTTTGACAAGAGCCTCTGTTTATTGCTTCCCTTTAGTCCATTTCTTGATGAGTTTTTCCGCAAACACTTTTGATTAACTAAACGCTGAATTTGAGGAAGTCAAGACCTCAAGAAATTAATGACCTCTCAAAACAGTGGTTTAGTAGAGTAACGAGGGTCTGCATCCATTTTTATTATCACTATTTACTGGATGTGATCATATTTACAAATTAGAAAAGCTACCATTTACTTCTGGTTACTATGTACCAAGTGCTGTACCAAATACTTTATGAATGTCTCATTTAATCCCGGTAATAACTTGAGACATAAGTATTATGGCTCTCACTATATAAATGAGAAGATGAAATACACTCTTTTAATAATATGTCTAAGCCTCCATAGCTGGGAAGACTTAAAAGCCAGGATAGTACCTTTTCAAGTTAGCATCTGTGCTTTGGAACCACCTAATTTGATGATAGGTTAGCTCTTTGAAATGCTAATACACAGAATTTTTTGAGGGAATGGTTGGTCTTTAGAAGCTTTGAAACATTTCATGCCTGATTAGGACTTGGGAAGATCCAAGGAATTGATTGCATATGTCCAGTGCCACTTTTTTTTTTTTTTTTTTTCCTGCGGTACTCTCACTGTTGTGGCCTCTCCCGTTGCGGAGCACAGGCTCCGGACGCGCAGGCTCAGCGGCCATGGCTCACGGGCCCAGCCGCTCCGCGGCATGTGGGATCTTCCCGGACCGGGGCACGAACCCGTGTCCCCTGCATTGGCAGGTTCACTCTCAACCACTGCGCCACCAGGGAAGCCCCAGTGCCACTTTTTTTGAACTAATTTTTCTGGTGTTTCAATTTAGATTTTGGTCCATCCAAGACAAGTACAGAATGCTGTGGAATGACTGCCTAATGGGTATTTCTTAGCCTTGACTATACAAAAGAATCACCTGGGGAGCTTTAAAATGCAAACCACAGAAAAACAAAACAACCCCCCCCAAGCCCAGTCCCCATTCCTAGATATTCTCCCCCCTCCAGTTTTATTGAGATGTAATTGACATATAACATTGTATTAGTTGAAGGTGTACAACATAATGATTTGATATGGGTATATATTGTGAGAAATTACCCCAATAAATTTAGTTACCATCCATCATCACCTCACATAGTTACAATTTTTTTTTTTCTTGTGATGAGAAGTTTTAAGATGTATTCTCTTAGCAACTTTCAAGTATATAATATAGTGCTGGCAACTGTGTTCACCATGCTGGACGTTACATCCCCAGAACCTATTTATCATATAACTGGAAGAAGTTTGTACCTTTTGGCCACCTTCATCCATCCCCAGAGCTGTCTCTGGTAACCACCAATCTGCAGTCTGTTCTTTGTTTCTATGAGTTTTTTTTTTTTTTTCTTTTTTAAGATTCCACATATAAGTGACATCATAAAGTGTCGTCCTTCTCTGTCTGACTTATTTCACTGAGGTTGAAGGTGCATGCATGCTGTTGCATGTAGCAGGACTTTCTTCTTTTTGATGGCTCAATAATAGTTTCCTAGATACTCTGATGTAAACTGAACGATGTCATAAGTCTTCTGGAGACTTCTGGAGGCCCAGCTCTGGGATGTCTCAGATCAGCCCCCCAGGAACATTGGAGTCACACTCTTGGGTCCCGGTTTGCTTGGTATTCTGGCTCTGCAGACCGGGGCTGCTCTCACACCTTACTACCCTCACCCTCACTCTGTGTGGTGGTGGAGGAGAGTGGGGCAGGGAGGGGAAACCATGGTCAGCATTCTCATCATTCCAGTCAGTGCGATCTTCCAGGAAGAGCTGCTCGGAAGGTTATCAGCTATCCAGTGCCGGTTCTTGGGATATAACCTTTCCACTGTTTATTTATACTTTGGATATATTGGCTCTGTGTTGTTTGGTTTCTTATTCGAGTACCATTCCAGAGCCATGTGCCATGTTTATAAAGATCGAACATAAGTCAATGAGCTATTCCCAGTGTTGGTCACCCACAGGTGCTAGTTTCTTTTGATGGGATCAAGTTTTCCCACCTTTTCTTCTGTCCTTCACCATTGTCATCCTCTTCACAACCTAACTTCTCTCCTGTTCCCTCTACTTCACAACCTTCCTTAATTTGAACAATGAGAGATGGCAATAAGTCCAGATGTGGATGATAGTCTAGACAGCAGAGGATTTTGTTTTTTAACATCTTTATTGGAGTGTAACTGCTTTACAATGGTGTATTAGTTTCTGCTGTATAACAAAGTGAATCAGCTATACATAGACATATATCCCCCTATCTCCTCCCTCTTGCGTCTCCCTCCCACCCTCCCTTTCCCACCCCTCTAGGTGGTCACAGAGCACCGAGCTTATCTCCCTGTGCTATCTGGCTGCTTCCCACTAGCTAGCTGTTTTACATTTGGTAGTGTATATATGTCCATGCCACTCTCTCACTTCGTCCCGGCTTCCCCTTCCCCCTCCCTGTGTCCTCAGGTCCATTCTCTAGTAGGGACAGCAGAGGATTTTGGGCAGATGAGTAGTTTGCTGTTTCCAGACTGCCCTATTGGAGCACAAAGTCTGTGGAAATATGGTATTAGCAGGTTACCAGTTGGAGGACAAAACTAACTCTTAACTAGCAAATATTTGTCCACAGTAATTTAAACCATTTTTTATTCAGTTTACACATGAGGGGGCAGTATGGTACTTAGAAAGTAAATGCTCTGTTGAAATTGTTTATTTCTGTTGGTATACAGTAGTTTTTAGGTGAGAACTTTTAGACCATGAATATAATTCTGACACGTTTGTTAGCTATTAAATGTGATACATATATGCGATACGCTCACGCGTATACACAGGTCATGTTTTTATTCAAGTATATAAATAATAATCTCCTTGTAACAGTGGGGCTTTCACACAGGGCCTTTTATTGTGAGTTTTATATTTACAGTTTGTTTAATGCTAGCTGGCTTTCTTCGAGCATCTACCTTTAGAACATCAGCCTTCTGGAGATACAGTGTCAGGGTGATGTCTAAATATTTTATGTTATGACTTCATTGAGGGCTGAAGGGACTCCAGTGTTATTGGGGACAGGAAGCTTCTGAACTCAGGTCTTGGCAGCTATGAAAATTTTATTATGAATCACCTCTGTATGATATGCTTCCCTTTATGGCATAGTTTGCTTTTCTCAAGAGAAAAAAAAAATTGCTGAGCAAAGAAGCAGCACGTTTTAATTAATGTTGTTATTGCTGATAGATGGATGACACTGTAGATAATCAAGGTGCTGATACTCTAGGTTTCATAAATGGAGGGGAAATATTTAAGAGAAGTTGGAAGGTATTAAACGAATTGGTGAAATCTACGAAGCATTTTCTGAAAAATGCGCGTGGGAATCCGAAAGGTAATTTCGTAAAGCACAGGCTATTTTTAAATGTGTAAAAAATATTTGCGGTCATATGTTTCTGTTTCTGTAGTTTGAAAAAAAAATTGAGACTAGCATTTTGGCATAGATATAACTCTGTGTGAAATTGAATGGGATATTTGTTTTTAATATTTTATCCCGATTACTTCCTTTGCGGATGAAGAGCTGTGGTATTGTCTACATCTGGTGAAGATAGTTATACTTGTTTAGTTTGGGCATGAATCTGTTTTTAAATATAATGATTTGATGCTGCTTTTACTTAATTTTAATGAGAAATTTTATTTTGAAATCTCTGTTAAAAAATAAAGACTTACGGCTTAATACCCAAAATTTGAAGGCATGGATTTTTGGCTCCAACAGTCCCTTTTGGATGAACTCCAAATGTTGTTCGGTACTGGTATGACTGTTGGAAAACCCAGGTTTCTGTTCATGGAAAACAATTAATGTCCTTCATGTTTTGATGGCAGATTTTTAGGACCCTGCCTGACGCCACACTGCCTGAGCCAGTCACCCTGTCAGCATCACCCCCGAATGCTCCACCAAGGCAATCGAAGAGACAGGGCCAGAGGACTAAGAGACCCGTGGCTGTATATAATCTTTGTCTTGAACTGGAAGATGGTAAGATGTTAATTACATGTTTCTTCTTGATAGTCTGTTGCGAATATGGCAAAGCCTATGACCCCAGGGCGGGCCATGGTCTTCCATCCTTTGGATTTTAACTTCTTTTCCCCTTAAGATTATGATTTTTGAGATTAACGGGGCGGGGGCGTGGTAAATCTTTCCTTGTCAGGGAGAGAATGCACGTTTCAGTTTTGTGTTTGTCTTTGTTATTCACAGTTCTTTTTTTACTTTGAAAAGACAGCTAAAATTTCTTTTTGGGGAGACTTGTGTGACCTCCTGTGAGGTTACATAACCCCGAGACAAATGGAAGAGGAACTAAAATGAAAGTAGATCTTTCATGAGAGGAGCAGATTGGAGTCTGATGTTAAATGCATTGAGATCAAAGGCACGGGTCCCTGTGGCGCTGGGGTCTGTGCTTCTGCACCGTCCGGTTTTCTGACTTTCTTGTAAGGCAAGGAAGTGGGGTGGGGTGGCAAATTGACCACGGTCGGGGGCTAGGCTGAGTGGACCGAGCTGCAGTGGGACTCTGACCAGTGGAAGTCCTTACTTTCCATCCAAGCCACGCTGTTCCAACTCTCTGTTGTCATGTGGCCACCTTGTCTCAGTATTGCCAGATTGCCTCGTTTTTACTGGAGCCTAGAAATTGGAATTTTAAACACTGATCCCTACAAAACAAGGCTGTGAGCCATAGCGAGACCCCAGTTGCTGATTTGTAATCACGTAGTTATTGGCGTGGAGAATAAGATCGAAACTACCAAGGTTTTATTGGTTTGGAGGTGTGAGGTGATTGTCAAAGGGAAGGAGGAAATGAAGATAGAAACATACAATACCTCCATCGTAAGCAGCTGTATAATGAAATGTCACATAGCTAATATCCAAAGACCCATGCAAGCAGGTGACACCGGTCTTTAACTAACTCTCAGGGGATCTGTACACGAGGACTCAGAATGCCTCCTGTAGTGTGTGTGTGTGTGTGTGTGTGTGTGTGTGTGTATACACTTATATATTACACACACACACATATACACATGCACACACGTTAGTTTTAAAATCAGATCCTCATTTTCTAGAGAATGGGCATGATTTATTAAAGTCAACCTGTACTTTCAGAGCTTCCTTTTAGCCCTTAGTTTCAGCTTCTGAGCCCAGCCAACTTCTTATTCTCTGTTTCTTTTCTCGTGTTCACTCTCTCAACGGAGTTGCTAATAAGGAGTAAAGCTGACTGGTTTGAATTGAGCCTTGTCTTATCTATCACTTGTCCTCTGGAGGAAGTGTTAAAAAATTCGTGAACGAGGCAAATGTTGGAAAGTAGGAGGGGAGCAATATCAAGGCGATGTAAAACAATACCTACTTGGGCTCATCGGCCCTTGAGCAAAACTGAATTGACTCTGTTTCATAAAGGTAATGACCAAAGAGGGAATCACATCTACTTTGGGGGGTATTTTTAGGAATTGAATCAGAATAGCCAGTCATGTGTACATAGTTTACTAATTTTTTGATCATTGGGTTGCTGAATGATTATTATTAATGGGTAAGAAGCTGCTGAAGTGGTATTTAGCACATCTTTTATGGGAATACTCAAAATGGTGTACAATCATAGCTTTCCTAATTTTTAGGCCATATATAAATTCTGTACAACTCTTTAATTTTAAGGGAAAAAAGAAGATGGACAAATATTTAATTCCTGTAGTCTGTTTTTACGTTCACCATCTATATGATGTCTTATTGTACATTTTGTCTTTTTATAACTTTACATTGATCCTTCTGGATTGCAGCCTTTGATTTTTCCGGAAGTTGTTAGAATCAGAAAAGCCCATGATTTTGGTCATGGGGTGATTTTGTTTTATCTTACAGGTCATAAGATAAAGCAATTAAAACCTGTTATTTATCCTCTCCCCTGCCCCACCTATTATTTGTAGCTAAGCTTTAGTGAAACTCAAGTTGTGTGAAAAAGAATTATTTCAGGGAGAACAAAGTGGGATCCATGTTTTGCATATTCTAAAAAAAGAAATAAATGAAGAGGTGGTGAAAATGCTTTTGAAAGGAAGCATACAAGGAAAGGATATTAAAAGGCTATGTTGTTGATTATTACTTAGCACATTGAAAACTCTACCCTTTCAAAAAAAAAAAAAATCTCTTCTTATCACCAAGACTTAAATGTTTTTCAGTAGCCTGAGTCATCTAATTGTCAACTCTATTTGAAATTTTCAAAAGTTTAATCTTTTTATGTATTTTTTCTTATTGATGGTAGTTGAGTCACTTTCCATGCTTATCTAGTTTTGGTTAAGGTATGCATTAGTAGCCAACTTTGGTTGATGATTTTTCCAAATTTTTTAGTTTATTATGAGTCCGATAGAAGGTTTAAATGCAAGTATGTTTCCACCTTTACCCTCCCCCCATTTATTCACTGTAGTACAAGTTAAATTTGACTTAATAAAATCCAGGACAAATTATTTTTGTTTAAATTTAGGTAGATTATTTGCCAAGATTCAAGGAACTAGTTTGAATGACTGGAGAGTTTCCTCAGCTGTATGATTTGGTCACAGATTTGGTATTTGAGTGAAGTGGTTTTGTGGTATGTTATTTCTTCTGCATTGAGTAAGGTATGAAACCATGCGATGGACCCAACAGGCAACCCTGGAAAACACTCAGAACTGGTTTCAGTTCAGCATTAGGCAGATCAGAAAGTCGTCATTAGCAGTCAGCAAGCCTGTTAGCATGAGCTGAAGTAGGATAGACCTAGAAGTGGAGAATCCTAGCTTAGCTGGTGTGAAATAGGAGAGACGCCCTCCGCTGTTAGACATCGTTTTTCAACCCCGCCCCCCAAGTTTAATTAAAGACACTTAATATCTTTACTTTAACAGAGGCTTTAATTGGTATTGGCACATTTAGCCATACTGCATACACAATGCTCATTTATTTTCCTTTTTAACATGTGATTTAATGGCATTAAACTTGTTATTTGCAGAAGACTTTAGAATTCTAGTTGCTTGCTTAAAGATCTCTGTTGATGATTAAGATGAACTGAAATGGATATATTATCCAGCTAGATTTCTTTAAATAGAGCAGCTGTTAATTTTTTCTGAAATTCTTTTTATTATTTTGTAGAAGCCATATCGTTCATTTTCATGTAGCATTTAATAGTCTCACAAACCTCAAAGCTGAGCAGATTTGGCTACGTCAGTTGTTGGGAAATAGCAAAATATGAGGTAGGCTGCTAAGTGCTAAAAAGAAGATGCAAAACTCAAAGGCTTCCTTTTATTTCGTTCTCAGGTTATCTTTGTGTTTTTATTTCCTTAGAAGTGGTAGTAACGTAACTCAAAAAGTTCAGTGTATGTCGTGTTTTTGTTTATACCTGCCCACTCCAAATTTATGTCCTTCCTACCTCTTTTTTTTTTTTTTTTTTGCGGTGTGCGGGCTTCTCACTGTTGTGGCCTCTCCCGTTGCAGAACACAGGCTCCGGACGCGCAGGCTCAGCGGCCATGGCTCACGGGCCCAGCCGCTCCGCGGCATGTGGGATCTTCCCGGACCGGGGCACGAACCCGTGTCCCCTGCATTGGCAGGCGGACTCTCAACCACTGCGCCACCAGGGAAGCCCTACCTCTTTTTTTAATTATATAAATTTCAGGTGTACAGCATTATAATTTGACATCTGTGTACACTACACAGTGATCACCGCCACAGGTCTAGTTATCATCCATCACCATACACTTGACCCCGTTTACCCCTTTCATCCACTCCCCAACCTTCTTCCTCTCTGGTAACCACTAATCTGTTCTCTGTATCTATGTGTTTGTTTTATTTTGTTCATTTGTTTTGTTTTTTAAGATTTCAGATGTGAGTGAAATCATATGGTATTTGTCTTTCTCTCTCTGACTTACTTCATATAGCAGAATGCCTCCAATGTCCATCTGTGCTGTCACAAATATCAAGATTTCATTCTTTGTCATGGCTGAGTTGCATACATACATATACAATATGTATGGTACACATATGTATATTCATCTATTGATGGACACTTAACGTTGTTTCCATATCTTGACTATTGTAAATAATGCTGCAATGAAAATTGGGGTGCATGTGTCTTTTTGAATTAATGTTTTTGTGTTCTTTGGATAAATACCCAGAAGAGGAATAGCTGGGTCATATGGTAGCTCTCTTCTTAACTCTTTGAAGAACCTCCATACTGTTTTCCCTAGTGGCTGCACCAAGTTATATTTCCAGAAACGGTGTACTAGGGTTCCCTTTTCTCCATATTCTCTCCAGCATTTGTTATTTATTGTCTTTGTTAATAGCCATTCTAACAGGTATGAGGTGATAGCTCATTGTGGTTTTGATTTGCATTTTCCTAACAATGGATGATATTGAACACCTTTTCATGAGTCTTTTGGCCATCTCTCTGTGTTGTTTTGGAAAACGTCTGTTCACATCCTCTGACCATTTTTCAGTTGGGTTGTTTTATTTATTTATTTTTGCTTTTGTTGTTAAGTTGTATGAGTTCTTTATATATTTTGATATTTTTAGATATTAATGCCTTATTGGATATGTGATTTGCTAATATCATCTCCCATTCAGTAGGTTACCTTTTCATTTGGTTGATCGTTTCCTTCGCTGTGCAGAAGCTTTTTAGTTTGATGTAGTCTCATTTGTTTATTTTTCCTTTTGTTTCCCTTGCCTTTGAAGTCAGATCCACAAAAACATAGCCAAGACCGATGTCAGTGATGTTACCACCTCTGTTTTCTTCTAGGAATTTTATGGTTTCACCTCCTACATTCAAGTGTTTAATCCATTTTGAGTTGATTTTTGTGTGTGGTGTAAGATAGTGGTCTAGTTTCATTCTTTTGCATGTTGCTGTCCAGTTTTCCCAATGCTGTTTATTGAAGAGACTGTCATTTCTCCATTGTATGTTATTTGCTCCTTTGTCATAATTTAATGGTCCATATATGTGAAGGTTTATTTCTGGACTCTCATTCTGTTCTGTTGATCTGTGTGTCTGTTTTTGTTCCAGTACCACGCTGTTTAGATTACTATAGCTTTGTAGTATAGTTGCAAGACAAGGAGTGTAATACCTCCAGCTTTGTTGTTCTTTCTCAAGATTGTTTTGGCCATTTGGGGTCTTTTGTGGTTCCATACAATTTTTAGAGTCATTTGTTCTGCTTCTGTGAAATATGCCATTGGCATTTTGTTAGGGATTTCATTGAATCTGTAGAGAGCATGGATATTTTGGCAATATAAATTCTTCTAATCCATGAGCATGGAATATCTTTCCATATATTTGTGTTTTCTTCAGTTTCTTTCCAGTGCCTTATAATTTTCAGTTTACAGGTCTTTCACCTCCTTGGTTAAATTGATTTCCAGGTATTTCATTCTTTTTGTTGCAATTGTAAATGGGATTGTTTTCTTAGTTTCTGTTTATGGTAGTTTGCTATTAGTGTATATAAATGCCACAGATTTCTGTATATTGATTTTGTATCCTGCAACGTTAATGAATTCATTTATTCTGTTTTTTTGATGGAGGCTTTAGGGTTTTCTCTGTATGGTATCATGTCATCTGTGGGTAGTGACAGTTTTACTTCTTCCTTTCTGGTTTGGATGTCTTTTATTTCTTTTTCTTACCTAATTGTTGTGGCTAGGACTTTCATACTATGTTGAATAAAAGTAAGGTGAGAGCGGGCATCCTTGTCTTTTTCCTGATCTTACAGGACAAGCTTTTAGCTTTTCACTGTTAGGATATGATGTTAGCTGTGGGTTCGTCATATATGGCCTCATTATGTAAAGGTACATGCCCTCTATACCAACTTTGTTGAGAGTTTTGAATTTTGTGAAATGCTTTTTTGGCATCTGTTGAGATGATCATATGGTTTTTATCCTTAATTTTGTTGATACGATGTATCATGTTGATTGATTTATGGATGTTGAACCAATCTTACATCCCTGGAATAAATCCCACTTGATCATGATGTAAGATCCTCTTAATGTATTTAATGTATCATTGGATTTCGTTTACTAATATTTTGTTGAGGATTCTTTTCATCTATGTTCATCAAGGATATTGGCTTGTAATTTTCTTTTTTTGTGGTGTTCTTGTTTGGTTTTGGCATCAGGGTAATGCTGGCTTCATAAAATGTGTTTGGAAGATTTCTCTCCTCTTCAGTTTTTTTGGAAGAGTTTGAGAAGGATAGGTATTAAATCTTTGAGTGTTTTGTAGAATTAACCAGTGAAGCCATCTGCCTGGGCTTTTGTTTGTTGGGAGATTTTTGGATTTCTGTTTCAACCTCCTTACTAGTAATTGGTCTATTCCTTCATGATTCAGTTGTGTGTTTCTAGAAATTGATGCACTTCTTCTAGGTTGTCCAATTTGTTAGCTTGTAATTGTCTGTAGTAGTTTCTTATGATTCTTTGTATTTCTCTGGTTGTTACTTCCCGTCTTTGATCTCTGATTTTATTTAGTTGAGCCCTCGTTTTTCCCTTGGTGAGTCTAGCTAAAGGCTTGTCAATTTTGTGTTTTCAAAGAACCAGATCGTAGCTTCATTGATCTTTTCTATTGTTTTTTTTAATCTCTTTCATTTATTTCCACTCTTGATTATTTCCTTCCTTCTACTAATTTTGGACGACTTTGTTCTTCTTTTTTCAGTTCCTTTAGGTGTGAAGTTACTGGAGTTTTTCTTGTTTCTTGAGGTAGGCCTGTATTGCTATGAACTTTCTTTGCTACATCTTGTTGATTTTGGCATGTCGTATTTCTGTTTTTATTTATCTCTTGGTATTTTTTTATTTCTCCTTTGATTTCTTCAGTGAGCCATTGGTTGCTCAGTAGCATGTTGGCTTATCTCCATGTTTTTGTGGTTTTTCCTTTTGTTTCTTGTGATCGATTTCTAGTTTCATACCATTGTGGTTGGAGAAGATGCTTGATACGATTTCAGTCTTCTTGAGACTTGTCTAGTGACCTAACATGTAATCTGTCTTGGAGAATGTTCCATATGCACTTGAAAAGAGTGTGTATTCTGCTTTTGGATGGAATATTCTGTATTTGTATATATCTATTAAGTCCATTTGGTCTGATGTGTTGTTTAAATTCAGTGTTTCCATATTAATTTTCTATCTGGATGATCTATCCATTGATATAAGTGAGGTGTTAAAGTCCTCCACTATTATTGTATTGCCTTTAATATCTCTTTATGTCCATTAATATTTGCTTTCCTATATCTTGGTGCTCCTCTGCTGGGTGCATATACATTTATAAATCTTATATCTTCTTGTTGGATTGACCCCTTTATCATTATGTAATGCCCTTCTTTGTCTTTTATTACAGTCTTTGTTTTAAAATCCATTTTGTCTGATATGAGTGTAGTTTCTCCAGCTTTCTTTCATTTCCATTTGCATGGAATGTCTTTTTAAGTCCCTTCACTTTGAGTCTCTGTGTACCCTTTCTTGTGAAATGAGTCTCTCTCCATTCAGCCATTCTGCCTTTGATGGGCAAATTTAGTCTATTTACATTTAAAGTAATTATTAACAGGTATGTACTTATTGTCATTATGTTAATTGTTTCCTGGCTGTTTTTGTAGTTCTTCTCCGTTCATTTCTTCTCTTTCTTGCTTCCTTTGTGTCTTGGTGGGTTTTTGCGCGTGTGCACGCACGTGTGTATGTATGTGTGTTATGCTTACATTCCTTTGTCATTTTCTTTTGTGTGTTTACTGCAAGTTTTTTTCCCTGTTGTTTCAATGAGGTTTACATATAACATCTTAGTAAATAGTAGCCCATTTTAAATTGGTAACCTCTTAAAGCTTTGGAATGTGTCCAAATTTATCTTTTTACTCCCCCCATCACATTTTATACCTTTGATGACACATTTTACATGTCATTTTGTGCATCTTTTAACCAATTGTTTTAATTTTAGTTAAGTTTACTACTTTTGTCTTTTAACCTTCATGTTTGCATTTTAAGTGGTTTCACTACCTGTATTATATATTTACCTTTTCCAGTGATGTTTTTACTTTTATGTGTTTTCTCATTATTAATTAGTGCCATTTCTTTTCAGCTTAAAGAAGTCACTTTAGCATTTCTTGTAGGGCTGGTTTAGTGGTGATAAACTCCTTTAGCTTTAGCTTATCTGGGAAACTCTTAATCTCTCCTTCAATTCTGAATGATAACTTTGTGGGTACAGAATTCTTGGTTGGAAGTTTTTCCTGTCAGCACTTTGAACATGTTGTGTCACTCCCTTCTGGACTGTAAAGTTTCTGCTGAAAAATTTGCTGATAGCCTTATGGGGTTTTTCTTGTATGTAACAAGTTGTTTTTCTTTTGCTGCTTTTAGGATTGTCTCTTTGTCCTTAACTTTTACCATTTTAATTATAATATGTCTTGGTGTGTGTCTTTTTGGTTTCATCTTGCTTGGAACTCTTTGGGCTTCCTGGACCTGGATGTCTCTTTCCTTCCACAGATTAGGGAAGTTTACAGCCACTATTTCTTCAAATAAGTTTTCTGGCCCTTTCTCTCCCTCTTCTCCTTCTAGGACCCCTGTAATATAAATATTCTTCTTCTTGATGTTGTCTCAAAGGTCCCTTAAGGTATCTTCACTTAATTTTTGTTTTCTTTTTGCTGCTCTGTCTGGGTGAGTCCTATTGTTTTCTCTTCCAGCTTGCTCATTCATCCTCCTGCCTCATTTAGTCTGCTGGTGAGCCCATGTAGTGCATTTTTCAGTTCAGTTATAACTTCTGTTTAGTACTTGCTTATATTTTTCTGTCTCTTTGTTGAAGTTCTCACTGTGTTCATCTATTCTTCTCCCGAGTTCAATGACTACCTTTATGACTATTAATTTGAACTCTGTGACAGGTAGATTGCTTATCTTTGTTTCCTTTTGTTCTTTTTCTGAGGCTTTGTCTTTTTCTTTTGTTGGAACCTATTCCCTTGTCTCCTCATTTTGCCTCATTTTGTGTTTGTTTCTATGTATTAGGTAAATCAGCTATCTCTCCCAGAATTGAAGGAATGGCCTTATTTAGGAGATGCCTTGTGGGGCTCAGAAGTGCATTACTGACTGGCCACCAGAGCCAGGCATTCAGGGAGTATCCCCTATGTGGGCTGCATGTGCCCTCTTGTGGTGGCAACGTGGCTGCTGGTGCAGTGTCTGGTGGACGGGGCTGGGTCCCGGACCCTTAGTACCTTTTTATATAAAGAGAGACTGTTGTGTTTGTCCCCATACACAAGGAAGGTTCATGAGGCTGTATGAGGTATATTCTTTGCTATTTTCTCTTCAAGGCAGAAGAAACATTTTAAAAGAAGGTTTGGTGAGTGAGAAGAGGATTATCATCTGAATTTTGACTAAGCTCTCCCATTCTTCCTTTATGCTAGCTCTAATTTTAAACACAACTAGACATTCACAGGACTAGTTTTATTTGTATCTTCTTTGGTAATTAGGTATTCTTTGCCTGTCTTCTTTTGTACATGGTATAGCAGTTTGTTTATTTAGACAACAGAAAAGATATGACTTATAAAGAGTTGAAAACAAAATCATCTTGCGAGCCAATTGGCAGGATTTAATATTATTTTAGGGTAGTTCTTACTTTGGGTATCGTTAGGTTGGCACTTTCCCACTTGGATCCCGGATGTGCTAACTGGAGCCCATTTTGTTGAACACGTATTATTGTAGTCCTACAGTGTGGTAGAGAACATGACGAGGATGCAGAACTTTATAGGCAAAAAAGTGAAAATACAACTGTTGAAGGGGAGATGGGGTAACAATAAAGCAGGACCATTTTCCTCCTTTCTTAAAGGAAGAACGTATCCTGATATGCATCAGTCTGTAAAATCAGGGTGGGACAGATCTGTCTTGTAGGAGTCAAGAAGGCCATGGTAAAAGGCTGGTTAAGTAATTTAAGCTTAGGTTGATGTGGGCTTGAGTGAGCTCTAGGAATTGAAAATAAAATGGATATCTGGTAGAAATGTGAAAGCAAGTTGTTGGTACTTCTCCACTGACCAGGTGTGGAGAATGAAGGCAGCTAATCAACACAGATGTCATCAGCCACATTGTAGGCTCATAGGTAAATCTTTTCCTTGTGTTTATGTCTTAGTTTTGTCCTGAGGCTTTTTTTTAATATATATCTTTAGACCATCTTTCCATCAAAAGGAAGAAATCATCTCATCTTGTTAGTGTCTTCAATACATATTGTTATATGTAACTTGTTTAGAAAATAGGTTTGGTATAAATAGTGTATGTGGAAAGCCAGTGGACAGAGAAATGTTAAGTAATAACTGAAATGCTGTGTCTTCTTAGAGAAAGATTAGTCTCATAATTATGAACAATGTAGAGCTCAGTTTTCTCCTACTTTACCTCGCAGACTTATATCCATTCAGTCACAGGCTTATGTAAAGGATGGGCGGCCCCCACCATACTCAAAGATGTTTATTTCTGTAGAAGTCAAGGATGGAGAGCTGACAGTCACGGCAACTATGCACTCTCCAATCTCAGCTCCCAAGGGAGTATCTTTAGAGGGGTAGATTGGGCATTTGGGATTGACATGTACACACTGCTATATTTAAAATAGATAACCAACAAGGACCTACTGTATATCACAGACAACTCTGCTCAATATTCTGTAATAACCTAAATGGGAAAAGAATTTGAAAAAGAATAGATACATGTATATGTATAACTGAATCACTTTGCTGTATACCTGAAACTAACACAACGTTGTTAATCAACTGTGCTCCAATTAAAAAAAAAGAAATGACCTTCATGAAAGCATGCTTTCGTAAGTGAATTGTTACTACCCCCGTCCTCCCTCAGATTGTATCAGGACACTTATGTGAGAGAAGAATCACTGTAAAACCATTTTTGATGTGGATTTTCAGAGACCTTCTGCAGCTATTGACATTTCCTTATAGACATAGCTGATCAGCTTGCAGAGATTAATAATCAGCCCAAGTAACCGGCTGCAAGCAGATCTATGTCTTATGCTTGGTAATCTTCTCTCGATTCTTACCATTTTTTTGCATGACGCTTCACGGGTAGATTCTGGATAATAACTTTCCAAAGGCCGAGCCATCTTACCACCTCCTCTGAGCAAAGTCATGATTCCCTGGCATGGAATTACTGTGTTGTGAAGTTAAATCTAAGACCGGGCTTGAATCCAGTGACAGGCTCTGTCGACAGATTATTTCTCACTTTTACCGTGATGAGATCAATGGGTTGGAAAAGGCAGCCAGAAATGCCAGGGCTGCGATTGAGTTGTGACCTGCCCATAGATCATGCCCGCTGCTTCTCCTGCACCGGCGTCTCCCCAGACGCTTCCTCGAAGCTCAGCTCCCCTAATGTTAGTGACAAAGCACGAGGCACCTTCTTATATGACTTCCTCTATAATCTTAACTATGCTCCTGTGTGGGATGAACATTTCCCCCTCTCTCTGGAGGGGGAAGAAAAAAAGTCTTATTTAACGCCTTAAAAAAGTTCATGGCAGGTAACTAGAATAGAAGAGAGAAAAATTCTTTAAAGCTTGTCTCCCTGTGGTGTGGGTTTTTTCCTCACTTCTAATAGCTTTTATTTTAATTTCTAGTTCTGAATTCAAGCAGCTGTCACTCTCTTTATAGCCCTCTTTGAAACACTTACAACGTAGGAGGTAGCCGGGCTGTCTAAGAAACATCTTTTCAAACCAGCTGAAGTATTGTTTATCCTGAATGAAATAGAATTTTTAAGGCTGTCAGGAGTGACTGATTTGAAACGTTTCCTTTGTAGCTAGGAAGATGAGGAGAAATCTTGAAGGGGAAGGTATTATCTCAGTGTGGCCAATTCCAAGCAATTGTTATTACTCAGAAAACTCTTATGGACCGTGATAAAAATTACCAGGAGATAAGACTGCTGTCTACAATTAATAGAACCAAACAAACCTGTGGTCAGTTTATTTGTACTTACTGAATCCTTCCCAGCTGTTGAGGAAAAAGAAATGATGTGAGATCGAGTCAACTGTGGAGGCTACTCCTGTAACGAGTTGTGTCTCCTTGCCTTTTATGAACTCTGGGTCGCAACCTTGCAGCCTGGCTCCTTCCAAATGCTCATTCTGCTTGGCATGGCAGAAGACACACGTCTTCTAGGCAGTATTTAGAAGGAGTCCAGTGTCAACCTTGGGTGGAAAAAAAAATCTTCAAACCTATTACAGTGAATTAGACGGCTGACATTTTGCATGTACTAATATTTGTTCTCTGAACTCAGCAACAGGAGTCTTTGAGCTTGAATGGTGATGGTGGCTGTGGTTTTATTTTACTCTTTGGGTCAGAATAGAAATAGTGACTCTTTAAGTCTCTGGTTATTATCTTAGTTATTTTAAAGGTGGACTCTTTTTCTTAAAAATTTTAATAGTTAATGTGAGAACAGGATACAAAATTTGGAGGGTAATAGTACACAGTTACAGATACCATACTATATGCCGGCTACTGTTAGCAATATTCGTTAAACTTAGGTAACCCTCGTAACAATCCTATCGGTAGTATTATTATCCGTATTTTATAATTGGGGAAACTGAGGCTCAGAGAAGGTCAGGAGCTCACCTGAGTCTCCTGGCTAGTGAGTGACAAAGCCAGGATTAACCAGTCCCATTCCAGAGTCTGGGCTCCTTACCACTCTGCTCAAGTGCAAACCCAAGTGCCTCAGCAAATGGTCTTCTCTTCTCTGGAGTTTTCCTTGGCCAGTCTTTTCAGAGATGTCATGTGCCTTTCAAACAATACATTGATTTATTCTTTTTTAATTTTAAGAGTGATTGTTAGTTTTTCCATTAAAAACAGTGGCTAGTTTTGTTGTAAAGGAATCAGAGTGATGGTTTTGATGAAGGAGATGAAGGAGAAGAAAGGGCCAGAGATGAGGATGGATTTAAACCTGGGACACAATACACTGTAACAAAAATGGGTCCTCTAAGAGAAAGGAGTCGCTCATTTTTATGGGCAGGGAGAAGGAAAAGCAATCATTTTATTTCAGTATATTTATTTTATCGTGATGTAGATACCCATTTACCTAAATGAACAAATATCTGGTCTTACGTTAGTTGCAGTAAGGTGAAAAGTCTCCATTCAATCCCATCAACTCAGTCCCTGCAAACCAAATCTGTAACCACTGCTATTAATAGATTGAGCCATGTCAGAGGGCCAGCTCTCAGTTCCAAAGTTATCTAATATCAGCAATTTCAAATGTTTTTTCATTTACATGTCATTTCAACCTATAGTTTCTTAAATCCTTTCAAAGTTAAAATTCCAAATTGGATTGCTGGCCGCTGTTATTAGGAGGGTCGTATCACATGAAACTGCTCTGCTGTTTGTCTATGTCAAAACTGATTGAATAGCAGCAGTTTGACTTGGTTCAACCTATAGTTTCTTATTTTTCCTTCTAGAATCCTTCATGTACATATAAGCAGAGATGAATAGAGATTTTTATATATCCCCTGTGTGCTCAAAAGCTAGTTGTGCACCGTATTTTTAAAAACTTTATATCTGGTATTGTTTTCATATCAACACAAAAAGAGTACCCTCTCCTTTTTCACTGCTGTATAGTATTCTGTATGTTCTGTTGTGTGGGTGTGCTCCTAAAGGCCTTGTTCTACAGCCAGACATAAGCAGGTGGTACAGGTCCTCAGTCATCACACACAGGCGTCTAGCCTTCCAAGGATCACAGAAATGTGTCCACAGAAATAATATACATGGTGTGATTTTGAATGACTAAAGTAAGTTATAAAACAGAATTTCAGAATAGCCTCACTTCTAAAGGGAAAACTGTGTGAATAAGTGTATAATCATAGAAATAAATCCGGAATAATATTAATCAGTTATGACAGTGGTTTTCCTTAGGAAGTGAGAGAATGATGATTTTCTTCTTTAAACGTATCTGTATTTCTTTTTCCTTGTTATATACATGTACGTATATACACATATATGTATATACACATATATACACATATATACGTGTACATATATACACATATATACACATGCATCATGCATACGAGTATGTGTATTTAAGTTACAAAAGTTTCAGCCTAAAACTGATGCAAGTTGTGCTTGTTATTTGGCGTGTTGGGTGTAAGTTGAAGATTTTGAAGTGCAAAGAGTGAAGCAGAGCCCAAGAGAAAAGCATATGGAGTCGCGCTAGCATGAGTTGACCTGGAGAAATTTCACTGGCAGTACATTGAGAATGGGGAGCTGTCACGCTTAGTGTTTTCCTGTTGGATTTAATGCATCTTTCACCTTCTACCTGGGCTGCTCTCAAAGTCACATTGTCCTAGCGTTTTGGGGATCACTATCACTGGAAATACTTAGGCCACAAAGAGTTTTATTGAGTGGTAGAATTATTTGTGGTTACATTTGGATTTAACCTAACCTGGATTTAAATCCCTGTTCTCTTCTTACTGTCTTATATGACCTAGGCAAATTCCCCTTTGAAGCCTCCTGAGTTTGGGTCAGTAAACTTCCCCGTGGCTTTTGCCACGAACAAATGAGTTCATGGCTGTAAACCACCCAATATTTAGTGAATACTCAATTTTAGCTTAGATTTTCCAGCGGGCCTGATGTGTAAAAGAGAGGGCTTCAAATATATTTTCCTGTGTGGTATACTTTCCAAGAAAATGTACTTAGTCTTTTGTGTTTGGTTATTTTTGTCCAGCTTAATAAGTTTATTGGTTGCTACCTTAAACTGACAATTGATAATAATGTACATTGTTCAGGTGAAAAGAATGATGTGATGGGGGAGGAGGATAGGTAAGTAGCTAGGAGTCCAACAACCCTCCTTTCTCAGCTGGACTGGAGTGTGTTCTGAACCCACTGCTCTAAATTTCCTGAGCTGTCAAAATGTCAGGCTTCCTCAGAAGTTTATGCAAGACAGCTTGATTCAGTATCTGATTACTTTTTGGTTCCTAAGGATAATCGTAGATGGTGGTTATATTTTTTGTTTATATAGGCAGAAATCTCAGTCTGTAAATAATGCCTCTGGACTGTGATTACGATATAAAAATGCTCTCTGCTTTACAGAGTAAAGCAATTTGCTTTGACTTCTATTGACATTGCAGCTGAACTGGTCTTATTCACTTTGTAATTGAATTGCTACAGCCTTTCATTGACCTTGTAAGTAGCAGAGGTGGTTCCTGGAGTTGTAACGTAAAGCCTGTTAGCCGCTGCTGTAACGTTATAATGGGGTCTGTGTTTTATGTCATGCGATTAGAACACAGCCGATTCCCTCATCAGCGTTTCCTAGCATACACTTTTGCCATGTCTTAGCCATTCGGTAGCTTTTCAGGCAGGCGTTATGCTTAATTTTTAATATCTTCAGACAGTAGAAAATAAAATCTGCTTTATAATTGTATGGCAATTTCATTACATCTTTTCACGCCTTACTGTGACAGTTTAACTTGTAGTTTAGGAGTTGACTTCTCTCTTATTCAGTTTTCTGGGGGGGATGCATATCTATGTGTACTTTTGTTTTTTGGACTTTTTGGACTGGGAGTGGGAGGTTATTTCATTGAGAGTCACATTTCCCTTTCCTAGACATGATTTCAGATAAAGAAATTATATTACCCAAGGGAATTATTCTTAGCTAGCCGCTGACTGTCATTAACCTGCATGTTAATTAGCTTTATCATGGTTCCCATTATGGTTTGTCTTGTTTGGTGAGGCCAAATGAAATGAGAGGAACTGGGACATCTTGCCCTACCGCCCCCAGCATGACATTGCTTTAACTTGCAGCAGAACTGAGAATTGGGGTCAGTGGGACTTTACGAACCTTTCCTTCCACTTGGCAATTATAACTGGTCTCTCAGTGCACCTTTCACTGCTGAGAAATACAATTAGCGTTCTTTCCTTAATGGGCAGTTGGCAGGGTTAATTTCTTATTACCCCCCTCCCGTTTGTTTCCCTAATGGAAGATTTTCTGATCAAAGAATCTAAACTGTTTTCTCTTAATAGTCATTTACTACCTACTGCTCTGTGGACAGCAAAGAAGAATTCCCTTTGAATGGGAGGGTTGGATTTGGTTTTTTTAAAGAAAGACACCCAATTACATTAGCAATTTTAAAAGTTCAATTTTAAAGTCAAACTTTGAGTCTCCTAACCTATCTTTATTATTCTAATTAAAGAAAGGAATTGTGTGTGTGTGTGTGTGTGTGTGTACGTACAAACTAATGTACAAGATAATATAACTCTTTTGGCTTACGTTTTTAGAAGGATAAGAATAAATATCTGGCCTGAAAAATATATCGGCTTTACTTTCTGTCTTGCATTGGATTCCTTTTTTGTGTGGGGGGGTGACTTCTTTTTCTCTCTATAGATCTTGTCTGTATAACGCCACTATTGCTAGTGCCTCATAATGCAAGGTCTCTCAATTCCGTGGCCATTTTAGTTGAAGTAGACTAAGCATATGGGAAGCTATGAAGGCAGTGCTGGGTTTTCTTTGGCTGGTTAGGTGTTAGTGGGGTTTGGGATCTGATCCTGACCCTTCTCAGCCATGCTGCTCACAGACTGCTCTGTTGTGCACTAGTCATTCCGTGTGTATACTGCCGCTTCTAGTTCGAGAAGCTCATAGGACTCCGTGAGGTTCTGGGTGAGTATCTAAGTATGCTATGAAGAAACAGGCCTGTTCACTTTTTTTTTTTTTTTTTTTTTTAACTAGCCAAAGAGTGGGCTACTTGGACGAAACTAGTCTTAGATAATCCAGCTAGGCAGGACAGGCTGTCTTTCTATGTTGTTGGAATGTAGCCTTTTCCTGTTTTCCTCAGTCTCAATAAATTTGGGTATCTGGTCACACTGGTATCTGCACATCAGTAAATATGGGGATGCTAGCGCTAAGGACCAGATGCAAAACCAAAATACTGGGCAGAACTGTAATCCTCCCTTTGGAGCAGTAGTGAGTGTTAAGCTGTTGTGGAAGTCATGCTCCTTTACTTAGCCTTGGAACCCTTGAATGTTTCATTGACTACAACAGTCTCACCCAGTAATTTGAAAGCAAGAAGACATTATGATGTACTTCTAAGACTTAGGTAGGAAGAGTGAGGCTATGTATGACTCAAGTGTTCTTGAGTGTCCTTGTTAAAAGTAGAGTGCTCTCCTAGATGGGTTAGTGTTCCAGTGCAGTATGACAGTTCTATGATGTCTCATTTCTCATGAGTTAAGTAGTATACTTTGACTTGTATTAACTACATTTCAGGGACCAGCACCGCTCAGTCCATGCTACTTTTCCTGTACACAGGGTCATTAAAGAATGGATGGTGGCTATGTCCTTTGATCTCTATCAACCTTAAAATGCCACTGTTGGCACCCATCCCATCTGTTATGCTGGCCTTATGAACATTGGTGGGGGAATGTTTTCCTTCTACTGTTTCATATGTTGAAGCATCTCACCAGCTCCTAGACAGATTTAGTTTTATTTATAGAGGTCACTTCCATATTTATTGTTCAGCATCAGGTTTTATATACAACGTCAAGTCCCATTGCATATTGAGCAGGGGGAGGGAAAACATAAATTTTGGTTTACTCTAATTTACACTAGTCAGTGCAGTATTAGAAACTAGCTTTTGACATGATGAAATATAGCAATTCAGACTTTCTTTTAGCATAGTAGAAATTACATCAGAGTGTCTTTGAAATGAGTTTGGGAGTACTGTTCTTGATGGTAGGCACCCTTCTCCTTTTCAGTATGCTGTGTGTCCTGGGTGACCTTAGGAAGAAAGACCACTATGGCTCGAAGGAGATTTTATTGATGTCATAATATCTGCCACATGATGGAAACTAGGGCAGCCTGAATATTTTCTGCTTAGTTCAAAGGTTGTATTTTGAACAGGCTTATATAAGTTAGCAAAACAAACAAAACTCTCCTCTTCCTGTGGCATTTCATCATCCTCTTCCCATTTCAGCCTCTTCCCATCACTTCCATTCCCACAGCTATCAGTCTGTCTACTACTGTGACTTGTACCCAGACATGTTCTCCTTGAGGATAGCCTTTCTCAGTTCCCTACATGCTGTGCCCTCTTCAGCTTCAGACATTAAGCCTCAATTTTTGGTGCTTGAGTCTTCCTTGGGTGTAGCATCATGAGAACAGACACACCAAGTGGGCAAAGAAGAAATTGAAATACTCTAAGCAAGACATTATTGGGCAGCCCTGTTTAAAAGATAGAAAATTCAGAATGAAAGGAGGATAATTACAGTGCAGAATGACAGGAAAATGAATCCAGGCACAAGGGGAGGAGGAGGCTAGGGTAAATGTCACCACGTCAGCTTTTTTGCCCCCTGCTGGGGAAAGAATCTACCTAGTTTGGGCTGAAGCCCCCCTCAAAAGTAAACTAGGTCATGTTTAGCCTTGAGATTTATTTCTCTGTACTTAGGTAGTGAGTTTTTATATGTCTGGTCACATTTTCTTGTCGATTTCCACTGTGATTTTGGAGACTTTTTCCCCCAGTAAGTGTTACATACCAATCGATAATAAAAATAATAGTTAAGAATATTAGCTTTTCACATTAGTGTACACTAATGATAGTATACAAGTAATCCCTGTTGAGTGAGCACACTAAAATATAAAAGAAATCAAATGTATTTTAGTAAATTCTAGTTTTGAGAGTTTTCCCTGATGAAATGTAATGTGAATATTTAAAGAGTCATGATGACCCTTTGACTGTCAGTATTTAGGGAAATTGTCTGTTTAAATATGGCATAGGAAATGTTCTGAATCTTGTTTCCTAATCAATATTTTAGAGCTATAAAGTTTTCTTTGGTATTATTGTGCCATGTTTCACAAATTTTGACATGAAATGTCTTTATCGTCGAGTTCTAAATCTTTCTTAATTTCCATTATGATTTTCTTTTAAACCATATTTAGTTTACCAGCATATTGAAATGGTAAAATCTATCCTTTCGTTTATTAAGTTCTAAATATTTTGTAACTTTGGTCTGAGAAGAGAGGATGTGTAATATCTATCCTTCAAAACATTTCCTTAAGAATTCTTCGGCGTTCCAGTGGTTAGGACTCTGCGCTTTCACTGCTGAGGGCCCAGGTTCGACCCCTGATCGGGGAACTAAGATCTCACAAGCCTCATGGTGTGGCCAAAAAAAAAAAAAATCCTTAAAAAAACATTTGTTTTAAAGAATATTTATCCTCTGTTATTTCAAGGTGTGTGTGTATCTAAACAATAGAGCAGCTTTGTATTGTTGATTACAGATATTTCTCTCTCTCCCTGCCTGATAGAACTTTCTGAGAGGAGTGTGTTAAAGTCTCCAATAATGACAGTTGATTTTTCTGTTTTCCCTTACGGTTCTATATATTGCTTGAGGCTGTATCATTAGGTGCTTATCTTCTTGCTCCATCATCTTGTCCTTTTATCAGTATAAAATGACCCTCTTTATCTCTCATGTAGTTTATTAAGATCATTGTGTACTTTGATTTATATTTGCCTAGTATAGCTTTATTTTCTTGAATTTCCAGCCTTGCTTTGTCTTTTTGTTGTAAGCATGTTTCTCGTAGTCAACATATTATTGGATTTGGAAAATATATTTGGAGAATCACTGTCTTTTAATTGATGAGTTTAATCCATTTATGTATATTATGATTACCATTATGTTAGGATTTCTGTCATTTTATAATTTTTATTTAATAATGAATTTTGATACCTTTTTGTTTTCCTTCCTCCTTTCTCTTTACAAAAGCAAATGTTATGCTGTTTCTAATAATGTGTATCCTGTTTTTGTTTCTAAGGTGGTTGCCTTATTTTGAGATTTGTAAGCTTATTTATCTGTTGGCTTCTTAAACTCAACTATGTTTCTGCCTCCATCTCTAATAAGATGAATATCCAATGGACTCTCATTTCCTTTTTGGGCTCCCCACCCCCACTATGTTGATATTTTCTAGATTCTAGGCTCTGGATCATTTTGGTTATTTTTTTTCCCTTTTTCTTTTGTCCTAGAGTTTTTAGAAGACAATGATAGACATTGAAAATCTCATATTGCTTCTTTTATTTAAATACTTGAAAACTGTGTTTTGGGAGTGTTATCATTATAGTTCTTTATGTGGCAGACCTTGGGTGTTTTTAAAGTCTAATAGGTTTATTACGCCCTCACTTTTTTTTTTTTTTTTTTTTTTTTTTTTTTTGCGGTACACGGGCCTCTCACTGTTGTGGCCTCTCCCGTTGCGGAGCACAGGCTCCGGACGTGCAGGCCCACTGGCCGTGGCTGACGGACCCAGCCGCTCCGCGGCACGTGGGATCTTCCCGGACCGGGGCACGAACCCGTGTCCCCTGCATCGGCAGGCAGACTCTCAACCACTGTTACGCTCTCACATTTGATTGGCAGTTTGAATATACAGTTCTGTGCTCAAAATTCTTATCCTTCAATACTTTAAGAATGTTACTTCAGTATTGTTCTGAATTCAGTTTTGCTGTTGAGAACTCTAATGTCACTCTGGGTCTTTTTAAAAAATATGGTCTGTTCTTTCTGTCAGGATGCTTTTTATTTTTTTCTTTGTATTTGATATTCTCAAATTTTGCAATAAGGTATCTTATGTGCAGTATTTTCTTTATTTGTCTGTTTGGTACTCTGAGTCCTTTAGATTGAGGTCTTTGAAATTCTTTAATTTTGAGGAATTGGTCATTATTTCTTTAAATATTTCTTCCTCTCAGTATACTTCTTTTTCTGGGATCTGAATGTTGGCAATTTCACTTCTCTTTTGTGTTACAGATCTCTAAATTGCTGAATTTCTGTTGTTGTTGAGTTTACTATCCTAGTTTGCTTTATGTTCTTAGAAACTGTAGGTATAAGTCCATCAGGAAGGAGGATTTTGTGTGTGTACCTGTCGTTGGGACGACTTAGAGCCTCCTTCTCTTCCTTCTTTCTTCTACTCCCTCTCCGGCTCTTGACCACTGTGTTCACCAGGTTGAACCAGGTGCTTTGGTTCAGAACCAGCTATTATTCCTGTACGTAACTCTCATCCCGGGGAGGGGAGTGGTTGGGCTTATCAAATCTACTTTCCAGGCAAGTGGGGAACTTGGTCACAGATTTTTGGCCTCCATTTAGTGTGGTGAGTGTCTCCCAACCCCTAGTTCCACACGGGGAGCCTGGTTCTACCCCTGAACCATGCCTGGTGTATTGTAGGTATATTGACCTAAGGATACCACAGGATTTAAATGTCTGTTGTTTCTGCTGGTTTGGATGAGTCCTGGAGCTGGTAGACTTTTGGCTTGTACTCCCGCTGACTTCTGAAACTATTTCCTTTCTGTTTCTGTTTCACAGAGATGGGAAACAAGTTTTCAAGTGCAAATTTATTTTAAAAGTCATTTCATTGCTGTTGTTGTTGGGCACATGTGAGAGGAGAGGTGGGTTTCCATTTAAAATTTCATTGCCGTCTTGACTGGAAATTTCCTGATTGGCCTTTACTGTAAAAGTGTTACTCTGTTGTTACAAGTGCAGTTACTTTGTTCTGCACTTATAACAATAAATCTTTCTTTGATCCTAGTGACTAGCTGTTTGATATTTAGAAGCATCTAAGATTATTCTGACGGGAAGCATATTTCTGTGCCAGCGGAACCACAGAGAGAGTCTGCTGTTGTCTTCCATTTAACCAAATACGTAACTGCGGAGTTTGTCAGAAGTTTAACTAATTCATTAGATCTTCTTCTCTTCTCTTCTCTTCTCTTCCCTTCTCTTCTCTTCTCTTCTCTTCTCTCTTTCTTTTCTTTTTTTCCATTTTTCTTTCTTCTCTTCTGTCCCCTTTCTTTTTCTTTCTTTCTTCTAATTCATAAGCCAGGATGTTTGAGAGAGGGGAGCATGGACCAGCCTTATGAGTGGAGACAACTCATCTCTGACAAATAACAGAAATCTCCTGTGGTTTCAGCTCATACTCAAACATTCTAGACTGAGTAGAAAACAGCAGGTAATGGATTCAAGGGGAACCATCTCTGACGTCTTAACAGTTAGGAAGTTTATTTGAGAGATGGACAAAGAAGAAATGAATGAAATGGGAGGGAAAACTCTAAGCCTTATTCCCTCCAACAGCAGTTCTGTTTAAGTGAAATGAGCAGAAGGTGAGTGGAGAGAAGCACTTATCATCAGAACAAGAAAGTTCAACTATCTAGAGTAAAAGTTGATCAGCCTATTAAAATATAGGAGATAGGGCTCCCCTGGTGGTGCAGTGGTTAAGTCTCCCTGCCCATGCAGGAGACACGGGTTCAAGACCTCATCCGGGAAGATCCCACATGCCACAGAGCAACTAAGCCCGTGTGCCACAACTACTGAGCCCGTGTGTCATAACTACTGAAGCCTGCGCACCTAGAGCCCGTGCTCCACAACAAGAGAAGCCACCACAGTGAGAAGCCCGTGCACCACAATGAAGAATAGCCCCTGCTCGCCACAACTAGAGAGAAGCCTGTGCACAGCAACAAAGACCCAGTGCAGCCATAAATAAATAAATAGATAGATAGATAGATAGAAAGATAGATAAACATCCTGTGTATTGTTAACTGTGGTAGAATTATCAAGTTCCTTTTCCCTCTTCCTGCTCAGTTTTCTGCCAGTCATTGAAGATCGCTTTAGTCTTTTCCTGAAAACAAAACACATGTGCATGTACTCAGGGTCATAAAGAAATCAGACTAAATAGTGAAATCCAGTAGCTGACATGAAAGGCATGTCCTCGTGAATACTTTTTTGGTCCATTTTTTATGCGAATCTATGTCTGGGCCGGAAACCGAAATACTTGTAAGATAACACTTCTCTCTGTTTACCATAGTAACAACAATAACCACCACCACCACCATCAGTACGGAGAAGGCTGCTCCTTACTCTGAAGTTCCTCCAGGGTTCTCTTCCATTTCTATATCTTCTCCTTTGCCCTCTCCATCCAGTGCTATGACTTCAACTCAACCCACATGCCTCTCAATAAAATCATCCCAGATCTTTCTCCAGGGCTCTGGGGCTGTAAAACCAGCTCTCCTTTGGACATCTTCCCCTCGATCTCTTACCCCCTCGAATCCAACATGTCTACAGCTGGTCTTATTATCTCCCACACACAACTTGCTCCTTGTTTTTCATGCCCTATTTCAATGGATAAGTCTACATTCACCCGGTTACCTAAAGCAAGAACTTGAGGGTCATGGTAGGTTCCTCTTTCAACCTTCACCTTCATTCACAGAGGTCCGATGACTGTAATACCTGAATATCTCTTGAATCTGTATCACTTCCTTGTTTAATCCCTGCAATAACTTCCTAATGCCTGTAGCACAAATACAGACGCCTTAGCGAGATATAAAACTCGACACCCTACCACCTTCTGCTGTGTTGGCTTTACCTGACTGTCTTCTGCACCTTTGGGTTAGAGGCTGATTCTTCACCTTTGTAACTTGGCATCTGCAGTGTGCCTTAGTATATAAGTAGAACCTCAGTAAATTGAAGAAAGAGGGTGAGAGATGTTTGTGGCTTGAAAGGGGAGAGGACGATTATCAGAAGCTGCGTGCAGATTTTCTAACAATACTTGGAGATTTTTTTCCTTCTTAATTCCTAGAGGCACTGGCTTTTCAATTTCATGATCTTTTCTGTGGCAGTGAGTCCACAGCCAGTATTTCCTGAAGCCTCCTGATTTGCCTGGCACTGCATTGTGTTCTCTACGGATTACCAAGATGAGACATGGTCTCCACCCTCAAAAGATGCATAACGGAGGTGGGGAGCTAAAATCAGGTCATGAAAGCATTGACAGTGCAACGTAAACTTCTGCTTGCCTGCCGTCGTGAGAAAGGAGAACAAGCAGAAAAGGTGGTTGGCAAGAGATTATGGAGGAGGTGGGAATTAAGCTGGGTGTTGTGAGGAAGTCATTGTCTCTTCTAGATGTGGTAGTTGTGTTCTATTTCTCATCTTGGAGTCTGTTCATAACAAAAGCCCTTCAGCACCATTTTTTGTTCACGTACTCGGATCAACACTGTTAGTCGCAGGTGATGAGTCTGGAGATGCCTGTTGAAGGGTAGCACCTAGGGAAAGAGTTTGTGTGACACTCTGGAGAAATAAAAGGTGAAAAATGACGAGGGTGTCGGACTGTAGTTCTCAAGTACAAATTAGTTTCATAGGATTTAAAATCTTTATTCCTGATATTGTCAAACAGAATTTTTTAAAGCTTTATTATTTTCCTACTAGTTAAAAAGAAGTCATTTAATTTTGGTGAACTAAAATTTTAGACTATTTAACCTTTACATGCCTGGTATTAGTGTTTCCTCAAATGCAGTGATTCTCAGGTAGATAAGCTCATTCTTGAACAGTGAGAGAGAGGAATTTTGTGCGCATGGAAAGCAGGCTGAGAGATCTCTTCGTTTGATCACTTTGTGTAAACCTATGCCGTTGTATCAATATTCTTTTCACTTGACGGTTCAGATTGCCACTGTTTGGCAGGAAGTAAGGGAGAAATTCTCTTACTAGCACGTGATTTAATATGTTGAGTGACAATTTGTGCTGTGTCAGTCTGCTTAGGGACAGGATTGGAGGGGGTGGTGATGAGCTAGTGTATATGGTTGTGAGAACCTTTCAGGTATCTTTTTGAAAGGAACCTTAGACCCTTGGGCTCCACTTCCCCAAAGCAGCTTCTCATTGACACGTTTCTCCTTGTAGGAGTGAGTCAGGGAATAGCTGGGCCCAGACTCTCACTTGCTGCTTTGCTGTGTCAGGTCCTGCCCCAGAGACAGGGCCTGCAGCCCAGAGAGCAGAGGGCCAACATCCAGTCTCCTGCAGCCAGGAAGCTGCTAGCTTGTGACCCACTCTGGAGGTTGTCTTGTCCTGCTGCAGAGCTGGTCCTATTTTGCAACTTCTGGCCAAGCCCTGAATTGGCAGCTCTCGTGCAGGTAAACGTTCAGGAGTTTACTTTAGACTCCGCGCTGGGGTTACATAGGAGACCTTCTTAGTTTTGAAGGGGGTTGTTGCCCAGGACGACTGAACGACGCACAGAAGGGTCCTGGAAAGCTGGAGCTCCAGGTCTCATTTGCAGGAAAGAACTGGATGGATTGAGCTATCCAGGCACAGGGGGAGAGGCAGCCTTTGTTTCAAAGTGGACTGTATCCCAGGACGAAAATAAATCCAAAGGAAATCATAGAGATAGATCAGTGGGTTTGGGTTCATTTGCCTGAAAATGAACCCTTCTTTTTGGGGCTGAATGATTCCAGTTAGCTAAATACGTTTGCGGTGAAGGGCAGTAGAAAAAGGAACTTCACTGAAAGAGGAAGCATATGGTCTTCTGGGCTGTGTGTTTGTGAATGGAGAGAGAGCAAGGCTTTGTAGAGCGACTTTGCCCAGGGAGAAGACCTGCTCACAGAGATCACATTCACCTCTCACCCCATTGTATCCCTCTCCCTGACCATGCACTTAGGAAAGAAAAAGTTCAGAAAACTCCCTCACCGCAATCTTCTGCACAGGATCGTGCATCCCCCTAGCTGCTTCTATAAGGGGTCCCTTCCTCCAGCCATCACCACCCCCTCTAATTCCTCCTGGCCTGAATTCTGCTTCTCCAGATCTCCACTTCTAAGATTCTTTTAGCCTTAGTTGTAAGCTAGGTCAGAGTTAAGTAAGAATTATTTTATACAGTCAATTTTCAAGATTAGTATCTTGGGAGCGAGCTTCATCAGAGCCCGGGGTTGCTCTTGCGCTCCATTATTAGCAGAATTGAAATCCATCTAAGATGGTTTTCCGAGAGCACGTTCCTCGCTGTTCCTGGTGTTCATACACCCTCCATTTCTGGGACTTGGGACTGAGGAAATACGAAGGTTTAATCAGCTGGAAGCTGTTTGTGGCTGGGGTGTGACCCTCCACATTGTGTGTCATCTGCCACGGCAGTTTGTTGAGCCACTCTTGTGACCCGGCATTTATAAAATCAAGGCCAAGCCAGTGCTGTCTTAATAGAAAGTCGCTGCCCCGGAGCAGTTACAATGTAATGGAGACTGTGACTTTGACTGAAGGGTCCAAGCTTCAGTGCGGGCTGTTCAGATGTGTTGATGGCAGCTGGGAGTACCATGAAAGCGAGGAGACCAGTCGAGGGACACGGCTGCTCTTCTGAGCTTTTCTACCTTCTGCATTTCCCACCCACGCCCATAATGTGTACAGATGATACAAACGCATTTCACAAAATGGTCCTCCGTGAACGAATAAATCATGCAACCCATTTAAGAAATGCATTTTCGTTTGGGTTTAAAGTCATCCCCTGCAGTCACTGCAGGGGTCTGGTTCTTGTAGAACATCCTCCCTAATGTTCACCGGGAAATGGAAGTTTCTCTGTGTCCGGGATTTAATAAATTGGGCTATTAAATTGTAATCCAAGACACCAGCTCAGAAGATAAGGTCCCTTTCAAGTTGTTGAATTTGTTATGACTGGGTGGTGATTGGCAGTGGCTTAAAGGGCCATCTTGTGACTAGAAAGTGAGAGGCTGGACCCTGCAGGACTGGGGTACTGCTCTGGATTGTTTTCGAGGTTATCACTGATTTATGACTGTGCTCCTTAGAGACCAGGAGGTCACTGTGGCCGCCATTAAGGCTTTCATCTTCCGTTTGATCTGACTTTGATTATTGTTTTTTCTTGTGGGGAAAACACTCCTCACTTTGTATTACCTATAATGTATTTTAAGCATCTTTGGTTAAAATAAAAACCACCAAAATCCCTAAAGACAGGGCACCAAAATCCTCTCAGGCTGCATTGTAAATGTAATTTTGGATATAATTTGATTGACTAATCAAGCGATACCATGTAGTTCTTAGTGGAGGTTTTTTTTTCTCCTCAGAGTATTTGAAAGTTGATGGCTTTTTCTCCTCCCCAGGTGACCGTCCCAATCTTCCTAAGGAGGACACTCCTCCCAGCAGCCTGGACTCATTTTCCTCCCCATCTCCCACGGCTGCCGCTGCCCATGGGCCCCCTGGACCAGACAGAAACCACCTTCTTGCAGATGGGGGTACCTTTGGGGACTGGGCATCCACTGCGTAAGTAGCTGTGCTTTTCTGTTTGGTGCCGAGGCAGGGAGGGCCCTGAAATGAAAGTGGCCCTTCATTTTGAAGTTTATGTGGCAGGTCGATACTGAAGCCGTTAGATCTCAGGACCTTTGTTCTCTAATTAGTGGGACTGCCAAAAGGAGAGGGTCCATAAAACAAGGCCTTTCTTTAATAGGGTGTCTGTGTTCCCAGTATGGAAGGGGTGGGCAGGTGCTATTTCAAATCTGTTTTAAGTTCAATTCATGGCAGTTTGGGGTTGCACGTAGGAAGTTTGCTCTTGTCCTGCTCGGGATGTTTTCTCGCTAGTTATTGCAAACTTTTAGAAAGATGCAAATGCGTGCGTTGTGATCAGTAGACTTTCCAGGCTTTCTATTGGATGATATCTTAGTTATATGAATTTTTGCAAGCTTTACGCTAGTGTCCTGCTCTGTTTACTCCGTAGCACCCTGCATAATTGACAACTGATGGATGAAATACCCGATCTTAGTTTCTCAGTTTGTGAGTGCCAGCCATGAGCAGATCAGCTCAGGTGTATTAAGACAAATAATACCAATACAAACAAAATACCATGGACCTGGTTTGACCACATGAGGGTTTGTCTTTCTCTGCTTCCCGAGGCTGTGGCGTAAGTGCAGGTTGGTGGTGGTGTGGAGCATCAGATTTCAAACAGATGCTCAGAGAAGGAAAAAAAAAAAAAAAGAACTCTGCTAATAATTACATGACATTACTTGATTAGTCAATCAAATGACATCCAAAAATACATCTATAATTCAGCCTGAGAGTATTTGGGTGTCCTGTCTTTAAAGTTAAAAAAAAAATGTTTTCAAAAACTCGAAGTTGCTTAAAATAAGTCATAGATAATGATGTCATTCTACCCTAGCTGGGCATTCTGGGGACTTTAAATGGAATTGGAGAGTGTTTCTCACATCACTTGGCTTTTTATAGTTACTGCTGGATTCACATGAACTCATTATGAACTTAGTAAGTATTACAAGAGGCTGGGAGAAGTTGGGTATGCTAAAATTTGGGGGTGACCTGAAGACTTTGAAAAACTAACCGAAAATCCAAGTGGAACTCAAAATATGGGTACGCATTCTCCAGATGAGATTTTTTTTCCCCTTCAAAATTGTCCTATATGTATATTTAAATGCTGAAGACTGTGTATTGTGGATTTAAACCGCAGAGTACTCAAACAGGCCTGTCATTTTTGCTATTCTTTTTTCAAAATAAAAATACTCTTTCACTTTTGTGCTACAAGCCACAGTGACAGTGGTAACATAGGAACCCAGCCTCTGCAATGCTGGGCACTCCAGCAGTGGAATTTGGGGTTATGTGTGTGTGCGCGCGTGTGTGTTTTAGAGCACAAGCCAGGTCTCTAATTATTCCTGTCAGTAAGTGTCTGTCACAGTCAGTGGAGAGCATTTTAGTCAGTGCTTCTTACTCCACAGTGGTTCTGTGGAGAAGTGACATTCCAAGCCACGACGCAGGCAGTGCTCAGTTCACAGCACATCCATGGCTGAAACATGAAGAGCTTGATATTTTTGGTCATCAATCAGATGAGGAGTGAATCCCCCCAGCTTCCTATTCATGCAAATTTTAAAATGTCATGGAAAGCACTCCAACCTTGGAGAGGCCCGAAAGGGAGGGGCCAAAATAAGTAGCTGAAACAAGTCTGGAAAGGAGATTTTTGTTATAGTGGAGACTTCCTGCTACTTGAAGAGCTTGACTTTTTGTTTTCTGGGCACTGGATAAAATGCATCTCTCTCTTTCATATATATATAATAGAATTCCTGTGTATCTTTTAAAGGACTTACTGGTAAGCATATCTCAGTGCAGATTTCTCATGAAGTCGGGGGGCGCCTCTCATACTTGAGGACCGTGAGGACCCCCTGCAGGGCTTGTGCAGCCCACGGCACTGGGCCCACACCATAGTGAGGCTTAGGATTGGGGAGAGCCTGCAAATGCGGATTTCTAACGTTTTCCCCGATGATGTTTGGCAAACCCTGACATAGACTCCTGTCCGCCCCTCCCCGCATGGTTCTAGGCATGTGCTGATGTAAACAGCTTCTCTGAGGAGTGTAGTTAGGAGAAGTGACAGTGCTTCCTTCTTTTTTCTTTTCTTTTTTCTCCTCTCCCCTCCCCCCTCCCCTCCCCCCTCCCCTCCCCCCTCCCCTCCCCCCTCCCCTCCCCCCTCCCCTCCCCCCCTTCATCTCCCCTCCCCTCCCCTCCTCTCTCTTCCTAGGATTGTGTTTGCTGTCTTCAAGCAGCCCTTGGGTGCCCCTGCAAACTTTGATTCCCTCTGCCTGACATGTCTCCCTTCCTTTCTGCTCAAGACAATCTTGACCTGTCTTGAGGATCTAATTTAGTTTTCACTTTCAGGTAGCCTTCTCTAGGGCTCTAGTCTACTGGAGGGTTCGGAATAATCCCTTCCTCTGTCTATACCCAATACGTGATGTTAGAAAACGATCCCCTTCTAGTACTAGTTGGTACTTACCTTTTATTGTTATTTGATAGTAGTATATGTGTAGTATATGTGTGTGTCTATCTATGTATCTATATCAGTGTCTCCATCTGCCTGCCTGCTTATCTATCAGTCTTGTTCAGTTTGGGCTGCTACAACCAAAATACTTTGATTGAGTGGCTTATGAAGAGCAGGAATTTATTTCCCACAGTTTTGGAGGCTGGACTTCCAAGGTCAGGGTGTCAGCCTGGCTGGGTTGAAGTGGGAGGCTGCTTCCAGTGTACAGACGACTCACTTCTCACGTATCCTCACATGATGGA
Organism: Pseudorca crassidens; assembly: GCF_039906515.1. Classification (NCBI taxonomy): domain Eukaryota; kingdom Metazoa; phylum Chordata; class Mammalia; order Artiodactyla; family Delphinidae; genus Pseudorca; species Pseudorca crassidens. The sequence goes on along the minus strand of NC_090299.1, from coordinate 127,854,156 downwards.
GAGCAGAGAGCGGAAGCAGGCTCTCTCGTGGATCTTAGGAGGACGCTAATCCCATTCATGAGGATTCCACTCTCATTGCATCCTAATTTTCTCCCAAAGGCCCCACCTCCTAACACCATCCCATGGGAGGGGGTAGGGTTTCAACATGCAAATTTGGGGGGGGTCACAAACATTAGATGCATAACACTATCCAATCTTTCCCTCACTCCAAGATCGATCATAAAATTATTTTTTAATAGATTTAATTAATTAATTAATTTATGGCTGCATTGGGTCTTTGTTGCTGCACACGGGCTTTCTCTAGTTGCAGCGAGCGGGGGCTACTCTTTGTTGTGGTGTGTGGGCTTCTCATTGCGGTGGCTTCTCTTATTGCGGAGCGTGGGCTCTAGGCGCATGGGCTTCAGTAGTTCTGGCCTGCGGGCTCAGTAGTTGTGGCTCGCGGGCTTCAGTAGTTGTGGTTCACGGGCTCTAGAGCGCAGGCTCAGTGGTTGTGGCGCATGGGCTTAGTTGCTCCATGGCACGTGAGATCTTCCTGGACCAGGGCTTGAACCTGTGTCCCCTGCATTGGCAGGTGGATTCTTAACCACTGTAGCACCAGGGATGCCCTCGATCATAAAATTCTTGACAATAAAATTGGGTCTCATACTCTTTGAACTTTTTAGTGATATTGACATAGTTATTAATAAATATTTTATTTCCAATTTAAATTATTATGCATTTATAAAAATACTTTTCTTTTGGAAGTCTCATTTCTTTCTGTGTGTCATTGAATGTCTCTTAGGCAATTTAAAACTCTTTGGGAATTTCACAGAATTAATCTCACCATTTTCTCTTTATAACGTTTTTCTTTATTTCCTTAGCACTTATAAATTTAGTTTTCATTGTATGTGCTTTTCTTTTTGTTTCTTTTTTTTTAAAATCCATCATCTCTGCATACCAGCTGTACAGTATTGATTACAGTAGGATCTGAGTAAATCTGATTAAGAACCCTTTTAATAAAACCGAAGTTGCTGTGTAGTCATTAAAACTCTTCTCAGAGCCTTAAAAAGGAGGCACTGCCTGGACTGCTTGGTTTTAATCCAGCCTGGTGACTCTCTGTTCCAAAACTTACACCTGCCTTATCTTAGGTCCTGAAAAATGAAGCCCAAATGTATGTAGATCACATAGGACCCCAGTAGCTCTATTGTACAGAAATGCCATGACCCCAGCTACCAGAAAGCAAACTTATGCAGGAAAACCTACAGCAGCTGATATTCTGATATAGGCAGTGTGTAAATACAGCTGTAGTCTCTGACGGGTAGAAAACAATCCAGCAGAATTGGATTTCTTGGGTTTCTGCTGATGTTTATGACTTGTGGGTATTATTCATTGCAGTCAATCAATCTCTAGCTATTCCTTACCTGTACACTCAAGGTGATGGGTGACTTCATTGCCAGTAAAGAATTGCTAGCTCAGTCTCCTTGGAGGACATTACATCATAGGTCAAGGTATTTCAAATGTTCCAAAGTCATTTTTTCCCCAGTAAAGTAGTTTTCTCTTCATTTTTAAATGATGGAGCAGGTCCTTGATAAGTAATTCTTTTAGGTTTTCTGCCACAAAAGAAAATCTCTTGTAAGTAGATACCAGGAGTTGTTATCTGCTTCCTGTACAGATTTCAAATGAAAAGGAGTACCTCCTGCTAGCACGTGTCCGTAGTCAAGATGGCAGCAGCATCTTAGTATCGTTCTTCGTAGCTGGGAACGTTGGTACCCCGAGATGTAACTCAGTGTGTGCTCTGGCAGGCTGGGAGGGCAATAGATCCTTCTCTCCCACCCAGTGAGAGGCTTGGCTTAGTTTGGTTTATCCTGAATGTGAAGGTGTTCCTAACAACGTCTATCCCCGATGCTGCCCTGAGCCGCTGTTGTGCCTCAGAGGTACATATGCCTCCCCAGGCTTGGTGCTAGTCGGTTAAAGTCATTAGACGGTAAGCTCCCATGCCCATTTACAGCCTCGTGCATGTCACCTGTAGACTTTGTGTGTGCTCACTGGTGACCATTTTTATTCTTGTCTATGAAATAATAACTTGCCTCCTTTAAACTGGGCAAACACATAGAGGTTTCCCGTAGACAGCTACTTGGCATTTGAGATTACTTGACTTGGTTCCATGATTGCTTTTCAAGGAGTTGATGAATTTTGCGGGGAGATAGCAAAGTACCCCTTAAACTGGCTTTGTGTCTGTGACAACAAACCATGAGTGATTTGTCTGAAGTTCAGAAAAATAATCACCTTAAACAATTTTTAGCAGGTTTTGGTGAAATTGGGTGCACACTTAGAAATTATAAGGTAGCAGTCATGGGCAAACTTTGTCTTTGCCTCTTCCCTTCGTCTCTCTTTCTTTCTGTTCTCTCTCTCCTCCACCCCTTCAGGGAGGGCTTCCTCAACCCCACTGCTCCTTGACTTTACTGCTCCCAACCCTGCCAGGGCAGTCAGTTCACCCTAGAAGTTGATGTCTTAAATTTTGATTGTTTCAAAAGAAAATAGGGCATTTAACTTTTAAAAGTTTTCTCTCTCTTGGGGGGGTGCATATCTGCTTTTTTGCTAACTTGACTAAGATGAGCACATATGGCTTTTGTAAAAAGGGGAGAAAAGTTATGTATATTTAAAAAGAGATCAGGAGACGGTGGTATTTAACCCCCAAAAGTGAATTGCCCATCACAGGCATTTCCAGCATCTTTATTGGCTAGTTAGGACATCATATCCTAATAAGGGGAGCACCTTTTCTTCTCTGCTTACCTGTACGTGGACCCTGGTTACAGAAAGTGGTGGGTTCCATTGACCGGCGTCTCTAGTAGAGCTGGTGCCTTCATGTGGCGCTGGGTGCTGTGAGGAGTGGATTGGAAGCCAGTCTCCCATACCTAAGTGAGCGGCAAAGTCCCTGGTGGGTTCAGAAAGATGGAGGTGTAAGATAGCTCGTAGGGAAGCACATGAATGAGCAGGAGTAGACCGCCTTGCTGTGAGCCCCGGCAGCCTTGTGACTTCTGCCCAGAGCTTAGCCCATCTGGACCTGTTGGGGGCTGGGGACTTAGAGGGGGCAGAAGCGTCTGCGTCAGCAGTGGCTGGTGGTGAGAGGCTGCAGAGAAGGCTCGATGCGGTAGATCCTCTCTTGCATTTCTCAGAATCAAAGACTGTGGAGCATTAACTCTCGGGGGCCACAGACTTTGTTGTAGCTGCTTTATAACTATGTCATGTTGATCCTCACATCAGACCCAGTGAGGTAGAACTATGTTCTTTTTTTTTGGCTGTACACGGGCCTCTCACTGTTGTGGCCTCTCCCGTTGCGGAGCACAGGCTCCGGACGCGCAGGCTCAGCGGCCATGGCTCACGGGCCCAGCCGCTCCGCGGCATGTGGGATCTTCCCGGACCGGGGCATGAACCCGTGTCCCCCGCAGCGGCAGGCGGACTCTCAACCACTGCGCCACCAGGGAAGCCCTATGTTCATTTTTAAAGATAGAGAAATGGAGGCACAAAGAAGGTCAGAAATTTGCCCCAAGCCACATGACTAGTAAGGGGCAGAGAAGGGTTATGACCCTGATCTGTCTGACCTTGTGATCTGTGGTTCCCTTGGACTTGTTTTACTGTTGGTATGGAAAGTCTGGTGGCGTATGGGAACGTTGTTCAATTGTAGTTTTCCCCCGATTCTGAGACCCACAGTGAGCTAACAGTGGCTGCCAGCTGGCCGCTGCCCTTGTTCTGAAGAGGGAGCGCTGACCCTGTGTTAAGACACGTTGCTGTGGTTTATAGTTACCTGTGGAGAATAAACCCTTGAATCTGAATTGCGGCACGTTCACCATCCAACACCTTTGGCTGAGATTTGTGGAGGAGGGCATCCTCCCCTGCCGCAGAGCTGGGAGACTTGGAAATTTGATATTTACAACAGAGAAGCATCCGCAATCTTTTCATGAGTAGCATGATATCCGGTACAGCTCTTGAAGCTAATCTCGGGGCCCACGTGCTTGGCCGTCGACCCTCAGTCTCTTCACACTCATTGGGGTGGTGGTGGTGGATAACTTTAGTCCCGTATATCTTCTTCAATCTTCTCTCCAACTCAGTATAGAAATTACGCCATCCCGACTGACCGCCTAGCATCCTCACAGCCTTCCATACATGTCCCTTGGGTCCTGCTGGGGTATTTTTGGTATTTGTATTGTGTACTTGGCACTTGCGTGTGGCCTGAGTCACCTCTTCCTTTGCTGTGCTCTAAAGACAGGTTCTGAAATTCAGAGATTTTATTTTCAAGCCAAATGGCTGGTCATTCATCTAACTTTAAAGCCCCGTAATGAAAGTTGACTTTCCAAATTAAAGACGCCGGTCTGAATTTTTGTAGTAGCTGCTCTACTGCTTAAGATTCAAACAAACAAACAAACAAAAATTAAGTCTTCTCCTTAGTCTTGTTTTGGTTTTGCTTTTCTTTTTTGTTTCACTGGTTTTTGCTATTGTAATGTATCATTTGCTCTGCGTGGACTGGTTGGCTGGGTCTCAATATTGAAATGCAGGCAGGGGCCTCGTGAGCTTTCTGTGAGTTGGAAGACCGTGGTGTAGACTGGTAAAGCACTGATTTTAGAGTCAGACAAGCCTGGCTTTGCATTCTTCTCCTGCCACTTCAAACCTTGGAGGCCTTATGTAAATTACGTCAGCAAACCAAGGCTTAGCAAGATTATCTGCAAAGGGGGAGTAACAGCACCCAGCCCTCCTGATTGTTGTGAGGTTTCAAGGTACCACATGTCATAAAACCCAGTCACGGCTCCCCTGGGAGCCCTAGGCTTGCATTTTCCTTTCCTCCGAGAACTTAATTTAATATTCTTAGTTGAACTTGACCCAACTTCCTGGTTCATCAGTTATGTAATCTCCCCACTAAATGGCTTAGGGAAAATAGGCTCTTTAGTCCTGGAGAAGCCTTTAGTGTTGACCTGAAGTTGCATTGTTTCCAGCATTTACAGCAGTTATACCAGGAGAACCCGCAGCTCCTGTCCTTGCCTCGCTGTGTAGAAAGCTCCTCTGTAGAAGCTTCGGAGAATAGGGCCCTTGGGTAGCTCATGACCAAGGCATAGTATTCCCAGTGGGACCCAGCCAGCTCTCTAAACTGTTCTGAGCAGTATGGGAAGCTCACCTATCACCACAGGTAACCCGTAAAACAGCTTAGTAAGTAACCAGAGGATTTTCTTAGCAGAGTAGTGCTGTACCCCTTTTGAGCTGTGCTTGGGAGCCCCTGTTTTATATGTTCCACCCTCACGTTGGCTGGTGGCTGTCTTCCACATACGAATTGAGCTTGTGGATATATTCCCGTCGGTTGCCCTGCGGGACCATAATGCTGAGACCTCTCTACAGCCCCATAATTGTCTGAAACGCAGCTGCAGCTCCTTTTCTGTTTGGCTAGCAAGCTAAAGTTCAGGCCTGGTCCCTGATTCCACAGTGATGATCTGGAAGGAAGAGAAATGCAATTCAAGGAGCACTTTGAGTGAAAGATCAGTCAGAGGTGTAACTCTCAGTTCTCTCATAGCAAACCCCGAGAAAATGATCAGCCTGGGGGTGAACTTCATAAGATATGGGCTGACTAGGTCTAGTGATGTCCTTTCTTGTCCAGGGAAACCCCCCAGCAGACCCAGCATCCTGGGGGGTGGGGACTGAGTGTTCAGTGTGGTTGTATGCAACCTCAAAAGGTTCTGTCTTATCTGTGTTCGAGAGATTTCCTTCCGTGCCTTTCCTCCTCTCCCTGCCCACCTGCCTCCTTTTCCTCAAGGGGGACCAAGTTCTTGCTTTTACGTGCTGGCTCGATCTATTGGCTGTCTGCCTCCTGCATGGGAGGTGATCCTGAGCAATTAGTCAGGAGAGCTCCTGCTGCAGGAAAGCCCTGGGTGCTTGCAGATCGGCTTTTGGTACACACAGGAGTCCCGACGCCGCAAAGCCAGTGAAGACGGAGGAAGGCGAGTGGGTTTTCTGAGCCCAGGGGAGTTTACCATCATTATCTTCACCTCTTCCAACTCTCCACTACGAAATGGATTCACATCTGATCCATCTCATCCAGGGGTGAGCAAACTGTGGCCCACCACTGCCTGTTTTTTTTTTTTAATAAATAAAGTTTTATTGGAACACAGCCACCCAGTCATTTACAGTTGTGTCTGTGACTGCTTTCGTGCTGCTATGATGGCAGGGTTAAGTAGTTGCAAGACCTACAGCCTGCAGACCCTGAAGTATTTATCATCTGGCCTTTTGCAGAAAAAGTTTGCTGACCTCGATCTAATCTATAAACAAAACTGATCTTTTTGGGAAAGCCCACGCTCCTTAAAAACCAGTTTCAACAGTTGTGGTAATTGCCATGTTTTAGATGGGTGGTCCAAGTGATTTTTAAATGTAACTCTTAGGAATCTTTTCATGTCATTGAACTAACCAAAAGTTTTCCTTATGGCTTTTGGATGCCTTCAAGTGTGTGATCATAATTTCAAAAGGCTTTTTAGTGCTTCAGTGATTGAAAAATTTATTTGGGGTTATTCTTTTTACAACCTGTTGTTAAAAAAATTATTTTGAAATAGTTTTAGATTTACAGAAAATTTACAAAGATAGTCTAGAGAGTTCCCATAGACCCTTCACCCGGCTCTACTACTAACATCTTACACCAAACCATGGTACTTTGGTTAAAACCAGGAAATTCACATTGGTGCGACACTGTTACATACAGACTTTATTTCTGTTTCACTAATTGTTTCACTCATGTCCTTTTGTTCCAGGATTCAGTCTTGGATCATATGCAATCATACTGCACTTAGCAACTTTTTTCTCCCAATGGTGACATTTACTTAATATTTATAGTTTTTCCCCTTTGACAGAGTTTGTTGTCTTTTGGTAAAGAAAATGATTCATTGGTGAAGATGTAAGCTTGGAAAGCAGAGGCAATATACCTAATGCTCATAAGAAGGGCTTCACCTGTTGAGTACTCACTGTTCTCCAGTCACTGCTGGGTGCTTTATACCTGTCATCTTATTTACATCTTACTGCCACCCAGCCTGTTAACACTTACTTTCATTTTAGCTAAGGAAACTGAGACCAGGGAGATGGTTACTCTCCCAAGTTTCAGTTGTGGCTGACTCTCAGCCCAGGCTGATAATGCCAGCTCTGCCCCAGCCTCTGAGAGTGAGAAGTGTCCTCCCCTCTCTCCCCATTCCCCTCCTGCCTTCTTTTTTTTTTTTTTTTTTTTTTTTTGCGGTACGTGGGCCTCTCACTGTTGTGGCCTCTCCCATAGCGGAGTGCAGGCTCAGCGGCCATGGCTCACGGGCCCAGCCTCTCCACGGCATGTGGGATCTTCCCAGACTGGAGCACGAACCCGTGTCCCCTGCATCGGCAGGCGGACTCTCAACCACTGCACCACCAGGGAAGCCCTGCCTCCTTTTTTTAAAAAACAAAAAAAGGAACAAGCTGAGGGAGATTAGGAAACTGCAAATGGGCACACTGCCAGGGCTATCTTTGGAACCCAGGGTCTGTGTAGAGTGGCGGCATCTCATGCAATTGTAATCGGTGTGATTAAAATCCTTCAGTCACCCTGCCTGTGAGCATCTGACTCAGTGGACCTGCGCAGTGAGTGCCTCTGACTCTCCTGTGTCTCCATTCAGCTCCTTGTGTCCCACTCCAGCTGCTCGCTCGGAGGGACTTGAGGCTGTGAGCTCCGTGCGGTCTTGTCAAAACGGGGCTTTGACCCGACATTGACCTGGAGTAAGTCACCGTCACCTTTCTGCTCTCGGCTTCTCACGTGTCGCGTGGAGCGGTAGCATAGCTGGGAATGAGTGGATTAGCGCGTGCCGGTTGTGCCTGGCGCAGCGCCGACTGTGCCAGGATGTAGGGAGGACGTGATGATACTGACAGTGGCGCCGTGGGCTCCGGGCGGAAAGCCTCCCTGGCTGCCCACGTGGTAGCTGCTCCCTCCTCTGTTCTCCTGCGGGACCCTGGCCCCCTCTCTGTTGTGTGGCGCTCATCACGCTGCGTCATGATCATCAGTTTGTCCTTCTCTTCTCACCTGACTGGGTGCTCATGGAAAAGAGCTGTTATAGTTCCCTGGGTGTCCCCAGGGCAGGCGTGGGGCCTGACAGGTAGTTCTCAGACCAAGAGTGATGAGCGAACAGGGTCCAGTTCGAACCCTCCTCATGATCAGTGATGTCCTCTCGGCCCAGTGCTGTAGCTTCTGGCCCCTTGTCACAGGTGCATACTTCTCCCCACGGCTGTGTCCCTCACTGTGCTCGCTTGGGACCAACAGCGTGCTGGCTGGGGAATTGCCCCTCTCTGGCACGTAAAGAAGAACGGTGGCATTAATTTGAACAGAAATTTCTCATAATATACAGATCGACAATATTTCCTTCTGTCTTTATTAACACTTTCAAACACTTTTGCCCAGGACAGCTGTTCTAGACTTATGCTGTACGTCGTTTCCCAGCCTGGAATGAAAGATCATTTCACTAATGTGTTGGCTTCTGCTCGGAGACCTTGCAAATGAGGTTTTAAAATCTTTCCTTCCGGTGCAAACTTCTGATTTGATGCCGACATCATAAAAGCCATCGTCAAATATCTTGCTATTTGGGGGATTTAATCATTTCAGAGAAGCAGTCATTTCTTTTCCTGATGTGTATCCTCCCTCAAATGCTAAATTATGCTCTGTACTCCCAGAGCCTGGAATCAGGCACTTGTATTGCGAGCACTGCCCAGAGCCTGACCTGCCTATGCTTTGCAAGAAATGTTTGTTAGAGGCAGACGTTCTCTGGTGACTGGTGCAGCTGTTGTCGAATTTTAACAGTTAAGGCCCTAAGTCCCCTCCCCCATTTCTGAAATGTTTGTGCTTTTCTGCTGCCAAAAAGTTTTTTTTAATATGCATGGCGCGTGGAGTCTGGTATTGGAGACGATCGGGTCACAGTTTGAATCCCAAGCAGCATATACCACTGATTTGTTACATTTTCAGAAAAATGAACTCTGTAAAGTGTACGCATACACAGAAATGGTCATAATTTCATGTTATTGAGGGTTTAGTCCTCCCCATCGTGAAAGCTACACGGTCTTTCCCTGACGTGCAGACCTGTTTTGCCAAGGCAAGAGTGTTGTTAGTGGAGAGAATTCGCTCGTCACCTTCACAAATGTGTGTTCCACTCCACCTGCCCCGCCCCCAGGCAGGAGACTTCCCATTGCCTTAGGAATACCAGGTAGCCTTCCAATGTCAGAACGTTTTCGAGGATGAGTTTCTGAGCTAGCAGGAGGAAATCTCGGTGTTTTTAGTGAAACCCTCTTGTTTCCATTTCTTCCTTTTCTTTGAGAAGGAAACATTTCTCCTCAAAGGGAGGTTGGCTCTTTTGCCCTGAAGACAGAGAGAAGTCATGATGCTTTCAGTCTAGTGTGTGAAATTGGGAAGAGAGCAGAGAAAGAGATTCATATTTCTCTGTAATTTATTTCTGTTTTGGTAAATGTGGTTTCTGAGCTTTTCAGGAAGAGTAGACTTCTGCCTGCATTTTTGCAAACCACAGCTTGGCTTTCAGGAAACATGGCGCTTTAGGTGCTTTTTTTATCATTGCTCAGCAGCTCCTTATTCAATAAAATCAGTGGTTTCTGATCATGCCAGTCTTGGGCATCAAAAATCCATAGTTAAAGGGGCAGGAGGAAGAAGGAATTAAATAGCTTTGTTTGTTTTTTTTAAATGCTTAAATTTGGGAAGTGGTAGGAGAGCACACTTGAAATATTCCATGCGTTCTTGAAGGCAATGGGCTTTTGAATTCTAAGATCACCTACCAGTTTTGATCGTTAACCCGAAGACTTTCTTAGCCAGGGTTCTCCTCTGAACCACAGAATACAAAAAATGACCTGGGTATTTCCTCAGTGCTCCCAAGGATGCTGTCAAGAACTGTGACATCTGAAATTTGACTCTGCAGGGTCCCGCATTGGCCTGCCATGATTCCAAGGATGCTGGCAGAAGACATGGGCTCCTGGTCAGAGTCCAAGGACTGTACTAATCACAGCTGTAGCAGTCCTCAGAGTATTAATCCGAGTCCCAGTTGCCACAGGGTGATGCCCCATGGCCCAGATAACACCTGCCTGTGGAGTGTTAGCAAGAGAGAAACCCAGAGCTCAGGAAAAACACATCTTTTATGACGGACAGTAAAGCCTGCTCTTCGCTCCAGAGGAAGACACAACTTTATCTTCCAAGGCTCTGTGCTCTAAAAGCATCCTTGAAAAGATAATCCATCCTTTGCTCACTAGAAGTGCAGACACACCAGAGACCCGTATTGAATTGTCTCCCAACACATGGGTAGCTAGAACGGTTCTAGGCATGCAGGAGAGGGGTTAATTCATTATGTACATGGATGCCTTAGGACGCCTTCTCTCCGGAGGCCCAGGCTGAGAAAAACTGCTAGACCTTTGCTCTGGGCTGCCGTTTCCCAAATGCCTAGGGTTCCTCTAAAATGTTTTAAGTCAAAGAAGAGAAAGACAATGCCAGAAATTCTCCTTTAAAAGGAATACTTTACTGCTTTTTGAGAAAATTATAAGTATTATCTTTTAAAGAATTAAATAGTTAAAAAGTATTTTTTGATCCTTATTACCAAAAAGCAAAATAAAACCCAAATTCTGGAAAGTAGGAGATGGTTTATATAAAGAAACTCATATTTACAATTTCTTGCCTTCCAAAAAAAAATTGTTGGCAGGTTGCTTTTGGAGACACCTGTGAAACGTCATCTGGCCTCTGCTGGCTGAGGCGAGAATTCAGGTCCTAGGTCTTGAGTGTGTTTAACCGCTTCCTACCTCATCCCCACTCCTTCCCAGCGAAGAAGCCCATGGAAATTTTCTTGTATCCTCATGGCTCCTTGGCTCCATTTCCTGAACTTTGTTTGGCTGGGCAGGTCTCCTCTTTCACAGGACTTAGTTCTCTACATGACTTAGGATACCTCCTCCCCATATTAGAGGCGAACATGAATAGTCCAGTCTGCAAAGTTCATGCCCACAGAGAAGTCCCGAGCGGAGGCTTCTGAGATACTGTGGGGAAACCCAGGGACTCAAATACAGAAATTTAGGTCTAAGTGGGAAGCCTGAAAAGACTCTCTTGGTGAACCAGTGAGTGTGGGATCACATAGCACATCTGTGTGTTGACAGAAAACAGAAAAATCACAGAGAACAAGCCAAGAAGCAAGAAAGGTTCATGTTGCGAGCTTGACTCTGGACAAGGATGGGTGACTCTGAGTTCCTGTTTTGGGACAGGGTGGAGAAAGCCGAGCTAAGGATAGGCCCTTACCTTCTAAACCTGCTATTCCAACAATTCTTTCACTTGCCAGGAGGAGTATTTTCCCTTTACAAAAAATCAAAACAAAACATTTCTTTTTATTTTATTTTATTTTTCTTTTGCGGTACGCGGGCCTCTCACCGCTGTGGCCTCTTCCGTTGCGGAGCACAGGCTCCGGACGCGCAGGCTCAGCGGCCATGGCTCACGGGCCCAGCCGCTCCGCGGCATGTGGGATCTTCCCGGACCGGGGCACGAACCCGTGTCCCCTGCATCGGCAGGCGGACTCTCAACCACTGCACCACCAGGGAAGCCCAACATTTCTTTTTAAAAGAAAGATGTGAGGATGAAGCAGATCATAGCTGTACAATTTATGACCTTTACTTTTAAAGAGCCTTATAGATACGCACACTGTGAGCTTCTCTTCATCCCGCAGCTGTCCTCCCGCTCAGCAGATAGATGGCCGTCGTTTCATCACCTGACTATTTATGACCAGGAAGGGTTGGTTCGGGTCGGGTAAACCACCTCATCCTCCACCACCACCAGCACCCACCAACGCCTTGAGTAATTGCTGGGAGATAACATGTCAGTTGTTTGGCTAACTGTGGTCTTAAATTCTCTGTCAGAGCTTCACTCACGCCATCCTCTCCCTTCCTGATTAGTAAGAAGAACTCGTTAAAGTTTCATTTTCTGCTGAAGAATGGAGTGACTTTTGCTGTTGGTGATACAGATCACCTTGAGATTTCTAGGTGTCTTCGCTTGGCATGAAGTAGGTTTTATGACTTCCAAATGAATGGCTGGATAGGGGGATTGTAAATAAGCTGTTCAGAGAATAATGTTTTTAAAATGTTCCTCCTTCCCCCCCTTTTCTGATCAGAGTAAAGGCAACCTTCTGTGTGCTAAATATCTATCCAGTCAGTAATGCAATGTTTCACGGGCCTGCTGTATAATAGTTGTAGTGTTAGCACATGCGAACTGGCTGCTTCAGATGTGGCTTGAAGACTTCCTGTGCCAAGCCCTCTGCCCGGCTTTGTGAATCCACACAAAGAGTTAACCCACCTGCTCTCAACCCAGAGGCGAGAGAAATGTCTGAAACCAACACAGAACAACTCATGCTGATCGGCCCTCCCGTTTATTGGTGTGACGGGCCTTCAGAGAAGGTCTGTGACTTAGCCCAGAGGAGAAGAACTGGGGGAGGCAGCTGGAGCTGAGCCGGGGGGAGGGGACAGATTGGAGCCAGCAGAGGAGCGGAAGAGCCTGAGGGGGGAGGAGGGGAAGTCAGGGGAGCAGAGCTGTGGGCTGAGCCGCCAGGCTGCCAGGGCAGGTGGGAGAGCACACCTGTTCCTGGGGAGGCACACGGGGTGGACTGGGTCTTACCCAGGTGGCTGAACGTGGCTGATGGAACTGGCCGAATGGGAGGCCCGGGGCTAGGGCCTTGGCTAGGAGAGCTCCGCCCTGACACCGGCATGAGCAGTGAGATTGGGATCCTCTCCTGTTCTTGACGAGAGCGTAGAGAAAGGAACAGCCTGGGAGCTTTTTGCAGTAAAAATGGACAGGATGTGGTGTTAGTTCTGCTTTAGAAGAAGAATCAAAGGTAACACTCAGTAATATGGAAGGACACGGAAGCTGCTTGTAGAAACTGGTTTTAGCCAAAGAGGGTGAATTTGAGGTGAGGGGCATCGGGGTATAGCAGCATTGAATACATATGTGTTGAAAATGTACTTGAGTAAAACGAGAAGCTTTCAGCACTGTGCTTTGAAAGCAAGCTTCGTAGATCATCGTCACAAGCCTCCAGTTTTGAAATCATTGAAGAATAATTTATTCAGATCAACATGTATTTATCGAACCCTCCACGTTTAGAAGCCCCTCCATGGGTCTGTCTACTGACCTTTTTACATTAACTTATTTTCAAAATTGGCAACTACTAGGGAATGTTAAGGTCACCAAAGATTTACTGTTCATTGGTTTCTCCCTTAAAGGCTAGTCTTTGGTCCACTCTACAGGAATCTTGATTCCCAGTGGCATTCTGTTCTGAGTTGCCACATGTATATGACCAGATGAAAGAGCTTTATTTTTTTATTGAAGTGTAGTTGCTTTACAATATTGTGTTAGTTTCTACTGTACAGCAAAGTGAATCAGCTATATGTATACGTATATCCCCTCTTTTTTGGATTTCCTTCTCATTTAGGTCACCACAGAGCATTGAGTTGAGTTCCCTGTTCTATACAACAGTAGGTTCTCATTAGTTATCTATTTTATGCATAGTATCAATGGTGTATATATGTCAGTCCCAGTCTCCCGGTTCATCCCATCCCCACTTGGTATCCATACCTTTCTCCTCTATGTCTGTGTCTCTATTTCTGCTTTGTAAATAAGATCGTCTATACCAATTTTTTCAGATTCCACACATATGCCTTAATATATGATATTTGTTTTTCTCTTTCTGACTTACTTCACTCTGTATGACAGTCTCTAGGTCCATCCACATCTCTACAAATGACCCAATTTTGTTCCTTTTTATGGCTGGGTAATATTCCATTGTATATATGTACCACATCTTCTTTATCCATTCCTCTGTTGATGGGCATTTATGTCGCTTCCCTGTTCTGGCTGTTGTAAATAGTGCTGCAGTGAACATTGGGGTGCATGTGTCTTTTTGAATTATGGTTTTTCTCTGGGTATATGCCCAGTCGTGGGATTGCTGGGTCATATGGTAGTTTTATTTTTAGTTTTCTAAGGAATCTCCGTACTGTTCTCCGTAATGGCTGTACCAATTTAGACATTAAAAGGCCACTGTTGAATATTTAGAGCTATAGGTCATGGGCTTGACTGTAGATTCTTGTGACTTTCCTTATAAGCAGAAAACGTGAATACCTCAAAAGTCCAAGCAACTAGTTTTGGCCGTTGGATTCTGGTGTTGTAATTAGTGCACCAGTATGGTGCTAGGTTGGACAAGACTAGATCTTCTCCACAAACCTGAAGAAGTACAATGAGGCATCTCTAGTTTTGGGGTGTGGCTCTTGGGGCTACAGACCTGGGAGGAGGTGGAGAGGACTCTGTCCGTTTCAGTCATCAGGAGAGAGAAAGGAACTATCACCCTAGCCATTGAGGGATGGGGTGTCATGTATTTGGTGTTCCGTGGCCTTTATACTATTAATCCTGTTCTTCAAACTTCCACACTTAGCCCAGGCCAGGCCCGATCATCGACCGTCCAGTGGCTTAACCCTCAGTCACCAGCCACACCGAGCTGCAACCCAGCCGCTACACCTCCTTCACCCAAGCTGTCGTCTTTCCCCCTCTCTCTTCCTGCCACCGTAGCGGACAAGCCACCTGAAAGGTATGTGGTTTGGAGTGTGATGTAGAATGTGAGGGCGGCACACAGAGGGGCTTGATCAACCTGAGCAGCTTCTTGTGCTCCCCACATGGAAGAAGCTTCTGGTCTCCTGGACTTCGTGGACAACATTTGCAACCTTGCCTTAGACTTAAAGGTTCAAGTACATTCTTAGAGATTTGCCTTACGTGAGACCTGCTTGAACCTACTCTTTCTGGTGCTGGTTGTGCATTTATGAAACCACGTGTTTTGCAAGAACTTTTTATACGTGAATAGAAAGCACACGGTTTGTTTTAAAGGAAGGTAAATGAGGCACTGGAAACTGTAGTTAACACAGCTCTTTAATGGGCCAGTGGTGCAGAGGCCAGAGGTGCTGACCCTGTAGCAAAGCCCTTCCTCCGGGACAGCAGGCCGAGGCTCTTCTCCCCATCAGTGGCTTCCCCTGCTCCGGTGAGGTGGGCTGCTTCCTTCTGCCTCGGCGTGCATCTGGCTGACAGCCTGCTTTCCATCCTTCCCCAGTGTGTTCTTTTCCCACAAGAACACACAGGATGTTTTGACAAGTGTCGAGAAGCCAAGACTGATGTACCTTTCGGGGGCGAGACCCAGCTGAGAGCAATGAGCCCCTTCCAGGGTGGCGTGAAAGCAGAGCGTCACTGTAGACTGATGGGCGTCCGAGGTGCGTGGCTGGAGCCTCTTACTGCCCGTGTGCCTCTGCCCTTCAATGCCTCGCCTTCGGTCTCAAGACACCGGTGCTTTTCCTTAATGGATAAACCAAAATGCTTCAGAAATAAACATGCCCTGTGGTTCTAATAACGCTGAGCGAGAGGGAAGGGCATCCCACTGAGCGGAGAGGAAAAGTAGGTGAAGAGGTTCAGGGAAAGCTTCTCGGAGAGGCTCCCTAAAGAAAGATTGGGGTTTGAAACCTGTCATTTACTTGACAGTCAAGTGCTGTGGTTTGCCCGATGTTCCCTTTCCCGCTGATTTCCTTTTTGGAAGGAGCTGCCGTGCTGGTGACATAGAAATGAGATTTGGGCAATGTGGGTGGGGGAAAGGTGAGGTTTCTCATGTTTCACTTGGTGCCTTGCATGTTCCCTCTTCAGCCTCATCAGTCGGAAGGCCCGGGCAGTGTACCCGTGTGAAGCAGAACACAGCTCGGAATTGTCTTTTGAAATAGGAGCGATTTTTGAGGATGGTAAGTGTTAGTGGGAGCTTTGTGGGAGGCTGTCTTCTGCCGGCGCAGAGGGTCTACCACCCAGAGCACGCAGGCGGTCCCTGGCTGTGGGTTTGTCAGGAGTAGAAGTCTGTCCCTTGATGCTTTGGACGGGCGAGAGCCTGCCCACCTGGGTCCCAGGAACCGAACGCCAGGGGGCTGTGGGTGCCCACTTCCGCTTTAATCTTGGTTATTCCCCAACTCTTGTAACTCTTGAGGGTCTTCGTTTGGGATATCTTTCTCCTGATGTAGAGAAGCCGGTGCCACTTGGAGTCAAGAAATGTTTGTGATTTGCATCCTCTGTTTTCCTCCCTCATCGTCCCCACCCTAGCCTCCTAAATGCTTCAGGTTCACCAGCTCTGTGCTACAGACAAGTGCTTTGTCGACCAATTTTGGTTTATCATTCCCTTACCATTCTTTTGCTTTACATGAGTTTCGCTTGTTTGAATAGTGCATGAATCTCTAGATAGGGGTACTGATTCTGCATACTGAAACCAGGGTATAGATTTTTGTTTGCATGTTTAATAGTCACACACAAGCATTGAGGAGCTATGCCCGGCTTCACATTGCACAAATTCCTCCCATGGTTCAGTGTACATCTCTTCCCTCCCCCTTGATTTCTTCCTTCCCCGTCCTCCTCATTATGAAATTCATTGGTTGCTATGGAAACAGTGATGTTGTGTGGGGGCAGAGCTGCCCAAAAGGGTTCTGGAGAGGCAGCGAGAACCTTTGATGCTTGGAATGGAATGGTTGATTAGCCAGAATGTTTGGAATATACGGAGTATATCAACACAACGCCTGGTGCTATATTGTCAGTAATGCGGCATGAGCTGATGATTGTTTTTTAGAAAGCGAGTTGCCTCATTTAGAGTAGATTTCTATATCTGTGTGATACGTACTCTGGAGAGCCAGAGACTCCTGATAGTGTCAGAAAACAAACAACAAAACACCCCACATATGACAGCATTATACTTCGTGGAGAAATTTTGCTCTTGGAGTAGAAGCAAGAACAGTCTTCTGTCACCATAACATACATGCATGCAGTTTTGGCAGGAGAGTCAGTTAGCTGCCCTCCTCCAGGCCTGGCATGTACGGGCACCCACATGGCAGAAGGGAAAGCGGAGAGCACTGAAACCCACCGTTTAGGAAATGAGGGTGAATCTTGACGCTGTGTGGTTGATTGGATTTGTTCGGGGCCTCAGAACACAGTATTGTTCATGTGATACTTACCTTGGTGGAAGGTGTATCTATTAGAATGCCTTTGGCTGCAAGTAACAGATAGAGCTGGTTAAATCAGTCACGAAAGCGAATTCGCTCACACGCTAAGAAGTCTGCACGTGGGGAGCTCCAGGGGCTGGTTAATCACCTTTTCAAAGATGTCACCCAAGACCACAGTGTTTCTATCTCTGCTTATGGACAGGAGCCCCTGGCTGCTTCCCCAGTGCGGGTGGGATGGCTGTCCCAGTTCCAGGCCTCATGGCCACACTCAACCCTAGCAGAAGGGGGTTGCCTCATCCTTGTGTTCTTTTTTGAAGCATGAGAAAACTCTTTCAGAACATCCTTCCTAGGTGACCTGCTCTCACGTCTCAATAGCAAGAATGAGGTCATGTGCTCCCCTTAAAGTCATTGCCAGCCAGGACTTCAGATCAATCAGCACCACACTGGGTCCAGGGGCTTCTCCTCTGGGCACTCAGACATGGGAATGGGGGTCAGGACCCCAATCAAATCCGGTTCTGCCAACTTGGATATTGGGAAAGGCCGGTAGATGTCTGACGCGGGACACTGAAGTTCTGCACTTTTAAAGTCCCTCGGTGACTTGCAGGAGACCTCCTGAGAAAAATAGTGTGTGCGTAGGGGTGTGTGTGTGTGTGTGTGTGTGTGTCTGTCTGTCTGTCTGTCTGTCTCTCTGTATATACTCATATGCATGTATACACACACATACAGGCATACACACACATATCTCAGTGTGTTTCGGGAACAGGAGAGTGATTGATAGCAGGTAGCTATCAACTCTGCACTTATTTTGCCTGAGGTCAGTTGGCTTTTCCACTTTCTCTGTGACCCTGGACAAGTTCCTTAAGTTCTCTCTGCATCAGCCTCTCCATCCTAATCCGCAAGGATGTCCACACGTGTGGTGATGTGTCAGGGCAGCATTTTGGGTCACGTGTGCAGCACAGACATTGTGGAGGATGTTGCCAACCTTGGAGCCTCGCTTGGCACACCGTGCACCCGGCTTCGTTTTGAGCCAAGGCACATACCACTCAGATTCCGGGCTCTGTGGCGCTGGTGTCCTCAGGTCCTCCCCCAGGCCAGCTGCTCTAGAGACGCTTGTTGATGTGTTGACACCTTCCCCATACAGGAGCACGTGCACATCTCATCTGATGTGAGCTCCTTGCCCTGCAGCCCCTGCATCCCACTCCTGTTGCCAAAGATACGCACGGGGACCACGATCGGAACCCACGTCCCCAAACTTACTGTTTCTTAGGGTGGTTCTTAAAGGTCACAGGAAATGGAAGACCCTTAAGCAGGATTTATTCTTTTCTGGGTGTTTGTACCTTCATCTTCTGTGCATAGTTGATCTCTTAGCAGAGACTTGATAACTAGTTAGAAGTGTTTGCTCGGAGCACGTCTAGTGATGCCTTTCTTGGAACGGCTGCGGCTCTTCCCTTCCGATGCCGGACGCAGGCCGGGCCGGAGCAGCAGCTCCCCTGGTCTCAGCTGCCGTTGCTCCAGGCGGCCACTGTTTATAGCTCAGCCACTGGAGTGTCGCTGGGAACATGTCCTTCCTGCAGACCAGGGATACGTAGCATCGCTGAAATACCTAAGACGTTTTTTCTGTGTCCATCTGGAGTCTTCCAGCTACCGTAAATGCTCTTGCTCTTGCCCGGCCAGCCGTTCTTGTCCCTCGTGCAGGCAACAAAGGAAATTGGCTTACGCCATTCAGTGGCCTTTGGAGTAGACAAAATCCAGGTCAGAGTGGCCCCTGGGCCGCATTGTCAGTAGTCACGTGGTTGCGAACATATACAACAGTAGGAAATCCTGACCCAGAGTGTGGAAGGGAAAGGGATCTTTAGTAATCACCTTGCCCCATAACTGTCCCTTGCTCTTCGCTCTTACCGTGTGGGCCTGGACTTGAGTTTAAATTCTAAGCTGAAGATTCATTTCTATAGTAGACGCACTAATGCTTAGCTGTTGTTCTGGGGCAGTGCCTCCCATATCCTCCAGGGGGCGCCGTGTGTAAGGTCTCAGGGCAGCTGATGTGCGTGTGTCAGCCAGAGGCCAGGGCCCTTTTCTCTGGGCCTGGGGAACCTCAGAAATACGTTACTTTGGTGACCAGTCAGTTCTGCTCTCTTTCCCGATAGGTTGCCCTGCAGCTGCCGGACCCACCAGTCCAAGCAGCGAGTGGTATCCGTCCCAGGGCTGCCCGGCATTAGGATTTCCAAGGTCTGGCTCTCTCTGGGCAGGGAGGCTGGCTGCCTTGTTTGCCAGACTTTGTTCATTTCTAATCTGGAGACAGGATCTGTCCATTGTTTGGGGAGCAGGTGTGGCCCAGATTCATCTTTAAAAGCTGCTGGTGATTCATTTTAAAGTCCTCGGATATATAAAGAGCAATCCTTGGAAGACAGCTTGCCATCATTATCTTAGAAAGTTGACCCTCTTATAGACCCCACAGCCTAACAATTGTGTTCTTATATATATCCCTAACATGAGGGACTCTTAGAAACTCATTTTAAGTAAAAAAAATTAAGTGCAAGAAGCTTCTATAGTGTATGATTCTGGTTCAACTCACAAACAAACAAAATAAGTAGTATATTATTAGGGATCTAAACGTACGTGATGAACCTGTGTTTGAACCATCGCTGGGGTAAGACAGTGAGAAACACAGCATGGAAGCTGCCGATCCCCTTGGAGCAGGGGGAGGGTGTGAGGGGGGAGGGCAGGACACAGGAATGAGCCCAGGACGGAGGCGTCCATGTCGGCTGCAGTTCTTGAGTTGAGTGTGGGTTCCTGCTCTCTGTTGTGTAATGATGATTTAGATATTTCTCATTCATATTGTTTACATCATGCTAAAAAATACCCCAAGCTGAGACCAGATTCTGTTCTGGAGAAAGCTTCTCACAAAGTATTCTTGTCCCTGGCTCAGTGTCCTTGTTATGGGATGGTAAATCCGGAGGCCATGGAGAAACCACCGTGAGATACCACCTTACAACCTGTTAGGATGGTCGTTATCAAAGATATGGAAAATAACGAGTGTTGGTGAGGATGTGAAGAAATTGGTACCCCAGTGCATGGCCGGTGGGAATGTAAAATGGTGCAGCTGCTGTGGAAAACAGTGGGGCAGGTCCTCGAAATTAATCATAGAATTACCATGTAGTCCAGTAATTCCTCTTCTGGATATGTAGCCCAAAGAGTTGAAAGCAGAGACTCAAACAGATTTGTACACCCATGTGCATAGCTGCATTATTCACAATAGCCAAAAGGTAGAAACAGCCCACATGTCCGCCGACAGACGAATGGATAAACAAAATGGGGTCTCTACGTATAATAGTGTATTCACCCATAAAAGGGATGGAATTCTGACACGTGCTGCAACATGGATGAACCTGGAGGACATTATGCTAAGTGAGATGACCCAGTCACCAAAGGACACAGATTGTATGATTCCACTGATATGAAATATCTGGAGTAGGCATATGCTCATGAAGACAGAAAATAGAATAAAGGTTACCAGGAGCTTGGGGAGGGGGAGGGGGGAGGTAGTGTTTAATGGGGACAGAATTTCAGTTTGGGAAGATGAAGAAGTTCTGGAAATGGAGAGTGGTGATGGTTATAAAGCATTGTGAATGTACTTAATGCCACTGAACTGTACACTTAAAAATGGTTCTGGTGGTTACATTTCTCCATATATATGTTACATGTATTTTACCGCAAGTAGAAAAGATGATGATAGCAGGCAGTATTGGTGTGACCGTCATCACATACTCATCAGGTTCTTAAGGATGTGAGCCTTGCCCGGGGCCAGCGCAGCTCGTGAGTGGCAGGACAGGGTCTCTGGCGTAGGCGGTAGCTGGCACAAGGTTAGTGCTCCCCAGTGTGTGCCAAGTGAGTGCTGTACTCTTTGCCGTGTGTCGTGGGAGTCTTCAGTGAGCAGCCTCTTGGTGTGGGGCGTGGAGCTACCGACCTGCCCTGTCCCCACGGGAGATGGTGGCCAGGTGGCATCCCAACATGCGGGGACGAGCGGATTCGGTCCTCATTCCTCTCCCATGGTCACTACCTCCCTGAGTGTTTGAGGAAAGGATCTACTTGGCCCCCGGACCCCCACCCCGCGTTGCACGACCCCTGGGTGCCTTTCCCATAGAATCCAGTCCTTTTCCCCAACAGGGGCTGTGCTCCGATGGCATTGCCAGCGTGGGATTAAGTGAGAGCCCTTAAAAACCCTGCTGTGAGGAACGATGTCGGGGTAAAAGGGTGCGAAGAAAGGGGTGCCGCCAGGTCACCTGGAGGGCGCATCTCTGGTTCATTTGTTTATTCGTCCTTTCAGCAAATCGTCCCGGTCTAGACTAGGAGGGAGGGTCCTGTGTGTGTGGGGGGAATGAGTAGGGGGCACATATGGTGGCTCTGTCCTGATCTGGAGCACTGGGAGTAGTCTCGGAGGGAGGGGATACCTCAGCTGGTATCTGAAGGGCAAGGAGGGTTGTCCAGGCATAAACGGGGAGGAAAGCAGAGGACCAGCCATGCAGAGGTTGGACTGTGGGTTGCTACACAGGAGTGGGTTATGAAGCCCGTTTGCTGAGTTGCCATCGGCATTGAAAAATAATAGAAAAGAGTGCATCACACCTAGTGAGGAAGTGCTGTTCCGTGAAGCGCTTGTGTATTGGGCACGTGGACGTGTGTGCTGGGTTCCAGCTACACAGTCAGCCGTCTTCTGATGGGCTGCGGTCATGGCTGCCTTGCTGGGCCAGCTCCTGACTTGCTCTGCTGATCCAGCCCGCACCTCCCCTCTCTTCTACATGCACGGCTGCCACATCTGCTCCTGGCCATGGCCGAGGCCTGAGTCGGGGCCTGCCCGCAGCTGGGGGTTACTGGATGCTTCTAAACCCTGGTGATGAATGTTTGGGCCCTGTGCCCTTTGCTGTCTAGCCTGTGGTCCCTGTCCTGTGTGTCCGTCATGGCTCTTTGTGGAACGTGCTGGGCACTGTGCCCAGCTGTGGAAGGTCTCGCCCTGCCCTCAGGAGTTCCCCGTCCAGGTGGCAGTCAGACAGGTGCCCAGATGATGCCGGTGAGGCCTGGCAGGTGCCGAGAATGGCCGAGGAAGACTCCCCAGAGGACAGGGCATCTGGGGTCTCTGACGAGGAAGAATTCCCCGGTGAAGAAGTCGGGAAAGGCATGTCAGCAGACGGCGGCGCTGCAGCTACAGAGGTTTAGAGGCTCGGCCGGCGCTGCAGCTACAGAGGTTTAGAGGCTCGGCCGGGGCTTTCTCTGGATGATTCACTGTGGGTGACCCGCATGACGTGCTTGTGGGCGAGTGACTGGTGGCTCGGGAGGTGGCAGGCCCAGGTGCCCGGGCAAGCTTGGGTTTGTTCCTACAGACAGTGGATGTTATGCAGGGCAGTGCCGTGTCCAGCTGTGTGTTCTGGAAGGTTCATTGAGCTCCTTTGTGCACTGTGGATTGGGAAGAACCTGACCGGAAGCTGGGGGACCGGTTAGGAGGCTGTGGCGTGAAGACAGGTGAAGGCTGGGGTGACCAGGGGGCACCTATAAATAACTCTTGTGCAGATTTGTAACCAGACATCCCAGGAATGGCCCCCGTTTCGGTGTTGGTTGAGCCTTTAAGACCCACAGCGGTGCGGTGAGTTCCCAGGTGGAAAGTACCCGGGAGCATTTAAAAAGGATTTCTCTTCCTTTTCAGTGCAAACCTCAAGAGAACCTGGCTGGCTGGAAGGGACTTTGAATGGCAAGAGGGGCCTGATTCCACAGAATTACGTCAAGCTTCTGTAGCAACTGGCCCGTGAGGGCCCCGCTGCAGACCCTGGCCCCCGAGGACCTGCCTGTGGGGTGTGAGCACCATCTTCCCCCCAGGTGAACCCACGGCCACCTGGACACACGGCAATGACAGATCACGGACTGGCACTCCAGGGGTGGGGGGGTGGTTTAATACTGCTAGACGTGGGGGGAGAGGGGACGCACGGCACAGAGCTGCATAGGGCTGTGTGGATAGGTGCAGCGGGAGAAGGATGTCCAGGTTAACAGGATGGACTGCATTTTCAAGCCTTGGGACTCGTGAGTTTTAATTTTCCCATCTGCAGAGCGAGAGGAAGGGCAGCCTTCTGCCGGCCCGCCTGCCCCACTGGCGGCCACACCACCGGACACCGCCCCCCGCCCCCCCGCACACCTGAAAGGGAACTGCGTTTGCAGGACGTGCCCTTAACTCTGGTGTCGTGGAGGGGCTGCCGCGGGCGGGCGGTGCATTGGTCTAAACCCAGAGGGCAGCGGACAGAGGCTCCTTGCTGTATGGACAGCTGCCCTGGGGACCCCACCCTCACTGGACTTAGGGCACCGGTGGACTCACAACAGGCTTTCTCCTCCGTGCTGCTCACCTGTGTGCTGTTTCCCCAACCATCATCTTTCAGCCCTGAGCTCTCTGTACATGAAATAAAATATAATTTCCTATTGGATCTGTGTCCTCACGTGGGGAAGAGACTGTGGAATTCACTCACTGTAACATTTCACGATCTGGCAGCCGGTGGGTGGGGAGGCACTGTCCCCTGGTGTTGGCACGTGTGCACTCACAGGCAGGATGGGTCACCCAGGAGCCTTGCCGCTTCGGAGCGGGGCGTGTTTCTGGGGGCAGCGGTCTTCTCTGACAGGTGAGATCCTGGCGGGCCCCCTCCACTGCCTCAGCTGGCCTCTCCCGCGTGTCCTGCAGGAACCCGGGCCAGGATGGGGCTGGGGCGCTGCCCCCCAGGGCTTTGTGTGTGAGACCCTCCCTCCCAATGACCTTCAGTGTACAGCCCTGTCCCCACCCCACACTCCCTATGTTTTCCAGGCCTTGACGCTCACGTCTCCATCTGGATCTAAGCCGGGCTGCAGGGCGGCGGGTCAGGCATTCGGACCGGTCCTGGAGGAACCTCAGCCATGCCCCTGCAATGGATGCTTTGTTGTTTGTCTTGTCAGTCTCCGACTCCCAGGCACAGGCTAAACCGACCTCTCCGGGAAGGGGGAACGTCTCTGTCCCCTGACCTGGAGTCCCTGGGCTGTGGAGCTCATTTCTAGGGGCCTCAGGATTGTGAAGCCAGCCCTGCCCCAGGGCCCGCTCTGGGGGCCCGGCATGTCTGTCTTCCCCATGGGAGGCTCCTCGGCCTGTCACAGTTCTCCCCTAAGATTGTCACAGGAAGGATGTGTCCGTCGCCTCTTCCCCAGGTAAGATGATTCCAGAGCGCTGGTTATGCGTTTGGAACTCACCTCCCCTGGACCAGGTAAGGTGTCAAGTTTGGGGTCAGGTGTGTAGAGGGGAACAGGCCCATTGAAAAGTATCCACGTTCTACCTAAAAAAAGTAAGGACACTCTCAGTGCAGCATAATTTAAAATACTGGATTGCAGGCCCAGTGGAGGGTTTTGGGGCTGCTGAAGAAACCAGGGCCCCATGACAATGGCCGGCCCTAAGGCCAAGGGCCAGCCTGACCAGGGGGTGGGGATGGCATCGTCTCCCGTGTCCCCCGCGTTTCTGAGTTATCACTTCCTGCCCCTGCCCGCTGCTTAGGGATGTAGAAGAAAAACTTGGCCTGGGGCAAACTCTCCTATTTCCGTGGGAAAATACAAACTCATGGGCAGTTACAGTGAGTGGGCTCAGGTTAGCACTGGGAAGGATTTCCTGGCCGTGTTCTTAATTGGTATATATCCATGGGGCAGTAAAAATATGACCCACCACACTGGGGCTTGATTTCTTTGCTCGCTTGAGGAAGACTTTGCTCATTCACCGTGAGGTGCACCCAACCTGCTGTCGCCACCAAACTGTTGTTAACTCCCAAAGTGCGTTTATCACCACTTTCTTGGTCAAGAAAATTGCTGTGAGGTCTGGCTATCTGTGCGGTTTGGGGCAAATTAAGTTGACTCTGTGATTCTGTTCCCGCTTTCTAAAAAGAAAACTGTACTCAGAGGTTTTGGGTTGAAGTGCCTGAATACAAGAAGCATGCCCAGTACATACGTGCTCAGTTAGCACCATGCCCAGCACATAGTACGTGCTCAGTTAGCACTGCTAGTCCCCATGCTGTTACTGCTGTGAGTGTCACTTGCCTCTTTGTTGTCGGGGCAGCTGTGTTCTGTAGGATGACAGTGTGGCAAGGGTGAAGCCTCAGGACAGCACTGGTTGCAAGGGCTCCCCAAGCCCCAGCCCTGCCAACCCCTCCTGTGGTTGTTTCAGGAAGAACGGGGTCACGCCAGAGGGGAGCCAGGGGTGTATTCCTCTGCAGGTAGGACCAGTGTGGCCAGGTTGGCCACAGCCCCCAGCTAGGGAGCCTCCCTCTGGGCCTGGCCCAAAGTGTACTTAGTGACCAGATCAGGAAGTATTCCCTTAACTGGCAGATCATCTTCATTTCCCCAGAGGAGAGATGGGGGGATGGGGTGATAGGTTTTTCTGTGTTTTTGCTGCATGGGTGCGGCCAATCCCCTGAGCATCTGTTGAAGGCTGGCTGAGCAATGGCCCTGCCTCCCTCACGGCTCAGGACCCGCAGCCCCGCCTCCTTCAGCACCAGCTGCTTAGACCGGGTTTCGGCCTGTGTTCATTCAGAGGCACACGCTGGGGCCGTGGGGTTTTGGCAAAAGAGGGCGCTCAGATTTTGTTTCTCGCGGTGGGGCTTGCATTTGATGGTGTCACCCCAAGGCTGGCCCTGGTGGTCTCTGTGCTTGGAGAGGAGATGCCAGGTGAGATCAGAGCCAAGTGGCCTAGGGGGGGCTGTAACCCCCCTTTCTTTGTAGTAGTAGAAACGTCTGTAGTTGGGAGTCTGGGTGGGGAAAGCAATGGATTGTCCGTACCGGTGGTGGGCATCAACTCATTCTTTCTTTACGGGGACTGACTGAGCCAGGGGAAATGATCTCATTTTAACAGAGGCTCTCGAGCAGAGCGCTTTGTTTAGATTCAGTAAGCTAGCCATGGTCTTTCTGCTCTACCGTCTTGCCACTGGGGGCCGGTAGGGGACAATGGCTGTTACGAGTTGAACCGTGCACCACCTTCCAAAATTCATATGTTGAAGTCCTAACTTCAGTACCTCAGAATGCGACCTCATTTGGTAGTAGGATCATGGCAGATGTAATTAGTTCAGATGAGGTCAGTAGGGTTGGGCTCTAATCCAATATGATTGGTGGCCTTATGAAAACGGGAAATTTGGACACGGAAACGAGCACAGAGGGAAGGCAGTGTGAAGACACACAGGGAGAGAATGGCCACGTACAAGCCAAGGAGAGGAGCCAGATACAGATGCTTTCCTCATGGCCTTGGAAGGAGCCAAGCCTGATGACCTCTTGATCTCAGACTTCTAGCCTCCCACACTGGGAGACAAGACATTTCTGTTGATTTTAAGTGCCTCACCCCCCGCCCTGCCCCCGGTTTGTAGTTCCTTGTTACGACATTTCTAGGAAACAAATACAGTGACTAAAGTACGTGTTTTGAGTTAAAAAACAACCTATTTTGAAATTCTTTTTTCACTGTTTTATACCTTGGTGACCTTGGACGAGTTCACTTCACCCCTTTATGCATCGGTTTTCTTCTGTGAAATGGAGAGAGCGGTACCAACTTTACTGGGAGGTTGGGACAAATGATGATATTAAATGCCTCAAGGGTACCTGGCAAGAAATACGGTTTAGTAACCGGGGAAGATGGGAGAGGGTAGCCGCAGGGTACCATGTTGGGGGGTGGGGTTAGTCTCTGCCCCCCTTTTCATCTCCTAGCTATGCCTGCTTCCCTCCAGCGTACCTTCTCCAAGGCCGTACGTTGCTCTTTCCCTCTGCCCTATATTTTTCGCCCTTTCTCTGTCTTCCCAAGGGCACACGCTGCCTTTTTCATCTTGACCTTGTCTCTGTTCCCCATTCGCTTTCGTGCTGGGCCCCTTCTCACTGGTTCTCCCCTTAAGACTCTCACAGCCAGGTTTGGTGACCCCTTCCTCAGCCAGAGTCCTGCGTGACTTTTTGAATCTTCCTGAGCTACCCGACTTTCTTTCCTCCCTCCTCTGGGAGGGAAGTTATTCCAGGAGAGTGTCCTCAAACAGCTTTCTGTCTCCTAGCTCTGCAAGTGTCTTCTCTGATGCTTGTCAGCACTCTTTTTCCTTGGCTGGCCTGGGTGGTACCTTACTGCTCCCCTATTTGGGTAACCCAGCACATTCTCTTAATGCTTTAATGTCTGGCTAAAAGTATATCAATCTGCTGGGTGGAGTACCTTGGAGAATTCTTTCCTATCAGAATATCAACTTGACTGGAAAGTAGACTTTTGATTTTTGCCCAAAGAGAGACTGCATTTTGGATGGGCAGTAAGTGCATGGGATTCCTTTAGGCTGCTTGGTACCATGCGTCAGTTTCTGAATTTTTCCTTCCTTGGAGGGCTTAGCGGCTGCAGGTGGAGCATCTCAGAGAGTGGGCGGAACACGATCCGACTCAGCTCAAGCCAGTTTTCACAAGAACCATGACCCTCTCTGGACCAGGCTGGACCAGGGCATGAAGATCCAAAGAATTGGCTTTTTCAGAATTTGGAAAACTTGGAAATCACTGTCTTGGCAACATACATTCTATGAAAAAAAATACCTAAATTGTGCGCGGTACATCGGTTGAATGATCCCAAATTTCACCCCTCTCCGGATCCATGCCCTTGTGTGGAGCCTTTGCCATGTCAGCTCCGGGCTTGACCTTATAACTTGCTTTGGCCAAAGGGATGGAAACAAACTTGATACCATCAGAAGCTTGAGAAGTGCTAACCCTTTCTACTGTCTTAGAGCCTTCTTCTTCTACCATGAAAATATGTCCAGGCTGGCCTGCTGGAAGAGGGGAGGCCACATGGAGCAAAATCATCTCAGACCAGTCGGCTGCATGACCAGTCCAACCCAGCCAAGCCTGGCCCAGGTGAGCAGAACTCCCCCCGCTAGCTAACTCATGAGAATAATAAATGATGGCTGATTTAAACCACTCGGTGATGGGGTGGTCTGCAGCTAAGCACCTGCTACTCTGCCCCATCTTTCACTTTGCTTTGGATCCAGGCTTGGTCTATGCTGAACGTTAAGAGATCACATCTTAATCTTCTCTTAGCCAGTGTTGTTTGGGAAGCCACTGTTTTATTTCCAAGAAAAATGCTGCACCAGCAATTGCATGACTTGGAATTAAAGTGTCGGAGATACATGTAATCAAGTCATTTTAGTCTGGATACATTCGCAGTTTATCAAAAAGTATGTTGGAGCTGACTTTAACATAAAGGAACATTGTTTCCTTTTTGCTTGAGGGACATTGGTCATACGGAAGTAAACCAACCCCTAATTATATATGCATCATGATGCATAATTGTTCCTGCTTTGGCGTACGGTGGCTGGCTGGCTCAGTGGCAGAGACTTAGTTCTTAGCTAGTGATTCTTAAATGTGCAGCTGGATCCTTTGGGCCCGAGAGCACTTTTGGTCTTAGAAATGCAGTCACACTTGACCCAAGAACGAGCCTGCTCTATTCAGAAAGGGCACCGACTTTAGCCAAGGGTGCACAACCCTGGGGCCTCCACCCTACCCCCCACCACTGGCCACAGCAGATTCACAGCCCACGATGGCTTTTGTTTAAAGTTAGGGGCTCTCTGCGACCAACTGTGCTCCCTAATAGGTCAGATTGCATAAATTTTAAGATATAAAATTACCTTCATTCTCAATTAAGGCTTTACAAATTTGTGCACAAAAGTTTTTGTTTGTTTGTTTGTTTTGCGGTACGCGGGCCTCTCACTGCTGTGGCCTCTCCTGCTGCGGAGCACAGGCTCCGGACGCACAGGCTCAGCGGCCGTGGCTCACGGGCCCAGCCGCTCCGCGGCATGTGGGATCCTCCCGGACCGGGGCACGAACCCGTGTCCCCTGCATTGGCAGGCGGACTCTCAACCACTGCGCCACCAGGGAAGCCCCACAAAGGTTTTTTAAATAGTTTTTTTCCCTGGGCTGTGTTTCACGACTATGTTGTGTTCCAGAAATATATCAGTTGTGTTAAAGCAAGGTTGTGGTTAACTCTCAAATAGTCTTCTAGTTCGACCAATCACCAGTTAAATGACACATTAACAATGTACCTGAATTTCTCTTGTGGGAAATACATGTTTTCTAGTTTTAAGATGAACTCATAATTGCTTACTGCTCTTTTGTTGTTCGTATTAATGAGGGACGTCAAGGGGAGCAGCCTGTAAGGAATGTGAGAAGCATCACAGCCAGTTGGAATGGAGTCTCTTGATAGTCCAAGAGGACCTGGGGTGAGAGCAAGATTCCACTGTGTGGAGGGAGACCTGGGAATGAGACGGGGCATCTGGTCTACTCAGGTGAGTCTGGAAGTCTGTAAAATGAACAAGCTTCCGTGCGGTCGCGAAGATAAATGAGGCAGTGTACCTACAGCATTTAGTGGCTACATCAGTAGTAGTTATTGTTATAAAATTGTTATGGGGTATTTCAGTGAACCAAATATCAGCAGTAAGAAACAGGACATCTAACGAGTCCCCAAAGAGGATAATTAATATGTGGATTACACAGGGCTTTCTAACATGGGGGAAAAATGGTGACTCCATCTTGGATGTAGGCAGAAGGGCATATTATCCAGGTGGAAAAGGGCACAAAGTCCACGTGTTCCTACAGACGTTCAAATGAACCGTTTCCAAAACAACAAGTGATTAAAGTAAAGGATTTATTGTAATCTGCTTACAGTCCTTTGCAAAGACAGACATATGTTTTTGCATAAAGATATAAATTGCTTCATTTTAAACTAATTTAGTGTCCTTTTTAATTATATGAAGAAGTTTTGGTGAATTATGAATTGTACCAAACCAAGATTTTTAAGAGCAATATGGTACAAAAATAAGAGACAATTTGGACTGGGACAGGCATTCAACAGTGGATTTAGAATATGGCTTTGCTGTTTAATCAAGCAAAGTTACCTGGAGACACACAAAGAGCCAGTAACTTCGTTAATACAAAAAGCCGATGCAGACCGTCTCCATCCCCAAACCTGGTTACGTCAAGATTCCGATTTCATCAAAAGTCAGTCTGAGCTAAAAGCTGCTCTTGTGAAGCCATTTCTTTTCTAGAAACTCCCAGTCTGCATGCTGTGTGTTTATCACCTTCCAAGTGTGGCTTTCATATTGCTGTGCATGTAAGTTGACTGTATTTAAAGATCTGCATAAAAATTAAATTTTTGAAACTGCAAATTATGTAAGAGAAACTCCTCCCTCTGAGTGCAGCTTTCACAGGTTCCCCCTTGCACAAGGCAGGTGTCTTCTGAAAGACATGGTAATGTTGCCTGCATGGTGAACCCTGGAGAAAAGTGTTGATCCCAACGCTGCCATCTCCCGGCCTTGGGCTTCTCCAGCTACAGCTTTTAGGTTTTGGAAAAGAATACGATTTCACTGAGTACCTGATGATTATCATCACTTTTACAAGATTAATTTTGGCCTCTATTCAAAGTATTTAGTGCAATCATATTGTTAAGTTTCCCCAAAGATATACATGTTTGTGATTTGGGGCAAGAGAAAAAGCCGTAAATTGCATCAGTGCCAAACAGATTAGTGAATTAAAAATTTTAGTGCCACTGTCTTGCTTATATGATCTGTAGTTTTTTTTTTTTTTTCCAAAACTGTTTACATATAAAATTCATTTTTAAAACCTACCTTTTAAAAATCTAAAAACCCTCTAATCATCGTGCAGTCTCCTCGCCGTTCTGACTGAACCGTGCTGTGCCCACACACACCTTCCCAGTGCCTCCTGCCATGACCTCCGTGTTCCCATGACCAGTGCCAGGAGTGCAACAACCCCTTCTGAGACCAGAAGTGAACATTTCACCTTTTGCGGACGTAGCGCGTGCATGGAATTCCTTTCCCCCCAAAGGAGAAAATTCGATTTTCTAAAATGGGATGAGGATACGCTCTCTGAGCCATCGCATTTCCAGTCTCTCTCTCCCCTAAAGCTGATTCTGCTTCTTGAGGAAAATGGAAAAGAGGCAGCTTTCCTAGAGCTGCTGCACTCCCCGGACATCCTCTCAGGGAGGGTGTCATCGAATGACGCCTTCATGGAGCTGCAGACACCACAGCGCGCCGTCCCCAGTGGAAGGAGGATGGAGCCGAAGCCGGAAAACGTGCTCAAGTCCCACGAACACCCCAAGCGGGAGACCAAGGACGAAACGAAAGTACAGAAGAAGTAGAAAGGCTTAAAGACAACCGAAGAGGTTTAAGTGTGGTTATTTACAACAGAGACTGTAAAATGGTAAATTAGATATGAAGCTAAAAAAAGGCACAGCTTTCCCTTTCTTAAATACACTGTAAACGGTTCATGATGCATGCAGAACGTTTCACTTTACAAAAAAAAAAAATTTTTTTTTTACCTTGTTGGTTTAGACAAAGATAGTACTTAAATAGTCTCCAGCAAAATAGAATTCTTTCAAAAATACTTTCCCATTCATCCTATTAACCATTAAAGTTTTTTTTTTTTTTTTGTATGTGTCTCATTTACAAAAGTTCCTTATACCTTAGTTTAGGTCCTTCACAATTTATACATACAGTAATGTACAGCACAGCAAAAGACTGCAAAAATTATTGGTAAAGCCAACACAATAGATACTAGAAATTGAAACCAAGGCATTTGTTTGAACATCTTATCCGTTCTAATTAAATAATAAATGGAGGCTAGAGGGTGAGGATACCAGTGATGCAGAAAGACGTGGGCGAAGCAATGCCCCCAAGGGGGTCGCTAGTCCAGTCCACGTGCTCCGTTATTACACAACAGGAATCTGTATATATTTTTTTGTGTTTTTTGTTTTTTTAAATAACGAAAGAATATTAATGCCCCATATTGACTATACGCTTTATGTGCAAACCAAGGGTGAGCTTGAAAAAGTTCGTTAGTCCTTGAACCCTTTTAAAACAAGCGAACGATCCCAGAAACTACATGGCATAGTTAAAACTTCCACCTGTTAAAATATCAAAATCAGAGAGTTATTGACTAGATATGGCTTTTCATCCAGAGGAACAGGAACGTGTTTCTAAGTGCTGGGGGTTGGAGAGGGAAGAACCTTTCAGACTATGCAGGTCTCGCCAAATCCACGTCACCCTGCCTGCCTGCCTCCCAACCCTTGACATGATTTTCAACTTGAGCAACTGCTGAACAAGTGGGAATCAACCATCACGTGTCAAAAATAGGATTTTCTTGGGTCCTTCGTGGGTGTGTAGTAACACGGGGAAACTTAAGGCAAAGTTCTTCTGGTGAGATGTCTCCCGTCACTTCCTGTGAAAGTAAAGGGTCTTAGCGTTCCCGGACTCCACCTTCGGCAGCTGGTCACTGATGATCTCCACCAGCATCGCTGGGAACTCCACTTTCAGGGCCTGGGACTCCCGGAAGGTATAGAAGCAAAATTCCAGCAAGTCGCTCACCAGCTGCAACAGACAGACAGAGGGGCTGTGACATCAAGGCCTGATTCCCACCCTGTCTCCGGGCCCCTCTGAGTCCTAACTAACTCCGGAGTAAGCTCAGAGCAACGTTCACAAATCCCACTGTGTCTACGAAGCTGCTTAATTAACGTGACTAAGTCATCCGTCTCGGGGGAGGAAGGATGCTCAACGTCCGCTGCACGTAATAGGTCTTTCGTGCAAAACAGATTCAAACAGGAGCTGTGTCATTGTTGAGTCTTAAATATATCAGCAGCAACAGGGCCAGTAACAGAGTTCATAGCGGCAGGGTCACTGAATTGCTCTCATCCAATCCTCATTTATAAATGTGTGAATTGGGCGGGGCAAGCACCTGCGTGTAGCTTTGGGTCCTGGCGCTGGGCCTTCCCCAGCTTGTAAGGGCAGGTGCTGTGCCCCCTCGAGGCCTGGCTGGGCCCTGCCAATGGAGCTGTGGCCGCAGGGGGAGCCAGACTTCCACCGGCAGCCCCCTGGCCTCATCTTGCCAGTGTCCTCCTTCCTTCAGGACCCCAGTGCTGAGCTGGGGGCTGGGGCTGAACTTCTCAGCCCCATTCCCAGCTTTATTAAGATATAACTGACATACAACTTTGTGTGAGTTTAAGGTGTAGCGGATTTGATACACTTATAATATTGCAAAATGAGGAACACCTCTATCAAGGTACGTAGCTACCATTTCTTTTTTGTGATGAAAACTTTTAAGATCTACTCAGTAGCTCTTGCGTGTAGAGTACAGCATTAGTACTATAGTCACCACCACGCTGTACACTAGATCACCAGAACTTATTCCTCTTAATAACTAGAAGTTTATACTCTTTGGCCAACATCTCCTCATTTCCCCCACCTTCTGGTGACCACCATTCTACTCTCTGTCTCTATTAGTTTGCTTTTTTAGATTCCACATATAAGTGAGATCAGATAGTATGAGTTTTCTCTGACTTATTTCACTTAGCATGATGTTCTCTAGGTCCATCCATGTTGTTGCAAATGGTGGGGTTTCCTTCATTCTTATGTCTGAGTCATAGTCCGTTATGTGTGTGTATGTGTGGATATGGATAAAGATGATACATAATATCGGCCTTATCTAATATCGTCTTTATCCATTCATCCATTCTCAGCCCCTTGGAGAACATGAAAACATCAAGGAAAACATCTATGTCTTTCCGCCTGTCCAGCCATTTTCCCTACTCTGTGACCCAAGGACCTTTCCTATCCTCCTGGACCTGAACTACTCCCAATTCGGTAAGGTTAAAAAAAACAAACCAACCCACAAATGCAGTATAGCATTACTGGGTGCTATTCTCTTTACTAGGAATATACTTTCAAAGCAGAAAGTATACATTCTAATTTTTCTTTAGTTAATTCTGTATCCTATCATGGGAAAAATGACTTTGGGTCATTTCCCACTGTATTAAAGCAGACAACATTAACATTACATGTCAAAACGGTCATCTTAGTGAAGTGTTTTTCACTTTATTAAGTGAAAATCTGTAACTTTCCCTCAAGATTAAAAAAACCCAAAACAATCAGCAGGCTTAAATTGAGTCGCGTAGTAAATAACTGTGTGGTAAAGGCCTTCGATACAAACCAGGAATCCAGAAAAACTCATTGGGAGCTGTACCTGGTGCTTCTGTTGGTGCCTGAATAGGCCCTCAGTCTGTAGACTGATATCTTCCTAGGTAGGTCCAAGGACTGACTTTTCTGTACCCACAGGAAGTTGGGGCCAAATAAGCTGGGAAAGAGCACAAGGCACCGTCTGCTGTGGGCTTGTTCAGACACACTTGTGCTTGCTTAGTGAGTGATACACCTCAGTTTCCCCATCGGTAAAATGGGGGCCGTGAGAGTATCAGCTGCAGAGCGGTGCAGCAGAGGCTGAGTCAGTGAACTGGCACGGAGTAAGTAAGTGCTGAGCAGATGCCAATTCTCAGTCATCCTCTCCCTCTTCCCAAACTCCTTCAACCATCACTTTTCTCTGCAAACTGGGACACAGCTTGCAGGACCTGCTCTGGGTCATCTTTGTGTAACCTGGTCCTCAGGCCTTCCTTCTATAAAATGTGGGATGGGGGAACTTTGTGTTTGGCCTTTCCTGGAAAGAGAGTCTTGAAATAGACTTGGGGTGGCAGGTTTCTTAATTGTTTCCGGTGGTGGGCCAGTGGCTGC
Organism: Pseudorca crassidens; assembly: GCF_039906515.1. Classification (NCBI taxonomy): domain Eukaryota; kingdom Metazoa; phylum Chordata; class Mammalia; order Artiodactyla; family Delphinidae; genus Pseudorca; species Pseudorca crassidens. The sequence goes on along the minus strand of NC_090299.1, from coordinate 127,819,528 downwards.
GGGCGCTAAAAGCCACACTGGGTCCTGCTCTCCAGGTGTGGTACCACAGACGAGTCTCACTGTGGCACCGGCCAAGGGCACTCGGGACCCAGTTTAAGTTCATCCTGATCTCTGCCCCTGCCGCTGCCCCCGAGGGTCCCTCTGGGTGGCCACCTTCAGGGCTGTGAAGGAGGGTGTTTTTCCTTTTGAATTTTAACCCAAGCGTTGACATCCGAGTTTCTAGGCCATATTAAACCCCCCCCCCCCCCAACATAGGACAGCTCTGCTTGGCGGCCACAGCCTGCACATCTCCGGGGCTGGGACTGGCTCACATCCGGAGATAAAGGCTCCCGGTGCTCAGAGAGTCTGAGGTGTGGGGCAGGGGTGAGGTGGAAGGTCATGGTGACAAGGTGGCCTTGGCATATGACCTGAGGGGGGTGGAGCTGGGCCGTGTGGCACTCAGGGAGCAAGTGTGGGGTCGCTCAGGGGGTTCAGAGCAGCAGGAAGCTTGTGAGCGAGCCTGCAGGGCCAGGGCCGCCGAAGGGTTTATGCTTGTAAACAGGAGACAGCACTGCCTGCAGATTCCTATATACAACGAGAGGTAAGGAGCAGAGTAAATCAGTCCGTGAACCTGAGGCAGTGTGCAGGGGAGCACCTCTGTGAGCCTGTAAATGGGGACAGGTCCCCTGCCCCATCTTTAACACCCACACGAGTATTGCCTAGGAGATGCTGGGGAACTAGACCAGATGGAGAGAGACCAGGGCCAGGGGCTCGGCTGTTTTTCCTGGCAGGTTGGCTGGGGGTTAGGTGTCCCAGACGCTACTCACAGACCCTGCATATTAACCGGGGGCTGGCATTTCCCGCGCATCTCTGGTCCACGTTCCATGGACTGGGAAAGCAGCTCATTTCCAGTTATGAGCTATACCCAGGGCTTCTGTTCATAATAGATGTCAGCTGCTGAGGGATGGGGGCTCTCCTGGGGCACATGGGGTCAGCCTGGAAGGCCAGGGCTGGGCCTCTGACCCTGTGAACACCTGGAGAGGGGACCCCCATTACCACTAACTGACCAAGATGCCTGGGGGCCCCAGCAGCTACCAGAAGGCGCTGGCTGCCTCACAAGCCTGGCGGACCTGCCTGCCCTGGGAGGGCTGCAAACCTCTGAAGATCCCAACCCAGCAGGGCCTGAGCCAACGGCTGCAGTTGCTGGGGTCAGGGAATCATCTGAGAATCGAAGCCAGGAACCCCCCAGTCACTGAGTGGCCAGGCTGCAGGACCTGCCTGCTGACCCACAGTGCATTGCCAGTGCGCCGGGCCCTAGGGGTCCCTGGCCCTTAGCGGATGTCGGAGTTGGCCTGTTGCTGAGGTTGGTACGAGGGCACCACCCCTCCTGGAAAAAACAAGGCACGGGGAGGGCAAAGCTGCAGGTGGTCAGAGCATGAGGCGGTGGGAACTAGGTCCTGAGAGCGGGGGGGGGGGTCACATACTGTTGGGTCGGCAGAGATGTTGACCCATCAGAACAGATACCGGTTCCTGAGCCAAACTGCCGTGTCACAGCGAAGTGTCCAACGGTCACGTTACACACGTGTGTCTCCTGGATGTCGGCCTGATGCAAGGCAGGTGGCACCTCTGCCAGAGCCTGGAGGAGCCAGGAAACATGGGGACAACCAGGTATGATGCGTGTGCCCTCACCAGGCGCCATCCTGTCCTCTGCCCCAGGTACAGGGGCTTGGTTGGGGGCAGGCAGGCCCCACGGTCACAGCCTGGAAGGCTGGTTAATACTAGGCTAGAAGGAGAGTCAAGAACCCTAATTATAATCAGTAATAAGAGTCCATGTTATTAGGAATCAAAGAGAGTCCTGCGTTGACTTCTCGTTCTGTACAAAGGGCATCTGTTGGGATCACAGAAGTCTAGCTGGACGCTCAACATGATTTATCCAGAGCCCGATGTCAGGGCCACAGCTGTTAGGGTGACAGAGGAGCCTGACAAGGTCACAGGTTGACTGGTGGCACTTTGCTTGTTCGACACTGAAGCTATCAGGCTCAGTCGGTGCCTATTTCCCACTCTGTCCACTGAGTCATCGCCTGTGGCAGGCCAGTAGCTGGGCCCTGCTCCCACCATGAGCTGCAGTCTCTTGGAGGGAGGGGCACGCAGGGAGGGTTCGGCACTGCTGTTCCAAGATTACACAATCAGTGAGCAGTGACTGAGCAACTGAATGATAACAGCCTCTCTGGGTTGGGTCCCACGGGTTTTCAACAGCAAGCCCATGTCTCATAAGTTAGCCGCTGACTCTAGAACTTTCACCTCATGAGGATGGCGCTTTGGCTTGAATTGAGCATTGGGAGGTTTGAAGCTTTATTTGCAAAGATCAGAATTTTAGCCAGATATACTGATAGCATTAGGGGCAAAAGATACACAGCTTCAACTCTAAATACTGTTAAGGTATAGACAGAAACGACTAGCAACTGTCTACCCTCTAGCAATGGCCTTCTGAATGCTGGAAAATGATGCACAGTGATTATATAAGGAGTCTGGGCTTCATTCAAAACCCGCAACCGCCACCCAGTGAGGGCTAGTGTGGAAGATGCTGGCATGTGCACAGGCTGGGTCCCCGTGGCCACGCAGGACTGCTTCTCTCTGGCTGGTGACGTCTCAGCAAAATGTGATGGTAACAACACCCCCTCAACTTGGTAGCACTTGTTTCTACACCCAGAAGAAAATGTACCTTTAACAACAAGGTTAGACTGTTTACTCGTGGATTCCCTTTGAAAACCCAGGCCCTGCAGTGAGGCTACCCCGCTGAGTGCTGGCAGGCTCTACCAGAGGCTGAGCTTAGGAGAGTCCTGAAGGCCTCCTAGAGGCAACTGAGAGAAGAAGTATCAGCAAGAGACCATCAAAGAGTACTGTCAGCATCATGACGCTGACAATGCCCCCCTTTCAACAAAGAATTAGTCATCCATCCATGAACAAAAGCACCTTTGTGGAGCTCTGGGATCCGGTCCCACGTGCAAAGGGACCTGGGGAGGAGTCTTGCCCATCTGTGCATCTGGTAATAGGCAGACAGACTTTGGCATGGGCTATGAAACCAGTGAACCTGTCCCAACCCCTCTTGCCATGGTCAGGAAAATACCTGGAGACTGCTGACCTGGGCAGATACCGACTGACAAGGGAGAAATCGCAGAAAATCAGCCTTCCCAAGGGGAGACTCCTGCACACCACTGGAGCAATAAAATTAAATGAGTTTGGAAGTAGTGGAGAGGAAAGAACTTTACCAGCGCTGTCCCAACCCCTGGCGACACTGCATGGGACCAAATTATCAGGTAGCAGCAACCTCTCCCCCAGGAGAAAAGGAGAGTGGTGAGTGAGTGCTTGGCTACCCTCGTGTTGCAGGATACAGCTGGAGAAACCAGTGGCACCCAGAGTACTGAGGTGGGACTTCCATGACTGGGAGGAGGAGGGAGGAGATTGGGAAAGAGACAGATAGGAATATCCAAGGGCATTAAAGGGACACAGCCATTAAGGTCTACCCTGAGCCTCTGGGGATCTCCCTAGAGGGTCCACAGGTACCCCCCAATCCCTGAGTGCTAAACTCATACCTTCCCCCACTCTGCAGCTGGCATCTTGTGCACACTCCTGAGTGTGGCGGCAAGAGTGAGCTCCAGTAGACAGGAAGTGTGCTCAGAAAACAGGCCAGGATCTGTGGGCTACGGAGAAACCACAAACTTGAGCTACAGTGGTGCCACTTTCTGGAAAACAAAAAGAGGCCTCTAGTAGCCATCCTGGGGAGCTGTAAGAACCAGAAAAGACATAAAAGCTGCAGAATTCTGCCACAACGAGAAGCAAAAAGGAGTGGAACAGATGTATCCTTACAAAGGCAGAAGAGCGCCAGTGAACAGACTATCCCATCTGAAGGCAACTAGCAATAACTGAAGACAGTATCTGCCACTTCAAGTGCAAGAAAAAGGCAACGCAAAACTACAAGGAATATGAAAAATCAAGAAAACGTCATCTCCAAAAGATAGTAATTCTCTAATAACTGAGCTCAAAGGCATGGACTTTTGCAATCTAGCTAAATTCAAGAATTGCTGTTTTGCACAAACTCAGCTACAAGAAAACTCAGGAAGACAGTTCAACAAAATCATGAAGAAATACAGGCTCAAAATGAGTAGTAAATCATAAAAAAGAACCAAGCAGAAATTCTGGAGCTGAGGAGCTCATGGAATGAAGTGAAGAATGCTATAGAGAGCATCTGCGGTAAAGCAGAGCAAAGGAAGAAAGAATAAGTGAGTCAGAAGATTCCAAAATACGCACATTAAAGGAGAAAAAAGAATGAAAAAGAGTGAAGAAAGCCTATGTGATCTAAGGGATTCCATTAAAACACCTAACATTAGAAAAATCAGGGTTCCAGAAGGAGAAGAGAGGGATATGGGGCAGAAAATTTATTTCAAGAAACAGCCAAGAACTTCCCAAACCTGGGGAGAAAAATGGACATCCCAAGTTCACAAGTTTAATAGTTCACTCTGTTTTCTCAATGCAAAGAGGCTTACTCTAAAACATGTTATAATGAAACTGTCATACAGCAAAAATAAATAATTCTAAAAATAGCCAGGGAAAAAAGATTATAACCTACAAAGGAACTTCCCTTAGGCTATCAGAAGATTTCCCAACAGAAACCCTACAGGCCAGGAGAGAGCAGAATCACATATTCCAAGTGCTGAAAGAAAAGAATTGCCAGCCAAAAACTATCTGGCAAAATTACCTTTCAAATACATAGGAGAGAAAGACTTTCCAAAACAGACAAAAGCTGAGGGTGTTCATTACCACTAGACCCCCCCCCCTTGAAAGAAATGCTGGAAGGAGTACTTCAAGCTGAAATGAATATATGCTAATCAGTGACATGAAAATATATGAGTATCTAAGACACTGGTAAGGGTAAATATACAGTCAGACTTGGAAAATCCTAATTCTGTAATAGGATGGTATGTTAACCACTTAACTATACTGTAAAGGTCAAAGAGTATCAAAAATAATTATAGTGACTATAATTTGTTAAATAATGACATCAAAAATATAAAATGGGGTAGCCTGTGTAGACAACTGAAGTTAGGTTGCTATGAACTTAAAATGGACTGTTTTATCTATGCATGCAATGTCTTATGTAAGCCTTGTGGTAACCACAAACCAAAACACCTAGAGTAGATGCACAAGAGATAAAGAAAAGGGAAACAGGCATACCAAAATGGAAAATGCCAATTTACAAAGGTAGGCAGAAACAGAGGAAAAAGAAACAATGAAAATACAAAGCAACCAGAAAACAATGAACCGGAAGGCATTACTAAGTCCTTACATACCAATAACAACTCTAAATGTACATGGACTGAATTCACCGTCGAAAGATGCAGAGTGGCTGGATGGGTGAAATATCAAGACCCAACTATATGCTACCTACAAGAGATTCACTTCAGCTTTAAGGACACACACAGGCTCAGAGTGAAAGAATGGAAAAAGATGTTCCATGCAAGTAGAATCGAAAAGAAAGTGGGAGTAACTCTATTTATTACGGACAAAATAAGACTTTAAGCCAAAAATGGTAACAAGCATCAAAGAAAGTCAATATATAATGATAAAGGGGTACATTCATCAAGAAAACAACGTGTGTGTGTGTGTGTGTGTGTACACACACACACACATGCAAAATCAGAGCACCTGAATATATTCAGCAAATACATATCTGGTGGGGGAAATACATGACAATCCAATAATAGTAAAGGACTTAAGCACCCTACTTTCAGCAATGAACAGATCGTCCAGACAGAAAATCAATAAGGAGACACGGGACTTGAACCATATATTAGGCCAAATAGACCTAACAGATATGAAGAGAACATTCCATCCAACAGAAGCAGACTATACATTCATCTCTGGTGCACATGGAACATTCTCCAGGATTGACCATGTGGGAGAACACAAGATAAGTCTCGGCAAATTTAAGAAGATTGAAATTATACCAAGTATCTTTTCTGGCCATATGGTATGAAGCTAGAGTTCAACAAGAGAAAAGCTGGAAAATCTACAAATATTAGAAATTAAACAACACACTCCTGGATAACAAATTGGTCAAAGAAGAAATTTAAAAAATATCTCAAAACAAATAAAAATGGAAACACAACATACCAAAATCCATGGGATGCTGTAAAAGCAGTTCTGAGAGGGGGTTTATGGTGATAAATGCATACATTAAGAAAACAGAGAGATCTCAAATAAATAACCTAAATTTACACTTCAAGGAACCAGGAGAAAAAAGGGACAAACTATATTCAAAGTTAGCAGAAGGAAGGAAATGACAAGGATCAGAATGGAAATAGATGAAATAGAGACCAGAAAAACAATAGGAAAAAAAAAAAATCAATGAACCTAAGAGTTGGTTTTTTGAAAAGATAAATGAAACTGACAAAACTTTAGGTAGACGAAGAAAAAAAGAGAGAAGACTCAAATAAAATCAGAAATGAAAGAGGAGATATTACAACTGATACTACAGAAATACAAAGGATCATAAGAGACTACTAAGAACAATAATATGCTAACGAGTTGGGTAACCTGGAAGAGATGGATAAACTCCTAGAAGCACACAACCTGCTCAGACTGAATCAGGAAGAAACAGAAAATCTGAACTAACCAATAACTGGTAAGGAGACTGAATCAGTAATCAAAAATCTCCAAATATAGAAAACCCTGGACCAGCTGGCTTCACTGGCAAATTCTACCACACATTTAGAGAAGAATTAATGTCAATCTTCCTCAAACTTGTCCTATAAACTGAAGAAGAAGGAATACTTCCAAACTCATTTTACCAGGCCAGCATTACTCTGACACCAAAGCCAAAGAAAAGAAAACTATAAGCCAATATCCCTGATGAATATAGATGCAAAAATTCTCAACAAAAGATTAGCAAACGAAATTCAACATTACAGTAAAAGGATTATACACCATGACCAAGTGGGATTTATCCCTGGGATGCAAGAATGGTTCAACATACACAAATAAATAAATACACACTACATTAACAGAATTAAAAATAAAAATTATACAATCATCTCAATAAATGCAGAGAAAGCATCTGACAAAATGCAACATCCTTGCATGATAAAAACCCTCAACAAATTGGGTATTGAGGGAACATACCTCAATGTAATAAAGGCCATATACGACAAATTCAGGGCTAACATTATATACTCAATGGAGAAAGACTGAAAGTTTTTCTTCATTTAATATCAGGAACAAGACAAGGGTGCCCACTCTCACCCCTCTTAATCAATATAGTACTGGAAATCCTAGTTAGAACAATTAGTAAAGAAAAAGAAATAAAAGGCATCCAAATCAGAAAAGAAGAAGTAAAATTACCTCTGTTTGCAAATGATATGATCTTATATACAGAAAATCCTAAATACAAAGCCCCCAAATTGTTGGAACTAATTAACAAATTCAATAAAGTTGCAGAGGTCAAAATCAACATACATAAGTCAGTTGCATTTCTACATATTAACAATGAAACATATGAAAAAGAAATAAAACTATCCCATTCACAATAGCTTCAAAACAATAAGATACTTAGGAATAAATTTAACCAAAGAAGTGCAAGATCTTTACAATGAAAACCACAAGACCATGATGAAAGAAGTTGAAGAAGACACAAACAAATGGAAAGACATCCCGTGGTCATGAATCAAAGGACAATACTGTTAAAATGTCCATACTACTCAAAGCCATGTACAGATTCAACACAATCCCTATCAAAATTCCAATGGCATTTTTCACAGAAGTAGAAAAAACAACCCTAAAACTTGTACGGAACCACAAGAGACTTCAAATAGCCAAAGCAATCTTGAGAAAGAAGAAGAGTCAGAGACATCACTCTTCCTGATTTCAAACTTTTCTACAAAACCATAGTAATTAAAACAGTAAGGTACTGGCAAATAAACAGATACATAGACTTACAGACCAGAAAGAGAGCCCAGAAATAAACCTCTGCATTTTTGATCAACTAACATTTGACAAGGGAGCCAAGAACGCTCAATGGGGAAAGCATAGTCTCTTCAACAAATGGTATTGGGAAAACTGGATAACCACATGCAGAAGACTAAAACTGGGCCCCTATCTTACACCACTCACAAAAATGAACTCAAAATGGATTAAAGACTTAAATGTAAGACCTGATACCATAAAAATCATAGAAGAAAATATAAGAAAGAAGTTCCTTGACATTGGTCTTGGCAATGATTTTTTAGACATGACACCAAAGTTCAACAAGTATGACTATGTCAAGCTAAAAAGCTTCTGCAGAGCAAAAGAATCAAAAAAAAAATGAAAAGGCAAACGACAGAACAGGAGACAGTATCTTCAAACCATATATCAGATAAGGGATTAATATCCAAAATATATTAAAAACTCATATAGCTCAATAATAAACAATTTGATTAAACAATGGGCAGAGGGACTGAATAGACATTTTTCCAGAGAAGACATCCAAATTGCCAACAGGTATGTGAAAAAGATGCTCCACATCATTAACCAGGGAAATTTAAATCAAAAGCACAATGAAATAACTCACTGATATCAGATGATGACACCTGTTAGAATGGCTATCACGAGGAAGACAAGAGATACGTGCTAGTGAGGATGTGAAGAAAAGGGGACCCTTGTGCACTGTTGTTGGTGGGAATGCAAAGTGGTTTGGCCACTATGGAAAAACAGTATGGAGGTTCCTCAAAACATCAGAGCTAACCTATGATCCAGCAACTCCACTCCTGGGTATATAGCTGAAGGAAAGGAAAACAGGATATCAAAGAGATATGTGCACTCTCATATTTACTGCAGCATTATTCACAACAGCCAAGATACGGAAACAACCTAAGTGTCAACGGATGAATGGATGAAGATGTGATACACACACACACACACACACACACACACAATTTTTCAGCCATGAGAAAGGAGTAAATTCTGCTATTTGCAACAACACTGATGCACTGTGAGGGCATTATGGTAAGTGAGATAAGTCAGACGGAGAAAGACAAATATTCTATGATCTCATTTATATGTAGAATCTATAAAAGCCAAATGCTTAAAAACTGAGAGCAGAAGAATGGTTACCAGGGAATGGGGGACTTAGGGAGATATTGTTTGAAGGTACAAACTTGCAACCAGTAGATAAATAAGTCCTAGAGATCTAATGCACACCACAGTGACAACAATACTGTTTTATAAAGTTGCTAACAGACTAGGACTTAATTGTTCTTACCACAAAAAAGAAATGATAATTATGTGACATGATAGGTGTTAGCTAATGCTATGGTGGTAATCATTTTGCAATATATAAATGTATCAAAGCAATATGTTGGACATCTTAAACTTACACAATGTTATGTCAGTTATATCTCAATAAAAAAAGGTATCTGAATCCATCAACACATAAAAAAGATCATACACCACGACAAAGTGGGATTCATCCCAGGTTCACAAGGATGGTTCAACATATGCAAATCAATCAATGTGATATGTCATATCAACAAAAGACTAAAACCACATGATCATCTCAATAGATGCAGAAAATGCATTTGACAAAATTTAACATTCATTCATGATAAAAACTCTTACAAAAGTGGGTAGAGAGGGAACATATCTCAAGATAATAAAAGCTATTTATGACAAACCCACAGCCAATGTAATACTCAATGGTGAAAAGCTGAAAGCCTTCATGCTAAAATCTGGAACAAGTCAAGGATGCCCACTCTCACCTCTTCTATTCAACATAGTACTGGAAGTCCTAGCCATAGCAATCAGCTAAGAAGAAGAAATAAAAGGTATCCAAATTGGAAGGGAAGAGGTAAAGTTGTCATTATATGCAGATGATATGATACGATATATAGAAAACCCTGAAGACTCCACACAAAGACTACTAGAACTGATAAACGAATTCAGCAAGGTAGCAGGATACAAAATTGACATTCAGAAACTGGTTGAATTTCTTTACACCAATAATGAAATATCAGAAAGGGAATGTAAAAAAAAAAATCCCTTTTAAAATCGCACCCCCCAAAATAAAATACTTAGGAATAAACCTGACCAAGGAGGTGAAAGACTTATACTCTGAGAACTATAAAAACACTGATAAAGAAAACTGAAGATGATTCAAAGAAATGGAAAGATATCCCATGCTCTTGGATTGGAAGACTTCATATTGTTAAGATGGCCATACTACACAAAGAAATCTACAGATCTAATGCGATCCCTATCCAATTACCCATGACATTTTTCACAGAACTAGAACAAATAATCCTAAAATTCATATGGAACCATAAGAGACCCTGAATTGCTAAAGCAATCCTGAAGAAAAAGAAGGAAGCAGGAGGTATAACCCTCCCAGACTTCAAGCAATACTAAAAAGCTTCAGTAATTAAAACAGCGTGGTATTGGCACAAAAACAGACTTAGGGATCAATGGAACAGAATAGAGAGCCCAGAAATAAACCCCCACACACCTATGGTCAATTAATTTTTGACAAAGGAGGCAAGAATATACAATGGGAAAAGGTCTCTTCAGCAAGTGGTGTTGAGAAAGTTGGACAGCTGCATGTAAACTGATGAAGTTAGAACACATCCTCTCACCATACACAAAAATAAACTCAAAATGGCTTAAAGACAAACATAAGACAGGACACCATAAATCTCCTAGAAGAGATCATAAGCAAAACATTCTCTGACATAAATCATACCAATGTTTTCTTGGGTCAGTCTCCCAAGGCAATAGAAATAAAAACAACAATAAACAAATGGGACCTAATCAAACTTACAAGCTTTTGCACAGCAAAGGAAACCATAAACAAAATGAAAAGACAGCCTACAGGCTGATGCAGCCAACAAGGATTTAATTTCCAAAATATACAAACAGCTCATACAACTCAACAACAAAAAAACAAACAGCCCAATTGAAAAATGGGCAGAAGAACTAAACAGACATTTCTCTAAAGAAGAAATATAGATAGCCAATAGGCACGTGATAAGATGCTCAACATCGCTAATTATTAGAGAAATGCAAATCAGAACTACAATGAGGTACCACCTTAAATGTGTCAGAATGGCCATCATTAAAAAGTCTACAAATAACAAATGCTGGCGATGGTGTGGAGAAGAGAGAACCCTCCTACACTGCTGGTGGGAATGTAAGCTGGTGCAGCCACTGTGGAAAACAGTGTGGAGGTTCCTCAGAAAATTAAAACTGAATTACCATATGGTCCAGCAGTCCCACTCCTGGGCATATATCCAGACGAAACTATAATTCAAAAAGATACATGCACCCCTATTCATAGCAGCACTATTCACAATAGCCAAGACAAGGAAACATCCTAAATGTCCATCGACAGATGAATGGATAAAGAAGATGTGATGTATACATACACAATGGAATACTACTCAGCCGTAAAAAAGAATGGGATAATGGCATCTGCAGCAACATGGAAGCAACTAGAGATTATCACACTAAATGAAGTAGGTCAGAAAGAGAAAGACAAATACCATATGATATCATTTATATGTGGAATCTAAAACATGACACAAATGAACCCATCTCTGAAACAGAATCATGGACATAGAGAACAGACTGGTGGTTGCCAAAGGTGAGGGGGTTGGGGGAGGGGTGGAATGGGAGGTTGGGGTTAGCAAATGTAAGTTTTTATATATAGAATGGATAAACAACAAGGTCCTACTGTATAGCACAGGGAACTATATTCAGTATCCCGTGATAGGACTTCCCTGGTGGTGCAGTGGTTAAGAATCCACCTACCAATGCAGGGGACGCAGGTTCGAGCCCTGGTCTGGGAAGATCCCACATGCCGCGGAGCAACTAAGCCCGTGCGCCACAACTACTGAGCCTATGCTCTCTACAGCCCATGCGCCCCAACTACTGAGCCTACACTGAAGAGGCCACGAACCACAACTACTGAAGCCCACATGCCTAGAGCCCGTGCTCTGCAACAAGAGAAGCCACCGCAACGAGAAGCCTGTGCACCGCAACGAAGAGCAGCCCCCGCTCGCCGCAACTAGAGAAAGCCCGCGCGCAGCAACGAAGACCCAACGCAGCCAAAAATAAATAATTTAATTAAAAAACTATCCTATGATAAACCATAATGGAAAAGAATATTAGAAGAATGTATATACATGTATAACTGAATCACCCTGCTGTATAGCAGTAATTAAGACAACAACATTGTAAATCAACTATACTTCAATTAAAAAAAAAATGCCATCAGAAAAATACCTAAAAAGATTGGATTTTAAACGCTCACCAAAAGGGTGTTTTTTGGCCAAAAGCTTGGCTGTCAGTACGCTCAATGTATCAGCTAAATTCTTGGCCTACAGGAGGCATTTGGGGAACTTAGCAGGGTGTTACGGGGCTCTGAACTACCACCGGCAGCAGCAAAGCTGCCATCTGGAAGGGGTATCTTTTGTTGATTCCTTATTTTAAAAAACTGCTGTCCTCTCCCAAGGGCCAGCCCACATGGAGGCGGGCATCTGGATTCAAGTGTGTCCCTGAAGCAGGAGACAAGCCTCGGTGGGGTTGCTTGTTCATGTCAGCCCTGCCTGCAAATTCTAGGCAAGCGGACTCTCTGCAAGGGTGACTCCAGGCCAAAATGGGCACCTCTGGCTCTGCTTCCAGAGGCCCAGCTGCCTGACGATGCCAGGGATGTCCCCTGTGGCCTCAAAGGGCTGGTCCCTGAGTCTAGGCTGGTACGGGCTGGAGCAGCTGGGCCACACCAGGTGCCCAGGAATGGGCTGGCGGCCGGGATGGGAAGCAGGCTGCTCAACATCTCATGAAAAGCCAAGCGCATTTCTGAACACTCACCTCTGCTTCCCATCCATCAGCATCTGACTGTTATCTGAGGTTACATTTTAATTCATTCCTCATCACCATTTTTATAATAAATTCAACACCAGTCACTGATCTCTGGTCAGTGATGAATATTCAATCTTCAAAATACGTTGTCTGGATGCTGTGCTAAGCAAGATGGGTTCAATTTCCTTCTGATTATTTTTTTTGGTACTTAAATTTATTTAATTTCCACTCTGTTTAAGTTTCCTTGTATTACAAGCCTCATTCTAGATCGCGGCTCCGCCTTCCTGTGAATAAGGTCTGTTGTACATGTGAAAAACACAAAGAAAAATGACACAATGCAAAAGCAGAAAGTAGAGCTTAAAGATAAGGGGATAATTAGAACATTGCTGAACAAAGGAAATCTAATGAAAGGGTTATGTGTGAAATGCATTGGCACGTTACTGTATATAGAAGTATGAACTTTTGCTACTTTTGTTTTCAATATTTTCTAGATCCTTCTTGCAAATGTACGCTACACGGAACAATGTAAAAACCTAAACCAATTCATATTTATAAGTTACCAACTTTACTGTCTGGTTACATTAAGATTAAGCCGTTAAATCCTTATTTCAGTCTCTGAAAGAAAAGGAACACTGAGTAACAAGGGCAGACACCCCTGGCTAAGGACCGAAGGCCTCTTCTGATCCAAGCAGGGCTACTACAGTAGAGACCAAGGTGGCTGAATTTATTCCTTTGATCCTACGATGCCACTGAAGGAATCAGGGGTTGGCAAAGTCGGGCCTCCAGGGCAAATCTGACCTAATAATGGTGTTTGTAAGTCTTTTCATTTTGTTTTTTACACTTTTAAGTGGTTGCAAAAAAATCTAAAGAATATTTTGTGACAGATGAAAATTATATGGAAAAGTTTTACTGGAACCCAGCCATGCTCATTCATTTAGATACTATCTGTGGCTGCTTTCAGGCTACAGTGACAGAGCTGAGTAGCTGTGGCAAAGACCATGGGACCCACAAGGCCTACAGCATCTACTACCTGGTCCTTTATGGAAAGAGTCTGCTGGCCCTGGATTGGGAGGCACTCCACGGATTCAGTAACAGCCTTGGGAGAACAGGTTTTGGTCGCTTGCTAAAATAAATAAAGCAAGTATAAGATGTTTCCTGATTTTAGAAATATTAAATGTGGGCAAAAGAAGTATATGGATCAAGTGATACGGTGGTGGCCAGATCTGGTGTTCCAAATATTATACAGATTCTTCAAGGCTTTAAAAAATGCTTTGGAGGGCTTCCCTGGTGGTGCAGTGGTTAAGAATCCACCTGCCAATGCAGAGGACATGGGTTCGAGCCCTGGTCTGGGAAGATCCCACATGCCTCAGAGCAACTAAGCCCGTGCACCACAACTACTGAGCCTGCGCTCTAGAGCCCGCGAGTCACAACTACTGAGGCTGCATGCCACAACTACTGAAGCCAGCATGCCTAGAGCCTGTGCTCCGCAACGAGAGAAGCCACTGCAATGAGAAGCCCACACACCACAATGAAGACCCAACGCAGCCAAAAGTAAATAAATAAAATTTAGAAAAGAAAAGGCTTTAGAAAGAATCCTTGTCCATAAAGGGGTTGAACTAGGGAACCGAAAACATTGCCCAGCTTAAAGGATCCAGAATTTGTCATTTAAATGGAGAGTTCCCATCACTCATGTCTTCCATTTTTGACCTTTGAACCTATAGTCACTGCAGTTCACATACATTTACAGTTGATTCCCACTGTTCGTGGTAGTTATGTTCTATAAAGTCATTGCCAAGAGTGAGTCAGCGAATACAGAACCTTTGCTCCTAGGGATATAGAGGGTTAGGTCCCCACAAGCTACTGGTCACAACATTTTCATCAAACAAGTGATACATAACCTTGTTTTACGTGTTTCTGTTTAAAGACACCTTATTCCCATGTGTGTTGCTGATTCCTTCACACTGAACTCACGGCCAACAGCATTATTATAACTCATGCCCGAACGAAGATTATTTTCTCCATAAGTCACATCACAGCCTCCTTGCACTGAAAAGCACAAGACAGTGTGTGAGCAGTACATGGGGACAATTTTAAACAGCAAAATCACCAACAAAAATGCAAAAAAAGTTCTTCCCTGGTGGCGCAGTGGTTGAGAGTCCTGCTGCCGATGCAGGGGACACGGGTTCGTGCCCCGGTCCGGGAAGATCCCACATGCCGCGGAGCGGCTGGGCCCGTGAGCCATGGCAGCTGAGGCTGTGCGTCCGGAGCCTGTGCTCCGCAACGGGAGAGGCCAAAACACTGAGGCCCGCATACCGCAAAAAAAAAAAAAAAAAAAAAATGACACTAAATAGTCCACCAAAAGGACACTTATTTACTGTACTGTGAAACCATATACAATTTCTAGTCCCATTAACCATGACAGTGATAAATAAAATCGATCCACTGGCATCTTCCCAGCCTTTTCAATCTCAGTCATTTAAAATGATTTTAGTTTTAAGGTTCCTTTACAGTGCATTGGTGTCTCTTGTTCCCTTCCGTCCTCACGCCCTGCTCCAATGAAGCTTTCTGCCTTTCCTACCCCTGCTTCTTCCACAGACACATTTGCACGGTGCACCACGGGCTACAAGCTGCTCTTCACACTCAGCATCTCCTCTGATCAACATGATCTTAAAAAGATTATATTATGCCCGAGACAGGCTGCATCGTTTGTGGGGCTCAGTGCCAAATGAAAACTTGGGGCCCCTTGTTCAAAGTTTGCTAAGAATTTCAAGATGGTGACATCAGACCATTAAGCCAAGAGGGGGGCCCTTTTATGTGCGGGGCCCCCGAAGTGGCAGCTAAGCTACCAGGAGCCATAGGGCTGACCAGGTGCAGGGCTGGCTCTGCACTGCCATCCTCCACAGGGGCTTCTCTCCCCTCTGCTGCTGCCTTCTGCGCCTGCCTCGCTCATGAACCAGGGAAAATGCACTTAATCACTCCCTGCCTTAATTCTTTTCTCTATAAACAGGGTAAAAAGAAATGAGTAAATATTACTATTATTCCCTTTTTATAGAGAAAGGAATTAAGATGAGGTGATGAAGTGTAAATAGTAGTATTTACTCATCCTTCCTTCATGGAGATATTAGAAGGCTTTAATGCTAGGACTTAGGAAGAAAGGCACTAGGTAAATCCCAGGCATTATGTAGTTATTTTAATTGTAAGAGGAGGGATTTAGGCTGCCTAAGGGGGGGGGGGATTTATAGACACAGGTGTTAGACAATGAGATAGCTTTCCAAAATCTTCCCTAGACAGATTTCAGATTGGGAAGATTCCTGT
Source organism: Pseudorca crassidens (assembly GCF_039906515.1). Lineage (NCBI taxonomy): Eukaryota > Metazoa > Chordata > Mammalia > Artiodactyla > Delphinidae > Pseudorca > Pseudorca crassidens. Next base: position 127,803,349 of record NC_090299.1, on the reverse strand, counting down.
ATGTCAGATGTGATTTTCTATGAGCACGGCTTCCTGGACCCTCAGTGGATCTTTCTATCTGATGTTTTTTTTTCCAGAAAGCCCACCCTATGGCATCATAAATCTCACGGGATCACGTGGAAATGGAATGCACATTTCCCTTAACGTCCCTGAAAAAGGCAAGGTCCAAGTTTCTCCCCAGCATCCTTACAGGACTTTCTTTTCTTACAGATTTTCAAAACTAGCTGTGAACAATGGCACATGTTCTGTGGGTATACTTATGAAACTTATGAAATGAATAACGAAGCCAAAGGAGTGGTTATCATAAGAAGAAAATGCTTCTTCCCCTCTCTTTAAATAAATTGGGATCAGACATAATCTTTAATTTTGCCAGTTAAGGATTAAAAGGAACAAACTACTGTCTGTTATCATTGTAAGTTCATAAGAGAAAGATTTTTCACACCAAGACAAAACCCCATGGAATGGGAGAAAATATTTGCAAATCATATATTGGATAAGGGGTTAAAATCCAGAATATATAAAGAATGCCTACAACTCAACAAGATAGAGACCAATTTTTAAAAATGGGCCAAGAAACTGGACAGTTCTCCAAAGAAGACATACAAATGGCCAGTAGGCACATTGAAAGATGTTCAGTATCACTAATCATTAGGGAAATGCAAACCAATACCACAATGAGATGCTACTTTAAAACCTGTTAGGATGGCCACTATCAAAAAAAAACCCCAGCAAATAACAAGTGTTGGTGAGACTGTAACCCTTGTGCCCTGTTAGTGGGAAGGTAAAAATAACTGGAAAACAGTTTGGTGGTTCCTCAAAAAATTTAATATAGAATTATCATGTGAGCCAGGAATTCTATTTCTAGGAATATACCCCCCACATTGAAAGTAGGGTCTCAAAGAGATATCTGCACACCCATGTCCACAGCAACATTATTCACAATAGCCAAGAAGTAAAGCAAGACAAGTGTCTGCTGGCAGATGAAGGGGTCAACAAAATGTAGTCTATACCTATAGTGGATTATGATTTCCCTTGAAATGGAAGGAAATTCTGACATATGCTACAACATGGATGGCAATGGAGGATATCATACTAAGTGAAATAGGCCAGTCTCAAAAGACAAATACTGGATGAGTCCACACAGATGAGGTACTAGAACAGTCAGATTCAGAGACAGGAAGCAGAATGGTGGCTGTTCTGGTGCGGGGAGGGGAAGCAGGAGTTAATAGGTATAGAGTTTCAGTTCTGCAAGATGAAGGGTTCTGGAAATTGGTTGCACAACAGTGTGAATGTACTTAACACTACTGAACTGTACAGTTAGAAATGGTTAAAGTAGTCAATTTTGTTTGTGTATTTTACCACAATTTAAAAAAATAAAAAGGAATGATGAGCTCCTGTTTTGAAGTTTGTTTCCTCATTTCTCTGAAGTCAAATACAACTGCATCTTAGAATGTGTCCGGGTGATGGATCAGCAGTTGGTAAGCATTGTCTTCAAGAGTCTACACATTAGCCACTGAAAATATCTAAACGTTTTAAATCAACCTTTGCCAAGGAGGTAAGGAAATAACCCAGGTTTTGCATTAAGTCAGCTGCAGAAAACCATGAGCAAAGACCAAAGGAGATCAAGTTCTGTGGCTGTATGTGGAAATCAACTGTCCTTGTAATTACGGTGTGATGTGAAGGTGATGGGTGAGAAAGGACTCAGGACCAACATTACTGATAAAATCATGACCTGAAGCGCAAGACCAGCTCTGAAGCATCATGGCTCCCTCTGATGCCGAAATCTCGTATCTGTATCTATAGCTCTTCAATGCCAAACACTCACATCCATCCCTCCATTCACCTACCCACCTATCTACCTACCTACCTATGTGTCTGCCTGCCTATCTATCTAATCATCTATCTATCATTTATCTATAAATAGTACATATACATGTATTAATATATAGTACATGTATATAATATATAATAAAGCTTTCACTAATTCAAAACTACTCATACACGGGTCTAGGTCCATAGCAAAGTTTGTTTGGGGGTTATTTATAAAGATAGTTTGCTAGGCTACTGTGATTTCTTCACTGTATCTAAACACATAAACACAACACTTTGCAAGTTCACTCAACCACGTTCAAAATGCTCCTTTTACATACCTGCCATCACATCAGAGAAAGACTTATAGTTCTATTTTATTAAAGGAGTTTTACTAAAGGGCTTTACCAGACAGCACCTTGACCTTTTCAAAGCTTCCTGCAGCCCCTGGTGGCTTTGTGGCTTCCGGCAGAGTTACTGGAAACCTAGGTGAATCAATCAGCTATTCCTCACAAAAACCTCCTCGTTGCTATGGCTACTGAAGAGTTTTCAGACTTTCTGTGAACTGACCTGTCTGCAGCCTCTGCCCCAACGTTTGCACGGGGGGGACACACGCTTTTCTGGCTTGTCCCCCGTGTCCCTCTTTTTGCCTTCTTATCTCACCTCAGCGGCAGCTCCTGCCCAGACTCTCTGCAGGCGCGTTCCTGGTTTTGGTCCCTTGGTGGTTCTCTTCCTCCGGGCTCGGTTCTGTCCACCGTATGGCCACACGGATGTCCAGGCAGTTCTGTCGAGCCCTGGGCTTCAGTGACCACCACGCGCTGTACCTCCTCAGGCAGTATCAGCACTTTGCTTCCTCATCTCCATGGAGCCCTGAGCTCGCCTGACATTTCCCCGGGACTCCTCAGGGCACCTCAAGTCAGTACATCTAAAACATCCTTATCTTCTCCACTCACAAAGCTCCTCGCCTGCATCCCCTCGCCCAGTGCTGGTGCCACTCCATCCACCAACCTACGTCCAAATCCTGGGGGTCATTTTATTTATTTATTTACTTACTTATTTATTTACTTACTTATTTATTTATTTATTTATTCATTTATTTTGCGGTACGCGGGCCTCTCACTGCTGCGGCCTCTCCCGTTGCGGAGCACAGGCTCCGGACGCGCAGGCTCAGCGGCCGTGGCTCATGGGCCCAGCCGCTCCGCGGCATGTGGGATCCTCCCGGACCGGGGCACGAACCCGTGTCCCCTGCATCGGCAGGCGGACTCTCAACCACTGCGCCACCAGGGAAGCCCTGGGGGTCATCTTAGATCTGCTCCCTCCTCTCTCTCAACCTCTCCGTCCTATCCACCACCAAGAACCATCCAACCCACCACCTGAATATGTCCTAGGTCCCCCTACCCCTGCTCTAACTTAGCCCCCAGCCCCCATCTCTTACCTGCACCACTGCACCAGCATCCTAACTGGCCCTCTGGCTCCTCTTCTAATAGACTTTCCAGATCAGTACTGTCAATATGACCATCTGCCCTGCCCAAGATGATGGCAACTGGGCACATGTGGCTGCTTGAGCACTCGAAATGTGGCTAGTGTGATAGGGGAACTCAATTTTCAATTTAACTAAATTTACATGTCAAGAGCCACACATGGCCAGTGGTTACCACATTGGAAGGAGCGGCGCTAGACTCCACAGATGTGCTCAAAATCTCTCAGTAGCTCCCTCAACATGGTTTTACAGGTCCTTTCATTGTCTCCATCCTTATTTTTCTCCATTCCTTGGATACAATGAAATTCTCCATTTCTCAAAAATCACCATGCACCCTTCTCCTTTGGCATAATAACGCCTTTGGTTTCGGTGAGCTTCCCTCTGTCTGTCTGGTCAACTCCCACTTTGCCTTTGGGGCTTCCATCGTCTGCTGCCCTGGCCCATCTCCACCCTGCCACTTCACCTTCTGGATGCTCGCCCCAACCCCGCCGGCCCGGCCCATGGGCTTTCCAGTCCACCTCGAGCACCCAGCACTCTGCATTCTAATTCCCAGTTCACCTGTCTACTCTGTTCCCCCATCGGACCGCACACTCGGAGGGCAGGGGCCTAGTCTCCTTGGCTACTGTTGTATCCTCGGCACCAGCACAGTGCCTGGCCCAGTGGTGTCTGCCCGCCCCAGGCCCTTTGACACTGTCTTTCACAATGATTTTTTGGATGTGACACCAAAAGCACAAGTGACAAAGGCAAAGCTCAATGAGTACGACTACATCAAGCAACAGCCTCCTGGGGCACCTACAGGGTAGCCTGGAGAAACACAACTGTGATCGGAAACACAACTGAGCAGCAGTAACCTTAACCATCAACATGGTATACAAAGGAGATACAACACGCAAGGACACCCTTTGTATCTACAGGCAGTTGCATCTTCCAGCTGGGCTTTGTGGCCCCAGCTACCAGTGCATGAAACACACCAATCCTGGAACTGCCTAGACCTTTTCACACCACACACCCAAAGTCATCCTTTCCCTATTTATCCACTGGCACAATTCACCCAGGGCAATGCAGTCTGAACTCTGCTATACCCTTTTTTTTTTTTTTTTTTTTTGCGGTACACGGGCCTCTCACTGTTGTGGCCTCTCCCGTTGTGGAGCACAGGCTCCAAACGTGCAGGCCCAGCGGCCATGGCTCACAGACCCAGCTGCTCCGCGGCATGTGGGATCTTCCCGGACCGGGGCACAAACCCGTGTCCCCCACATCGGCAGGCAGACTCTCAACCACTGCGCCACCAGGGAAGCCCTGCTATACCCTTGAAGTGGGAAATTTGTAGAGGCAAATGCAAAAATAGGGCTGCAGAGAGAGATGCCGTGAACCATTAATACCTGTCCCACTGGTTTCACCAACTAGACAAAGAGTAAGATCTGCCCGGTCAATTACTCGATTAATTTGAAATCTTTACCTATGAAGATTTCTTTTCCCGGACGAGTGGGTCTTTGCCCCTCCCTCGTGCTCTGAAAGATAAGGCTTTGCTCACTTTGCTGACTCTGGTGATAAGCAAATCTGCCTTTATTTAGAATCTTTCTTAGTCATGGTCTCGTCAAAGAAGAAGGCCATGTAATACCGCCAACAATCATATCACAGGGGCAAGGGTTTTCATTCACCAACATCCATCTTTCCTGATGGTGACCTCACAGCAATCTGCCCTTGTCTCCATCACCAAACACCTTCCATCCCATCTGTGAATCTGAAAGTGTCTCAAGCACACCCAACACGTTCTAGCAACACCAGCCTCCCCTGGTAAGTGGCAGCACACGTAGAGCACCAGGACCGGAAGTGCCTCGAAAGGCTTCTATACCGACCTCGGTCTATGTGATTCGCGACTAGGTGACTGCCCCACCCTGTAGAATGGCCTTTCCTGCTCATGTCCCTGCTTGATCTTGCCAACTTTACACTGTCACCCCCTTGAAGGCTCTGCCATGTGCTTGTCTGAGTGTCTCTGGGCTGAAAGTAAACTAAAACTGCCTGATATATGATGCTCTTTGGTGGTGCAGAGACAGGGTTTTGGGAAACTCAAACACAGTCTTGGAAAAGGGGACGCGGAGGGGCGAATATTTGTTCGGTGCCTGTTACCTGTGGACTCCTCAGTACCTGTGTTATTTCATGCGCTTCTAAAAATTTCCTACAAGATGGGTAGGAAATTATTATTATTCCCATAATAATAATGATTATTATTCCCATTTTACAGCTGAAAAAACGGAGGGCCAAAAATTTAGGCCAAGTGCCCAAGTTTACTGAGAGAAATGTTGGTGGAGCAGCAGAGGCCATGCTCTATCTGCTGTCTCCAGTGGTCACAATTCTGTGGCAGATTCCCATGTGGGCCTTGGAACTTTTCTCGAGGAGATACTGACTGTAATGACGTGAAACAGAATCAGACGTCAAAGCAGCAGACAGCCCAAATGGTGGATCCACCCAACCTGGGGGCTGGCATGCTTCAGTGTGCGGGAAGAAATAGATCTGCATTGCCCTGAAAACCACCTTGAGCGTGGTCATGATGGAAACTGCCACTATCACTGCCGGATGCAAAAGCACCCACTCGTTAAATGAGCAATGGGGATCTCAAAATTATTCGTTAATAGATCCAGCTGCTTGCAGCGATGTCTCTTTTGTTGATGATCATGAAACTGAAACGTAATGCCCTCTCCATGGAAAGCAGGGAGTCTCCCAGTGGGCACTCAGGGAGGTACTGTATCACCAGATGTTCTGCTCCCATCTCGTCTGCATCCCCCTTGCAGAAGGGAAGCTCGGCTCTGAGAGCCTGGCTGTAGGAGAGCCACCTGGGCTGTGCAGCCTTCCCTCTACAACCACAGAAAGCGATCACTCAGCAACAGGACCCTCTGGTCATGCCGAGGGACTTGCCAGTACCTGCCCAGGCAATGGGTAGGTTCTTAGCCGGGTTTAACGATCATCAGCAGAGATGAAAGCCCTCCCCACCAAAGACGGCTCAGCTTATGGTGAGGCAGACCCAACATTTGGTTTTGGGAACTGCTGAACGTGCATGACATTTTAATATAACACCAGGTTCACTGCCTTCAAGATGTAACCCCATGCCTCACAAAAACAACGCATCCCAGAAGATACCAGGGAAGAGCAAAATGAGTCTGGAGAGCCGGAGAGCAGTGCAGCTATTTTCAATGTACTCATTTTCTGATCTCCAGAGATGCAGCCCAGCCTGAAACCCAGCAGCTATGATCAGCCTGAAGCCCTCCTGCATCACGTGGGTGGCATAGAGACTGCCAGTCAGTTAAGAGGGTTCCAAGCTGCCACTGGCTACCTAAGGACCTTGAGAAATCACTCTCTGGACCTCTGTCTCTTCTTCTACGAAAGAGAGATTCTCTGAGATGCCCCTACCCCACCACTGGAAGCCTTCCATGACCCCTGCCCAGCACAGCTGGCTCCTAGACCTTCTCGACAAGCCTTTCCAGCAACTCAGAATAAACATCAGTGAGCCCATGACTCATGGTGTGCTCATCTCTACAGAGCTCCCGGCCCGCCACCCTGTATAGTGCTGTCTGGTGGTCCTGAGCAGGCAGGAAGCCCCCCGTGGCCAGGTTTGGGTCTCTCCCACTAGTGCCCTGCCTGGTGCTTTTAGACACTAATGTATTTGTTGAATGAGATGAACCTCTTCTTCTATCAGAGCAAGTGGGATTCCTAAGGACAGGAATGGGAATAATGAGAATAATACCCAGCTTGTAGGGGGTTTTTAGAACTGCATGAAATAACATAGGTACTGAGGCATCCAAACCCGTGTTCACCCCTCGGCTTCCCCTTTAGAATGGGATGAACCTCTTCCTCCATCAGGGTGAGTGGGATTCCTAAGGACGGGCATTCTGTTCCCACTTGCACCTCTGGTCCTAGAACATGGTAGGGGCTCAGTCACATGAATGAATGAACATGCGGGTGCTCTCAAAGGTCCCACTGCCCCTAGTTACCTTCTGCCTTGTATTACACTCTAGCTGTCTCTCTAGAATCTAAGCAGTCTGAGGGTTGGGTTGGTGTCCCACGTTTATTTTGTATCCTCTGCAATCTCATCAATTTTGCTAGGCATGAGGCACTCTGTAGGCTAGTGTGTAGGTGGAAATAAAGTCAATTACAACAGTATAACCTTGAAACTAGTTAACAGAGAAAGGGCAATTTTTTTGCCTCTAAGAAACACTAATATCATCCATTAATGTTTACCAGCTGTTCTACACACTGATAGTAACATAAATAGTCCCTGATCTCCATGAATGAGTGGAAGTTACCAACAAATTCATTAGAAACGTGCCTCTTACACTCACAGGAAATTAACTGCCATTCACAGCAATACCTAGAAAGTGACTAGTAATTCTCTGTTCTCACTAGAATAAGGAATCTACATGCTTTACATATAACGCCCATTTACGATGCAAAAATACACCTATCCTGAGAAGCCTGGCCAGAGCTGCTTTCTTTGAATCTTTTTTGGGGGGAAGATTGATGTTTGGAGGGCTTGTGATTCATGAAAGTTGCTGACCAGTTCAAATACTTAACTGCCAACCTGTTCTTTCAGAGAATGTTCCTTCCACGCACCTCGGCACTGCTCTGCCAACCCATGTGTGCACCAAGTGGGAGAAAACCATGCATCACGAGAGCTGTGTACACGTGTCCCCAGATCTAAGGATGTGTGTCCTGAGGGCTGCGTACTATGCACGCTATTTAAGCAGAACTTTGATTTACATGCACAGGGTTTGTTTGTTTGGTTTTTTTGCGGTACGTGGGCCTCTCACTGTTGTGGCCTCTCCTGTTGCGGAGCACAGGCTCTGGACGCACAGGCTCAGCGGCCATGGCTCACGGGCCCAGCCGCTCCGCGGCATGTGGGATCCTCCCGGACCGGGGCACGAACCCGTGTCCCCTGCATCGGCAGGCGGACTCTCAACCACTGCGCCACCAGGGAAGCCCAGTACAGGGTTTTTGTTTGTGTGACCCTTAGGAACACATGCTCTCTTTCTACAAGGTGACCAGAACGAGGCTCTGAGTACAGAGCCAGTCCTTCTGTAGCTCTTTGTTCCCTGGAAGAAAATTCTACAAATGTTGACTCTTTTATTTACTCTAATGAAAAAGCTGTAAGCAGTCTCAAGTCTGAGTAAGTGTGAATGTTAGAAAGGTCCCTCTAGACTTACAATGCATTTTTCAATGTTCTGTCTGGGATGGGAATATAAACAGAGCATTCAAGATGCTTCTGTTAGGCTACTTCTAAGGGCAAACATTTTTGATTACTTAAAATAAAGGTTTTAGAATTAAAGTGATTCCAGTGATTCCCAAAAGAATGTTCTCCTTCTAGCCAAAGTGGAGTAAGGTGGATTGGATTTACCCTTCCACCAGAAATAACCAAAAATACTCAGAAAAAAAATACATGAAGAAAAGGTTTTTGAGACACTACGTATCAGTCAATGAAGGACAATGATCTCTAGAAGAAAATGGAAGAGAAAAGCTTTGTGACATTGGCTTAGACAAGGATTTCTTCGCTACAGCCAAAAACATAATTCATAAAAGAAAAAAATAATCAATTGGACTTTATTAGAATTCAAAATCCCTGCTCTGCACAAGACACTGTTAAGAGAATGAAAAGATAAGCCACGGCCTGGGAGAAAATACTTGCAAGTCATATATCTTATAAAGGAATTGTTTCTAGAATATATAAAGGAGGCTCAAAACTCAACAATCTAATTACAAATGAACAATCCAGTTGTTAAAAATGAGCAAAAGAGGTGCACAGATACTTCAGCAAAGATGGGGAATAAGCACAAGAAAAGAGCATTAATCATGAGAGAAATGCAAACTAAAACCACAGGGAGACATCGCCACACAGCTATTAGAATGGCTAAAACTAAAAAGACTAATGATACTGAGTGTTAGCAAGGATGTGGGACAATCTGAACTCACACACACTTCTCGAGGGAATGCACAATTGTCCAGTGACTTTGGAAGACCGTTTGGCGATCTCGTAAACAACGAAAACATACCTACCCTAAGACCCAGTCTTCCGCTGCTATTGACTCAAGAAAAAGAAAGCAATGTCCACACAGAGACGTATACACGATGTTCAGTGCAACTTTATCTGTTAGTAGCGCCCAATCTGGAAACAACCCAAATGTCCATCAATAGGTGATAGGACCGCTGAACTGTGAAATATCTTTATGATGGGACGCTAGTCAGCAATAAGTAGAAATGAAGTACTGATATATGGCAACAGCATAGATGAATCCCCAAATAATTACGCCAAGTGAAGGATGCCAGCTACCAAAGACTATCTACTGCATAATTCCGTGTATATGAGACACTAGCATATATAAACTAATCTACATTGCCAGAAAGCAATATGGAAAGCACCTGGGGAGTAGTAGGTAGCAGGAAAGCTTATGGATAAACAACAAGGTCCTACTGTATAGCATAGGGAACTATATTCAATATCCTGTGATAAGCCATAATGGAAAAGAATATGAAAAAGAATATATATATTTGTATAACTGAATCACTTTGCTGTACAGCAGAAATTAACACAACACTGTAAATCACTTATACTTCAATTAAAAAAAAAGGCACAAGGAAACTTCTGGAGTGATGGACATGTTTGCTGTCTTGATTGTGATGATAGTTTCATGGGTGTAGACATGTGTCAGACTTCTCACATGGTATGCGCTAACTAGGTTTGGTTTATTTTGTATCAATTATACCATAATAGAAAAAATACTAAAAAGACATTGATTTGCCTTGGGGGATGTTGCAGCAAGTCATCATTTATGATTTGGCAACTGTCCACTGAGTTCCTATCTTGTGCCAAGCACTGTGCTGCACTAAAAGCAAGCCAGCAGAGGACGGTCTGACACCTTGACCACCGGTGCAGCCTCCAAGGGTTTCCACTGGTCCTACTGTGCTCAAGGCATGGAGATCCCGAAAGGCTGTGGATACACAGGTTTTAACTTCTATTGTCAGTCTCATTACATGTAAATTGCTTCAAAATGTATCATCTCTTTTCATATGCTGTGATAACACTTACACACTCATTTTGAAACTGCGCTTGTGCCTGCCCAATCATTTGCACAAATGACAGAATTCATCAAGAGAGAATCACACCTGCTGTTCCTCCGCCCCCACCCCAGCTCCACTAAGAAGGACTTTCAAGAAAACCAACAGGAGCGAGTAACTGTGCTGCTTGTTCTCGGGTAGATGGTCCTGCGGCACGGTCTAGTTTCCTTTACTCCCTCTTGTGAGGGCTGTGGATAGCATCGTTTGCTGTGTTCCCCAAAGTCCTGTAGACCATCATTTCTCATCCCTGAGATTTTCTATTAAGCCATGCTTTTAGGCCACTAATAATTAGCAAAACTATCTATCGCTCTATTCACCTTGTGGAAATTTGACTCTTATTGTATGAAACGTTCAGAGAAAGCAAGGGCCAATGTGATACGCACAGGGTCTTCAGTGTAGAAACCCTGGAAAGTGACATTCTTTTATCAACCAACCCACAAGGCCATACCATTCCACTGGCATAAACAAATCTCTAAAGGATGAACCATTATTTCAGTAGTAATACCATTATAATATTGGTCATCAAGCCTGTCAACATTGTCCTTAACAATACAGAAGTACTTGAAAAGGGGTTTCTTACCCAAATTACATGGGCTGAACTTGGGCAATAAATTTTCCAAAAGAAAGTAGGAAAACCTTCCAAATATAAAAAAGCTAAATTAGCATGACCGTGTAGAACTTTTTTTTGAGCCAGAACTAGAGAAACTGCTTGCAAAATGAAACAAGAAGCATATTTTAAGTGACATAACAAACCAAGTTATCCAAGTCAGTATTTTGTAGAAACTGCTAACCGCCACTACATCTGTAATTGAATAAATTAGAAACCAGCTCAGAATTTACTTTCCACATTTACACAAGCCAAGAAAGGTGACTCCTACGAAGAATACTGAATATAAGATTCAAAATTTGGCAACAAATGAGATGATCCCAGCTGGCCCTGGACCACTAATAATGTTTTTGAAAGATTGGGTTATTAGATTAACAGTTGTAGAAGATGGACTCTATTTATGCAATGTTAAAGCAAACATTTTCATTAACCAAACAGTTCCTAAATTGCAAGCAGAAACGGGAAACTTGATCTGACACCTGTAGCAAATCCGAGGGCCCTCCCTGGCCCAGAGCTCAGGCTTTGCCACCATGGTGCACATTTCTCTCACACTCCGCTCAGGAGGGAAAAGAGCCACACTTTTTCCTTTACATGAAGTTTGTTTCAAAGGTATTCTGAAGAAACGCTTCTTTCCTCCTGAGTTTTCAACTCTTGCTGCCTCCCGTGGATAACTTACCCCTATTCTTCCCAAAGCCTCGAGAACTTTCTCAGCTCTCCAGTTGCTCTGGGTCCACAGTGTGTGGCTGTGGATCCTTCATTTAACAGGCACCAAGAGGCTCTACTTACATCATGCATGGAGTCCAGAAGCTTGGTCAGTTGGTAGAACCTCTGCCAGCTCTGCCCGGAATTGTTGGGACACTTCGTTACCATCTTCCTCAGTTCTTTGATGTAATTTGTCCTCATTTCTTCAAACGCAGCCTGGCTTTTGAGGCCATCCTTTGGAACTGTGTTGAAGGAATACCGACATGTAAGCTCCCAAGTTGGAAAACAGCTTTAGCGTCCTCATAGTCAAACGGCTTAGACTATTTTGAGGTCATGAGGCTCACACTTTGAGATTGATATTGAATCTCAACGATTACATTTATGAATAAACATGGCAGCTATATGACGGTTAACCTTTGTACACACACATATACAAAAGAATAATAACTGGTTTATTGGGTGTACGTTATAATGCACTTTGTTTATATTAGCTTGCTTAATCTTGACATCAGTCTTACGCCATAATCATTATGTTATTCTCATTTTACAGATGTGGAAACTGAAGACTGGAGGTTTAATCACTTGCACAAGGACACAATAAATACATGGTAGAGGAAGGGTATAAACCTAAGTCTGTCTGTTTCCAAAGCCTGTCTCTTAACCACAGTGCTATACTGTCTTGTGGTCTGTCATCAAAGTTTTTATGAATCCCAACTTGCCAATACCTCAGACATAGGAAAATATACTTTGATTTTCCAGGACAACTGGAAGAGCCACAGACAATGTAAGCTGGGGCTGGAATTAGAAAGCAACATCTTCATATTCCAGTTCCAATGTCAAAGACACTCGGGGAAACCTGACATCTACCAGGGGCAAGACAGTGTGTGGCAAAGAAGCACTTCCCGTCCTCTTTGTTCCAAGAGCACATGACCACCGAGGCACTGTCATGTGACTGCCCAGACCTGCTGGCAGGTCTGTGCACTGGCTTGTGTGTGTGACGGGTAACAAAACAGTGCTCTGCATACAAGGCAAGATCAAAAACTTTCGAAGAGAAGAAACCACATTCATCATTATCTTCGATAAGATAGAAAATTAAGGGTTATGTTTTCTTCTTTCTTTGTATGGAGTGGCTGGCTTTCCTAATGAAACAAAAAAAATCTCACTAAAAATAATACTTTGAAATTCAGCACCTGGAAGGATACGAGTGTTTCTGTGACCTGAAAGGAGATGCTCTTTCCCAGGACACATGTGAACACACTTTATGGAGAAGGGGGTGCACCAGGGTCTGTGTTCTGCGAGGAGATCTAGGGCAGAGTGTAAGCTACAGGTGTCCCCTTTGAAAATCTACTTACATGTTTGCTTTTGTTCACTACAGCCAATATGTACTCATGCTTATGCTTTAACTCTGAAAAATCAAATCACTTAGAACTTTCCTTTTTGGATGATGAAGATAATAAAAACTCAACTTGTGATAATAGAGTCTGAAATTGCTCTTACTCTCACTTCTTAAGTGCACACCCTATTTGCTAATTTACAATAACTGGTATAAATAATAACTTACTTGGGCCATCAGCTCTTTAGAATGGCTGAATATGTTTTTGAGTGTTACATGTAACCCTGGGAGCAGGAATACCACTGTTTCCAAATAAACCCTGTTGTCCTGTATAAAGATACAGATTATCTTGCAAATTAACTTCCCATATGATGTTAATAATCTTCTCCTTGAGTTTAATTGTTGAGGCTTTTGATTTGTCGTTTATCTAAGTCTATTTTTTGTGGGGAAAAAATAAATCCCTAATGGCCACTGCACAAATTCCTGAGGCTGCCACAATATTAGTTGTGGTTTAAAATATTTGACATTCACGTTCAGAATTAAATATCATCCATTATGTGACAGTTTATTTTTCTTTGCAATTAAACCCTTGCTGTAAAAGTATAAAAAACGTAAAGCAGGATGGTAATAACCAGGACGTTAATAGTGAAACGACGGATGCACTTTCTACCAAAACTTTAATGTTAACCCAAAACGTTCCAAAAGAAACTGAAAGTTTGCAAGTAAGTGCCTACACTGCCCACCCACAGATAAACATTTATTTTTTTAAGTTTCAAAATGTTATGGAGTAAACCTTTAGTTTTTCAGTATAGATACTCATGGATGTCATACCTTAAAAAATTATCTAAAATTAGAATGGAGTGAATACATTTCACAACTGTATTTCAATGCTATTTGGTATAGCTACTAAGATTAACCAAAAGCCTTCATATTTCTGATACCTGTGTTATCAAAATTCTCAAGATTATGAACAGCTTGTATCAAATATTACTTGTGTTTTACTGCTGTGACTGAAATATATTGTACCAGTTTCCCAGCCAGATATTTTAGAAGTTGAAACAAACCCACAAAAAAAGAGAACTTAGGCAAAACCTCAAATTTTGGAGGTCTGCCCGGATTTTCTGAATTTACTTATTAAATGCAGCAGGGCTCCTGGAAACCATCCAAAATCTATGGGCTGGAGAAGAGCAAAGAGGCAACTGGGTGGGAAGATGGTCTGCTTTCCCCTGTGAGCAAAAAGAACATGATCTTCTCTTGATGTCATTGCTTAGAAACTTTCCTGATACACTGGACATCAAGTGTGTCATTTAAGCTTCTAAATAAGAAGAAAATTTTTCATACGTTGTATCACAGGTTAGCAAAATAGGCTTGCAGTAAAATAAGCTGCAGTTTAAGCTGCAGTAAAATTCTTTACTTCTGTTCTACTTTTTGATTTTGCTTTTTCTGCATCTACAAAAATCAGCCTTGAATGTACTGAGCTACTTGGAAGCTAATAAATTAATTCAGGGAGCTTCAAAGTGATATCAGAATTGATTATAGGCTGACTGATTAAATGGATGTAAAAGGATAAGACACCAATTACAAGGAGTGGTCAAAGTTAACAAAGGATTAGTATCACACGCATTTTAGAAAAAAATTAAATTATATCACCCATCTGATATATATATATATATATTTTTTTTTTACATTTTTCTAAGAGTAATGATTAGTGACATAGCTTGGAAAGGGGAATAAAATCACTGTCTCTGAATTTCAAGAGTACATTTCCAGGGAATTCCCTGGCAGTCCAGTGGTTAGGACTCTGTACTTGCATTGCTAAGGGCGTGGGTTCAATCCCTGCTTGGGGAACTAAGAGTACATTTCCAAGGTTACATTCCAGAAAGAATAAACTGGGAACCTCAGAAACCTTGAGGAACACTGGAGCAGGGAGCTAAGCCTGGTTCCACTGACCCTGCGGACGAGGGGCTGCAAACACAAGCTCCTGGCTGTGGGCTGAGTGTACAGGGAGGAATGGAGGGACCGGTGGGGCCCGCGGTAAACTGGGGACAGCATGGGCTGCCCTGCACAACTGGTCAGTGAAAATCAAACCAGACAAAAGGCCAAAAGCAACCTGAAAAGCCTTGCCGGCCAAGTGAAACACAGCTGGGAAGTGCTGACCCCAGCTCCCTCCCACAGCCTGCTCTCCCTCCAGTCTCCCTGCTGCCCTCATCTGTCACGGCCTGCTTTCCACTTCCTGCTTGGGGCAGAGCGGGAATCGCTGTGAGTGAAGGCCAAGGCCCTGGGTTTGAGTCCTAACTCCCCAAGGAGGCTGCACAAGTCACACCTGCATGCCTCCATCCTGTCCACTTTAGAACGGAGGGCTACCCATCTTGCAGTGTTAAATCAGATCACAGATAAAAACACCTGAGAGGTGTTAAACGGAGGTGGAGCAGGTACTCATCCGCATCTGCCACTGCCTCCCTGCTTCCTGTTCTACCCGTCTCAGGCTTCAGTCTTCCCCAGACCCAATCCTCCCTTGTGGGCAACAGCATCTCTTCTTATCCATTCCATCCTCAGTGCTTGGCATCTGCCACTGCCTCCCTGCTTCCTGTTCTACCCGTCTCAGGCTCCAGTCTTCCCCAGACCCAATCCTCCCTTGCTCGAATCAGCGTCTCTTCTTATCTATTCCATCCTCAGTGCTTGGCTGCTGATGCCACTTCCTTGCACGTGACTCTACTGAAAACCGCCCCTTCTCCCAAGCTGCCGATTCCTGGACCAAGGGGAGAGCTGGCGGCATCCTGGATGCTCTTTTCAGCTTCCAGGTGGTCGCTCAACAAACTCTCCTCCTCTGAAGTCCTCGCCACTCACCCCGGCGTCCTCGGCATTCAGGACATTTCTCCGTTTTCTCAGTGGCCCACAGCGCTTGGCTCTGGGATTTCCTCTCCATCCTGTCTCTTGCCGTCATTCCCGGTCTCACCCTCATCTGATGGGAGCTTCCTCAAATTCCTTCCCCTCTGTTTGAAAAGGCCTGTGCCCTTGTCCGGGGAAGAAGCGCCCAGCATCCTTGCCAAGGCTAATCCTGCCCTCCCTCGTCTCTTCTGGCACCGTCTGCCATCGACTTCTCTCCTCTCATGCTTGGTTCCGGGCTCCTAAAAAGGCTTCCCATCCATCTGCAAGTCCCTGGCTGTCTGGCACCTGCCTGATGCCCAATGGTCAACCCCACTAGGCTTCTGTCAGCCTTCTCAGCTTTCCCTGGAAGTGATGCCATTAGTCATGCCGCTCGGGAAACCTTGAACTCTTGGCACCTTCCCAGTTCCCCTACCTCCCTGACAGTTCTGTCCCTGTCCCTCAGCCGCTGCAATCCTCCTTTCCAGTAGCTCAATGGCTCTTTCCTCTTCTTTCTGTGTCTCGGCACCCCACTCGCCATTGGACTTTCATTTTCTACAAGGATAATTGCAAGTTTATATCTTGATACCCAAACCTGTCTTCTGAGCTCGAGTCCCCCAGTTTCCCCCTCTTTCAGCCTCTCTATGAGAGGCTACCTCTGACAGTTCGCCCATCCCAAAGAGAAGTCATTTTACGCTCCACAAAATCTGCTCCAAGTCCTGACGTGAACGCATTTCTCTTCATGGTATCACTGCCATCTGAGTCACTTCGCTGCACTCAAAACCTAGGTCACTTCCGACCCAGACTATTTTTATTTCCCCTTCTTGTCAGTTGCCAAGGTCAACTCTGCAGTGTATCTTGAATGCGTTTGGTGCTGTCATCATAGCATCCACCATTATTTTCCAGGCTGTTATTTCAACAGCCTCACAGCAGGTCTCTAGGCTTCTAGTCTGGCTCAATTCTCTGTCTGGCTTGGCCTCTCTCCCTCCCTGTCCCATTCCCTCTCATCCAGTTTACTGTCAGATACATGTTCATAAAGCCATGAAGGATCCCTTTGGTCATGTCACCCTACTGCTCAGAGCCTTTGGTACCACACTCCCCTGCTCGCCTAATAGACACCAGTTGTCTTCAACAGGTGCGAATCTTCCGGCCCAATCTGCATCCCAACCTAATTCCCCACTTCTCCCCAATCCAATACCACCTGATGTGCCTTGAAAAATTTAGTGGATACAGAAATGAGATAAAAAATTTAAAACATTAACAGGCAAAACAATTCCCGAGAACTAAGTGCTATTGCATGGGTCTGCTTCCCACCCTGCCACGCTCGCTCGTGCTGTGTTCCCCAGCAGGAAGGCCAGCTCCTGCCTCAGATTCAACCCCTCATCCTGGCAAAGCTCTCTGAGTTGCAGCTTCACCACGAATCCCTCCCTGATACCCAGAACTGAGCATGCGCTTCTCTTCTCTGAGCCCCCAGAGAAGAGCCCCCTCTTTATCTCCATCACGGTAGATAATCCCTTTCCACAATGTATTAAAACTACCTTGGAATTTATCTTACGGTAAAACTCCCTGAGGGTGGAGACTGTGCCTCATTCATCCCAGTCGTTCCTGAATTGCCCAGTCCCACCATACACATAACAGACACTTAACAAATCAGATGGATGAAGGAATCAAGGCAGATGCTCTACCCAAAGCTTCATACTCTGCAAGTAACTTAGTTCATCTGACACCAAAGCCCTCCGCCCACCTCCTCCTGTTTTTTTTTCATATCGACTCCCTGACCCTATAAATAGGCAACTCTCCTAAAGGGGAGATGATGTGACAATGTAGGAGAAGGGCCAAGTGGGTGTCAGTTTACTTGTGCTCAGCAGCAGCAACACTTTCATGACGGTGTATTCCTCAAAGGTGAGCTGCAGCCGGACAAACTGAAGGCTGATCTGGTGCATCCCCTGGCAAAGCTCGTACATGGCAGACTGGTGCATCTTCTCTCTGCAAAGGAAAAGCAAAGATGTCTGAGAAGGCAAGGTCCACGATCAGACCCAGACTGGCGGCCCAAGGCAGCCTGATGAGAGATCTGGGTCAGATCTCTCATTTGCTTTTGGCTTCAACATGGAGCAGAGGTGTACTTGCAAGGCAGGTCAGCTGCCTTGCATAGTGACTGGTAAATGGCTTATAGACCAACCCTGTCAGGCTGTTGACTCGTCCATTGGGAGAATGTGTCAGAAGCACCGAAACCAACCTTTCTCAAAGCGTGCTGTGATTTCATTTTACGTCAAGAGTGACAACAAGTGATGGTGGCGTGTGTGATCGTGAGATTGTCCACCAAGCAGAGAAGCTGCTGTGATGTGGGGGGAAGCCTGGAGATGCCTGTTCCTCTTTGGCCAGTGATCCCAAGCACTTACTATTTGGAAGGGCTGTGTTAGATGCTGTGGATGCAGGACAGTGATGAATACTCTTATTTCTACACGGACCCCTTTACAGAGGTCGTGAAACGTGTCCGTTAACTCTTTGCAGCAGCACATTTCAAAAGGGAAATCAGACAACATTTTAAAAGATTCCTCAAATGGAATCTCTCCAGTACAGGGAGAAAGTGATATGGGAGTTTGTGTGATACATACACGTGTCCATTTAAACAGCCAACCAAGCTACTTTCTCCGCCAAATCCAAGTGTTTCCATAAAAATCCTCATGATTTTACGACAGAACTCATTATTTTCTCTTTCCGTGAGAAGGAAGTAAGGCATCATTTAGTTGTTCAGATGTTTTTCCTCAAAGTAATAATTCTTTTGGGAGGCCCTGGATAAGTACTCTGTTATGATGACCGGAATGAAATTAGTAAAAAAGAGTTTACTAGTGAGAAATGGGAAAGGACTTGACAAAGGCTATAGACACAGAAAAGGAGGTCACGATGGCTGATCTATTTCTATGAGTGACCGAACCAGGTGGGTGTCTGTAGCAAAGCAACCCTGCGACACCTCTTCCGGATGCACTCTTGGGTTCAAATGGCAAAAATCTCTTTTATCCCAAGTCTGAAAGACATTTGTAAAAAACCCATAATGGAACACATAGCATTTTGCTTGGTATTATTGCTATATGTCTCTCCCTTCCCATAACAGGCTAAGAGATATTGTTATCATTTTTTAAATTTATTTTTTTATTGAAGTAGAGTTGATTTACAATGTTGTTAATTTCTGATGTACAGCAAAGTGATTCAGTTATACATATATATATAAATTCCTTTTTATATTCTTTTCCATTATGGTTTATCACAGGATATTGAATATAGTTCCCTGTGCTATACAGTAGGACCTTGTTGTTTATCCATCCTATATATAATAGTTTGCATCTACTAACCCCAAACTCCCAGTCTATCCATCTCCACCCCTCTCCCCCTTGGCAACCACAAGTCTGTTCTCTACGTCTGTGAGTCTGTTTCTGTTTTGTAGATATGTTCATTTGTGTTGTATTTTAGATTCCACATATAAGTGATATCACATGGTATGTGTCTTTCCGGGAGCTATTTTTAATTAAGGAAATATTTTTAAAACACACACACATACACACACAAACACACACACACACAGAAAAATAGCAGGAGCCTATGGACCTACCATGCAGAATTAAGAATAAATGCTAATATTTTTGCCGTATTAGCTTTAGATCTTTATAAAATAAACACGGCCGGGTTGAGGCCCGCTCTGTCTCCCTCCCTGTCCCCATTCATCTTCCTCATTGAAGAAGTGAACCACTCACTTTGGGAGATTATTATTTCCTCTCAGATGTGCATACTTTGCACACACGTATGTATTCATAAAAACAGCACACAGTACTGCTTGGTTTTATGTAAATTTGAAAATAGATATGCATATCCTTCTGCAACTTATTTTTATTCAACGTTGTGATTCTACGACGTATCCATTTTCATACAGGTAACTCTAAGCAAGGACATTTTCCCTGCTGTGAGTTTCATCGGTTTGAATACATCACAGTTTACTAATCCATTCCACTCCAGATGGACACTTGGGTTTGTTTCCACTTTACGAGTATTACAGATGATGCCCAAGGGACATCCTTGGGCACTGCTCTAAAATACAGGACAAAAATAGAACTGCTGAGTCATAGATGTGTGCACATCTGCTGCTTTCATTCCAACCAGTAAGAGATGATATGTCCTTTTATTCCACATGCCATGAATACTTGTCATTAACCGATTTGAATTTTTTTTTTTCCGCCATCTGATGGGGGTTGAAAAGGTTATCCCACTGTTGCTTTTATTTGCATTGCCATTATCACCAGCAGGCTGAAACATTTCTTCACATGTTTTCTGACCATTTGGGTTTCTTCTTTGATGATTTGTCTCCTCATATCTTTATCCATTTTATTTAAAGCTTTTTCCCCCTCCTATCACTAATACCATCTTTATTCATAATATTTTTTTGCCTTAAAAATTTTGTCTGATGATCTTTCCTTAGTCCCTCCCTCCCTCCCTTTCTTCCTTCTTGTCTCCTTCTTTTGCTGTCTCTTTAGAATTTGCCCGGAATGCCCTTTTAAAAAATCCCTTGTTTACAAAGTTCCCACATAATTATATATCACACATGTATCTTTTAAACAGCAAAAAGCTGGATTAAAAGAATCTGAGAGTCTTTGTATTATAATAGCTCAGTTTAATCTGTTCTCATTTATCATGATTACTAATATACTTGGATATTTTTTCCACCATTCTAACTTTCTCCCCTCCTTTCGTTCTACTTTCCTTCCTTTTATTACATGGATCCAGCTTACAAAATTAAAAAAAAAAACCTCTTTGCTCATCTATTGGGATTTAGAAGACACACATTCTATTTTTACTCTTAAAATAATTATCAAGTTATGAACTTGCATACTTAAAAATCTAAAGTTAATCAATAGCTTTTCCATGAGAAACTGAAAAGATGTCGAGTACTTTATCTTTGGTCCACTGCTTCCCATCCTGCATCTTATTCCTCTTTAGTATTTAAATTTCAACTTGTTTTCAGATCACCCTTGAAATCAGTCTGTCTCTCTCTCACATCCACACCCCATGTCTGTTTAGAGTTACAAACATATTTCTCTCATCACCATTGCTTTTTGCACTCCACTCCGTACTACTGGGTTCAACTGGGTTCTTGGTTTGTTTTAACCCAAATGATCATCGGTCTCCAAGAAGCATTTTATTCTCCCCATGATACCAGCAACAACAACAAAAGCTAACATTTGTACAGTGCTTTACAATTTAAGAACTTCCATAGAGCTGGTCCCTACATCTCTGCAAAGTAGGAATTTGTGTTAATTCCCAGTTTTACATATGAGAAGCCTGGATTTAAGCTATTGGGGTACGCACTCATATATATATTTGTAATTCTTTCAGCAGCGGTCAGTTGCTGAATGTTCAAATCTTTCAGTCTTGATATGTTTGAAAATGTCTTTATTTCACCTTTATTCTTGAATGATAGTTTTAACACGTTATAGATTTCTAGTGTGACAGGTAATTTCCCTCAGTACTTTGAAGATAATATTCCATTACACCTGGTCCTTCACTACTGCTTTTGGGAAACTTCTTGTTAGTCTAATTGTCATTCTTTTACAGGTAGGGAATTTGCATCTTCTCTTTGGTAGCTTAAAAAATTTTTCCTCTGTTTATATTTTTAAATTTAAAAAATTTTTTAATTAGTTAATTTATTTATTTTTGGCAGTATGCGGGCCTCTCACTGTTGTGGCCTCTTCCGTTGCGGAGCACAGGCTCCAGACGCGCAGGCTCGTCGGCCATGGCTCACGGGCCCAGCCGCTCCGCGGCATGTGGGATCTTCCCGGACCGGGGCACGAACCCGCGTCCCCTGCATCGGCAGGCGGACTCTCAACCACTGCGCCACGAGGGAAGCCCCTCTGTTTATTTTTGATGTCTGCAGTTTCAATATGAAGGACGGAGGTGCAGACTGATTTTTATTTCTCTTGCTCAGGACTCAATGTCCTTATTTGACTTGAAGATGCAGGTATTTCTTAAGTTCTGAAATGGTCTTAGATATTGTTTCTTCAAACATCATCCCCACCCCATTCCTGCTATTTTTCCTTTTTGAACACCTGTTAGCAGTGTGTTGGACCATCTCACTGTCTTCCACCTTTACCTCCCTTTCATATTTTCTTTTTATCTGTCTGTACTGCATTCTAGACAGTTTTCTCAGATCTATTTTCTAATAATTTTTTTTCCTTTTCTGTGGGCTAATCTGTTTAATGCCTCCAGTGTTTTCATTTGGATGTTTTTAGTGCCTGGGTGCCTAGAAATGCTCTATTTGGTTCTTTCTCAAACACTTCTGTTATTTTCCATGACAGACTTCTTACTTTATGGTTACTACATCCCCTTCCTCTAAATTATACCTTACCTATTCTGTCTCTAAATACTTTTAACATGTTTATTTTATAGTTTCTTTCAAATGTTTTAAATTCGTTTTTTGGGGGGATGCTCATATGCCTATCTAACATGCATTATTTTGGTATATATTGTTTTCTAGGTGAATCCCAGGGGCGCTGTCTTGTGGAAGGGACTCTACAGGAAGTTTCAGCATTTATAACTATCAGGGTACAAGCATTTCACTGGTTCTGTCAGTTTTGATGCTAATTTCTCAGCTTAAATGCTTTCTGCGAGACTGCGTTGTTTAAATTTTAGACTCCACACTTGATGTGGTGCAGCCTTGTATTTCTTATTTCTTTCAGCTTCCTTGCTATGTCCCTGGGCTGGCTGGCTTGCTGGGTTTTACTGTCCTTGTTAGTAGACAGTGAAATCTTTGCAGAGCCTGGCTTTTGGCAGGGGGCTCCATTTCATGCCCTGGTCTTGCTGGAGTCTACATTCTTGCGTCCTGTTCCTGTTTGTGCTCTAATGCACATCCCTAAGGCATCTTTCTACATCCAATAGTCTGTGGGCCACGTGTAGCTTTAACTCCAAGTTAAACCACTCTAGCTGTGAATTTCCTGTTCTTAGACCTGTTTTTTTTCTTTTCTTTTGAACTTGGTTATATAATTAAGATTTTTTTTAATGCAAAATTTCTATGTGTTCAGAGGGGGAAAAAGGCTCAGTTCACTACCACCATTCTGATTGCCAACTATAAGCATCTTAAAGGCAGGATCCACGTCTGACTGACCTCTGTGAACGTCAAATAGAGTCTGATAGGCAAGTGCCATGTGTCAATATTTGCTCCAAAGTGTTTCATGAACGAATGAGAGAGAAGGAAAGCCTAAAGGAAAGAGGACAAGTGAAAGCAACAAAATGAACTTCAGACACACAGATGTGCAACTGAGGATGATGATTAGAGAAAGGGAATACTGAAAACTTACAGAAAGTAAGATCAAATGGCTAATGAAATAGATACGGTATTTGTGAAGTTCTCAAGAAGTTTCTCATACTACCAAATGCAAAACCGATAGCTAGTGGGAAGCAGCCGCATAGCACAGGGAGATCGGCTCGGTGCTTTGTGACCACCTAGAGGGGTGGGATAGGGAGGGTGGGAGGGAGGGAGACGCAAGAGGGAAGAGATATGGGGAGATATGTATATGTATAGCTGATTCACTTTGTTATAAAGCAGAAACTAACACACCATTGTAAAGCAATCGTACTCCAATAAAGATGTTAAAAAAATTTTTTTAAATAAAAAACAGGGAGAGATTTAGATTGTAAAATTGGTGAAGTGGCTTGCAAATCTGGACCCCCGTGGAATATAACACAACACGCATTTGAAGCTGTGCGGTTTAGGAAGTGCGCTCCTAAGCATTTGACCCCTTCCTCTCCCTTGTGCTGGAGGCAGAACAGGCATCCTTGGCTTTGCCACAGCAGGGCGTAGAGATGCACGGCCCACTGGCCCCTCAGCGTGCTGGCTTTGGGAGCCTGGCATCGTGTCACTTCTGAGATCCAGGCTTATCATGTGTGAAGCGGGGAATTAACACAAATTCCTACTTTGCAGAGATGTAGGGACCAGCTCTATGGAAGTTCTCAAATTATAAAGCATGGTACAAATGTTAGCATTTGTTGTTGTTGCTGATATCATGGGGAGAATAAAATGCTTCTTGGAGACCAATGATCATTTTGGTTAAAACAAACCAAGAAATAATCATATTCTTCTTTTTGCTTGTTTTTTAAATAATTTCTTAGAACCTACTCATGATTGTGGGTAGTTTTTTTTTTTCTTGCGGTACGCGGGCCTCTCACTGTTGTGGCCTCTCCCGTTGCGGAGCACAGGCTCCGGACGCACAGGCTCAGCGGCCATGGCTCATGGGCCCAGCCGCTCCGCGGCATGTGGGATCTTCCCAGACCGGGACACGAACCCGCGCCATCGGCAGGTGGACTCTCAACACCGCGCCACCAGGGAAGCCCGATTGTGTCTTAATAAATTGCTGTCAGGCACACTGAAACCTCTGGAGGAAAGGCAGTGCATTTTAAATAATTAATTAATTAGCAGCGATGGGTCTTCACTGCTGCGCACTGGCTTTCTCTAGTTGCGGTGAGCAGGGGCTACTCTTAGTTGCAGTGTGTGGGCTTCTCATTGTGGTGGCTTCTGTTTGTTGAGGAGCACTGGCTCTAGGCACACGGGCTTCAGTAGTTGTGGCACACGGACTCAGTAGTTGTGGCTCGTGGGCTCTAGAGCGCAGGCTCAGTAGTTTTGGCACATGAGCTTAGCCGCTCCGCAGCGTGTGGGATCTTCCCGGACCAGGGATCAAACCAGTGTCCCCTGTGTTGGCAGGCGGATTTTTAACCACTGCGCCACCAGGGAAGTCCCTAATCAAATTCTTAGAATGACTTTTCAGGAAAATAAGACTGTGTTCTTGCTGTTATTTCTATATGCAGGATGGTAAATAAATCAGGAGAGAAACTGGAGAGGACTCAGATTTTCAGGAAGGCAGGCATGACTTGCCCAGAGTAGAACATGAGAATGAAATGCCTCTGTGTCAAAGTGTTTCTGTTATCAGATGTGTTAGCAAAACATCCACACACAGATGAAAGGTTACTAAAGAGAGACCTCAGGTTCCACTTGAAAACAGATTATAAGGTTAATGTGTAACAACACACCTAAAAATAAAAAGCACTTTTTTTTCACTTCAGTAGGAACAGCATCTCTTTAACTCTTTCTTGAGAACCTCTATGGTTTTCAGAGCTATTACTTACGGAGTGCCTACCATGCCCAAATTTAAATTTCCTCTTGCTAGTTCTCATAATGCCTTGTGCAGAATCATTCTCATGTTCATGACAAGAAAATAATTTAGGTATATGATGTAGCCATGGATCTAAACCCAGGTTTTTTACTTCAAAACTCATGCCTTTTCCTCTCTCCATGCTGCTGGCTCAATCATTTATAGCTCTTTCCTCCAGAGTATCTCTTTACAGCTATAAAGAGATATTTGGAACCTCAGATGTTTTGCTATTACATTCACTCATTTGTTTATTTTTTGCTCACCATTATGCAGTAAGATGTTGTGTTTTTCAAATTCCATTGCTGCTTCGACTGCATGAAATTGAGTTCTCTAAATGAAGAGTACTGTGTCCTCAATATAGCTTAAAATTTCAAGAAAATAGGCCATCTTAGAAACACATTTTACTTCACATCATTTTTGCACAATTAGACTAAATGCACAGGAATGCACATCCAAAGAAGCTGAAATAAGGACAATCTTTTTGGCATGATACTGGGATTAATTCTGCAACATTACTTCACAGAAATACTCTTCTTCGCGACATGCTTTTATTCATTTAATAATCTTACTTCATTTTGAGTAAAAAAAAATGTAAAAATACCTTGGTATTCCCAAGATTACCTTGGGAAAGAGATGAAATTTGTATAATGTTTCTAGAAAGTAAAAGTAAACGCAAAATTCACTCTTAACAGTGGGCTAATATAAAGGCAGTAGGATTTTTTTTTTTTTTTTTTTTTTTTTCTGTGGTACGCGGGCCTCTCACTGTTGTAGCCTCTCCCGTTGCGGAGCACAGGCTCCGGACACGCAGGCTCAGTGGCCATGGCTCACGCGCCCAGCCGCTCTGCAGCATGTGGGATCTTTCTGGACCAAGGCATGAACCTGTGTCCCCTACATCGGCAGGCGGACTCTCAACCACTGCACCACCAGGGAAGCCCTAGTAGGAGATTTTTGAGATAGGAAATATCCCTGTATTAAAGCAAACATCAGACCTGAAAAACTGACAGTCATCAGTCTCTACTTCTGTGGACATGTCATCGATTTATAAATATCAGCTCATTTGCAGGGACAGCATAAACTCCACTTTTAAATAAATAAACACAACAACCAAATGGTCATAGAGATCCAGTTCCAATTCCAAAGACCTTCGGTTAAAATCCATGAAAACGACAGTTCTAAAATATTTTCAAAGACACTCTTCAAAAAAGAAGAAAAAAGAATGAAAGAAACATTTCAATAGTTTTGTCATTTTCTTAAGCTAGCAAACCAATTTTATTCACAGCTACAACTTCAGCTGGTCCTCTCTTAGGACGTGTTACACTAAACTGCAATCATATGATCATTTGGAAATAGTTTTAAAATATTAAATTAAAAGAATCTAATGTCTCTAAACCTTATTCACCTGGAATAAAAGTGAATAATCAAAGAATTAGAAAATACTTTTTTTCCTGTTTTTTGAGAGAATTCAGGGTTGGAATTTATTCTCATAATAAGAGTGAGAATTAGAAAAAGGCTCATTAAAATCAGAGTGGGAAGGGCATTCACAATTTAAATGATTTGTATGCTAGTTGCCTGCTTTTGACTTAGTAGCTAAACGATCTGAACAACTTGTGTATCTACAGGACCCATGCACTCTTGCCATTATTATATGTTAACAGTGTTGTCCTACTTCACATTATGAGAATAGTCCACTGAACCTATTGGCCAATGGCTGTCAGAAGGAACACTTCTGTTTCAGTTTTCAAGTACTGGCTTACCAAAACACTACTAAAAATGTATTTGAAAGTCTTAGCTGTTCAGTTTTCTGGAGGTCCATATTGGAGGTAGCTGATTTAGGAAATTATTGCCCCAAACTAAATACATTCCTGGAATCATATTCATGTTCTACTCTGATAGAAATAGACATTTGATAAGCCCAAACCACAACACATTCCAGGTTATGGGTACCATAGGACTCAGGAGCTCTAAGCATTAGCCTGAACACCTACAGGGACACCTCATGCTGTGGCTGTCTACAAGGAGAATGCAAGCTAACTTCAACTTAAAGAATCTCTGCAAGAACTGGAAGCAGGCTCTTGAAGAGATATTTATACACTCATGTTCATCATAGCACTATTAAAAATATCCAGAAGGTGGAAGCAATCCAATGTTCACTGATAGATGAATGATAAAGTGTGGCATATACATACGATGGAATATTATTCAGCCTTAAAAAGGAAGGATATTCTAACACATGCTACAACCTGGATGAACCTTGATGACGTTATGCAAAGTGAAATAAGGCAGTCACAGAAAGACAAATACTGTATGAGTCCATTTATCTGAGATACCTAGAGTCGTCAAATTCATAAAGACAGGAAGTAGAATGGTTGTTACCAAGGGTTGGGAGTAAGAGGGAATGGGCACTTGTTTACATAACAATGTGAATGTATTTAACATTATTGAACTATACAGTTAAAAATGGTTAAGATGATAAATTGTATGCTATAAGTATTTTATTGCAATTAAAAATTTTTAAATCAAAAAACAAAAAATATTTCCAAATTATATGACAAATAAAGGGTTAATGTCCCAAATATATAAACAGCTCATATAACTCAATATCAAAAAACCAAACAACCCAATTAAAAAATGGGCAGAAGACCTGAATAGACATTTTTCCAAAGGAGGCCATCAGGCCATCATGGCTATAAGGTACATGAAAAGATGCTCAATGTTGTTAATCATCAGAGAAATGCAAATTAAAACCACAATGAGCTATCACCTCACAGCTGTCAGAATGGCTATCATCAAAAAGACCACAAATAACAAATGTTGGAGAGGATGTGGAGAAATGGGAACCCTGGTACACTGTTGGTGGTAATGTAAATCGGTGCAACCACTGTGGAAAAAAGTATGGAGGTTTCTCAAAAAAACTAAAACTAGAACTACCATATGACCTGGCAATTCCACTCCAGGGTATATATCTGAAGAAAATTAAAACACTAATTTGAAAAGATACATGAACCCCAATGCTCACAGAAGCACTATTTACAACACTCAAGATATGGAAGCAACCTAAGTGTTCATCAATAGATGGATGGATAGAGAAGATGTGATACACACACACACACACACACACACACACACACACACACAAAATGGAATACTACTCAGTCATAAAAAAGAATGAAGTTTTGACATTTGCAACAACATGGATGGACTTGGAGGGTATTATGCTTAGTGAAATACATCAGACAGAGGAAGACAAAATACTATATGATATCATTTATATGTGGAATCTAAAAAATAAAACAAACTAGTGAATATAACAAAAAAGAAACAGACTCACAGACATAGGGAACAAACTAGTGGTTACCAGTGGGGAGCGGGAAGGGGGGAGGGGCAAGATAGGAGTATGGGAGTAATAGGAACAAACTACTATGTATAAAATTGGTAAGACACAAGAATATATTGTACAACAGGGAATATAGCCAATATTTTATAATAATTATAAATGGAGTATAACCTTTAAAAATTGTGAATCACTGTGCTGTACGCCTGAAACTTATATAACATTGTAATCAACTATACCTCCGTAAAAAACGAATCTTTGCAACCCATAATCCTACCTGCTATACTTCGATAGAGATTAGAAACTAAGATTTGTGTTTAATTATGTAACTTCTTTTTGGGTTTAGGCTTTTCATTCATTCTTCTTCTTTTAGAATATATAAATTATCTTCTTCCTCCTCTGTTTTTACTACTTGCCTTTTGCCTTTTTTGTGTTTTGCTGCATTTTTAGTCTTACTGTGTCAGTGTTTTTATTGCAAGCTGTACTAAATGCTTTTTGAAAGCAGGAAGAGTGAAAATTCTTTAATAAACCATAGTTTTAAAAATCAGTCAGAAACAGCTCCTTAAACGCCTGTCTTCTGTAGTTCTGGTATCCTAAGGGGGAAGGGAAAATAGAACTACCTTTATCACTCCTTTCTCTTTCCAAGAACTCACATTTAATAGATGAAATCCTTTCACACTGGCTGATTTCATAAATGCCAAAGCACAAGAGGTTCCTAACCCTTCTACCTATGGGAGCCTAGGGAAGGTACAGTGACATTTAAAAACTTAAGCTCCTTTAGCAATACTGCACCAAACTGTACCTGTCACCCAAACACCTTTTAGGTGTGTAAGACATCACTTTACTTAGTAAGGAACTAGAAAAATAAACCTCTGAAATATTTCACTTTATCCCTTGAATCCAAGGGCTATCGTATTGTTTAATCAAATAACAGGCAACTCTCAGCACCTGGAAAGTCTGTGTCCTTCTCCTGGATACTAAGGCGCATATCTTTCTATGACTGATTCTTGTACAGTGCATAGGTCCAAAATTACATGAGTGCTAAATAAATACCTGATAGCTACAGAGAACAGGGAAATCCAACAAATTTCACAGACTTTGCTCTTCAAATATAGATATAAACAAAGAAAATTAGTGCTCATTCAGGGCTGAACTCCTTGAAATCTCTGGAATCTCAAGAAGAAGCCTCTTCATAAACCTGTTTGCTAACATGTTATTACTTCCATCAATTGCCCCAGGTGTAGGGGTGTGTGTGTGTGTGTGTGTGTGTGTGTGTGTGTGTGTTATACAAGGCTGGAATGCGTGCAGCGATAGTGTCAATCTTACAACAGAGAATTAAATAATTTGAGTGGTATGGTGCACACAGATAATCACAGCAGATCTGCAGGACCAGACCTTACATATGATACTGCAAGCTACATTTTTATGTATGAATAAATCTAACATCTTGTTACATGGTCAGTGTAACAGATGGTGCCTGTCTGAAGCTTGTTATTTTCCTAGAAACAGCATGCAGAAACAGTCCTTTTTTTTCAAATCTTAATTAGAATAAAAATGACCTCAATTTGAGCATTCAAATTATGCCAGTTTATGGTTTTTATTTTTTTTCATAGTCTTACTAGATTTTTTCTGAACGGACAAACAATATATATCTGTAGGAGGACCATTTTTCTAGTTGCAGTTTAGATGTCTGTTCATTTTTATAGTACTTACATCATTTATTAATAGGCAGGGCAGAACTCAGCTGCTTAAGAATCACTGCAGAATGTTGTTTGTGGTTTGCTTTACTGGACAGATGAGCCAGAGGGAGTGGTACCCAGTGATCTCCATAACATTCATGTATTCTCTATTAATTTTACATCGCCAAGTCCAGTAATAGTTAAAAGCTAGTTCAGTGTTTTGTTTGTTACCTTAATTGATGTTCCAGAAGGGATACGTTTCATAGAACTGCCCTCGACTTAAGCATCACAATTTCTGCTGACTTTAATGGATGTTACACAGACCAAAAGAATATGTGACAATTGAAAAATCTAGAAGCAGCCTGGTTATACAACAACCATAATTTACCACAGATGGTCCTAGAAATCTAGAAATGTTTAATCTTTACCATACATTTTATCTATAGTTTTTGATAAAACAGTCCTTTGTACCTTACCTTTTAAAATACTCATAGAGTCAGCACAGTTTCTTTTGGGTACAGGACACATGTTTTTGGTAGAGGAAAGAAACATGCAGCCATAACCCACTGTGAAAGTTCAGATTTTAGAGCAAGTTAAATTGGGGGTATCTGTGATAAATCGCATGACAAAAATGTTTTGGCTTGACCAAAGGTTTAATCTTCGTATTCACTGCACTGTGAATTTCCACAGGCCAGTTACAGTATAATTCATTTTAAAAAGTCCTACTAAATAGCAGAGGGATCTATAACCAATCTCTTGGGATAAACCATAATGGAAAAGGATATAAAAAAGAATGTATATATGTATAACCGAGTCACTTTGCTGTGCAGCAGGAATTAATACAACATTGTAACTCAACTCTACTTCAATAAAATATAAAAATAAATTACAAAAAGTGATTTCTAAGCAACTTTTCATGACACTACCCACTGTGTCATGGGGGACACACCTGTTTCTGAGATGTGTGACTAAATACCTCATACTAGAATAAAGTAAGGAACCCAGCCAAGTGCAGAATGTTTACCAGAAAAATGGCTCACCGTCTATTATCTATACCACGGGTGGGAGCCTTTTGCACGGGCAAACAGGTGAATACTACTGGCACTGCATGCCTACTGACAGCAGCCGCTCTAGCAGGGGAACAGAGCCTGGCCTGATTATTCCCTGGACATGTGAAGACCTAGTGAACCAAATGTTTTGATTCTTGGCTGTGGTAAGGAAGCTTATATACGTCCTTGACAAAGGAACAGGCTCTAGTTCTTGACTAGATAAAGTGACTTACTTATTCCAAGTAAAAACTAGGAAGTCAAACCTCGCTGAAAATAGTATTCTAGGATTTGAATCCAAGCAGCTTGGTCTCAGAGCCTGGACTCAACTGTTATATTCAGGTTAAAACACCCAACAGCATGCTCAGAACCTTATGAGATTTAATCCGTGCTAACCATATTTACCAGGGGGGAAATGGGAGGGATAAACTGGGAGACTGCGATTGACACATACACACTACTACGTATAAAATAGATAGCTGATAAGGACCTACTGTATAGCACAGGGAACTCTACTCAATACTCTGTAATGGCCTGTATGGGAAAAGAATCTAAAAAAGAGTGAAGATATATGATTCACTTTGCTGTAAAGGAGAAACTAACACAACATTGTAAATCAACCATACTCCAACAAAAATTAAAAAAAAAAGTCATCACTAGAATCTCTCTACACACAGAAAGGATTCAAAAGAACAATATTCTCTTGTGAAAACATTTTTTAAAATAATCAAGCCTTATTTTCATAGGCTGTAGACTTTAATAGAAAATTTCTGTAAATTTAACAGTATGCAGACTGCAGATGGTTCAACAAAAGACAGAAAACCTACAGTGAGCTACTGCTTCAAAAACAGAGGCATTTTGGGTATATATCAATACTTAAAGACATTGCTCAATTTCAATAAATTAATGAATTTATTAATGAATTAATGAACTAAATGACCATAGTTTCCTTGTTAAA
Organism: Pseudorca crassidens; assembly: GCF_039906515.1. NCBI lineage: Eukaryota > Metazoa > Chordata > Mammalia > Artiodactyla > Delphinidae > Pseudorca > Pseudorca crassidens. Next base: position 127,771,250 of record NC_090299.1, on the reverse strand, counting down.
AGGGGCCATAAAAAGGTCAAATTCCCACTTGATAACTACTGAATTTCAAGAATATGAACAAAGTAAATTGCTGAATTTAGAAGTGTGGCTAGACTATTGTTTGGGTAAAGGGTGATAGCAAAACACCTTTTCCTAGTATGATAAAAGCTTTGTATTAAAATGCAAGTTGTGGAGTTGTTTTCTTCCTGAGGCAAAAGTCACATTCTTCTAGCAACCAGAACCTGCCATAGGTTATAAAGAAGGACGCTCACTCTGATGAAGCCCGGATGTGCAGCTGCACTTCCAAGGCAACAGCTGAGCGGCTCACTCATGCAGAGGTGGCCTTAGCAGTGTGTGTGTGCTAGGATGGGGATGCAGATGTGGAAGATGGGAAGCAACTGGATCACAGATGCCTTCTTCTACCTTGAGAGTCTTGCTTTGGAAGAAGAAAACAGCTAAACCTCCAGCGACTGTTATTATAGACGCTCTTCAATTCATTAATCAAACGGGGACCTAGAAAACATTTTCAGGTGCCATAATTCTGGGTGAAAGGTAGAGTCTGCTGTTTGACTCATTGTAAAAGCTGATAAATCCATCTCCCTAAATTTATTTATTTATAAATTATTTTTAAATTGAAGTATAGTGGATTTGCAATGTTATTTTCAGGTGTACAGCAAAGTGATTCAGTTATACATATACATATATCTATTCTTTTTCAGATTCTTTTCCCATATAGATTATTATAGAATACTGAGTAGAGTTCCCTGTGCTCTACAGTAGAGGTCCTTGTTGATTATCGTTTTTACACATAGTAATGTGTACTGTCGCTCCCAAATTCCTAATTTATCCCTCTTCCCTCACCTTTCCCCACCTTTCCTGTTTGGTAACCATTGTTTTCTATGTCTGTCTCTTTCTGTTTCGTAAATAAGTTCATTTGTACCATTTTTTTTAGATTCCACAGACAAGCGGTATCAAATGATATTTGTCTTTCTCTGTCTGGCTGACTTCACTTAGTATGATAATCTCTAGGTCCAACCATGTTGCTGCAAATGGCATCATTTATCTGCCTAAATAAAAAAATAAAGATGATGTTCGACTCGATTAATTTATCAGAGATTAGCCACGTGCCCTTTCTTATTACTGATTCCAAACATCTGTCACAAAGCAGATGTTGTTTAGGACATTGTGAACACCTACATCATTCATGATCACCCCCCCAGGGGGTGATCACCCCCCCCCCCCAGGCCACCACACCAGTAGCATAAATGTCAACACCGGGACACACTACACATGCACACGGAATGACATGAACACAATGCTTATTCAAAGGGTAGCCTCAACAGTTCTCTTTTTTTTAATCTGCTTGTAGAAAACTGCTAGTCAAGACTGCTGAGGAGCACAGCTGACATTTTCTAACCTTCTCTTCTACTCAGAAATTCTGTGAACTTCTGAACTTCCTCTAATCGGAACGAAGTGGCCATGGAGTCTCTCTTTAAGGACAAGCAAACGATTCTTTGGGTTTCTGTGTTCATCGCCTAGAAGCAAAGAGAGTTAAGGCTCACATTTCATGAGTGCTAGTTCCCTGGGGTCTCTGGAGCAGGCAGGACCCCGGTACCCAGCCAGGCACCAGCTCTGGCACCTTTAAGAGAGAGGTGGGTGCCACAAAAGCCCCCTCACTGTGTGCTCAACACCAAGATCTGGGGGTGCAGTTACAGGTGTGGGCAGCCAGCTGGAGTCAATGTTCTCTGCCACAAGGACAGAGGCCAGCAGTCGGGAAAAAATAGAAAATACAATAAAAATTAGAAAAGTGAAGTCATCCCTTCAAGTAACATCTGGAACAGGAATTTCAATGATTTCAAGGGCAAAACTGGTGGAGCCTGTGGGAAAAAGTTTTCCATGTAGGGTGACCACCCCAAAGAGAAGAGCACCAGGGTCACAGTAAAGTAAAAAAGCAAGTTTGTGTCATCAGTTTTCTTCCCCCGGAAAAGTGTAGAAAAGCCTTAATGCATTTAATTTCAGTGTAAGACATTCGGAGGTAATGTTTTTATTCAATAAATGCGATATTTGGTGATAAGGTCTCAGTCTACATGAGAGACAGTGATGGAAGAAAAGAGGAAGTGGGGGGGAGAGAAAGCCAGAAAATGGGGAGGAAGGGGAAGGGCCAAGCAGAAGTGGAGGGATGGGATGGGATGAGATGGGATGGGATGGGATGGGATGAGATGGGATGGGATGGGATGGGATGGGATGGGATGAGATGGGATGGGATGGCATGGGATGGGATGGGATGAGATGGCATGGGATGGGATGGGATGGGATGGGATGGGAGAGAGATGAAAAGGATGGTCGTAGGGGGAAGGAGGAGAGGGAAGGCAGAAACCACCAGAAGGGAAGGCAGAAGGAAAGAGCCCCCTCCACTCTGGAGGGTGAGCCGCAGTGCTTCAGATCCTGTGGTTCCATCACTTCAACTCTGCACTCAGAGACTGATCACCTTTCCTGCTCTGGATGGTTTCTCATGTCTGGACTGCACACGCCACCTCTGTACTCTGTCCGGCCCGATTCTAACCCTCCTTTAGAGGCTGGCAGAGCCTTCAAAGCTAGATGGTTCTGCCAGCAGCTTTCCTTGAGGAGTTATTTTGTCCTTACACTCCTGGAGCACCCACCTTAGGAAAAACTCCTTTGTCATTTATTATTCCCACTTCACCTCTCAAAACGCTATTCATGTGTCTCCATCTTTTTCCCCCCAAACAAATAACTTTTTGTTGAAGTAGAGTTGATTTACAACGTTGTATTAGCTTCAGGTGTACAGCAAAGTGATTCAGTTATACATAAATATCTATTCTTTTTCAGATTCTTTTCCACTGTAGGTTATTACTAGATATTGAATATAGTTCCCTGTGCTATATAGTAGGACACTGTTGTTGATCTATTTTATATATAGTAGTGTGTATCTGTTAATCCCAAACTCTTAATTTATCCCTCTCCTCTTTCTCCTTTGATAACCATAAGTTTGTTTTCTATATCTGTGAGTCTATTTTTGTTTTGTAAATAAGTTCATTTGTATCATTTTTTCATATTCCATGTATAAGTGCCATCATATGATATTTGTCTTTCTCTGTATGATATTTGTCTTTCACTTAGTATGATAATTGCTAGGTCCATCCATGTTGCTGCAAATGACATGATTTCATTCTTTTTTATGGCTGAGTTCCCCATCTTCTTTATCCATTCATCTGTCAATGGACACTTAGGTTGTTTCCATGTCTTGGCTATTGTAATAGTGCTGCTATGAACACAGAGGTGCATGTATCTTTTCAAATCATGTTTTTGTCTGGACATATGTCCAGGAGTGGGACTGCAGGATCATATGGTAGCTCTAGTTTTAGTTTTTTTTTAAAGGTAGATTATTTTTAATTTTATTAATTGTTACAAATGAATACATTGTTTTGAAAAATAGAGAGAAATTGGCACATAGCAAATAGCTCAAACATAAGTCAAGAAAATATTAGACCAAGATAGATTTGAACTCGGACTTCTAAAAAGGTCTTCCAAAACTGTTTATCTCTTTTTACTTATTTCCAACAATCAACATTATTTCATTGAGCATCTATTAGTATGGCATAATGTAAATACTTTAAGAAAAAATATAAGCATATCACATTGTCCTTGTCCTTAGCAGTTTATAATCTAGCTATTTGTGATTATAAAGACACATTTAAAAAATTCTGGGACCTAACACCTTTAAGTAAAATCATCTTTGAAAGTAATCACTCTGGAAGGTTATATGATTATTTCAAAAAATCCTCAAACATTTTTGCATCTTTTCCTTTGGGATCGCCTTTGGAGTCATTATACAAATCATTTAAGAAAGGCAGACTCATTACTCTAATTTTAGTTTAGAATGCTGCTCTATCGTCCTTCTGTACCTAATTTAGACACCTGAATTAATCACTGGGTTTGTTGCTCACCGACTTCTGGTTATTCTAAAATCTCAAATTCACTCTAAAGACAAGTTTCACTATTCTTGATGCCCTTCAAAAGCACGTCCTGCAGCATCACCGGACAGTAAGTACCTGGAGGACAGATGAGAAGCCCTTCCTCATCAGCTTTGCATCTCCCCCCAGCATCCCGCTCAGAGCTTAAGCACAGCAGGGATGCAATACGCATCCTATGTTGAACTGACAGCACATTAGCTGTTCAGCCGCTGGAGACATCAGGGTGGGCTGTGGATAGAGGCGAGGAAAGGCTCCAGATGGGGCTTGAGGGGGATTTCTTTCCATTCTGCTATTTCAGTGTTTTCTTTCATGACTCCTTAGGCATCTGGCTTTAACACTGAAGGACAGAAAGGTCTGCCCGAAGTCGGCAGCAGATTCTCCCAACACTCTCATCTGGCCCTGGCTCTAACCCAGGGTTTGGTGCGTGTGCTGAGACCACTTCCCCAGCTGCCACGTTTGTCAGAAGACAGAGGCAAAAATCCCCCTTCCAGGGCCAGCTCCTCTGCTATCGCCCTGATGTGGGAGGGCTCAAATCCACAGCACCCGCCTTATGTACCTGACCCCCAGGTTGTAAGCCTCTCTGGCGTATTTTTGAATATCCCATCTGGTTGCAACTCTGGGCTCCAGTGCGAAGGGATATTCGAGGAGATCCACAAACCCTCTTTTGCCTCAGTCAGGCAGGTGGAACCCCAGAGACTGCACCATCAAGTGTGCTTTCAGCCCTGTAGCCCGTAGGCCTTCCTTCATGAGTCTCATTGTCTTCAGGCTGGTCCAGGGCCCACATCGGCAGTTCACGCCAACGACTGAAGCCCCCGCCTTCACCAGCTTCCACCACATTCTCCAGGTGTTACACCATGCATGTCTCTCTCTGGGCCTATGCACACGGTGGCTGCCACGGGTTTTCCGGATTCTTTTAAGACTTCCACGGCCCACACAGCTTCTTCAACGTGTTCAAAGTAGTCTGCAATCCAGAAGTCCACATTTTTCCTGGCAAAAACCTCTAGCTGTAGTCGAAAAAGTTTTAAAATTCTAGCCTCATCCTTGTGGTGTTTGTACAACGACGTCTGGCAGATCCCCCCTGCGACTGAAGCGTCAGCTCTGTCGGCTGCTTCTCTGGTAAGGTCACAGGCAGCGGCGTTTACAGCTTCCCACTGGCTTTCCATATTGTCCTCACTGGCAGAAAAGGTGAAGGTCCGTGTGACATTCTATCCCGCTCTCAAGAACTCCACGTGAAGATGACGAACTGCATTTGGATGTCCTACTATGGCTTCTGGAGTCCAGAGCCCGGCCTTCACGTAGCCCCTCTTCTCCAGAGTTATGTGAAAGCTGCCGTCTCCAAGCACACCCTCCCCGCTATCCAGAGACTCTAAAATGCCCTTCTTGGCTCCAGGGCCATCGCGCTGCAGCTGTTGCAGGCGCTGGGTGGTGGGGAGCACACGGGGCCAGGAGCCCAGCCCTCCTATTTTTAGTTTTTTCAGGAACCTCTATTCTGTTCTCTATGGTGGCCGCCCCGATTTACATCCCCACCAACAGTGTAGGAGGGCTCCCTATTCTCCACACGTGTCTACATCTCAATTCACCAACCACACGACAGAATTCTGGAGAACGGAAACTGTGACTGTCACTGTGGTTCCCTTACAATGGCCACCACAGAGCCTTGCACAATGCAGACATTCTCAATACTTCCTCCCGACTAGCAAAACACCAGTTGTTGTTCATTTTTTTGGCTAAATGATAAGAGTGAAGAGATTTACTTTTCACTTTAGGGGAAGTGACTGGGATAGTCTTTGTAGTATTGTTCTCCTCCTTTTTTTTTCTTTTGGCTGTACCTCACGGCTTGTGGGATCTTAGTTCCACGACCAGGGATTGAACCTGCGTCCCCTGCAGTGGGAGCGCGGAGTCCTAACCACTGGACCACCAGGGAAGTCCCTCTCCCTCCTTCTTAATCGACCTCACGCTAACCACAAGTTCTCACAGCTATAAGTTATGTGACTCGTAAAGCAGAACTACAGAATCATAAACTGTAAGAGGTTGGAAGGGACCTCTGAGACCCTTCCTTCTCCACTACTTTGTAGACAAGAGGAGACATGTGATGTAATGAAAACAGCAGGAGTTTTCAGGGAAGACCTGGGCCCACACGTGAGGTTCACCTCTCCACTGCTATGTGATCGCGGATAATCCACTGAACTGCTGTCTGCCTGAGGCAGCTGCATCATTTATAAGACAGTGATCATCGTACCTGTCTTAAAATATGATTGTCTATAAACGAGTGGGTCATATAAAAGCATCAAGTAGAGCTAATGGCACATGGCAGGCCCCATAAGTATCCTGCTACTAGACGGAGAGCCCTTTAAGCACAGAGACGATGTTCTACTGAGCTTTGATTCTCCGGTGTGGGAAATGTAGATAATTAAATGAGGAAACAGAGATCTGGACCTTGAGTGAAGCTTCCTGAAAGCCAAGCAGAATCAGAGTCTGGGTTGGGTTTTAAACATCACTTAGACAAGTGGTTCTCCAAATGTGGTCTGAGGATGCGGGGGTGTCCCCAGGACCCTTTCCAGGATTCCGAGAGGTTCTTTCTCCAACTATACATCTGCGTGAGGCTGAATCTTTTTCCTACACTTTGGCCAAACAACCAGTCACAACTGGCTGGATGTAAGAAGCAGGTAAGAGAGTGCAACTGTCTTCATTTAAGTGAGACTGAAGGAATTGCAAAAAAGGCAAAACAATGCCACTCTTCTAATTTTTTTTTGTTTTGAAAAAAACAGTTATTTTTCCTAAAATGTTTATGCTATTATGTTTTTGTCTTGCTATTTATGTAATATGTAATAGGTTAATTTTATTTTAAAATGAATCAATAAATCAATATATTTTTTTAAATTTCTGTTTTAATTTCTGATATGAGTAAATACCAATAGCCATAACTTACATAAACAATAGCTCTTTGGGATCCTTGATGATTTTAAGAGCATAAAGGGGGTCCTGAGAACAAAAAGTTTGTGAACTGTTGATCTCATCCAATTCCCTCATTCTGCAGAAGGGAGACAAGGGTCTAGTGAAGTTAACTCATTCACTTGACAACACTGAGGGACTGATCAGCAAGGTTAGGGACTGAGCCCCTGGTCTTCAACAATGGAGCTCTTAAATACTGTTGTGATATCAGAGAGGAAGGAAACAGATTTGGAGGACTAAGTCACACTCTGAACCAAAGTTCCAGTTTTTCTAAGAATATTTTATTTTCCACTTGTGTTCTTTATACATTGGGCATATTCTCACCCATTTTAGACAGTAACTCTTATGAAAGATGATACATGATCGGTCAGTAAAGTTTCCAAATACATACAGTCTCTGAAACCACCCAATGAAACCAATATTAGCACCAAAGGTCCACTAGGCCTAACTGCCTGAAAAATCAAGTTCTGTGGTCAAGGTATAAGCGTTGATGTAGTTGAAACATTCTGAGTTTTGGACTGAGAAACACTGGGGCTCAAAACTTTGAGCCTCTGTCACCTCATCTTTGAAAGAGGGGTAATAAATTCCCACGTCACAGAGCTGTGAAGATGAAATAGGATCATGTGTGGGAGATGGCATACAGCATGATGCCTTTCACCAGCTTTCAGCAGAAGCCCATAATCCTTCAAATAACCCCTGTAAACTACTCGATTATTAATTACTTTTGCACTCTAGTATCCATGTAAATGGAGTGTTATGGACTGAATGTTCGTCTCCCCCAACCCCCATATGTTGATGTTCTAACCCCCAATGTGATGGTATCAGTAGGTGGGGCTTTGGGGAGGCATTTAGGGTCATGAGGGTGGAGCCCCCATGACAGGATTAGTGCCCTTCCAAGAAGCAGGAGAGACATTAGAGCTGACTCTCTCCACTATGTGAGACCAGTGAGAAGGCAGCCTTCTCTCTGCAAGCCAGGAAGAAAGCGTTCAGCAGAACCTGACCATGCTGGCATCCTGATCTTGGACTTCTAGCCTCTTGCACTATGAGAAATAAGGGTCTGCTGTTTAAACTACCCCATCTATGGGGTTTTGTTACAGCAGCCTGAGGTGCCTAAGACAGAGAGGGACACCATGCCTGTAGCAGAACGGGAGTTAGAGGAGTTTATAAACTATTCATTCCATTGATTCTATTGAGGCAGTGTCTATTTCAAGGTGGATGGGCACAGAAGATGGGTCCAGCTAGACAAAGCTTGCAACACCCATCACTGTGTAAGTTGACTGGGGCAACATTCCTGCTGCAGTGCTAATGACCCAGATACACAGATGAGTTTTAAATAAGGAGGTGGAGGGTCTCCACATATGACTTTCTTTTTTTTGGTTTCTCTCCCTTCTCCACTTGTTTCTTTCAGAAAAGTATCAATCTCAGAACTTAAGAAAAATTAAATAACCACTTCAGAGCCTGCCCAAAACACAATCTTATTAAATTAGCTTAGGGTTTCATCAGGGGAAGTGAGGGACATAAAACCAAAATCATCTCTCGTGTGTGATACAATAAAAATGGATAATCATGTGACCTAGTTTGGGTTCTAGAAGTATCTAAAGACACAAGTTCAGAAAATACTTTATATATCAAGACACAGCAGGTACGTTCTCCTTCAATCCAGAGGGGCGCTGTCAAAGCTACCATCTCTGGAGCTTCCCTGGTGGTGCAGTGGTTAAGAGTCTGCCTGCCAATGCAGGGGACACAGGTTTGAGCCCTGGTCCGGGAAGATCCCACATGCCATGGAGCAACTAAGCCCATGTGCCACAACTACTGAGACTGCACTCTACAGCCCACAAGCCACAACTACTGAGCCTGCGAGTCACAGCTACTGAAGCCCGCATGCCTAGAGCCTGTGCTCCGCAACAAGAGAAGCCACTGCAATGAGAAGCCCACACACCGCAATGAAGAGTAGCCCCTGCTCGCTGCAACTAGAGAAAGCCCATGCGCAGCAACGAAGACCCAACCCGGCAAAAAAAAAAAAAAAAAGCTACCATCTTTGTGTCTTATGACCTGTGTCAAGGGGGGAAGCCTGGAGCCCTCCTTAGTGTGTTAGTTGGTTAATCCATTCCTTGCCACCTGCCCCATCTTGCAATATAATCACTGCATCAAGACTAATTTTTCTCTATCAGTTTTTCAATAAAGAAATATACTCCAGTGAGTTCATTTTGTATTGAAGAGTATTTTTACCTGAAGAGACCAAAGTCCTTGAGCACATTAACTGAACTGAAGAACAACATGCTAATATTAGCCACACTAAGCCTTTTAAACATAACATATGATCTTAAACTGGTTTTGACTTTTACTCGAAATGAAAAATAGCTCCCTCTAGTTAGCCAGAGTAAAGCTGGGACATATTTCTTGCATCACCACTACTCTGTGATTCCAATATAGTTATAAATAGCTTAAACAGTTCATTCCATTTGCAGTCTCCTATTCGTTTTGCTTTAATTTCGTACTATACTGGCAATTACCCAGCTTCATTAACTACTTAGGAAATTTCTCAAGTACACTACAAGAAACGCCATGCAAGAAATATTAACCTACAGCAGTGCTCTTGAAGTCAACCTTGAAAGGGAAATCCTTTTCATCAAGTTTACAGGCCAAGCCCTAAAAGCACTGTAGGGTCAACCCACATCAAAAATCTTGCTTCTGACCCTTGTACTGGAAAGAAGACTCATTACCAACCCCCAAAATCATCACTGAGTGCCAATTATGTAGAAAGCATTTTGCTAGACATTAAGGAAAAAATTTAAAATACTTCCTGAATTCTAGGAGTTTACAGTATATCTGGAGTAAAATTGTATGTGTAAATACACACACACACACACACACACACACACACACACACACACACACACAGTAAAACATAGAAAGTACCAAAGGACTGATATAGAAAAAATTGACACAGATAAAAACAGTTTTGGGGGAACAAGTCACTATTGACTTTGATGGTAAGAGAAGTGATTGGAGAGGAAGCATCCTTTGGGTTGGGCTTGGGGGAGGGGAAAGGAAAATGTTAGGAGCAAAGGCACAGCAGTGGAAAGACAGGACAAAGGGAAGAGGAAGGTTAATTTGGTTGGCATAGAGTTTATGCAGGGAAATAATACTGAAAATAGCATGTTAAAATTAATTAGCTCTATTTTATACACAGTAGTGTGTATATGTCAATCCCAATCTCCTAATTTATCCCTCCCCTTTCCCTCCCTGTTAAGCATGACTAATTAGAACCTACTGTATAGCACAGGGAACTCTACTCAGTACTCTGTAATGGCCTATATGGGAAAGAATCTAAGAAAGAGTGGACATATGTATATGTATAACTGAATCACTTTGCTGTACCCCTGAAACTAACACAACATTGCAAATCAACTATACTCCAGTAAAAATTTTAAAGAAACAGAAAAAAAATAAAATTAATTAATTCATCAAGTACTTACTAATGCCAGACAGTATCCTAGGTGCTGGCCATGCAAAGGTGTACCACACAGGCCAGCTTCCTCCCCTCCCTGAGCCTACGTTATGGGGTCAGGGGACCTGCTACAGAGAAAATACACATGTGATATGATGGGAGGGATTGGGCAAGGTGGTCAGGGAGGGTATATACCCTAGGTCTGGCGGTCGGGCAAAATCTGTCTGAATAGCAATACTCTGAGCGACAAGGTGAGAACGCACCATCCTCCTTCACAGAGCGAACAGCAAGTGTGAAGGGCCTGAGTCAGGAATGACCTTAGATTCTTCAAAGCACCAAAAGGTCATCAGTGGGGCTAACCAAGGGCGCTAGCAAATCCTCTGAGAGAATTCCTTCAAACTGCCCCTTACTATTTTCAATACCACTTTTTTGTGGTCCTATATGAAGATGATGGTATATTACCTGAGTCATATTCTCTGGGGATATGGCAGGTGGGATTTCTTCATGACGCTGCCTTCATTTTTCCCATGACACCCCCCACCTGCCACTAGAGCGGGAGCCCCACGTTTTGCTCACTGTTGAATTCCTGGTTCCTAGAACAGTGCTTAATGTATTTAAGTTGCTCAAGAAAGATCTGTCGAATGAACACACTGAGTGAATGCCACTTATCTCCTCCTCCCCAGGGTGGTCCAAAATGAGAGGCGTGAATGGGGAAAAACAAGACAGGACAAGGAGTGAGTAAGAATATCTACCTGCGATTCTAGCTTTAAATTAAGACTGCTCTCCTTAGCGCACTCATTTTTCTCAGGTAAGGGAGGTCCCTGTCCCTTGCACGCTCCTCTCAGGAACTTCTCTTTTTTTAATTGGAGTAGAGTTGATTTACAATGTTGTGTTAGTTTCTGCTGTACAGCAAAGGGATTCAGTTATACATATATTTCTATTTTTTTCATACTCTTTTCCATTACGGTTTCATATTCTTATCCATTACGGGATACTGAATATAATTCCCCGTGATGCACTTTTCTTGATGTGAGCAGCTTACCCATTCCTTCAAGAACTTCCCTCCCCGGGCTTCCCTGGTGGCGCAGTGGTTGGGAGTCCGCCTGCTGATGCAGGGGACACGGGTTCGTGCCCCAGTCTGGGAAGATCCCACATGCCGCGGAGCGGCTGGGCCCGTGAGCCATGGCCGCTGAGCCTGTGCTCCGCAACGGGAGAGGCTACAACAGTGAGAGGCCCGCGTACCGCAAAAAAAGAAAAGAAAAAAAAAAAAAAGGTTAAAAAAAAAGAACTTCCCTCCCCTCACCTCCTCTGCTGACATATCTGGAAGTAACTTTTAACTCCCAACTCTACTTCTCATCATCATGCTAGGCTGATAAAGGGGAAGAAATATTGTTGAAAAAAGAAGAAAAAGGGGGACTTCCCTGGTGGTCCAGTGGTAAAGAATCCACCTTTCAAAGCAGGGGACGCGGGTTTGATCTCTGGTTGGGGAACTAATATCCCACATGCTGTGGGGCAGCTAAGCCCACACGCCTCAACTAGAGAGCCTGTGTGCCGCAACTAAGACCCGACACAGCCAAAAATAATAATAATAAAAAAACCCAAGATAATCGTTAGAAAAAAAAGAAGGAAAAGAAACACCTCCTGTTTTGGGACTGTACCTACATTTTCTCTGCCCTCATATATAACTAATTATTTCTTATTTGTTACTTACAAAACCTCCTCAGACCCCACTGCACCCTCTCCTGCAGTTCCCTCTGCCTGGCCTCCTTCAGGTGGCAAGATGTCCTTTATACCTAGTTTTGTGCAAAAGAAAGATAGTTCCATTCTGCGATGTTTCTGTCCCTTGCAGACAAGGAATGACCGTTCTCTATTTGTGACATTGTTTTTCTTTATTCAAGAGTCTCAAACTCAACCATCTACAGGGGCCGGGCACGGATGACGAAGGGCACAAGGGCAGAGGGTGTGGGAAGTGTGATGAGACAGGCAGCTCGTGCACCGTCTAAAGGGGGGGGCTCTGAGTCCTGCCCAGCAAGCCAAGTGCTCAGCCCCTTCTGCTAAACACCTTGGCCCTCCAGCTGCTGGTACAGGGCCTGGGGTGTTGGAGGGTCCAGTGGAGACAGAAAGAGGACTTCTTTTCTTTTATAGTTTACTCCCTTAAATTGACCCAGAAGTAAACAAGAAAGCAAAACAATGGAAATCTCAGAAGGCTGCTGATTTTTCAGTGGCAGGAAAAGAGGTGTAGGGGTACGTGTGTATGTGTGTGTGTGAGAGAGAGACAGACACAGAAAAAGAGAGGAGAGGAGGAAGAAAAGAGAGGGGGCGGGAGGGGGGGGAAGGAAGTGAGACAGTAGGGAGGGGAGAGGGAAAGGGAGGCGGTCAGAGACTAGAAACACAGAAACTACACAGTTCAGTGTCCCCGTAAGCGGAGGGAAGTAAGAAATCCTATCCAAAAGCAGCAGCAAGGGAACAGAGGAGGGAAAGAGAGGCTGGGGACAGATGGGGGAAAGCAGATGGAGCCGGTGCAGGGGATGCTGAACCAGGCTCATCCCACCCTCTGGCTCTCTCATCAGCACCTCTGCCCCTTGTCCTAACCCTGCTGGAGCCAAGGGTCCAGGCAAAGAAGTCATCTCCTGTGGCTCAGGAATATCAACCAGCGCCCTCAGGAGGCGAGGGCGGGGCGTGCCAACACCTGGGTCCCTGTGGGGACACTCTGATCCCTGCCTGAACAAAAGGGACATGGCCTGGAACACACAGCACGAGTGAGCCAAGACTACTGGAACTTTAGGGCCTTAGGTGCAGAAGGACCTTAAGGAGACTGTCCTGTTGGCGGACTGGCCTTGGGGAGAGCCACTCACTAAGGACAGCTGGGCAATGGCAGCACAGTGGTCCCCAGTGGGGACACAACAGGGACGGGCATCGCTCCACGGAAACATGGCCTGAAATGACTGATAACTAAGTCCTATGGTTTTCTACTGGTGCTGCCATCACACAGCCAGCACTGAGCAAAGAGGGCAGTGTGGGCTGAGCTCAGCTCCCCTCACTGATGAGCTGGGCAAACACTGCCCTCCCAGGAGTCACACTCAGCACTCACCTGAGGGACCCAGAAAGTGGCACTAAGACTTAAACTCTCTCTCTCACCAACAGTCTCTGAACTGAAATAATTGAAGGTTCAGAACTACAAAGGCAGTGAAAGATCATCGAAAATACATTTTTTTATTGGGCTCTGACTTGAAACAATATAAACATGCTTTTAAATATACTTTTAATTCTATATTACTCAGCAATTAAAAAGAATGAAATAATGCCATTTGCAGCAACATGGATGGACCTAGAAATTATCATACTAAGTTAAATAAGTCGGACAGAGAAAGACAAATACCATATGATATCATTTATATGTGAAATCTAAAATACAACACAAACGAACCTTTCTACGAAGCAGAAATAGACTCACAGACATAGAGAACAGACTGGTGGTTGCCAAGGGGGAGGCTGGATGGGGGAGGGAAGGACCGGGAGTTTGGGGTTAGCAGATGCAAACTATTATACATAGGATGGATAAACAACAAGGTCCTACTGTATAGCCCAGGGCACTATATTCAATATCCTGTGATAAACTATCAGAGAAAAGAATATGAAAAAGAATATATATATTATGCATAACCGAGTCACTGCTGTACAGTAGAAATTAACACAACATTGTAAATCAGCTATACTTCAATAAAATTAATAATATATATGCTTTTAATTCTAAAATATTGGCTGACACTTAAAAGAGCGTAATACTGAACCTTCATTTCAGAAATTTTAAAAAAATTGAAGAAATTTCATTTCAGGCTTAAATGGGAGTTTTAATACGTGTACTGAATTGATAAGACATTTGAATACTTGCAGTGATCTGCAGCCATATATGATAAGCTGTTTCAAGGTGAAATTGAATAATGAATCATTTAATACATATTTGAAAAGTTTTAAGTTCATAATAAGAAAAGTTCTATTCTAATTTAAAGTATTAACTCATATCTTCACCCCAATGTTTAATAAAAACTTAGAAAGAATGTTTTCCTTAATTATTCTCTACTTCGCATCTTTCCTCCAACTCTAATGAATCCGGTACACAGCTGAAGGATAAGATCTTTGGGAACTTTCAGATCCATTTCACAGTTGAAGGCAAACACACATGATCAACTATTCAAGTTTTCTTCACCATTTTAAATATAGCAATGTCTCTGTTGGTGAAAACGCTTCCCCGCATCACACTTCTTGATCATAAGCTTCACCCTCGTAACTAGCGATGATAACCTAGAAAACCCCTTCTAGACTGACTAATAGGTTGTTTGGTTCATTTGCTCAATAATTCATTTATTCACCAAATATTTATGGAGTACCTGCTATGTCCTGGACACAATGCCACGGGCTGGAAATTAAAAAATGATTAAGACAGAGTCTGTGATTTCAAGGAGGAGGTGCCGATCAAACAAGGGAAGGATACAGATGCTTAAAAAGATCTGCCAATGCGGGTGAGAGGGGGTCCAAGACAGTTGAGGGAGGGTGGGTGGGAAAACAAGGGAGGGTTCCACCAGTGCATTCTATCCTCAGCTGAATAGCATGCATTACTCCCTTGCACAAAATGCCAGACAGTTTCCTTCCCTTTGGCAAAGGGTCTGAGGTACAGGCAATTTTGGGGATTTGACCAAAAGGCTTTATGTCATTTCCAAATGTTTCCTGGGAGTAGGTCCTACCTCCCCCTTTGAAAAACACAGCTCTGCCTTGTTCTTTCTAGTTGAGAGAAAACTTAAGCCTAGGCTGGGGTTGAGGTCAAAAGTTTTAAGAATAGGGAACAAAATGTTCACTCTAGGGCTTCCCTGGTGGCACAGTGGTTGAGAGTCCGCCTGCCGATTCAGGGGACACGGGTTCGTGCCCTGGTCCAGGAGGATCCCACATGCCACGGAGCGGCTGGGCCTGTGAGCCATGGCCGCTGAGCCTGCGCGTCCGGAGCCTGTGCTCCGCAACGGGAGAGGCTACAACAGTGAGAGGCCCGCATACCGCAAAAAAAATAAATGTTCACTGTAACAATTGTATAATATCATGCTATTTAACTACTTGTAACATTAGAAAGCAATTTTTTTGTTGTTTCCATTTTATATCTATTAACATTTTCTAGAATAGACATGCATAGAGCTTATATGACCTTTTCTTTTTTTTTGGTTTCTTATTTACTTCTAAAAGCCTTCGATGACATTAATTTTCAATGACAATTTTCAAAATTAATTTTTTTCAATGACATTAATTTTGAAGGGGTACAGGCTTCAGATATAAGGTGCTTCCCCCTAAGTTTCATTTGTGAAAAAGGATTCTTACAATTTTGGACTTTGAAACCTGTACACCTGGATGTTTACACACAATTAAAAATTAATAGATGACACCAAAAGCATAGCAAACAATGACAAAAAACAGATGAACTGAACTTCATTAAAATTAAAAACTTTAATTTTAAAAGTACATCAAAGGACACTATCAAGAGAGTGAAATCGTAGAAAGGTTTGTTTGTGTTGTATTTTAGATTTCACATATAAATGATATCATATGGTATTTGTCTTTCTCTGTCTGACTTATTTCACTTAGTATGATAATTTCTAGCAGATCATGTGTGTTTGCCTTCAACTTGACCCCTAACCACAGAATGGGAGAAATATACATATCATATATCTGATAAGAGTTTACCATCCAGAACACATAAAGAACTCCTACAACTCAGGAACAAAAGACAAACAACCTAACTAAAAATGGGCAAAGGACTTGAATGGATATTTCTCCAAAGAAGATATACAAATGGCCAAAAAGTCTATGAAAAGATGCACAACCTCCGTAGTCATTAGGGAAGTGTACATCACAACCACACTGACAGTACTTCACACCTACTATGAGATAAGTCAGGCAGAGAAAGACAAATACTGGATGATATCACTTATATGTGGAATCTAAAGGAGCCAAGCTTGAGCAAACAGAGAATAGAATGGTGGCTGCCGGGGGATGGGGGAAGAGGAGGGATGTTGCTTCAGGGGACAAAGGTGCAACCAGTAGACAAGTAAGTCCTGGAGATCTAATGCACCGTACAGTGAATACAGACAGCAATACCATATTATAATAAACAAACTGGCCAAAAGACAAGATCTTAGTTATTCCCACCCAGAAAAAGAAATGATAATTATGTAATGCGACAGAGGTGCTAACTACTGCTGCAATGGCAATCATATTACATATAAATGTGTCAAATAACATGTTGTATACCTTAAATTTACACAATGTTATATGACAAATATATTTCAAGAAAAGCAAACCAAAAAACTCCCCAATACTTCATACCCACTAGTATAGCTATTAAAAAAAGCAAAAAACAAACCCCAAAACCCAGAAAATGAGTGTCAGCAATGATGTGGTGAAATTGGAACTCTTGTACACTGAGGGTGGGAATGTAAAATTGTGCAACTGCTGAGGAAAACAGTTCAGTGGTTCCTCAAAAGTTACATGTAGAATAACCATATGCCCCAGCAATTCCACTGCTAGGTATATACCCAAAAGCAATGAAATCAGGACTCAAACAGATAATCATATGCAAATGTTTACAGCAGCATTAACCGTGATAGCCAAAGGCAGGAACGACCCATGTATCCGTGAATGGATAAACAAAATGTGATCAATTCTCTTTATTTGGTAAAAATAAGTATGGTAATTATATTCCATAAAGTTGTAGTAGACACTGATCATAACATTTTCATCAGGTGATCTATACATAATCTTGTTTTATGTGTATTTCTGTTTAAAGACACCTTATTAACATATATTATTGATTCATTAACATTGAACTCACAGCCAACAGCACTGTCACTCATGCCTGAAAGAAGCTTACGTATAACACCTATATTTTTTCCCTAAGGCACATCAAAGCCTTCTTGCACTTAGGAACACTAGACAGCGCTCTGGCACTCTGCTTGTGGGTCATTTTAAACAGTGAAATCACCAGCCAAAAGCACAACAATGCAAAAAACATGGCACTAAATAGACCATGGAAAAGACGCTTGTTTACACTATGAGAGCTGAAACAAGAAGGCAGAGTCTCAGCTGAAATGTACATGCTGTGTACCTCAAACTTACGGCCTCTCTGTGCTGCAAATACTGACTTTGGGGTTACAAATAAATGTGCCAGGTCAATGCACAACTACAGAATCTGCAAACAATGAGGTCAATTCTATACATACGTACAATGGAATATTATTCAGCCATGAAATGAAATTCTGATACAAGCTACAATAAAGATGAACCTTGAAAACATTATGCTAAGTGAAATAAGTCAGACAAAAAATGGACACATATTATATGGTTCCATTTATATGAAATATCTAGAATAGGCAAATTCATGGACCAGAGTTTATCAGGGCTTTGGGGGAAAGGAGGATGTCGAGTTACTGCTTAACTGGTCCAGAGTTTCTGCTTGGGATGATGAAAAAAGTACTGGAGATGGAGAGTGATGATGGTGGTGCAACAATGTCAGTGCAATTAATGCTACT
This sequence comes from Pseudorca crassidens, assembly GCF_039906515.1. NCBI lineage: Eukaryota > Metazoa > Chordata > Mammalia > Artiodactyla > Delphinidae > Pseudorca > Pseudorca crassidens. Next base: position 127,753,308 of record NC_090299.1, on the reverse strand, counting down.
GATTGTGCACTAAAAACGGTTAAAGTGGAAAATTTTATATTATACGTATTTTATTACAAAGAATCAACAGATTCACTGAATAAGGTTAAATGAATCTTCTATTAAAACAAAATCTAAAGGAGACACTCCGGATGGCAACCGTAGAGATTCGTATTTACCCACGTGTCCTCTTAAAACAAAGAACCTCCTTAATATGCTTTCCTTTTTTTTTTTTTTTTGGCCACACTGAGCAGCTTGCAGGATCTCTCAGTTCCCTGACCAGGGGTCGAACCCAGGCCCCCGGCAGTGGAAGTGCAGAGTCCTAACCACTGGACCGCCAGGGAATCCAAATATGTTTTCCTTTCGGTTTACAGACCATTTTAAAAAAGTCTTACTATTTAATAATATCAGCTGATTATTCAGGAAAACAAGTAAATTAAAATGTGCCTGTCAGTTGTTTGGCCTCACTTCATGCTTCTGAAGCATGAAAATTTATGCACTAGTAGAATTATTTGTTCTGACTAATGGCCCAAAGAACGGTCACCCCAAGAACCAACAACTGATGCTCCTAATTTACCTTGGACTAAAACTGCCTCCCAGGTCCACCATATTTGGATGAAGTGATACTCTCAGGGCAACTACTACCGGTACAATTTAGGTATTTTGGCACTACATGTCCACTTTGAATCTTTCACGTCCCTTTTCTCTCTTTTATCACCAATCCATTTCTCATCTGCTTCCTTCCCTATTGAAAAACCCCTATTTTCATATCTTGAGAGACAGCCATCTGTTAGAATATGGCTGTGGTTACTATCATCATTCAAATGTTCCTTTTTAATTTATCTGTTTCTTGACCCAACAATTACAAAGAAGCATGGCTGGATATAAACACGCACGAAATGTGCTAATGTAGAATGCAAACAATATTAAAATGTAAACTTCACATAGGGAGGAATTCACGGCCAAAGAAAAATCTAGTACTATTCTTTCAATCTTTTTAAAATGCATCATAAACCTAAAAATGTTTCACTACAGAATAACAGTTTGGCTTCTCTTATGATCACAAAGAAGGGTAATTATGATTGTCATGAAAACACACTGAGCAGATGTATACTATTAACAAAAGAATCATTATATGACTGTGCTCAAAAACTGGCACGTTATACATTCACATTTCCTAGAAATCAGACAGTCTTCCCAACTGGAGTAGATACCAGAAGAGATTGTTTTCTATTAATTGTGGCTTGTACCAATCAAGTTTTGGGAGCCAACTGGATCATCATTCTTTGGGACAATTCCCACATACTATCATGTGAGATCTATATACACTGATCTATATATACTCAGACACGTGCATTATAATTTTGTAAAAAAGTCATTTTTAAGTTCTCAAATGATAGCTTTTAAACTCTTAAAAAACGTTATCAGTGGATTCTTTCACAAAGGTACATCTGTTTAGAAATCATAAAAGAGCGTAGCGAGTAACTCTTCGGTTTATTTTATGAAGGCTAATTAATAGGTACTTACTCATTAAAGACTAGGTCTGGTGCAAAATAGAGAAATTGGCTGTTCGTATGTTTGTACGATCTCCAGCTCAAGGCAAATGATGATAGACACATCCAAGAATACTGGATGAGGGTAATTTGGTCCTCGAGAGGCAGGTTTTTAAATCCTGAAGAAGAGAACAATTCATCACAAAAATACACTTAGCATTTAAGAACATTCCAGGAAGAAGCTTCGTAAGTCAACGCCAAACTGCCCCCTTACTCTCATTGACTCAAATCAATTCCACAGTTATTTACAGAGCACCTATCGTGGACCTGGTCCTGTTCAACATTTCATGTTAAATTCACCTTAAATTGTCAATGAGGGTAAACTGCCAAGGCAAAAAAAAACTAAGACGTTCTGGGAGTTTCATTGTGGACAGTGGTCTACAACCCTTAGTTAGACTGAAAGAATTTGTGTTCACCTGTACCACTTGCTTCATCCTACTCACAGTGAATAACTTCAAAATAAAAGATAACTTAATGACATCAACTCTTGCATATCTGCAATACTGGTGGAAGATTTTACTTTACATGAGTTTGCAGTGATTGAAAAAGTCTTATTCCTAGCTTCCCCTAGGCTGGGATAATGCCAGACTTCAACAGACTTCTGAGGCATAATAAGCATCCTTGATGCTGTCCTGCCTTACCCACAGTCTTCCTTTCTGGGCCTCAGGCCCTTCTTTTGTTTCTTTTCTCACCCTCTGTACTCCCAGGGGCACCAGGGTATTCTTCTGTTTGTATATAGTTTCACCTGGGCAAGCTCCCCTTCAAAGAGTCAGTCATCAGAGCTTTCCCCAGACTTTTGTCTTACGGCTGCTGGTTGACAACAGGGCATCTAAGAAACTGCTTTGGATTAATGAACTGGGACAATGTGATCACAATTCTGAGCAATGTTTCTGTAGATTAATAGAAGCCTTATTAATAAAATGCTACAGCATAAAACAGACTAAAGTAGGCATTTCAAGGACAAATTAAAGGGTTATGGAGGTAAGATATTTTCAGAAAGACTCTTTCAGAGGCCCCTACAGCCTACCTGAGAGGTCTTTTTTTTTTAATTAATTTTTATTGTAGTATCATTGATTTATAATGTTGTGTTGGTTTCTGCTGTACAGCAAAGTGAATCAGTTATACATATACATATATCCACTCTTTTTTATTTATTTTATTTTATTTTTTTTCTTCGGTACGCAGGCCTCTCACTGCTGTGGCCTCTCCCGTTGCGGAGCACAGGCTCCGGACACGCAGGCTCAGCGGCCATGGCTCACGGGCCCAGCCGCTCCGCGGCATGTGGGATCGTCCCGGACTGGGGCACGAACCCGTGTCCCCTGCATCGGCAGGCGGACTCTCAACCACTGCGCCACCAGGGAGGCCCTCCACTCTTTTTTAGATTCTTTTCCCATATAGGCCATTACAGAGTATTGAGTAGAGTTCCCTGTGCTATACAGCAGGTCCTTATTAGTTATCTATTTTATATATAGTAGTGTATATATGTCTTGATTTACCTGGTCTAGGGCTTAGAGTAGCCCTGGCTACAAGCTGCTAATAATGGGCTCAATTCTTGCTTTGGCAACTAGAATGTGTTTTGCCTTATTAATATTACTGGAATGAAACTTTCCATTTCAATCCTCAACATAAGAAATGGGTATGTTCTATTAACAGAACAATAGAACAATGTTCTATTGTTCTATTAACAATAGAACCCTTAACCCTAACTTCTCAAGAGAAATGAGCATATTCACCAGATTTTTCTTCTACACACTTGATTCATTTGACAATGAGTAAAAAACTGGCTGTCGGGATCGAACAGAAAGCAAACTCAATCGCACCGTTGTATACGGTACGCTCTGTTGCCCTGACGTGCCTAGTTCAGGACGCAGACCCTGAAACGCGAGGCCATCCTACCTGGAATTACCTTCGCCCACTTCACGACTTGGATCATCTGTTTGCCTGCTAAGCGGTTTAGGGTGGAGAGCAGATTTTCGGCTGTATCTGGTTTGGAGTTGTCATAGCCTGCATACACAATCTCGGGTTCGATGGTTTCAAGGACCATGGAAGGGGAAGGTGTGAGCGCTCGGGAAATTGTGGAGAGTTGAGGAACCAGCGCTGAGTTGACGGACGGCTCTTGCGCAGGAGCGATGTACGTAGTTCCTTCCTCTGGGCTCTGTGGGGGGGGAGGTGGAGGCTGCTGTGACTGTTCCTCGTGAATCCCTTTTAACTTCCCCAACTTCTTGGACTTTCGAGCTGTAAAAAAAAAAAAAATTATAAACAGGGCAAATTAAGATTATGTTTGGCATGATAAATACCATCTAAAGCACAACATTTTTGTATGTTATATACAAATGTTAAGAGTAAATCTTAAGAGTTTGTGTTACAAGAAAAAATCTTCTATTTCTTTCATTTTGTATCCATATGAGATGCCGAACGTTCACTAATCTGATTGGGATAATCATTTCATATCGTATGTAAGTCAAATCATTATGCTGTACACTTTAATACAGTGCTGTAGGTCAATTATTATCTCAGGAAAACTGGGATTAAATAAATAAATCAGTGAGTGGCACCACACAAAAAGAAGGAATTAAAAAAAGATTATGTTTGGCATACCTTACATGAGGTAAATTGCAAGCAAATATTGACTTATATTGATTAAAGCGTACTTTTCCTCTAAGGATGTCTTGTTATACTAGTAGGAACAGCCTCTTTTCAATATTTTTCTGATACCAGACACTGTCCTAAATGCTTTTTATAAATTAACCACTTTAACAATTTTATGACTAGGTACTATTACGATTCTCATTCTATAAAGAGGAAGCAGACCAGAAGGGTCAAGAAATCTGTCCAAGACTACACAGCTAGTATATGTAAAATAGAGTTAAGAGCTCAGAGGAAGGATAAATTATTTCAGATGCTAATAAGTTACATATGCCTCAACTAAATCTTAAGTAAGCCAATAATTCCCACCTATTACCCACCGAAGAATTGGCAACAAGGGCTAGACTCGCCCGATTGAGCTTATTATCTTAGTGCTGTCTCTGCTCCCTCTAATTAGCTTTCTCTGGCCCTTTACTTATTCCTCTTTGGTGCTTCTCTACCACTTACTCTTCCTGCTGTGGTCCATGTGCAACCACTTGCTTACTCAGAGTAGTTATTTTGTGCAGATGCTGTTAGACCGACCGATGTCCCCGGCTATACTGTGAACTGCTGAGGCATAAAGATTGGGTGTTCCTCTTCTTTCACAGCCCGCATGGCGCACCTTGGTAAATGCTATGCCTACACAAAGTGACTTACCGATTTCCACTGAATGAATGCGAGCTAATCAACCCCAAAGAAAGGCAACAGAAGGGAAGAAATGAAATATCTGGATGATTCCAAATTGGGGCACTAACCAGTAAACGTACAGGAATTAATGCTATTAAAAAATTCAGGTGTGAGTTATACCATTACACAATCCTTAAAAATCTCTCCTACTCTATATTTTTACTATAAATAAACATGTCACATAGCCTATAACTAAAAGATATCACAATACAGTACAAGAATACCACTTTAGAATTTTAGTAGAATGTATTACAAGTGACCATATTCTGATTTACCCAGAACAGTCCTGGTTTATGCTTGTTTCCCAGCATGCTTATTAGTGAGTGCCCTGTTTACTCCTAAAAGTACCACATTCTGGACAATAAATAGTGTGTTCATCATAAAACCAAAGAATCAGTATTAACTTTAATAGCAACTGCTTTTAAACAAATCTTATTGAAGTAGAGTTGATTTACAATGTATTAATTTCTGCTGTACAGCAGTGACTCAGTTATACATATATGTATTTTTTCATATTCTTTTCCATTATGGTTTATCATGGGATATTGAATATAGTTCCCTATGCTAAATAGTAGGACCTTGTTGTTTATCCATCCTATATATAATAGTCTGCATCTGCTAATCCCAAACTCCCAATCCTTCCCTCCCCTATCCCCCCTCCCCCTCGGCAACCACAAGTCTGTTCTCTATGTCTGTGAGTCTGCTTCTGTTTCACAGACAGGTTCATTTGTGTCGCATTTTGGATTCTACATATAAGTGATATCATATGGTATTTGTCTTTCTCTTTCTGACTTACTTTGTTTAGTATGATAACCTCTAGTCCATCCATGTTGCTGCAAATGGCATTATTTCATTTGTTTTTATAGCTGAGTAATATTCCATTGCATATATGTACTACATCTTTATTCATCTATCGATGGACATTTAGGTTGTTTCTATGTCTTGGCTACTGTAAATAGTGTAACAGCAACTGCTTTTCATTCACATCTCTCTTGAGGGTTCTTACAATAGATACAGGGAAAGGAAGACTGGGGAGGTGGAAGGGAGAATTGGGAGGTAGATGTGAGGACTCGGGAATGGATGGCAGGTGGGTGGGGTTAACGGGGAGATGGATAGATAATGGGGAAGATGGGTGAATGAATGAATAAATGGATAAAGGATAGAGAAAGCTCAGATGTGCCAAACTGAGCTTAGAGCTATGGTAATAATTTACTTTGCAATTGTAAGGTTTTCCATTCTATTGAGGAATTTATTTTAAAATTCTTGAAGTACCAGACACCTTCAACTTAGCTCTAACATGTGTGAGAAACTTACAGGATACAAATTGAACACAGAGTAGGGCTATGCCACACCGATTAATTTGATTTTCAAAATAACCATTCATGCTTGTAAGTATGGCCATTAATATTACATTTACCACTGGCATCACAGAAACACTGATTCAGATAAAAGACAAGCCCCTATCCAACAACAGACATACCTGCCACACATTCATAAAATACTGGAATTGGGCTTAAGAGATGAACAAGATATAATTCCTATCTTTAAGAAGTTTGAAATTAGCAAAACAATTTAAAATTTTCAATTATTTCAGATCATTTCATTTCTCATGGACTGTCTCCTTCAATGAAAGAGGCAGAAAAACCTGAGTTTTAGAACTGTCTGAATGAAAAGCAGATGTATCCTATTCATGTAGTATGCTAATGGGGAGTGGCTGACAAAGTACTGCTCAGCAGTGCTGAGCATACAGAAGGGGACCAAGATGCTTCTGATGAATGAATGAGTGAACGAACCAAAGAAAAAAATCATCACTAAATGCCTCAAAAACTAGGCAAAACAGAGAAGGAGAAGAAAAGAATCAAACAGGCAGATAATCCCCAATGCTGGTCAGTGGATGACTGTATCTATAAGAGTTTGAGAAGATCCTCGATAGCACAGATTAGTCATTTGGGGAATCAGATACTTGGGACTAACTGCCTCTGTGTCACATAAACTTGTCTCTAAGCCTCAACTCATTCATCCGAAAAATGAGAATGACAGTGTTTCCCTCTCCTATCTCACAGAGGACTCAACAGGTAAGAAAACTAAAAACGATGTTGAAAATTATTATTAACATCTGAAATAGCGCTTCAATGCTACTTCCATTCTTTCACATAATTTTGCAGATATTAAAACTATTCCCGTTCATTAAAATGTCCTTATCCTTTATAAGACTACATCTGATGATAACCATCATTTGATTGATGAGAAATAGACAAGGGTGATATTCTCAAATTTTATTAAAAATGATATCTGCTTGCAAGTTAATTATAAAATTCATACTTGTTTTAGGCCTTTGGTCTGTAATGCTGTGTCTATTCTCATGGCTGATTTAAGGCCAATGCTATGAAATATCATGAAGAAGAATGCTTAATATTTTCTCTAGCACTGATACACAAGGCTGTGGCCTGTAGCACAACTGATTGAGCAGATTATCAATATTATGTTTAGCATTTCAGTTACATTTAATTTTATGTTGTAATTTTATGAATATATGAGGGACACTGGAATTGAGTATTTATTTATAGTTCCTTAAATAGTTCAAGAAAATAAATATTTTCAGTGTGCAGATTCTTCAGCCAAGTGTATTCATCCTGCATCTTTTTCTAAAAGAGTACAGTTACATAACAATCATATTACCCAAAGTAGCCCTTCTAAAATGCTTGAAAATTTTATACTCTTTCTAACACACGCCGCCTTCTAAAATTAAAGCCCCTGAAAGTTGCCAATGTCTGATGTGCTCCTATAACATCACTTTCCATGACCCTTATGGGTACTCAATAAATGTCTGTTGACACTTCATTTTCAAACTGTAATACATTTTAACAAACTATTACATATGTAAATGTAAATTATTAATAAATTAAATTAAAAGTAAATTATTAATTTACTTCTGTGTAGGAAATGTAGGCAAGTTTGACATTTTAGGATAAAATTTCTGAATTGTTATTATTCCTTTTCAAAATTTCTACTGTGTAATGATCCACCTGCAGAGTTATTACTCTGAAAATGCCACAACTAAAATAATAATAAGCTCAATTTATGGAGCACTTTACTTACGTGCCAAGCACAGTTCAAAACAATTTCTAGTGGTCTTAAGCCTTCCGATGCTCACCATGACCCTACGATTAGGCAATGTTACTTCCATTTTACAGATGCACAGAGACAGGAAGTACTTCTTCAAGGTTGCAGGGCTGGTAAACACCAGGGCTAGTTTTTGAACTGGGCCATGGCTCAGAGCCCACACTCTTAACCTCTGTGCTATGCAGTCTCTCTTTTAATCCTTTTCTCTTTATCTAATTTGTTTTTTAATACTTTAAGATTAGCACCAGCTTCAAATCCAAGTGTATAATTAAGATGTGTGCTAATTACACAGGAAAATTTCTGGCCAAAGATACTTAATGAACATGTTTCCATTACCCAAAGCATCCGTGAACATAAATTAGGGGTCTTATCACTACCTACCACCTTAATAAATTAACATGGAGTTAATGGCCTTTGGGCTTGGGAACACATGTTCCCTTGTGACCCAGACACAATTCATTTCTCACCTGCCAGCCACAGTTGCAGGGTGTGTGTGTGTGTGTGTGTGGTGTGTATTAATATGACTGTGAATGTCTCCCAGTCCCACGTGAGCCCAGGAGAATTTCACTTGTTCTACCTGGATGTTATAGTAACAGTATATGCTTAGCAGCTGCCCCCAGGTGCCAAGTCCTTAATTACTAGCAGCATCTTAGCAGCCACTTTCTCCTGGCACTGCCGGGGGAAAGAACGCTATAGATTCCCCATGAATTGTTCCCCCAGGAGTTGTGCAATGGGAAGGACCTGCTTCCTATCCAGAATTATAAGCTGGACAGCAAGCAGGAAGCGTCTGGTGGGACCCTATAAAAATTGTGGAAAATTCCCAATGGGGGTCTCAAGATTCAAAAAGGCCCTGAAACATGGCCCATGTTTGCTCTGTCTCCTGAGGCCGACCTGGTCTGCTACATACCCTTTGGACAAACTGCCAGTGTGGTAGAATGGCGGCCGGCTGGGAATGACAGACACCGCTTCTGCATCCCCCAGTAAAATGATGAGATGCATGGGATTCTCCTGCTACTTTCATCACTATCTTTCTCAAGTGTGTTCAAATGACAGATTCTTTAGACTTGGAGATGGGTCATTGGGACAACGTCTTTTTTTTTTTTTTTTTTTTTCCATCTGGAGTAGAATAAAAGACTGATGGGGGGCTTCCCTCATGGCGCAGTGGTTGAGAGTCTGCCTGCCGATGCAGGGGATGTGGGTTCGTGCCCCGGTCCGGGAAGATCCCACATGCCACGGAGCGGCTGGGCCCGTGAGCCATGGCCACTGAGCCTGCGCGTCCGGAGCCTGTGCTTCGCAACGGGAGAGGCCACAATAGTGAGAGGCCCGCGTACCGCAAAAAAAAAAAATAAATAAATAAACCTTTAATTTAAAAGACTGATGGGGAGCTTTTTCAACCATAACATTTCACTGGAAAGATGTAAAGTGAGAATTCTGTCATTTTAGAAATGCTCAGTGTCATGTCTTGAAATTTTAGGTCTTGGCAGTAAATATTAGAGAGGATATATTGAGGTTATATGAAAACATGTATTTTTCTGTTCCAGGCCAAATGTAATTACTGGTTTAAACCCACAGGACAGGGCTTCCCTGCTGGCGCAGTGGTTGAGAGTCCGCCTGCCGATGCAGGGGATGTGGGTTCGTGCCCCGGTCCGGGAGGATCCCACGTGCCGCGGAGCGTCTGGGCCCGTGGGCCATGGCCGCTGAGCCTGCGCGTCCGGAGCCTGTGCTCCACCACGGGAGAGGCCACAACAGTGAGAGAGACCCGCGTACCGCACAAAACAAAAAACAAAAAAAACCCACAGGGCAATAAGAGCATCCACCCCATTCTCTTTCTTTCATAGACCATTTCTCTTGTCACTCTCCTCCTAATCATGCTTTCCTATTTTCCTCATCCCCTTTATCTGCACGACTTCTCCCCTTCTCCTGCCAGGGGAGGAACACACCGAGAGTTAGCGGAACAACCAAGTATTTCTGTGTCATGAGATCAAAGGAAGGAATGCCACCTTCCTACAGACTTAACTGGTTTTGCAGCAAAACCTCTCTCATTTTTACTAATAGGAAAAAGAACATCTACGGTTCTCAAAGCCATACACACTAATAGAATTGGGGTGAGGGTCAGGGGCACATTGCTTTATGAATAAATAATTAGCCTCTCAATTGATAATAAGTGGCATTCCAATTGTTTAATAAATCTCCTTGAGTGGTTATAGAACTTGAATACTGGGTGTCTTAAAAAGTATATCTAAACATTCTCACGTTAATATACATAATTTAACAAATGAACAGGCATTATTGATTTTATTAGTATAAAAACCAGGCTAAGGCAAACTCAGACCCAACCTTGGACCACTTTAAGACATTCCACACAACAGACACATACACACATATACCCACACACACGCACGTTAACTGTGTGAGGTAATGCACATGTTAATTAGCACGATTGTGGTAATCATTACATAGGCATATTGATATCACAATACCACACTGTTCACGTTAAATATGTATCATTTTTTGTCAATCATAACCTCAATAAATCTGGGGGGAAGAAGACATTCCAGATTAGTGGATCTCCACAGATTACATTTTAATGTGTGTATAGCGATAACCATAGATATCTCTATAGCTATAACAAACATAATTTTGTTGCTATTGTTATAGAATACATTTATCTACTACTTAGCAAGTAACTAATATTCACCCATTGTGTAGAAAGTGCCCTGGTTTTATGAGCAGTGCAATGCTGAATAAGATGATCTGAGTCCAGACAAGAGCTTACAACCTTGTGGAAGTTGGATCAATACATAAGAAAGCAATCAGGGTTATAAAATAGGCTATGACAAGTTTGGGGTCAGTGTTCCGGACTATGTATGTGGTGAGTGAACAATGGCAGGAAGACATTGGTTTATCTTTCTATGAGCGCCTCCACTTTCCTGTATCCCTCTGTGTTAATTCCCACTGTGCCCTGGTTTGCTTTTGGTGTGATTCAAATGACACTGAGGGCCCACGTGGAGCGGTCACTTCCCTGTGTGGGCATCCACCCAATGTTAAGCATCACTGACCCCCCCACCCCCTCCGTCCCGAGAGGAGAGTCCCTCAGACCAGAAGCTAAATGTGAACAGAGACTCAAGGGAATCTGAGGGAGATAGAATAGGGGTCTGCTGATTTTGCAGAGACAGTGACAAGGTTCTGGAAGACAATCCCCAGTGACATATTCTGATTCCTTCCCTGCTGGAGACAGGGATTCAGAAAGGGGCAAAGCCAGACGCTGCCCAGGAGATACTTCTTGGGCTAGATGGCTGATTAACATGATTGTTTTTATGGCATTTATATTTTTCTGTAATTAGATTCTTTTTTTCTCCTCTAATACTTCGCAACATTTTCTCCTCCCTTTTTTTCTTTTACTGTCAGTCAGACTCAGGAACGTCTGTACATAGGAGGATGTGTCAGGGGGAGGGTTCCATCTCTGGACAGAGTTTTAAAGGTGAGGCAGTATGTCTTCGACGTCTGGCCAGGCTGGGACTGCGTTAAACCAAGTAAGAAACTCCAAAGAAGAGGAAACAATGTCTTGAGAAATGGCCTCTTGGTGATGGCCTCTGGGTAATGGAGAAAGTTTCCAGTGCTTTCTTCTGTTGAAACCTTTGCTGGTTTAAACAAGAGAGAATGCCACTGGACTGAGTGGCAGTGGGCTGAGCCACTGTAATTCCAGAACTCCTTTGGACATCACTTCTAAAGAACCGCGGGCAGTGGTGGGGCAAGGGCGGCAGCCAGCACCCCACAGCCAGGTGGGGTGGACAGCGGGTTTACTGCACGGAACACCCCCTATCTGGGCCTTGCCACTGTTGGGCTGATACCCACCTCCAGGGAGTATCAGAAGGGAGCAACAAAATGACGAACGCTCCATCCCCAAAGCTTTGGACCAAAAATGTTTATGGGGGGGAAAAAAATAAGTGAAAAAAGACAGGGATTGAGTTATTCTAGAGTAGAAAGTGAGGGATATGAGAAACCAAATAGCAATTTCAAAAACTTGACAACCCTTTTCCAAATCACAGTGAGCATCTATTTTCTGTTTCTACTGAGGTCAAGATAAGATCTAAAGGGTTTAAAGGGCAGAAGCAGGGATTTAGATGAGACATTAGGAGAAATTCCTGCAAGTTTTCTGGAATGTGTTATGGAGAGAGCCTGGAATGCATGACCGCCAAGAACATGTAATATTCTTTTCTAAAAACTCGAAAGTAATAGGTAGGCAGGTTCCCTGCTTGCCTGAGTGCAATTCTGCCGCGCAGGAGGAGGACGATGAAATGAGTTATCGAGACCCGGTAGCCCTACAAGGGAAGGAAATATGACCTCCAATGTACATTCCAGCCTTCCATGTGTCTGAGTGGAACTTCTCTGGCTCATATTTTTCTCAAAAACAGGAAGAAATCCCTTACACTTGTACATGTGGTAAGAGATAATTTTAGAAATATTTTTCCAAAATATACTCCAAGGGCAAATACTGTGATCACTGAACGCAGGCTTGGGAGAACATCCACTGCCATGGAAGAAACTCCTAAAGTTCTATATGCTCCCTTTTACCCTATCCCCAGAGTTCACATGCCCCCCCCAACTTTTTTTTTTTTTTTTTCAGTTTTACCATTTAAGGTACACAACTCAGGTCTGTACTGAAAATGGGCTCTGTGGTTTCTCCTAATCCTGAGGTTACCTAATTTTTTTTTAAGTGGGGAAAACAGTTCATAGTAAAGGCTATCATTAATTGAGAATCTGTATGTCCAGCATGATAGCATCTTTTAAAAATGTTATCCTGTTAGGTCCTCATAAGTGCCCTGTGGCTAGGTACTATTGTTAGCACCACTGTACACAGGGGTAAAGTGGTTTGTACAGGGTCACAAGGATGGTCTGCAGTTAGGAGAAAGTGAGTTTTTGTCAGGGCATAGAAAAAGAGAACAGAGAAACCCCATCACATGTGCAGAGTGCATCAAATCAGGAGGTCAAAGGGGTATGAAAAGGACCCAGAGCCCTAAAGACTTTTCTAGATTATCAGCGAGGTTGCCATTGGATCACCTCTAGTAACAAGATCAGCAGCCTTTTTTAATGGGAGACACAGAAGAACCGGTACCAATACACAGGATGCTTTCTCTCCTAGTTCCCTGGGCAGGACAGTCAACCCCTGTGTAGGACAGTCAACCCCTGTGTACTCCGGGGCTGTTGCTGTAGCAGATGAGACAGTCTCTTTGCTTTTGCTCCTTGTTTTGACACCTCAACTCTGATGGCAGGAGAAATCAAAGCAGGCAGAAATCAAACCAGTCTGTACTAAAAAACAGGACTTATTGGGGGAAGAACTTACTCCTTCTGATTAAAAATCAAGTTCTGGGCTTCCCTGGTGGTGCAGTGGTTGAGAGTCCGCCTGCTGATGCCAGGGACATGGGTTCGTGCTCTGGTCTGGGAAGATCCCACATGCCGCGGAGCGGCTGGGCCCGTGAGCCATGGCCGCTGAGCCTGCGCGTCCGGAGCCTGTGCTCCGCAACGGGAGAGGCCACAACAGTGAGAGGCCCAAGTACCACAAAAAAAAAAAAAAAAAAAAAAACAAGTTCTTATGTTCAAGAATATTGAAATGGTTAGTAGAGATGGATTAATCAATGTACGAACCCAAATGTCAACTCTTATAAGTATTAGTTCAGCTAAACTTCACGTATGATCTTATTTTATTTCTGCATCACCAATAAAGCAGAATTCTTAGGTAAAAAACATAAGGTTCCTAAGCTCCATTGCAACTGATAGCTGAGTTCTGAGTCTGAATAAATATATTTTTAAATCAAATGAGCATTCTTTAGAAAATACAGATAATATATTTGCTTTTGTAAATTCTTATTCTTTGGGAATAATGATGCTGTGCTCAAGATTGATATCTGTGTAAATGTAAAACAAAACACAAGCAAATAAGCAAAAAGAAGACAGAAAAGCTCCTTCTAGTTTTACAATCTACTTAAAATAAGAAAAAGAGCACTGTGATAGCTATGGCTGTCCAGCAAAAGGTCCTTCTCTCAGTTAAAAAGTTCATTCTTTAATAGCTACAAGAGCCGCCTTCTTGGCATATGTTTCAGCAGAGAACTTATTACATGAAGTACGATCTCACTGGATATGCAAGGTAAATAGTCTCATTAAGAATATTTTATGAAGAAACATGACTGTTCTAACAAGGTCAAGCGGTGAATAAGGTATGATAAAGAGGCAAAAGGCAGTGACCTGGAAATAGATTATGGCACCCAGCTTAATTTACTGTGTCTTCCCCAGTCCTGGCGTGATTCTCCATAGACTCAGGCCAAAAAGAGCTGGTCAGATGCTAGCGCACACGCTGGGCAGAAAACCCAGAAGAATGGTCCCGAGCAGACCTGCTCACACTGGCAAGTCAGCTAAGCAGGATCTACCTTAAGAAATATTATGTATAGAAAAATAAGAGTTTAACCCAACAGAGGTATGATGAGGGTATTTACACTGGGTAATGCCATTTTCCTTTACAAAAATTTCAACCGAAGACTTCTTTCATAAGCTCTCAAAGAACATACAAAATGTAATGCATTCCTGTTTGTCTGCACATTATTTTTTACATATGTTTCAATTATCCTGTTCTTTCCTCTTAGCATTTGTTGCTACTTCACTGCAATGGTTTCCTCAGCTTGGTCCCTTTAACTGTAGCCTTACAATTGACATTACAATTTGGAAGTGTCTGAGAATTCTAAAGCAACCAAGGAATTTTCCTAAATTCAATTTCAGAAATTTTTAAATGATTAGTATTTGTGTACATAAGACATAAAAACCATGCAGTGAAATGAAAAAATATACAGATATAGAACAGTTTTATCTCCAGTACCAATTTTCTTCAAATTATTTCATCTCCCTTAGCTCAACATTCTTCCTATAAAATAATTACTTAGAGCCACATTATAATTATTCTTTCAAAAGCTTTTATTTAACAGCATTTTCTATATACAATCACCTTAATTTTAATCAAATTTTAAGTAATGCTTTACTTTATTTAGCTGAAAAGTAAACCAACGAGGTTTTAGTTGAGACTACCAATGTTGAGATTATAACTGAATGATTAAAAATGATTAAAATTGCTTCGGAAGAAAATGAACTGGTGAAGCAGAAAAACAGATGTAAAATAATAATCCCATGAATTGATACAAGGACATTTTTCACAATTTTTCACAACTGGTATAACACAGAAAAGATTCTGTATTTCTAAATACTATCACTCTAGTATTAAGAACATTTTACAAATGCAAGACAAAGCTGGCCAGCAGAATTTGAAAAATATCCTCATGTTAGAAGCTAATGCTAATATAAAAAAGAATGAGTAGAATGAGGACATGTTAATGAGTTAACAGGCTCCCACTTAAGTTGGGGGCAAAAATTAGATAGGCCTGAGGAAAAAGAAAACAAACGTCAATGTTGATAGCTTTTCTGCATTTTCAATAAATATTACTCCACATTTTATTCCACTGACATCATCAGAATGAGTTGAAATTAAGAATTAATAGTAGCCAATGGACTTGAAAAAAAAATATTTTTCTAGGCTGGGATCGCTTCAGGATTCAGGCTGAACCAAGCTAAATGGCCTTTTTTGAATAAGTGATTCTCTTGCATTCGCTTCTCGTGTTTTCATTCCAGCCTCTCTTTGCACACAGGGTTTCGTGCTGGAACGTCTTGAGGCCCTCTGGTGATGTCTGGTGTTGGCAGGTATAGGTCACTGCTGGAGAGGAGGCCTCTCAGCTGCCTGGTGGCGAGTGGAGCCATGCCAGGGTAGGGCCGACGCCCAGGTCTGACCTCTCAGCTCTGTTGAGAAGACAAACTGCTCTTTTTTCCTTTGGTATTCTGCCACAGTGTAAATTCCAAAGCTTTTGGTGACTCTCTCAAACCTAGCTCAGCACAGCAGGCTGAACAAAAGCATCTTTAAAAGAATATGCTTTCCATTTAGGTTGCAAAGGACTCTTCAAATTTATAGCATTTAGCTGCATTAAAAAAAAAAAAGTCCAAGGAAGAATTTAAGAAAGTTGTGAATACGATGCTGACTCGTTAAAAAGAAACTTTTAGAAGAAGGAAACATTAAATGTCCTTTTATTTTCAGTGATTCCTTATCATCTGTATTTTTCTTTCACATATGAGACTGAACCACAGACCTGGATGGAAACGAGTTGGCCCTTCTCCATCAAAGCTGGAAGATGAGCTGTCTTCGGGAGAGGATTTAAGTAGTTCAAGAAGGATGGATAACTGGGCCATTTCTGCAAGTTTTTCTTTGGGGTCGCAATTCACATTTAAGTCATTTAAGTCACTATTTTTAAAGTAACGTCACATTTACAATAAAGAGATTAAACAAAAACAGTTATTTATTTCTTCTCACATATGGTTCTCCATTTTCCTATTAAAATTCTGCTTCTGTTCCAAAGATAGGTTTCCCTTCATTTAAAACTAAGTCTGCCAGCATGCTGTGATGTCAGCCCTCCTATACGTAGCTCTGAAGAACGGACACTACCGTTGATGATGGATTTCACTGATGGCTTTGCTAGCGTTAGAAAAGCCTTGTCTGGGGTCACAGGGTGGCCCACGGCTGTCATCCCAGAGCAGATGCCTTGACCAGGAGTCAGTTCTTCACTGCTGACTTGGGTGAAGGCCAATCTCATGCTATGATTTTCAAATGGATGATGTGGTCCTAAGTCACATACCAGGTAAAACACAATTTTTATCCCCCATAATAATTTTTAACTTCCGTAATTGAAGGGGATGACACAAGCCTCTAAGCTTCCCTTTAGAGAATTTCTACCCTTTAATGGCATTTTCTTTGGGTCCCCAGTTAGAATTAGAAATTCTCTTTTAGATTCAAATCGTTTCCCTTTATAGATATGACCACAGAGAATAAAGATCAAGAGACCACGCCCAATATAATGAAACACCTTATATTAATTCTCTAACAAAGCCTTTAAGGGAAACACAGAGGATGTTAAGTTTCACCTCCAACCCCAATGAGCTAAGGTAGTTTCCTAGAGGAAACAATTCCAGCCAAGGGTCAACTCAGTCTTAGGCAGATGACAGAGGCAGGTCAGGCATCTTCCAAAAAGCAGCACCCCAAGTACAGTAGTGGAGGGCAGGTAGCCTGCCACTTCTAACCTTGAGAGAGTCTAAAGAGAGATGAACAGGGAGAAGCCAAAAAGAAGGTTTTTTCCTCTTCAGCTCTGTGGAAGAAACACACTCTGGAAATAGAATCCAGAAAGGGTCACTCTGCATCCCTAATCTTAGGGCCCGATTAGTATCTCTGAATCAGGAATGTCAGCATGGGTTTCTTTTTGTGGCTGGAATTACGGGAAATGTACTTGCCCTTGACCCTGACCCATCCTTGGGGAACGGGCGGGGATTCAGAGAAAAGCTGTGATCTTCTCCTGACTCAAAACACCATCATCAATTCAGCATTCTGATACCCAAATTGTGAACACCCTAACAGAACCTCCTAGAACCGGAAGGGGCATCACAAAACAGCAAGTTTGATCTCATTTTAAACAGAGGGAAATAAAGTTCCAGAGGGTGAACTGGCTTGCTCGAGATTCCAGATGGTAGAGGTGGGAGACTCTCAGCTCCATCATTTCAAGTTCAGTGGCCTGTTTAGCAGTGCCAGCATCAGAGCTTTCATAGAGGAAGACTTTAAAGAAACATGTGAAAACACATGTACTCAATGCGACAGTTATTCATGTTTATTTCATAGTAGGTTGGAAGGCATCTGATGAAAATTATGAGGGAAAGGCTATGACCCTCTCCCCAGGCCATCTGACAGCCACTTGAATATCTGTTTAGTGTGGCATAAGCACATGCTATCAACATGGAATTCCAGTTTTCTCTCAAAAACAGTTTCTTCAGGATTATCATGAGAAACAACCAAAGTTGGATAACACAGTTATCCGGGACTCGTGAAGGTAAGCTGGTTAGTATACTGACAGCATACGACTGTAAGTGGTCTTATCTGTGTAGACAGACATTTACGTTTTGGTAATGACAGACCGGAGAACAGTCCTTGATAAATGACCCAATCATTGCAATGTATCATCCTAGTTATAAATTTCAAGAAGACATTTGAATACCTGACTATCAAAGTCCTGTGATTTGAATTCAATACATTACGACACATAGACTATCAGACATGAATTGAAGCCTCTGAAGGCAGGTACCTACAGGGGCATAAACATGCAGTTTTCCTAAGTAGCAATCAGTATGTAGAGGAATAGCTCTTACGGACCCTACAACTGCCCTCACCATTTTGCTTTCACGGAGCAAGCACACAGCATAAACTAGTACCTCCTGGGAGTCGATCTTCTGTAACATTTTGTATACATCAGTGTGGTCAAGAAATCACTTACATGGATTGTTTTCAACATTTTCAGCTGTAATAGTCCATGACCTTTTTTTTTTTTTTTGACTAGTTCATATGCTTAAAAAAACAAATGTTTAATCTTTTACTTTCAGGGAACCACTATCAACCAGCGTCTTATGGGGAGGACATATGGTATATGACAAAAAATGGGGAAGAGACTAGAAATTTGGGGAAAAAACTCTAAGATATAAGATATACTACCCAGCTACTTGGATAACTCATAAGGACCACATACGATTATATATACTCTCAACTCTTTGTCCATAATACATTTAAATTTACTTATTTCCCAAAGTATAAATAATTACTAAAAGCTATGTCTATATTAAGGGATTAATAAAAGCAACAGGATATAATTGAGATGTTCAGCTAATAAAGGACTGAAAAAATGAAGAAAAGCACAGGGCCAGAGATTATGAAAACGAAGATTATCTCACTACTTCTCTAACTGTGGTCCAAGGATGGTCTTCCTTAGAATCACCTGGGAGCTTTTTCAAGATGCAGAGTCTTGGGCCATCCCAGATCTGCCTGTCAGCATATCTACAAGTGGGGGCTGGGACTCTTCATTTTTAAAAACTCCCATGTGACTATTTTTCTGCATTTGGAAAATGAAAACTACCAACCTAAAGGTTCTGAATAAGATTATGGAATGAGGGAAAAACAGACAGAACCTGGAAAAAAGGTTCTTTAAAATAAAGATAGGAAGGAAGGATGGGAGGGAGGGAGCGAGGGAGGGATAGACCGGGATAAAAACATGGCCTATACCAGGATTTCTCAACCTCATCACTATTGATACTTGAGGCCAGATAATTCTTTGTTGTTGGGTTCTGTCCTGTGAAAATGTAGAATATTTAGCAGCAGCCCAGGCCCTCTAATCCCTAGATGCCAGTAGCATCCTCCTACAAGCTGTGACAGCCAAAAATATTTTCAGACTTTGCCAAATAACCCCCGCCCCCAGGGAGTAAAATTGCCCCTGATTGAAAACCACTGGTCTACACTAAGGAAACTGATAAAAACAAGAACAGTAAGCTAGGAAGATAATTAAATCCCTAGACTACATATCAATAAAAAACAGCCAAACGAGAGCTGAGATGAGAAGCGTGCTAATCCATTATGCTCCACAAGTTAGTTTCCTTGTTAGCAGAAGTCATAAACTGGAAAGTGAGCTAAGGATAATTTCAAAACTTCATTTTCATCTTTCACAACTTGGCATATTTCACACAAAAATTTGTATTTCTGATATCATGAAAAGAAATCTTAAAACCTCACCATAGCTGTCTGCTTTCCCTCATGGAAACAAGTGGCTGGAGCTGAGATCAGGACATCTCCTTTGGATGGAGCACTGAAGTTTTCCCTTTATGCTTTACAGATAGGTAAATTCCACACAAAATTCCTGATATAGGTCATTGGGGTTGTAAAAGATTAGAGTGTATCCATATAGTTAAGATTTACATTCAGTTTCGTAGAAATCCAAATTTTATTATCACTGCCACACTTTTTAACTACAGATGTAATTTATGGGGGAGATTAGTTCAAGATGGCTGAGTAGAAGGATGTGTGCTCATTCCCTCTTTTGAGAGCACCAGAATCACAACTAACTGCTGAACAATCATTGACAGGAAGACACTGGAACTCATCAAAAAAGATACCCCACATCCAAAAACAAAGGAGAAGCTGCAATGAGACGGTAGGAGGGGCTCAATCACAAATCAAATCCCATAACCGCTGGGTGGGTGACTCACAAACTGGAGAACACTTATACCACCCACTGGAGTGAAAATTCTGAGCCCCACGTCAGGCTTCCCAATCTGGGGGTCTGGCAATGCGAGGAGGAATTCCCAGAGAATCAGACTTCTAAGGCTGGTGGGATTTGACTGCAGGACTTTGACAGGGCTGGGGGAAACACAGATTCCACTCTTGGAGGGCACACACAAAGCAGTGTGTGCATCAGGACCCAGGGGGAAGAAGCAGTGATACCACAGGAGACTGAACCAGACCTTCCTGCTAGTGTTGGAGGGTCCCTGCAGAGGCAGAGGATGGCTGTGTCTCACCGCGGGGACAAGGACACTGGCAGCAGAAATTCTGGAAAGTACTCTTTGGCATCAGCCCTCCCAGAGTCCACCACTAGCCCCACCAAAGAGCCTGTAGCCTCCAGTGCTGGGTCGACTCAGGCCACACAACCAGCAGGGAGGGAGCCCAGCCCCACCCATCAGCAGACAAGAGGATTAAAGTTTTGCTGAGCTCTGCTCACCAGAGCAACACCCAGCTCTACCCACAACCAGGCGCTCTCATCAGGAAGCTTGCACAAGCCTCTTAGATAGCCTCATCCACCAGGAGGCAGACAGCAGAAGCAAGAACTACAATCCTGCAGCCTGTGGGAGGAAAACCACATTCATAGAAAGATGGACAAAATGAAAAGGCACATGGTTATGTATCAGATCAGGGAACAAGATAAAACCCTAGAAAAACAATTAAATGAAGTAGAGATAGGCAACCTTCCAGAAAAAGAATTCAGAATAATGATAGTGAACATGATCCAGGACCTCGGAAAAAGAATGGAGGCAAAGATCAAGAAGATGCAAGAAATGTTTAACAAAGAACTAGAAGAATTAAAGAACAAACAAACAGAGATGAACAATATAATAACTGAAATGAAAAATACACTAGAAGGAATCAATAGCAGAAGAACTGAGGCAGAAGAACGGATAAGTGACCTGGAAGACAGAATGGTGGAATTCACTGCTGTGGAACAGAATAAATAAAAAATAATGAAAAGAAATGAAGACAGCCCAAGAGACCTGAAGGACAACATTAAACTCACCAACATTCGCATTACATGGGTCCCAGTAGGAGAAGAGAGAAAGAAAGGACCTGACAAAATATCTGAAGAGATTATAGTTGAAAACTTCCATAACATGGGAAAGGAAATAGCCACCCAAGTCCAGGAAGTGCAGAGAGTCCCAGGCAGGATAAACCCAAGGAGAAACACGTTAAGGCACATAGTAAGCAAACTGACAAAAATTAAAGACAAAGAAAAATTATTAAAAGCAACAAGGGAAAAACAACAAATAACATACAAGGGAACTCCCATAAGGTTAACAGCTGATTTCTTAACAGAAACTCTACAAGCCAGAAGGCAGTGGTATGATATATTTAAAGTGATGAAAGGGAAGGACCTACAACCAGGATTACTCTACGCAGCAAGGATCTCATTCAAATTCGATGGAGAAATCAAAAGCTTTACAGACAAGAAAAGCTAAGAGAATTCAGCACCACCAAACCAGCTCTACAACAAAATGCTAAAAGAACTTCTATAAGTGGGAAACATAAGAAAAGAAAAGGACCTACAAAAACAAACTCAAAACAATTAAGTAAATGGTAATAGGAACATACATACTGATAATTACCTTAAATGTGAATGGATTAAATGCTCCAACCAAAAGACACAGGCTCGCTGAATGGATACAAAAACAAGACCCATAAATATGCTCTCTACAAGAGACCCACGTTGGACCTAGGGACACATACACACTGAAAGTGAGAGGATGGAAAAAGATATTCCTTGCAAATGGAAATCAAAAGAAAGCTGGAGTAGCAATACTCATATCAGATAAAATAGACTTTAAAGAATGTTACAAAAGACAAGGAAGGACACTACATAATGATCAAGGGATCAATCCAAGAAGAAGATATAACAATTATAAATATATATGCACCCAACATAGAAGCACCTCAATACATAAGGCAACTGCTAACAGCTATAAAAGAGGAAATCGACAGTAACACAATAATAGTGGGGGACTTTAACACCTCACTTACACCAATGGACAGCTCATCCTGACAGAAAATTAATAAGGAAACACAAGCTTTAAATGACACAACACAGCAGATAGATTAAATTGATGTTTATAGGACACTCCACCTGAAAACAATAGATTACACTTTCTTCTCAAGTAATATTCTCCAGAATAGATCACATCTTGGGTCACAAATCAAGGCTTAGGAAATTTAAGAATACTGAAATCATATGAAGCATCTTTTCCGACCACAACGCTATGATTTTAGAAATCAATTAAGGGAAAAAAACATAAAAATCACAAACACATGGAGGCTAAACAATACGTTACTAAATAACCAAGAGATCACTGAAGAAATCAAGAGGAAATCAAAAAATACCCAGAGACAAATGACAACGAAAACATGACGATCCAAAACCTAGGGGATGCAGCAAAAGCAATTATAAGAGGGAAGTTTATAGCAATACCATGCTACCTCAAGAAACAAGAAAAATTGCAAATAAACCATCTAAACTTACACCTAAAAGAAACTAGAGAAGGAAGAACAAGCAAAACCCGAAGTTAGTAGAAGGAAAGAAATGATAAAAATCCGAGCAGAAATAAATGAAATAGATACAAACAAAACAACAGCAAAGATCAAGGAAACTAAAAGCTGGCTCTTTGAGAAGATAAACAAAACTGATAAACCTTTAGCCAGACTCATCAAGAAAAGGAGGGAGAGGACTCAAATCAATAGAATTAGATGTGAAAAAGGAGAAGTAACAACTGACACTGCAGAAATACAAAGGATCATGAGAGATTACTACAAGCAACTCTATGCCAATAAAATGGACAACCTGGAAGAAATGGACTAATTCTTAGAAAGGTATAAGGTTCCAAAAATAAACCAGGAAGAAACAGAAAAGATGGACAGACCAATCACAAGTAATGAAATTGAAACTGTGATTAAAAATCTTCTAACAAACAAAAGTCCAGGACCAGATGGCTTCACAGGTGAATTCTATCAAACATTTAGAGAAGAGCTAACACCCATCCTTCTCAAACTCTTCCAAAAAATTGTGCAGGAAGGAACACTCCCAAACTCATTCTACGAGGCCACCTTCACCCTGATACCAAAACCAGACGAAGATGCTACAAAAAAAGAAAATTACAGACCAATATCACCAATATTGATGAATATAGATGCAAAAATCCTCAACAAAATACTAGCAAACAGAATCCAACAACACATTAAAAAGATCATATACCATGATCAAGTGGGATTTATTCCAGGGATACAAGGATTCTTCAATATATGCAAATCAATCAATGCGAGACACCGTATTAACAAACTAAAGAATAAAAACCATAGGATCATCTCAATAGATGCAGAAAAAGCTTTTGACAAAATTCAACACCCATTTATGATAAAAACTCTCCAGAAAATGGGCACAGAGGCAACCTACCTCAACATAATACAGGCCATATACGACAAACCCAGAGCAAACATCATTCTCAATGGTGAAAAACTGAAAGCATTTCCTCTAAGATCAGGAACAAGACAAGGATGTCCACTCTCACCAGTATTATGCACAAAGTTTTGGAAGTGCTAGCCACAGCAATCAGAGAAGAAAAAGAAATGAAAGGAATACAAATTGGAAAAGAAGTAAAACTGTCACTGTTTACAGAGGACTTGACACTATACACAGATAATCTTAACGATGCAACCAGAAAACTACTAGAGCTAATTGATGAATTTGGTAAAGTGGCAGGACCCAAAATTAATGCCCAGAAATCTCTTGCATTCCTATACAATAACAACGAAAGATCAGAAATAGAAATTAAGGAAACAATCCCAGTCACCACTGCAACAAAAAGAATAAAATACCTAGGAACAAACCTACTTAAGGAGGTAAAAGACCTGTACTCAGAAAACTATAAGACACTGATGAAAGAAATTAAAGATGACACAAACAGATGGAGAGATATACCATGTTTTTGGATTGGAAGAATCAATATAATGAAAATGACTAAACTACCCAACACAATCTACAGATTCAATGCAATCTCTATCATATTACCAATGGCACTTTTTACAGAACTAGAACAAAAAATCTTAAAATTCGTATGGAGACACAAAAGGCCCCAGATAGCTAAAGCAATCTTGAGGGAAAAGAGCAGAGCTGGAGGGATCAGACACCCTATTTCAGACTATACTACAAAGCTACAGTAATCAAGACAATATGGTACTGGCACAAAAACAGAAAGATAGATCAATGGAACAGGATAGAAAGCCCAGAGATAAACCCATGCAGCTATGGTCAGGTAATCTATGACAAAGGAGACAAGGATATACAATGCAGAAAAGACAGTCTCTTCAATAAGTGGTGCTGGGAAAACTGGACAGCTACATGTAAAAGAATGAAATTAGAACACTCCCTAACACCATACACAAAAATTAACTCAACATGGATAAAAGACCTAAATGTAAGACAATATACTACAAAACTCTTAGAGGAAAACACAGGAAGAATGCTTTTTGACATAAATCACAGCAAGATCTTTTTTGACCCACCTCCCAGGGTAATGGAAATAAGAACAAAAATAAACAAATGGGACCTAATGAAACTTAAAAGCTTTTGCAGCGCAAAGGAAACTATAAACAAGATGAAAAGACAACCCTCAGAATGGAAGAAAATATTTGAAAACGAGTTAACAGACAAAGGATTAATCTCCAAAATATATAAACAGTTCATGCAGCTCAATATTAAAAAAACAAACAACCCAATCCAAAAATGGGCAGAAGACCTAAATATACATTTGTCCAAAGAAGACATATAGATGGCCAAGAAGCACATGAAAAGCTGCTCAACATCACAAATTATTAGACAAATGCAAATCCAAACTACAATGAGGTATCACCTCACACCAGTTAGAATGGCCATCATCAGAAAATCTAGAAGCAACATATGCTGGAGAGGGTGTGGAGAAAAGGGAACCCTCTTGCACTGTTGGTAGGAATGTAAATTGATACAGCCACTATGGAGAACAGTATGGAGCTTCCTTAAAAAACTAAAAACAGAATTACCATATGACCCAGCAATCCCAGTACTGGACATATACCCAGAAAAACATAATTCGAAAAGACACATGCACCCCAATGTTCACTGTAGCACTATTTACAATAGCCAGGTCATGGAAGCAACCTAAATTCCCATTGACAAATGAATGGATAAAGAAGATGTGGTACATATATACGATGGAATATTACCCAGCCATAAAAAGGAATGAAATCGGGTCATCTGCAGAGACGGGGATGGACCTAGAGACTGTCATACAGAGTGAAGCAAGCCAGAAAGAGAAAAACAAATATCGTATATTAATGCATATATGTGGAGTCTAGAAAAACGGTACAGATGAACCAGTTTGCAAGGCAGAAATAGAGACACAGATGCAGAGACCACACCTATGGACACCAAGGGGGGGAAAGTGGGGGGGTGGGGGGCAGGATGAACTGGGAGAGTGGGATTGACAATATATACACTAATATGTACAAAATAGATAACTAATAAGAACCTGCTGTATAAAAAAATTAAATTAAATTTTTAAAAAAAGTCATGATCATGGAGTCACAGAGCAACATTAAGGTCTGAAACACGCTCATGAAAATAAAAGTGTAATTTACAAGCAACGCAGGCACAGCATGCTAGAGAGGTTCCCGCAGCCTGGTGTAATCACAGCCACGGATTTACAATGCACAAGCCATGGCCAAGTGTCCTACCACACCCAAAGGGTGTGTCCACTGACTGACAAGTATGTTATTACACTCATAAAAGAACATGAGTAACAGCTGACCGATTTCGATATTCTTATATTAAAATTCAAGCTGGGCTTTCTACAATAGGTTTCCTTACTAACCATCCATTGAGAAGAATATTTGTTCCTGGGATGAAACGCACCCCCCAAAAAATAATCTTCCTTCAGCTGTGTGCCTGGCACTGCTCCCCAAGGTCAACTTCCTGCTGACACCACCTGGAGGGAAAAAGGTCCACACCCCCAAGTTTACAGCCTGTTTCTCATCTTCGGAAGTTGCACCTTTTCCCCTATACCAGGAATGGTAGCCTTGCGTCCAGTCAACTTAAGTGCAGAATTAATCATGACTACAATCTAAAGGGATTTCCAGGCATGACCTGCATAGAATGACTTCAATCATGAGTGTAGTTCCACACCATTCAGTTATATAGGCACTCAGCTTTCTCATGAATGAAGGTCTTCTAAATCCTCCCTGGTAGCACTGTCTTTTTTTAGCTGATAGGCTTCTTCATTTCCCAGAAATGTACTGGCACAAGAAATGTACAGCCCCAGAAATGGGGCTGCAAAACTGTCTTTGTGTTTATGGCCATGAACACAGCATTGCTTATTTCCACTTCACTCAACAGGCCACTCGAACATGGATGGAGAGTTTCTGTCCATTTTGGTGAAGACAGGTTCTTCTCCCTTCTGAAATCAGCACTTCTCCCTGACTCTGACTTTGGGTTATACGCGGATTCCACTGATTTAGTTAATAATCTTTGGAATTTACTCCACTAAACCTCCTCAACCAAAACTTCATCTTAACCTACTCTTCTTGGGTTTGCCTCACTCCTTTGTTTTCTCTACCTTCCATTCCCTGTTATCCTTGTCTTTTCTTTTTTTTACACTTACTTTGGAGGCTGTTCCTCCAGTTTCGTTCCTCCAGTCCTTTTACTCTAGGTCAACTCATCCTAGCTTCTCTTGACTTTGAATTTAACGCACCACTACAAACTATCTGACCAGGGCTAGAACTCCCACCTTAACAGCAAAAACAGCTGTCCCCAAATGTTATCCCCCCAATGCTTGCAACAAAAATTGTGGTTAAATAAGCATAATTAAGAAAACACTTAAAAATTCTCATCAAGGAAAGAAGAGGTATGCAAAACTGTTTCTTATCATTTAAGAAGTTGCCAAATTATGCTATACAAGTCAATATGAGATCAAGACTTATATGTTTCTTGGAAACTACACCTTCCTGGTGCAGGGTTGAAAAATAATACTTGTACTAGAACTTTCTTAAAATACCATCCTTGGAATCTTTGTTACGGTTATGGGATTGGTTTTAAAATGAAGTCCATTGTGACTTTAGTAACTGTATAACCAAACTTAGAGTTTTTTGCTAAATTCAGCTTAGTAATGTATGAACAAGGTTTGACTTCTTATTCATTCATTCATTCATTCATTTATTCC
Source organism: Pseudorca crassidens (assembly GCF_039906515.1). Lineage (NCBI taxonomy): Eukaryota > Metazoa > Chordata > Mammalia > Artiodactyla > Delphinidae > Pseudorca > Pseudorca crassidens. The sequence goes on along the minus strand of NC_090299.1, from coordinate 127,725,886 downwards.
ATAAGCATTTATTAAGTATCTATGTGCTAAGTGCTCTGGATATGAAGGCAAAAGGATAACTCTGTTCCTAAGAAATTCAAAGACTATTTGGCAAGAAATACTTACAAACAAGTAAGTACAATAAAATCTGTGAAATGCTACAATAGAGGCTTTGGAAGCACAGAGGAGGTACTAATGAACTTGACCTAAGGAAGTCATAAAAAAGCTTTAAAGGAGAAGAAGTCTTAATAAATTATATACATAGAGAACATCTCAGAACTGTGTAAAAGACTGATCTGTGAAGGGTACAATTTATGTAGAGTTGGAGGTGATGAATTTTTTGAGGTTGGTCTGAAATGGGTAATAGGGATTTATTAGCATAGGGGAGGGATATGTAGGCCATTTAAAAACTGTGTGGACAAAGGCACAACCAGAAGGTTGTGAAGAAGTAATCAGAATGGATTTTCAAAAAGGAAGGGAAGTGTCAAGGAGTAAGGAGAGATGGGGATGAGGTAGGTGAGTATGTAGAGGGCCAAAATCAGGAAGGCATCCAAAAATTCCAGAGTGGTAGACATATATCCAGGAAAGACAAAAACTCTAATTCAAAAGGATACATGCACCCCAATGTTCGTATCACTACTATTTACAATAGCCAAGACATGGAAGCAACCTAAGTGTCTATCAACAGATGAATGGATAAAGATGTGGTATATATACACAATGGAACATTATTGTTATAAAAAGAATGAAATAATGCCATTTGCAGCAACATAGGTGGACCCACAGATTATCATACTCAGTGATAAGTATGTCAGATAGAGAAAGGCAAATATTATATCACTTATATGTGGAATCTAACAAATAAGATAAACAAATGTATATGCAAAACAGAAACAGACTCACAGATATAGAAAACAAACTTCTGGTTACCAAAGGGAAAAGGGCAGAGGGAGGAATAAATCAGGGGTATAGGATTAACAGATATACACTACTATATATAAAATAGACAGCAAGGATTTAGTGTATAGCACAGGGAACTATATTCAGTATCATATAATAACCTATAATGGGAAAGAATCTGAAAAAAAAATGTATAACTGAATCACTGTGCTATACACCTGAAATTAACCCAATATTGTAAATCAACTATATTTCAATAAAAATAAAAAATTCCAGGGTTTTGTTGGACACAGACTATTACATAGGTGATGGGCAAAATAATGGTCTCCTGAGGATGTTCACCTCCTAATCCCCAGAACCTGTGAATGTGTTACCTTACAGGGCAGAAGGGACTCTTCAGGCTTAACTAAATTTAGGATTTTAAGATAAAGTAATTATCCTGAACTGTTCACGTGGTACCAATATAATCACAAGGGTCCTTGTAAGTGAAAGATGGAGGCATGATAGGCAGAGAAGAGGATGTGACAACAGAAGCAAAGTTAGAATGCATTGAATCTGGCTTTGAAGATGGAAGGGGGCTAGGAGCCAAGGAATGCAGGCAGCCTCCAGAAGCTGGAAAGGGAAAGGAAATGAATTCTCTCCTTGAGCCTCCACCAAGGAATACTGCCTGCTTACACATTGATTTTAACTCAGTGAGATCCATGTTGGACTTCTGACATCCAGAAGTGTAAGATAATAAATGTGTGCTGTTTTAAGCTTGTGTTGCTTTGTTATAGCAGCAAGAGGAAACTCATACACATAGGTACATAGGCGCCTCCTTCTTAGCCTTCCTATGTCTGGTGCAAATGAGAGGCCTTTGCTGTGCCTGAAGAAGGGAGCCTTGTCAAACCACCAAGGGGGACTTGGCAGGAACTGTCCCACAGCAGTGAACCAGAAGGAAGAGTCAGGGGTGCAGAAGTCGCTGACCATGCGGAGGGCACAGCTGGGCAGGTGGCAGGACCAATCACATAGGATGATGTCCAGAAGTGGCTCAGAACCCTACGAGGGGCTGGGGAGCAGGCAGAGGCAGAAAGGGGTGTGTGTGGGGTTGAGAGCAAACAAGCATTGTGTCCACTGCTTTAGGATGAGTCACAGGATCCCGTTTATTCTGAATTTCAAATAGCCCGAAGGGAGGCTTCAGATTTTGTTTTTTAAAGAAAATAAATCAAACACTTTGAGAAGGACTGACCCACTGGCTATGAAAGCCTGTGTGGGAACGGGGCAGTTAGTGAGCCTTAGAGTAAATAAATCAAGTAAAGCTAGCTTCTTTAACTTCTATTTTGAATCTGTTTTCGACTCCAGAGTATTTTAATAATATCTCTTATATCATATTTAAAGCCTGATAAGAACTTTTCTTTAACCATAAAACAGCTGGAAAGCCAACAATAGTGTCACCACTAACATTATCTGAAAACGTTTAATGATGTGGCCCAAACCGACTCTACTGAGTAAAGATGGAGAAGCGGGTCAAGAGGTTTTACTGTGAAGAACAAACATTGTGCACCGAACAGACTCGCTTGAGGGCCTGGAAGACACCGGGCACACAGATGTTTCCTTCTAACTCACATAAGCGTGAGAGGAGACCACCATGGTGGGGCCTGGGAACTGTGAATGTGGGCGCGAGATGCAACCCCAGTTCCCTTCTCTCTGCTCCTGCCTGTCCCCAGAGGGTACAAATGTCTACGCACGTCCAGGGTGTGTCCAGGGGGCACATGAGCAGAAGTGAGGTGACACTGAGGGTGGCATTTCTAAATGTGTTTATTCTCTTGTAACAAATCACAAACCTCACCAAGGTCCCCTCTTTTCCCTCTCCATTTCCTTCTCAGGATTATTCCCACCTTCTCTCTCTTATGCTCCTCTTGTTTCCCCAATACAGAATGTCAGGGTCACTGTTTCAGGACCTGTCCTCTCTGGGGATAAGGAACCTACCTTCACCTCTGAGTTCTGAACACTCTGCCCCAGAGATGTGTAGCATTTAAATGTACAGCTTATTCAATATGCTTAAAGTTTTAGTGAGGCACAAAACTAGTACAGTCAGTGGACTAAAAGCTAACATGGCCCTTCATAAGGCTATGCTAGGGCTGGCAAGAAAAATGCAAATACATTAACTTAAAATATTTTTAGGGGACTTCACCTGGTGAAGAAATATTTACCAGATGGTGGTTACTGATTCACTTGAGAAAAATAAAAATAACATTAAATAGAGAGAAAAAAAAAAAAACTAAAGGGCTTAAAAAAAAAAAACCAATGAAAGGTTTTTCTTATCCTAAGAAAAATGCTGCCAATGTTATAGCAAGCCCTGGAACAGTGGTTCTCTGCTCTGATGCAGTGATGTACAATGTCTAGAGTTTTATAAGATCAAGATGCTGCCATGCTCCATCCACATTTACAACATGAGAGTCTCTAGATGCAGGGCATGGGTGAGTGTGTTTAAAACAAACACTTGAAGTGCTGGAGAGGGTGTGGAGAAAAGGGAACCCTCCTGCACTGTTGGTGGGAATGTAAATTGATACAGCCATTATGGAGAACTGTATGGAGGTTCTTCAAAAAGTTCAACATAGAGTTGCCATATGATCCAGCAATCCCACTCCTGGACATATATCTAGACAAAACTATAATTCAAAAAATTACATTTACCCCTATGTTCATGGCAGCACTATTTACAATAGCCAGGACATGGAAGCAACCTAAGTGTCCATCAACAGATGAATGGATAAAGAAGATGTGGTGTGTGTATGTGCGTATACACACACACACACACATATACATATATATACACATACACACACATACTTACATACAGTGGAATATTACTCAGCCATAAAAAAGAATGAAATGCCATTTATAGCAACATGGATGGACCTACAGATTATCATACTAAGTGAAATAAGTCAGAAAAAGAAAGACAAATACCATATGATATCACTTATACGTGGAATCTAAAATATGGCACAATGGACATATATACACTACCAAATGTAGAATAGATAGCTAGTGGGAAGCAGCCGCATAGCACAGGGAGATCAGCTCAGTGCTTTGTGTCCACCTAGGGGGTGGGATAGGGAGGGTGGGAGGGAGGGAGACACAAGAGGGAAGAGATATGGGGACATATGTATATGTATAACTGATTCACTTTGTTATAAAGCAGAAACTAACACACCACTGTAAAGCAATTATACTCCAATAAAGATGTTAAAAATAAATAAAAAGAAAAAGTAAATAAAATTTAAAAATATGGCACAAATGAACTTATCCACGAAACATAAACAGACTCACAGACATAGAAAACAGACTTGTGGTTGTCAAGGCAGGGTGGGGTGGGGTGGGGTTGGGGAGGGATGGATTGGGAGCTTGGAATTAGCAGATGTAAACTATTATACATAGGATGGATAAACAAGGTCCTACTGTATAGCACAGGGGACTATATTCAACATCCTGTGATAAACCATAATGGAAAAGAATATGAAAAATAATGTATACATAACTGAATCACTTTGCTATATACCAGAAACTCACACAACACTGTAAATCAACTATACTTCAATGAAAAAATTTTTTTAAATAAAAATAGAACAAAGACTTGACAGATGAGTTAGAGAGGCAGCAAGAACTGAGAACAATCGCCCCACTGGATTGCTGATCACACAGTCCTCCCCATTCCCATCATTCATCATTCTTACGTGGTGTAACCTTTAGAATTTGGCTTAAAATTTCGAATCTGACTCAACTTTACCTAAAAATATGAGTATTTACAGAATGGAAAAAGTGTTTTTGCTCTATGGGATTTAAGTTTTTGCTTTAAAAAAAGGTAGGGCTTCCCTGTTGGCGCAGTGGTTGAGAGTCCGCCTGCCGATCCAGGAGACACGGGTTCGTGCCCTGCTCCGGGAAGATCCCACATGCCGCGGAGCAGCTGAACCTGCGTGTCCGCAGCCTGTGCTCTGCAGCGGGAGAGGCCACAACAGTGAGAGGCCCGCGTACCCCCCCCACACACACAAGCAAAAATGTAAAAACAGACCTAATTAACATATGCAAATGTTTCTAAGTAATTAACATGAAATGCCTGTCATTTATATGGCAAATGAAGATATAACTGTCTGAATTTTCACTGGTGAATTAGTCTAATTTTAGGATGAAGAACAGCTTGGTTTGAAGATTGATAGATTAAGAAAACTGTATGTTGAAAGAAATCTTCGATTATTTAAAAATTTTTTAAATTGTTCATAAAGGTGTCTCTCAGTTTCTCTGGTGATGCTGAAGTGAGTTCTGAAGAGTTTCCAGGGGAGACAGCAACGTGCTGGGGCAGGTCAGAAACTGAAGGGAGATGTCAGCAGGTCGGCTGCTAGCAAGTGGCCCTGCGAATCCCAGCCTGTCTTCACAGACATTTCTTAGTATCTGTTACAAGAGCTACAAGAGAGACAGACAAGGCATGCATTCTGAAGGGACCAACCAGAGCTGCCTCAGCCGTCCTCAGGCTAGAAACAATTTAAAAGTGTCTAAGGTGGCCAGAAAGCTTTAAAGTTGTATTCAATTTTTTGGTAAGAATAGGAAGGGCTGATTTTCATAGTCCGAGTTCAGAGTGCCAACATCAAATGAAAAATGCTGTTGACTGATGGATGCTGATGGAGGTGGTCTGCAGGTAGGGATGAGCGTGGGTCTTCTGAAGGATTTCATGATGCAGAGCTGCTCCTTTCCAGACTATGTCCCAAGCAAGTGTCAGTACGTGCCATAGGACCATTATGATGGGATCCATGCACAGCGAACACAACCGGGATGAACACCCCCAAATATGGAGGGACGGAGTTAGAGAATGGCATCCTGACATGCCACCATCTTGCTGCGAGAGACACAAGTCAGGAAGTTGACACTGCTCTAAAGCAAGGAGAAAGCTCTAGGGATGTGTCCCACTGTCAACACCGAGGCTACACTTAAGTACATCGTTGTAAATTTCGAATGCTTATTTGGCCCATAATAAATGTCTTCTTTCTTAGAGATTAGCCCTTTGAAAACAAGGCCAGTGCCTGCCTTCTCCAGGCTACACTGGCAACATTGTGGGGAACACCTGGAATTTAGGAGGAGTGTGATGGATATTTGCGGAATGAAGAATCAATGGATGGATTCATCAGAGATGCACTTTTTAAATACTGTGATGATCCTCCCTTCTACAAACCAGATTAATCTTAATACAGAAAATAATTATACGGTAACAGTAACTGCTTAGTGTCATCACTGTTTAAACATATTTTACGTTATTATGCTCTCAAAACAAATACCGTACAAAACAAAACACTTGGAGGAATACAGAACAATTCCATCTTGGAGTTTCTTGTTTTCATGACCTAACTCAGCAACTGGCTTTACATCGTTGTTGACAGATCTACTTTTCAAAATAATGAAGCAGCACATTCAGAAGAAACCATTTTTACTGGCTCTGCTAGTTCAGCTTTGAAGAGCCTCTTCGTCAAAATGTAAATCATTATTTTTTAGTCAGCAAACGTCTTGACTCTTCTTCCATCTTCATTCTCCCAATTTATTACAGAGAACTTTCTTTCCTTTATTAATCACTGTAATGAGTATGCATTTTATAACTTGATAAATCAATAAAAATATTTTAAAAATCTGTTAGAATTGGGTTAGCTGTTAAAAGGTATGTTATCTGTCTCAGAAAAATCATCATCAATGATACTAAATATCATACTTATTTATTCCTGAAGATTGAAGGGCTGTTTTATTTTTTTTTATTTGATTGGAATATAGATGATTTACAATGTTGTGTTAATCTCTACTGTACAGCAAAGTTATTCAGCTATACATATATATATACTTTCTTTTTCATTTTCTTTTCCATTATGGTTTATCACAGGATATGAAGGGCTGTTTTCTAATAGACAGTTGAATGGCTTTCTGTACCTTTCAGAGGTGAGAACAGAGACTTTACTGTTACATAAAGAGGTCCCTCCCCCCTTTTTATAATCACACTATTTTACTATGAAGCGGGGAGAAGAGGATATTTATCAGAGAGCCAACAAGCAGCAGATCACTAGTCTGTAGATTTTTCAAATGAAAGAAAAAAGACTAAGTTATATTCCTTAGTGTGCATACCTGTTAACTGAAAGTAAATGAAATCAATGATTATAACTGAGAAACCAGAGTCTGAGGTAGATGATACCTACAGAATAGGCAGGGACTTTACGTAGAGTGATGGATCAGCTCTTTCTAAGATGACTGAGTGCAGAAAACCTATGATGCTTGGTTTTAAGTGGTTTGTCCTTCTTTCCACACTATCTCCACATACCTCACCCCTACTCTTCCATGAGCCCAGAGTGCACCCGCAATCCCAGTGTCTGGCATTTAGGGAGAGAGAACGATTCAGGTTTAGAGAGGTGTTCTATAAGAGAATGTCCACCTTACACATTAACAGATGGTTTAAAAAAAAAAAATTAAGATTTGCTATTTTAATGCTTTTTGTGTTTTGTTCTGGTTTGTGTGTTTTCAGAGTAGCCATCTCAAAAACTCTTGAACTCCAAAACAGAGCCTTTGCAGTTCTGTTCCAAGAGGCATGGAAAGATATTATTCTGTTTTGTCCATCAGCTTTTTAAAAATGGATACTTTTTTACTTCTAAATATATAGATAACTTAGAATGTGTGAATAAAAATCAGGCTGTTGGAAAAATTGCTATGATTTAAGAGATGCTCCACAATTAAGAGATGACTATAATGGCTACAAGTCTGTATTGCGTCTACTACACTCTGATCACTATCTACACTTACAGCTCCCGTCTGAAAAATGGGGTCACAAAAGGCTTCTTGTCACAGGCTGTCATGCTTTGTACCACAGGGACCTATAATTGGCCGTGCCAGCCTGAGTAAGGTAGGGGCAGTAGAGGCAAAGCCAGATGTTTGTCTATGTCTCAGCCCAATCAGAAGCTCTGTTCTGGATGGTGACCAGCCAATTGGCTGGGACCTTCTTTGGGGAAGTTTGAATACAAGACACTCAGGGGACAATGATGACAGAGAGAGAGAAGGCAGTAAGTAGAAACAAGTGCAGTGGAAAAAAAAAAAAAAAAGAAAGAAAGAAAGCAACAAGGTAGGGAGGAGAGAGCATGGAAGAAAGAAGCTGACAAAAAGAGAAAAAAATCAAAAAGTCCTAGAAATTAAAAACCTATTGTGTCTTAAATGACATCCTGGTATTTCCCAGAGACAAAATGTGAAACTAGCAATATTTTTATAATAAAACCCCATCATCTGCGGTAACCCAAAAGAGTATAACAACAATATAAAGCGCCACGAACAAAACGAAAACAAAACAAAATCCCCAAGATTTTACCAGACAGTTAGAAAAAGAATCGTGTATTACAGAAAATATCGGTGAGTGTGTGGAACTGCAGGGCTGCTGTAGACCAGTCTAAAGAGACCTGTATATCTGAGACGCTTCTTAGGAAGGACAGCTCTGATTCATGCCTATTGAGACAACAAATGCAAGATCTCAAAGGTGGAAATGTTAAGCTCCAGGCCCACTGGCCCCTTAAGTATGACTGGGATGATGACCTACCAGGACAGACTGCAAATGCAAAAGGAAATGGAAGCAAAAATGGGCATCTGTATACCCAGCAGAAGGTTTCCAGCATCCCGGGGTTTTGTATTTAAAAAGACCCAAGATAAGCAGCCTACTTGGGTAAGCTCACTGAGGCTCAAGTGCGGCTACGAATATGTATATTCTTGGGAGGGAAGAACGTTTGCATCCAATGCCTGTATTGCTTCTGTTCTAAGACGTTATCAGTCACGAAAGAAGACACCAATTTCCCCCCCCCCTTTTTTCTTAGCTTTGATGTTTTTCTTTTTTTTAATTTTTATTTTCTATTGGAATATAGTTGATTTACAATGTTGTATTAGTTTCAGGTGTGCAGCAAAGTGATTTAGTTATACATAAATCTATTCTTTCTCAGATTCCAATTTAATTAGAGTTTTGAAGGAAACTAATACAAATTAAACGTACATATTGGTTGCAAATTATAATCACAACAGCCAAAAATCTGAAAAGAAAGAAATTCCTTAGAGTTGAAGAAATATAATAAATCTTGAAATGCTGCCTGCTTCGGGACCGACCCTAAACTCTCCTTCTGAAATTCTGCAAGGTAAAAATACCAGTTGTTTAATTCAAATTGTATTACTATGACAATGAATACGGCTTAACTTATAAATGAAGATTCAAAAACCATACTTTCACTGATTTATAGAAATGTGTTATTTTCCCCTCCACTTTCCTGCTCAAAAGTCCCACTTAAATTCTTATTGTCTACAAGCAAGGGGAATGGGAAGGGGGAAAAAAAACCTAAGGAATGGTATTTCTTCATAAAACTCGGTACACTTGGGCTTTCTAAACTTCTACAGACTACTGCATATCATGCCTCAGGAGACCCTTAAAGATATAAAAATTGTTTTTCTTATTGGATTTCAGATATTAAACCTCCTCTCTCACTGGCATTGATCCTGTAATTTCTCTCCCCAGACCTGTGCTGCATGTGAATTTTACAGGTGCCGGACCATACAAGCTAGTTGGAGCAAGTTGCTGGCAGGTAAAGCCAATTTTCCTCAAGTAAAAAGATCTCTCTCTGGCCTCTCCATGTTGGTCATAGTTCTGTCATTCTTTTGTCTCTGGGTCTTTTGTTTTTCACTTAACTTCTCCATTTCAGTCTTTAAAGCACTTCCCAGCAGGAGACTTACTGATGTCTCTAGGTCTTTTTTTTTTTTTTTTTCTTCTCACCCCTTTTTTCTTCCTTCCTGTTTGGCTTTCTGTATATGTCTAATTCTTTACCTCTTCTGCTCAGTAGCACGACTAATCTTGTTTCCCTTCTTTTCAGTTCAAAATTGTGAATGCTATTTTCTTTAAATTTGATTACAGAACATGTTCATTAGGATTGATAAACTAGGAAAGAGGGAAGAAAAACCTTATCCGTCACCTTCACAAACACAAACGTTTTTGGTATTCTCCCATTTCCTCCTAGTCTTCTGACTCATGCAAATCTTTTCCTATAGAGCTGTAATCATGGAATAAGGAACCTAAATCGTTTTGCATACTCATTTTTTTTATTACTTTTGTGCAGAAAGTATTCTATGTTGTTATGAATTTTCCTAGCCGTAATTTTATTGGCTGATTAATATTGCATTATGTGGATGAATTTTAATTTAAATATTTTTCTTTTTTTGGTTCCATTCTTATCAGGAATATAAGAGTATCCATTTCTTTGAATGGTTCCCAGCATTAATCTCCTGTCTCCCTACCTTTTTCACCTAGTTGCCTGCCTTCCAGTCTGCAAAAAAGCAACCATGTGAGGTCTGCTGTTGCGACTGCTTCCTGTGTCTGAAATTCTTTTCTCTTTTCATATGACACGTTCCATTCCAGGAGGAAAAGGTGGACCCGAGATGGCCACCCTTTAAAGGCTCACCTGAGTAAAAGTGATGGCTGGGATTAGGGAACACTGCAGATAGTCATGGAAGTCAACTGAAACCAGAGTTAGGACTATACTATGGTTTGTGAAATTTCCATTTTTAAAGCCACAGGAAGCAAGATTTGCATATTTTAGAGTCTTCATTAAAGGAACGTGAAAGTAGACTTTAGCATATCAGATGAAAAATGAATCAGGGGGGTGGCTTGGAAAAGAGGAAAGACAACTGTATTAGAATCTTTAGGTTGCATTTCTCAAGTTTCTGATGATAGCATCTTGGCTTCCAAGTTCCTCATCTGTGAGTGGGAGGAGTGGGAAAGAAAAACCTCTAAGATCCTCTCTATATTCTATGGCCAGAGTACAGTCGAGCTAGAAACGCCCCAAAGGACTCATTCTTGATATGAGGTCCACATAGCCTTGACGCTGTGCTTTATATTTTAGGAGCAGCTCTAAAAGACACACATAGATCATCCTCTTCAGATCACTGGCAGTAAAACCAAAGTGATGAATTCCTTTGGAGGAGGCTATGCAAAGCAGTACATTCTCATGTAAATAAAACCATGCCTCTTTGAGATCTATTATTAGGGGCTATTGCAGAGTGGTGGGCCCAGCCTGGGGCCAAAGAACTGTTATTTTCCTTTTAATTTCTCTGTTGACATTCTCACATCTTCTGCTCTATATTACTTTGCATGCGCCCTAAAGCTCAGCAGGATTTTAAAGAAAAGGGATAGCACGTGTAGGAAGAGGAAGGGAGTGGATCTAGAGAAAAGGGAAGAGGCACGTTTTATGGCTTTGGTTTCTGATAAATATAAACCTACTCATTCTTCTTCCTTCCACTTTCTAAGGGAGAGACTAGTTTGGGGACATGGTTAGGATTACATGCTAACCAGCTGACAGGATAGGAAAAAAAATATTCTAAAGTATTCTGAATTCCTGATGATTTTAGAAGGCAGATGACTAATTTTGCTCCCAGAGTCATGACCATTCACTAACAGAAAATGTCTTTCAAGTACAGGGTTGCATCTGCTGTATCCCCCAAGAAAGGTAACAGGAAAGAAGGGTGAAGAAAAAGAGACTGCAGACCTGCTTTGCTAGGAAAACAGGGGTGAGATTGGAACATGCATAAAAAGGGTTTAATTTAAATCACATATTTCATTTAAAAAATTGCTTCACATTAAAAGGTTAAACTTCATATTATCTCTTTTAATATAATAAAATTGCTTGCATTTCTTTTTGCCCAAATTGAAACGGAAAATGTGGCTTCAAAATAAATTATAAAAGAAAAATGGCAATGTATGTTACCACAACTGGACACTTAGTAAAAGTTAATTACTTAATCCAGGAACCAGAAGTAGTTAAAGTATAACTTGAACCTAAAGAAAATGCTGCTTTTATAAATATTAATTTCTACTCTGCCCATTTTTTTTTAACATCTTTATTGGAGTACAATTGCTTTACAATGGTGTGTTAGTTTCTGCTTTATAACAAAGTGAAGCAGTTATACATATACATATATCCCCATATCTCTTCCCTCTTGCGTCTCCCTCCCTCTCACCCTCCCTATCCCACCCCTCCAGGTGGTCACAGACCACCGAGCTGATCTCCCTGTGCTATGCGGCTGCTTCCCACTAGCTATCTATTTTACATTTGGTAGTGTATATATGTCCATGCCTCTCTCTCACTTTGTCACAGCTTACCCTTCCCTCTCCCCGTGTCCTCAAGTCCATTCTCTAGTAGGTCTGCCTGTTTATTCCTGTCCTGCCCCTAGGTTCTTCGTGACCATTTTTTCCCCCCTAGATTCCATATATATGTGTTAGCATACGGTATCTGTTTTTCTCTTTCTGGCTTGCTTCACTCTGTATGACAGATTCTAGGTCAATCCACCTCACTACAAATAACTCAATTTCGTTTCTTTTTATGGCTGAGTAATATTCCATTGTACACATGTGCCACATCTTCTTTATCCATTCATCTGTTGATGGACACTTAGGTTGCTTCCATGTCCTGGCTATTGTAAATAGAGTTGCAATGAACATTTTGGTACATGCTTCTTTTTGAATTATGGTTTTCTCAGGGTATATGCCCAGTAGTGGGATTGCTGGGTTGTATGGTAGTTCTATTTTTAGTTTTTTAAGGAACCTCCATACTGTTCCCCATAGTGGCTGTATCAATTTACATTCCCACCAACAATGCAAGAGGGTTCCCTTTTCTCCACACCCTCTCCAGCATTTATTGTTTGTAGATTTTTTGATGATGGCCATTCTGACCGGTGTGCCTACCTGCCCATTTTTGACTCAGTTTTCAATGACCTCAAGATTCAAGGTAAGCTTTTTCTCTAGTATAATGTTTTACCGAAATCCATAAAACCTACCCTGCATACCTAGAAACCAGCAACAAAGCATGTGGATTCTGTATCATGTACTACTGTGCCAGGCCTCACTTACAGACCATCACAGACACAAGAAAGAAACCTGGTGCCACAGCTGCCATTAATAGATAATCTGAGCTATTTTTAAAATGTCAATCTATAAACAGTGGACCCGTTTCATACAGAAGAGTGATGCTGGGTGTGTGCTTTGGTGCCAGGAACAGAGATCTCAGTTCTGGCTCTGCCACTACCCGGCGCTGTGGCCTTGGGCCAGTTCTTTAACCTCTCTGGGCCTCCATGAACTCACGTTTAAAATGGACAGGTTAACAGTATGTATCACATGGTGTTATGTGATATTTAGAAGACACGACACATATATAGAGGGCTTAGCTGAATTCTCAGCACACAGAACCCTTAAAAATGCCAATTAATCATGCATTCACTCAACAAACAACTATTGAACACCTACTTGGTGCCAGGCACTGTTCTAGTTACTGGAGATAAAACAACGAACAAAGAGACCAAAATTCCTCCCCTGATGGAATGTATATTCCAGCAGAAAATATCTCACAGTTAAATAGCGCTTACAATTATTTACTCTTATTGCTAAACTAGTGGGTCTCAATGCCACCCAGGGCATACTTAGCAAAGTTTAGAAACATTTTTTTAAATTTATTTATTTTTGGCTGTGTTGGGTCTTCATTGCTGCGTGGGCTTTCTCTAGTTGCGGTGAGCGGGGGCTACTCTTTGGTGTGATGTGTGGGCGTCTCACTGTGATGGGTTCTCTTGTTGCGGAGCATGGGCTCTAGGTGTGTGGACTTCACTAGTTGTGGCACATGGGCTCAGTAGTTGTGGCTCACGGGCTCTAGAACACAGGCTCAGTATTGTGGTGCATGGGCTTAGTTGCTCCACAGCATGTGGGATCTTCCCAGCCCAGGGCTCGAACCCGTGTCCCCTGCAATGGCAGGAGGACTCTTAACCACTGTGCCACCAGGGAAGCCTAGAAACATTTTTGGTTGTCACACTGGGGGTAAAGGGACAGCTACTGACATCTAATAGGTAGAGACAAGGAATGCTGATAAACATCCTACAACACACAGGACGGTCCCACAGCAAAGACCTATCTGGCCCCAAATGTCAACAATGCAGAGGTTGAGGAACTCTGTTCTGAAGGTTATGTATGGACTCAACACAACCCTATGAGGTAGGAACTATAAGTATGGCTACTTCATTAGTATTTTATAGTAACTGATAGTAATGACATTTTATAAAGTGTGATCATACAGTATTTATAGTAATATTTACATAGTATATGTAAATATATAAGATTTGTAAAGCTATACAAAAATTGCACAGAAATACTTTAAAATATACCTCAGCAGTGTGTGTGTTTAAATTCAGATGGTAGATTTTACAAAACTGATTCAGAGTTCATTTTATGACCAACGGCTGTACCACTGTGCCATTTAGATTTTAAATTATTCATCTGGCCCGATCCTCGCTCACATGCTTCAGAAGGCGCTCTTTTGCGCCACATCTGCGCTGATTTGGACGTTAGAACAAGGAAGCAGTGTGGCACATCAGAACCTCCAGACCCGGGGTCCAGAGATCCAGATCTAGCTCCAGCATCTCACTGGCTGTGGCATCTTAGGGCAAGCAGCTGAACTTTTCTGGGCAACTGAGGTTCACCATCACCAACATGTGGGGCAATCGTGTCCCTCAGATCATGTGTGCAACTGCCATGGAATCTGCAGTGAGAGTTTCTACCACCCACCACACCACCAACGTGTACAGGTACTGACTTTTTTTCACTGTACCCTGACGCATTTACTGTTCTCCACAGCCTAGGAGGTAGGCACAAGCTGAAGGAAACAGGGGCATGGAAAGGTGGTAACCTGCCTCTGAGGTTACAAGTTCAGGAAGTGGCAGAACAAGGGTTCTCACCCAGGCAGTGTGGCTCCAGGGCCCGCCCTCTGGACCAGCATGGGCTGCTCTGGCTGAGTTCAAGCCACCCAGGATGCTCTCATAGGAGCAGTGCCACATGGCCACAGCTCATCCACCTCTTAATTCCCAAGAGCTGCTCTGTTCTGCATGCAGCCATGTTCCTCCCTAGTCCTGACTAGTCAGGCAGTTGGTGCTTTCATCAAAGCAAAGAGTGAAATCTCTTTGTGTTTCTTTTTCGAATTACTTTATTTCTTTTAAATAGGTAACTTGTGTACACAATACATGCATTAGTCCAATATGAAGTTCAAAGGCACAGAAGAATATACAGTGACAATTAATTTTCCTTCCTATCCTTGTCTCCCAGCTACCCAGTCCTTTCTACTGAGACCACCACCATGACTAGTTTCTTGCATCTCGTTCCAGAAATGCTCTATACAATATATATTCTTTTCTGAAAGCAGATATACAACTTGTAGGATACGAAACATACTATTTTGCAACCTGATTTTTTTCACTAAACAATATTTTGGAAATCAGTCCGTATAGAGCCCCCTTTATTCTTATTAGTGTCTGAGAGTATTCTATAATTTATTTCATCAGTTCTGAACAGATAAATATTTAATGGGTGTCTGATATTTAACAAGGCTACAATGAACATCTTATGCATATATCATTTCTTACATTGCCAGAATATACTTAGGATAAATTCTTAAAAGTGGAATTGGCGAGTCAAAGGCCTTGTGCCTTTTAACATTTTATTGAAATAGCTGAACTGCTCTCCATAGAGGTTATATCAATTTCTACTTCCACCTAAAATGTAGGAGATCAACACTGGGTTTTACTTTTATTTCTATACTCATCAAACAATATATCATAAAAATGTTTTATCTTTGCCATTCGCAAGAAATTGTATCTCATATTTTAAATTTGCATTTCTCTTATTAGGATTAGATTGGGACTCTTTTCATGTGTTTCAAGAACCAATTGTATTTCTTTTATTATTCTTTTCCCTATATTTTGTTCACATTCCTGTTCTTTTCATTCTCATTTTTCTACTGAGTTGGTTTCCTTTTCTTATGGAATTAGACAAGCACAAGAAATAAACCCTTTGTCTATAAGCTGCAAGTATTTTCCCCCAGTTTTTTATTATTTGCCTTTGCAGTAATATTTGATTTGTAAGTAGTATTGATTTCCTCCATTCTTTTCTCTTATAGCTTCTGGGTTTATTTAATACTCAAAAAGTATGAAATACTCCACTTGCAGAATATAAAATTATCCATGTTTTCCTTCAGTACTTCTGTGATAGCAGAATTCATTTTGGAGGATCATAGGAGTTTGGATTCAACTTTCTTGTTTTCCAGATGGCTTCGCAGTTGTCACAATAATTTCTATCGAATAACCTATCCTTTCCCCACTGATTTGAAATGCCAACTTTATTATATACAAAATTCTCATATTATTTGAATCTATTTCTTGACTTTCTGTTGATCTGACCCTCCATAAACAAATACACAGACCATTTTAACTACTGTAGCTGTGTCATATGCTTTA
This sequence comes from Pseudorca crassidens, assembly GCF_039906515.1. Taxonomy (NCBI): domain Eukaryota; kingdom Metazoa; phylum Chordata; class Mammalia; order Artiodactyla; family Delphinidae; genus Pseudorca; species Pseudorca crassidens. The sequence goes on along the minus strand of NC_090299.1, from coordinate 127,709,662 downwards.
CTGTGTGGCAGAGCTAGTTGTCCTTATTATTTATCTTTTCCAGAATTTTGCTGGCTGTTCTTTAGGAACTTAGAATCACCAAGTGGTATTTCTGTTGGGCTTGTGTTATATTCATAAAATAACTTAGAGAAAACTGATACCTTCAAGACGTTGAATCTCCCCACCCAGGGACGTTGTATACTTTTGTGTATGGTTCAAGTCTTTACCCGTCCCACTCTTTTGGTGAGCTCCTGTAACATTTTTAAAGTTTTGTTTTTTGGGGTTTTTTTGCTTTTTTTTTTCATATAGGTCTTCCTTTATTACATTTACTCCTAGAGTCAGGAATATATTCCTATCTGGTTAATGTTATCACTTATAGGTCTTATTTCTAAACAGACACAGTAATAAAAACTGTTAGCTATAGTTCTATGTAAAATATCATTCATTTTTGTTTTGGTTATGCACCCAGTTCTTGAAACCTTAGCAAACTCAAGAGGACCACAGCCACATAGCAAACTTGTTTTCAACTCCTTCTCCTAAGAAATATTTTTCTCCTGAAATGTTTTAGCATAAATGTAGAACTTACTAGATTTTTAGAAATCTTTGCTTCATGTTAGCTTCATCTTCAATTTTGGGAGTATAAAGCCTAGTGGTGTGATATCCATCTTAACAACTCTTACTGAACTAAAACTACAAAACTTACCTCCTAAATTCATTCCAGCTTGAAGACACTTCTGAAGTCTGCAGGCAGGACAATTCTTCCGTCGAATCTTATCAATTATGCAATCATTTCTTCCAGCACATAAATAGTTGTGTTGCCCTGAAAAAAATAATAAAGAACCATTGTTACAATAAAGACTATTATATTAATATAAAGTACTAATATGTACAATCAGGTAATGAAACATCCTCTTTCCTGCCTTGAAATCTCTTCTTCAAAAAAGTAGAAGGGAAACATGATTTGCGAATAATATAGGTACAGAAATCGTCAGTTTCACACAGCTGAGACTTTAGGTTACAGATGATAAGCTTAATGTTTATTTCTAATAGGTTCCCACAGAAGTAAAGCTGCACTCCTCACTGTTTGAATTTCTTGGCATGTACCCTTTCAGGAGATGGTGCACCTTTCATTCAGCCATCACCCAGCACCAACCTAAACAAAGGCCCCGCTGCAGGGTGTTTTTTTTTTTTTTTAATTTTATTGAAGTATAGTTGATTTGCAATGTTGTGTTCATTTCAGTTGTATGGCAAAGTGATTCAGTTATACATACATATACATTCCTTTTCATATTCTTTTCCATTATGGTTTATCCCAGGATATTAAATATAGTTCCCTGTGCTGTACAGTAGGACCTTGTTGTTTATCCAACCTATATATAATAGTTTACATCTGCTAACCCCAAACTCCCAACTGCTGTAGCTGTTTAAGCTCCTCTGCCTATCCACATTTACACATGTCATTTCAACTGGAAGACTTGCAAATTATACAACTAGAAATGTAGAATGATTTCATTTTGCATGCCAAACTGGCACCAAAATAATTCAGATGCAGAATATGCTTGGGGAGGCGGCCTCTACCGGCAAAATGCAAAGCTGTACCCTAGCTCTATTATTCATTTATGTATTCCAATAAATAGAAAATATCTACTGAACCTCCACTAGGGATCAGGCAGTATTAGACACACTGCGGAAACAGCAGTGAATAAGACAGACAAAGTTCCTGTTCTCGTGACCCTACCGTGAGGGGGAGACAGTCAACAGACAAGGTAAGTAGGTAAAATGTACAAGTGCTGGACAGTAATAGATGCTCGGGAGAAAAATGAAGGGAAGGGCACAGGACATGGTGGAGGTGAGGAGGGTGTTGATATTTTAGAAAGAATGCAGGGGAAGCCTCGCTGGAAGGCGACTTTAAAATAAAGCTCCGAAGAAAAGGAAGGCGCTAACTATGTTGACATCTTGGGGAGAAAACAGAGTAGAGCAGAGGGAAAAGCAAACGAGGGAGGGCAGGGGTGGGGAGGAAACCTGGCATGTTTAGGGAACAGCCAAGGATGAAAGAGGGAAAGAATGAGTGAACAGTAAGAGGAGATGAGGAAAAAGGGCCAGTGTGACTCAGATCATGTAAGGCCTTATAGATCATGTTCAAGACCTGGAGTAGATGGGAAACCATGGGCCTAGAGGGCTTTTAGCTGACAAGCCACTTGATGTGATTTAAGTTTCACAGGATGGCTCTGGCCGCTGTATAGAAAACCGACTGCAGTGGACCGAGGACAGAAGCAGGGGGACTGGGGTAGCAGGCTGTCCCTATAATCCAGGGGAAGATGATGGTGGGTTGGTGATGAAAAGTGGTCAGGTTCTAGAGGCATTCTGAAGGTAGAGCTGCTAGAATTTGCTGACAGATCTGAGAAAAAGGGGAGCTAAAGAGGCATGAAGATTCTTGGGTGGAACAATTAGAAAAATGGAACTGCCGTAAATTAAAATGAGGAAGACAGTAGGAGCTCGTGGCTTACGGGGAATTACCCTGGCTCAGTATCGGACATGCTAACTTTGAGACACTTGAGGTGCATCTAAATGGAAGTGCCTGCGGGTTGGTTAGACACACAGGTCTGGAGTTCGGGAGAGGTCTGTGCTGGAGATGTAATCAGCTTGTGGTCATCATTTTAAGCCGTGAGACTGGATGAGATCACATGGAAACTGGAAAGGGAAGAGGTCTGAGGACTGAGTCATGGGGTCATTGAAAACATGCAGAAAAGCAGAGGGTGTCTCACTGATGACTGTAAAACAGGGAACAGGCTCTAAAGTCCTCCCTTCAGGCTAGTACCATCACACTCCCTTCGTCGAGAATTACTAAGTAAATTACAGCAAATACTCAATAAAAATAATGTGTACTGCCCAATGGTATTAAAATAATTTAATCTATAGCTCATTCTCGGTAACATTATGGTAAATATTAGTAATGATGATCACAATAAAACAACAGTAATAGAATAGGGAAATCTATCAAAGTGAAGAAATGAAACTCCACCATTATAATAATCTAATGACTTCTTAAAAAATGGAAGGCTCTTAGCGAATATAAGTAGGTGTAGGTAATTACACAAAGGCAATCGATACCCACGGTAAAGACTATAACCGATTAATATAACATTTCATGTTGCTGCACAATATCTTAAGAAGTTACCACTTTAAAAATAAAACTTCAAGGCCCTATTATAGCACTATTTTATGTAAGCCTTACAACAACCCTATGACACAGGTGAGGCGATTATTATTCCTATTCTTCACAAGAAGAAACTCACGTTAGAACTGGTAAAGTAACTTCCCCAAAGGGTGGAATTGGAAGCAGAATTCAGTAAGTCTGACAATGTTGCTGGGTCTTAAGGCCAGAGGCTTGTGTAAACATCAATTTGCAATATAATTTACTGGTGGTCCAACAGGATGCTGAAACTGCTCTTTGGAAACAACAAGCAAAGGCACATTCTTTGAATGAGGCATACTCTATCACCCAGTATTTGCATTGGCAACCAGCATTATGTGTCTTCCTTCTATCATGGTGTGAAATTAAATACAAAACCAAAGATTTCATCTATAATTCACACTGAATTGAATAAAATTTAATGTCTAAAGAAACAACTAAATGTAACTTTAATTGGTTTCAATTCAACAATTACTTATTGGGAACCTACTATGTGTGCAAGGCCACAAAACATTTGCATCAGGGGTTGGGGTAGTCTATGGTTCTTTCCATTTCTGGTAATCTACAATAAAATGTGACAGCCTCTTAGTTGTAGGCATACAAGAATGCATAAGAAATGGTCACTGTCTAATGCACACACTAGAAAACTTTCTTTTCTGGGTGTTCAAAAACAGACTTCTAAAAGCTGGGATTGTTTCATGAGGATTTCTCTTTAGTAAGCACCTTTAAAACATTCAAGTTACTATAACAGCTGCAAAAAATTTCCTTCTAGGTACAATATATGAAATAGTATACCTGGTTTCTATCAGTCAGCGTGGTTGCAGCCACTGATTCATCTTCCACAAGCAGGATGGAGAGCTTAAGGGACAGCTGTGGGCATGTGTTACTAGTTTTCAGACAATTATCTGTCACTTATATTTTTAATTTTGTAAACATGAAAGACTTGAACTGCACCTACACAAACAGGTAATGTGTGCCCCATCCCTTAATCTATATTGAAAAACAAACCACCACCAAAAAACCGCAATGAAAACAAGAGAATGCATTTAGAAGATTTTAAAAACTTTTGATCATGTCCTTTTTAATTTTTTTTATTTTTAATTTTTTTGCGGTACGCGGGCCTCTCACTGTTGTGGCCTCTCCCATTGCAGAGCACAGGCTCCGGACGCGCAGGCTCAGCGGCCATGGCTCACGGGCCCAGCCGCTCCGTGGCATGTGGGATCTTCCCGGACCGGGGCACGAACCCGCGTCCCCTGCATCGGCAGGCGGACTCTCAACCACTGCGCCACCAGGGAAGCCCCATGTCTTTTTTTAAATACTGTGCTCTCCTAGTGTAAAAACAGCTAATTCAGAATAAGTCATACCCCAGGCTTTTGAGGGTAAGTAATTTTCTACTATAACATTAGTACTATATTAATAGGGCAGACAACCAGAATGCTGGGGACCAGACAGTGGAGGCTCTGAATAACAAGCTGGTGATGAGACTCCTGCTTACAGGATGTGAAGTCCAGAGCTGTATTTTAGAAACATTAATCTGAAGGTCATGTCCTAGATAGGTAGAATGGAAGTAGGGAACACTACTAACAATCTACTTGGAAGTTCTCAGAGACGGCCTCTTTGCAAGTTAATAGTTATATATTAATCAGAACATATAGTCACCGGAATAATCCTGTGGATTTAAAAAAAAAAATGTCGGTGGTAAAGGAAACAAAGATTTATTTCTCATTCCACTTATATGTCCATTTGGGGAAGAATACCAGTTCTAGTAGTGGCAGAATAGCTTGAATCAGATAAGCCTCCTACAAAAAACAATTATAAACTGTCCACAAAAGGGGGGGGAAAATATTTGAAGGCATTGGGGAGAAACCAAAAGAAAGGAGAGGCTGGAGGAATACTGACTCTTGAAAAAAGAGAACCACCCTAGACATGATTCATGTTTGAACGGCTTTTTTTCCTAAGGGCCTTAGACTCTTACACCCTTCAGTGGAGGCTGGATGGAAACGCTGCAACATCTTCAGTCCTACTGGCCTGAGAAGACAGAGAACAGACTGTGGGACTTTGAGAACAGCTAAAAATTGAAGAAGGATAGATATTCTGGAAAGGAGGGGTGGACATATTAACTCCCCTCAAATTTTTGGCTGACCTGTGAACTGAGCATAAGACTGCAAAGAGTGAGAATTCAGGGGTGAAACAATTTAAGGCTTGAAAGAGGCTGAGCAGGTATTTCAGCTATTACTAATCACAGGGTGACAGAGTTTGAATCCCACTAAATCAGAAGGACACAATCAATACCTCAGGCTTTCCACTGAAATTGTAGAAGGTCCCTGCCTTTGGAGCAAATACTGTATCCTAGGATTAAGGCATTCACCTTAGGGTTAAAGGCACAGCCAAAACAGACTTACCCTAAAAAAGCATACAGCAAAGGCCCCATAAGTTCAAAGTGATTTGTCAGTAATTTAATTGATTACAGAACAAAACTCAATATTCTTCAGAAAAATATAACAGAATCTGGAGTCTCCAGGATGTCTAGAATACAATAATAATTACTAGAAAAATGCAAACCAGAGTCAATAGAAAAAGTCACTAGCAACAGACTCACAAATGACCCAGAGGTTGAAATTACCAGATAAAGATTTTTAAATAGACTATACTTGTTAGACTATACAAGAAAATATGAATAAAAGGGTTAAAGAAATAGAGACTCTCAGAAGAGATTTGGAAACGATAAAAAACAAACACAAATGGAAATTAAAGAACTACAAAATAATATCTAAGATATTTTTGGTTGAAATTAACAATATATTGGACACTAACAAAAAAAATCAGTGAAATTAAAGAAACAGAGATATAAAAACTAAAGCACAAAGAGAAAACATTAAAAGATAAAAGGAGGGCTTCCCTGGTGGCACAGTGATTGAGAATCTGCCTGCCAATGCAGGGGACATGGGTTCAAGCCCTGGTTTGGGAAGATCCCACATGCCGTGGAGCAGCTAGGCCTGTAAGCCACAATTACTGAGCCTGTGTGTCTGGAGCCTGTGCTCCGCAATAAGAGAGGCTGCGATAGTGAGAGGCCCGTGCACCGCGATGAAGAGTGGCCCCGCTTGCCCCAACTAGAGAAAGCCCTCGCACAAAAAAGAAGACCCAACACAGCCATAAATAAATAAATAAATAAATAAATAAATAAAATTTAAAAACAAAAAAAAAAGATAAAAGGAAAAGGCATCAGGGGCCTATAGGACAACATTAAGTAATTTAATGTATGTGTAGCTGGAGTTCTAGAAGGAGAGAGATAATAGGTCAGAAAAATATATATAAAAATTTCCAAATTTGACTAAAACAACATCCTACAAATTTAGAAAGCTTAGCAAATGCCCCAAGAGATAAAGAAAATCACTATGGCACAACACGGTTAAATTGCCGGAAGAAAATATAAAGATTCTTAAAAGCATCCAGAACAACAATGACAAAATTACATCGTATTAAGGGGAACAAGGATAAGAGTAATAAGTGAGGCCAGAAGACAAAATATAATACCTTTAAACTCAGAATAACCAATGGAAACATTTCTCAAAATGAAGGTAAAATAAAGACATTTTTGGATAAACTAAAGGTAAAAGAATTTGTTGCTAGTAGAATCACATAAGGCAAAAAAAGGAAGTCCTTTATGCTGAAGGGAAATGATACCAGAGAGAAATATGGATGTACATCAAAGAAAAGAATTAGAAATGATGAATAGAGAGTAAAATTTTAAAGAAATTTTCTTTCTTTTCTTAAATTCTTCAAAAGTCAAATTACTATTTAAAGCAAAATAAAAAATGTATTATGGTATTTATAAAAAAATAAAATGTGTATAAGTAAAATACCTAAAAACATAGCACAAAGGATAGGAAGAGATATAAATGGAATTTTACTGCTATAAATTTCTTACATTACACTTGAAATGGTATAAATTATTCAGGGTAGACTATGGTAAGTTAAGAGTACATTCTGTAATCCCTCAAGCAATGGTTCTCAAAGTATGGTCCCTTGCCAAGCAGCATCAGCATCACCTAAGAATTTAACAGAAATTTAAATCCACAGGCCTAATTCCAGACCTACTAACTCAGAAACTTTGGAGCAGGGCCTAGAAATCTGTGTTTTATATAACCCTTCAGGTGATTCTGTTGCACAATAATGTTTGAGAAATACTACCATGAAGCAACCACTAGAATAATAACACTAAGTGTAGCTCAAGGGACAATAAAGATATAAAATGGCATACTAAAAAAATATTCAACCCAGAAAGGACAGAAAGGGAAAAATGGGGGAACAAATAAAAGAGGAAACAAAAAGAAAACGAACGTCAAGATAAGAGATATAAATTCAAGTACAGCAATATTTACACTAAATATAAATGGTGTAAACACTCCAGTTAAAAGTCAAAGATGGCAGACTGGATTTCAAAAAGGCAAGACCCAAGTGTGTGTTATGATGCATTTTAAATATAAAGGCACAGACAGGGTGGAGGCTAAAAGATGGAAAAATATATGCAATAAAAAAATGCAAGCATAAGCAAGATGATGTGGCTACATTAAAGTCAGATAAAGTAGACTTCAAGAGAAAATCTGTCACAAAATATAAAGACTATCACTTCATAATTATTAAATTAGGATATAACAGCCCTAAATATCAATGCACCTAATAGTAGAGCTTCAAAATTCATCAACTAAAAATTAGTCAGAACTAAGGGGAAAAAATGCAAATCCAAAATCATAGTTGGAGATTTAAAAACCCCTCTCTCAGCAACTGATAGAACAATCACTATCTAGAAAATTAGTGAGGATACAGAAGATTTGAACAATATTAGCAGAAACCTTGACCTAATTAACAGTTAGGTCACACAACTGCACAATACACATGTTCTTTTCAGGTGCACATGAAATATTCACTGAGACAGACTGTATCCTGAGCTTTAATACAAATCTAAAATTCTAAATAAAAGGACTGAAATAATGTACAATATATTTTCTGACCACAAAGGAACTAAATGAGAAATTAATAACAATGATATCTAAAAAAGCCCCATATTTGAAAATTAAGCAACATACTTCAAAAATTCTATGGGTCAATGAAGAAATCAACAAGGGAAATTACTGAAGGTTTCAAACTGAATGATAATGAAAATTCAACATATCAAACTTTGTTGCATACATCTAAAGCAGTACTTTTAGAATTTTTAGCTTTATATACTTCAATAAGAAAAGAAGAAGGGTTTAAAATTGATGATCAAAGATTCTACCTTAAGAAGCTAGAAAAAATAAAAACTAAGCCCAAAGCAAATGGAAGGAGTGAAATAATAGTGAATGAAATGAAATGAAAAAGAAAAAGGCAACAGAGAAAAATCAACAAAGGTAAAAGTTGGGTTTTGGTACATATTAATGAGGCAGCGGCAGAGAGTCTGCGAATTCCGTTCCACGTGTTCTCACCCTGGGCCCCAGGCTGATGGGGCAGCCACCATAGTGAGTATTGTGAGTCTCACGGCAGAGCAGCTATAGAATCTGACTTAGGAAATCTACTGCTCCAGCCCAGAGTGGGCAACTCATTCTTCATTGTTCAGATGTAGTCCAGTGACCCGCACCTAACTGCAAGGGAGGATGGAACTGTCATCTCACCTTGTGCCCAGAAGACAAAGAGCTGGAAATATATGGGGAACGTCACTGAAGACTACCTCCATGAAGGGGAAATGAGAACACAAAATTCATCCTCCATATTACTTCCTCTCAGAAGTATTAAAATATTTACGTTATTGCTTTTTTAGGGACAAATTAATTTTAATGGATGAAGTTGAGGCCTCTTTCCATAAATAGCTAGATTTTTCAAAACATTATTGAGAAGCTACCAGTACCTAATACAATTTTTTTAAGAAAAAAAAAAAAAATCTATGGGCTATTTTAATAAAGAATGTAATGCAGTGACCACTCCACCCCTAAGTCCCCAAACCCACAACCCACTTTCTCAATGTCAGTACGCTAATATGCATACATACTCAAGAATCTGTACAAAAAATTAGAAACTAAATAATTTAAAACCTTATTGGGTAAATGCAAATATCCCACAATTTTCAAATTGATTGTATTTCCTCATCAAAATATAGAGTAAGTTCTGTCTAGTTAGCTGGTAGCAAGCCCTGTGATAGATACTCCAAAGAAAAAAATGCACAATTCCACAACATGGAGAGAAATAAAAGCTTAAAATAAATGGGATATGACAAAGATTCCAAAATATTCCTTTGAAATAAAACTTTTGTACAAAACGGCTGAGCCTCCATCTGTAGGCACTAAGGCACTCCACTGGAAACACTGTGGAGAATTAGTCTACAAGCTAATTGAGCAAGTAGAGATATGGTACAAACAGCATCCTGCTTGACACAGAGCTGCTACTACATGTATGAAACTCAGGACTTACATGTTCATACAGAATGTTGTATATAGACACAAACCTGCAGTCATGAATGTTCACACAAGACCTACTGGCTCCTAAGTAACTGGTTCACTAAAGACCCATACACACAAATCATTTCTGCCCCATCTCCAGCACCATACCTTTTAGATCCCCGCCTCTACCCACACACCAATTAAGAAAAAGAGCTCTGAGGATTTGCAAAGCAGCAGCAGAAAGGCAGAAACAGCTTAAACCAAGGTCAGAATCCCAGGCAGGATGTTTGTACCTTCTTGGTGTCCTAAAGTACTAAATACTTCCCCTGTAAGGTCCGAATCACCCTTCACGTAAGTTGGTTAGGTTGCCTTAAATCAAAACTATTACAGAGTCATTCAGATGTAAAAGCATCTTGTTTAAGAATGAAAATCTGTCCAGCAGGGCTCAGGGAACTCTAGTCACTCATCCATCTGTGTATACTAGCTCAATGCATCTCCTGCCTGAGGTAGTGGTCGCTTTTTGGAGAAAAGGAAGTCTTTCTAGAAAATAGAAAGCTGTCAAGGTTACAGTAAACTTGGATGAGGCACCAGGATGATTAGTTAGTACATGTATAAAATTGATGTACAGGGAAACCACAAGTACTCTGATCAAAAGGGAAATGCCTATAGACTTAAAAAAACCAAAGCCCAAAACAACCAAAGTTGAGTTCAAAAATAAAAAAACAAATCAGGGCTTCCCTGGTGGCGCAGTGGTTGAGAGTCCGCCTGCCGATGCAGGGGACACGGGTTCGTGCCCCGGTCCGGGAGGATCCCACATGCCGTGGAGCGGCTGGGCCAGTGAGCCATGGCCGCTGAGCCTGCGCGTCCGGAGTCTGTGCTCCGCAATGGGAGAGGCCACAACAGTGAGAGGCCCGCGTACCACAAACAAAAAACAAATCAAAAGTATCATTTTTTTCCAACTATGATATTGCTTTTAACTGTCAAATAATTCAGTGTTTAAAGTTAGTTTCATTCTTTAAAAAGTTACTGAACCCAATACAAATTATCTTTTAAAACTGTCAATTACTTTGAATTACTTGGGCTGGTCCCAAATGAGAAAATACAGATTGGGTGACATATGGATCTTGCCTCAAAGCATCTATAATGCTAGAATGGAAAAGGTGGAAACATGGAAGGCGGTAGGGAGAAGACAGTAGGAAGGGCACGATTTTGAAACCAGATACACCTGGGCTCCAATCCTACCTCAGTCAACAGGGAACTATGAGATTCTCAGCCAAGTTGTTTAATGGTTCTGAGCCTCAGCTTTCTGATCTATGATATGGACACAGTAATGCCTACTTTAAATGTAGGTTGCTATTATATATAAACAAGAAGCACAAAGCCTGGCCTGAGGTACTCAAAAAAAAAAAAAAAGGTGATAGTTATCATCCATCATTCATTTGGTTAGGTCTTAAAAAAAAAAATATGAGAAAATCCAAAGAACAAACACAGTCAACTCTTAAATATAAGTGAGTAAAGATTTTCCTGTGGGAGCAACTATGACCACTGAATTAAGGAGGTTTCTAGATGAAAAGGGTCCACTTGAGACACGACAAATACTACTCAGCTCTGATCTCATCTTCAAGCCTTAACTTTTTCTAAAGGCTGGCAAGGATGTGAGAATGGTGAACTATATCCTTTTAAGGTAAACACAGGACAAAAAGCCAGGACTCTCCGATCTGTTTGCAACTCAGCTAAGAATTCTACAGCAGTGTCCAAGACTGTAAGAGTGGTGTAAGATGCTGGCAAGTTATAACTCCCCTGCATTATTGTTCCTCATCTCCCCTGTCTGTTTTTGGTTACACCTTAACATCCAAACTCTTAAAAGTCGGCAGGTACACACGTTCAGTGGCAGAAGGAAAGGTGAACCCGGGAGACTGAATTCCATTCTGCCAGATGCGGGTAGCAGATACTTAGGGGCAAGCAGATTGAGGACCAAAGACCCTTGCAAAGAAGGAAAATAGGTCCTGGGATTAATTGATTTTATTGAAGTAGACTTGATTTACAATGTTGTGTTAGTTTCAGGTGTACAGCAAAGCGATTCATTTATACATACATATATATATATATATTTTTTTTTTCAGATTCTTTTCCTTTATAGGTTATTACAATATTGGGTATAGTTCCCTGTGCTATACAGTAGGTCCTTATTGGTTATCTATTTTATATATAGTAGTGTGTATATGTTAATCCCAAACTCCTAATTTATTCCTCCCCCCCACCCCTTTCCCCTTTGGTAACCATAAGTTTGTTTTATGTCTGTGATTTAAAATGAGTTCCCAGACCATGATTTAATTCCATTCAGCAAAGATGTCTAAAGCAAGATATAAAGAGGCAGAACGTGGTCCATTCCTTCTAAGACCGTAACATTCTAAAGGCTGGGGAAATTTAAATGATTAAGAGAAATCACATGGGACTCTTGTGAGTTTAAAGGCGGAAGTGATTATATCTGAATGGGGAGATGCACAAGGCTTGATGGAGGAAGAAAGCATCTGACGTAAGCCTTGAAGAGTGTTGTGGATTTGAAACATGGAGAGGACAGGCATACAGGCACCCCAAGTCAAGGATGGGCACAGGGAAAGGCAGAGACACAGTTCCATGTGCAGTGAGCAACCGGTCTGGTGGGTGGAAGCCCGGGAAGGCAGGGGTGCAGAGAAGGAGCAAGCAGCTTCTACGCACTCTGGTGACCAGAGGATGTGCAGGGGCTGTCAGTGCCACGGGGGCTCCTAAGCCCTCTCTTCCCTTCTGGTTTCAGACCCACACAGGCATGTACCTGCGGAATGCCCCACCTGAACGCCTGACACTTCAAACCAAGCTTAACGTCCCCACCACACACGCAGCCTCCTCTATTCCTTGTCCTTAAAGCTACAACCAGGAGTCACACCTAGAAGCCCCTGATCTTCCCTGATTTACACCCCAACCCCAGACATCCTCTATAATCAATTGATCACAAGATCCTGATGACCCTTCCCCCAAGTTTCTCTTGAATCCTCTCCATGGGCACCAGTACCTTCTCCCCTTATTTCAGGGTCTCTTGGTTAAACTTCTAAATTAGGAAGTTTGAACTCTTGCTTACTATTCGTATGACCTCAGACAAGTGACTCAACCTTTCTGTCCATCAGTTTTCTCCTTTGTTAGATGGGAATTACCCAGATGCCTATCATGAGTGCCTATCATGAATTACCTCATGAGTTCCCCTGAAGATTGATACACCACACACGGCACTGGAACAGTCGCTGGCTTCCAGTAAGGATCCAATGAATGGTAGCTGTTATCACTGTAGTATTGCTACTGTCACATGTTACTGCTGTTATCACACATTACTGCATATTATCTTCGTTACCTCAATGGACTTGTAATGAGTCTACCTGTCTCTACTATTTCCCCATTTCTAAATCAAAGGAGTCTTAAACTTCAAAAGCTTTCTTAAAAAATTAACTCTCGGGCTTCCCTGGTGGCGCAGTGGTTGAGAGTCCGCCTGCTGATGCAGGGGACACGGGTTCGTGCCCTGGTCCGGGAGGATCCCACATGCCACGGAGCGGCTGGTCCCGTGAGCCATGGCCGCTAGGCCTGCATGTCTGGAGCCTGTGCTCCGTAGCGGGAGAGGCCACAACAGTGAGAGGCCCACGTACCACAAAAAATAAAAAATTAAATTAAAAAAAAATAACTCTCACACAGACCTCAACTTGTTAAAACAGGGAAAGAAGAGCTACTCTGGTTGAAACGAATGTAAGGGAGCTTCCCGGGGCTGGCCTCCACTTTGTACCCGTCAATGGTCCACAAGGTACCCACTGGACCCCTAGGGCTCCTCTGAGCCCCCATCTCCCATACAGCCTGCGCAGTGATCCTTCTGAATCACAAATCTGATGAGCGCATCCTTTGATGAAAGGCCTTCTAGGGCCCTTCACTACTTAAACTCTCAAGTTCAAACTCTTACCCACCTTATTCAAAGTGACACTGGGCCTCCGGAGCACAAGGAGGGGAGATGGGAAGGTGGGCAGAGCTCAACGATGCTCTTAGCAAAACTTACTGCCATTTCGGGAAAAGTAAGCAAAGCTTGGAGCAGAGGCATTTGATACAGTAGCACTGGATCGTTACTTTCATTGGTGTTTTTACTCTTGGTGTTTTATTATTATTATTGGGATGAAAGACAATATATTTTGAGGTATATCTTAACAAAATGGAAAAACTCAGAAGATTGGTCGCTCTGTATATCTGTATCCCTGTTCACACGTACAGACACGTAGGTTGGTCCTGAATCACGAACACCGTCTTTAGAGACATCCTAAGGCTGCAGACGGGTCGTGCAGCCCGGAGGCAGGCCCCTGCCTGGCTGACGCAGGTGGGTGTTCAGCCGTACTTTGGGGCAGCACCTGTGGCACGTGTTCCCCATCAGCTCTTTTTCTGACCTCAGAAAGGAGTGTCCTATTCCTGCTCTTCTCTGACTCCACTGATCTCATATCCAGCGCTATCTGTGGATATGCACACTCTTTCAAGTCCCCAGCAATGTTCTGTGCCTCCAGCTACATCATCTGGAAATACTCTATCTCCTTTTCTTCCACGTGGGAGCTAAGATAAGGATGACTCACAATCCAGGTCGCCCCCTTTTATCAGGTAAAATACTAAAGTTCTCAGGTCAGATTAGATATGGAAAGGACCAGGTTCTAGAAGCCCCCAAACCATCATGAACACCTACAAATACCTTTTAGAATCTACACGAAAGAGGCGTGGAGAAAGAGGTGGTTGAACTCGATCCTATGAGCAGGCGCTTCACCAGGCAGGAAATTTAAGTGATTTTAGACTGAACAGAATGCCCCAAATTCCATGTGTGGAAAAAAATGACTTCTCATCACACCGAATATTGACATTTGGCCCTACCCAGCATCCCAGATCCCTTCCCATGCCCTCAGAGAAGCTGTGCCCGGGGCCTCAGATCGGGTATCCCGGAGGGGACCACTTCTGTCCCCACCCCCAGCCTGATGTCTCCTTCCAGGCGGAGGCAGCTGCACGGATGCCACACATCAGGCCCCTCTCCATCTCCTTTACTCACTCTGCCTTCACTAGTAAGTCTGAGAAGATCTGACTTGCTTGCCTCAGCACCATTCTCCTCCTCATGCGGGAGGGCTCCCTCAGGGAGCAGGTGCAGCGTCCAGGGGTGGGGGCCTGCCCTGACCCAGCACTGCCTGTTCTCGTATCTAATTTTTTTTTTTTTTTGGCAGGTTAGAAAGTAATTTTGCTACATTTATTTATGCTCGTTCAGTCCCCCAAACATTTCCCACAATGTTATTGGATAAAAACTGCAGGAATATCACACAAATTATAAACTCAAGATGTGCAAATGTTTTTGTTTTTTTTTTAATTTATTTTTGGCTGCGTTGGGTCTTCGCCGCTGCACGTAGGTCCCCTCCAGTTGTGGCGAGCGGGGGCCACTCTCCGCCGCAGTGCGCGGGCCTCTCACCACGGTGCCCTCCTCCCCCCTGCTGCGGAGCACAGGCTCTATGCACGCAGGCTTCAGTAGTTGTGGCACACAGGCTCAGTAGTTGTGGCTCGCGGGCTCCAGAGCACAGGCTCAGTAGTTGTGGCGCATGGGCCTAGTTGCTCCACGGCACGTGGGATCCTCCCAGACCAGGGCTCAAATCCGTGTCCCCTGCACTGGCAGGCGGACTCCCACCCACTGCACCACCAGGGAAGCCAGGGAGTAGGCCCCTCCCCCTGCCTTTTTTGCTCTTACCATTAAACCATATCCTTCAACCTATTTAACAACAAGAACAAAAAAGTTGATATTTTATCTTCCACCCACCACTTTGTTTTATTTCTCCGTTTCCTCAGAATCCAGGTGGGGAAAGAACCCCAGAGACCGGTCCTGAGACCCGGACCTCAACAACAGGGACAGATACCCAGTGGGCTTCCTTCAGGATCCCTGACTCCCCAGAACTGCAGCTTCTTAAAAGGCAGGGAACCCAGAGGATGTGGTCGCTGTGGAAATCCAACTTAGGGTGCAAGTCTCTTGATGACGGTTAAGGCAGATTTTAAACCCTCCTCCGTTGTTGTTTTTGTTTCCCTTTTAAAAAACCATCCGTCAATGACATTTCACCAAAGAATCTTATTTTCCTTTAAAACCTTATTTTCATGCTTACTGTGCTACGTGAAATGTAATTTTCTTTTTCACACCTTGAAGCTACCAGAGAATTTAACTCAAAGGGACAGAAACATGAAATAGTTGAATATTCATCACTCTCTGAATGATATGTTGCTCAATAATTTGTTATACGCCCAAAGCCTTTAGCCAAACCCGATGGTTTTGTTGTTGCCGTTCCTTAAAACATGGGAACTCGGCATGTCAGCAGCAAACTAAACTTTTTAAGAGTCTTTTTCACTTAACGATCCCTGATGGATGCTCTAGAATGACCAGATCTTACATACAATGTGGTTTCCTTTTTCCAAAAATCTCATTCAGTTTCAGCCTCAGAAAGGCAATTTCATCAAAGTCCTTTTAAAATTAACTTCTTGCTTAAATCTCTTTTTCATGTTTAGAGGTCCATGTGTTGTCCTGCTGGAGGATTTTTTTTTTTTTTAAAGCAGTTGACAACTGCCCAGCAACAGCAGCCTGGGTTTGCAGTCACTATTTTGGGCTACATCACATGGCACTTACATAACCTTGTTTAACTGCTCTTGAACTGGTTTGAGCAACCTGGGAAACAGATTAGGGCGGTCCCAGCAAATTCCCGCACTGCGGATTCTGAAGGGTGAGTTCCCATCCCCCCCTCTCTACATCTTATACTGCTGTCTGGTGAGTGAGAGGGTGTCCAAAAAGGACTGGTTACTCATTGCTCGAGCCAGCTAAAACATTTGACAATTAACTGCCTCTGTTCAGTTAAAACCAGTCCCGTCTGCCCATAATAAACCAATGAACAAGGATCCCCCGCCGCTGAGCTTTATGAGTGAGCCTGGATTAACAGGCTTTAAAATGCCAGAGTTGGGGGCAGGGGGGCGGGGGGGAACTCACTTGAGAAGGAAGTGGTACCTCTGCCACCACCTTTAAACACAGATCTTTTGAAGTTATGATTTGGGGATTCTAAGATTTTAATTTAGAAGGCAGATTGGACTTATTTTTTCCCTGTGGTGTTTTAAGAGTTCTTCCCATGTGGGTAAGCACGAAATTCCTGGATAAACATTCTTCTCAGTGTGAAAGGTGTTAGTTTTTTAAAAATATATATAACTTCTAATTATCATGATTTAAATTTTAGGCCTGCTGCATATTTTAGTGAAAGATAATCAAAGAAAATACTATACGGCAAAAGCCAAGTGCTATAAGCTTTTAACCCAGAGAAACATGTATTATGACGTGTAATAAGAAAAGACAAGTTATCGCCATGGAACAAGGAACGTTTTTTCAGGAGGCATGACTTACATCCTACACATTCAATAGTAAGAATTTAACCTAGTTGTACTTGACTATGCAAAAACATCTGTTATCTCGATAAACTAATAAGTTATTCAGGGTAATGGGCAAGGAACTAACATTTGTTGAATTCCTATTATGTGACAGGTGCTTTCCCAATCATATAATTTAATCCTTAATTAAAAAATCCTATCCGGGGGTGGGGGGCTCTGAGATTGGTCATATTATCCCCATTTTGTCAATAAAGACACAGAGAGGTTAAATCATGTGACTAGCTTAGCTGGGATTTGTACTTGGAACTCTTTTATTACAGCACTTGCTCTTTCTATGGCTTCATACATATTAGAAGTATCCTTAAGATAGTTCTACCTAGAGGGTAATACGGAACAGAAACAGAATCTTTGCAGTGAAAAATATTTAGGTTGCCATATAATGGATAAGTCTCACATGGAAACATCACTCATCACTCTGGCAGGTGGAAGAGGAAACTGCATGAATATAGGCTTACCCAGAAATCCAAGACTCAACTGAAATATGCATAGGATGACAAACTTACATACTAACTAATCCACCTCTTTCTGCCTGATCCAAAGGTACCTCTAAACCCCAGACCTCGAAGCAGACATGTGCACAGCCCTGCAGAAGTGAAAACTCCTGTGTGCTGGCTTCTTCATGATCAGATTTCATTCATTCTTGCCCAACCGGTGAATCTCCCAAGATCTCAAAAGTAGAAATGAGACCTGGGCAGACAGAAGGGACTCTGGTTTAGCCACTCTGGCCTCAAACTATTTGTTAAGATTTGAAGGTCTCAACACGGCTCAGTGGGTCATAGGTGCCATCTCAGGGATAGCCCGGTTTCTAAACACCCTTAGAGCTTGAAACCCAAATGAAACCCAGATGAGCACCGTACTGGTGATAGAGCACAACGGTATCATAAACTTCTATCAGCAATCTAAATTTTTGCAAGGAAAGAAATTATGACATCATTTGATATCAGTTTGTTTTGGTCATACGCACATACACACACATCAAATTAGAGTAGGTTTGGGTATATAATGACATAGTGCATGCACATGGTACAGAATTCAAGAAGCGCTAGGGGTCATATGGTGAAAAGGTCCTCTGTCCCTCCCCTGTCCTCTAGGCACCCGTTCCCTTCCCCAGAGGCTATCACTGTTATCAATGACTCTGTATCCTTCCAGAGGTTTTCTAGGACATGTTTTTTTAACCACAGTAAATCTGTTCTGTTTGTTAAGTTAGGCATTATTAATTCAATGTCTGCTTGCTCTTTTATTAATTAATTCAATAAATAATTATTGGGTGGCTATTACATGCCTGTCATTGTCATCAGCACAGGGGTGGAGAGAGCAATGAGATCTCTGTCCACAGGGGACTCATACATGGTCCAATGTGGGAGAGGGGATCCTAAGCACATCAAACCCTGGGGCCAGAGGTCTACAGACACACAGAAAAGGAAGTGATGATCTTTGCTATACCGTGCTGCATAGCCTGGACTTGAATCTTCAGGTGATGGGGAAGCCTGTCCAGGTCTAGTTTGTGTTTGAGGAAGCTCACACTGACAGCTCAGTGGAAAATATCTTGGAGAAAGGGCAAAGGGACTGGTTAAGCCCAGGTTTCCGATGACTCTTTCAGAAGATGGTGGTTAGAAGATACAATTTTCAATTAATCATCCTCATCTCTGTTGTTCCCTAGCCCCAAATGTGTTTTTTCCACATCTCAATTGCTTCAACATCTACTCATTAGCCAAGAGAGAACAACTGAAGCCATCTTAAATGATTTCTTTCCGGACCTTCAGGCAAATATTCCACACCTTTCTGATTTTCTAACTCAAAGTTATTGACTTCTGCCTCCTGCGTCCTGTCATTGTCTCAAAGAAATAGATAATATGTATTCTTGAGATAAAAATGGCAGCCTTGGAGTTATTACTTAGCTTACCAAAGCAGAATAGATATTTTCTTTTTTAATATTCTAAACTGGCCAGTCCCCTTTTATCCAATTATTCCCAGTAGAAATGACTTACAACTTTAGTATGTGAACCAAAATTCTTGTGCTTATGAGGAAAAAATGGTGCAAGACATAAATCTGCATACACTAGAATTTTGTCTAAGTTTATTTTACCACTTGGAGGTAAAGATTAGAATCAGATGAGAGAGGGTAGAGGGGAGAGAAACTGTGGGAAATTGTTCTGTGAAATAAGACAAGCTGTTTGCCAAGAAATAAGAAAGGCAGGGCTGGACGACAGACCAGATCGTAAGTGTGGGGAGCAACCATGAAAATATGACAGACAGCATGAGATAGAATTGAAGAGGACCAACATTTGTTGAGAATCTATTATGGTCTAAGGTACTAGACTGGGAAAGTTATACTCTTCTCATACTTAATACTTAAAGGTTATTTACAATAACCTTTTAAATAGGTAATATTATCCTTCTGCCCTGGACAAGGAAATAAGTTAAGCAGCTGTCTATGGTGCTTCATGTGGCCAGTGGTGATACCAGGATTTGACTCACCTGGCAAGTCATGCAGAGCAATGATGAAATCTCAACATGCACAAAACTATCTCATTTTGCTTTCTGAGAAAGCTTTGTACTTACACGTTTTAACTTTGAACATTTCCTCACTGGAATAAATTGCTTAAAATGAAAGAATTTCCTATTTAGAGAACAGCTTATCCTTAATTACAGCCAAAATTCAGGACAAGTTCCTAATGTAGTTCCTAATGTAGTAATGGGGTTTGGCATTCGGACACGTGTGGGTTACATCGAGACTCTGTCACTAATCAGCTGTGTAACCCTGAGCAAGCCATTCAGGCTTGCATTTTCTCATCCATAAAGTGAGAGTGACAAAACTTATCTCCCAGGGGATTATCAAGAATAAATGCAGTAGCACATTTTAAAAGCCTAGCCCCGTGCCTGAACAAACCTTCCGGTCTTCCTCAAGGTCATTCCCTTAGTGATGGAGATCGGGAAGTAGAGCACTGCTCCTGGAGCAAAACTGCTGGGTCTCAGCCGGTTTCCTCACACCCTGACTGTGAGAGCCAGGGTTAGCCAGCCTCCTGAAGCTTTAGTCTCCCCGTCTGTAAAATGGGGCAGTAATGGTGCCTCTCCCCCAGGGCTGTATTTAGCTCTGTCCAGGACAACCCTGACTTTGAGCAGGAAGGATCTAGTCCCTCTACTCTAAATTGGATCTCTGAGTTAAGCCACTTTTCTACTAATTATGCTTGTATTTCATATTCGCTTTGTTACCTTGGCTTGTGCCTCATTCCCCTGTGTCCCACTGCCTGCATGGTACCCCCAATTCTTACACCCCACATTCCTACAACTTTGGCTCCCTCTGAAGTCCAGCCCAAGACTGGGGCTCTGACACTTGCCTTTCTCGACAGTCTACCTGTCTCTGTTTGCACCCAAACGCATGTCCTGCCCAGACCACAGGGGCTTCTGCGCTCTGCCTTCTGAACTCTTTTCTCATGACACCTGTGTCCAGGCTCCATCACTGTCCCACCTTGGTGAGCAGGCCTGGTTTCACAGCCCAGGACATTCCACTCTGCCCCATTATTACCTTAGTTAATTTCCGAAGACATAGGTACTTTCTCTAATTCCTGTCACCATTTCTCTTACACAGAAGAGATAAGACACATACTGAAATACATAATAACATTTAGTTCAACTGCAATTGTACTGTGTCATTTTTTGTCTCTCAGAAAACAAGGGCTTGTCATGAGGAACATACCGAAATGGCTTGACTCGGTCATTAAAAGAGTGTATATAGATTTACAAGCTGATGGCCTATCACTGCCGTCACTTGTAAATGAGAGATGCATTCATTTTAGTGGCCTATGTCACTGGAAACCGCCAGCTGACTTTTAGCTCAGAGACTCTAAACAGGCCTGGGATGGTTGTTCCAGCCCTCATCTGTCTGGGCCTTTCCCTGCTCCTCCAGGACTCCTATCTCTAGGTTCCTCAAGCCTTAGGCCTGGGTTGATCCTGCTTAAAACCAGAAGTTCCTGAAACATTCCAGCCCTTCCCTACTCCTACTTCCCAATCCATGATGCTGGCCTCCTGAGTTTGCTCCGAGCTGCACTGCCGCATCATGTTCTCTCTCTGGACAACAGTTTCCCAGGCCTAAGTTTCCCTGCTGGGCCTCAGGTCCTAAGACGGCAAGGCCTCTCTGTTCCACATGCTCTTCTCCTTGGAGGAGGGTCTGGTGGTCAGCTTCTAGAGAACAGTCTCTTTTTGCTAGCAGAGAATGAAGGTGGGCACACAGAGGCCTGCTTTGGTGGGGCGCCTGACTAACTCTGACTTTCTAAGACCCTCCGCAGCAGGGTCTGGACCTAAACCTAGTGCATTACAACAAGGTAATTTGCCTCCCCACTGGTCAGTGCCCCTCTGCATGCTCCCAACAGGAGAAAAAGAACTGGGGTTTGAGGCAAGGTTGGGCCTTGGCCATGGCCCCCCCTTCCGAGCTGCTTTCCCCGTCACCTGTGTGCCACGGCTGCTGCGCCCTTACTGGTCCCCATCATTTACCCCCGTATCCCACAATGTGGCTTAAGCTCTAACAAACCATGGGTAAAACTCCAACATGCCGACTGTCTACCTGGATTCTTCTTCTTAAGCCCTGCCCATCTGCTCCACAATCTCTGAGGCGTCATGCCAGCCATTCACCTGGACCGAGCCTGGGTACTGCCACATCCCCCTGACTTTCGACCTTACTCCTATCTGTCCTAAGATGTGTTACAAGCACAGCACCATGCTGTGAGGATGAAGAAACCCTGATCTAGAGCAAGGACAAAGCAATCATGATGTGGTTTTTAAGCCTTTTCTATCACAAGTACCAACAAATTATTACTTTAATATGTTCAGCCTTTTCATATATAAGTTCCTGTGCAATGTTTGTAAATCACTACCACGCTGGTCAATCTGATCCAGTTATAGCCTTTCTAAATCCCTTCTCTTAGCTGTAAAATGTGGAGATGGGATTAGATGATCTCCATTGTCTCTGTCTCTCTATCTCTTTGCCTCTAGGGTCCTGTAAAGAAGAACTGTTGAGGGGAACATATAAAGTCAGCATTAGAATGAATAGGCAGTAAATAGGGCAATGGAGTCTTACCCTGTGGCCTGTGTAAATACATAGCGTAGCTGGCAAAGCTGACTAAGAGCAAAGTGCTAAAGACAGGACGGGGAGCTATAATCAGCGTCCTTACCCCACATACGAGTCTTAGAATTGCAAATGAGTTAAAAGAATTCAAAAGCAGTCACTATGGCCTTTGATGAAAAAGGCAGTCAGTGATAAGGGAAATTACTTTTTTCTGAAAATAACTTCTAAGGAAAGTACTCCAGGAGATAAAGAAAAACAAGATTGTGGACATACATGTATAGATATCTATTCATACATATATTTTAGGTAACTGCAACAGGGTTGAAAGTTAAAAAGGGATCACGCTACAGTCTTGAAGCTCTGTTCTAAAAAAAATCTAGAATTTTATTAGGTATTCCATGATTAAAAGAAAATTACAGAAATGGAAGGTTCACTCCCCTTTTCTTCCCTGCTCACTGCAGTCCTAAAAGGAGGCTATTTATGTATTTATATACACATAGATGTATTCTAGTGTGTTTATCTTACGTTGCAATTAAAAAATTGATAAAAAGTGTTGGGGAAAAGTCTAGAAGTAATATTTTAAGTCAAAGAAAAAATGAGAGATTATTATACCTGATAAGCTGTGGCCTCGCGGGAAGAATATTAAAGGAAGAGGTACTGTGGTTAACACCTTAGATCAAGTTCTGTGAGATAATGTGCCTCTATGAAGCAGAATGGTGATAAACAAAATACAGCTTGTAGGTCAAAAATAGCCTAGTTTTTCCCAGTTCTGAATTCCACCTATCAAAATAAGGCGGGGGCTTCCCTGGTGGCGCAGTGGTTCAGAGTCCACCTGCCGATGCAGGGGACACGGGTTCGTGTCCCGGTCCGGGAAGATCCCACATGCCGTGGAGCGGCTGGGCCCGTGAGCCATGGCCGCTGAGCCTGCGCGTCCGGAGCCTGTGCTCAGCAACAGGAGAGGCCACAACAGTGAGAGGCCCACGTACCGCAAAAAAAAAAAAAAAAAAAAAAAAAGTAAATAAATAAATAAGGTGGATAGCGTTCACCAGATACCAGCAATGCAAATGTAGCTGGACTGATTCAATCTTCTGGGGAACTTGGTTTTATTATCCATAATAAGAATCAACCATTATAAAAACATGGAATTTGTATAAATGTTTATGCAAAGAAGGCTTTGGTCATTACCATCAGCCTATTCTTCTTCCTTTTCTAGAGACTAAGGTCAGAACACTTTCACGTCCTCTCTATACATGCCCGACTAACTCTCCACTTTGCCCGAAAACTTCAATGACCTTGGACAGATATACCTCCTCTTTCTGAAACACCCTTGCACTTAATTTCAACATCAAGGATCCAGCTGACATTGGCTGAGAATTATTATGAGTCGGGCCCCATAGCACCGCATTATCTTAACTAAGATTTGCAAGAATTCCAAACACTACTAAACTTACTTCCACTTCATGCTGTTCTTATTGTCCTTACTGGTAATTATCACTTTCTTCCCTACGTGAAGGTTGGCTGTTTGTACATCACTTCTTCACATCTGTAACAAAAGGCCTTCAAGGAGGGAGCATGTCTTATGTGTCAATAGAGCCCCATGGTGCCTTGTACCTGGTAGGTATTAAATATACATGGCTTGGGCAGTTACACCCTTACTCTCAGAAGTCACGTGCTATCCTCTTGTTTAGCAAGAGGCTAATACCTGGGGCAGGAATGCCCTGTCCTCTCAGCTGATGCACCAATACCATGCTGTGAACTACCATTTCCTCCTAAACCTTGCAATGCCCAGACTGGCAGAGTAGTAGGAGTTAATGTTTAAAACCCTGCCCCAGAGGAGTCGTTAGTTATTGTATCACCAAGGCAAATACACACAGGGGGCCAAGAAAATACCTGGAAGTAGATAAGAAGTTCATCTGAATGAAATTAAAAAAAAATGTTTTTAAGTACATTTCAACTATTTTTAGTGGTCTGCAACAAAATGAAAAAAAAAGATTCTCACTTATCAAAGTTTAATCCTATGATACAAAATGATTTGTGATAAAATAAAAGTATTTTCTAATTGCTTGGTTTCAGCCTCTGTCCCTTTATAAGCACCCACTGTGTGACCAACACCACATGTATTGAGCACACAATGGTTGTAAGAAAAAACATCTACTCACAAGGAGTTCACGGAACTACATACAATGATGATTAATGTATAAAAAGTGCTATGCACCTCACACCTGTTAGAATGGCTATCATCAAAAAGACGAGAGATAACCAGTGTCGGTGAGGATGTAGAGAAAAGGGAACCCCTGTGCTCTGTTGGTGGGACTGTAAATTAGTGCAGGCCCTATGGAAAACAGTGTGGAGGTTCCTCAAGAAATTAAAATAGAAGTACCATATGATTAGCAATTCCACTCTCAGGTATTTATCCAAAGGAAATGAAATCATTATCTTGAAGAAATATCTGTACTCCTATGTTCATTGCAGCATTATTCACAAGCCAAGATATGGAAACAACCTAAGTGTTGACTGATGAATGAAAATGTGAGACGCATGCACACAGGAATATTATTCAGCCTTAAAAAAAGAAGGGCTTCTCTGGTGGTGCAGTGGTTAAGAATCCGCCTGCCAATGCAGGGGACACAGGTTCGAGCCCTGGTCCGGGAAGATCCCACATGCCACAGAGCAACTAAGCCCGTGAGCCACAACTACTGAGCCCGTATGCCACAACTACTGAAGCCCGTGTGCCACAACTACTGAAGCCCATGTGCCTAGAGCCCGTGCTCTGCAACAAGAGAAGCCACTGCAGTTAGAAGCACACGCACTGCAATGAAGACCCAACGCAGCCAAAAATAAATTTTTTAAAAAAGAAGGAAATCCCGCCATTTTCAACAACATAGATGAACCTAGCAGGCTTTGCATGATTAGAAGTGAAGTAGAGAAAGACAAATACTGCATCTTATCACTGACACGTGGAATTAAAAAAAAAAAGTCAAACTCATAAAAACAGAGAGTAGAATGATAGTTGCCAGGGGCTAGGAGGTGGGAGAAATAGGGAGGGGCTGGTGAAAGAGTACAAAGTTTCAGTTATAAAATGAACAAGGTCTGAGGATTTAATATAATATATATATATATATAAAAAATATGGTGATTATAGTTGATAATACTGTATTATATAAATGAAATTTGCTGAGTAGAACATAAGTGTTCTCATCGAAAAGAAAATAATTCTTAAAAGGGTTAATATGCGAGGTGATATAGGTGTCAATTAACTCAATGGTGGGAATCCTTTCATAATGTATATGTATGTCAAATCATCATGTTGTACATTTTATTTTTTTAACTTTTTATTCTATATTGGAGTATAGTTGATAAACAATGTGTTAGTTTCAAGTGTACAACAAAGGGATTCAATTACACATATACATGTGTCTATTCTTTTTCAAATTCTTTAAATATATTACAAATTCATTTGTCAGCTATACCTCAATGAAGCTGAAAAAAGTGTTAAAGGGTCTTAGAGGAGGAAGAACTTAATGAGAGAAGGAGGGGAGACAGCAAGTGGGGATCAGAGAGCCTTGATGAAGAGGTGATCTTTCACCTGGACCTTAAAGGAGAAATGCAGTGTCTCCAGGCTGGGAAGGGAGAGGATGATGCTTTCTTTCAGACAAAGATCATACCTCCCTAGATAGGGTCACAGGGGCCTCAACACAGTCCCGCAGCACACAGAGCACCCTCTACACAGGACTCGGAACAAATTAGTAAAATAACTGAATGGTGAAATTCAATGACGTCATGGAATTAACTTTAAAATCAGTATAATAAAGATACCAAAAAATATCAGTATATGAAGACAATCATATTGCCGAACCCAAAGGAAAACAGAAATCATCGACACGCTTCTCAAGTCCAAGGAATGTCAAACAAAAGGTAAGAAACTGAACCCCTAAACTGATGGCATTCCTGTGTAGGTCTGCAGTTACATGATAACTGACTAAAGAATCAGTTTTCCACTTTAATATTTATAGTACTCTGAACTGAATGTTTCTCTCATATGAAATTAAAGTTGAGTGTTATTATGCAGCAGTTCCGAAGGATATGGTCTTTCACACGTACTCAACCTTTAAGTCAATACAACCTAATAGTTTAAGAAGACATTACTCTTCAGACAGCCATTCTGCCTAAAAACACTCTAAATCATTTAAATGGAATTCTGATTAAAGTTAAAATAAAATCTTCTTGAATAGGGCATGCAAGGGTCTCAGAACTTTTGCAAATGAGATCCTTGTAATCCGACTCCGTTTCACCCAGTAAGACCATCGAATGAATATGCTATGAGGCTATAGTCATCATGACTGTGGAATATTTTTCAACTCACGGAGCCCTCTTGCTCTTGAACTCTAAGAAGGCAGGGGGAAATGGTACAAATGGTTCTCCTTGAAGCTTGAATAGTAGGTACTACCTTCAATTGTTGAATTTAAAGTTTTGCTTCTTATAGAAGAAAATAGAGGGTTTTTGGTCTGTTTATTTTAGAAAATTATATCATTTTAGAGCTGGAGGGAAACAGTTCACTCCAACCTACGGCTTACCCAAGGTCACAGAGATAACAGAGAGATGCTGGACTTTATCTTTTTTTTTTGTTAAACTCAGTTCCTCCATTTATTTAACTGCATTGAGTCTCAATTTCCTCACCAGTAAAATAAAGATAACAATGCTAATTTCATAGGGTTGCTATGATATAATGCATGTATATGCCTGAGATGCTAGACTTTAAATCAAGAGACCTGGGTTTGAAATCAAATTCAATTAGTTACTAGCTATGTGACTTAAAACAAGTTACTTTACTCGTTATAGGTCAGTTTCTTCATCTGTACAACTGTAAATATATAATCTACCTTGCAATTGTAAAGGACAGAAAAGAAAGCATATTTAAGGTGTCAAGTCTAGTGCTAAGCAGAATAGGTTTGCAAACAGTGCAGCTATTAATATGGATTATAAAGTCGAGGCTGGAACCAACCAAGATCTCCTAGCTTCAGTCCACCATACTGTCTGGGCTGCTTTTCTTCTGCTCTCCTTTTGAGAAGTTAAAACAAAACAAAAAACAAAAAAACAACAAGGTAATATAATCTTGTACCCACTTCCTACATGGTGAGTTGTTTTTTCAACCCTACAAACGAAATTAAACAAGAAGGTTTCCCAGATGACAGTTTAGGTCAAAATGATGCATTTGGCTTTATGACTCTTTAGCATGTCAGGTGACAAGTGAAAATTACCTATAACTAAGGAATCGAAGACTCTACAAAGAGCTACCTGAACAGCACCTAGGAAAGGTGCGGCCCAGCAAGTTGCAATGAGGCTGAGGCCAGAAGATGACTTGAGCAAGGCAGCAGTGGACTGCAGGCCCCGCCCCAAGGAGACAGCAGCTGTCACAGCTGCTACTCAAGGAGTGCCAACTGCTGTCATGTGGGAACGCAGGGGCGGTGATGCCAAACCATCCTCTGCTTCGAGAAAGGCTGGGGGTCCAGATTTTATATGAAATCTCCTGATTTTTAAATGCTGGCAACTCATTCAAAAAATTCAAACAACAAAATCGTATAGGCCAAACAAAACACCTCAGCAGGCTGGATTTCCATCCGATTCTAGGCAACCCTTGAAAGGACAGGTGCACCAGGGGTGAAGGCTGGGGTTACCTGTTCCCGGATGGGAGCTCGGAGCAAATTCTCCACTGAAGCACTGCTGGGCAGGAACCTGGCCTTCTGTATTTGGATTTTTACATTTCTATGCCTAAGAATTCACAGTAAACCCTGGAAACTGGTATTAGGGTCGATAATATAAATCCTGTTCAGGGTATGAGAAGGGAAAACAGGGCATCTAGAACATAGGCACGTCCCTGAATTTCGTTACCCTTATGTCCTTGGGATTCGCGGCTATATGACTCTGGCGTTTCGTTGAGTACTGGGAAAAGCATTCACATCGACTCTCAGTTCTCTGGAAAACCATTCCAGTTCACTAAGCTGCAAATGTTATTAAATGCCCTTGAGGCGTTTCTCCCTGAACTGCTGTGTGCTGGTGGTGACTGTGCTTGGCAAGCTTCAGGAAGCTGGGCTGGGCCTTCCTTGTTAGGAAGCAAATGCTGTGGATAAACAATACGGAGAAGGTGGGGGTAATTTATTAACTCCAATCCCAGCAATGCCACACAGGACCCAAGATATGCATTTGTAACCTCAGGCTCAGTATAGCTATTGAATTTGTGCTTCCTTCAATCCACCCTGGTAAGTAACACGGGGCATCAAAAACACCAGAACATCCAGGCAAAAAGGCTTCCTCGTTCTTTGTCCTGTTCGAGAAGGGCTGTGATTAACCCAACTGGGCTCTGGGGACTGCAAAGATCTAGAGCGGGGGTAGACAGATTTTCTGTGACAGGGCAAACTGTAAATATTTCAGGCTTTGTGGGACGTACAGTTTCTGTGACAACTGCTCTACTATGCCACTGTAGTGTGAAAGCAACCACAGAAGATATGTAAAGGAAGGAACATGACTGTGGTTCCCATCAAACCTTATTTATAGACATCAAAATGTGAATTTCATGTATTTTTGATGTATCACAAAATATGATTTTTCTTTCGATTACCCCCCACCCCAACCCATTCTTAGCTCAAAGAGCATACAAAACCCATCAGCAAGCCGGATCTTCCTCTGATCTAGAGAAATAATCAAACAAGAGGAAACAGCATTTCCAGGTCAATTACCATAAATGGTTTAACTATGATGACAACCCTACGAAATATTCTTTTTCATAAAATTTTTAATTTATTTTATTTATTTATCTTTGGCTGCACTGGGTCTTTGTTGCTGCATGTGGGCTTTCTCTAGCTGCAGTGAGCGGGGGCTGCTCTTCATTGCGGAGCATGGGCTTCTCACTGCGGTGGCTTCTCTTGCTGCAGAGCACGGGCTATAAGCGCACGGGCTTCAGTGGTTGTGGTGCGTAGGCTCCGTAGTTGTGGCTCAAGGACTCTAGAGTGCAGGCTCAGTAGTTGTGGCGCACAGGCTTAGCTGCTCCATGGCATGTGGGGTCTTCCCGGACAAGGGCTCAAGCCCGTGTCCCTTGCATTGGCAGGCGGAATCTTAACCACTGCACCACCAGGGAAGCTTGGAGCAGTCAAGTAACTTGCTTAAGTGTATGCAGACAGGATTTGAACCCAAACACACTGGTTGTGGGCTCCATGCTACATGCTGAGGGCCACATATGCACACAGTGGTTCTCAACCCTGGTTGGGCAACCTTACTGGAGAATTTTCAAAAATACAGATACCTGGATTCCCCCAATTTACTAAATCAGAATCACTGGACAGGGGACCCAGACATATCGATGTTTAAAAAAAAAAAAGCCTTCCCGTAGTGTTTCTGGAGTACAAAGAGGACTACTATATGCCTAGACCCTTGCTTTGTGAGACCAAGTATTATCAGACGTGGTACTACAGATAAAGAGCTTATATATCTTGAACGTACATCGCCCTGTTATTTGGACCTGTTACTTAGTTCATGTTCACAATCACAGACAAGTTCTTTAAAGGCATCCAATTACAGATCAGGCTCATAACACGCCAAGTCCCAGATGGTGGCTGGAGTCTTATTACCAAAGCCATATTGCTGAAAACTACAGCCATGGAGCTGGGGATGAGCCAAAGTTGAACTACAACTGGATTCTTAAGCCATATCAAGGGCAAAAAGTAGCAAGATGGCTAGAAAAGGCAATACAAATCACGTGAGAATGTTAACTAATACATTTAAACAGAATAATCATAGATAAACAGACCTGATTTGGGGCAAAGCATTTATTGCATGACTGCCATGGGTTCCCAGTGGTCAGAATTCCCTCTTCGGGCTCAGGAAAGAATTTCAGTCTCTGGCTCAGAAAAAACTCACCATATGAAGTTCTTAGGATCTCCCTTGCTAGATTTAACCCAATGGAAACCACACAGAAAAAGCAGTCTGCCCAGGGAATATGCTTCTACCTCAGAAGAAAAATACAGATAGCTCCTAGGACAGGCACAGGAAAAATCACTCATGGCCCACAGAGTCCAACCTGGTACTTTACACCTCAGAGATTTTCATCCTGGGGTCAGGGCCAGCCATGTCTTCCTGAACTTCCCCTTGTCAGAGGCCATTCATGCAATGGATTCTTTGCAACACATGCGAAGGATGTGACTGTCTCTACTGAAGCCTTCCTGGGGCAGATCCACTCTCTTACTGGGATTTTACACTTCCAATGGACTTTCTGCCTCCTTCCATCTTTTCTTTTTGATGACCTGTGCTGATATGCTCGCCACTGTCTCTGCTGACATTAGCCAACTGTTCCTTCCTTCCGTCTACTTATAAGTCTCTGATACCAAATGTGGATTCAGGGTTCTGGAACTGAAAGGAGTCTAAACTTTTTCACTTTCTCACTGGAGTTGAGTGCTTGCTGCTTCTCAAGTGCTCAAGAAGCTAAGAGCTATAAACAGACATGGAGAAGAACTATATACCTAAAGGGGCAGACAGAACCCATGTGTAATGAACTACGGCCCTTGTAATGAACATCTGTTGCCACCAGCAAGAAGCTTCAACAATGGCACCTCTGAAAATAAAGTACAAGGTAAACCTCTTAAAACCAAGGCAAATCTACTGCAGCTACATGTCTTTACTTGCTGGGAGGTTTAGTCATTCAGATAAATAGTCTTATTGTCTTGTGTTAATTTGCTAAGGGGTACCTTGTAACTTCAGAAGAATGGTACAAAAGAAAAAGTTACCAACATTAGATTTTAACTTCTTAAGACACTAGGCGCCCAATGTCTGGAGTTAAGGCTGTGAATCTGCTATAAGCTTAAGTACAAAAACAAAGTAAATATCACAGTTACAATTAATAAGTGCTACACTTATTGTAGAGAAAGAGAAAAAATGGAAATAAGAGATATTAATGATAAGAATGCATGGGAACCACTGGAAATTATGCATACATACATGCATATATATATAATGGCAAAAACAAGATAATACCTTGAGAGTGTGGTTCAAAGAGCCTCTTCAGGCAAAAAACACATTAGGGTTGAACAGTCCATTATACAAAAACAGGATTCTGCAGAATCATAGGAAATGCTTTTTTTCCCTGAATTTTTGAATTTTATTTTACTTATTTTTTATACAGCAGGTTCTTATTAGTTATCTATTTTATACATATTAGTATATATATGTCAATCCCTAAGGGATTCAAAAGGCTATAGGATATAATCACATATTCTCTCATAGGTAACAAGCCTTCATGTCAGTCTATAGTGGCTTTATTGCTCTATTTTGGTCAAAATTTGAGTGTATTTCTCTTCCCTTATTTTTCAAGAACGCATTTTAAAAAACAGAAATAGTTTTTCTCTCACCTAGTTTAAGTGTACTACTCAATGTTTATTCGTTAATTTATAGACTTGAGCAACCACATTCTAGATTTAAAACATTCCCATCTCCCCAAAAAGGTGCCTTTTGCTCATTTGCAGTCAATTCTCATCTCTTCTACCCCAATCAATCACTAATGTTTCCTCTGTCTTTAGAATTGACTTTCTAAGGCAGTAGAATGGAATCATATAGTAGATGGTACTTTGCTTCTTTTTCCTTAACATCTTTAATAGAGTATAATTGCTTTACAATGTTGTGTTAGTTTCTGCTGTATAACAAAGTGAATCAGCTATACGTATACATATATCCCCATATCCCCTCCCTCTTGCGTTACTCTCCCACCCTCCTTATCCCACCCCTCTAGGTGGTCACAAAGCACTGAACTGATCTCCCTGTTTTATGCGGCTGCTTCCCACTATCTGTTTTACATTTGGTAGTGTATGTTTGTCCATACCACTCTCTCACTTCGTCCCAGCTTTCCCTTTCCCCTCCCCATGTCCTCAAGTGCAAGCTCTATGTCTGCATCTTTATTCCTGTCCTGCCCCTAGGTTCTTCGGAACCATTTTTTTTTTTTTTTGCATTCCATAAATATGTGTTTAGCATATGGTATTTGTTTTTCTCTTTCTGACTTACTTCACTCTGTAGGACAGACTCTAGGTCCACCAACCTCACTACAAATAACTCAATTTCGTTTCTTTTTATGGCTGAGTAATTTCCCATTGTATATATGTGCCACATCTTCTTTATCCATTCATCTGTCCACGGACACTTAGGTTGCTTCCATGTCCTGGCTATTGTAAATAGAGCTGCAATGAACATTGTGGTGCATGATTCTGTTTGAATTATGGTTTTCTCAGGGTATATGCCCAGTAGTGGGATCGCTGGGTCATGTGGTAGTTCTATTTTTAGTTTTTTAAGGAACCTCAATACTGTTCTCCATAGTGGCTGTATCAATTTACATTGCCACCAACAGTGCAAGAGGGTTCCCTTTTCTCCACACCCTCTCCAGCATTTATTGTTTGTAGATTTTTTAATGCTGGCCATTCTGACCGGTGTGAGGTGATACCTCATTGTAGTTTTGATTTGCATTTCTCTAATGATTAATGATGTTGAGCATTCTTTATGTGTTTGTTGGCAATCTGTATATCTTCTTTGGAGAAATGTCTATTTAGGTCTTCTGTGCATTTTTGGATTGGGTTGTTTTTTGATACTGAGCTGCAGAAGCTGCTTGTATATTTTGGAGATTAATCCTTTGTCTGTTGCTTCATTAGCAAATATTTTCTCCCATTCTGAGGGTTGTCTTTTCATCTTGTTTAAGGTTTCCTTTGCTGTGCAAAAGCTTTTAAGTTTCATTAGGTCCCATTTGTTTATTTTTGTATTTATTTCCATTCTTCTAGGAGGTGGGTCAAAAAGGATCTTGCTGTGATGTATGTCATAGAATGTTCTGCCTATGGTTTCCTCTAAGAGTTTTATAGTGTCTGGCCTTACATTTAGGTCTTTAATTCATTTTGAGTTTATTTTTGTATATGGTGTTAGGGAGTGTTCTAATTTCATTCTTTTACATATAGCTGTCCAGTTTTCCATGCACCACTTATTGAAGACGCTGTCTTTTCTCCATTATATATTTTTGCCTCCTTTATCAAAGATAAGGTGACCATAGGTATGTGGGTTTATCTCTGGGCTTTCTATCTTGTTCCATTGGTCTATATTTCTGTTTTTGTGCTAGCACCATACTATCTTGATTACTGTAGTTTTGTAGCATAGTCTGAAGTCAGGGAGCCTGATTCCTCCAGCTCCGTTGTTCTTTATCAAGATTGCTTTGGCTATTTGGGGTCTTTTGTGTTTCCATACAAATTGTGAAATTTTTTGTTCTAGTTCTGTGAAAAATGCCATTGGTAGTTTGATAGATTTCACTGAATCTGTAGACTGCTTTGGGTAGTATAGTCATTTTCACAATGTTGATTCTTCCAATCCAAAAACATGGTATATCTCTCCATCTGTTTGTATGATCCTTCATTTCCTTCGTCAGTGTCTTACAGTTTTCTGCATACAGGTCTTTTGGCTCCTTAGGTTGGTTTATTCCTAGATATTTTATTCTTTTTGTTGCAGTGGTAAACGGGAGTGTTTCCTGAATTTCTCCTGCAGATTTTGCATCATTAATATATAGGAATGCAAGAGAGTTCAGTGTATTAATTTTGTATCCTGCTACTTTACCAAATTCATTGATTAGCGCTAGTTATTTTCTGGTAGCATCTTTAGGATTCTCTATGTATAGTATCATGTCATCTGCAAACAGTGACAGTTTTACTTCTTCTTTTCCAATATGGATTCCTTTTATTTCTTTTACTTCTCTGACTGCTGTGGCTAAAGCTTCCAAAACTATGTTGAATAACAGTGGTGAGAGTGGGCAACCTTGTCTATTTCCTGATCTTAGTGGAAATGGTTTCAGTTTTTCACCATTGAGAATGATGTTGGCTGTGGGTTTGTCATATATGGCCTTTATTATGGTGAGGTATGTTCCCTCTATGCCTACTTTCTGAAGGGTTTTTTTTTTATCATAAATGGGTGTTTAATTTTGTTGAAAGCCTTTTCTGCATCTATTGAGATTATCATATGGTTTTTATCCTTCAATTTGTTAATATGGTGTATCACATTGATTTGCATATATTGCAGAATCCTTGCATTCCTGGGATAAACTGCACTTGATCACGCTGTATGATCCTTTTTAGTGTGCAGTTGGATTCTGTTTGCTAGTATTTTGTTGAAGATTTTTGCATCTATGTTCACAAGCGATATGGGCCTGTAGTTTTCTTTTTTTTGTGACATCTTTGTCTGGTTTTGGTATCAGGGTGATGGTGGCCTCGTAGAATGAGTTTGGGAGTGCTCCTCCCTCTGATATACTTTGGAAGAGTTTGAGAAGGATAGGTGTTAGCTCTTCTCTAAATTTTTGATAGAATTCACCTGTGACACCATCTGTTCCTGGGCTTTTGTTTGTTGGAAGGCTTTTAATGACAGTCTCAATTTCAGTGCTTATGATTGGTCTGTTTATATTTTCTATTTCTTCCTGGTTTGGTCTTGGAAGGTTGTGGTTTTCCAAGAACTTGTCCATTTCTTCCAGGTTGTCCATTTTACTAGCATATAGTTGCTTGTAGTAATCTCTCATGTTCCTTTGTATTTCTGCAGTGTCAACTGTTACTTCTCCTTTTTCATTTCTAATTCTATTGATTTGGTCTTCTTCTTCTTGATGAGTCTGGCTAATGCTTTATCAATTTTGTTTATCTTCTCAAAGAACCAGCTTTTAGTTTTATTTATCTTTGCTATTGTTCCTTCATTTCTTTTTCATTCATTTCTGATCTGATCTTTATGATCTTTCCTTCTGCTAACTGTGGGGTTTTATTGTTCTTCTTTTTTATAATTGCTTTAGGTGTAAGGCTAGGTGGTTTATTTGACATTTTTATTGCTTCTTGAGGTAGGATTGTATTGCTATAAACTTCCCTCTTAGAACTGCTTTTGCTGCAACCCGTAGGTTTTCGGTTGTCATGTGTTCATTGTTATTTGTTTCTAGGTATTTTTTAAATTTCCTCTTTGATTTCTTCAGTGATCTCTTGGTTATTTAGTAGTGTATTGATTAGCCTCCATGTGTTTGTATTTCTTACAGTTTTTTTCCTGTAATTGATATCTAGTCTCATACCATTGTGGTCGGAATGGATACTAGATACAATTTCAATTTTCTTAACTTTACCAAGGCTTGATTTGTGACCCAAGATATGATCTATCCTGGAGAATGTTTCATGAGCACTTGAGAAGAAAGTGTATTCTGTTGTTTTAGGATGGAATGTCCCATAAGTATCTGTTAAGTCCATCTTGTTTAATGTGCCATTTAAAGCTTGTGTTTCCTTATTTATTTTCATTTTGGATGATCAGTCCATTGGTGAAAGTGGTGTGTTCAAGTCCCCTACTATTATTGCGTTACTGTCAGTTCCCCATTTTATGGCTGTTAGTATTTGCCTTATGTATTGAGGTGCTCCTGTGTTGGGTGCATAAATATTTACAATTGTTATACCTTCTTCTTGGATTGATCCCTTGATCATTATGTAGTGTCCTTCTTTGTCTCTTATAATAGTGTTTATTTTAAAGTCTACTTTGTCTGATATTTGAATTGCTACCTCAGCTTTCTTTTGATTTCCATTTTCATGGAATATCTTTTTCCATCCCCTCACTTTCAGTCTGTATGTGTCCCTAGGTGTGAAGTGGATCTCTTGCAGACAGCATATAATCGGGTCTTGTTTTTATATCCATTCAGCCAGTCTATGTCTTTTGGTTGCAGCATTTAATCCATTTACATTTTAGTTATCGATACATACATTGCTATTACCATTTTCTTAATTGTTTTGGGTTTGTTATTGTAGGTCGTTTCCTTCTCTTGTGCTTCCTGACTAGAGAAGTTCCTTTAGCATTTGCTGTAAAGTTGGCTTGGTGGTGCTGAATTCTCTTAGTTTTTGCTTGTCGGTAAAGGTTTTAATTTCTCTGTTGAATCTGAATGACATTCTTGCTGGGTAGAGTAACATTTGTTGTAGGTTTTTCCCTTTCATCATTTAAAATATGTGCTGCCACTCCCTTCTGGCTTGCAGAGTTCTGCTGAAAGATCAGCTGTTAACCTTATGGGGATTCCCTTGTATGTTATTTGTTGCTTTTCCCTTGCTGCTTTTAATACTTTTTCTTTGTATTTAATTTTTGATATTTTGATTAATATGTGTCTCGGCGTGTTTCTCCTTTGCTTTACCCTGTATGGGACCGTCTGAGATTCCTGGACTTGACTATTTCCTTTCCCATATTCGGGAAGTTTTCAACTATAATCTCTTCACGTATTTTCTCAGTCTCTTTCTTTCCTCTTCTTCTTCTGGGACCCCTATAATTTGAATATTGGTGTGTTTAATGTTGTCCCAGAGGTCTCTGAGACTGTCGTCTTTTCATGTTTTCTTTATTCTGCTCTGCAGTAGTTATTTCCACTATTTTATCTTCCAGGCCACTTACACGGTCTTCTGCCTCAGTTATTCTTGTACTGATTTCTTGTAGAGAATTTTTAATTTCATTATTGTGTTGTTCATCATTGTTTGTTTGCTCTTTAGTTCTAATAGGTCCTTGTTAAATGTTTCTTGCATTTTTTTCATTCTACTTCCAAGATTTTGGATCATCTTTACTATCATTACTCTGAATTCTTTTACAGGTAGACTGCCTATTCCCTCTTCATTTGTTTGGTCTGGTGGGTTTTTACTTTGCTCCTTCATCTGCTGCATATTTCTCTGTCCTCTTATTTTATTTAACTTACTGTGTTTGGGGTCTCGTTTTCACAGGCTGCAGGTTTGTAGTTCCCATTGTTTTTGGTGTCTGCCCCCAGTGGGTAAGGTTGGATCAGTGGGTTCTGTAGCCTTCCTGGTAGAGGGAACTGGTGCCTGTGTTCTGGTAGATGAGGCTGGATCTTGTCTTTTTGGTGGGCAGGACCACATCCGGTGGTGTGTTTTGGGGTGTCTGTGAACTTATAGTAAGATTTTAGGCAGCCTCTCTGCTAATGGGTGGGGTTGTGTTCCTGTCTTGCTAGTTGTTTGGAAGAGGATAAGCTTCTTCAAAACAAATTGATGAAAGTTTTAAAAAGCATTTTTCCTACTGACTGAGACTAGAACAAAACAAAACCTCCAATAACTACAGATTTAAATCAAAGGTAAAGCATATTTTTATTACACTTCAAAGCCAGTTTAGAAATAGTACTATAATCTTAATACTCTAATATGAAATAATTATAGTAACATAACTTATAGATTTGTGTGTATGTGGATTAAATGAATTAATATAATATATAAAGAGCTAGAACCATGTCTGGCAACCATTAAACTTACTTGATTACTCAGTCACTAATTAAGTAGGCAATCAGTAAACGTTAGCTATTATTATGGTTGTTATTGATAGAAAAGAAAACTAATGGATACCAATAGGATTTTCATTTGTTTAATCTGTGGAACACTGTGATTATACTGTCTTGAAATGAAATGAAACATCATTGGAATTAGGACATATCTTACGAAGAGCCACAAAACACCATTTAAAGTGACAGATTTTCTATTACTTACAGTTATGAGGAATTAGAAGAGCACGAACCATTAAAATTCCCCAACGGATTCCTATTTCTTAGGAGGGTGCCAGGTGCTAAGTACACAAAAGCCTGTTGATTTATTCAATGAACTCAAAGCCCACTTTAGCCCACAATGTTTGCCTGAAAGAAATTCACTCTGGTTATCCAGTGTTACTATGAAGCTGGACGAATTCCTATTACCTTAAATAGCAACTCTACTCTCTGTCTCTAAAAGGGACAATAATCTTAAAGTTTTTAACGATAATAGTTGAAAGAGAAGCAATATACCTAGTAGTGTAGACACTGATTTATAAACCACTGAATGACTGAAGATTTTCAGTGTACTTCGTTTCCATGGCAAATAGTAGCATTTAGGAGATTAAGAAAACATAATAAGAGCAACGCAATTTAAAATGCAGGTTATACATTCTGTTTGAGATTCCTTATTTAATTCAGATAATTTTATAGCTTGCCATTTGAAATGTTCACTAGAAAGGAGCAGAGAAGGTAGAAGTTTTGGCATTTGTTTTGCCACAATTTAATAAGATAAGTGTTTACTGATCACATACTGTGTGTCTACCAGCTTCTTAGATGCTACAGGAATACAAAGACGTTTCAGACAGCATTTTATGCACTTGAAGTTCATGGAATATATTGGATGTGTCAAGATCTATATACAGTCATCGTTCAGTACCCACAGGGGATTGGTTCCAGGACTCCCTGCAAATACCAAAATCCACAGATGCTCAAATCTCATATAAAATGGGCCGACTGTACATAAAACGTGTGGGAGGGGAAGAAAAAGAAAGTGTGTGAGGGGAAGGAAAAAGCTATCAGGGGTAAAAATGTATGGTAAATTAATATGGGCATCTGGGTAAAAGGGAACAAAGAATGTGAACTAGAATCCTTTAGAAAGTCTTTAGAAAGAATATTAAAAAGGGAGTAGAAAGCGAATAACTAGAGAAGTCAAAGGTATTCGGGTTCCAGCCCCACTTTCCAACCTGACCATCCACTCCACCCTACACCAACTCTCCCCTGCGGCAGTATTACAGAGCTGTGCATTAAGCTGCTAACAGTCCCTACATCCCCTTAGAATTTCCACTCATTCTCTCTCTGGAGTCTCAAGGCATCCCCACTTCCTGCTTCTATGGCTTCCCTGCTTCTCTAACTCTTATTATTCTCCAAGACTCAGCTTAAGCCCCATAAGGACGCCCTCCTCTGGTCCTCATTAAACTCTCCCATGTATTGTTAGTGTTATTTTCACACTTATGTTTTAATTCTCCAACTAGACCATAAAACTGCTTGAGCACATGGCTGTGTGTTACACAAATCTGTACACTCCCCACAGTGCCTGGCAGGCCTTCAATAAGTATTTGGTATTTGATTAAGGTAGGATCCGATTTAGGAGCAAAGTCAGACTGTTACTGAGCTATGATAAGCTCTTATTAAAGGAAGGCACAAAGGAATCAGCATTGGAGAAATACCAGCTGAGCAGTGGTACGCTTAGTTTAGGGACAGGGCAGAGTCTGCCGAGTGACAGAGAATAAATACCTGAATAAACGGAGGAGGGAGAGTGGCGATATTTTGAAGGAAGAGTAATTAAGACTTGGAGACTAATTTTACAGAAAGAACAAAGGCAAGAGATGAATCCAAATGACTTCAAGGTTATAAACCTTAGTGACTGAAGTAATAATGGTGTTATCATTAACAGTAATTGGAAGTTGGAAAGAACTGCCACATTAGCAGGAAGGCTCACAAGTTAAAACTTCATCTTATATAAGATGCTTAAGCATCTATATATATAGATAGATAGACAGATAGATAGATAGATAGATGCTTAAGCATCTGTAAAATACAGGCATCAGGAGATTCTATAGGCAGATGAACTCAAAGAACATGACTGGGAACTGAAGCTGGGGAGAGGAATATATTGATTTGGGAGATGTTTACAAACATATGCTGACTGGATTTACCAAAGGGATTAAGTGAAAAAAGGCAAAGACCAGAGAGTCAGAGCCTCAAGTTAGGTGGGAAGAGTATGAATTGGAGAAAGAATGGACCCAAAAAAAAAAAAAAAAAAAAAAAAAAGTGGAGGAAAAAGAGGGAACTAACACAGACAACCTGAGAGCGTCCACTCTCAAGAAGAAGCAGGTTATTTTGCAATCAACGTAGTGAGCTGTACAGTCAGGAATTTTATGATTAAGGAACACAATGAATTTTAGTTTAAAGGTTTTGTAAGAGACTATCTATATACACATATGCTTATATTAGTCCAAATGGAATGTATTATACTATTTCATGATTTGACATTCAAGGCACAATGATTTTATCTATTTCCACCCTTCAGCCCTAACACACAGGAAACCTTGGAGCAAGCAGTGAATAAATAAATGGTTACATAAACAGGTAAAATGTTTCTCTCTCCTTAGAAACAGTGAGATAGCATCCCATCATGGATTACAGAGGCATGGAGAATGAGGCGCTCTCTCAACTCGAAGGTGAGCCCTGTATTTACATTCTATAGCTGGAGAGCATTTTAAGCTTTTTCACATTTTATGGATTTCAACATAGTCTACACTTCAAGCCATAATGTGGCATGTGGGAAACTATTTGGGCTTTGGAGGTGAACAAAATGGGTTAGACTCCCAGCTCTGCCATTTATTTTAAAATCCTGAAGCTTCTGGAAGTAACCACTTTAATGTCCTCATTTAAAAATGGTAATAACAATATTTAACAGGATTGTTAAGAGGAGTTAAAGAGATAGTATATGTGAGAGGGCCTGACTAAAGCAAGGAAATTTATTTATCTTCCCTCTTATTTTGGGAAAGTTACCTTCAGAAAAAAACTCCTACAGTTGAGATTCCAGCATATCATATCCATTTTAATCAAGTATTTCCTCTTTCTGCTGAGTCAAGGCAAAACTGATGAACAAAGAGGAACATATTACTAGGAATTAAATATTAAGGAATTATAACTTAAGTAAGAATGTCATGTGTAAAACTGGGAGCTTAAATCTTCATTGGGAAGACAAGAAGCTATGATGATATATAGCATATTGTTGATAAAACATCGGTTATTTTTCCCTCCTCTGAAGGGCTCCTCTTCTAACTGGAACCTAATCTTAACCCCCTACCCAAGCTGACACAAGATTCTAGAAAATCCTGTCGCCAAACCTGTAGGGTTCTGGTGGATAACAGGAAACAACACACTGACGCCTGACAACTGAGAGAAACGTTCTGCTGAATGATCAATAAAACAACAGTATATAAAAATGCTGTGTGAGTTTCTAGAACAATTTATTCATCTACATATTTGAAAATATGAGTTAATATTTGCAAATATAATTCATTATGAAACCACATCAAATCATGCCTCAAAAGATAGATATAAAAATGCAAATTCCCTCACCTCCAGAACTTTGTTTTCAAAAGTTTATAAATAATAATTTTATGAATTCTGTAGGAGTTTTAATCTTTTTCTCTGCTGAAACTGACACAAATATCCATTTAGAAAATATTCATTCCCATCAGCTCCTAATGAATTACATATAAGTTGTGAATATTAAAACTTGACTAATTTTGAAATAATTAGAACTCTTTTGAAAAGCAAATTTCTATATCACTTCTATACTACTAACAGATTCACTCAGTTCCAGAAAAATGCCACTTAAAAGCCATGAAAAACATTTTTATTAACAAAAACCAACCTCCTGAGGAAATGAAGTGAATGCAAAGAATTTAACAGCAGACTCATCTGGAAGATTATGAACCTAATATTTTTATACTCTTACTTAAGCTGAACTCAGACATCTGGCTTTCTACTCTATTACTCACTGGTTCATTTTACCTCTTTCAAAAAGGATGTTTATGACTTACTAATAAATGTCCTAGCTTTCTACAGAAGTTTACTGAAGAGTAGATATTTTCAGACGTTTGCTATCTATAATGTAAAATAGATTAATAAAATTTAGATAAAATGTCTTTATGCTTTCCTAAGATATGTCTAATAAAAAATAATACATAGTTAACTTTCCTACGGTGTCTACCACAGGATAGTTACTGAAAGCTTTACACACATGAATATTAACTTAAGGTTCCAGTTTTATACATGCCATTCTTGTTTAAGTTATCATTCCTTGCAAATTTCACTAAGAGCTTATTCAATATCAGGCATTCTGCTCCATTCTGGGCCTTGGGTTTAATTGGGATAAAATTTATTGTGTAATTCAATAAATTTGGATAAATATATACACTTGCCAAGTCAAGATACAGAATATTTTCATTATCCCAGAAAATTCCCCTGTGCCCTCTTCCAGCCAATCCCCACCTACCACTGTACAGTCACTATTCTGATTTCAATCACCATAGTTGGGTTTTTGCCTTTTTTGAACTTCATACACATGGAACTTCACAGTAAGTATTCTTTTGTGTCTGACTTCCTTAACTCAGCATAAAATTTTAAGATTCACCCATGTTGTTGTATGTATCACTAGTTCATTCTTTTTCACTGCTGAGTAGTATTCCACTATATGAACAAATGTAGTCTATTATGTTATGAATATAAGATGCTATGAATATATATGGAACACATTTGTGTGTTCCACTGTAGTGTTATTATTTTACCTTTTGTTATTAATAAATATTATGTAGGGAGGTATTTTGAGACAAGGCAAATACAGTCAGCCCTCCATACCCACAGGCTCTATACCCACGGATTCAAACAGCCATCGATCAAAAATATTAGTGGAAAAAAATTTTCAGAAAGTCCCAAAAAAGCAAAACTTGTATTTGCTGTATGTTGGCAATTATTTACATAGCATTTACATTGAATTTACAACTCTTTATATTGTGTTAGGCATTATAAGTAATCTGGAGGTGATTTAAGGCATATGGGAGAATGTACACAGGTACATGCAAATACTAAGCCATTTTACATAAGGGACTTGAACATGCACAGATTTTGGTATCTGTAGGGGGTCCTGGAACCAACCCCCTGCAGATGCTGATGGACAACTGTATCCTGCTTTTTATAGTTTTACCCAGTAATTTAGCAACCATTAATCATCCTTACTTGTAATAATTATTACTGCAGTGTTGGCTAAGTGGTGGTTCCCCATTTCCCTCCTTTCTTCTACATTTATAATGGAACTGTACTGTACAGAAGAATCATTCATTTCCCCTAATTTATATATCAATTGTGTATGGAATATGGATATTTTATTTATGCTATGGGTTATAACCCATTACTATCAGTCATCTTGTTGTGCAAGTCCCTGATTTGCCACTGAGAGCGCCTTCAAGTTGGCTCTTGTGTGCTTTTGACATGTCCCCATCATTTGTTTTTTTTGAAGACATCCTTATTTTTTAGTGCCGCTAGATGTTCCAGGATCATCTTGTGCGTTTCTAGCCCCAGCCCTAAATTCAACCATTTCTCCAAAGATTCTGACCCTTTTGTGGGAGAATGGTATTTATTAGAATCAAGATCTGGATGTTAGGTGTGCTTATTGCTACCGGTATCACTGCTTCTGGGCCTTCTCAGGAGACAGAACAAGAAAGTGTATATATGCATGTAAAAAAAGACATATATATTTATATATCTGTAAGCAGATTAAAAATCATGAGTTCACACTATTTCCTATTCTAATCCAACAGTATAGGGTTCATTCCTTATCTGTAACCAATTTCATTAGTTTCTGGTTTATCCTTCCAGT
This sequence comes from Pseudorca crassidens, assembly GCF_039906515.1. Taxonomy (NCBI): domain Eukaryota; kingdom Metazoa; phylum Chordata; class Mammalia; order Artiodactyla; family Delphinidae; genus Pseudorca; species Pseudorca crassidens. The sequence goes on along the minus strand of NC_090299.1, from coordinate 127,666,276 downwards.
ACAAATATGCAGATACATTTATATTAAATCTTATGTTTTCATCTTTCTCAAATGAACAGTAGCGTTACATAGATGCACTTTTGTACTCCGCTTTTTTCCACTCAACAAAATGTCCTCCATGTCAATTATGAGACCCTTCTCATTGTTTCATAAAGTTGTATAGTACTCCATTGCATGGATGTACCATGGCTGATTTAGCCTCTCTCCTACGTATGGGCATTTAGGTTATTTCCAACATTTTGCAATAACAAGCAAAGTTGCAATTAATTTTTACGTTTAAAAATTTTTACCTTTAAAATATATATATATGTATCTTATATAAACAAGTCCTTTGTCAGATATATCAGATATATGTTGTAAATATTTTCTTCAGTCTCTATTTCCTTTGTATTTTTTAATGGTATGTTTTGATGAACAGAGGTCAAAATTTTGATGAGGCCCCAATTTTTTATGAAAAGATGGTGAAGCAGAAGAAGGCTTTAAAAAGTCTGAGGAGTTACAGAAATCTAAATACCTATTTTTAAAAAATGGGTCAACTATACAAACTGTAAATATACAGTTTAAGAAACCTCATATTCAAGCCTATACAATAACAGCATTCAGAGAAACAGAATCTTTCCATTGCAGCCAGACTGCTGGCACAAGAGAACGGCAAGGACATAGTCCAAACCTCTGCATGATACCAATAAAAGAGCTGGGAGGCAAAGAAGGAATGAACAATTACAGTGAACGATCTGAGCACTAAGAAACATGTGGTCCAGACTCCATGAAAAAGACTGCTGACAGACAAGGTCTAGGCTAAGAAGCCACCTCTTAGCGTTTTGCTGAAAGTAGACCAAAGTAAGTGAGATTAGAGATTAGTGTACACGCCAGTTCTGGGAAAGGAAGGGATCCCAAGACCTGATTCTAAAGAAACAAATGCGATCTGGGCTGTGGCTCTAATGGCAGAATGGGATGTGGTCTGGTTAGAGAGTACTGACATTGTCAGCTCATAGATGCACATTATGACAAGTCACAGAAACTCCTATGGCACCCAGGTCTCCCAGCTCTATGACTCATTACAGCAAAGAGAAAGACACCAAAGTGAAACTCACCAGGGTGACCCCTAGCCAAAGATTCCCATTTAAACAGTTAGAAGAGTAACTAGAGACGACCATACTAAGTGAAGTAAGTCAGAAAGAGAAAGACAAATACCACATGATATTACTTATATGTGGAATCTAGAATATGACACAAATGAACCTATCTCTGAAACAGAAACAGAATCAAGGACATGGAGAACAGACTGGTGGTTGCCAAGGGGGAGCGGGGTAGGGAAGGGATGGAGTGGGAGGTTGGGGGTAGCAGATGTAAGCGTTTATATATAGAATGGATAAACAACAAGGTCCTCCTGTATAGCACAGGGAACTATATTCAGTATCCTATGATAAACCATAAAGGACAAGAATATATATAAAAAAGAATGTATATATGTACAACTGAATCACTCTGCCATACATAAGAAATTAACACAACATTCTAAATCAACTATACATCAATTTAAAAAAAGTAAACAGAAGAAAGTTGACTTTTTCATAAGCTGCTTGAAATTAGAGACCTTGTAGTGGTCACTACTGTAATCCACTTACCACCCATTTCCACCTTCTCCCTTCCCAAAAGGTCTCTAAACATGCCCCCTTTTCCACCCCCACTTCCCACACAGATGATGTACTTCAAGGGAGCTAACGCCCATCTCAGCCCCAGGAAAGTTCTTAATCCTACAGTTAACACCAATCCCTATGTCGATAATTGTTCACAAGTGAGCGTGCAACTCTCAGGCCAAAGGATTGCTGAGGACTTCCAGAAGAACAAAGCACTCATTATTATTATTTTTAAATGAGAATTCTCTCTCTTCTCCATGACAGAAATGAGAAAGCACAGAGCTCCAGCTGCTTCTGGGGGCAAAACAGGGACTCAGAGGGAAGAACAGAGAGAGGAAAGTAACCTGGATCCTGATACTGTTACTCTCCTCTCTTTGCCAATTCCTCATACCTGCCTTCCCTGTGAATTTGCAAGTATGGGAGCCAGTAATATTCTGCACTACTGAAGTCTGCTTGTGTTGGATTTTTGAAAATTAATTATAGCCAAAAGCATCCTAAATGATAGAATACACTATTTAACATTCAATACCTTCATCTTAGCTAAGTAATTTCTTCCTGCATTTCATTTAAGCTTGCCTGCTCAGTCCTCACCATGCAGTAGGATGGAACAGTAGTAAGCACAAGTTAAAGCTCCAAAGTAAAAATGGCAGAATATAATTATGCTTAGTCCTAAATTCAACGGACCATGTGGTTCCTAGTATCACATTAATGTTTAGCAACAGCTAAAGAATGAGAAAGATGTGCTCAGCAAATTTTCAAAATTTAAATATCAGTTACTGAAAATAAGCTCTTGCAATATAAACTCAAAATAAATTCTAAGATGTGAAATTCATAAATGGGCATGGTAGTGGTCTTACAGCCTAACAAATAAGACAGGCTTTTAGTTTTAGTACCATCTAAAAGGTCTTAGAACCTATGTGTCAAGGTAATTTTCACCCCCTGGTGAGAACGCCAATTCCTAGACAAATGAATCATCTCAAGCAGTATTCAGTTAGAAGCACAGTGCTCTGAAGTTATGACCGGAAGTACCATGTTCTACGAAACATGATTCTCTACTGCAAGTAAAGACCTAGATTCTAGGCCCAGGTATACAACTAATAATCATTTTGCACAACTAATTAAAACTTCCTGAATTCAGCCTTTTTGCTCTATAAAACAAAAAATAAACAACACTTGCTACAACGACTGATAATGACTCACTGTGAGGATAAAATAACCTACGAATAAACTTGAAATAAATGGCCCATATTTACTAAATAATTATAAGGTTGACCATCACCTACAAGCAATCCACCAAAAGCAATCTCCACATGCAAGTTTGGCTTCTGTCATATACAGCCAAGAGTGTCTTATTCTGGACTTCCCTGGTGGCACAGTGGTTAAGAATCCACCTGCCAATGCAGGGGACACAGGTTCAAGTCCTGGTCTGGGAAGATCCCACATGCCACGGAGCAACTAAGTCCAGGCGCCACAACTACTGAGCCTGTGCTCTAGAGCCCATCAGCCACAACTACGGAGCCCGTGTGCCACAGCTACTGAAGCCCACATGCCTAGAGCACGTGCTCCCCAGCAAAGAGAAGCCACCTCAATGAGAAGCCCATGCACCGCAATGAAGAGAAGCCCCTGCTCACCTCAACTAGAGAAAGCCTGCACGCAGCAACGAAGACCCAACACAGCCAAAAGTAAATAAATAAATTATTTTTTTAAAAGTGTCTTATTCTGCCTACTGAAAACATTGTACTAATGATCAATATAACAATAATAATATTCGATGACTTTTAAACAAACTGTACAGATCTGCTCTACATGAAAATGTTTTCACAGGATATTTGGGCTAAACTACATGCACTGTTTTATGATATGATACAAATATTTACAAAAGGACGTCCTTCCAAAAGTACAATATGGAATGGAGAAAAGAGTAACTGTACAGCGGAGAAACCTGATAAACACTGCCTTAGCCTGGTGAACAAATTTACCATCAACAGTGCCATCTGGTCTTGGAGAGGTGGCCTGGTGTCATGCTTCAGGCTCCAAGGTGGGAGAGATGAGTTCAGGACAGTGGACCACAAGAGACGTCCTGGCCCCAGATAATATCAATCTGTGAGACCTCTCCCAGAGATCTCCAACTCAACGCTAAGACCCAGCTCTACCCAATGGCCAGCAAGCTCCAGTGCTGGACTCCCCATGCCAAACAACTAGCAAGACAGGAACGCAACACCACCCATTAGCAGAGGGGCTGCCTAAAATCATAAAAGGTTCACAGACAGCTCAAAACACACCACTAGACATGGCCCGGCCCACCAGAAAGAAAAGATCCAGCCCCATCCACCAGAAAATAGGTACCAGTCCCCTCCACCAGGTAGCCTGTACAACACACTGAACCAACCTTACTCACTGGGGGCAGACAAAAAAAACAATGGGAACTACAAACCTGCAGCCTGTGAAAAGGAGACCCCAAACACAATAAGTTAAATAAAATGAGAAGACAGAGAAATACGCAGCAGATGAAGGAGCAAGGTAAAAACCCACCAGACCAAACAAATGAAGAGGAAATAGGCAGTCTACCTGAAAAAGAATTTAGAATAATGACAGTAAAGATGATCCAAAATCTTGGAAACTGAAAGAAGAAAATACAAGAAATGTTTAACAAGGACCTAGAAGAACTAAAGAGCAAACAGACAATGATGAACAACACAAAAAAATGAAATTAAAAATTCTCTAGAAGGAATCAATAGCAGAATAACTGAGGCAGAAGAACAGTTAAGTGACCTGGAAGATAAAACAGTGGAAATAACTACTGCAGAGCAGAATAAACAAGAAATAATTAAAAGAATTGACGACAGTCTCAGAGACGTCTGGGACAACATTAAACACACCAACACTTGAATTATAGAGGTCCCAGAAGAAGAAGAGAAAAAGAAAGGGACTGAGAAAATATTTGAAGAGATTATAGTTGAAAACTTCCCTAACATGGGAAAGGAAATAGTCAATCAAGTCGAGGAAGCACAGAGAGTCCAAGACAGGATAAATCCAAGGAAAAACACGCCAAGACACATATTAATCAAACTATCAAAAATTAAATACAAAGAAAAAATATTAAAAGCAGCAAGGGAATAGCAACAAATAACTTACAAGGCAATCCCCATAAGGTTAACAGCTGATCCTTCAGCAGAAACTCTGCAAGCCAAAAGGGGGTGGCAGGACATATTTAAAGTGATGAAAGGGAAAAACCTACAACCAATATTACTCTACCCAGCAAGGATCTCATTCAGATTCAACAGAGAAATTAAAACCTTTACAGACAAGCAAAAGCTAAGAGAAATCAGCACCACCAAGCCAGCTTTACAACAAAAGCTAAAGGAACTTCTCTAGGCAGGAAGTGCAAGTGAAGGGAAACACCTACGATAACAAACCCAAAACAATTAAGAAAGTGATAATAGGAACATACATACCGATAATTACCTTAAATATAAATGGATTAAATGCTCCAACCAAAAGACACAGACTGGCTGAATGGATATAAAAACAAGACCCGTATATATGCTGTCTACAAGAGACCCACTTCAGACCTAGGGACACATACAGACTGAAAGTGACGGGATGGAAAAAGATTTTCCATACAAATGGAAATCAAAAGAAAGCGGATGTAGCAATTCAAATATCAGACAAACTAGACTTTAAAATAAGCACTATTATAAGAGACAAAGAAGGACACTACATAATGATCAAGGGATCAATCCAAGAAGAAGGTATAACAATTGTAAATATTTATGCACCCAACACAGGAGCACCTCAATACATAAGGCAAATACTAACAGCCATAAAATGGGGAACTGACAGTAACACAATAATAGTAAGGGACTTGAACACACCACTTTCACCAATGGACTGATCATCCAAAATGAAAATAAATAAGGAAACACAAGCTTTAAATGGCACATTAAACAAGATGGACTTAACAGATACTTATGGGACATTCCATCCTAAAACAACAGAATACACTTTCTTCTCAAGTGCTCATGAAACATTCTCCAGGATAGATCATATCTTGGGTCACAAATCAAGCCTTGGTAAAGTTAAGAAAATTGAAATTGTATCTAGTATCCATTCCGACCACAATGGTATGAGACTAGATATCAATTACAGGAGAAAAACTGTAAGAAATACAAACACATGGAGGCTAATCAATACACTACTAAATAACCAAGAGATCACTGAAGAAATCAAAGAGGAAATTTTAAAAATACCTAGAAACAAATGACAATGAAAACACGACAACCCAAACTTATGGGATGCAGCAAAAGCAGTTCTAAGAGGGAAGTTTATAGCAATACAATCCTACCTCAAGAAACAAGAAACATTTCCAATAAACAGCCTAACCTTACACCTACAGCAATTAGAGAAAGAAGAACAAAAGAAACCCAACGTTAGCAGAAGGAAAGAAGCATAGAGAACAGATCAGAAATAAATGAAAAAGAAATGAAGGAAACAATAGCAAAGATCAATAAAACTAAAAGCTGGTTCTTTGAGAAGATAAACCAAATTGATAAACCATTAGCCAAACTCAACAAGAAAAAAAGGGAAAAGACTCAAAGCAACAGAATTAGAAATGAAAAAGGAGAAGTAATAACTGACACTGAAGAAATACAAAGGATCATGAGAGATTACTACAAGCAACTATATGCCAACAAAATGGACAACCTGGAAGAAATGGACACATTCTTAGAAAAGCACAACCTTCTGAGGCTGAACCAGGAAGAAATAAAGAATATAAACACACCAGTCACAAGCACTGAAATTCAGACTGTGATTAAATATCTTCCAACAAACAAAGCCCAGGACCAGAAGGCATCATAGGCGAATTCCATCAAACATTTAGAGAAGAGCTAACACCTATCCTTCTCAAACTCTTCCCAAGTTAGCAGAGGGAGGAACACTCCCAAACTCATTCTACGAGGTCACCATCACCGTGATACCAAAACCAGACAAAGAAGTCAGAAAGAAGGAAAACTACAGGCTAATATCACTGATGAACACAGATGCAAAAATCTTCAACAAAATACTAGCAAACAGAATCCAACTGCACACTAAAAAGGATCATACAGCGTGATCAAGTGCAGTTTATCCCAGGAATGCAAGGATTCTGCAATATATGCAAATCAATGTGATACACCATATTAACAAATTGAAGGATAAAAACCATATGATAATCTCAATAGATGCAGAAAAAGCTTTCAACAAAATTCAACACCTTTTTATGATAAAAACCCTCCAGAAAGTAGGGCATAGAGGGAACATACCTCAACATAATACAGGCCATATATGACAAACCCATAGTCAACATCATTCTCGATGGTGAAAAACTGAAACCATTTCCACTAAGATCAGGAAATAGACAAGGTTGCCCACTCTTACCACTGTTATTCAACATAGTTTTGGAAGCTTTAGCCACAGCAGTCAGAGAAGTAAAAGAAATCAAAGGAATCCAAATTGGAAAAGAAGAAGTAAAACTGTCACTGTTTGCAGATGACATGATACTATACATAGAGAATCCTAAAGATGCTACCAGAAAATAACTAGCGCTAATCAATGAATTTGGTAAAGTAGCAGGATACAAAATTAATACACTGAACTCTCTTGCATTCCTATATATTAATGATGCAAAATCTGCAGGAGAAATTCAGGAAACACTCCCGTTTACCACTGCAACAAAAAGAATAAAATATCTAGGAATAAACCTACCTAAGGAGCCAAAAGACCTGTATGCAGAAAACTGTAAGACACTGACGAAGGAAATGAAGGATCATACAAACAGATGGAAAGATATACCATGTTCTTGGATTGGAAGAATCAACATTGTGAAAATGACTATACTACCCAAAACAACCTACAGATTCAGTGAAATCCCTATCAAACTACCAATGGCATTTTTCACAGAACTAGAACAAAAAATTTCACAATTTGTATGGAAACACAAAAGGCCCCGAACAGCCAAAGCAATCTTGAGAACTTAAAGTGGAGCTGGAGGAATCAGGCTCCCTGACTTCAGAGTAATACTACAAATCTACAGTAATCAAGACAGTATGGTACTGGCACAAAAACAGAAAGATAGATCAATGGAACAGGATAGAAAGCCCAGAGATAATCCCACACACATATGGTCACCTTATCTTTGAGAAAGGAGGCAAGAATATACAGTGGAGAAAAGACAACCTCTTCAATAAGTGGTGCTGGGAAAACTGGACAGGTACATGTAAAAATATGAAATTAGAACACTCCCTAACACCATACACAAAAATAAGCTCAAAATGGATTAAAGATCTAAATGTAAGCCCAGACACTATCAAACTCATAGAGGAAAACATAGGCAGAACACTCTATGGCATATTTCACAGCAAGATCCTTTTTGACCCACCTCGTAGAGAAATGGAAATAAAAACAAAAATAAACAAATGGCACCTAATGAAACTTAAAAGCTTTTGCACAGCAAAGGAAACCATAACCAAGATGAAAAGGCAACCCTCAGAATGGGAGAAAATATTTGCAAATGAAGCAACTGACAAAGGATTAATCTCCAAAATTTACAAGCAGCTTGTGCAGCTCAATAACAAAAAAACAAACAACCCAATCCCAAAATGGGCAGAAGACCTAAACAGACATTTCTCCAAAGAAGATATACAGATTGCCAACAAACATATGAAAGAATGCTCAACATCATGAATCATTAGAGAAATGCAAATCAAAACTACAATGAGGTATTACCTCACACCAGTCAGAATGGCAATCATCAGAAAATCTACAAACAATAAATGCTGGAGAGGGTGGGGAGAAAGGGGAACCCTCTTGCACTGTTGGTGGCAATGTAAATTGATACAACCACTATAGAGAACAGTATGGAGGTTCATTAAAAAAGTAAAAATAGAACTACCATAAGACCCAGCAATCCCACTACTGGGCATATACTGTGAGAAAAATCATAATTCAAAAAGATACATGTACCACAATGTTCACTGTAGCACTATTTACAATAGCCAGGACATGGAAGCAACCTAAGTGTCCATCGACGGATGAATGGATAAAGAAGATGTGGAACATATATACAATGGAATATTACTCAGCCATAAAAGAAAGGAAATTGAGTTATTTGCAGTGAGGTGGATGGACCTAGAGTCTGTCATACAGAGTGAAGTAAGTCAGAAAGAGAAAAACAAATACCGCATGCTAAGTCATATATATGGAATTAAAAAAAAATGGTTCTGAATAACCTACAGGCAGGACAGGAATAAAGATGCAGATGTAGAGAATGGACCTGAGGACATGGGGAGGGGGAAGGGTAAGCTGGGACGAAGTAAGAGAGTGGCATTGACATATATACACTACCAAATGTAAAACAGACAGGTAGTGGGAAGCAGCCACATAGCATAGGGAGATCAGCTCGGTGTTTTGTGACCACCTAGAGGGGTGGGATAGGGAGGGTGGGAGGGAGACGCAAGAGGAAGGGGATATGGGGATATATGTATACATATAGCTGATTCACTTTGTTATACAGCAGAAACTACCACCACATTGTAAAGCAATTATACTCCAATAATGATGTTAAAAAAAATATTTACAAGACCTTTGGTATGCTTAATAAATCACATTTATAAGTATAACTCCTAGCCTTAAGATCCTAGTTACATGCTGTTTAGGACATTAAAATTTGTGGAGCTTGTTTAGTTCCTGATTTCAACAATTATAAGAAGACATTTATGATATGATACTAAAGAAATTCTCAATGATTATTCTTTTAGTGATAATTACACTTAACATTTTAGGTAACTATTAAATTTTAGTTTTACGTTAAAAAGGGTCCTGTCTCTTAAAGATACAAATTGAAGAACCTATGGATGCCAGGGCATGCTTTAAAATAACCCAGTGAGGCAGCAAAGGGGATATACTGATAATTGTTGAACCTGACAGTCCAGTATACTATTTTATCTACCTTTGTATATTTAAAAAATTCTCCATGGGGCTTCCCTGGTGGCGCAGTGGTTGAGAGTCCGCCTGCCAATGCAGGGGACACGGGTTCGTGCCCCGGTCCGGGAAGAGCCCACATGCCGCAGAGTGGCTGGGTCTGTGAGCCATGGCCGCTGAGCCTGCGCGTCCGGAGCCTGTGCTCCGCAACGGGAGAGGCCGCAACAGTGAGAGGCCCGCGTACCGCAAAAAAAAAAAAAAAAAAAATTCTCCATGTTAAAAAACACTTATTTTAAAATATGAGGAATTAAAGCAGAATGGTTCAATGGATTTTTTTAAAGATACAACAAAACCATCTTGAAATCTGATTTTATGTTTTTCACTTTTAACTGCTTGATTGAGGTATAATTTACATCCATATAATTCACCCACTGTTAAGTGCACAGTTCATTGATTTTTAGTTAGTTTATACAGTTGTACAACCATCAGAACAATGATTGAATTTTAAACCAGGAGAGTTTTTTTTTTTTTTTTTTGCTTGGGGACTATTTTTATTTTTTCTTGTTGGGAAACAAAGTTCTACTTAAACGATGGTTATCATAATAGCCTATCTTCCTCTTCTTTAAATACCAGTATCCTAAAAAAACAGCATTTATCAGCAACTAGATTTTGAGACTAGAGCTATCTTTTTTCCTCCATCTTTATTGACATATTTCCTCCTTGCCAAGTTATGAGGAAGAAATAGACATTTTTCCCTTTTCCCATATAACTTCTCTGTTGGCAGATGGCCACGGCCAGCAGCAGTGGGCAAACACGAGATCTGAATCGACCCTTCTGTGTTTCTAAGGCTAGACCAGGGCAGCTCTAGGGAGGGTTCCCACCCCCGATATCTCAGGTCCCCTTGGGAAGAGCAGAACATAATTTATCTTTCCCACTTCTCAGGAAATGGGAAAAAACTGAATACACTAAAGTAGGCCTGACTAGAACTGTACCATTACTTCTCCACCATCGTTCCCACCCAGGCGTAGAGGATGAGGTAAATTATCACCCAGCAAACAATGGCTTCTAACATTCGTCTCTACATAAACATTTCTGTGTTACTTTAGTGTCTGCTCTAGGAATTGGCATTTGTGCTCTCATTTTCAAATCTCCAGTATCAACCGAAAAAGAATGGTTGATTTGTCTAATGAAATCCTATAGGCTTTTCATATAGATGAAAATATAGCTTAGTATTAGAACAATTCACTTTGGATATATACTGTTAACATACACAACTAACAATGGATATCCCTTAAGTTAAAAATAAAACCTCAGAAAACTTTTATTTGAAGGTTTAGGGATACCATAAATAAAATATGTAAGATTTTACTATCAGTAATAATGCTCATATTTCATTGTTTTGAGCTTTTAAGAAAATAAATGATTTTGGGGAAGTGTGGTACATAGCTGGACACTTGTGGTCACAATTATAATGCATCATATGTACAGCAACCATACCATTTATTATCCAAATACTTCTGAATGTGAAAGGAGATGCCATAAAAAATTACACCAGGGTAACAGGCATAATCCAAAACTATTCCAGGCAAACTGGGACACATGATCACCCGAGTTATAAGCAATTCAACATGAAAACATTTAAGATTAATGAGATTTAGCTATAGTTCCCAATTCTTTGTGGGCTGTAATGAAGTCTCCGATAGTTATTCTCAAGTTTCTACCTTTGGAAAGCTTTAGCCATCTGTACGGAGATGATAAAAGGACCTCATTTTTAATCCTATCCCTTGACTCTGATATTCTACATTTGTACCATTAACATCCTTGTCTTTATATCGGTAATATATATATCACTGAATTATGAACTTTAATGAACATTATTGAATATAGTAAATTATAATTTATCAAACAAGAATTATGGTGACCACTCAATTGCAAAATTTTGAAAATATAGTCCAGTTCTAGGGAGAATACTTTCACTTCCCAATTGGATAATTTGTTTAAGAAATATGGCCCAAAACCACTAGGACTATAAAATACCAACAACAATTTTGAGACGCAGAGTGTACAGGTAAATTAGAAATCCAAAATAGAAAAAGAATGAACTCTGAGGTGTTCTCCATATTTTTCTCATTTGGATAGCCCTAGAATTTGAATAACATTTCAATTTCTTTTAAGGTCGCCTCACTTTAAAAATGTCATAATTAAAATTCTCAGCAGCACTTACTATGTACATGAACGTTAAAACCCAAATCAAACTGAAAAATTAAAAACAGCTGGAATTTATAAACCAAAAGGCTTTTCCACTTTGGTTAAGAGATTATAATGAAGTGTGACACAGTTTTATGAACTTATTAGTAAATTCATAATGTAAATGAATTTACATTATGCAGCACTTCAATAACTTTGTAAGTTGGAGCACTGCCCACAAACAAAATGGGAACATTTTTCTTGCTACTTTTTATGCAGAAGTCAAAATGATTTACATTTAAAAATTCAATTACGTAAGAAAATACACGGCATTAAAAAATCAATTTAAGAATACTAATGCATAAAGTTGATACATTTTACGGAGTAGATTAGTGTGCTATGTTTCTTTTGTGAAGCTAAAATTGTTTATAATGGGTGAGTAATAGCAATGTGAACTTCCCTGTCAAGAAACAAGCAATATACATGTTAAAACTATTTCCAAATGATTGTCCAAAACTATTAGTATCATTCATTTAAATACTCTGAGAGTAAGAGGATACCAGCTTAAATATGGGTTCTGACAGTTTATTCCATCTATACAAGGTATCACAAGGAGGAATTTAGACACAGTCTAAGGATCCCAAATGAGAAACCTCAATGTAACTTTTTGACTAATATTTAGAACAAGCCATCTGAGGACACCATCAAATATATCTCCCTTTCTCTAACTGATCACTATAATTACTGCCAGCATTATTTTATATTTTTGTTTAAAATTGCAAACTCTATTTGCAAAAGTATCAACGTTCAGGCATCCTCTCTTGGTATGTTCAGTATATGGGTCTAGAGGAGAGAGAGGCCACTGTTATTCACTTAAAAAGCCCCTCAGCAGGAAAGACTATGCAGTTACAGATGGGAATGACACCCGGATTTATCTTCGATATCTGTTTCCCAAAGCCAAAACAATGTTTCCCTTCAGCTGAATTTTACCACTGGACCCATCTAAGTCAAAACAAGTTGAGGTTCTTAACGTCATCCGTAAGAATGTGAGAAATTTGAGCAAATCCCTGTGACTAACGCCGGCAACAAAAAAAAATCATTTTGCCAGACAAAGGAGAGGTCAGAGAAACCAACACGGAAGTGGAACTGAAGGAAGCTATCAAAAGTGTGAGAACAATTTAAAGATAGTAATAGATATAAACTGCATCAAAAGATCATCATGAAATGCTGAATGACAGTGCACTGCAGAGACCCAGTGCAAAAGATAACAAGCGTCCATTTTTTTCCCATAGTTAATTTTTTTAATATTGCATTTTCCAAGATCTAAGACAAACATTCAAAAACTACCCACGTTTCTGAGGAGACTCTCGTGTCTCGGTTTCCAGCTCATTCATTCATTCCCCTACAATGCACAAGGTACTGCGTTACTTGTAGGAATATAAGAGGAAACCAGGTGCATCCCTACTCTTCGGGATCCAGTGGGAAGACGGAAACAGGCCACTTTAAGACCTGTGATGGGGCAAGCTCAGGTGCGACAGGACACACAGGAGTCAAGGAAGCCTCCAGGGGCAGCCACCTCTCATCTGAGGACAGAATCCCTAGGAGGAACCAGCTGGCACAGATCAGAGAGACGGAGGATGAACGGGAGAACAAACAGAAAAAACCGCGTGCACAGAGGCCTCGGGGTGGGATGGGCATCTAGACACACACACACGCGGGAGGGATGGATGCTTTCATAAGCCAAGGGCAGCTAAGGAACAGATTCTGGGGCATGAGCGGAAAGTGATGCAGCTAGAGAAGGAGGTAGGTTCCAAAGCTCGTGTATAATGCTGAGGAATTCTTTTTTTATTATTTTTTTGGGGGGGTGGGTTCTCACAAAACTTTTTAATAAAAACTCTATTTGCCAAATATTTGTCATAGTGAACAACAGTACAATTAATGATCTGATTTTATGCACATTTACTATAATTTGTTTCGTCAAGGAACTTTTTACTAAGCCCCTTCACAATTTTTTTTTTTTTTTTTTTTTTTGTGGTATGCGGGCCTCTCGCTGTTGTGGCCTCTCCCGTTGCGGAGCACAAGCTCTGGACGCGCAGGCTCAGCGGCCATGGCTCACGGGACCAGCTGCCTCGCGGCACGTGGGATCTTCCTGGACCGGGCACGAACCCGCGTCCCCTGCAGCGGCAGGCGGACTCTCAACCACTGCGCCACCAGGGAAGCCCACCCCTTCACAATTTTGATATGAACTAGGAAGTTCTGCCACATTGAAAATATTCTCAGAGGACAGCAAGCAAGCTATGACAATGTCAAACTAATCATGAACCAGAAAGACGCTTTGTTTCTGCTATGCAGGGATTTTATGATGTTCCTGAACATTCTCATATCCCTTGGGAGGGAGAAAAATAAAAATGTAACAATCCCAGAATATGTAGTATGCAGGAAAAAAACACAGCCCTGCATTATCAAGGGGTCACAACTTGATCTGTTGTGCATAGCAGCCTTCTGGTTTATATTATGCAGTGACACAAAATCCTACATACTCAATCTAAGAAAACAGGGTGAGGAATCCCTACCCTGGATACAGAATCAAATCCTGCAAGACCTGCTGGAATTCGATAATAAATATTTACAGATCTTGCTGATTCAATGATCAATTTGACACGTTTGGAGAAAGCCAACATTGCCAGCTGTTTCCCAACAAGGTGGCTAGGGAAGCAAAGTAGCCCTGAAGAAGCCCCCACGAAGAGCTGACATTTCAGCAAATGTGAAGGGGCATGCTAGATGCCCCTGCAGAAAATGCCATTCCCGCAAACCCAAGAACAGGCGTCTCCACGTCAGAGGGAGTATTCTGGCATCTGAAAAGCACATAGGTACAACCGGCCTCCTCTGCTCTTACAACGCTGAGGAATTCTGAGGAACCTTGCAAAGCAAAGCCACGTAGATGAGTGAATGCTAGAAAGGCTCATGTGTTCTCCCCGTCACCTCTCCCCAGTGCCCCCCCCCCCGCACTCAGTGAATGAAACTAGTGCTTCTGCCACATTATTAAATGTAATGGACTTTTCAACTAAGGCCAGGCTCTCAGACTGGCAACACAGTTCATGACATTTGGGACCTGCAGGCCTTCTGCAAGGCATGGCGTCTTCAGTTCAGCCCTGGGTCCCACCTTTTCCTTTACCTGGCTGCTAACACACTCCTTACCTACCCACCTCTGAGGGCATCTGAGTCCGCCTCTGGGTTAGACTACTGGCAGCAGGGCCAGAAGTGAACAGAAAGTGTCGAGAGTCTGCTGCGATCTCTAAGTGTCTGATATGCAAAAAGTACCACGACAACTGCACAGATGCAGAGGACATGCGACTGCTTAGATGTCAGGAAGTGCCGCTCATGTCTTGAGGAGTTATCTTTCATCGTAAAAAATATATTTTTATTGAGAACATTATGCAAGGTGAAAGAAGCCAGTCACAAAAGGACAAATACTGTCCGAATCCACTTACATGAGGCACCTATAGTAGTCAAATGCCTAGAAACAGAAAGTAGAATGGTGGTTGCCAGGGGTTACGGGGAGGGGGATGGAGAGTTAGTAATTCATGGGCAGAGTTTCGGTTGAGAAAGATGAAAAGAATTCAGGAGATGCAAGGTGGGGTGGCAGTGATTGTACAACAATGTGAACGGACTTAATGCTGCTCAACTGTAAGCTTAAAATGGTTAAGATAGTACATTTTTTGTTATGTGTATTTTACCACAACTAAAAAAAAGTAACAGTGATATATACTTAGCAAAGTAGCACAAAGCAAAAAGTGTGGTAGTACCAGTCACTGGTGGGGATGGAGGAAGGGTCCTCAAATATATTCCAGGCGGAAATGTGAATTACTTCAACCTTTTGGAAAGCAACATGCAACATTTCTTTCTTCCTTCCTTTTTTTATTTTATTTTTTTATTTATTTCTGGCTGCGTTGCGTCTTCATTGCTGTGCACGAGCTTCCTCTAGTTGCGGCGAGCGGGGGCTACTCTTCGTTGCAGAGCATGGGCTCTAGGCTCACGGGCTTCAGTAGTTGTGGCACGTGGGCTCAGTAGTTGTGGCGCACAGGCTTAGTTGCTCTGCGTCATGTGGGATCTTCCCGGAACAGGGCTCGAACCCATGTCCCCTGCATTGGCAGGTGGATTCTTAACCACTGTGCCACAGGGAAAGTCCCTGGCAACATTTCTTAAAATTTAAAATCCTCATTTGATTCAGAAATCTTAGTCTGGAAGCCTATCAAATATTAAAAGAAAATATAAGGACATATGTAGGAAAAATCTTCCGGGAAGCATTCTCCCTCCATGTGGGAAGAGTTCAGAGTGCATATACTTTTTGTATTCCTGGGCACCCTGCGTTTACTGGAGAGTAAAGCAAACATCACAACATCGACTGACTCTCACCTAATTCCCTGCTATGCTCAAAGCATAAATGTTTTCTCTTCCTCATTCTTTTTTTCTAAAATTTTACAGAAAATATTTTCTTATAAGCAGGAGAAAAGACTACTTATTAAAAAGCTGGTAAACCAATGCAATTCTGTCATCAAATCAACTTCTTTAGGATGAGAAGTTTAAAAGTCTACTACAAAGTAAAGAGAAATAGTGCGAACATGTAAGAAGCTGAGGAATGAGAGTGAGTGAATCACATTAAGCTTCGACCACTTAATTTTCCAAAACATTTTGCCAAATCAAAAATTTTATGTCTACTTAATGAGGCAAAAATGAAATCCTATTAAAATGATCCTGATAAAAGTAGGAACATTAATTAGTTGCAAGAAGATTACCATTATAGGTAGAACTTTTCTTTTTTTTTTTTAATAAAATAGGTAGTTGGCTCTTTCTTTCTATACAGGCATTTTTTTTGTTGTTGTTTTAACTCTGGGAAAAATGGTCCCATGATAAATAAAAGTCTCCTCAAGTATCACTAATCAGCCGATTACTATTACAAAAAACAACTCAGAGCAAAGTTAATTTTACTTCATTTCACTGCCTCAATGGTTAGTTTTATAAAGGATTTCCAGTATCCACTTAGTATCCCGAGTTCTGTATGAGACCAGACCTGTTCTCCCTGGATTTCCAAGGGCCCCATGCACCTCCTTACACACTCAGGAATAATGTATACCAACCAAAGACTCACTGATCATTTCTATCATTTCCATGTCAACAAATACAGACTCCTACAGAGCGGGCTTTCTTTAAATGGAGTACACTTGAACAGTTCAGAGCAGTAATCCTGACTAGTTCCCTACTGTCCTAAATGTGCCCCCACCCCCGAAATCTACAATAACGTATTCATAATTGAAAACATGAAGCCATCCTGATTTCTTACAATGGTGCAAAGCATTGGGAAGTCTTGGAAAGCGAATCATCTGTTGATTTTAACTGTGTGCCAAGTGTGACGTCGGTACCTGTTTATTGAAGAAGAGTGCTGTACGCTTACTGTTGTAATTTCTGCAACAGAAAAGTCTCCTGTGGTTACATCCTTTACAACTGGCACTATGGACAAAATTATTAAAATGGGTTGGTTTGCGGGACAGTCACAGACATACGAGAATGAGTTTGTATCACAGTAAATTCTTGCTAATATGTACACAGGGTCAGCCACATGGACCAGTGGAGCCGGCAAAACCACCACCTTGAAAGGTGTCCCGGAGCCATTTATTGACTCCCGTGATTTAAGAGGCCAATGACACAAACAGCATCCTCAGTAAATGGTGCTCTCTTAATCTCAGTTTACATACTTGCTTCTAAATGGTCAGCTATAGGTTCTGGGATGAGAGGAATGGGCATCTCAGGTATTTTCAGGGAAAATCACTAGAAGTTTAAGAAAGTATTTTGGGACCATGTATATCAACTCCAATTTAAACACTTTAACTAAGGGGCATTCTCTCTTTCCACTTTTCTCCAATTTACCATGCTCACAGAGTTAGCTACTTTGTCAGGGAACAGTACTGGCTTTGGAGTCAGATGCAGGTTTGAGTCTCAGCTTCCTCACTGGTTAGCTGTGCCACTTGCCGAAGCCGCTCACTGGCAAGCGTTTAGCAGTGTGAAGACGCGTACAAACACACGCTGTTATTATCGCAACGGTACACGAAGAAATGGAGGTGACCTTCCCTGCATATTCCTTCTCAGGAGCAAAGCCCCCAGGATCTTAACTTTGGCTGCCAATGTATTCTGGTTTCTGGAGATCTGGTCTTGAAGGGAGAGAAACTGCCTAATATTTTTATCAATTTATTGTATTCCCTTCTTTTTCTTCCGTAAGTTTTTTAAAGGATACCTCCCTATCAGACCTATGTGGGCAGAATTTTAGTAAAATTTTGTTTCAAGTTAGGATTGAAATTACTCGTTTTAGAAACATGACAGTTTAGGACTTTTGATCTGTGCCCATACCTAATATCATGCAGAGAAGCTCTTCTACAAAATAGTATTATAGTTTTTAATGTCATCCATCACCCGATTTGATAATAAAACAGAGCTATTTTAACAACTAGAAAAGCTGCTCGCCCTTGGTCTACATTCAATTTCAGTGGTATTTATTCTCACCAGGATTCAAAGCAGCCCCTTTACTGGTTTCAAATACACATTTTGCATTTAACACGTGTGTAGGGGGGTTTGGAATCAGACATATAAAATTACTGTGCCCCTGACATCTATACACTATTTCATCAAGTAAGCACTTAGGGAGTTCTGCCTACTCTGTGGGATGTGTCCAGTCTGACAAGTAATAAGAGTACTGTGAATAGCTATCATTTCTGTATGATAGCTATTCACAGTATGATACAGAAGCTATCATTCCTGTAACGTCTACAACGTGTCAGAAAATTGGCGTATGCCACAGTCACCAAAACATCACAATACCCAAGGTATTTCCCCATCTCCATTTTACAGCGAGGAATCAGGAAGAGGCTGGTAAATTGCCCAGGCCTCGGGGCCAGTAGGGCAACACAGTGAAATCAGACAAAGTCTGGAGTCAGGAAAACCTGCCTGCCATTCCTACCTCTGTTCTTCACTGTGTGACTGTGGACAAATGGCTTAATTCCTCTGATTAATTTTCTCATCAAAACAGAAGGATACTACTTCACACCTACAAAAACTGTACAGAAATAAAATGAGAGACTGTTTACTGCCCTCCTAGCTCACAGTCACATTTAATAAATGTTCACCATGATGAATACTAGAGACAGTGACATTGGACTTTGAACACAGGTCCCTACGGTTATGATTCTAGCCGTAACAAGGTACATCTACACTGAATCTGGAAAATGACATACCATCGTCTAGTTTCAGTAACAATTAAAATTAAGAAAAAGCAAATGTTACAAAACCAAGACATATAAAGACAAAGTACAATCGTGGTTGACAGGGGCTGGGGGAGGGGAGCATGGGGAGTGATTGTTTAATGGATACAGAATTTCAGTTTTACAAGATGAAAAGCATTATAAGGATAAGAGGTGGCGATGGCTGCCCAACCACGTCAATGTATTTGACGCCACTGACCTGTACATTTAAAAATGGCAAGATGTACATTTCATAGCATGTGTGTTTTACCACAATAAAGAACAACACCAAAAATAAACACTAAGTTTTATGAGACTGAAGCTGGAAATACGGTATTTGCTGGAAATTTTGTATAAGGAAGTGGAATTACGACATTTTAAATATAACAGAATTATTTTATTATAGGATCTTAGTAGAATCTTAAACAGTGGGAAGAATATTTATCCTATGATTTACCTGTATAGTATAAATACATAAATAAACAAGTCATTGCCTGGGGTTAATTTCCATCTGATTTCTAGATTAGTCATTTAATAACAATGAGTGGGTACCTGCAATGTGTTCTAGAAACCTAAAGGTAACAAAATGGTTGGCATCCCCTCATATGATGAGATGAAAGAAGGTGGAGGGCCCTTTCCATGATTCTAGATGCAGCAATTTCTATTTTAAAGTAGCTGGTCTGTGGTAGGCAGCATGGCTGCAACACAGGTACACACCTCACTGCATAATGACATTTCTTTTGGCAACTGTTTTTCCCAAAACAAATCACATAGAACGTATAGCAGAATGATGTCATAGTGCAATTACTAAAGGAATAACTATCTACATGTGAAAAATGTGTACTAATGTCTCAACTTAAATCTTAAACATATTTCAGTACCTGTAAAAATATTTAATAGAGTTTATTTTTAAAAAATCGTTATTGAAAGCACCATAGTCACAAGTATCTGAAATGACATTCTTCTTGTAATCCAGCTAGCAACTGACGACCTTCAAAAGATCATAGTCAGATACATTGAGTACAGTTAATTTCAAAATGTTAAAGGGAAAGCTGATTGAAGGAATTTTAGACCTAAAAACACTTATGTAATTATTTCCCCATCTATTCTCTTTTAAAAACAGTGATTTTTATTAACATTTATTGAATACTCTTTTTAGATTACTGTTCTTTTTAAAGTTGTAATTTCAGATCATATTGGAGAGCAAAAAAAAGAAAGCAGAATTAGTACTTATGTAATGGTGAGTTATGGTAAAGATAAAAGAGACAGCCTGCTCTGTTTTCTGACATAAATGAAAACACGCTTTTATGTTATACTTCTAACATTCTCTCCTCACTATAGGAAAGACAATTTTGCTTGATTTTTTAAGTCATTTAAAAATCGCTTTTATTTTCAGGCTTGTTTTACAAAGGATGTGTTAATGGCTCAATAGAGGTTAATTTTCACTACTAAAATAATTTCGTTTTTTTGTTCCTATCCCCTCCCTGTGGGTCATGACTATAAATTACAACTTAGTCTATTAAAGGAAATAGCCATCAGCACCTGAAAACACCAATTTTCTGCCTAGTAAATTGAGTTCAACAGTGAGAAACTTTGTAAAACGGGAAACCTTTCCTAGTTCCACTTGAGTTTTGCACAATTTGCACTGCTGCAGTAAAAAAGACAAGGTTAATTCCTAAGGCTCTATATGATGATTTTTGCTTTACAGGTAATTTTTAAGATACAGTAGAGGATTTTATAAAAAGGTGCACTACTTAGAATAAATTAAAGTAAGGTATCTGGGATTCCCATGCCTTTCTGTTAATAGGAATGGACTGTAGCACACACTTAGGGTCTAGTACACAGTAAGTATCCAACAGATGCTGGCTGAATTGAAGGAATGTGCCTGGTTTCTACACAGTGGGTCTACACTGTGGGCCCACATACGGCATTTTCCTTTCTATTTTCAATGACTATTTGTCTGACATCAGCTCTGGCCCTGTTGGTTCCTTGCCTCTTCATTGCCTTCTTAGCACCTGATCCTAGCTTGATTCTCCAAGTTCTGGACCTAGTGCTTCATGTTTCACTGACATCTGACCTTAGTCACGATCACAGCTCTGTTCTGTGAAATGCTAGTTAAATTAGGTGTAGGTCAGCTATTTCAGTATTTGGGAGATGTCACAGAAATATTTTGAATTTTAAGTATCACCAATGACAGCAACTAAAGATCTTCAAATACATCTTAATCTTCATCAGATATGTCAGAAGCACATTTATTTTTAAATATTGAAAGGAAAGGTTGCTTGAAGGACCTTTTAAATCTATTATCATTTAATAATGACATTTCAATAACAGTTTCTCCACTATTCTCCTTTAAAAACAGTGGTTTTTACTTAAGATTTCTAATTAATGGCTACTAATACTCTTCATTCCTATTCTTTTTCTGAATGCAACTTCAGTTCATATTGAATAGTAAAAAACAGAACAATTAGTACCTATGTAATGCTAGCAATATCAAATTGCTGAGCCTGGTTCAACTGGGAAAATGCTATGGTACAGGCCAGATGAAAAACAACCAACCTAGACTAATTCTGCACTGGTTTTGCAATTAAGCCATTCAACACAAGTGGGAGGGCAACAGAATGCAGCATGTTTTAGAAATCCTGGTACAGTTAATTAAAAAAAGAAGAAGAAAGTGAAAAGTAGTTGTGATCTCCCAATTGTTTAAGATGTAGAAAGAGTATGAAAACTGTCTCTGTGCTTTTTATGATTCTGTATTCAGGAAGATTAAATTTAAATCCTGATCTTAAATATATACGAAGCTTTCCCCACTGTGGCCCTTGGGTGCAATCCTCATGAACAATGGGGATCTGCCTAAACCTTCCTAAACAAGGAAGTCAAACCTCTAAGTCTTGCCTAAAGTGAGATACTCTTTTAATTTTTACTGTTTCTTTTCCTTCAAGGCAAATATTTAGCACATACAGAAAGTAGCTAGAATTTAAATATTCTACATTTTATTGAGAACCATGAATTATTGACTCAATTACTTCCTAAGAAGGGGAATATTCATTTTTAAATATGGCGTTTGTAAAGTAACCCTTTATTATTTCTAAAGCAGTTTCAACATACAGGTACTAATTTTTATCCTCCTAACTCTGAGAGATGGGTAGGGCAGATACTTTTAAGATTTATTTTCTTACAGAAGAGGAAACAGAACTTCAATTATTTGCTCGAAGTCTCAGAGTGGGCAGTGTCATTCTGGACCCAAGGCCAGGTTGTCTGACCCCAAGGCCAAATCTCTCTCTACTCACGCGATACCTCAACATAAAGATGACTCTGGAATCTGTGCTGGTGGTGCTTTATTATACAGCTTCTTACTGGAGCACTCGCACAGTAAGTGCTTAAACTGCTGGATAATATTCAAGGAGCCTTTCACTAAAACATTAAGTGGTCAGTATGGCTTCTAAGAGGATGGTGTGAATCTCCAAACTCTAGCCTTGGTTCTTCCTTCCAAATTGAAGAAGAAAATAAAATAAAAGGAGGGATTAGGAGAGAGGAGGAGGTATTTGTGTCCCCGCCCCCCGCCAAATTATATACTTTTGATTCCTCTGAAACAAATATAATTGACTGAGTCTGGGCTCATCTATAGTGCTATGTGTAAGTGTGAATTTCTATTAAACTTCCTAAAAACCTCATCCCATCTATTCCTCAGCTTATTTGCTACAAGTGACTTTTCAATTCTTGTTCACAGTTATGATGCCCCTCTACATTTTGATTCTTTAATCTTTTGTTTTATTTCATTTGCTTTATTTTGTGGTTTTACCATTAGAAAAGTAAACAGAGTCCTTTTGTAAAGCTGCATTAGGTTGTCAAAGACCAGTGACTTAATGGAGCCTTTAGTCTTATACCTGTAAGGAGAAAATACATTTGTCACTCCTCCTTAGGGATGTTTTGCCTGGTGAGGTAGAAGAGTTCACTGTTAATTAGCAACACAGCACAGACAGGAAGATGATGCTTTTGTAAATGTAATGTTATAGTCAACAAATTCCAAGTGCTGGCATGGATGAAAGAGCTTCAATTAGGGCCAACCTGAGGGCAGATGGAAACAAGCTCCATTGCTTGAGACGGGTGAGCTTCATTCCTTGGTGTCAACCTGCTCTTATCTAGAGGTGGATTTGGTCTCTGATACTGGAGGGAGGTGTGTGAGTGTGAGACAGAGAATGTGAGCATGTGCACAGATGCTTTCATGATCATTTCAAGTGGTTTGGGAGTCTTCTTGCTGACGTTCAAGGTTTTCCCCTCTCCTCAGAACGCCAATCACTGGGTGACAGGGTGAAGTGGAGCAGAGCTCTAAAAGTGTGTGTGTGCTTATGTGTGTATGCGTTACAGGTACCTGCTTATCTCTACAGAAATCATCATCAGCCTTTCTCTCTTTCTGATCTAAGAGGTCAGGATGGGCAGTGAATGAAGATACCAAGGAATAAGGGTAAAAGAAAAAAATCACTCCATTGGATATGTCTGTCTTTAAAGAGCAAAATATTACAGCAAAAATTTTGGAGACTTGAAACATGCGCTTTTTTTTTTTTTGCCATACAATTTTTCTGAATCTTGAAGACGTTAAGCTAAGAGAAATAAGCTGGACACAAAAGGACAAATATTGTATGATTCCATTTATATGAGATACCTAGAACAGTCAAATTTATAGAGATAAAAAGTAGAATGAGGGCTTCCCTGGTGGCGCAGTGGTTGAGGGTCCGCCTGCCGATGCAGGGGACATGGGTTCGTACCCCGGTCCGGGAAGATCCCACATGCCGCGGAGCGGCTGGGCCCGTGAGCCATGGCCGCTGAGCCTGTGCGTCCGGAGCCTGTGCTCCGCAACGGGAGAGGCCACAACAGTGAGAGGCCCGCGTACCGCAAAAAAAAAAAAAAAAAAAAAAAAAAAAAGTAGAATGATAGTTCCCAAAGGCTGGGAGAAGTGGTATTGGGGAGTTTTTGTATGGAGTTTGGGAAGGTGAGAAAATTCTGGAGATGGATGGTGGTGATAGTTGCAGAATAATGTACTTGATGCCACTGAGCTGTACCCTTAAAAATGGTTAAAATTGGTAAAAAAAAAAAAAAAAAAAAAAATTAGCTTCATGTTGTGGTTTCCTACGGTGTCATGAGCTGCTAACATCATTTAGTACCTCTAACATGGGCAGTAATGATGACATGTCTCCCCAACGATCCACCATGCCCTGCGGGGCTGTTTCATTGGGCCCAGCACTTTCACCAGGATTTCAATTTCATTTCATAACTTCCCATGTTCTGCACCAAACAGCCAAAGCAGCCACTGACATCTGTCGCCTAAAACTAAGGCGATCTGCCAAACTACCTTATATCTAGTTACACACTTCTTTTATTTTAAAATGTGCCCGAAAATATATCCAGGTTAAAAAAAAAATGAACTTTTTCAGAATTTAGTCTCTGCTTTTTCATAGAGACTGCTTTATCTCTTTGGCTGACCCAATCTCAAGTTTTGTTTTGTTTTGTTTAATATTTATTTATTTGGCTGCATCAGGTCTTAGTTGTGGCATGCGGGATCTTTCATTGCGGTGCATGGACTTCTCTCTCGTTGTGGCGCATGGGTTCTGGAGCACGTGGCCTCTGTAGTTGCAGCACGTGAGCTTAGTTGCCCCGCAGCATGTGGGATCTTAGTTCCCCGACCAGGGATCGAACCCACGTACCCTGCGCCTTGGAAGGCGGATTCTCAACCACTGGACCACCAGGGAAGTCCCTCTCAACAGTTTTTAAATTCCTCTCATCCTCTCCATTCTCAAAGTGTTTCCTCCCAAGTCTCCATCAGAATCTCCATCATCCCCCAGAACTAATCCACCATCAGGTCTTGCCCGTTCCTCCTTCTCATTTCTCAAATCAGGCCTTCTGTTCAGTTGCACCAATTCCATCCTAAGTCAGGCCCTTTCTACCTTCCATCATCCACAATCCCATCCCAGTCGTCTTCTCTTCTGCTAGGTGGTACCTGCCATGAGCCACTGCGCAGACACCAAGGGACAACGCTGTCTATACCCCTGCGTTGATTTTTTTCCTCAAAAAAGACTTGCTGTGTTTAAGAAGGGCTGAGATTTCACACTGCAAAATGAGGGCCTTTGTTTGGCCCCAGTGTCTTTGTTCAGTCGCCTCCTCCACCTCTGGGCATGGATCAGGCCCTCACCGAACGGGGCCTGCTCAACTGAGCAGACTCAGGTTCAAGCCCCCATCTTTCCATCCCTCCACCACCCGCCTCCACCTTAATGCCTAAACGCCTCCTTGTCCTCCGTATCTTCCAGGACTCTGTTTTTGGCACTGACTGCAATCAACTTAGCAATTTTCATTTCCGGTGTCAAAGCATTCTCAAGGGGACAGAATCACGTAAGCGGTACAATCCTAGTGACATCATGGGCGCAAGTTCTGGGAGGGCAGCCCTGCGTCCTCTGGCTCTCGGGTCTGTTTCTGAGCTGCCAGGCATCAGGGCTGAAGAGTTTGGGGCTTTCAGCTTTGGAGGAGGAAGGTCCTGCTTGCAATGCTTCTCTGAGCCTGACAGGCTCTGTCTAATTTTTATCACACATAGGAAATGAAACACAGGAAGATAAAAAATTTCCATCAAACCTTAGATTAATATCAAGATGTTAAAGATGTACTTTAGGATGGTAATGGTAATTTTTAAAAATAGGGAGTTCACTCCTTAAGAAAAAATTAGAGACTACCCAATTTCTTTCCCATTAGGGCAACAGAAATTCAAATGAGAGCTTCAACTTGGAATGGCTAGGAGTTAATTATTTAGAGTATAGCGGGAAAACTGTTAAATTACAATGGGCTCTTCATAAGTGTTCTCCAGCCAGGGATGTTGCCCTACTTTTTGAGGGGTAAAAATAGTTGGGATCTGATATAACTCTGTGAGAGGCAGTAGAGCTTATGTGTTGAATATACAGAGTCAGAATGCCTGGACTTCCTGGGTTCAAATCCCCGCCCTGCCACTTCCTTCGATCTGGGTGACCTTGGACTGACTAATTCAACTCTTACATGCCTCAGATGACTGACTTCTAACATGAGGACAGATAATAATTGAATAATCGGACCTACTTCATAGGATTATCATGAGGATTAAAATGATAAAACAATAAAGTTCTTAGGTTAATGTGCACAAAATAAGTACTCAAATGTTTATTGCTATTGCTATTAATTTTTTTTTTTTTTTTTTTGCAGTACGCGGGCCTCTCACTGTTGTGGCCTCTCCCGTAGCGGAGCACAGGCTCTGGATGCGCAGGCTCAGCGGCCATGGCTCACGGGCCCAGCCGCTCCGCGGCATTTGGGATCTTCCCGGACCAGGGCACGAACCCGTGTCCCCTGCATCGGCAGGCGGACTCGCAACCACCACGCCACCAGGGAAGCCCACTATTGCTATTAATTTTAAGAGTGGAACGATCATACCATTAAGCCTTGTTAAAGAAAAGTAGTCACTGTTTTCCTTGTTACAACAATTGCTTAGAGGGTTCAGGTTTAAAGATATTGCCTTGCAAAACTCACAAAACTTTCAGCTTTAAGACAGCAGTTATGAGGAAAAAATGAGATAAAACATGGAGTACTTGGCATAGTGCCTGCCTGGCATGGAGTAACTGCTCCATAGATAACAGCGATGATTCTCGGAGAAGGTGTCTGACAGAATAAAGCATGTTTCTCGCACTGCTCCTTAAGATAAACCAAACAATCCCACTAATACCAATGGGAGAGTTACTTTTTTAAATTTCAGGTTATAATTCACATGAAAAGAATAGGCACATTACAACCAAAGCAGCTCATGAAAATTTTCTTCCCAACAGGCAATTCCCTAATCTACTTGTTAAGAACGTCGTACATCAGGTGACTCACCACTGTCTGTGAGCTGGGGCCTAGAAAGCCAAGTAGGTGGCCGGTGTCTGCCAAGGCCAAAGGGCATATTTCTCTCTACCATCCCCTTTCCTGGCTGTATGTTCTCTTTCTTGCTCTCGTCTTGCCTTTGTCCTGTTTTTCATTTCACTTATGAGAAATTTCATTTTACCTCATGGAAAGCTGTGAGTTGCTTTGGATTCTTTTCTGGAACGACATGGGCTGCAAACAGAGGCACAGACATGGGGAATACCTGAAAATTACTTACTGTGCTTCTAATTTATACTTTCCAAATTTGCTATGTGAAGTGCACCTTCGTTTAAAATTTTAAGCAGCAAGAAGCTCTCTTTGGATAACGCTAATTTATTTTTGGCCTACGTGTCCCTACTCCAAATCATTTTCTAAGAAATCACTTCAACATAGTTTTGACCTCAGAGAAACAGTGACAGGAACAAGGGGGAACCCCATACATATATTTAAATAGTTATCAATCAACAAATGTGTCTAGAGCATCTGCTACATGTGTGACATTATCTCTGCCCGGGTTAGCAAATCAAATTTCCTCGCTATCATGTTTGGTTGTGGGCTATGGACTGGCTAAGATTAAAAGAAAATCAAGACTAATGATTAATAAAGAGCAAAAACTGGGATTGAAAGTTCCACAGATGCAATAATGTCTGAAGTTCATCTAAACTTGGAAGAACCAGAGACCAAGCAACTAAGACTTTTCTGTGTACAACTTGGAGGAGAGAGAAAAATTATTCACACATGTGTAACACACACACACACACACACACACACACACATATACACACACACAATGTCCTATATTTATGCTCTCTAAGCTTCTAACCTTGGCTTATTCCTTGTCTCTCTAAATACCCATTTCTTGGGCAAATGCATCTACTTTCATGGCTGATGATTCTAAAATAGTTATTTTCGATCTTTCCCTATTCCCCAAGCTTTAGAATCACACATCCAACTTCCTGTTAGGCACGTCTGAATGTTCTATGGACATTTCAAACTCATTGTCCTAAAAGGAATTTCATTCCAACCCCATTTATCCGGGCAGTGCTTGTTTTCCAGAGCACCCATCAACTTTTCATGTTACACAAATAACTCATTTAGTATGTTTAATCTCTCCACCACCTCTCACTAGAATGTAATCTCCACCACGGCAAGGATCTTTGTATATTTTGTTCACTTTCTTCATCCAGGAAGTCCCTAGGTATGCCAAGAATAGTGTCTGTCATTTAGTGGATATTGAATATGTTTGGTGAATGAATGACCTTTGCCCCCCCATGCCCCCAAAGCTGCTCCCACTCCAGCGTCCCCAGTCTCAGCAAAGGGCACCAGCAGCCGAGCCTATGGAAACATCCCAGATCTTTGCTTCCTTACCTCCAATACAGACCCACCAATGTTACTTCCCAGATAGTCTTGTTAGCTGTCCCCTCCTCTTTATCCCTAACGCTGCTGGTCTAGTTCTATCTCTGGTCATCTCTCACCGAAATGACTTAGAAGAGCCACCGGAACTGTCTCTCTTTAAATAAGCCTACCTCCGCACAGCCAGATATTAAATGCGAACCTGAGCTTACCATTCTGCTGTATGAAAACATTCAGAGGTTCTGTTTTGCCCAAGGATAAATTCAGGCCCCTCCTTAGAGTCCAGGACCTGGACTCAATCTGCACATCAGCCTCCACTTTTATCTCCTTGCCTCTCACACGTCCATAGAGGTAACACGAAATAGCTTTTGGTGCCCTGTGCAGACAGCCTGTCCTTACTCCCCCTCAGCATTGCCAATCCTAATCTTTCAAGATTCAGTTTGGGGGTCAATTCTTTAAGAAGTTTCCTTGACCTTCCAGATTGGCCTAAATGTCATGGCTCTGTATGTTCCCATGGCAACCAACTGAAGGGATATATAAAAAAATCTGGGCAAACATTTGTAATTAACACAAAAGCCTTGGGTTTATATAAGGAGGAAAGGAGTGTTCATAAAAATCCTAGATATGATCTACTGGGTAGGTATTTATTTAAGCACTTATAGGAAGTAGTTGGAAAGAATCAGGTTACCTCGTTCCCAATTTTTGGTAAAGGGAAAAAAAGACTTAATCTTTAAAGTGTTTCGTGAGAAAACTGTAAGCCAGAAGAATCCTTGGTTTCCTATCTCTGACTCAGCAGTTTTGTAGGAGGGACGATGCCCTCTGATGTACATAAGCTTCCTGTATGTGGCACACAGAGACACAGAGGGCTGCATCACACACATCGTGATCTGAAGACATCTAATAAGCAGGTGTTATTTCCTTGTTTTATCATTTCCTTAATTTCATATTGCCAATTACAAGGGGATGGCTGTATTTCAATTACTATGTAAGACCATCCTGATCTAGCTTGTGTCCATTCAATTTAAATGCTCTGTTTTGCGGCATAATTGCACGGTCCATCATCCAGCCCCCCAGACCTCACACTTACTCACACTCTCGCCTGTTGGGCCCTCTTGCTTAAGAGCACACACAGTATTGATGGGGATAACGTGAGCCCATGACATGGTGAGACACACTTTCCTCTGGACCTGTTCGGTTTACTCATTCAGTTTAGAAAAGCGAAGAAAATTAACTATTAGTCAACCATTACATGTCCTTAAAAACATGTTCCCCCACAGGATAATCAGTCTATGAACTGCAGGATTTCTCACCTATATGCTGCGAAGAACACGTGAAAGGAATGAGGTGCATGTATCCAGGTGTGGGTACCTTAAATGCTGCATATTTGAGGACTGCTGAGATTAATCTACAGTTAGACCTTTTAAAGCCGTTTCATTTCAGGAAATAGAGTTATACGTCTCTTACTTAAGGGAAATGTCTGAGTGTCGAAATAGACATCATATGATTTGGCTGGCCATACCAAGATATGGACTCTTTAGCCTAACGGGTCTGCTTACAAAAATATAAATCCAGCTGACTTTACATTATAGTGAACTCTCTTCTTCTTTCACAGCCCTGTACCTCTTCAGTGATTTGTGGGGGCTGTGTCTTCCAGACACTGCTGTATACTGAGTAGCCAGAAAGGAAATTAGGTTATAAAATAGCCTGCTGACTGTAGGCAGCTCTGTTCATTGAGGGATCACAAAGTAAAATACACACAAGATGAAACCAATGGGAACTTACAGTTGGAAAGAGACTGAGAAAGTAAAAACTCAGACTAGAATTAGAAGTTGCAGATTAGACATCAAAAGGCCTGCGTAAATTCTTGGGCCAGTTTCGTTGCTAATTTACTGGTTTGAGGGGCAAGTCATTAACCTGGAATGCTCTTATGCCACATAGGTACGTTGATATGTACATTCAAACATTTATTTAGTGGCTACTAAATATCTGCGGTGTTGCTAGGTTCTAGAGATAAGACCCTGTCCTGCCCTAAAGACATCGAACAGGGGAGCTAAAAGTCCAGTTGGCATCTCTCAATATTTCCTCTACTGTGCAACTCCCAAAGGTGGGTGTCAGAGTCAGCTATGAAGGTTCGTTATGGGAATCAATCTTGGTGGTTCAGTCCATGGTGGAAAATGTGGAAAAGTCCCTCAAGGAAATGTCAACAGGCCTTCTATCCCCTCACCCCTGATGCCGACATCCTTTGAAACGTTGAGAACTGCTAGTCTAGAAGGATCTTACAACCTCAAAGGGCAGTTCTATGGGCAAAATAATGTAATACGGGAAAAATGAAGAAAAAATGAAGACCTAACAGTACAACGTTACCGAATCATTTACATGATCTCTGTGTACAGATGTGGCCAAAGAACTTCAGCAGTTGTTCCTAAAGTCAAGGTCTAATATATATATATATTTTTTGTGGTACACGGGCCTCTCACTGCTGTGGCCTCTCCAATTGCGGAGCACAGGCCCTGGACGCGCAGGCTCAGCGGCCATGGCTCACGGGCCCAGCCGCTCCACGGCATGTGGGATCTTCCCGGACCGGGGCACGAACCCGTGTCCACTGCATCGGCAGGCGGACTCTCAACCACTGCGCCACCAGGGAAGCCCAAGGTCTAATATTTTGATGCCACTTTACGATTTATAAAATCTGCAAAGACATTTTGCTTTCATGTAATTTTTCATAGCAACAGGTAAGGCAATACTACCATTTCCATTTATAAATAAAGAAACTGACACCCAAGTAAGTTAAATAACTTGCCATAATCTTACACCAGGTGAGTGGCAGGGCTGGAAATTAAACCAAGTCTTCTGACCCTAAAGCCAGTCCACTTTCCACCACTAGGGAGAACCCAACTTAAAATATATATGTGTGTATGTGTGCATGTGCGTGTGCATATAGGTTTATTCTTTTTCTTAAGACAGAAAGGTCCTGACAAACCTTCAAGGCAAATAAGCAATTCAAATTTAAAAATAAAACGATAAGCTTCCATTGTAAGGTACAGTAATACGGCTCTAAACCAACATTATTGACAAAAAAGGTATTCTGGATGAGACACCTAAGTGTTTTTATATTAAATGTTTAAGAAGAAGAAATAAGCACATATCTACACCCCATTAGACGGGACACAGAGAACATAATATACACTTAAAACAAATGATGTGCAGTCTCCCTATGTAGTCACCACTACACTATCAGACCAAGCATTGCAGTGGGGTGCTCTAGGGCATAAAAGCCTGAAGCCAACAAGCTTGAAGCTCAGACTGCTGTGATTTTCCCTCTGTCCTCTCTCTAGTGGTCATTTCCAGTTCGCCCTGATGTTGTTAGTTCCTTTCGATTTTAAAGGACTCCCCTACCTGCAGCTGCTTAGAAGCCTCTGTATACGTAATCCGAGGAGGAGCTTAAGGTTAAAACCGGAAAACCACCGTAGTAAATATTCAAATATAAAAACACACATACATGTTTGTATATGTGTGTGTATGTACACACACAGTGACACACACGCAGAGACACACACTAAGGGTACCACACTGTCTTCTCAATGTTTACATCACTGCCCTCATTATTACCGAGCAGGCATAAACAATGACATATAGAGCAGGATTTTCATGAACTTAAGAATTATGGAAAATGGAAAGAAGAGATTATGAGATTTAGATCTATGAGGCCTTAGGTTGGGTCTAGGTTTGGAGTCATAAGACTTTAATATGGGTCTAAGTTTGGCCTTATGATTCCAAATAGATTAATTGGGTCTGATCCCAAATTTCTTCATCTGTAAAAGGGGAATAAAAATAACATCCATATACCATAATTTTGTGAAATTAGTGCCTCTAATTACATAAAATATTTTAAAAATAATTTCTTACTAAATCAAAAAGTTCTGATACAGAGATAGTCCTATTTCTTTCACACATACACACATGATAAAACAGTAAGCAAATACAAATTACAAAACAAAAACAAGTCATTACTCTCATGAAGTTTATATTTAAAATTTATAGCCTTGTTTCACACAGGTAGGTGCTAAAATTCTAATTCCCAAATAAATAGGCAATAAGCTATATTAATAAAAGTCTTAAAAGGCACTTGTCAAGGTTCATTATCCATTACTGATCAGCTTTTCAATGAGAGAAAAAGACGTACAGACATTTAGGTTTTTCCATGTTTATATGTACCTCAGTTGCAAAAACAATTCTTTCCTTAGCTACTTCCAGAGAAACTACTTAAAAACAACAAAAACATCTAGAAAACCGTTTTTTGCAGAGAAGGGCAGATTTTATAAAGAGCCATACATGGGTTCTGATGTGAATGCTGACCCACAGGTAGGGCAACACAGAGGCACCCTCTCTAAATGTCCTTCGCTCACTGCTTTATTTTTACTTATCACCTTTGTTCACCAATTAGTGAGCCTAGGAGGGGAGCCCTTATGTTGGAAGGTATAAAGCGGCATTAGAAGATGCCAGAGGTATATCTTACCTACTTATCTTCTACTGAGTCCATCACAGAGTTAAGGAAAGAAAGAAGAGGGTGGCGGGGAAGACAATCTTAAAAAATTAAATTGATTTCAGTACTATACATACTTGTTTCCCCCATTTTCTGGAAATCAGCCTTCTGGTAACAGGGCCCACCTTTTTCTCCGGGAAATGCTCATTCCCACAGTGGGTCTAGGTTGTTCAGGTTGGCCGACTCCAGCCAGGACCACCCTATCAGATCACTGCTCCCCCCAGGCGCGGTGATTGGGCTGGAGGGGGCCAACGTGAGTCAAGTTCAGTCCATGGAGATTCAATTGGGGGCTTTTATAACAACCCCTGGGAACAGAAAACCTCTCTTCTTCTCACGAGAGAAGCCACATGAGAACAGAGCCAGAACAAAGTCAAGCGATGGAGAGAATGAGATTGAATGCGAATGACCTGGCTTAAGATCATGGCTTGCCCAAAGCCATGCCCACATGAGGACTTTCCAGTTATGTGGGCCAATGAATTTCCATTGGTGCTGAAGCCAGTTTGTGTTGAATCTTCTGTCACCTGTAACCAAGAGCTCATACCCCGAGAAAGAAATATGGAACTCCTATTACCAATTCAATGCTGGGTTTGGGGACTACTAAATAATTAATAGTATAAATAATGTAAAATCATGTACTATCAATTAAATAATGCAGAATCAACCTCAGAAGCATAGAAATAACTACTTGGTCAGCTTTTTTTATCCCAGAACTAAGGACATTTCCTTGTGGTCCTCAGCAAAACAAACATTCAAGTCATTTATGCTTAAGTCTCTGAAACACCAATTCACCTCTCAGAAAAATGTCCTGAGAAATACACCTGCAGGAATCTTAATGCTGAACTCCTTAGTAAGAATAAGTGTCAATTACACAACACTTCTCCTGATAGCAAAAAATTCTACACTTTGACCAGTCGTAGTAGTCAACACTAATAAAACCATCAGGCCTAAGCCTGATGTTAATTAATTGCTTGGAAGTGAAGCTGGAGAAAGGCAGAAACAAACGAAAAGACCATTTCTCCTTAGTAAGTACAATTACTTGGACAGAAGCAAAAGCTAGACTACATAACTTAAAGAATCTCAGTCCAATTTTTCATTTAATGTACTGGTTTGGAAACTTTCAGTAGGAACGAAGGTAGGACTCAAATGGGGACCTGGACGCTCAAGCAGCTGTTAAATGACATTATTTTGTAAGGAACACAACTTAAATTACACACACGATCCTGATGTCAATGTTTTAACTTGCCACCAACACATATATTTATATAGAAACAGACCAGGCAGACGTGCTGTAAAAAAATGGTCTTTCTGATCATGCAAATTAAATTTATGGTGACACAGAATGATTTTGATAAGTCTAAGTGAAAAAAACAAAACTGAGACAAACCAACAACCAAAACAACCAGTATTTCTGACTGGTTGCTCTTAATCCACAGTTTAGAATTTTGGCCATTAAATATTGCTCGGTGGAGAATCTCCAAGTGGTTTTTAGACAAGGCTTCATTACTATTTATCACTGACAGGTTACATCCAAAACTAAGGACAGATTACATCCAAAACTAAGGACAGATTACATCCAAAACTAAGGACATTTTTGAATTATTTCCCAATAGTGTTATCGAGTTAACCTTGCAAGTAAACTGCACACCAGGAAAGAAAATGTGTAAAAGGAACACCCACATGAACATTTACCTTCCACTGCTCTTTTGAAGAACACTTTGCAGCTGCCACAGGTCACTACACCATAGTGACATCCTGAAGCCTCATCCCCACACACCAAACATATTTTGGAAGGTCTTGAGGATCCAGTGGAAACACTTCGTAAAGTAGAGCTGGGGAAAGAAATCAAGATTTAAATAACTACAGTGTAGTGGCACATTCGACATGCTGTACAGCTTAGCTCAATATCTGTCAATCATCTTGGTTCCATCAATGAATTCAATATGGTCCCATCCCTAGTGACTTAGGAAATGAAGGCAAAATCCTATGAGGGAAGTAATGTATCAAGAATTCTCTACAGCAAAGCCTCTTCTCAGTACTAAGAAGTCATAAATAATCCCATATAAACTTTTCTCTTCCTTTTCCTGTTTTTGAGAACGTTTACCAAAAAATATTATTTGCATTCTAGGTGAACAGAGAGGAGAGAAATCTTGAGCTGAGTCATCACAGAACTATTTTTGGCATCAAAGGGCTATTACAATACTTCTCAACTCTCTTCACTGGGACTCAGATTATATCTCAATTTATGCCAGATAAAAAACTCTCCCCTCTCCAAAACAATCCACAAATTAAAATTCAAATAATTCTTGTCTCTTTTGCCAGGAATTTTACTCCTCCAAGCTCCTGCATATTCTCCCATGTTACCTTACCTAGGTATGTTCAAATTGCTTCATTTCGCTTACTAATTTAAAGGGGCACAGTCAATACTAAAAACAAGCCATATATGGTAACTATCTCAGGTACCTTTCATGGTAAGAAACTGAAGGGTGCAGTTTTTAGGGACAAATTTAACCTTTTAAGCAACAATCTACATGAATCCTTTTTTTTTTTTTTTTTTTTTTTTGCGGTATGCGGGCCTCTCCCGTTGCGGAGCACAGGCTCCGGACGCGCAGGCTCAGCGGCCATGGCTCACGGGCCCAGCCGCTCCGCGGCATGTGGGATCTTCCCGGACCGGGGCACGAACCTACGTCCCCTGCATCGGCAGGCGGACTCTCAACCACTACGCCACCAGGGAAGCCCTACACGAATACTTTTAAAGGAGACTCTTGTCAAGCTATATTACATATTCCCGTGCCGGTTTATGGCACAATCTGAACAAAATTGTTTTAAATTCTAATAAGGTCTCATAGTTCAGTGACCGATGTGTGCCAAGCAGGCAAAGAATTCGATTTTTTTTTTCATTCCTAGCCCACATGCACTTATTGAATATCTACCCACAGGTCCTGTGCAAGGTACTGAGGAAATAAATATAGACTGCTCAGTCCCTGTCCTCAAAGTTGGTGGAGACATGCAGCATTATGGTATGAGCTTAGGTGCAGGGTAATATGGCAGCACATGGTAGGCTCAGCCTTCCATACTGGGAAAGCTAGGAATATACCAGTCAGCAGCCTTCCCCAAAGGCGACAGCTGAGCTGAGTTCTGAAGCACGACTAGATGGTAGCCAGACAAAGACAGGGGCAGAGCAAACAGAATGTGCAACGCGAGCTGGAATGTGAGAGAAATTCGAGCTGAACGTGTTCAGAAAACATTGGGTAGATTTTTTGTATGTCAGCACCATCACCTTGTTGTCCTAGCTTTATGTCTCCATGTAAAACAGCAGGAACATAAAAACTCAAAGAAAACATATGAAATGGCTAGCATGGTGATGATTTCTGTTTTTCAAATTAGCTAAATGTGATACTATTGCCTTCGTGATTTTTTTAAAATTGATTTTATACGTTTTAACTACACTCTCACCAAAAACAGATGAAGGAACAAACTATGCAGCTGCTCAGAGCACTGCAGCATGACTGACTTTCTAGAAAAATGACTTCTTAAATCAAAGGCTGAAACAATGTTCTCCAAAGTTGTTTCTCCTTCTGAGAAAAGTGCTCTTTATTATTTTTATTAGCGTCCTTTGACTTCTTTATGGCATTCAAAACACTCCATTTCAGCCCCAGTAACTTCTTCGGCATATTGGCCAGTAGAACTCAACCCATACTCTCTCTTACGCTTCACAGGAAAATACCATGATTGCATAAACAATTAGAATACAACTTAAAAACCATCATTAACATGTAAGTGCTTTTTTACAACTGCAAGCATACATGGGATTTGTATTTAACATTTTTGTGAGCCTTGGTCTTGGTCCTCAAACTGAAGAGTCTCTTAACTTTGGTCTTTGGAACTCTCCTCTTCTATCCAAATACACTTTCCTTGGCTCAGTCAATGGCAACTGCTATGGGCTGAATCATGTCCTTCTCCCTACTTCCAATTCCAATGTTGAAGTCCTAGCCCCTAAGACAGAGGGTGACCTTTTTTTTTTAAACCGAAGTACAGCTGATTTACAATGTTGTGTTCATTTCTGTTGTACAGCAAAGTGACTCAGTTTTTTATCTATGTCTATATCTATATATGCACACACACATTCTTTTTTATATTCTTTTCCATTATGGTTTATCCCAGGATATTGAATACAGCTCCCTGTGCTATTCAGTAGGACCCTGTTGTCCGACCATTCCATATATAATAGTTTGCATCTACTAACCCCAGACTCCCAGTCCATCCCTCCCCACCTCCCCCTCCCCCTTGGCAACCACGAGTTTGTTCTCTGTGTCTGCGAGTCTGTTTCTGCTTCATAGATAGGTTCATTTGTGTCATATTATAAATGCCACGTATAAGTGATATCATGTGGTATTTGTCTTTCTCTTTCTGACTTACTTCACTTAGTATGATAATCTCTAGTTGCATCCATGTTGCTGCAACTGGCATGAATTCATTCTTTTTAATGGCTGAGTGGTGTTCCATTGTGGATATGTACCGCATCTTCTTCATCCATTCATCTGTCAATGGACATTTTGGTTGTTTCCATGTTTTGGCTATTGTGAATAGTACTGCTACGAACATAGGGGGTGCATCTATCTTTTTGAATTATAGTTTTGCCCGGATATGTGCCCAGGAGTAGGATTGCTGGATCATACGGTAATTTCATTTTTAGTTTTCCATCAGAGTGTAATCTTATTTGGAAATATGGTCATAGCAGATATGATTAGTTAAGATGAGGTCATTTTGGAGAAGGGTCATCCCTAATCCAATATGATTGGGGTTCTTAGTAAAAAGAGGAAATTAGGACACAGACACACACAGAGAGAATGCTGTGTGAAGATGAAGAGAGTGATACTCGTACAAGTCAAGGAACGCCAAAGACGGCCAAGAAACCACCAGAAGCTAGGAGAGAGGGATGGAACAGATTCTCCCTCACAGCCTTCAGAAGGAACTAACTCAGCTGACACGTTAAACTTGGCCAAGCCTACAGAACCATGAAACAATATATTTCTGTTTCCGAAGCCACCCATTTGTGGTACTTTGTTATGCAGCCCTAGCCGACCGATACAGCAACTTGGACTCATCCCTGACTCTTCCTTCTCCCTAGTTTCCTTCTCAATCTGTTCAATTCTATTTACTTTACCCTCAAAAAACATCCAGATTCTGATCACTTCCCACACCTCCTCTGGGACCACTCTAGTCCAAGCCATCAACACCTCTTCCCAGGATGTGTGGAAGTCTGTTCGCTCATCTTCCTGTTTCTCCTTGCCTCCTTCCTTCCCCTGTAGCCAGAACGGTCCTTATTCACTCCTTTGCTCAAAACCATCCAAAGGCTCAGAGGAAAAGCCAAAGTCATCCTATGACCACAGGGCCCCAATGTGGCCCCTGAGACCTTACGAACCTTTCTCTCTTGTTTGCTGCCTTTCAGCAACACTGGCATCCTTGCCAGACCTCAAACACACCAGGCGTGCCCCCACTTCGGGGCCTTTGCACGTGCTGCCCCCTGTTCACCAAGGTATCTATACAACCCCACACCCCCACCTCCCTTCAGGGTGTCATCCAAATGTCACTTTCTCAGTCAGGCCTTTTCTGCCCCCTCTACTGAAGACACCCCTTCTTCCAAACCCCCTTCCCCTTCTGCTTTATTTTCCTCCCTAGCGCATGTCACCAGCTAACATGCTGTGTATTTTCCTTCTTTAGTCTGTTTATTGTTTGCTTCATCCACACAAGAAGGTAAACTCAACAGGGGCCTGGATTTGCTTTTGTGTTATTTGCCACTATGTCCCCAGGGCATGGCATAGTCCCTGGTACCTATTAGCCTCCCAATTAACACTTGGGA
Source organism: Pseudorca crassidens (assembly GCF_039906515.1). Classification (NCBI taxonomy): domain Eukaryota; kingdom Metazoa; phylum Chordata; class Mammalia; order Artiodactyla; family Delphinidae; genus Pseudorca; species Pseudorca crassidens. Next base: position 127,627,537 of record NC_090299.1, on the reverse strand, counting down.
TAAATGAGTGATCACAGATGACTGGCCTTTTCATCAGTTTTGAACTCCTACTGCATTCCTTACATATAAGAATGTGATTGGTTTTTAACTGTCTTGAGAGTGAAAAGTATGTAGTGGAACCGAATGCAGAGAAGTCAAAGCATAGCATCGAAAAGATGCATTGTGAAATCCCAATTAAAACAGTAATTTGGCTCAATGACAAAATTAAAGCAAAGGGGGATTATTTTTCCTTCTTGTTCACTAACATCTCTCAATGACAAGGGAGCACACTTGCCTCTACGTGTCTCTCGGCAGCCCTCTGCTTCTTCGGTTTCTGTAACAGTGTACTGAGCTCAGTCTCTATTTCTCAGGCTCTTTCTCATTGTCTATATCACCAATGTAGATTTTCTTTGGCGTTCTACCTTTGGCCATCTTTTTTTCTCATTTCTACACTTTATCCCTTAATGACCTTATCCACTCTCCCAGCTCAAACAGCTCTCCTGGTGAATGACTTCGCGAATCTTTATATCCAGCTCCAACCTCTCCCCAGTGTTCCAATTTCATGTGTTCACTTCCTTTACATAACTTCCCAGCCTCTGTGGTCTACTGGCCTCTGGAAGGGTACTGCCATCTGCTAGGCACCCAGGTTCAAACCTTCATTAACACGTCTAGTCAGTTACCAAGTTCTGCTTCTCCAGGCCTGTCTCCCATCACTTCTCTTCACCCTGTTGGGAACCCAGGTTCAGACCCTTGTCACTTCCTCAGGCTTCTTCCCCAACCCTCCAGTTCATTCTACAGTGGCTGACAAATGACGTTTCCTGTTATACAGTTCTGATTCTAGTACTGCCCAGTTCAGAATCTTCCATCATCCCTACACAACACCACCATAAATGATAACGTTCCTGTCCCTCTTCCTTCATGCCTGCCCCCGCAGGTCCCCTCATGCTTGTGCTCGCCCCACTGCAACAACCCTGTTGAGGTGCTGTGGGTACCACCATCTGTACACCTACCCCCGCTCCGACTCCTGGGAAAACTGTCCATCCTTCAAGGGCCCCTAATGTTCTCCCGGCAGGATGCACCTCTCTCCCTTCTCCTGATTCGCTTTCGTGAATTCCTGATTTGCTCACCCCCCCTCCCCCAGCGGTCATCACTTCTGCCCCGACATTCGTGATTTGTGTCCTTATCCTAATCCTTTGAGGGCAAAGACCTTGTCCTCTGCCTCTCTGTACTCTCTGCTGCCATTAGTGTGGAGCTGGGACTATTTATTGAATGAATGAAATCACAACCTTAATCTCATCACAGCAGAACATAAATTTCCAAAAGGCAATTTTAAAGAAGATAAATGAATGAGGCCAAGGTTATAGGTTCAATTCCTATATGGTTCATTTAGCTTTGCACAGAGGGGAAAAAACATCCGGGGAGACAGACTATCCTCAAAAGCTCAGCGAGCTATCCCACAGGCGTCTGCATTAGTAACAAAGAAGACAGGCCACAAAGTGTGGACGGGTCAGGAAAACTCCAGTCTCCACTGACACCCTTTCATGTGATTACCTCTGAAACTGAAAGATGGGACATGGTTGGAAGGGTATATGTCTGGTTTCAAGAAATACATTATTACATTTTATAAGCAGGGAGAGGGAGGAGAGGAAAAGGAGGAGAAGGGAGCAGACCTTGAACTCACTTGTTAGATTCTGGGTTATATCAAAACACAAAGCTTATTGAGTGATTTTTGGATGTAAGAATTCACCTTTATAGTATGTAGAACCCATTAACATCTTATAACATCTAAGCATCTTCATGGGATGTGAGTCCCAAACACGCAGGGGTAAAGGCAGGCACAGGAGCTCAGTAAGGAAGCCTGGTTCCGGTTCTAGCTCAGCCACTAACTGATAAAACCTTAACAAAATCACCTCTCCTCTTTGGGCCGTAATTCTCACCACAAGAACGTTGAACAGATCATCTCTAAGATCCTTTTCAAGATATCCCTTTAAGATAAATATGGGCACAAAAGATAAATGGAACACCCTGTCATGATCAAGCTTTATTTGAAGTGGATTTCAAGCTCAAATTAAAGACAGCACCTTACACACAGTAAATAGCCATTGTCTGATCTAGATCAAGCATAAAAAACATCTACATGTAAAAACTTATTCTTTCTAGAACAGCTAATCCTATGGCACTTAAAATCTTTCTTTCATCTATATGATTGTGTCTTTGCTGATTTTGCTTAAAAATTCTGCATAAATGTATGCATTCAAATGGTATTCTACCCACTAAAAACCATTTTAACAGCGACGAGTTGGGAAAAACTACCCAAACTGGTCATTTTTAGTCTTGGTAATCAAAGAAATAACATGCACAGAATTTTATTATCCACAAAGGTAGTTCACAGGGTTTTAGACAAATGTTAAAGTACTATATAAAGCAGAAATGAGTGAGCATTGTATTTCCACTTGTAAAGACAAGTGTCTCTCTTCGGGAAACAAGGAAGGTGCAACTATTTTCAGTACCAAGTAGAATAGTTCTAATGACTCAGTGAAGAGCTAAAGAGATTAATCAAAGGTTCATGCTGATTTGGGTGACAATTGGGAGGGGACATCCTAACCAATCATCAAAAACACTTACTGGGCAATCTTTTTCCACGCAACGGTTGGAGGCTTAGGGAGAAGCAATAAGAAGCTGTGTGAGAAAAAGGGATTTCTACTGACTGAACTGGAAAATTCGGCTGAGAATCTATAATGTACCATGTTGTTCCAGGAATTACTATGTTACTTCCCCATCTTTATAACAATTACATAACACCACCATAGTGATTGATCCACCACTATTCAGTGACCAGAAATTCTTCACATGACAAGGAGTTTGTCCCATTTCTCAAGCTCACTCAACATCAATGAAGCAAACCTGTCTTTTGTACTTTCACTTAATCAGAGATGCTTCTACCATCATCACCAGCTGCTGAAAAGTTGAATCTTTCCACATGCAATCAATTCAATCCTTCATTCAGTGATCTAGAGCAGAGTGAGAGTTTGGAGGCCTATGCAAACAATACTTCAGGAAACATCCTTCTATCTGAACATGCTGGTGTGTTTTAAATCCTTCATTAATTAAGCTATTCATTGGAAGCCTGCTATGCCCCCCCCCCCCCCCCCGCTTTTCTAGGCACTCAGATGAGTAAGAAAAAGTCCCTATTCTCATGGAGTTTCTACTACAGTAGAAGAGAACAACAATACAGAAGTAAGGAAATAAATTCAGACAGTGGTAAGTGCTTTGAAGAAAATGACAGAGATCGAGATTGGCTGGGGCAGTGGGTGGTTAGGATTCTTTAGAAAGGTAGCCTGGGAAGGCATCTCTGGCGAGACTGAAAGGACAAAGTAGCCAGCCATGCGAAGATGCCAACAAAGGGAAGAGCAAGTGCAAAATCCCTGAGGAAGGAATGAACATGACACGTTCCAGAGATGGAAACGAGGGCAAATGAGTAGTAGCCGAAAGGAGGCAGGAGAGATGGGAGGAGGTAGGATGTGTGGGCCAAGAGGACAGAGAGAGACTACATGGGTCTCGAGGGCTGTGGTGATGACTCAGGATGCCAGTTTAAGTGACATCACGAGTGATGTGAATATTGAGATGTTTGAAGCAGAAGGGTAATATGATCTGCATGACATTTAAAAATCTGACTTTGGCTGTTGCCTGGAGAATGGACTACAGGAGTGGGTGATGTTGGAAGTGGGGAGACCAGCCACGTGAGCTCCAGCAATTATCCAGGCAGGAGATGACAGAGCTTGGATTTAGCTTAAAGCAGTGAAGACAGTGAGAAATGGCCTTTTTCGCTCTTTAAGTAGATAGTACCCACTGGACTTGCAGAAAAATTGTATGGTGGTGCTGTTTATATTTTCATAGTGGAATGAAGAGCAGTTTGGCAGTTCAGGGGAGTCTGTTTTGGACCCGACAGTGGTAAAACAGTTATCAGTATGGTATGTTCCTATTTTTGTAAATAATACAATAGCAATAATATTAAATGATAGTCTATCCATAGGAAAAACTGGGAGCAAACATATATCAGTCTTATTTAACCTTTCTGGGCCCACTTTGTCATCTGTTAAGGAGTGATAACAAAAGTCCTACCTTATAGGGTTCTTACAGATTAAATTAGTCAATACATACATACATACATATAGATAGAGATATATTTTAAAGGAATCCAATTTTTATTGTAACAGTTATCAAAATATTTTTTTCTTTTCCATTAAGGTTTATTACAGGATATTGAATATGGTTCCCTGTGCTATACAGTAGGACCTTGCTGTTTATTTTACATATAGTAGTTTGCATCTGCTAATCCCAAACTCCTAATTCATCCCTCCCCCACCCCCTTTCCCCTTTGGTAACCATATGTTTGTTCTCTATGTCTGTGAGTCTATTTCTGTTTTGTAAAAAAGTTCATTTGTGACGTATTTTAGATTCCACATATACATGATATATGGTATTCGTCTTTCTCTTTCTGACTTACTTCACTTAGTATGATAATCTCTAGGGCCATCCATGGTGCTGCAAATTGCATTATTTCATTCTTTCTTATGGCTGAATTACTCAATATATTTAAGAGCACATACAACGGTGTCTGACACATATTCAGCACTATTTAAATTCGGACTATTATGAATCAGTATTATTGTTGGATCTACAACTCTTTTTTTTTTAATTCATTTATTAATTTATTTATTTTTGGCTGCGTTGGGTCTTCATTGCTGTGCACAGGCTTTCTCTAGTTGCGGTGACCCAGGGCTACTCTTCGTTGCAGTGTGTAGGCTTCTCATTGCGGTGGCTTCTCTTGCTGCGGAGCACAGGCTCTAGGCGGGCAGGCTTCGGTAGTTGTGGCTCGCGGGCTCTAGAGCGTAGGCTCAGTAGTTGTGACGCATGGGCTTAGTTGCTCCGTGGCATGTGGGATCTTCCCGGACCAGGGCTCGAACCCGTGTCCCCTGCATTGGCAGGCGGATTCTTAACCACTGCACAACCACGGAAGTCCCTACAACTCTTAATAGAGACTGGCATAGTAGTAGAACTACAGATAATTCTACTTTTCTATAGCATATTTTTCTGTACTGCTTTAAATTTATATAAGCATGTATAACATTGGTTAGCAGCAAAAAACAAGGTTTTTAAAAATATAGTATAAGAGAGTGGTACAGCAACAGCCATATTGTTTATTTACTGTTTAGGCAATGTTCTGTGTGAATATGGATTTGAGAATCTCTTTTAAGAATTCTGGTTCCTCTGGTGACTGTAGCATGTAGGCTGGGAACAGCCACATTAGATCACTAGGATAAACAATCACTGAGATTCAAATATATACTTTTATATAAAGAACACTAAATTTAAGAAACCTAAGAATTTGGAGAACACTCAATATACAAAAAATACATTTCAGAAACAAATCACCTTTGACTACTAGTTTACTAAAATCCGTACCTTCATCCACATATAAATGAGGAAAAAAAAACCCTTTTGCTGACTATTTCCTTTTTGAGTCAATTTTTAACGTAAGATATCTCATTTTAGTTTTCCCACTATTTAGGGGTAATGTTTGGGAGTGATTCTTGTGGTATATTTTCTTTGGTGGTATTATCATCTTTGATGATAAGTGAATCATTAATGTTTTGGGGAATGATTTACCACTAAACAAAATTCCTCCTCTTAAGCCACAATTCATAATGCACCACAGACAGGAATTAAATAATTGGTACACATCTTTCAATCTCAGATGTATGAATAAAATTATAGATAAAGCTACCTGACACAGAAACTTCAAGGATATAACTAGCTTGGAAAATAAAAATTAAAGCCCCCAAAATGGCTGATTAGTCTTTTCCTATTTACCTTTTTCTTTGTTTTTACAACAGTTTATATGATTAGTAATATTTATTAGAGTGGCTCTGTTTAATAAGTATTTTCTATACTTTGAATTTCATTTAAGTGAATGTAATTTTCCCATAAAAGACTTATAATCAACAGAGCATAGCTTCAGCACAGCAGGAACGTATCCTGACAGAGATCTAGAAGGAAAAAAAGGTAGGAATATTTTGGATCACATGCTAAGCCTAGCCTAGGATGTGTAAAATTTCATTTTAAAAATAAAGATCTAGGGCTTCCCTGGTGGCGCAGTGGTTGAGAGTCCGCCTGTAGATGCAGGGGACACGGGTTCGTGCCCCGGTCCGGGAAGATCCCACATGCCACGGAGCAGCTGGGACCGTGAGCAATGGCCGCTGAGCCTGCGCGTCCGGAGCCTGTGCTCCAAAACGGGAAAGGCCACACAGTGAGAGGCCTGCGTACCAAAAAATAAAAAAAATAAAAAATAAAATAAAATAAAGATCTATGCTAGAAGGACATTCAAGTAACTTTTTCTCCTTCAATTATGGCTAGACAAATTCTCACTTGATGATAATATGCAAAATCTATTTTTTTGGACAGTAGGCAAAATTATTTAACCCTAGATGAAAACGTATTTTCTAACAAAACAAAGTGTCAAATGTAATTACTGGCCACTGTACTGTTAATGAATCATTTTAATCAGGTGACTTCCACACCAGCTGTGTGGACGTCCTTCTTAGAACACAAAGATAACAAATGACTTCTATTCTCAATAAGTTTATAATCGAGCAGGGTAGGTAAGACATGGAGATTGGTAAATATTAAAGTCACTGTGTGATAGGAGCAATCCATGGCTAAAAATAAAGAATTCATAGAATCCAGTAACTTGCAGTTGGGTTGAAGGAAAGCTTCACGAAGAAATGGGGCAAGGTGAAAATGAGCCAGACCAAGAAAAATGTCCAGACAGGGACAAATGCATTGGGATCCAGAACTCAATGAGTTATACACTGACAAGCATGGAAAAAGGCCCAAATCATGAGTCTCTAACACCAGATTCAGTGGTTAGAGATGATTCTAGAACAGTGAGTTGAAACATCTGGTAGACAACTGAAAAGGTGACATGGAAAACGAAGCGAGGTGCAAAGATCTACCATGTTAGAGGACACAAAGTGACTGATGACAACTGTTAATATGCACAATACGGATAATGACAACAAAAGGTCTGATGAACTGAAAGAAAACTAAGGACCACTGAATAGGGGAAGCAGGAAAAACAGGTTCAACAAGAGAAAGTTTGGAACATCACTCAAGAGGTAGGTCACCCTTAGAGAGCAAGGACTCTGGATTTTACTCTTAGAACAATGAATAAGCTCACCCCGGCAGAAGGTGAAATGAGGAGAAAAGAAGGTCACCGATGGAAATCTACAGAAAACTCACATTTCTGGTTAGGCAGGGAAAGAACTTGCTAACAAACCTGAGGAAGAAAGACAAAAGAGGCGGGAAGGCAAGATGATGCAGAGTCTCGAATTAACGGGAGGAGATCAGGAATGGGGGACCAACAGTGTCATATGCCACCAAGAGAGCAAGACTAAAGGTGAACCACTGGGCTGTGGTCACTGTTGACACTGTTGACTTTAGCGATGGTTTTTTCTGCATATATAAGCCATATTGAAGTGAAAGGCACTCCCCATCTTCTCTATTAAGAAGTTTCCATATTCAGGGAAGTTGTCTTAGTCATAAAACTACTACCTGGTAATTTGAGCACATGCAAAAGTCTCTAAAAAAGATCTAACATCAAATCATCTCCAGAAACATTTACTGAGCACATATATGCCAATCAGTGGTTGCTAATACAATGACCAAATATATGTGCTAAAAAAATGCCTCCACATTTTATTTTACCTCTGTAATCACTGGCATGTTGAGTGTTAGTTATTTAGAATCCCCTTGGAAGGAATCATAAACTTATCACACGATCTGTTGGACAGTACTTTATAAAGTATGTTGGAAAGAGACTACCTCTAAGTACTTGCTTGAGTGTATAAATTATGTTTTAAGAAGATTACCACAAAATGCTTGCTTGAGTGTTTTTAATTGCAGTGACTTTGCTTTTGAAACATACTATAAACAGAAACAGACTCACAGACTTTGAAAACTTATAGTTACCAAAGGGGAAAGGTGTGGCGGAGGGATACATTAGGAGTTTGGGATTAAAATATACACATTCCTGTATATAAAATAGACAGTCAACAAGGACCTACTGTATAATACAGGGAACTCTGCTCAGTATTCTGTAACAATCTATACGGGAAAAGAATCTGAAAAAGAATGGATATATGTATATGTACAACGGAATCACTTTTCTGTACGCCTGAAATTAACACATTATAAATCAACTACACTCCAATATAAAATAAAAATTAAATTAAAGAATAAATAAAAATTGTGAAAAAAGAAACATACTATCAATAGTCAACATGATTTAACTTTTCTCCCTGAACATTAACTATCCTTATGTTAAGATGCAGACTTAGATGCTGATACGGATGGCCTGAGATTCTGAGCAGTAATGGACACTGGACCTAGCTGTGGATCCTGAACCTGAGTTATTTAGAAAATTACTGATTTCAGCGTGTTTTTTATCACATTTTAAAGAAGTTGATGGAAAACATGCTTCATCATGGCCTTTCTGAGCAACAGAATATGGCTTCTTTCTATAAATTTAATTATTCCAAACTCCAAACTGCTTTTTCCCTGAGTTGTTTCTCTTAAATTCTAGAAATAATGATTTTCATTGCCACTGATACGGCCCTCCGATTTGCCAACTCAATTCAATCAGTTATGACCGCTGCTATGCAAGGCTCGTATGTAAGATCACAGAGGTTCTGCAGCTGGCACCCTCTACCCTTCCTGCCTTATATTAAGTTTTTTTCACATGGGATAAAGGGATAGCCTTCACTATTTCAAAAATTTACATGCGATAGGTTTAGAGAGGTTCATTCCAAAATCTATAAATTAATGACATTAATGACAACGTCCTGGCACATTTGCTGACATGGCATCATGACATATTTACTTCAAATCTACTCAGTATCTGATTTTGCGCAGAGTTACCACCCTTGAAATATTAAAAACAGCATCTTTTTTTAATTTAATTTTTATTTTATGTTGGAGTATAGTTGATTTACAATGTTGTGTTAGCTTCAGGTGTACAGAAAGCGATTCCGTTGTACATATACATATATCCAGTCCTTTTCAGATATTTTTCCCATATAGGTTATTACAGAATATTGAGTAGAGTTCCCTGTGTTATACAGTAGGTCCTTGTTGATTATCTATTTTGTATACAGTCGTGTGTATATGTTAATCCCAATCGCTTAATTTATCCCCCTTTCACCTTTGGTAACCTAAGTTTGAAAAACAGCCTCTTAGTATGACATCAAAAGTCCTAAGGAATCTTATATTAATTGGATCAAATAAATTCATTCTTTACCATCTCAGTTTCTGAATGATCAATGAGGTATCACCACTTTAGAGTTAGGGAAAAAAATTGAAAAATAAATCCCAAATTATTAACGTATTTTGTTAGAGTTAATTCTATAATTGTGAAATGACATCACTGCGTTCAGATCAGCTTAATACTCTGAAATGATCTTTCAGTAAAGGTATAAGGAATCTATCAGAAAAAAATCTTTTCCATTCACACTTTAGTTTATAACAGGTCAAAAGAATATTCCTTTTCAAAACACTAATACATTTTTCTAGTTACGAGGGTTTTCTTCACGGGAGCCTACAGTCTAACCACACACGAAAAGAGCCACCTTGTCCTCATTCTGCTTGAAGGCAGGATGACTCAAGGCTGGCTCCTGTTGGCGGGCATCACTACAAGGAGTGGTTTGGTCAGAGCTGCAAAATGCTACTCAGGGAAATGGTCAGCCTCACTGGTAAGCTCTGAAAAGAAGGCATATGTGTGCACAGACACCTGAAGAGGAACACATATGTACCCTCAAACATGCAAGAATCTTCTGCAGTATTCTTCTGCTCTGCAGGTATTCTTCATAAGAACTCCCTCGGAAGAAAATGGCAGAGGCTTTAAGGAGGAGCCAGCATAGGGCACTAGTCAGTAGACTTGGATGACTGAGTCTGCAAGGAAATTCAGAGGCGCCTTTTCGACTCCACCCCCCTACCCTTCAGGACTGAGGGATCAATGCTGTACCGTTCCATCTGAGCCGCCTACGCTCGCCTTTAAGTTCCCTACAGAGCTCCCTTTTAAACTTCTCCTGCTTAAGCACAGTCTGTAGGATTAAGCCTACATATGAAATTGCTGCTCAACTGTTTTTGACCTGCAAAAGCAGGCATTTCTTATGGTTCCATTAAACACATTTCTGGACACTGGTTTCAATGATAAAACCAGGGTCTATCACAGGACAGCATTTCCAGATCGATAAAATCATCATCTACAATTAAGTGGGCAATAGCATTCTACTAAGTATGATGGTCTCAGGTCTTCAAGGTAACACACTGAACTACTGAGGTGAACTTAGATATTGCTGATCCCACCCCCAGACCGCCGAGTTCCTTTCCATTACCATGTTCTCCAGCAATTTTGGCTCTTATTTTAAAAACTGTTCATTTTTTCTGATCGATTTCATTACTTTTACTTTTCAGTGAAATGCTAGTATAAAAAAATTAATAAACAAAACCATATGCTCATTTTTGACTTGACATGAACAGAACAATGACAGAATCCTGTGTACTTTCTTTGGGTCTTTATTATTCTTAGGGTTTGACACGTCGGGCTGTTACTCTGATTGCCTCCCTCCAAAAATACTTGACACCCAAGGTTTCACAAAGGCTGGGTTTTGGCACGCAAAGACTGTCTGCACCCATGTGTTGACTCAGTGTGGCTCCATGCGGCCAACTCAGAGGTACATAAAAATGCAGGAGTTATTTCACGAGCTATCATCTTGTCCAGGTATCTTGTACCCTACTTTACTCTTAAGGAAAAAAAGCAAGACAAAAAATATCTATCAAATACTCTGCTTCTTCCTTCTCCTCTTCCATCTCTGTCCCCACCTTCCTCCTGCCCCAACCCCACTATCATACATATTTTGGCTTTGAGAAAAAAGCCACCACTATTATTAGAGGTGTGGGTATATTTGGTTCTTGTAGAAAAGACATTAAAAGTATTTAAATATTTCATTTAAATGGAAGGGACCATTTAGGTATTTGCCAGTAGTGGACCCACCTTTTTTCTAGCTAGCTCACATATACCTTCTTCCTCACCGTGTCTCTGTAACTAAGGAATAGGGATAGTCACCTCCACATCTCTCTCCAAACCCAGAGGTCCTGTGCTGTGAGCAATAAGCAGGTGTTGCAACAACTGTTTTGTCCCTCTTTTCACTTACTTGACACCATTACTGAGCACCTAGCATATGCCAGGCATTGTCCTAAGCCTTGACCAGCTAACAAAATATACTAAAATCCCTGTAATTTGGAGGTCATGCTCTTGGGCTCAGATGGGGGTGGAGGGGCAAGGGGACTGCATAAATCCCTACTGGAAAGTAAAGGAATGTTGATATATGTATTAACTTCTGAAACCATTTAAAATTATTTTCCTCACTCTTATAAAACGTATCAAGCCTGCTTAAAAGAGTTCTTCCTCAAAGCAGGAAAAACCAAAATGAAAGGTCTAGATTCAGTTAACTCAATGTAACTTCTTGTAAATGAGATGACAGTCATGAGACTCAAGAAAGTACCCCCGAGAGTACTGAATCAGGATTTAAATACATACTTTCATGGTTTAGTCCTGGGGGGGGTGTGTGTGTGTGTGTGTGTGTGTGTGTGTGTGTGTGTGTGTGTGTGTGTGTGTGTGTGTGTGTGTGTGTGTGTGTATGTGTGTGTGTGTGTGAAAATGCCCTTGGAATTTAAGTAAACACGCTAGTCTTTTCTTGCTTTCAGTGAGATGTGGCAGTCCTTCCAATAAAAGGTACTCATGTTTTTACAACTGGCATGAATACTCCATTTAATTATCTTCCAATGTTGTGAAAATCTGTACTTATGAAAAGACAATCGTTAACTTGCACCAAAATAACCTTTATCATTTTCCTGACATTCTTAAGAGCAATCACAGAAGCTTTTCTCAAAAGTTTAAAACCTCAAGTTAGGTTTTTGCCTTTGGAATGGATCTGAGAAAAGATGAAAAACATTTTAAAAACAAGGCAAACGGCATAGATATCAAAGCAAATATGACATTGTTTAGTGGTCAGAAGTAGTTCCACTAGAACTTGTGAAAAAAGAAAAAGATTTCAGAATGCCTATAAATAGTGATGAAAGATGGTGAAGTTGAGGAAGGGCGTTCCTTCAGTTTTAATAGCAACAAGGCAAGAAGCAGTGGATAAGTAACTTAGATCTATCTTGCTTCAAAAATCTTTCCCTGCCACTACTGTTGCCAGAGAAGAAGTAGACGAACGGCCATCTGATACCACCCTGATACCCACCACCAAAGATCTGAGGGAACCTGGACTTTCTCTTTCTATTTTATTATATGGAATTACCTAATATAAGATCTACTAAACCTCCTATGTTTAATCTCAGTGCCACAGAACTAGGACTGTTAGATGTCCCGACTTGATTTTAAGGACACTGCATATACCCTCTATCAAAATTGTACCATAATCACCTGTTTGCAATAAAAATTTAAAAATCTGCATCAATATTCCCTTTCTAGTGTTTGAAATCTGTATATACTATATATATTCTTTGGAAGAGATTAATATATTTTCAAACAGAGGGAACATAATACAGATGCATATACATACAAGGATGTGTATCTGGGTAAATTCTACCTGATTTAAAGAATATGGTCACCAACATTTTTTTTTTTAATACAGTAAAATAACGTTCAGGACTCAAGATAGCATCTTGGCCTTTTCTCCTCTTAATTTAATAAAACTTATCCAAACAGATAATATAATTTTTAAGGGCCCAGAAAAGAAGGAGTTGGCCCCAGGGGTGCTGTGATCCCAGCAGGGTGGGTCACAGGGACAGCAGGAAACTTTTTTTTTTTTTTAAGATTTTAGCATTTTTTATTTTTAATTTTTATTTATTTTTTTGGCCATGCTGCGCGGCATGCGGGATCTTCCCCCATCAGGGATCGAACCCGAGCCCCCTGCAGTGGGAGTGCGGAGTCCTGACCACTGGACCGCCAGGGAAGTCCAGCAGGCAACTTTCAAGAGCCAGTGTGGACACCTGAGAAGGGACACAGCTGGGACAAGAAGGTGGTCAGGAAGCAGGAAGAGAAGGCACACCGGGAAAAGGGGTGTTTGCTAGAGCCAGTGGGTGCAGAGATGCCCAAAGCTGGGACAAGGAAGGTTTCCAAGTCAGGGAGGCCACTGGAAACCAGCCAACAGAATCACAGCCACCTGTGCAGCAGAGTCAGATACGAGGTAGCTGGCCCGGGCCAGGTCAAGTTGGCGGGCAGATGTACATTACAGTGTTGGGGCAGATAAACCTTGTGGTGTCAAAGTTTGCCTTGTCCTGGGAGCCTCCCCAGCTTGCCCTGGCCAATAACTGTGCTCAGCCCAGACCACGTCACAAGCAGCAACAGGCCAGCAAGTTCAGTAGGCAGTAGGCAGCTGGTGCATGGGAAAAAAGGGAAGTTGATGCAGGTGAGAAAGAAAGGAGAGAAAAACAAACCTTTAAAAAAAAACCCAAGCAGTCAGAAACAGCATAAAGTTTCTGAGTATGTTAAGTGTTTTAAGGGAAATGCTGTTAAGAACAGATGGTGTTCAGAGACACAAGTGGTAAATAATATATTGGAGTCCTAGGAGGGTGGGTATATACAAGTTTAGTCAGGAATGTTACCTAGACGTGGCCTGTATTTCCAAGGAAGAAACAGGAAAATAATGGTAGAAATCAATTTGAGATCAAGGGAAACATAATTCTGAGGTATGCATCCAAGTTCACTGTTTATCTTCTGGGTAGAGAAGACTATTTGCTAATTGAAATAATTAGAGCCACACTAAATGGAAAGATCACTATAAAGTAAGAAGCCTAAGAAGTTAAGGGTAGGAAAAAGGATGTGTTAGGATAGAAGAATGTTCTACCGCATGTTTGTAGAATAAGAATGTAATTTGTGGAGGTCTTAAATTAAGCTAAAAAGTCTTGTTCACTTTTATTTCCAAAATTTAAGTTATAGAAGCACATAGGAGTTTATGAAGAATTAAGTTTGCTATAAAGTAGATTATGCTAACTTTATGTTATAAACCATATGAAAAATATAATGAAAATAATTACCATATGCCATTCATACAACTAACAGAAGAAAATCTGGATGTTCCAAGAGTCAACAGATCCCAAGCAACTCTGAACAAATTTCTAATTCAATTTATAATTCCTGAAATAGGGAAAAATATTTCAACATAGGCTTATTTAAATAAACACATTTTATATGAATAATATAAAATGTGATCGTAATAAATAAGGGATAATTTGGTTTGTGAAATTTCATAGTACTACTTGATTATTATTCATAAACTTCTTTTTCCTTAAAACAAGTATTAAAACCATTCTAAAATACACAGAGTATAGTGAACTCAATGGAAAATTTTCACCTCACTCAGAACCTTAGAATCCTTACTGTGAACAATTGATGAGAGCCTTAATGTGTCTGACCTGAGAATACGGAGCAGGGGAAGTGGGGTACATGTAGGGTGGGGACACCACTGGAGTGAGGTGCTATTTTGTTGATGATTTCCTATTAACTACTAGAATTCTGCATACAAATTAGTAATTGCAGGCTCTGATTAACGTGGATCTATTTAACTGTGAGTTTCTGGAGTGTTTTTTAAATGCACACAACTCTGATGTAATGGGTCTTATAATGTGCATTTTATAGGTCCTGAAGTTGACCCAGAATCTAGGGATTAAGGACCAAATATAAGAGAGTTTACTCTTATTACTCACAGTTGCATAAAGTTTAAAGACCTAGTATGAGCACTAAACAAATAATGGCAACACAGTAATATAGGAATAGGGATTTCCTCTTCCTAATGATATGTACAGTCCCAGCAAACATTACCCCAAACCAGAAAAGGACTACAGTCCGGTAACAACAGTTACATATGGTATTTTTTAGCAAGTGGGACCAGATGAAACAGATGATTACAGACACTCTCCCTTTCCCACAATTAGTAACAGGCTGTTCCCGAGAAACAAATGTCAATCATTCACAAAGGTACCACAATTTCCTATTATTTGTTCAAGAGAAACTGAGGTAATACTGCACAGAGATACAGTATTTCTTTTACACTATGAAATAATTTACTGCTGAGTTACAACATTAATACCATAACCCAGTGATAAATTTCTCTTTTATAAACAGTTTCAAGAATACTGACAGCTGTTTTTAACTCTAGTTAAAATAACTAATTACATGTGTTTGTACATTATTTCAAGCAAGATTAAGACAGATGATAATTTACTGTGTTGAGTGACTTGATAATACCACTTAATAGATTTGTTTCATTTGATCTTTAGAAGCAAATGTTCAATTTCTAAAAGGAATGAAAATATTCATAAATAATTTTTTTGGACTATTCTTTAATAATCAAACATTTGGGAACTAGATCTATAGTAGCAACTTAAAGATCAGCATTCACCTCACTTTTTGATAAATATTAGCATAAAATCCTACAAAATGGAATATTTTCATACATAAAAGCTTAAATTCCAGCTCTTAAAGAATTTTAGTCTGTTACGTTGTAATATTAAGCAAGATAATGAGTTCCCAAAGAAGACATTTAAAGACTATTAAAACAATACGAATCATCGCTGTACAGAAAATAATGTGCCCTGGAATCCTCACGGCTACTGGTCATCCTCACAGGCATATGAAGTACCACAGGATTTTAAATATTATAATAAAGTATCTAAGTGCCTAAAAATTAATCTACGTCAAACTGGATGGAAAGCAGAACACTAAATAAACACGACCTTCCTTTTCTTCCCATTATTGGAAGTGCCGTAACTATCGAGAATATGCGTTTTACACCAGACTTATGGAAAGAGGAAACAACACAGTCTAAAGACAGGACTACAATGTAAAAACAAAATATAAGCAAAGCCCTGCCCTACGTCTTCCAGCTCAAAGTATCAACCAGAGAGGGTTCAGAGTATTTATAAAAAAGCAATGCACATGCTGACAACCTTACATACAAACATAAAATGAACCTATTTTCCCTGATGTAGGGTTAACTAAGAATTTAACCTGAATCAAATCAAGCATCGCCTCCATTCCTTGCCACACTATGTAAAAGCAATAATTTTAGCTGGCTTCAAACTGACAAAAATATCTTATTTTCACCTTAAAATAATCTGTTTACATCAGGAAAAATGAAAACTTAGTAATAGGAGATAAGTGTATCCTTTAACAGAATTTCACTGAGTTCCTATGGTAGAATGAGTCTAGTTTTCAACATCTGTTCAAAGAAATTTTAAAGCTTAATGTATCCTCACAATTTTTCTGAAGTGCACTTTTTGCTATTATAACTAGAGTTAATATGGTCTTACTTCCCTGGAGAAATAAAAATGTGTTCTGTAATTTTTCAGTTTATAAATACAGTTACCTCTTCACCTAGAAGGGTTAACAGGGAAAGAAAGTTATGAGCAATACCAAAAAGAATGTCAATTACAGCAAAGAAAAATTCAGTGTACTTAGAAATGCCAAGAATGGGACAGGGCTTTCAGACTATCAAGAAAGAGAATTAAGTCTATTTCAGAGCATATATATGTACATGATATTTTTCTCTGGTAATAAGGTAAGAGAAACAGATTCATATGCATTAATTCCCCTTTTATGCTAATTTTGGGTGTTATAATGTGTTCGAGAGAAGGGGTGGATGCTAGTTAGGGAAAACACTGACCAGAAAGAGAAACAATCCCAGGCCACCTGTCCTCCTTGGGCCAGAGCTGCAGGTACCTCTGGGAGCCATTTCCTTGGGAACTCCACTGAGCCTCTGACACTCTCTTTACCTCCCACTGGCACTTCATTCTTTCCTGCTCCCTGGCTCTCTAAGTTCAAGCTGTCATGGCTTTGACATTCCCTCTGTTCTTTTATCCCTTTGTATAATTACAATCCCCAAAGCAGAGGAGACAGACTATGACACTAGCTAGTTAATCCCATGGGGGAAAAAAGTGGGTAAAAGATGAGAAAAATCATTTTTTAATTTTCCTCTATAAAACTAGTGCCCCTGATTATACGAAAATGCAGGGAAAACTGCTGAACTATAGTTAATTACATTTAATTGAAACAAAAGTTTCAATTCAGTCAAACACTGTTGAGCACATTCTATGATTCTATATGCTATCATGACTCTGTGTTCTTTCCTAATTAAAAAAATGAACACTTTATGTACATTTATATACTTTCAATCATTACCAGATATTTTCATTTACATTTTCTCCTTCATGATTAGAAAATTCAACTGCAAAACATTCAGATACTCATGTATTTTAAAGCTTCAAAAATCAGTGTTTTCTCAGCTATTTCCTATACTTTGTGTTTTCTCAATTTAAGTTCCAACCTTTGCCCTAGATTTCACTGCTTCTTTCTGCCTTATGCCTTATGAAAAGATCTGGTTAAATAGCAACGTTCTCTGAATTTTCATTTTCTATGCTTTTTACACCTCTCAATTTAGTCTGACAAATATTCAGCAAGCATCTATGCTATGCAGGGCATCATGCTAAATGTTCTGGGAGATGGAAAGATGATTCCTGTCCTTTCAAGGAACTAACAGAGAAGCAAAATATGTGTAAAGATGGTCATATGTAATATTCATAAAGGCTATATCATTTATAGAAATTGCGTCATAGGAACAAAATAGGAAGAGATTAATTCACTTTAGAGGCAGTAATACCTGAGGTGGGCCTTGAAGTACCGGTAAGATTTTAACACCTATACATTTTCATTAACTTATCTGAATATCTTTTAGATTATTTGTTTACTACACGGTAGGCTGAGACAATAATTAAAAACAGAACCATTTTATGTATGCAGGCAAGTCTAATATACATTACAGTATAAGAGTTTGTGCAACAGGGATAAAAGTAGAAAAGTCAAATAAGCTATTCCTTCAACAAACATTCACAAAACAGGTTAACAGAATACAGAGAGGATGCTGACAAAGTTCTTGCTGGGAAGGAGCAAGGAAACAAAGAAGAAAGAAAGTCCCAAATCAAACTGTGTGTGTGTGTATGTGCACCTGTGCACGTGAGCGAATGGGTATAGATAACCAAAGGGACAGAAATACCAGGAAATTGCCTAAAACTCATTTGGCAAGAGTAATCTGAAGAATTCCAGGAGTGGTGACGAGGGAAGGAAAATAAAAGACAAGAAAAGACAGGGGTAGGTGAAAAGACAGAGTAGCAAGGAAGGAATACAAGGTGGACATAAGTGAAAGATGGCAGTAATAGGAAGAGTAGAATTTACAAGACTGAGAAGAGAAACAAAGACGATGGTCTGGAAGGATGAGAGTTGAAGGACTCTGTAGGGAATGTAAGGAAAAGAAAACAACAAAGATGTGAGAGACAACGTTAGAAGGAAAAGGAAGGAAACAGGGCTGAGAAAAAATCACACCTAGCAAACTGCAAGAATAAATTATTTTAAATATTCTATGTGCTACAAGTGCAAACATACAGCACGTGAAAGAAGTAAGCAATCAGAATAATTGGGTCATTTTTATCATTTATCTTTAAAAGATAAGAAGGAGCATGTGAAGGAAGAAGATAACTGTAAGAAAAGTAAATAAAATAACCTTGCTTAAGCGTATGGTCAGGTAAGCCAATTTTAGTCATTACGTACAACTGAAAGGATCGGAAAAATATAAGCACCATAGATAGGTCAGTCTTACTTCTATACCAATAACATTACAAAATTCATAAGGCTCTTCAAAATATTAAACTTTTAAACAAATGATACCAGGTTTATAGCACTTAGGATTAATCAGTAGAGTCTCCTTCATGTCAAGGGATATTTTTGTAAAGAACCCATCAATAAGGGAAACACAAGAGTGACCGTGACCCCAAGAACCCAGGGTGTTCTTCCCCCATTGTGACTGCTGCTGACAAGCGTATTAGGATTCGTCAGGGAATATCAAGAAAATTTTAAAGCATTAACAACCTTAAATTCAGATGACTGTTATTTTTCAGTTGAACTATTCAATACATACCTAGTCACATTCATCTCCTTATCTACCTCTTTTTGTAACGCAACTGGCAAAAGTACTTAAAATTTCTCTCCATTTTCAAAATATAGAAGAAACATGCTGAAAATTATGCCATCTATAACAATAAAAACCCAGCAACTTATAATTCAATTCTTGGTTAATTCACAACTGCTGCTAGGACAACAAATAACTTAGTTCATTAATTCATATTTGATTACATCAGTTTCCGGTAAATCAATTTTTTTTTTTTTTTTTTTTTTTTTTTTTGCGGTACGCGGGCCTCTCACTGTTGTGGCCTCTCCCGTTGCGGAGCACAGCCTCCGGATGTGCAGGCTCAGCGGCCATGGCTCACGGGCCCAGCCGCTCCGCGGCACGTGGGATCCTCCCGGACCGGGACACGAACCCGCGTCCCCTGCAGCGGCAGGCGGACTCTCAACCACTGCACCACCAGGGAAACCCTCATTATTCAATTTTTAACAGTAGTCAGAACAGAAATTCAAAAGCACACAAACCCCTTCAGGTCACAGACAATAGAGGGTGAGGACGGTTACCAGCCCATCTCTACCTATGTGAGGAATTACGACTTCCAAGGTGTTCCCATACCAATTCAATTCACTTTAAGAAATATTTTATTGATCTTCTACAGTATGAGAAACAATATTGTACAAAAGAATGGGACAATGCAGTAGTTCAGGGATGGGGTGCGAAAGGAGGGCTGAGCGTGAACATACCTCTCTCTACTGATACTTATTCCTCCGGGTTCTTCTCTGCATACACACGTGTCCCCAAGAAGCCTGACGACTCCTTGAGAGTACGGGCTGACTTTCTCGTCTTTGCCCAGCTAAAGGTCTGACATATCTTAATCCTCAATACATGTTTGCTGACATAAATGCATGAAGGAGTGAAGCGAAGGGTCGTGAACAGGTCTGAGTCTTCATAGCTAGCTCATGGCAGGATCAAGTCCGGGTCCTGCCCAGTGATCTTTACTTTTACCTAGAGGAATACTAGATTTGTTTCTTTTTGTAACAAATCAGGTAGGTGAACAAGTACATTTAGGTTATTTCCATAAGGATTCCTGCTAGTCCATTTTGCTGTCAAGAATCTTACTGTGACAGCGTTCTGACAAGCTAGAAAGGTGAGAGGAACCATGACTGTCTGTCTTGTGAGGCAAGCTTTATTTGATACTGATATACAGAGCTCCAGTGAGCCCTTGCTGCCATCAGATGGCACACTGGCCCACGGCAGTGTGATCCCAGGCCACTGCCCAAACCTTCTGACCTTCAAGGGGAAGAGGAAGGAAACTAACACATGCTGAACATAAAAGCACTGAGGGGCTTGAGTCTTTGCATGCATTCTTTTCTTTAATTCTACAATAAGTCTTCTTGCTACAGATAATTGTTCTCACTTTATAGACGAAAAACTCAGGCCCAGAAAAAGCGAAATCTAGCTACCCTTGGTTACAGAGCGAGTATCTGGAAGAGGCAGACTTGAACCCGGGTGAGTAAGACCTGGAAGCCAGTTCTCTCTCGACATCTCTCTGGATTGTACAACACAGAGGTCATTTCCAAAGCCCAGATCTCTCGAGCAATAGCAGCTCTGAGAGCCCCACTCTAGGGGGCTTTACTTTTACGCCAAGGGTTTACTTCATAGGAAGTAAGTGAACTGAGGATGTCAGAAGAGACCAGGGCCCAGGATGTTTTCTGCTCCAAGAAGGAAGTGATTTCCCCCTTGTTGCAACCTTTCTCGTGGAATGAATTCATTAAAAAATGCTCAGGGCTCTCTAATCTGTAACTTGTATCACAGAAGACAAAGATAAACTGACTCACTGAAGGATGAGGCTGAAGTTGTACCGATTCTAGGGGTGCCAATGAGAGAGGCAACACGTCCAATTTACAGAGAAGTCAAGAGAGGAAGTACAGTTCATCTTCTGAAATGAAAACCTCCCTCCGGATGGCCACATCCTGCAGCGGCTTTCTGTCCTTTACATGTGACGAAAGGACGAGGTATCACAGTCACATATAAACTTCAGTCACAGTCAAATATAGAGGACCTTAAGAAGTCTGATGCTTTCTCATATAATTTCTATCAATCTATTTCACACGTGTGGTATGCTGTAAAATACATTTATCTTTCAAAGAATTTATTCTAGAGGAACATATCCCCATGTTATTTCTATTCAAAGAATGATTTTACAGTGTGTGTTTAAAAAAATGATTAAAATTAATGAAATTTTATACATCATTTACTGTATAATTAACATATGACTAGGAAAGTTGGGAAGCAATGGGTTAAATAATGATAATTGGAAAAAAATTTTTAAATGTATTTTATTGAAGTATAGTTGACTTACAATGTTGTGTTAATTTCTGCCATACAGCAAAATGATTCAGATATATATATATAGATATATATATATATTCTTTGTCATATTCTTTTCCATTATGGTTTATCACAGGATATTGAATATAGTTCCCTGTGCTATATACAACAGGACCTTGTTGTTTAACCATCCTATATATAATAGTTTGCATGGGAAGTTTTTACTTTATCTAAAGTGACACTGCAGGACAAGCCTGGGTGTGTGTGGCACAAATAATTCTGCTATTTAAATTTCTGCTAGCAGTTCAAACTCTATGAAAGAACACAATAAACAGGAATACAATTTTCTTGGGACATGTTGAACTGTTAGGATATTATAACATTGGGAAGATGGTTGATAATAGTTCCAGAGCAAACTAGGCATCACATTAAAAAACCCAGCTACTGTGAATGGCTTTCAAGTCTGTCTGTCTTCTTGAGGACTTCCATTCAACTGCTCATGGATTTATAGGCCAGTAAAAATCAGGCTGTACAAAGCTGAGGAAAATTACCTGATTATATGAATCAACTGTTTAGATTCTATAGCAATAGAAATTCTCTGTGATTCACTTCTACAAATAACCGCATGATCTTCACAATGACCATATGGTCACTGAAAAAAAAGATAAAGTTCAATCAAATCTATTATTTCATGAAGCAAACGAGCCTGAACAGTCATCCTTGGGCCCATTCAACACATCTGGATGAAGGAGAGAGGTACTTCTTTCCTGAATAAATCTGAGAGATGACCACAGGTCATTCAACTAAGATAAGGAAATCATGCAACAGTCAAGTACAAAGATGTTTTCTCAATAGTGCATACAGCCTTTTCTAGGGATGAGATGGAATGAGGGCTAAAGAAATCTATGTCCAAGCATAAAAGCATTTTAATAAATTCAACCTCTTATTTTACAGATAGCAACATAAATCCACCAATTGAGCTCGGTTACAGCAAAAATCATCTAATATAATTTCCACCCATTATTACTTTACAATCATGTACAAAGGGAGTCATGATTCTTTTCTGAATGGGAAAGTCGTTAGAGAATCAAGTGCTCTAAACTCTCCTGCCCGCAACCGCATTCTTATTCTGCATCTGTGTTTCCTGCTCGCTTAAGGCACAATGCTAATTCCACCTAATTTAAATGAGAGCCCCCACATAATGTAGCACTCTCATTTTATTTAAACAAAAACTAGAGATAAGGCCAAGTCAGGGATGGCCCACAACACTGCTCAAGCCAGCTTTCCATTATTTAACAGAATTATTAGCTATGCATGGTAACCATGGTTTTTTTTTTTTTTTTTTTCTCTAATGTTTCTGAATTCCGATCAGAGCTGTTACTACTGTTTCTAACTTTGTACCCTTTTTTGCAAGCTTTCACAAGCCCCTTATTAAAGCACTGGGAAGGCTTCCTATCTGATACTCTGCCAGGCACTGTCCTTTTGGACACAATGCATTCAGGTTATTAGCTTGATGGGCACCATTCAGCAAGCTGTCTTACAATTTCACTGATCATCATCTAGTAAGACTGAATTGCTGCCTTGTCCATGGCTTTTAGATTTATATAATTAACCAAAATTAGCTTGATGTTTAAAACACAATGCCAGCCTACTCATTTATTTTTGGAAGAACACTTTAGTGAACACAATGAGTGGGCCGATTTGGAATTGCCAGCTTAAACTCTCAAAGTTTTCCTATAAAATTACTATACTTAAAAAATTCAAATTCTATTAAGGCAGATACCATTAAAAGAAAACTATGTGATAAAATGATCAGGTACCATATTATCTGCATGTCAGTTCACTATTATAGTCAACTAAGTTCCAGGATAAAATATTTCACACAGTTCCTTGGGTGTGCGTTGTAAATATGATTTGTACATAATAACTCCTGGAAAAGTGTATAACGGTTTTGGTTACATAGCCTATAAAAACATAGCATGCACTTGAATGACATGTATACATTCTGTCATTCAGAAGTTCTTAATGTCAGACAAAAAATTTAAGTGCCAACCAGATGTTAAACATTCTAATACGTGGTCAATAATACCTTGGGGAAGAGCACGAGTTTTTTCTAAAACTCTTTTGCTTCCTGATATCAAATTTATCTTCATAACTGATCCATAAAACATATTTAATTGCCTATATTTTCCATAAAGGGATTGAAGAGCAGAAAACCAAAATGATTTCCATAAAATGAAACTGTCTGTAAATAGCATGAAGAAAGGCTGAAATTAAAATCCGGTTCTCCTGGCTATTTCTAGTTCCACTAAAGCCAGTAGTATGTACTTTAGAAATTTGCCAAACCTTACTTGGTATAATTTGAGACAAATTCAAATTTCTCTCTAGCTCAAGTTCTTTATATGGAAGTTGGTGACAATAATACCTACCTGATAAGCATCTAGTGATACCTGAATACCTTATTAATTATGTGACCAGCATGAAGCATAACTGATATAAAATAGATGCTCTGTACATGGTAGTTCACGCATAATTCTTTTAGATCTAAATTTATTCAGCCAATGTTAATTGAGCACTCTTAAGTGCCAGGCATTTTTCTAAGGCACTGCCCACATGGAACCATCATTCTAGTAGGGCGAATCAGAAAGATGCTGGCTTGTAGCATAAATGCCAACAAGCGGCCCCTCAGTCAACTTGGCCTCACCACTCCATTCAGCACACGGTTCCTGGGTACCAGCCAACTGCTCCAGAGCATACAGAAGGTTGGAAGATTTGAATCCTGCCTGGCTGCTTTACTTTTTCTCTCTTGTTTTTCCTGTCTGCTCCTTTCTTCTCTTCCTACTCTGCCCTTCAGTCTCAACCATCTATGATTTAAACTATGGCGTGTCAAATTGTGCCAAACACAGGGGTTCAGCCAGGAAGGTTGCTGGGAGTAGGGATGGGGGTGGCTGGTGGGAACAGGTCTCTCTGCCCTGCCTAAATCAGAGCATATGTCTCTATTTTATCTGTTTCATGCTTTCTACTTAACATACTAGGCTCCCAGTGCAAGATTCTGGTATGAATAAATAACTTTTTCACTAAAGGAATGAATGTTTGGGAAAATGAAAAAGGCACTGATTTAAAATATGTCTTATTCTTTAGCAAGTTGATGTACAGAAAAAAAGAAATGAGGGCGGGATAGGGTTCTAGCACACTAAAAGAAACTTATGGGGCATAAAAACCAAATGGAATAATGGCTCTTGTCTGAATCCTGGTTTGAGAAAGTCAGCTGTATTAACTGTTAATTTTGTTATGCATTACTACAGTAGTATGCTATGGGGCAAAACAGGAGTTTTAAGAGCTGAGTACTGAAATACTTAGACATGAAAAGCCACAGTGTCTGTAATTTTACTTTTAATACTTACAACCAAAATAGGTGTTACAAACATGACAGTCGACAACTGTTAAACCCTGGTGATGAGTATGCACTGTATGCTTCTCTTGACTTTCTGTACATTTGACATATTTCATTAAAAAGGTTTTAAAATACACGGTATATGCAATGCCTATTGGCATTTACTGGCCCTCAGCATGCCTTAAACCTCCTTCAAAAACACAAGTTAAAAGTTAAAACTATACACGGGTTGTTAGTTTTGTACATAAAAGTTATATAATCCAATTAAAGCCTATTTTTAAAATATCAAAATGACTCACTAACCACTATAAAGAATAGATGGTTTACAAATACATATAATCATTACCACGTAATGGGTCTCTATGCTCTGATTTTTTTTTTATTATATGGATAATCTTAATGGCAAATATATACTTATGAAGACTCTAAGACCCTCAGACAACCAGGTGTGGTAGGCAGTCCCAACGAGCCCGGGCTCCTGGCGCCCCACCCTTGTATAATCCCCTCCCCTCTGAGTGTCGGGATGGACCTAGAGACATATTTCTAACAATCAGAATACAGCAAGAGCGATGAGACATCACCTTGGAGACTGGATTATAAAAGAATGGAACTTCTGGACTCCCTCTCCTCGTTGGGTCCTTCCTTTCTTGTTTGCTGTCTCTGATAAAGTGGGCCGCATGCTGCAAGTAAGCTGCTCTTGGGAGATTCCCACATGGCCTCAGAACAATAGCTTATGAGAACTGCGGCCCCCAGTTCAAGAGCCTGCAAAGGAGTGGATCCTGCCAACCACCATCTAAGTGTGCTTGGATGTGGATCCTTCCCCAGCCAAGCCTTGAGAAAGCTGTAGCCTGTGAGACCCTGTGTTAGTTTGTTAGGGCTGCCGTCACAAAGAACCACAGGTTGGGTGGCTTAAACAACGCTGCATTTGCTCACAGTTCTGGAGGCTAGGAGAACGTGATCAAGGTGAATGGATAAACGAGACGTGGTACATATATACAATGGAATATTACTCGGCCATAAAAAGGAATGAAATTGGGTCATTTGTAGAGACGTGGATGGACCTAGAGACTTCATACAGAGTGAAGTATGTCAGAAAGAGAAAAACAAATATCATATATTAACGCATATATGTGGAATCAAGAAAAATGGTACAGATGAACCTGTTTGCAAGGCAGAAATAGAGACACAGATGTAGAGAAGAAACAGATGGACAACAAGGGGAGAAAGAGGGGGTTGGATGAATCGGAAGATTGGGATTGACATATATATTTTACTATGTATAAAATAGATAACTAATGAGAACCTGCTGTATAGCACAGGAAACCCTACTCAATGCTATGTGGTGACCTAAATGGGAAGGAAATCCAAAAAAGAGGGGATATATGTATGCATATAACTGATTCACTTCGTTGCACAGCAGAAACTAACACAACACTGTAAAGCAACTATAATCCAATTTAAGAAAAAAAAAGGTGTGAGTAGGTTTGGTTTTGTCTGAGGCCTCTCCTTGGCTTGCAGGTGGCCGCCTTCTCTCTGTATCTTCACGTGGTCTTTTCTCTTTCTGCAAACACGTTTGTGTCCAAATTTCCTCCCCTTCATCAGTCATATTGGATTAGAACCCACCCTAATTGCTTCATTTTAACTTAATTACTTCTTTAAAAACCTTCTCTCCAAATATAGTCACATTCTGAGGTACTAAGAGTTTGGGCTTCTACACAGGAATTTTTGGCGCGACACAATTCAGCCTATAAAAGACCCTAAAGTGGGCTTCCCTGGTGGCACATTGGTGGAGAGTCCGCCTGCCGATGCAGGGGACACAGGTTTGTGCCCCGGTCTGGGAGGATCCCGCATGCCGCGGAGCGGCTGGGCCCGTGAGCCATGGCCACTGGGCCTGCGCGTCCGGAGCCTGTGCTCCGCGCAACGGGAGAGGCCACAACAGTGAGAGGCCCTAGTGCCGCAAAAAAAGAAAAAAAAAAGAAAGACCCTAAAGCAAAGGACCTCACTAAGTCACTCTTAGATTCCTGAGCTACAGAAAACGTGAGATAAATGTTTCAAGCCACAAGGTTTTGGAGTAATTTGATATGCGGTAACAGATAATCAATATATTAGGTAAAACAGTTATTACCATTCACCATCTGGGTCCAGTGAAAAAAGACTTCATTAAAACTTGTCATTTGAACTTAAACCTAATGAACTCAAATTTTTTATTCCATATTTCCTGGTTTTGAAGGTATGTATACTTGAAATGACTAATGTCCTTTGAATGCAAAAACTACTGTCATGCAGAAATCTGGAGCATATCCATCTGGTAAACACCAATTCCAGATTCAAATTCCTCTCTAACAGGTTCAAGTTTGTTGTTACTTCTGGTACTTCCTGCACTTAAATCATCAAAATGCAATATTCTGAAAAGTTTGAGGTTCATCAGTTTCCAGAGAGGAGGGTCATCTTCTATGCTCTGTCTTTGTAAAATATTTTCAATTTTAGATTTATAATAACCCATTAGAATGAGCAATACAATGATTTTTATCATATATTATTTATTTCCTTTCATTCCATTTCGTATAAAAAACTGCCTTCAACGCTTGTCCACTTACAAACCATACCCAGTAAATTAGCATTTTTATTGCAAGATGATACAAATAACACATCAGCTTTTTACACTGACATCTACTCTTTACTCTATTTGTTAATGAAAATGATCAACATTAATTAAAGGCCAAGAAAACACACTCTCTTCAATTTCAGTTTTATGTTCCCCCTGCTAATTGTAAACCTGTAACTAGATTACGACTTAGAATTTTTTTCCTAACAACTTCAAGATGGTCTTTACTCATTTAAACTTTTATGCCAGGAATTTCTAGTTTGCTACAAGGAAAAATTCTGGATCACATCCTGAATTTAGCCTTTTGACATAGTATTTTCCAAAAGTGCCTCTCTGCTTATGTTTTAGGAGATAACATCTATCTTACAGGGACTGCTTTGTACACTACTTCTTATATGTATTATTTTTATTGATCTTACTTTGGGGGTCTGAAAAGCATTTATCTCTTTTCCTGTGACTATCAATATTTCCGTAGGCTACTGAACATTAAACAATGAAATCCAATTCTTGTCTACAGGCATTACCTACTATTCAGTTCTCACCTGTATTTACACACACAGGGAAGTGACTCTGCTTGCCTTTTCTTCTTTGACCTTACAACTCTATGAACAGTGGTATTTAGTTACTATTTCTTTAATATCTTAAAATGTTTTCAGAACATCAAGTTTACCATTGAGGAAACACTCAGTAGCATCGCCAGTCTCAGCTTCACCCTGTAGTATTTATTCCTATGTATGTATCTCTTTTCTTTATTTGGAGTAGCCTCGATTTTCTTTAATATACCTTCCTATTACCTTCCTATTTTTCTAAGTCTTTCTTCTTTTGCTCTTTATTATTCTCTATCACCATTATTTCTAGATATCATATAGAGCGTAGAAAGGGTAAACTTACTTGATTCATATAAAATCAGCTGTCACCCTGATATTCTCTGAGAAACTTTACTCTGGTTCTAGATTTACCTCTCATAGTTTCTTAACTGAAATCCTGTCTGGCATGTATTAATGCCCAGTAAATATCTGTTGTTTTATATAATCATATTTTAAGAAGACAGGTATGTAGATAAGTGCCATGTTAATATTGCTATAACTCTTATTATAATACACATTTTAGAAAGATCTAAAGTAGAAAATTCTAGTATTTTAGACATTTTGCTATACTGATTTGAAAACTGGAAAGTAAAGACCCACGTATAAAAACATACTAGTTCCCCCTTCCCTGTCCTACCGTGGTTGCAGTACAAAGTAATCCACTCCAGGTTGGTGCCCAGGGTATAAGGTTTCCCTCAGACTGTGGTTTGAATGAGGGTGAGGGATCAGAATATAGGGAATTTTAATAAGGGCTTTTGAAACTCAAATGGCTGAGTTCTTGACCATCTGCCCAACTGTGGTGCTCACAGGTCTTTGGACTAGTCAGGGCTATTGCCAGACTCCAGGCAACATAACATAATTCTGATATGATAGGTTAAAGTCTATAAAAAATAGGATTTGACAGCTAACCTCTTAGAATGTATCTATTTTTATATACTCTGTTCAACAAGCAATTCAAAGTATACTCACTGCCGTCTAGACACCAGGGCTGTGATAGGTAAAGGGGATATAGAGATGATGTTGAGTAATAGCTGTACAGAACACTAAAATATATATTGATTTAGAGCTTTTGAAAGAATGCATGATATGAAACAAGGTTAACAGTTAACTTCACAGTTAGAAGACCCTGAAAAATCTCAAAATAAGAACTCAAAATAAGAATAAGATCTGGGACTTCACTGGTGGTGCGGTGGTTAAGAATCGGCCTGCCAATGCAGGGTTCGAGCCCTAGTCTGGGAAGATCCCACATGCTGTGGAGCAACTAAGCCTGTGTGCCACAACTACTGAGCCTGCACTCTAGAGTCCGTGAGCCACAACTACTGAGCCCGTGTGCCACAACTACTGAAGCCCACGTGCCTAGAGCTCCACAACGAGAAGCCACCACAATGAGAAGGCCGCGCACCGCAACGAAGAGTAGCCCCCGCTCACTGCAACTAGAGAAAGCCCATGGCTAGCAACAAAGACCCAACGCAGCCATAAATAAAACAAAAAACAAAGAACATCTGAACTCATGGCAAGCATTTTTCCATTGTTTGTTTAACTTCGAATTAAAGTAAGTAAAATTTTATACCCTTTTCCAACAAATACAATGCATAACACATATAATAAATATATTCATATATAATATGGATAATATCAGGACACGGGCCACAGAGAAGATCCAACTAGATATAAACATTTCTCCAAAAAAGCTGAGTCAATTTACAACCATTTATTTAGAAGATCAAATTCCTCACTTGGGTATGTTCAAGGAACTAATATCATTATGGTTGTCCTCAGACCAAACTCGGTATCAGAATTCACTGGAAAGAAGGGCATCTCATCAGATCACGCTGGAAACATTCTGAAAATTTAGAGACAGAGATTGCTCAGAAACTCCCAGACACTGACTCTGCTAGGGGTGCGAAGGCTGGTGGTGGTCCCTCCTCCAAACCATTTCTGATCAGAAATGCCTTAATAACAATATATATTCACCAAACGTTGTAAGTTTTTTTCTTATAATCACAACTGGTATTGCTCTTCACACTGAGAAATCTGCCTTCCCTGTGAGTGCTTTCTGTGTCTGTCCTAAACCGTATGGAGTCTGGCCTATCTGCTCTTTCAAGAACTGATCCAGTGAAATTACAGGGGGTTACCAGCACCAGCTCTGTGGGCAAAGAGAGCTAGGTTCACACAGCGGCGTGCCACTAGCCATGTGTGATCATGAATTAGATACATGCTGCCTCCAAACCACAGTTTCTTCACCCAGAAAATGGGGACAGTACCTGCTTTAGTTTTTTTTTTTTTTTAATTTTATTGGAGTATAGTTGATTTACAATGTTGTGCTAGTTTCAGGTGTACAGCAAAGTGATTCAGTTATACATATACATATATTCATTCATTTTTAGATGCTTTTCTCATAGAGGTTATCACAGAATATTGAGTAGAGTTCCCTGTGCCATACAGTAGGTCCTTGTTGGTTATCTATCTTATATATAGTAGTGTGTGCGTGCTCATCCCAAGCTCCTTAGAGTTTTGAGGACTGACCGCGACAAACACCCAGCACAGGCCTAGGGACTAGGTCAGTACTCTATTAATCTCCAATTACATGTCCTAAATTTGGACAAGTCCTGCCTGGTAGTGCCACCTTTTATTTTAATGAATTCCAAATGATTTCAGCTATATTATACATACAACTCTGTGTTTTCCATATACATACAACCTCTGCATAGCTATTTTTGACAGTACTGTACTTAAATTGTCTGGAAATATTTTAAGCATATTATTAGCCACTCCTTACACAAAACAGCCCTTTATCCTGTTTTCTACTGTAATTTAATGCAAGTACTTCAATTGCGGGTAATCTGAATTTTAATCTAATACTATAGCACCTGTACCTTCATCCTAGTTCAAGAATTCCTTTTAGAGTTCTTTGTTGATATAAAAATATGTTGCTCTGTAATACTGTTAATCAAATAACAGTGAAATAAGCATTCCCAGACTAAATACTGACAAAATATGAAATATTCAAAAATCTATTTAAATACATTCATTAGAGAACAAAAAACTATAAAAGAGAGGGAAAAGATCACTAAATTCTACCTGATTTTAGATATTCCACAAAATGAAAGTTTCTCTTTGAATTATGTTGTAAGACCATCTTTTCTGGAACCCAGTATTTTAAAAATGTTGATATAATCAGAAAAAAATGGAGAAAAAAGTATAGGAAAACCAAGTGAATTGAGAAGTACATTTAAGTATGAAAATAAGCACTGTCCCCCCAATATCCAAAAGCCACAGCCCTAATTGAAAACTGTCACAATGAGTACCTAATTCTCTCCATCCTCATGTTAATTCCCTGTATGTACCCTCTACTCCAGGGACTACATGTACAGACTTTTCTGGTATGTCTAGTCTCTGAACCATTATCCATTTCATCCCCTCCATCAGAATGCCTAGTCCTGCCATCTTTGCTCATCAAAAATCCTGCCCGTCTTGTAAGGCCATGCCCAGAGGCCAGCACCTGCATAGACCAAGATGGATGGGCTCTCTCTTCCTTCCACTCTCACTGTTGGCATTACCCTGAATTCGTCTGATACCCGTCTACCCTCTTCTATTTGAACCTAAGCTCAATAAGGACAAGATATAGTCCTCTTGACTAATTCATCTTCACTTCACCACAGCCCCGGCAAAGGACCTGCACGAAGCATCAGTAGAGGCATTCTGAAGGGGTTTTAACAGTGGCAGGTGATGCTGTCCTGCCTACCCAGGCCAGCTGATCATCTCCATACAAGTTAAAACACACAGACTGGAGGCTGATAGGAGCTGGAAAAGGTGCATTTTTAACTTCAGAATCAACCCATTTCATCCAGAAATACAGCAAGTACAGAAAACATAGGACAATTTTGTTCAAGTCAATACTTCGTTTGAAACATAGAGATCCTTAATATCAGCTGGGGGGTGGGGGGGAGAATGGAGGGCTAGGCAGACCTAGGATGAGCTTAGGAAGGTCGCAAAACATCTTACTGGACTCACATCCTCCTTAAATCCATTATCAAAACAAACATCTATTATTTTAAAAGATTATTTTGAAGAATGAAAAAGTAATATTTTTACTGTCAACTTACTTATCTGTGCTACAGCATCACTTAAAATGCTACGACATTTCTGGGAACTGACCCAAAAAGGCAGTATTCCTTAAGATTTATAAAAGAATCTAGATTGAAAAAAAAACAGAAACAAGTATTATTTTATTTTGTCACATTATATTCAATAGTAAAAGAGAACACTGTCTAATTAGGATCTTTTGTTTTCTTTCTTCACACCGAGATATTATACCTATCAGAAACACATAATCATTGAAACCAAATGAATTCATTCTTAAGAAAACTGGATTGTTCTTTAATAATTCATTGTCTTTATGACTTCAATCTGCTCAGTAATGATCTGACCAATTAAAAAAGCATATGTGCCTGTAACATAAAAGGAACATATGAAAACTTTCTAACAGCATAAACAGAAGGCAGTCTGAATCAGCTATTTCATTTTATGCACAGAAACAGCTGACCAGTAGAATGAATGTTTTTATAGGTTGCTACTGTTCTAAATAACCTAAGCATTACATCAAGTATACATAAAAGATAACCTCACAGAACTTGGAATTTTGCGTTTGCTTGTATCTGTATTGAAGTTCTGGTTGTGATATTGTACTATCATTTTGCAAAATGTTACAATTGAGGGAAAGTGGATGAAGGTCATTCAGGATCTTTTTTTTTTTTGAAGTATACTTGATTTACAATATTATATTAGTTTCCGGTGTACACTATTGTGATTCAGTATTTTTACAGATTATACTCCATTAAAAGTTATTATAAGATAGCGGGTGTAATTCCTTGTGCTATACAATATATCCTTGATGCTTATCTATTTCATGCATAGCAGTTTGTATCTCTTAATCCCATACCCCTGATCTGCCCCTCCTCCCTTCCTTCTCCCATCTGGTAACCATTAATTTGTTTTCTATATCTGTGAGTCTTCTTCTGTTTCGCATATAAATTTGTTTATATATTTTTTTAGATTCCACGTACAAGTGATATCATACAGTATTTGTCTTTCTCTGTCTGACTTATTTCACTAAGCATAATATTCTCTTGGTCCATCCACACTGCTGCAAATGGCAGAATTTCATTCCTTTTTTAGGGCTAATATTCCATTGTATATATTTACACTACATTTTCTTTATCCATTCATCTGTTTATGGGTACTTGGTTTGCTTCCATATCCTGATTATTGTAAATAGTGCTGCTATGAACATTGGGGTGCATGAATCTTTTCGAATTAGTGTTTTTGCTTTTTCCAGATATATACCCAGGAGTGAATTGCTGGATCATATGGTATTTCTATTTTTAGTTTTTTGAGGAGCCTCCATACTGTTTCCCACAGTGGCTGTACCAATTTACATTCCCACCAGATGTGTACAAGGGTTCCCTTTTCTCCACATCCTCACCAACATTTGTTATTCGTAGACTTTTTGATGATAGCCATTATGACAGGCGTGAGGTGATATCCAGTTGTTTTATTCATATTTCTCTAATGATCAGCAAAGTTGAACATCTTTTCATGTGCCTGTTGGCCATCTGTATGTCTTCTTTGGAAAAAGTCTATTCAGATCTTCTTTCCTTTTTTTGATTGGGTTGTTTGTTTTTTTGATATTAACTTGTATGAGCTGTTTATATATTTTGGAAATTAATCCCTTGTTGGTCATAACATTTGCAAATATCTTCTCCCATTCTGTACGTAAGTTCCCTTTTCATTTTGTCAATGATTTATTTTGCTGTGCAAAAACTTTTAAGTTTAATTAGGTCTCATTTGTTTATTTTTGCTTTTATTACTTCTGCCTTAGAAAACAGATCCAAAAAAAACATTGCTACAATTTATGTCAAATAAGTGTTCTGCCTATGTTCTCTTTTAGGAGTTTTAAGGTTTCAGGTCTTACATTTAGGTCTTTAATCCATTTTGAACTTATTTTTGTATATGGTATTAGAAAAGGTGCTAATTTCATTCTTTTCCATGTAGCTGTCCAGTTTTCCCAGCATCACTTATTGAAGAGACTGTCTTTCCTCCATTGTATATTCTTGCCTCCTCTGTCAAAGATTAATTGACCATAGGTGTGTGGGTTTATTTCTGGGCTCTCTATTCTGTTCCACTGATCTATGTGTCTGGTTCTGTGCCAGTACCATGCTGTTTTTTGTTTTTGTTTTTTTTCTTTCTCTAGCAATTTATTACTTCATTGGCTCACTGCCCTTGACAATTAGGAGAAGATCTATAGACATGTCCCCTTAATAACTGGCAATTAATTGGAGATCAGATGCCAAAAAGTACAGTAGTTTTTTTTTTAACATCTTTATTGGAGTGTAATTGCTTTACAATGGTACATGAGTTTCTGCTGTATAACAAAATAAATCAGCTATATGCATTGATTACTATAGCTTTGTAGTATAGTCTGAAGTCTAGGAGCATGATATCTCCAGCTTTTTTCCCAGGATTTCTTTGGCAATTCAGGGTCTTTTGTGGCTCCATATGAATTTTAGGATTATTTATTCTAGTTCTATGAAAAATGTCATGGGTATTTTAACAGGGATTGCATTAAATCTCTAGACTACTTTGGGTAGTATGGCCATTTTAACAATATTCATTCTTCCAATCCAACAGCATGGGATATCTTTCCATTTCTTTGTATCATCTTCAATTTCCTTCATCAATATTTTATAGTTTTCGGAGTACAGGTCTTTCACCTCCTTGGTTAAGTTTATTCCTAGGTATTTTATTCTTTTTGATGAGACTTTAAACAGGATTTTTTACCTTTCTCTTTCTAATATTTCATTATTAGTGTATAGAAAAGCAACAGACTTCTGTATTTTAACCTCTTATCCTGCAACTTTGCTGAATTCATTTATTAGTTCTAATAATTCTGGGGTAGAAACTTTAGGGTTTTCTATATAAAGTATCATGCCATCTGCAAATAGTGACAGTTTTATTTATTTCCTTCTAATGTGAATGCCTTTTATTTATTTTTCTTGTTTGGCTGCTGTGGTTAGGACTTGCAATATTATGTTAAATTGAAGTGGCAAGAGTAGGCACAGGAGGAAAGGCTTCTAGCTTTTCACTGTTGAGTATTATGTTAGCTGTGGGTTTGTCATAAATAAGCTTTATTACATTGAGATATGTTCACTCTTTACCCACTTTGCTGAGAGTTTTTATCATGAATGGATGTTGAATTTTTTCAAATGCTTTTTCAGCATCTATTGAGATGATCATGTGATTTTTATCCTTCCTTTTGTTAATGTGAAGTATCACAATAATTGATTTGCAAATGTTGAATCATCCTTATGTCCCTAGAATAAATTCAATTTGATCATGTTGTATGATCCTTTTTATATATTGTTGGATTTGGTTTGCTAATATTTTGTTGAGGATTTTTGCATCTATATTCATCAAAGGCATTGGCCTGTAATTTTCTTTTTTTGTAGTGTCTGTGTCTGGTTTTGGTATCAGGGTAATGGTGGCCTCATAGAATGAATTTGGGAGTGTTCTGTCCTTTTCAATTTTTTGGAATAGTTTGAGAAGGATAGGTATTAGTTCTTCTCTATATGTTTGGTAGAAAAGATCTTTATTAATTCTTACAACTACATGTGAATCAATAATTATCTCCATAAAAACTTCAATTGAAAATAATTTTTAAAAATTCCAAACACAAAAAATTTAAGTGATATTAAAATGATTATAACCAGGCTTGCACTTCCTAGTATATAAATAAGAAAGACATTTTCTTTATTTTACAATATAAGACCAGATAATACTTGGACATATTTATTTAGACATGTGCTGTCTGAAACAGTAGCCACTGGCCATAATTAACACAAAATAAAATGTAAAAATCGATTACTTAGTAGCACTAGCCACACGTCAAGTGATCAACAGCCATGTCGCTATCATGGCACAGAATGACCATGTCCATCCATCAAGACAGAAAGGTCTACTGGGCAGCACCGTCAGACAATCAAATAAAATTATTAAAAATAAAAAATGACTTATCAATGAATGAATCAATGAATAAATGACTTGGCTAACAAACAAACAAACCTATTAAAACATACATTTCCACATTTCATGCGATGAAGACTTATAATTGCCAAGTTATCTTTAAATATCTTTTATCCCTAATCATTATCCATTACCTTTAATTGCTGAATATCTCAACTCTAACCAATTAACAAAAACATCTGTGCCAATTTGAAAAAGAGTCCACCTAGTTTCTAATTCAAAAAAAAATAAACATCAAAATATGTAGATAATTCATAGCATCCAAAATAACCTTGGAATTCTTGAAAATATACCTATACATATATTAAAAAGTCACACACTATACATACACCAAAATAGCTGAAATTAAAAAGGTAATACCAGGGCTTCCCTGGTGGCGCAGTGGTTGAGAGTCTGCCTGGCGATGCAGGGGACACAGGTTCGTGCCCCGATCCGGGAAAATCCCACATGCCACGCAGAGTGGCTGGGCCCGTGAGCCATGGCCGCTGGGCCTGCACGTCCGGAGCCTGTGCTCCGCGGCGGGAGAGGCCACAACAGTGAAAGGTCCACATACCACACACACACACACAAAAAAAAAGGTAATACCAAGTGTTGGTGAGAATGTAAAGAAAAAGGAACTCTCAGATGTTGGAGGGAGTGTAAAATGCTGTAAGTACCTTAGGAAAATGTCTGGTGGTTACTTCTAAGACTAAACACACATCTGCCCTATCATCCAACAATTTCCCTACAAGATATTTATCCGAAAAGATGAAAACATGTCCACAGAAGACTTGTATTAGAACATTCATAGAAGCTTCATTCTAAATAGCCAGAAACTGGAAACAGCCTAGATGTCTATCAACAGAAGAGATAAACTGTTGGTGTATTCAGACAATGGAACACCACACAACAATAAAAAAGAATCATTTTTTACACAACATGAATACAACTCAAAAACATTAAGATAACTGGACCAAGAACATACTATTGCAATATATGACTCCATTGATACGAAGTTCTAGAAGACGCAATGCTTACCTATGGTAAAACAAAACAAAGCAAAACAAAATGCAGAACAGTGATCGTCTCTGGAAGAGGATAAGGGGAAAGAATGACTGGGGTGATGCATACTGCTTGTTATTTTAGAACTTACAGGTTTTCTTTTTAGCCAAAATAAAGAACTGGAATAAAAGAAGAACAAATTAACTGCTAATTTAGTTTCCTTTTTATCAGCAAAGACACAGCTAATTTAAAAATCATTAATAGCGACTTGAGATACTGATATATGACAAGATGATCAAATGACTTATGTGGATGTCTTAGAACAGATGGCAAATATCAAAGATCTGCGGATCTACTCCTCCTTGTGTGTTTCCTGGTGTGTCTCTCCTCATCCACTGTTAAATGGCACTTAGACCGATCAGAGTTCAACAAGGCACAAACACTTCAGTGATTCTGCTGCAGAGAAATTACAAATGCTATTGCAAATATGTTATGTCTCCCATAACATAAGGGCTTTTGTATTTAGAATTAATCCATAATGAATAAGCAATCTGTATATAATTCTCTAGGTAATTTACAATTTCTTGTAGTTCTGGGGTGGTCAATGAAATGATAAAATCAAAATTTTCTCATTTGCAAGAGTGAAAAAAGTGCAAAATATCTGTGGTATCATTGGCATAATTTAAAATTTGGGTACATATAAACTGCAAAGGGAAATATGATGTCATTAATTTTCCATTTAATTAATCTGGATTCTTGCTTAACTTTTTCTCAAGTTTTGTTCTAGACCAAATATCCTTGGGATCTGGGATGAAATAAAGTTTTTTTCCTCCACCCCCCTCAATATAAAAAACCAACAAGGACCTCCTGCACGCACAGGGAACTCTGCTCAGTATTCCGTAATAACCTAAATGGGAAAAGAATTTGAAAAGGAATAGATACACGTATATGTATAACTGAATCACTTTGCTGCACACCTGAAACTAACACAACATTGTTAATCAACTATGCTCCCATATAAAATAAAAATTAAAAAAAAAAATGCAGTCTTTTTTTTAAAGCCAGCTAGGAGAGACAGTGGCCATAGTTAAAGAGGCTGGCAGAGGCTGAAGGAGCAGGTTTTCCCAGCAGAGCTGGATACAGTCCCACATGCTGTGCCCCACTCCCAGGGCTGGGCTCACAGGAATGGGTGGTGAGGGGCACACCACTGGACTGCAGAACTGTGCAGTATCCATTTGATCCTTTTGTCAAGTATCAATATCTCATTCTTTCTTTAAAAAAGTTACAACTTCCAAGACTCCTCTGAAAATCTCCAAAATTAAGAAAAGGCTACTTGGGGGAACTTTAGGACAATCTTCATCTATAATCGTACGTGAGCATGTATGCCTCAGAGCTAGGAAAAAGCTGGGGCTTGCAGGCAGTTAACTAGATTTGGGGATGTGGAACTAACGAAATGTTACTACTATGAAAACAGGTGAAGGTCCTTTTAGGAATATGAATATTTTATAAAAAACTCATAGAAGTTATAGATTCAATATGTGTGCTGGCTATTCTAGATGCTTTTATTTTACATGCCAAGTAAGCAGCTGCTCCCAGAGTTCTCAGAAAAGACAGACTTGCAGGAGCTAAAGGGTGATGGAAGGGGTTCTGAGGACTGACTAATGAAAGGACAAAAGTTGAATCTATTTTAACATGAAATAAGTCCATGAGAGCCATCTGGCCCACAATGTACGCCATACCACTGCCTTGTATTTGTGCAGCACTTTACAGTTTCAGACGTGTTTAATAAACTGAGTTATTCTTCTGCCGCCCATCATGGACTGTTCTAGGCAATCTCACCTGCATTTTCCCCCAGAAGGGGACATAAATTAAGTAACTGCCCAAGGAAGCAAGAGGTAGAATAGAGGCTTAGATGTAGAGGTTTTTCCTGGATTCTAATGCATTTGAATTAGAAAGTTCTTCCTTCTGTTATATATTAAGTTCCTCTTGGCGGCACTTTGGGACTTCAGGAAGGAAGATGACTTCTCTCACTGATTTTTAAGATAGACACCTGGGACTCTTCAGCTTTTCTGTCTGCCAGAGTTGGAACTGTAGGGACAAGATGCTGCAGGTATCAGGGAGTCTAGATCACAAAGAAAACTGTGGGAATCATGGATGGGCCTCATCCAATCAGCTGAAATCCCGAATACAACCAAAGACTGACCTCCCCTCAGCAAGAATTCTGCCAGCCTTCAGACTTAAACTGCAACCTCAGCTCTGCCTGAGTCTTCAGCCTGACAGCCTGCGGACTTGAATGACAACATCGCTCTTCCCTGGGTCTCCAGCCTGATAGCTCACCTTGCAGATTTTGGACTTGACAGCCTCCATAATTATACAAGCCAATCCTTAAAAATCAATCAATCCATCGATCAATCTCTCTCTCTCTACACACACACACACACACACACACACACACACACTCTCTCTCTCTCTCTCTCTCTCTCTCTCTCTCTCTCTCTCTCTATTGGGTCTGTTTCTCTGGAAAACCCTAATACATATAGTTTTTTCCTTCTGCTGCAACATGTGAAAATACACGTAAACATCATAAAATCTTACCTCATATACATGAATACGTATCTTCTAAGATTAAGAATATTGCCCAACATAACCATAATTCCATTATCACACCTAAGAAAACTGGCTTTAATTCAATGGTATCTAACATATAGTCAATACTACAATTGTCCCAGCTGTCCTCAAAATGTCTTTTGTACTTTGTTTCGATAAGGATCCAATCAAGGGCTATTCACTGCATTTCGAAAAATCCATCTTTATTTAGGAAACAGACTTTGTAAGTGGGGTCCACATTCTGGTGACCTAGGATAAGTTGTTTTTTGCAAGAATTCTACATAACGTGATGCTGAGTATTCTTTATTGTGTCACATCAAAAGGCATGTAATATATCAGGTTATCCCATCTCTGATGATAGTAGCAATTTTAAACCAAAAAATTAATACCAAGTATACACCCCTTCTAGTCTAGATTCTGTTATAATTATTCACCAAATACTTCTAAGGAGCTGGCATTTCAAACAACCTACAGAAACCACGGGCCATGATCCCATGCTTACGATATGGGTAAAGAATCTGCAAAAGAATGTGTGTGTATGTGTGTGTGTATATGCATAACTGAATTGCTTTACTGTATACCTGAAACTAACACAACATTGTAAATCAACTACACTCCAAAAATTTTTTTTTAAAAATCTGCAGACTTTAAAGTAAAAACATGCGAACAATGGAATTGGTTTTAATGAAGTAAATAGCAAGATAATTCACTTCAAAGGACTTACATATTCAAACTGTTGGGGAAGAACCAGGAGTGGTGTCAGTCTGTCACCCTCCTACTCACTCTATGAAAATCAGATTCTTGTCACTTCCCTTTCTTTAGTTTTCTGTACCTTCCTTACTTTGTTTTTGTTTGTTTTTTTGTTGTTTGGAATTTTTTTAAAAGCTCAAGAACAACTTTATATTCCAAATCTCTGGGGAAACAAAATTCCTAGATGAAGTCTACTGAAAAAGAGAATCTACTAAAATCTATAGCGGAAACTAAAACCCAACCGTGTCTTTTTTAGGATGTTAACGGGTTTGTTGTTTGTTTTTCACTTTCTAAAAATAACAACGTGACTTTCATACTCTGATGTAAGTAAAATGAATTTCTATATTTCACCTTCCTTTCCACTCATACTTGAAAGTCCAGAAGAAATATAGGAAAAATACTAATCCAAATAGAAAATGGAATGACTATTAAATGAAAAATTCTGGGACATAAGCATCTCGATTTTAGTGAACTAAAGAAAATATCATTTTAATTGAAGATGTACACCAAGGCTCTGCTGACCCAGGTATATTTTGTCATCACTTTCTACACAGCTTCTCCGCACATGTGTTTCACTTATAAAAATTTAAATATGAACTTGAAATACAAGTGCCAAGATGGATTTTGAATCAGTGGTGCTCTTCGTGTCTGTCTTTCCCTCTTGCTAGAGGTTACACGGCAATGATGGGAACAGTACCTAGAGTTCTTGTACCAGGAGGCCTCTCTCCTTATTCACTCTTAACCTTTCACAGTGAACGTCAATGAAATACTTGCACTTGCAATTCTTGAGGGAGTGTATTTATTTTAATAAATAAAGTCATCCATAAATGGTTCCACAATTGGGGGAAGGGAAGGATTTAATATACTTTCCAAAAAGAGATAAAATCTCCTAGATATAAAAAAGAAAAATTGAGAGAAAAGAGAACATATCTGATCATTTCCAAAGTGATAAAATCAAGGAGAGGTAAGTAAAAAAATTTCCTTAATGCCATTACCTATAGATTTACTGGTTACGTTGAAACAAACTGTGATCAATTTGTACAAAATTCTTACACCTCTCTTTTGAGACTCATCATACCCCTTGGTTATAGAGCATTTTGCATATTTTACAGCTCGATTAAACTTCCTTGAAATCAGGGACACTGCTGTATTCTTTTTTTCTTTTTTCTTTTTTTTTTTTGGCTGTGTTGGGTTTTCGTTGCTGTGCGTGGGCTTTCTCTACTTGCGGTGAGCGGTGGCTACTCTTCGTTGTGGTGTGCAGGCTTCCCATTGTGGTGGCTTCTCTTGTTGTGGAGCACGGGCTCTAGGCACGTGGGCTTCAGTAGTTGTGGCTCGCTGGCTCTAGAGCGCAGGCTCAGTAGTTGTGGCTCACGGGCTTTGCTGCACCGCGGCATGTGGGATCTTCTCAGACCAGGGCTCGAACCCATGTTCCCTGCATTGGCAGGCGGATTCTTAACCAGTGCGCCACCAGGGAAGTCCCGTGTTGTATTCATTTTTGAATCCACCCCCTACTGTACCTTCTCCAATTGGTTAAGTGAATTTTCAAATAAACAGATTTATCATTCCTATATCTGAGGACAAGTCTATTATGAATATTCCCTCCAACACATGCTGAACTTTAAATACTAAATTACTATTAACTGGACATATTTTTTGCTGCCTTGGGAAATCGTAAGTGTTTATTTTTATAACATAATGATTCTGAAATATGACAGAATACAAAGCAGTTTGAATTCTCTTGTGGGAGAACAACAGAACTCATTTTCAATGTTTCTCATTCTTTCAGTTGTGGACTAGGAAAGATAATATTAAATGTTTAAGCCTCCCCGCCCCCCAAATAAGGAAACACATTAATATAAGAAGTTTCTGTTTTCCAATAAGTTCTAACAGATGGTTTCCAAACACATACCATAGATTTAAATGCATAATTTCACCCTATAAATATGCTGTAAAACATTAAAAATAGATTATGGCACATATGCCTTATGGGGCAAATGAAATGATAAGATCAGTTCTGCAGTGGAAAGACTCATAGTTGAGAGATAATACTTGTTTACAACTATGTGTCCCTTTCACCAGAATTTGTGGATTAAATGTGACAGCTTTTGACATAGTTATATTCCAAGCATAGTGAGGGAAGGTTTTCCTTCTAACAAATATTTTTGTGACAGTTTAGGGTTTTTGAATTTAAATGTTTTTATATTTATACCTCACTAATAAGAAACCACGTTATATTTAAACACTAGGAGAGTTTGTTGCTGTGTTACATTATATTAAGTAAAAAAATAAAACAAGCTAAAACTTGGCAAAGAGAAATGACAACTATCTGAAAGAATTTTCCTACTTAAGATGGTTTTCTCTGTTGAATTCTCACTTGCAGCAGTCATTTCTGACAACTTCAGATCTAACTTATGATTGCGGTTAAAATATATTGTCTGCTACAAAGTGAAAACAAAATAACAAGTGAAGAAATCAGTCAGTTATTCTGTATTATATTTCTATCCTACTTTATAATCTTCAACATAACTGCCTGAAGTTTTAACTTACAGACTAACATGAGGATGAAATGAGATTGGTAGGCAACATTTGACAAATGAGATTCAGATTACGTGAGATCTGTGTATGACAAAGAACCACTCAAATATCTTTTACATGAAAATCACATAAATGAATAAAAGAAGGTGTGGTACATATATCCAATGAAATATTACTCAGCCATAAAAAAGAATGAAATAATGCCATTTGCAGCTACATGGATGGACCTACAGATTATCATACTAAGTAAGTCAGAGAGAGAATGACAAATACCGTATGATATCTCTCATATGTGGAATCTAAAATACGACACAAATGAACTTAGCTACAAAAAAGAAACAGGCTCACAGGCACAGAGAAAAGGTTTGTGGTTGCCAAGGAGGTTGGGCAGAGGAGGAATGGATTGGAAGTTTGGGAGTAGCAGATGCAAACTACTATATATAGAATGAATAAACAATAAGGTCCTATTATATAGCACAGGGAACTATATTCAATATCCTGTGATAAACCACAATGGAAAAGAATATGAAAAAGAATATATATATATAACTGAATCACTTGGTTGTATACCAGAAGCTAACACAACATTGTACATCTACTATACCTCAATTTAAGAAAAAGATGTAGTGTCTGTTGGGTATAGAGTTGCAGATTTCCAAGATGAAAAGAGTTCTGGAGATGGAGGGTGGTGACAGCAGCACACTGCGAATGTATTTAATACCACTGAACTGTACACACAAAAATGGTTAAGATGGTAAATTTTATGTTTGGGTACTTTACCACAATAAAAAAAATTGGGAAAAAAGGTATAGTTTTTTTATAAGCAGGAATAGAGTTCAGAAATCTTAATATCATCCCTCTTAATCTACAAACGACCTTGGAAGATCATGGGAATTGTCCAAGTTCACATGGAGCCATGTGGTATGTGAATTTAAAGCATATGACTCCTTATTTACCTCTTATCACAGTAATTATAAAACTCATAGAATGTGTTAAGTGATCATCTAGATGACACTCCCTAACCATCAATGCAAGTTTAATGAGCGATAAAGGAGCAAGAAGAGAGATACAGGTTTTGCTTGGTGGGGTGACAGGCGGGGTGGAGGAGAAAATTATAAAAGAGATCACAGGGCTTACAAAAATACTGTCCTTGCCTCTAAGAACTATAAATAAATGCGATATGATTATTTAACTGCAACGGTTTTACAGGAAATCCAAACAAACTTTTTGGCCAATCAAATATAACAAAAAAGTTTTGAGCTACCTCCTAAAATACTTGCATAGATTTATGCTAGAATTACATTATTTCATCCCCAAATATTTTAATCTCTCCTCTTGCATAAATCTTCAATTCCTCTTGCTACCTCATACTTGTTTCATCATACTTGCCTAGCAAAACTCTAACCCTGCTTTAATCCAAGTCTCCACCCACCAACTCCACACCTGCATCCATGCCTCTGACCACGGCTAGATAAAACTCCACTCAGAAGACGGGTCTCATTTTAATCTCAAGATCGACAAATGCATGTGAACCTTTAGTGCTGCCTACCAATCACCTAGGCAGCAGAGAGCAGTTCCCTAGTCTATTCACCCTCATGTGCAACTACACAGCTATTCATACCTTCCCTTTTAACTGAGAAGACATAGGCAAATTGGAAGAGATCTCTTTTTGTTTGTTTGTTTTTGTTTTTGTTTTAGTTTTTGCAGTACGCGGGCCTCTCACTGTTGTGGCCTCTCCCGTTGAGGAGCACAGGCTCCGGACGCACAGGCTCAGCGGCCATGGCTCACTGGCCCAGCCGCTCCACGGCATGTGGGATCTTCCCGGACCGGGGCATGAACCCATGTCCCCTGCATTGGCAGGCGTACTCTCAACCATTGCGCCACCAGGGAAGCCCGGAAGAGATCTCTTGTAGGTGTCCACCGGCACATCTGCCCGCCTGCACCCATGGACTCCGCATTCCCTTGTGTTTCTATGGATGCCCCAAGGACGCGTCTAACTAATGCAGAGTGTCCCCTGGTGTGTCAGCTCGCCACATTCTCATGCCTGCTCAGAAAT
Organism: Pseudorca crassidens; assembly: GCF_039906515.1. Taxonomy (NCBI): domain Eukaryota; kingdom Metazoa; phylum Chordata; class Mammalia; order Artiodactyla; family Delphinidae; genus Pseudorca; species Pseudorca crassidens. Next base: position 127,582,551 of record NC_090299.1, on the reverse strand, counting down.
GATGCTCCACGTCAGTTTGCTCCTTTTGATTCACTGCCGTTAGCATATCAGCATGCTCTCATTTTTTTTTTAAAGAAAGAAAAACACTTTGACTCCATTTCCCCAGCCAGCTACCACCAATTTCTCTGCTGGCCTTCACAGCTAAAACTAAGGAGAAAATCCCCATGCTCCTGGTCTCTAACTTCTCTCCTCCCATACTCCTGTGAACCCACTCTCTGAACACGGTCAGTCACAGCAGAACTGCTCTCAACATGGTCACCAATGACCCTCACATTCTAAGTCTACTGGACGATTCTCAGTTCCCGCCTTATCTGACCTATAACCTACAGCATCAGACATGTTTGATCTCCCTCTCCTTCTTGAAACACCACTTCACTTGCTTTCCCAACACCATGCCCTTTATTTCCCTTCTAACGCCGGGGCTATATATAGCTCGGGCTCCTTCACCAGCTCATCTTTCCAATCTGTTGGGTTGCTCTTGACCTTTTCTCTTCTCCATCCTCTTGGTAACCTCATCCACCTCTATTCTCAGGACTCTCAGATTTCTATCTCCAAATCCAATCTCTCCCCTGATCCTTAAATCCAACTGCCCACTCAGCATACCTGCTTAAATGCCTAACAGATACCCCAAGCTTAATATCTCCAAAAAAAAAAAATACTTCTTCCTTCTAAATCTGTAGCAGGCTTCCCCACCTCCATCAATCGTAATTCCATTCTTCCGGTGGCCGCAGCACAAGCCTTGGAGTCGCCATCTTCTCTCCTGCACCCCACGTCAGCAAATTCAATCAACTCTACCATCAAAACAGATCCAGAATCTGGTGACTTCTAACCACCTCCATCACTACCACCGTGTCCAGGCGATCATTCAATGAATTATGGCAATAGTGTCCTAACAGGTTTCCACACCTCTCTGCCCTTGGCCCCTAGAATCCGCAGCAGCCAGTCATCCTGTGACACCTGAAACAAGTGTCATTCAGAAGTTTCTAATATTTTCCTACCTTGCCTGAATAACAGCCCAAGTCCTACTAATGGCTACAAGAGCCTTCGTGATAAGGCCCCTCACTTAGTCTGGACCAGCCAAGTGGGCTTCCATGATGATTCTGGAATGTGCCAAGTCACTCCTGCCCAGGGCTTTGGCACCTGCCTGGAGTACTCTTCCCCTGAGGCTGCATAACTGTCTCCTTTACCTCCTTTGGAAAGTTGCTCAAATGTCAACTTCTAGGTAAGGCTGCTACTGCCCACACTTTCTAAGGCGGTACATCTGCACACATGTGCACACACACTCAGCAATCCCTAGATTTTTTTTTTTTGCTTTAATTTTTGATAATACTTATCACCTTTAATTTTTTTGATAATACTTATCACCTTTAATTTTTCATTTTGCGTGTTCCTTCGCAGTGTACTGAGACAGCTTTCAGTTGGTCATGAAAGTTAATTCTTAAATCTTCAGGAATCTGGCCAGTTGGTTGATATAAGTCAGCTATTATTAAAAATTACCTTCTGTAAACTTACAACTAATTAATTGTGTTTAAAAAGGTAATAAATACTCAAAACTCATCGTTTTCTAATTATTTTACTACCGTTTCCTCTATGTTCTTTAGGTGGAAATATCGCATAACCGCAGGCTACCTTAGCACCTTTTCCCAACTGACATTCAGTAACGTCACATTTGCTTTGTGAAATCAGCTATGGTGGGAGTATTTACACCACAGAAATCAACAAACACTAAAAATCAGGCCTTTCTTCACCCACAGAGCGCCAGCTGTTAAATACCTAGTACAGTGCCTGGAACACAGCAGGCGCTAAAATACTGAAGGGATGAGAGAAAGAATTTCCCTGAAAGTCACTTGCAAAAGTATAAGAAGAAGAAAGAAATCGCAAAACTATAATGTACTTTCATTTGACAAGTCGTATACAGTTTTATATGTACTCTATTAAATAATGTCCCATTAATTCAAATAAATGTCTCAGGAAACAATGATTCAACTTAGCTACAGCTGGCATTTTTCCAGACTTTTAAAATTAATACATTCTTGCCTCAGAGTTTTGTTTAGCTTGGATTTCAGCAAATTTATAAGGCCTTTTTTCCTAAAAAAAGAAAGCATATGTTTTTAAAGATATGTAACAATTCAGAAAAAAATTTTTTACTGTCGGAATGATTCACCTTTGAACTACTGGAAGCTGTAAGCATAGACAATAAATGCATCATTAACTCACAACAAATAAAACTAACACTTTTCAAAGGCAAAAACCAGTAAATGGTCCTTTTAATTACTTATTTAAATGACCCAGGACTCTCTTTTATTACCAACTGCGAGAAATAAGCCATACCAAAATAAGATAAAATATGATGGATAATTTACCAGGGAAAGGAAACATTTCAGTCTTTAGAAAGTCCTTGGGCTACAGTCCAATAACGTTTATCTTGTGACTAGTAAGCAGATTTATTACGATCCATTAAAACAAACCATATAAAACATGATCATTTTTAACGTACTTAGTCCTGAAGAACTTCAAATCTGCAACAGGTCCGTTTCACTCAGGGCACGCTTTGATATACAAAAATATTTGTAAACCATCCAACGTGTTATATTTGTGAGAAACTTGACCTGGTGGACAACAATAATAAGAGAGACGCAAGAGGGAAGAGATATGGGAACACATGTGTATGTGTAACTGATTCACTTTGTTATAAAGCAGAAACCAACACACCATTGTAAAGCAATTATACTCCAATAAAGATGTAAAAATAATAATAATACACTTGGGTATGGTTCCTATCAGATTTTGTATTGATTAAAAAAACTTTCAATTTACGTTTTGTAAACTAAAAAGAACAAAACGCTGTTATTGTAAATCTAGCTAAAAGTTAAAATCCTTTTAAATCTGAGGACAAAGCTTGGGGAGAATTGTTATTGGCCCCGTTTTCAAAATGAAAGAAAACTGAACTTAAACAGCTTAGCCAGGACTACACAGTTAGTAAGGTGCGAAAATGGGGCTCAGTTTTGACCCTGAATTCTTTGCTCTTTCTATTATGCTATGCCGAGTTTTCAACCGTTCTTCATATTCCAGTTTTTAAAGTTTATATGCTTTGAGTTTACCTACTGAAGCCTGGCCTTCCCCTTCTTCTATGTATTCTGTCTCGCAAAATGGTAAACATACCCCCAGGCAAAGCAATTTTTTTGCTAAGCTCAACGGCAAAAACTCAGATCCCGATATCCTATGGCAAGCCTTTCTTGCTAGCACACACTTGCAGGTTTTATGGAAATGGCTGATACATCTTTTCTAGCAGGAAAGCAGGTGATGGAAGGGTCTCATTTACAGAAGCTGCAAAGATGGCAACTTCTGTTTGAAAGAGGTGTATTTTGTCATAAGAGCAAGTGTATGGCATCGCAGTTCCTAACCTGGAACCAAACTCTCCTGAGAGCAACTAAGAGTGGATTCAGTTAAAAGCAACAACTGAAGGACCATGTGGGGAAAAGATCTTCAAAAGTAATCTGATCACACAGTTTGAGGTGGAAAGGAAAGAGCAAGTGTGCCATGAGGGAGACTGAAGCACCCACCTTGCTACCACGCGTCACCAGAAATCAACAAACAACACAGTTTCAGATGCAAGTGCTCTGTTTTTAGCACGGTACTAAACTTGGCCATTTTTTAGTTCTGTGAAAAATATTAGCATTCTTCCAGATAGAAAACCATGCTTCAAATACGAGACCTCTTCACATTTAAGAGCTTTCTTCAGTATCAGTCATGGAAAAGGTGTTGTGCGTTTACTATGTACATAGTTATATATATATTTTCCCATAAATGGCCTAATTGGTATAAAATAATATTTTACATCTGTATTTACAATGTACACAGTAATGACACTTCAGTACCTAAAAGCCTTCATTCAATATGGTATTTTAATAAAATACTATAAGGCTACCTGCCTGTCCACATATTTTAAACATGATCTTGTTGTTATTAATAATCACTTACAAACAGTTTTGTAATTTCCTAGGAAGGATAATTCATTTTAAAAGTAAATAATGTTCACACTGGTTTTGAAATGAAAACTAAGTTTCTGACTTCCTAATAATCCAGAAGATTCTAAAAGAAAAATTAAAATCCAAAGTCTTCCATTACCACTCATTTGTAAAAACAATTACAAATTCTATACCTGTTTCTGATACCAAAATAAATTACAATATTCTCATAACTAAGGAAACATACGTCCAATGACACAGAATCTTCAGTGAACACAGTAAACAATTTGAGTGTTTTATACAATGAAATTGATGTAAAATCTCTATTATGTAAAATTCTAACACTGAAAACAGCATTCTCCAAATATAATAATAAATGACAATTATGTACTTTTAATGTGGAAAACTCTTGATTATCTATAACTTAGACAAGTGAAAGTTTTAAATAACCAACGTTTTGACAGGATCAAAGTTGCTATGAGAATTTATTTTTACAAAATGGCTTTGGCAGTAGGTCATGGGACCAGAATAGTTAGGGCCAGCACTTGATTCCCTCCTACATCACGGCTCACTCTTCAGTCACTTTGATCAGTTACTCACAAAGCCCAACAGGGTCTTCCCAGGGTTGGCTGTGCCCAGTCACGGCCATATTCACTCCGTGGCAAACCATGGCCGTTCTGGGTGGTTCGGAGCTGACATGGTGCCCGAGCCCACCTGTCATGCAAAATGACCTGCAGTGTCACCTCTGAGCTACCACGTTTGGGTGTTAGTATTCCCGACTATCCAACACCTAAATACAACTCGAGCAAGATAAAAATAGACTCTTCTGGAAAACTCTGAACCCCTTACTATCTAAGCAGTAAGTAATGTTTCTTCACAACGATGCTAAAAGTTTTAGGCTGCAGGATCCCACAACACCTTCTGAATATTTTCTCTTGGTGTAGCTTCTTATAGGATCTTTTGCTTTCATATGAAAATTAATGCTGACAGTAATGTAAGTTGTACTATACTTATAAAGACAGTTTTATGACATATACTTTCAGAAATCCTCGCTCTTTCATCTGACAAGCCCCCTTTTAGGAATTCATCTTAAAGTGTCAGAATTCAGGTAGAGATTTAAGTACAAATGTGCACTTTCCATGAGTTATATGAGGAAAAAACCACATGTGAACTTGAATGGTCAAAAAGAGAAAACTTAAGCACATTAGGATACAGGATAAAGGCTACAATAGGCTTTTTCAAGCATTAAAAATATTTTCCATATTGAAAATGCTTATGATGTGCTAACGGAAAAAAGAAGGTGATTGTAATATAAAACACGATCACAATTATGTTCAATTTATGTAACTGAGTGCACACAAAACACACACAGAGAAAAGACTGGAAGGAATCTGTGAAATATTTATAGTGGTTGTTTCTGGTGTGGCTGAATAACATTGGTTTGCTTAATCTTTATTTATATATATAATGAGGGAGTTATTTACAACAATTTTTTAAAACTATATTTATAAATTTATAGTGAACTTGTTATTTGTATTTCCTCTTTAAATGGGGGTATTATTTATCTTCTGGGAACTACAACCCATGTAAATGTAGCTTTAATTTGCTGTACACAAATTTCTGTAAGGCGCTGACTTAATAACACAAGTGCCAATTCTTATGAAATATGAGAGAAAAATATTATCTTGCACATTTTTACAAAAAGGATAGAATGGAGAAATTGGCATAAGTTAACATATAAAGTGTTAATTAGAATTTTTGAGAAATAAAAATCAATAGGTATTTGCGAAATTCTCTCTTCGATTTGTTTTAAGAAGGAATATTTTATAATTAGTCAAAATTATGCTTAGAATTACATGGGTTTTTTAATTTACTGATCTGACTCCAATTTGACATTATATTTATACTTCATGTTACTTTAGGAGAATGTGCATTTTGGGTCCCAACACCCACTTAAAAATCAAATGTTCTCTACTAGTATTTTTAAAAGGAAAATCATACTCTTATGAATACTTAGGAATTTACTGACCTAAGGCATTAGAAATTCAATACATATATTAGAAAGATTTTCATAGAAGATAGCTATCTGAATGGAAAAAAGAGTACTTCAAAATTTTCCAGTTATAAAAATTGAAACAGTATCATCTTATTAGCTTTCTTCATAACTGAAGCAGCCCAACCAAATAAAACTAAACCAGGTTGCTTTGTACCTATTTTGAGTAACTCATAAAAAGTTTACAAGCTACATGAAAGAAAATATAACTGGTGTGGTTAAAATAAAGTTGAAGAGAGGGAGCATGGGGATTTAAAGATGATAAGCCAAAAAAAAAAATGATCTCAAAGAGGAAGGTATTTAGTTTTAATTTGCCTTGAAATATACATCACAAATCACTTCAGCATTATTTTAAATATATGAACAAATGAAGGAGAAGTGTTATGGTAATAAATGGGAAATGATGGATCTATAGTAAAAGTAAAAAAAACCTGAAATTATGTCTATCTCATATTTTTAAAAAGTCTTCAATCCCAAGGTTTTTCTAAATGTGATATAATTTTAAAATGTCTGCATTTGTTCCAATTCACAAATTACTCATTTCCAACCTCTACATAGTTCTAACAAAAACAAACATAAATCTCAGCGCAGAATGACAACCAGCTGGTGAGACCAGCATCTACGTAACAATGCCTTTATCCTCCTATATGCTCCATCATTAACCAGGGAACACAGCATAACTCTGAGAAGGATTAGCTATCTTTAATTGAATAAAGAATCATTCTACGTGCCTTAACTACTACAGAAGTCTCTCTTTTTAAAAACTGTTACAGGCTGGTAAATTATAGAAATAAAGACACGGCAAAATATCTGTGACAAAAGCCAAATGTTATTTCAGAAGTTAACATGGGCATGAGAGAGAAAACCAGTCACACTTCAGGATCAATGATTACAATGACTTAGTGATCAATGACAATGATTACAGGTTACTGGATCATTTGTATAAGCATACACTTACCAAAATGATTCTCTAAAACAAGCATCACAAGGTCTGCTGCTGTGATAAAGCAAGGAGAATGGGGGGAAGGGTGTGCATCCCTGGGGAGGGGGTACCATAATGAATACATTTCTTCACACTCAAATCTCTCAGCTCTGCTACCAAACAGCTTTGTAACCTTGAGCAAGACATCTTGCATCTTGGTATCCTTATCTGTAAATGATGTCCTTCCTATACTACTACATACTGTGAGTCATCAAAATTACAGGAGGTGGGAGAAAAATAAGCAGACAGAGTGAAGTTGCAAAGCAGCCTCTGCGTGCATGTGTGTCTCAATGTCTCTCTTTTCTCTCTCTACTACATTGTCCCTATTGTTTGCCTTCTCTATAATAGCAGAGATGTTACAACACGTAAGTGTGCTACAGATCCCTGAGAAAGACATGACTGGACTTACGGCTAGCAGGAAGTTGTGACATGTAAAGTGCAGTAACTCTGCATGAAATATGGGTATTCTCTCTCACGGTAGTACAGGGGGCTGTTTCACACAGGTGCCTGTCATCCACCAAGTGTGCTACAGCATAAGAGGGGTAAGATCAAAACAGATCTAAACAACCAATAATTTATTCACCAGGGAGAGAGAAACCAGAATTTCCCTGCTGCCATTAAGTAAGCAACGCAGTAGCAAATTGTTTCCCCAATGACTGTCAACAAAACTAAATACTTCCCCTACCTGTGTAATAATCAGAGCAAGCAACTGATCTCCTTGAATATATTCAAAAGTAGATCCTTGGGCTTCCCTGGTGGCGCAGTGGCTGGGAGTCGGCCTGCCGATGCAGGGGACGCGGGTTCATGCCCCGGTCTGGGAAGATCCCACATGCCGTGGAGCGGCTGGGCCTGTGAGCCATGGCCGCTGAGCCTGTGCGTCCGGAACCTGTGCTCCGCAACGGGAGAGGCCACAACAGTGAGAGCCCCGCATACCGCAAAAAAACAAAACAAAACAGTAGATCCTTAAAATATAAGATGATATCTAAGATCTTGTTTTGTCTGTTAAGTAGGAGATATAATTACATGTGTGTGCTACATTAGCTGCATTTGTCCAGATTCTGTCAGTTTTGGTTTTACTTTTTGTTCCATGAAACATAACACTATTAACAAGTTTATGGATGAATTCAGTTTGATCCCCCAAAATATACTACTCTCTAATTTACAGTTAAGGTTAGATGTAAACTCCAACCAGCAAGATCACTGGACCCAGACTGTGATAAGAACTGTAGAGGTTTCATTTCTAAAATATGTATTTCTCAAAGCATCTTTATAAGTTTTATGTAAAGCTCAAGCTTGCCAGTGTTAGGATTCCAAAATGAAAGAGTTCTTTAGGGAAAAGAATTAAAGAGAAGTTTACACATAGCTAAAATTGGTCCAGGCAGAGGTTTTATTATTATCCATTATTTTTACTGTCTTAACATGCAAGCCGTCCATCTCTGACAGACTTGAGCTTCTCAGGTTTTTTTCTTTAGGGCTTGAAGGATTTTGACACCAACTGTTTCTGTAACACACAGGTTTAAACAATACATTTACAACAAGGACTGATAAACAACTTCTGTGACAGTGGAGCTTCACCACCACTAACAATGTTTACCTTTCATGAAGGGAGCTTGTGCCACACTGCTAAGAAATCCCACTGTCTAATGCTTACAACTAAATGTAAATATTTAAAATTTTCTTCTAAAAGAATATCTGCTTTAGGGACTTCCCTGGTGGCGCAGTGGTTAAGAATCTGCCTGCCAACTCAGGGGACATGGGTTCAAGCCCTGGTCCGGGAAGATCCCACACACCACGGAGCAACTAAGCCTGTGCGCCACAACTACTGAGCCTGTGCCCTAGAGCCCACGAGCCACAACTACTGAGCCTGTGCCCTAGAGCTCGCGAGCCACAACTACTGAAACCCGTGCACCTAGAGCCCGTGCTCCGCAACAAGAGAAGCCACCGCAATGAGAAGCCCGCGCACCACAACAAAGAGTAGCCCCTGCTCGCTGCAACCGGAGAAAGCCCGCGCGCAGCAACAAAGACCCAACACAGCCAAAAATAAATAAATTAATTAATTAAATTAAAAAGAAAAAGAATATCTGCTTTGTAAATCATTACAAAGGCAAAAATGATCAGAAGATATAAAAGCTCAGTAATACTAATACGACCAAGAATACATTATATTTATAAAACATAACTCAAATGGGTCTAAAATCCTATTTTAAATACTTCTTTACAGATACACCATGTGAGATAAGTCTACAGTTGAGTAAGAATTATTTTTGTCTAATAATCCGAGTTCTAGACTTTAAGGCCTACATAAGGAGAGGCTACATAATTGGAAGAAATTAAAATTAAACAGGCAGAAGATGTCAGTGGGGTTAGGGCAGTAATCTTCAACAATCAGAGTCGCTCACAAGGAACACAAATAAACATACCAAATTCCCTCAATTCTAAGTCATGATGAATGGTAAGATGCAACATTCATTTATCTGGAAAGAAACCTATACAACATGTTTTTGCTGATTTTAAGAAACATCTCAATTTCTGGAAGTTCAAAAGGGGATGGGAGAAAAAGCACATTTGAAAAATTAAGGACACAGAGCTAACTTAGTTGAGAATATGTGAATCTTCAAATTCAAGGTCAACCATGTAGAGCCCCAATCCAAAAAAAGAAAAAACACTCTAATCATGGCCATTCCTATGTATTCTTCAAGCTCACCCCAGGGGTCCCTTAGAGCATCATGGGATCCTGGGGACTACTATTGTGGCAAAAACATGTCTACCATTTGGAGCACCTCTAAACACGCTATAACGATGGTTTCTGGAACGCCTACTCTTCCTCCTAGTCAGCGATCAGCCGATGCATCAGTCAGCGCACTGGAGCTCCCAAGGTCCCTTCCTGTGACATCCTTTCTGATGATTTTACCGAAGTGAGGAGAAAGAGTTATGGGGCGGGAGTGGCTATGCTTGGTCAATGGGGCAAGGTGGGTGTGCTCTGTTACAGAAGTCAAATAAAACCTGTTGTTTTTGCTAGCGTTGGGCATCTTAGTATTATCTCTTGGTAGCTGGGATTTGGTAATGGAATGAAATTGTATGGTCTCATCCAGACTTAACTTGCTGGACTTCGCCTTGTTCTCTCCGTTTCCTCACATATACACTCTTACCTGCTTGCAGCTACACAGCTTAGCCAGACAGGCGCATGGGAGCCCACCCATTACCGGCAAAGTATTTTCACATCCCGAGCCCCTACAGCCTCTTCCTCCCTGTGGGGGGATTTCGGTCTCTGCGGTTGTGCTTTCTTGCCTCAATCCCATGCCCCAGCTTATCCTTTTTCAGAGGCAACAGTGGAGCCCATCGACTACGGGTATTTACTTCAATGCTGGCTTCCTGCCAGGGCTCTGCCACTTGTAGCCAGGGCTGCATTTGCTGCAGAAAGGACTGGAGGGATGAGGAAAGAAGTGGCAGCGGCTGCAGCAGGAACAAATTGTCCTACTTCCCTTTTTTGCCTTTAACAACATAACCCTGCAAAGGGCAGTGGCAAGTGGCAGATGGAAGGTTCCTGCTCCCACTGTAAAAGAGGGGAGGCGAAATTAAAGGAAGAAGCATCAGTGTGGGGAGGAAAGTGTGGCTAAGGGAAACAGAAGCATCCCTGGGGCACAAAACACACCTCCCCACCTGAACCCTATGCAGATTCTCTTTCTTGCAAGGCGGACACATATACCCAAAGGGAGGTGTGTGGAGAAAAGACACGAAGCCAAAGCCATGCCTTGAAAGTAGGTCCTAGCATCTTCCTCGGTCATCTTCTGCCACAGAAACAGAAACAATGGCCAATTTTGAACAATGTAAAGGGAACGAGAGCACACCCCCCCTCCCCCCAAAAAGAGAGTGAATAAAAGAAATAAGCCTTCTCCCCAGTAAAAGCAAACAAGCTTTTTGTTCTCAATTTTCAGGAGTTCTCCACCCGGTCAATCCAGATTCTTAAATTTGTATCCTTTAGTCTAAACAGTAAAAAGAGTGTTGTTAACACAGAACTATATTCAATTCTTAATTAACAAAGGGAAGAAACTAACAACAGGTTTACTATCACCAAAGAGCCAGGCCCTGGGCTGGCTCCAAGTATTTATCCAAGGCCTCATGATTCATAAATGGCGGAGTGCAACTTCTAACCCTGGGTTTTCTGATTCCACGTGAATTCTCAGATATTTCAGAATCTAACTGTAGCGCCCAATCTCAACCAGTCTCCGACCGAGCTTCTGCCAGATTTCTTGATGATGCGACCCATTTTTCTGTTCTTCCCTGTCATTCTCTACACCTGTAGAAATTGTAAACCTCTACATTCGTGAGAGACTATACAACAGGACGATGGGATAAAGGTCTAAATTGTGAACACCTTCAGGGGCCTGGTGACCGGTCACACAAATTAGGTCACTAGGCTGAAGAATGACACTCCAGGGTGTATAGAACCTTTGGTGAGTGGAGGGGCACCAGCCCCATGTCCCCTCAACATCCACGGGCACAGGTCTACAGAACCTTTCCATTGCAAGAACTCTTATGTGTCATATATTTACCCCTTTCTCTTTCTTCACACTTCTTTCTTTTCTGTTCTGCCTCCCCACTGATGTAATATGATTCAGTCTTAGCACTGTACTACAGAAAATGAATATATCAGTATATACGTATACAAACACACGTGCATACAGATGTATATGCATACACGTGTGTATGTTCTGTATCAGCTATTTTTCAATGCACTTAAGCCCCAACTCCTAAGTTTATAAGAATCATCTAAAATGGGACATCTTCATTTTCCAAGTTATTAAAAAAAACAAGGAGGATTCATTGACACTGCTTACAGATTCTATACTTTTTTGGTTCTTTCTTCCAAAACTTCAAGTCCTTTTCTTCCACAATACCAATCTGATATAACAATAGATTTCCCTGTTAGATGGCAATCCTTTTAAGTAAAAAAGAAGAAGGTAGACAGACAACTTCCATTTGCTGAACACCCTCCTTGTACCAGGTGGCACACTAGTAGATTTACATATACAACTGCCTCAAGCAACTCTGGGAGAAACTACAAACGTTTCTAGGACCGTCTACATTTTACAGGTAAAGAAACGGGTTGAGAAAGCTTAAGGAACTTGCCCAAGGTGGTGGAGACTGGGGTTGAATTCTGACAAATTCTAAACTCAACAATTCATTCAAATAAAAGTATTGAGTGATTCTTCTATGAATTTGAATCCGCTAACCAGAAAAAAGTTTTATTTAACTGTTAGTAAAACTTGAAACCTAAGGCACAGATTGGTGCCAAATGGCTTTTCACTCTGTGATCACCTACTACTACCTTTACATACCTAGCCATTGATCATCTCTTACCTCTTTTTGACTATCCAAGGAGACCGTGGTTCCAACAATGTAAATATTTCTACAATACTGATTTGAGGGCAAGTTTAAAAATTGGGTGGTTGAGTTGAAAATCCAACTGTGAGTTTCAAAGGTTAACCTCTCAGTAGCTAGAAAACATTTTGGTGTTAATGGAAGTGGAAAAAATTAGTATGTCTCTGAGCACCTACATGTGCCTTTCATCTTCATAAAACTCAGCAAATATTAGCTAATTAATCCCAGTGAAAGCCCCACAATATGCATTAAGGTCAGATTCATTCTCAGTAGGCATTTATAAACTAGACAAGTTGTGGTTTCGAAATTTATGAGGTCTTCAGCTCAGAAACATTATGAAATACAGACTTATGTTCACAACTGGCCCATCTAAATTCTGATAAAATAACAAGCTTCACTGACTTATAACCCAGTGTTTCACAGAGATTCCACTGGGCTATCCCTCGCCTCTGATCTCATGGCATCCCAGAAAATAACTCCCGTGTCACAAGCAGAGGTGACCCAACTTAGACACCCAATAACTCTTCATTGCATATAATCTTTTTGTGCCTTGTTAACTGTGTTTTTCTTCCTCTGATTCTGGCAATTAAAGATTGAAGAATAAGTCCTTTTTAATAAGTCCTTTTTAATAAGTCCTTTTTAAACTCCAACCTTTAGGTATACGTGCATCCCCGTGATAAATACCCAGACACTCCTATTCTCCTTTTTGACTTTATTTTCAAAAGTTCACTCACAGTATATAAATGAGATACATATATTCTCCAAAACTGGTCAACAGAAGTAGATCTAACCTTTGGCATTCATAAGGTTTGTAAAAAGGTGCAAAGGAAAAAAAATAGGTCATTCTGCTAATAGAAAAAGTTATACCTAGAAATCTTTGTAATTTTCTTCTTACAAGAAAAAAGATCGGTTAAAAAAAACAACAAATGATTGTCAAAAAAGACTGTCCCAAACACGGAAAGAATCAGTTGAATAAGGGTTTAAAGTCTCTTCAGCCAACTACACACATCAACATAAGGGGGCAGCATAGAGGTGACAGCATCTTTCAAGTGGAAACATGACATTTAAGGTCCAAAGTTAGCACAGGAACTCTACTCAGTGCTCTGTGGTGGCTTAAATGGGAAGGAAATCCAAAAACAAGGGGATATATGTATGCATGTAGCTGATTCACTTCACTGTACAGTGGAAACTAGCATGACATTGTAAAGCAGCTATAACCCAATTAAGAAAAGAAAAGTGTCCAAGGTAACTCTCCTCATTCAAAAAATAAATACATGAGAATTAGAAAACATTTAACTATCAAAGGATATCCAGGATGAACGTTACATAAAGGACACTTCTACAAGGTTTCTAAGCAATAGTTTAAACCTAAGTTAAGCAAAAATTCTATGAATCCAATGAAAAATTGCTTTTTTCATAAATATACAGAGATACACTTTGATGTTAGAAACAAAAGAAAGTAGGTTCCTAGTAGGAGAGGAGTAGTGAGCTGCAAAGAGATATAATAATATCTCTATATTAGATATAGTAACATCTCTATATTAGATATAGTAACATCTATATTTTAGATATAATTACACCTATATTTTAGATATAAAAATATCTATATATGTTGATCTTCCATATCCAGGTGAACAAAGGGTGTGAGAAAATGAAACACGACATTTCACAGAGGTCATCTGACCTTGTCACATATAAAATACTATCTTTTATTACTAAGTAATAAGCTCAACTGTCAACACTCTCCTTGGGGCTCAGCCATTCTGCCTCATAGCTCCACTGCATGAGGTTAGAGAGCTGGGGTAAAAATACCTGCTTTCACACATTAGTTGTTTAAAAAAAAAGAAAAAAACAAACAAACCTGAAAGCTTGATGATTTATAAGAGTATCAGAGAAAATTTAGGAGAATTGTTCTATGAACTTTGGGTTAGAAAGAACTTTCCAAATCTGTTACTAAAACCAGGAATCATGAAGGTTGACAGCTATTAATACTTCAGGAAGAAAAAAACACTTTAAAAATATTGACAATTTACAATCTTGAGAATAGTATAAATGCAACATATTGTGATAATTAAATTACAAGCTCTTGCAAATCAGGTTGAACAAGAAATCCAAAAGGTTAAAAACTATAAAAAGAAATAAATGTCGTGTTGATGATTACACATGTCTATGAACATACTAAAAAACATTGAAGTGTACACTTTAAATAGGTAAATTGTATATGGAGATTAGACCTCAACAAAACTCAGGAGGAAAGGAGGAAGGAAGGAAAGAAAGAAAGAAGGAAGGAAGGGAGGGATAGAGAGAGGGAGGAGGGAGGGGGAAAGATATTCTATAAATCTATGCAAGTAGGTAATCATGGCAAGAAAAAACTGCAAATAAAATAATCTTTTTTTTTTTGCCCAGGATGACAATATTTATAACACTTACTGCCACTGGTAAAGTAAATCAATTCAATCTTTTAGGAGGCCATTTAAAAAATGCTTTACTATTTAAACCATTATAACCTTTGAAGCAGAATTCCACTGGAAATGTCTGTTTTCTTAACACAGGTGATAGCTATATGAATATACACACCTTCCCATTTATCAAGTTTGGAAGACTATACACAAATATTTGTTAACAGTAGTTATCGCTGAGAGGTTTGTTTGCTTTGTTGCTTTTTGTCAAAATGTCCTGTATTAAAATGGTTAGCAGGCTGTCCTCAGTATGCTAATGTCTGTGGCATTCTACCTCAGTCAAAACGTCACACGTCTATAGCAAGACGACGGTAATGTTGCCATCTGACCTTATAGCCTTGCTTCTCACATGGGGCTCTGATATCCCAAAATGAAACATTATAGAGATAGTCATGGCACACGATAGTGTGTCTTCATGGGACATCAATTTTATTCTATTTTAGAGAAAGTTTTAATTCTTTTCCAAATTAAGGTTTTTTTGCATGTGGTTTTTTTTTTTTTTTAGGGTTTTCTTCTCGGCATTTTGTTTTTGTCTTGTTTTCTGTACATAAGCGTACAACTGAAATCTACAGAAACTTACTTTTCTGTATTACTTAATTTTGTGTCTTTTTTTTTCTTTTTCGGGCCTCTCACTGTTGTGGCCTCTCCCGTTGCGTCCCGTTGCGGAGCACAGGCTCCGGACACGCAGGCTCAGCGGCCATGGCTCACGGGCCCAGCCGCTCCGCGGCATGTGGGATCTTCCCGGACTGGGGCACGAACCCATGTCCCCTGCATCGGCAGGCGGGCTCTCAACCACTGCGCCACCAGGGAAGCCGTGTGGCTTTTTTCATAAAAAATAAAACTCAGGGTTAAAAAAGAACATTATATGCTATAGACAACCACAAAAGTTGGCATTTTGTATCATCAGTGGATATCTGATATCTGGTCTCCTGTCTTAGTAAAATAACTCTGATTTTAGGCCGGGCATACTGTTGCCTACCCAAAAGACTAGACTTTCCAGTCTCCTCTGCAGCTGGATTGTGACCATGTGACTAAGCTGTAGCCAATGAGATACAAGCCGAACTATTCATGGAACTTCTAGAACGTCTCTTTAAAAATCTCCCTAGAGGGTTTCCCTGGTGGCGCAGTGGTTGAGAGTCCGCCTGCCGATGCAGGGGACACGGGTTCGTGCCCCGGTCCGGGAGGATCCCATATGCCGCGGAGCGGCTGGGCCCGTGAGCCATGGCCGCTGAGCCTGCGCGTCCGGAGCCTGTTGCTCCGCAACGGGAGAGGCCACAACAGTGAGAGGCCCGGCGTACCGCAAAAAAAAAAAAAAAAAAAATCTCCCTAGAGACAGAATGGAAAGTTGGGAGGACCGTGAGTCTCTGATGACTAAGTAGGACCACCATGATCGCTCCAGACGGCCACATCCTAGATTCTTTTACATGAAGGAACCTTATTTTTTTTCAAGATTTTTTTGATGTGTACCATTTTTTAAGTCTTTATTGAATTTGTTACAATATTGCTTCTGTTTTATGTTTTGTTTTTTTTGGCCGCGAGGCATGTAGGATCTTAGCTCCCCGACCAGGGAGAGAACCCTCACGCCCTGCATTATTGGAAGGCAAAGTCTTAACCACTGGACCGCCAGGGAAGTCCTGAAAGAAACCTTATTTAAAGCACTGTTTTTGTGTGTGTAGCTAAACCTAACCCCAGGTGATATAAAATCAGGACAAGGAAGGCAGTATTAGTATAAAAGTTGTTTCAAAGTGAAACAGATATATTTTTGCTACAGCAACAGACTGTGCCCGGGACCCTGCCCACTGGAGCGCTCCTAGTCCAAAGGAATCAAAAAGCTGGAAGCAGTGATTTCAAAACTGGTCCTAAGATGTCCACACAGCTAACTTTCTTTGAAACTAGCTTTGAAAAACTGACTAAAAACCAGTGTTTGGCTTCTATTTTTTTATTGTACACTTTAAAAATCAAAATAATTTAAAATTTCTTTTCAGCTGAGACGATGGCTTGATAATTAGAAAACAGAAGTTGTGAAGTGGAAATAAGAAAGCATACACAGAATAGTAAGGTGTATCTGCAAAACCTGGAAGTCATGAAATGCCGTAATTGGCCTGAGCACAATGATGCCATACAGGCCTTCAGGAAAATGATGAAGAATATTAGGAACATTTATGGCTACAATGAGAGAGGTTTTTTGATTTAGAAAAGGCACAAAGCACATAAAAATGTGCTTAAAGCATCCTTCAAGGATAGTAACAGAATGGACATAAAGGGAGAATAGCACAAAATAGAAACTTTAGAAGCTCCGGCATTGATGTGACCATAATTTGTTTCAGATGACAAAGAAAAGGGGCAACCAACCTAAAAGGGGGAAGAAGGACCCTTGGTTATCAAATAGATAATTGTAAAACATTCTTGAACTGGTGTATTCGTTTGCTAGGGCTGCCATAACAAATACCATGAACTGGGCTGGCTTTAACAACAGAATTTTACTGTCTCACAGTTCTGGAGGATATAAGTCCAAGACCAAGGTTTGCTCAGGGTTGGCTCCTTCCCAGGACCATGGAAGGGAATGGGTCCCAGCCTCTGCCCTGGCTGCTGGTGGTTTACTGGTAATCTTTGGCGTTCTTGGCTTCTGCTGCCTCACTTCAATTTCCGCCTCCATTCTCACATGTTCTCCTTTGAGTGTCCGTGTCCTAATTTCCCCATTTTATAAGGACACCAGTCATACTGGATTAGGGGCCCACCCTACTCCATCTAACAAATGACATCTGTGGTGACTATTTCCATGTAAAGTCACATTCTGAGGCACTGAGGGGTTAAGGCTTCAACATGTGGGTTTTGGCAGGACACAACCTGACCCATAACAACTGGTAAGACTCTAAGGTCCATCTGATTCGTTCCCAGGACAGCTGGACGAAAGCAAGCGGGTGTTAACACCTGTGCCGTTTTGTATTGATTTCTATTTGTATTTATTTAAAAGGGTCTGTGAAACATGTTAATGTACAAAGTACCTGATCATGAAATAACTAAAGTAACTAACTAATAAACTGATGTTTAGCTAAATAAAAGCTCTGAGTGACTAGACTAGAGAAGATGTGTGGAGCTGAGCACAGATGGGGCCACGTTTGAAACAGGCAGGACCACAGGAGTGACTGCCCACAGGGGAGCCACTACTCAGCCTCAACACCACAGCAGCCATTGACTCATCCACTGAGTGCCCAGCTCCTCTCAGGTACCTCAGCGTGCTCAGCGAGTTGCCTTAAGTTGAAAAAATTTATTAAAAGCAAGCATTAGAATTGCTTGAATACTCATCATTTTAGAAAAACTTGAAAAGAAGAATGACTTTGAAAGCCTGCTTTACTCACTACATAGCTGTAACCCCCAGAATGTTCTACTCAGTTTTCAAACTCAGCGTTGGAAAGCATCTTGGCTCTACAGTATCTAAAAAGTCATAAAAAGTTTTTCATAACCAGAAATGCTCCTTCTGAGGATTTACCCTAAGGAAATCATAAATAGCGAAGAAAGTGTATGCACAAAAATGTTCACTGCAGTGTTATTTGTAACACTGAAAACATAATGGACAGGGCTTCCCTGGTGGCGCAGTGGCTGAGGGTCCGCCTGCCGTTGCAGGGGACACGGGTTCGTGCCCCGGTCTGGGAGGATCCCACATGCTGCAGAGCGGCTGGGCCTGTGAGCCAGGGCCGCTGAGCCTGCGCGTCCGGAGCCTGTGCTCTGCAACGGGAGAGGCCACAGCAGTGAGAGGCCCGCGTACCGCAAAACAAAACAAAACAAACATAATGGACAACAATTGTCTGAGACAGGGGAATGGGTAGCAAAGTATAGTGCAGCCCAGATACTATACTCTGCAACTATGACTGGGTAACTAACATACAAGGGCATCGTATGTCCCTCCGTTGCCTCAGAGCCAGAGGCTGATGTTGCGGGCAGACAGTGGGACTCCCTTATGTCTTCTGGAAGCCTGCACTCCTCAGTGGGATTAGACCAAGTGTTCCCGTGGGTGGGAATGGAAGAGAGGAGCACGCCTTTGAGAGCTGTGAGGTGACGGCTGCATAGGAGAGACCTATGCAAGCCAGGGCAGGCCTCTGGGAGTAGGTGGCCTGCTAGGAGAAATGGTAGTTTTATGGGTCTATTCAGGCAGAACTCCAAGATCCAGAGGGTGCAGACCTGACAGGATTCCCATGCCCAATGAAGACGTAGATCTATCAGCTGTTGAAGGAGCATGGTGGCTTGGATGGCAGGCATGTTAGTGGTGAGGGCATAAGGACTCCTAAGTGGGGGACCTCCACAGTGCTACGCAAGACTCCACGCACACCCCACAGGATCTCTGCCAGGACATGGGAGGAGAAAGCTACAGGTGGCAAACAGTGTCCCTCTCCCTAACCTGTCAGAGTCTACAAAATTTACAAGAAATTATGTATAAGTCTCTTGCCTACCCTAGATTTTAGCTTAAGAATCCTATGTGTTACTCAACCATTCAAATGGTGAAAAAACAATTATGCCAAAAAGAGCTTGTAATATGCTATGGGAAAAAAGGCAGAATAAAAAAAAAAAGGTGAAAGTCTGATGACATATACGTATTATTGTTTTTTGAAAGCACACAGGAAAAAAGCCTGTGAGGAAACATACCAAAATGACAATAGCTGCTGTTTCCTCTTTTTTCAGCAGCCTGGGAAGAGGGAATATTATTTCTCGTTTTTCTATAATATGGTTATATTACTTTTAAAATGGAAAAACAGTTCAAGATAAACACACGGGATTAGTATATTCTTTCCTTTCAAACCTAAATGTTCGGTTCACCTGGCATTCTGCTGATTGCTGATTATTTTTTAAGATCGCTAACTTTCACACTATCTCCTGATGACGTGGAAGTTATAATTTAGTGGTTGGTTTCCTAGATTGGTTAAGTGGTTGGTTAAGCAATACACTGTAAAGCAGAAACATTAAGAAGAAAGATCTTTTTTTTTTTTTTTTTTTTGCGGTACGCGGGCCTCTCACTGTTGTGGCCTCTCCCGTCGCGGAGCACAGGCTCCGGACGCGCAGGCTCAGCGGCCATGGCTCAAGGGCCCAGCCGCTCCGTGGCACGCGGGATCTTCCCGGACCGGGGCACGAACCCGCGTCCTCTGCATCGGCAGGCGGACTCTCAACCACTGCGCCACCAGGGAAGGCCAAGAAAGATCTTTTGATTAAGGCCTTATATGAACTTTCAAATATATTTAAGAATTTAGGATTTGCTACTGATAACAAGTCTAAACATAATTTATCAATTATTATAAAGCATGTCATTTGGTCAGAAAGGCTTTGGTTTCAGTACTGGGTAAATGTTTATGTTTACTACCTTTTAACAACTAAAAGGAAAATCAATATTAAAAATGCTCCTTCAGACAAGAAATATATGGTATATATCCAAAATTAAGCAAACATTTCAGGCAAAAATATCAGTGTTTTCACGAGTACACTTACAGTGTAATGGTTTCAGTACACACAGTGGGAATTCACCTTTTGCTTTTTGTTTTTGGAGGGAGTGGAGCCAAAGGACGCGTGTCTCTCTTTTCAAATTTTGGAAAACATCATCGTGGTTCAATGCTTACAGAGACAGAAAACCTGGATTTGTATCCTGGATTTCTCATCAGCTTTGTGACCAGGTATACATTTTTTTCTCATCTGTAGGATTAGGATAATGTAAGAACTGGCTTCATTCAGATACTGTGAATTAATTAAATACAGTATCTCAATCAAATTAAATACAGTATCTTTATATGTAAAGTACATGGGCGCAAAGTGAGCACCAATATGACTCCACCGTTATTGTTATTTTTAGGAACAGGACTTGCTCTCAAAGAGGAAACCTTCCCTGCATTATGGGGAACAGCAAAACTACCACGCAACTCACAAAAGTCACTTTCCCTTTAGAAATTCAGGTTGTTTCTTCCAGTATTAGTAACTACCTTAGAAGGAAACGTGCTAAGTTATAAACTCCTTTTTACTCTGCTACAATATTTAATATCCAATTAATTAAGGAAGGAATTTTAAATGATAAATTAAGCAGATCCTCTGCTCCATAAGTTAAGGCATCTGGTATACCAAAAGTCTTAAGTTCAGATAATGTGTTTATAGACTAAAAATCAAAAACAGAATATCTGAGAGCTAAATGTAATGATTTTTAAATTAGTTTTTTTAAAAAAAGAATATTTCAGTGTTTGTATTTTTAAGTGGTGTAGATGATGGAATCTTGTCTATACATTTTCCTTTGCTCATGGTATGAAAGCTTTCTCATGATTTATCTAGGACTGGCTTATTCATGTCAAAATCAGGGGTCAAAACGGAAATGGTTATACGACTTAGTCAGGTGAAATAAAGGAGGAAAGGTGTCAGATTGGGACAGGGCAAGCCCGTTGTTGAATGACACCCAACCCTTCATCTTAGCAAGAAAGAGCAACAGGGTACAGTGGCAAATGCAGTGACCTAGCAACATGTGTCCCCTGGAAAGAAGCCAGTTGCCCTGGACAAGGTAGAATTCAAATCTAGTAGCGCCAGACAGTCTGGTCTCCGCCATCCCCCATCCCCGCTGTGAAGGACCAGAAATAACTCGATTTTAAAGAGTTAGGGACTAATTTAATTTTTAAAATGTAGAGGCAAAACAAAACACTTTGCAGGGCCAAATATGGCGATGGTGCCAGTTTTGTGACCTCTGCCGTAAGTGTTCCCAATCACCTGAAACATTTTCAGTACCATCCCTTTTGGAGTGTATGAAATAGAAAAATATATACATTTTTTTAATTTAAAAATTGCCTTATATAGGTAGACATCCCTTTTAATATAAACACTTATTTTTTAAGTCTGGGAAAAGTAACTGAAAACTAGAATAACAACTCACATATCTGTAATCTAAATACCCCCAAACATCGCCTATGTGCCACTCAAAAGCCAACCAAGCAGCAAAAGGGCTTCTGAGCAGAAAACACTGTTGTCACCATTTCATGCAGTGGATTTACATGGAAACCTTGGGTACCCCCCTCTAATTTTTCTTACTCTGGTTTTACATGTTTTGTCATCAGCCTAGGAGGAATGGGGTTGCTGCAGACAGTCCCACTGATAACAATAGACTTGATGTTAAAGACCCCAAGATGACAGGAAGAGCCTCAGAGAGTGATAGCTACCAGCAGTCAAAGTCAGAGCCTGAGATCTTTGGTGAAGGGTCACGTTGCCCAACATGACCCACAAAGCTCAGAGTTCTGCAAGGTATTTTACCAAAGGGCCCCGACGGCTTTTCTACACAGCACAATAGTTCAAACTAGTGCTACAAATAACATACTGCATACACTCACACACACACAGCCCTGGGTTCTTAGGACACAGGCGCAGGCTGGTCAGCATTACATTTCTAGAAAGGTATGTGTTTAATTCAACAAACATTTATAGGAAATCTATCATGTGCAAAGTCCTGGGCCATTATAAACACTGGATAAGAATTATTTTACGAGCTGATGTTTCATTATAGGTTAGACTACATCTCTGAAGGGCCTCGCAACTTCAACATTGGCCTGTGCTTTTCTCCTAAGGGGTTAAACACTCAAGCTTTCCAGAAAATCAGATTTGAACCTGTAAGAGTTCCTAATGGTAGAGATAAGGGGTTTTGTTTTGTTTTAAATCAGAATCATGAGTACAGATAACAGGTTACTTAAAAAAAAAAAAAAAAAAAAAAACTCTGAGGTTTAAGGATTTTAGCTATCAATGAGTGGATCAAAAACAAGTTTGCTCCAATAAGCAGTCATTCAAATCAAGTTTGCCCCGTAACTATGATCAAAACTTTTCTGTACACTGGCCAGATTTTAATACCGACTCTGCCACTGCTGATGGCACGTTCTGATGAGATCAGGAGGAGGTGCTAGCCTTTCCCTCTTAGCTCACAGTGTAAAGGAAATAAGCAGCAGCAATTAACCTTCAGCCCAGTGCGCCCAAAGTACTGTAGCAATCAGACAGGCCTGGCTTTGTCTTGCTGAACGTATTTTGAGTTAGCATTTAAGAACCGATGAAGTCCATTTTGCTGTCATTATGTTGTGGTTATTTATTTCTCTAAGATATACAATTTCCAAGCCTGCAGAAAACAAGAGCCATTGAAAATGTTGAGTAAGTAAAACATTTCTAAGTGACTTTTTAAATAAATTATTTCTAAGTCTTCACTACTCAATATTATCTATTAGTATTGTTTCATTTAAAATTTTTGGGTCTTTTTATTTTTTTACTCCAAAGATTTAGATTTCAAATAAATTGAATAAGGTGAGGAAAGTCTGCATGTCCTGTATCAGTTAGAATAACCCCAAGTTTGGCTTTTAGAAGCATAAGAACAAAGGTTATAGTGTATACCAAATAAAGCTTGTCCTAAAGAGTCAAGCTCTGTGACATATTCAAGGAGCCATTAAGGGCAATAAAAGAAGACTGCGGTTCAAATTAGGATAAAGGGGAATTTTCTTGTTTTTAATTGAAGTATAGTTGATTTACAATAGTGTGTTAGTTTCAGGTATAAAGCGAAGTGATTCAGTTTTCTATATATATATTTTTTTTTCAGATTATTTTCCATTATAGGTTATTACAGGATATTGAATATCCCTGTGCTATGCAGTAAATCCTTGTTGCTTATCTATATTACGTAGAGTAGTTTGGATCTGTCGATCCCTTCCCCCTAATTTAACCCTACCCCCATCCCTTTTCCCTTTGGTAATCATAAGTTTGTTTTCTACGTCTGTGAATCTGTTTCATATATTGGTTCATTTGTATTATTTTTATATTATATATACAAGTGATAAAATACAACATTTGTCTTTCTCTGGCTTACTTCACTTAGTATGATAATCTCTAGGTCCATCCATGTTGCTGCAAATTGCAATACTTCATTCTTTTTTATGGCTGAGTAACATTCCATTGTGTATATATATACCATGTCTTCTTAAACCAATCATCTGTTGAGGGACACTTGGGTTGTTTCCCTGTCTTGGCTATTGTAAATAGTGCTGCTGTGAATACTGGGGGGCATGTATGTTTTCAAATTAGAATTTTCATCTTTTCCAAATATTTGCCTAGAAGTGGGATTGCTGGGTCATATGGTAGTTCTATTTTTAGCTTTGTAAGGAACCTCCATACTGTTCTCCACAGTGGCCGTAACAATTTACATTCCCACCAACAGTGTAGGAGGGTTCTCTTTTCAAGAGAAGAAGTTTCAGTGAAACAGGAACCACAGCCGAGAAAGTGAAAGAAGAGAAACCCTTATAAGGAAAGCTATTATACCATTTCTTTAACGTCATGGATACCTAAAAACACCAACTAGCAAGAGACTGAAAGATTAAAAGCACATTCGAAATTTCTCCATTAGGGCTCCATACATGTACTGGGATGGGTATCAAGTGGCACAAAGTAAAACAACTCTGAGAATACACCTGTATTTCATACCTGATGAGGCCCCTGAGTGCTGATCCGTAATAAGCCCCTTAAGAGCTAAGCTGCGCTTTCACTATAATCCTTCCCCACATATCCGAACCTGCTGCAGGATTTTTTTAAACTGCTATTAGCAGTGACTAGAACTTCTAATCCTCTGCTATACCTTTATTATTAACACATACAATTAACATGCTGTAGCATTAAAGAACTGCGAAAAACCTAATCTTACTCCAAAATCTCACCATTTAACAAAGAGTAACAGTACAATTTTCACAGAAATACTGTTTCAGTCATTTTGTCTGTATTTTTTACTGTAAATTACTTTAGCTATAAGGTTAAGTGACATCTTTTAAAGGCTCTGAGAAAACTTCAAAGAACTTGGAATGAATCCATTACTAATGCAACTACTTCAGATACAAAGTAATCTTTCTTGAGTTTACTAAAGACAAGGACAGATTTTTAGCCCATTCCTGGAACGTAAAATAAAGCCCAATTAGGAGATTAATATGGTAGTCTAATACAGAATGGAGTTTATCTGATTACATGGTAATTATTAAATCAAGTATCACAGCTCTTTCCCTAATCAGACTTAGGAAAGATTCCTAAGCAGCCCAAACTCTGGAAAGTGTAAAGCAGACATACATCCACCACTCCAATACCTACAGGATCTGAGGCCAAACAAATGGCGGTCTACCCCTTACTGTCACAGCCAAGTGCTTATCCCCTCCCCCACCTCTCTTGGGTTCCCTCAGTCCATATTATTTTATCTCAAGTTCAATTATTTCGCCTTCATCATTGTCTGTGTCATTGAATGAGAACTGCTAAGGAATCAAAGAGTTTAAACCCTTTACTTCAGACCAAACTCAGCCTGTCTGAATCTCTCTGATTCAACCGCCAACGCAGGAGGGAAGCATCCTGGGGCTGCTTCTCCCCACCGACACCCACCCTGTCTAGCATGCTTTTGGTCTCCAGGATTTTACTAGGTTCGTTCTTTTTAATTCTCAACTTTTGGGATGGAGCTGGAGGGAATGAAGCCCCAATTTCTCATTGTGTTTGTAGACAATTACAACCGAAGCGTACAGAAACTAGGACTAAAACTTCCTATAAATGAGAAAATTCCCCCAAAGGAGCATTTTAAAGATACCTCTGAGAAAAGGTAAAGTCAGATGAGGGAGCAGAAGTCATTGAGTGATATAAACCCACGCACACACGAACACACACTCAAAAAACTAAAAAGCAAAAGGAAATGTAATAGTTAAGTGCCAGTCTTCTCCTTTGGAGAGCAGGACATTCAGAATTGGGGGGTTCAATTATGACCTCTCCACAGAAAGACAGGTTGCCGAGTGGGACCTGGTTCAGCTACAAAATTATAAGGCTGGTTGCATTCTTGTTTGCTGAGCCTCAGGAATGATAAGCAAGGCTAAAGTTGTTGACAGTCCCTGATATAGCTTTAAATTGGTTGCTGAATGCCAACTAAGGCATAAGCTTTATCTAGAGAAAGAACAATAGACCCATGTTTTACTTAAAACTTCACAAAGAATAGTTCTAAAGCCCTTATTCTTTTGCCTAGGATTGACTTTACTCCAACAAGGAAAAGAAACTTCCATCTCATTTCTCTCTTAAAGTAACAGAAATGGCTCCTTGCAGGTCGATATCTTCAGAAATATTAATAACGAGTTTTTAAACCTCCTGAAACAATACTCAAATACATCCCTTATATTAAGCTCAATTAAAATACTAGAACTATTTGTAATACAGTGCAACTTCGGTATTGTAAGCAATGACAACCACAATAACTCAAGAAACCTAAACAACACAGAGGTGGTGGTGGTGCTGGAAAAAGCCTGGGCTTTAAAGCCAGACACCAGGATTGGAGGTCAAACTCCACTGGGAGCTATGTAAACATGGCAAGTGACTTGACCTCTGTAATTCATGAAATGGAGATACCCCTCTGTCCTCAATGAGACAACATACCTACAGCACTGAGTGCAGCACTCAGCACTGCATCAGCACTTGGTACATGTTAGATGCTTTCAGCAGAGAGCCCGCATCTGTACACCTTCAAAGCCCGAGTTTTTCCACTGCTTCTCTGTTATTAGTCTGAGGTCAGCATTGCTACTCTTGCTCCACACACTTAACATTATTAAGAGGTTTAGAAATTCTAAAACCAGATGATGCAATTTGAATTCTCTTGAGGAAGAACTGAGATAATACACACGATCAAGATTTGCTTGGGTCTGCATCTGACTCTAAGAGGGGAAAGCAGGACAACTGACCCAATAAACTATCTGATTCTTTAACATTATTCCAGGCCATAGAGGATTAGCAATTCTGCCATAAACTGGCAGAAAGTAAACCTTTCCACTGATTAGCGAAGGATTAAAGATGAACAAATTCGAATTGGTTTTCAGATGCACAAAACTTAAAGATTGAGAAAAGTTGGTATTTTCAAAGCATGCACCAATGGAGGATTTCCTTTTAATTTTAATTGTTCTTTCCAAAACTTTTAAACATTCAGTGAAATAATCTCAAATTGCTTTGCTTTGTTCTTTGCTTTCAAATACTGTAAATGGCTGGATTCCAGATAGAGTAGTTATCCTCAAATGCCTTCCAATGAGGCCTGCCAGATTCTGTGGTTCAGAAGTAATTTAAAAGCAGAAATGTGTAACAAATGAGACCTAATGGAAAACACTGGATGCTTTATAGTTAGAAAGATCACTTTTTTTTTCCTCCAGCGAGAAACAGACAATACATATATGCACATAAGAATGCATACACACTCAGACATGTAAACAAGACAAAAAACGAGTTGACATGTGTTTCATTTCTCTTCACTGTAGACACTAATTATCAAGAATAAAATATATATATATACATTGTTCTGTTTTCAGTGGAAAATGAAATTCATGATGCAACTATTAACTAAACTCAACAATAACACTTAAGTCAAAACAGAATACTTAGGATAATACAAACTATCTCATGCTTTTCTTTGGGGAGGAGAGGGTATAATGCTTTAAAGTTTACAAACCAGTTTCTTATATAAGACGTACTTTCTCTATACAATGAAATAACTTTTAAATAATGACTTGAAGGAATGCCCATCTAGTTAGTGAGATTTCCATTACTAGTATTCAAGCAGAGGCTGGGATGTTCCAAAGGTAACTCATGTACTGGGTAAAGGTTAATTAAACCTGGAAACCACTACACTGTGTTCTTCCTGGATTTGTTCATTCATTCATCCCTTCAAATATTTTCTCTTTTGAATTTATTGTAGTTGACTTACAATATGATATTAGTTTGGGGTATACAACATAGTGATGTGATATTTTTATAGATTACACAAAGTGACTGTAAAATATATAGACACAAAGTTCTAAAATATTGACCCTATTCCCTGTGCTGTACATTACATCCCCGTGAGTTATTTATTTTATAACTGGTAGTGTGTACCTCTTTATCCCCTTCACCTATTTCACCCAATCCCCGCTTCCCCACCCGTAACCACTCATTTGTTCTCTGTGTCTGTGAGTTTGTTTGTTTTGTTATATTTGTTTGTTTCATGAAATGCTCACTAAATGCCAGGTAAATTACTACACACTTTACACACAGCAGAGCAAAGGACAGACCTAGTCTCTCCCTTCCTGGAGCTCAGAGTCCAGTAGGAAAGATGAAATACAAGGATTTATAAACAACATAAGGGCCATGAGGATGTTAATGAGAGACTTAGGCCTGGGGCAGGGAAAGACTTCTCTACCAAAGCCATCTGAAGGGCAAATCGAAGTTAACTGCCCAAGAGGAGAGAGAAGAATTCTCCAGGCAGGGAAAACTGTGAGTGAGAAGTGAAGGACAGTCAGGATGGCTGAAAGGCAGGGGGCGGGGGTGAAGCCTGGAAAGGAAGGCAGGAAGTGACCTTGATGGACACAATAAAAATGTTTGAATTTTATCCCAAGAGCAAGGGAAACTATGGAGAGATCTTAAACGGTGACGGGACGATTAGAATCAGGAAGGAACTGTGGGCAATATTGTGTCACAGCAAGAACCGCAGCAGGAAAACCAGATCTGAGGCTGTTACCGAAGCCCAGATGGGAAATGATGGTTCTGTGGTCCAAGGAACTGCAAGGATGATGAAGAGTGAACAGATTCAAAGACGTCTGGTTGATACATGTGACAGGACCAGATGTGCAGCTGAGGGAGAGGGCAGGGCCAAAGGAAATGCACAAGATTCCAGGGTAGACAACTGGGTAGATGAAGGTGTCTTCACGGACGTGAGCCCTGGAGGCACAGCAGGTTGGAAGGAGGAAGGGAAGACGGCAGGCTGAGTCCGAGGCACTTTCCAGGGAACTGGATAAGGGGGTCTAGAGCCCCATGAAACTTGTGTGATAGAGATGAAGACCTGGCAATTGTGAGCGCACAGACCTGCAGGGTGCAGCACGGTGGCCCCGACCCACAAGTGCCTGTGGAGCACCTGGGGTGGGGCCAGGCCACAGTGAGTTGTGCTGGATATAAAATACATGCCAGATTTCCAAGAAATCCATACGGAAAAGGAATGTAGGGTCTCATTAATCGTTTTTACGTTGATGATATGGTGAAGTGAAAGTATTTTTGACAGCAGTTTCAACAAAATATATTATTAATATGGATTTCTTCTGTTTCTTTTCACTTTGATAATGTGGCTACCAGAAAATGTAAAATTACGTGTGAGGTTCACACTGTGACTTATGTTATATTTCTACGGGCAGCGCTGACAGATGGTAACAGGCTTGAAAAAGCGAAGAAGAGCATTAGTGAGAGTTTGGTCTCAGGAAGCTGCAGGTTCCAACACTCGCGGGATGGGGGTGATGAGGAGGATTGAGCTGGGAAAACTGGATAATGTGGCGCCACAAGAGACCAGGAACGCACAGGCTCGGAATGGCAGAGAGGGGAGAACAGGGTCTGCTGGGCCGTCAGACAAGAAAAAAGACTGAAAAGCATATTCAAGCTAGAACACAGGTAGAAGAAAAAATTGTTTCTAAAATACCAATTTATTAAAAAAATTATAAGGAAATAATTACTGGGCTTCCCTGCTGGCGCAGTGGTTGAGAGTCCGCCTGCCGATGCAGGGGACACGGGTTCGTGCCCCGGCCCGGGAAGATCCCACGTGCCGCGGAGCGGCTGGGCCCGTGAGCCAGGGCCGCTGAGCCTGCGCGCCCGGAGCCTGTGCTCCGCAACGGGCAAGGCCACAACAGTGAGAGGCCCGTGTATCGCAAAAAAATAATAATAATAATTACTGTAGTTAATTTTCCTGCATTTTAAGTCTTTTAACTAATAGTTTCTGAGCACCTCTTATATCCCAGGTGTTCTTCTAGGTGCTGAGGATATAAATCCTTGATTTAGATACAATCCTTGCCTTCATGGGGTGTACAGAACAGTCGGTGAATCAGACGTAAATCACGTACTGTGAGTGCTGCTCTGGGCGGACAGGGTGTGTTGTAACATCAGGTTTGTGGCCGATACAGCTGGCAGGGGAATGTGGCATAGATCCCCAACCAAGAGGCTAGGTCTACCCAGGCAGAGTGTGGCTCGAGCGCGGGCTGCTCTGTCTTGATTTTTTTTCATCCGTGCAATAGGCCCGACGAGTGACCTAACTCATGAATTAATTGTGAGCGTTAAACAATTAATAAGTGTAAAGGGCTTAATGGTGCAGCTTATAAGGCTTACAACTGTCAACAACTGTGCCATAACTACTAGTTAAATGAATGAAAGCAAATTTTCCAAATTCAGGAAATTTATTCACATACAGGCCCAAACTTGTATTTTTACCATTCAAAGAAAACTCTCTTATCCTTGTCTGCCTTCTTGTATCGTGCAGAATGGATGTAACTGTATCTTCCCTGGGTCATCATTATAGACTCTAATTTTTGCACTTGATTGTAAATGCAGTGATACCATCGGGAGCTAATGAGGTCTGCAGGGTCGTTTGCCTGGATAACAGATCGCTCCCTAATTGCTGTGCTAAGTGCTTGTATGGGTTTTAACATCCTGTCTTTCTTACCACTTTCAATATGCTTGTTCTCATCCTCTCATTTGCTGCTTCTAATATATGATAATCCAAGAAACCTGATACTTGTTTATTGGCCTTATCAAAAGGGCATGGAGGGCTTCCCTGGTGACACAGTGGTTGAGAGTCCGCCTGCCGATGCAGGGGACACGGGTTTGTGCCCCGGTCCGGGAAGATCCCACATGCCGCGGAGCGGCTGGGCCCGTGAGCCATGGCCGCTGAACCTGCGCGTCTGGAGCCTGTGCTCCACAATGGGAGAGGCCACAACAGTGAGAGGCCCCTGTACCGCAAAAAAAAAAAAAAAAAGGGCATGGAATATCGTGCAGAGATTTTGGTATATCTTATTTTAACTACTAGAATGACTTTTCTCCTTTCATCCTTCTGACTTGTCAACCATCTTCACACCCTAAGGTTAACTTGTTACCTGATTTTTGCTGTATTCAAAGCAGTATTACCAAGCAAAAGGAAAATAAAACAGAAAGAAAACGGAACAGCTGTTTTCGAAAGAAAACAGAACAGCTGAACGTGTACTAAGTTAATTTATCCATTTAATTACATAGACATGGCAATAACTCTGAAAGTCCTGAAGCGGATGCTTCCTTACTAACCTAGACCCTGACTTGGCTAAAACAATGAATCCAGAACATGGCACCTTTTGGAGTAGAAAATTCCATTACGTACTATGCAAAATAAGCCATCATATTTCTGGTATTAAAAAAGAAAAGTGTTCTCTCTCACAAGAGCCTTTCCTTTTCACCGATTATTTTGTTTGGCTGTCTCTACAGTTTTTTCTGGTTTCATTATGTCTTTCTTGCACTGTAACTTGAATCTGAGCTATAGCAACTTTCCAGGGACAGCTCACGATTTTGCCTGTTGCAAAGGTTGTTAAGATCAGCTAGAAGACAAGCCGGAAAAAAACAGAAATTAAACTCAGAAAAGGAAAGGCCTATGACAAATGTCCATCATCTTCTTTAAGGTAGCCCCATAAGGAAAGGAAGCGTTCCTGCAAAAAAAAGGGATCACAAATGCTTCCTGGTCTAAAAGCTGAGCAAACCTTTTGAATGAGAATTATCTCCCTTCTATGAGGGCCATGTTGGTTGCTTGGGAAAATAGTTCATTATGACCGCTTCCTTAGTGTTTATAACACATTTGATTTTTTGTTGTCAATGTTAATGTATGACATGCAATATCCCAGTTAATTTCATGACTTCCAATTCCCATTAGACAATTTCTCATTATTTGCTAAATTTCTTTTGAGTCCCCAGAAAAGTGTAAAAGAAAGGCTGATGGTGTATATTGTTGGCATCAAATAACACAACAGTGTACTGCTCCCAAGGCAATGTTATGAGACTGAGGGAAAACATTTAGAGGAAGAAGAAAAGATGTATAAACATAAAATTGAAGAAATATGCAAACAAGGGTCCTATTACAGAAGTGGCAAAATAAACCAAGCGGCCCCAAATTACAATATGGTTGTCTTTCCTGAAAGACAAGTATCTTATTATAAATAAAACCAAGAAACACTTACTTGTTGCTTAGAATGTGAGCGAGTATTGTGCCAGATGCTCTACGTTGTCTCCTTAATCCTCACTAACTCTATAAGCCATGAAATCAGGCATTATGCCCATTTTATAGAGGAGAATACTGATGCCGAGAAAGATTAAACTGCCCAAGAAACACAGCTGCAAAGTACAAAAGGTCTGTTTGATTCCGAAGTTAGTGTCCTCGTATGCTGACCCTTCTGAAATCATCTGGACCCCGCCTTGCACTGCCGAATATGGTAATTTCCAAGAAATTTCAGGTGGTGGGATTGAAACTCCATATTCATATCCATAATATGAGTAAGACTTTTAATTACTATATATTTGGACAGAAAAGACGAACTACACACCCTTTACTTAACTTTTCAAATAACTGGCACTAATAAGTTAATGGAAAAACTCAGAGGTCTAGAAATATCTCTAAAAGACTTTTTTTTTTAATTCTTAAATTTCCAAATTATACCCTTGTTCAGGCCATGCTATTTTCTCAGATTATTGGATTAGTCTCCTAAATGAACCCCTCATTTTTATTTATGTAGCCACCTTACTAAAATTCAAATTCAAAACACAAATTCAAAACTGTCTCTCCTCTGTCCTCTAGACAATGTCTGACAAGAACAGCTCATTTTTTTTTTTAGATTCCATATATATGTGTTAGCATATGGTATTTGTTTTTCTCTTTCTGACTTACTTCAGTCTGTATGACAGACTCTAGGTCCATCCACCTCACTACAAATAACTCAGTTTCATTTCTTTTTAAGGCTGAGTAATATTCCATTGTATATATGTGCCACATCTTCTTTATCCATTCATCTGTCGATGGACACTTAGGTTGCTTCCATGTCCTGGCTATTATAAATAGTGCTGCAATGAACATTTTGGTATATGACTCTTTTTGAATTATGGTTTTTTCAGGGTATGTGCCCAGTAGTGGGATTGCTGGGTCGTATGGTAGTCCTATTTTTAGTTTTTTAAGGAACCTCCATACTGTTCTCCATAGTGGCTGTATCAATTTGCATTCCCACCAACAGTGCAAGAGGGTTCCCTTTTCTCCACACCCTCTCCAGCATTTATTGTTTGTAGATTTTTTGATGATGGCCATTCTGCCTGGTGTGAGATGATATCTCATTAGAACAGCGCATTTTAAACTTAAACCCACACTTAAACACACTCCTATCTCCTTGGCATGGGATATAGAGACCTCAGAGGCTGGCACTCCTCAATCACCTGTCTTAAAGTAGCTGTGAGCTCAAGGGTGAGAAAAAAAGCTTTATTAGTTCAATAAATGTTTATTGAAATGAATTAAATTAGCAGCCTTAAACCTGGCACAAAATATTCTTCTCTCATTCTACTGTTCTTTTTCTTGTCTTATTCCTTTGTTCCCATCCTGAGATAAAGAAACCATGTATATACATCTCTAAATGCCAGAGTAGCTGGTGTGCTACAGTAGGTGCTCAATTAAAAAA
Organism: Pseudorca crassidens; assembly: GCF_039906515.1. Taxonomy (NCBI): domain Eukaryota; kingdom Metazoa; phylum Chordata; class Mammalia; order Artiodactyla; family Delphinidae; genus Pseudorca; species Pseudorca crassidens. The sequence continues at coordinate 127,549,213 of NC_090299.1, read as the reverse complement.
AAAATTAGTTATAAATATAACAACCTTACCAGACTCATGTTTTTATGTTTTGATTTTTTTCCCTGAACATTTAAAAGTGCTGCATAGGATATCCAAGTCTTCTGTTTCATCAGCAATTTCATATTCTGGTCCAACTTGTCTTTTCTAGTAGGTAACCTTTGCCTGTTTCTTCTCACTGGCCAGGAACATCTACCACTTCCCCTGTCACTGGATGCCTGTCCCTCCCCTTTCTCAGCCATGGGACAATGACAAGAACCCCATATGGGCCCCACTGGTTAGTGACAAGCTTGCAAGGCTTTCAGTCACCTGAGGGCAGGACGGCATCTTGTTCCCGGGGCAGCTGGCAGGTGATCAAGTGTTGAGTAAATGAGTGAACAAAAGCAAATAAATTGACTCATGGTGATCAACTCTGAGTCCAGGTTTCCTCAGTCATAAAAGGGTGATAAACGCTGCCTACAAGGTGACATTAGATATTGTTGGTGATATGACTGCATCAAGGGAGGCATTCTCAAAATTCAGCCTCTGTTCTTTTTTTTAATTGAGATATAACTGACATAACATTGTATTCGCTTGTGTATAACATAATCACTTGATGTATGTATATACTGCAAAATGTATATAGTTAAAAAATATTGTTAACTATAGTCACCAAGCTGTACATTACATCCCCAGGATTTGTAATTGGATGTTTGTACCTTTTGACCACCTGTGCCCATTCTGCCCAACCCCCATCTCTCGTAACCAACAGTCTATTCTCTGCATCTATGTCGGTCTCCATTCTGATTTTCAAGCCTTAGCAGATCAAGTACCATAAGATGTATTTCCTCAGTGTTCTAAACTCAGGATACCACAAGGGTGAATAATCTGCGGTTGAAAAAGAAAGGAATTCTGGAATCTTATTAAGTAGCCAATGGAACGATAAGTTATTTATTCTTCCTGCCTTGCTGGAGGGAGGAGGGCTAATGGAGAGATCAAACCTGTTCCTTAAACCTTGAGAATGGATTCTGCAATACTGGTCCTTGGACAACAGTGTCCTACCCACTTCCCAGCAATAAAACACGTGAAGATATTTTTCTGGATTTCTCTCTGGGTTTTTGGATGTTATCTTGAGAAAAGATGATGCGTGGGGTGATACTTACGGGGTATTACTTTATACATTTTTTGAGATCACTCAAGAGTATTTGACTTCTCTTATTACTGTGTTAATTAAAATCATAAATCTTAACCCTACATAGAACTATGATGATATATATCCTTGTTCATCTGGCCAAAATGCTGCTTAGCATCTCTGAGATTCTATTCAGCCAGGGCTGCCATGACACAGTGACTCGTGTAGGCTGATGCTCAGATGGAACTGAAAGACCCCATCCCAACATCACACTGCAGACTGTCCCTCCTGCATCCACAGGCCATCAGGAAAGGATGAGAGACTGTGGCCCTTGATCTCTATTTATCTTATTCCTAAAAGCAATCAGCAGCTAGCTTCCTCCACCATGAACCCAGCAGTGAACAAACTATAGCTTTTTCCTGTTTTAAAAATCCTATCTTACTAAATGTTTTGGAAACGCCAAGCAAGTATGGATATATAAATAATGTGAATGCTAAACGCAAAGCAAACGCTTGAAAAATAAAGATTCTTATATAAATGTGGTGTAAAAATGTACAGCAGCTAACAAGTTACTTAACAAATTTTCTGAAATAACATAAAATATAAAGTTGAACGATGAACGAATACACATTAATGAGAACCCCACAGATGACAAAGCAGGTCTTAACATTGAAAAAAAAACTCCTTAAAGACGGTTTGCATAGATCACAGGTAGAAAAAAGGGAAGTACTCACTGTAGGGCAATGTATCCATTTTTACAAAACCAGAAAGATCTTTTCTGCCTAAATAAGTAGACAATCTCAAAATGCTCCCAAGTTATAATTAAACCAGATAGTGTACTTTAATATATATTTATATCCTGCTTTATTCCAAAAAAAATGTAAGGAGGCTTACAATAAAAATGCTAGTTAAATTAATTCCAAAACCCTGGTAAAATACACAACTGAAGCACCAATATATTCTTATTAATACAAATTTACCTTAATTTTAAACTACAGAAATCTATTAGAGTCAAAGCTAAATTTATAGTTTGCCAAAACCACCATAAGAAACAACTTGTTTAATAATAGAGGATTGTTTAAATATACCAACATAAGATAATTATAGATACATCTTCCATATACATGTATATATACACACATATATATCCATGTATTCTAGAATATATAACAACACTGGAAAATTTTTATGAGATACAGTAAATGCAAGTGGTAATGAAAAGACAGTCTGCAGAAAAGTTTTCTACAAAGAATGTGTTTTATTTTTATAAAGTAGAAAACTATACTTTTAAGAGAATCTAGGAAAATGGTACAGAGATGAACTTATTTGCAAAGCAGAAACAGAGACAGAGATGTAGAGAACAAACGTATGGACACCAAAGGGGGAAAGGAGGGGTGGGATGAATTGGGAGATTGGGATTGACATATATACTATGTCAACTGTATATATATATATATATATATATATATATATATATATATATATATATATAAATTGACTATTGATACTATGTATAAAATAGATAACTAATGAGAACCTGCACAGGGAACTCTATTCAATGCTCTGTGGTGACCTAAATGGGAAGGAAATACAAAAAAGAGGGGATATATGTATACATATAGTTGATTCATTTTGCTGTACAGCAGAAACTTATACAACATTGGAAAGCAACTATGCCCCAATAAAATTTTTTAAAAAAGAAAAATGCATATTCTTATATGCATTTTTAATTATATTCCTATAGGAAAAGGCCATTGCTGCTACTCAAAACAACAGACTTCCTATAGATGAGTAATAGTAGAGGATCTATTATCACTCTTCTTGCTGACTTAACATGTTTTATTAAGATTTTATTGTTTTATAGGACAGAGTTTCACCCTAGGCCAACCCATGTACTGTAAATGAGGAACCATATCCTAGTAATGTTTTACCATATATAAAAGGGGTTCAACTTAATGGCTTCTTTCACTTAGGAATCAAAACCTCTTTTACTACCCCCTAAAATTAATATTACACAGCATGAAAAATTATTACACAATTCATAAGTTATAAGTTACACCTCTGGACATGTAAAAATTATTTTAAACCTACCCAACCTTGAAAATATCTACTCACCCAATGAAGAGAAATAACTGAAAAAAGAAAAAATGAACTACATTTTCAGAAGGATTGTATTATAAAATACATTTTTCTCAAGGATAAATGGCTATAAAGGCATATTTGTTTTTCAAGCCTGTGCTGGGTATTTTAAAATTTAAAAGTCCTGATATAAAACAATGATAGAAAGCTAATAGTGATAGTAAAACACAGATTTTTTCCCAATGCTATGGGTGTACAAAGCATCTCCCAAAGAAACAGAGTTCATGAAGTTATTTTTATGAAAAATACTATAAAACTGCACCATATTCAGTTACGAATGATACAGGTTCACCCCAATCAAGGATGGTTTAATTCTAGAAGTATAAAATTAAACGAATCTGTTGTACCTAGGAGAAACATGAAACAAGAACAAAAACATTATACTCCAAATTAGCAACCGAAATGAAGAAGTGAGTTGATGACTTTATACTGAGTTTATGCTATATTTAAAAAAAATACCTCGATCACATCACTAATCACACTAATTATTTCAATGAAAGGGGGCAATCAAATAACAGTTTTTAATGCAACTGAGCAAAATTAAACTACCACCTATTTCAATAATCAAGAGTTTAAAATGAGCTGTTCTTATTGTCAGAAAATGTCTAGATATCAGTGTCCTGCGTACAGTAAGGATTCTTCTCACTGTTCCTGCACCCTCCACAACTTATCAGTAAAATATCTAACACCAAAACTTCTCAAGGTGAGGTCCACAGACCTCTTGGGATAAATGAGGTGTGCCAGAGATTAGAAGTCCCAAGAAAACCTGCAGCATGTCACCTTAGGTTTTTTACTTTAGGAGTAGCATGCTTTCCAACAAAAGCATCTCAGATGAAAGCCCCAACATGCTGATGGGCCCTACATTCATCACAGTGCTTCTGTCTCGTGATCTTTGTTTATTCTTTCTTTTGCCCAGAATACTTCACTCAACTTCCACCCCCATTCTTTTCCAGATCAACAACTGCTGAACTTCAACCCTCGTGTAATAGCCAGAAGAAAGCTTTCCTGCATTTCCCAGGCAGTGCCCCGTTTGGGGCAGTACTCGCGAGGCACCTGGGGGACGAGACTGCAGCACACTTCCAAAGGCAGCAGCATCGCTCTCCAGGGGAAGGGCAGGGGCCCTTTCTGCTCCTTCGGTCAGCTACTGTGAGCATATCACTGGCAAACAACAAATGTGGTACAAACTGCTCTAAAGCTTGGACGTCCACCACGATCACTGGGAGGAGAGACGAGCTACCTACTAATAAAACGAATGATAAGAATAACACTTTGAATAAAGAGGTTTCTTGTCAGAAATCTGAAGAGGAAAAGTAAAGTTTTGGCTTTGGAGATCAAATCCTGGTCCTGCTACCTGGCCCGGACCAAATTAGTTAACCTTCTGAGCCTGAATTTCCTTGTTTTTAAAATGGGGACACGGCGAATTCCCATCACGTTGGGTTAGAGTGTGTATTACATGACTCACGTGCATGAGGTTCTTAGCACTGAACCCGACCTAAGCTGGTGTTTCCCGAGTGCCACTAAAATCACATAATATTCATGTGCAAACCTCAGACACACAGGATAAAACTCTCATCATGCAAATTAATAGCATGAAAAGGGACAAATTTTAAAGTATTTTATACATTATACTTATCAAACAATGGAAACCACTGTCGCTATAATAACGAAAATATGCTCTCTGTATATTTGAGAAAATTTTATCCAAAGTACTTAAAATACTGACGAAAATAAAAACTCTTGTAAATGTACAAATGATTTTGCTAATTCCATTGTGTGTCCTGTTTTTATATGTACATTATATAATTTTGAAAAAAACTATATGAACATACAAATAGCAAATTCTCATTTAAAGATAGACATCTGTGAAATGGACATCCAGGGTTAAAAAAAATGGAATATTTTTTCAGTAGTTTTATCCATAAAGGTTGTAGATCTAGGCTGTAGCTTATTGAGCCACAATTTCCTACGTGTAAATATACTGGGAGCGTAACATAAATCTATCCACTCTAAATTGGAATTTGCTAAAAGAGATACTTAGGATCCATATAGTACTATGATATTATTTCACAAACAAAAAGACCACTTCTTCAAGTAGCCTTACGTATATGGCACATATCACAATAGCAGACATTTATAAAAATTCTGACACGGTAGCATATGTGTGTATATATAAAAATAAAGTCTTGTTACCTGAATAAAATTTTACTTTCCCACAACTCTCTGGTCATAACTTTATAACGCTGGTCAAATCTTTACTTGTAAATCTTTAAAATCAGCATTAGATTATAAAAGACAAGCCCATTTACCTATTGTAAAACTACCTATGCTTTCAAATGTCATAATCACCATCAATCTCCTCTATAGTGAGAGGACTGAATTCTAAGGTACATTTCTAAATGACTAGACTATAAGTATTTTTTATATGGTAGCTGTAACATCGAAGGCTCCCCCAAGTCAGAACTTTATCAAAGTTAAGCAAATATAATGCATATACTGCTCCAAATATAAAGCATTTTTGTGATAGCTAAGAATTTTTATTTCTTACTAAAAGAATATAGGAAAATGCTAACATGACAAACTTTTATGAGGAAACTTCCATCAAAGGCTCTTTTTTATTTAACATTAATTATCTCTGCTAAATTATAGCATATTGATTGTTCATTTTTCTCTGTTTATAAATCCCCACTATATCCTTTCCTTTTCAATTGTCATTTAAAAGGAAAATGGAATAGAGGTGCAAACCACTCTAGTTCCTGGCATGTTAAAATTCAAAGTAAGGCAAAGGCTATGAAGGTGAGGAGTGGGTCAAAAAAGGGATAAATACACTGAGATCAGAAATTTTTACTACTCAGTTAATAGAGCATTATTATAAGAGAAAACCACAAACAAGTATCTTTAAATTGTGAAAATGTACTGAAAGTATTCTCTTTCAAAAGAGCCATATTTATTCAACTATGTGTTTCCAATACAAGGTAAACCCCTTATTAAAATGACATGCCCCAGTTCTTTGTTTCCTAAATTTAAATTACATGAAACTGCTTAATCACTGAGGTTTCTAAAAGTAGTAGGTCCTAGAATCTCAAGAAAAAAAACATGCTTCCATTTTCAAGACATTATAGCTGTGCTTATCTTAATCCATTAGCGTGCTTGGCCAGTAAATTAATATTTAATTGGCAATTTCCTTTAAACAGGATAATAGCATACCAATAACAGTATTTCCATAATCAAAGTTTGGTCTAGAAAAAGGGAAAAGCAGCTACAGAAACACTACGTAGATAAAATAAAATAAGCTAAACCACAACTCATGAAAAGGACAGACTGCAATAAATCAAAAAAATTCCAAAATGCTACATGTGATTCACTTGCTAGGTCACAAAACATACCTATTTTTCAAGCATCATTCCTTTGGATCATCGTGTCAGAAGAGAGTTGCATAAAGGAAGAACTCAGGCTAGAATGAAATGATAAATGAATTGCTTTTGCTAATCTGTAATTTTGGACCAACTTCCTTACACAGTTCTCTCTCTCTATTAATTTTCTTTTCTGGACCATTCAACTTGGATATCATCCAAAAAGTTGATAAGCCAGTGCTCTCGGAGTAACTTCACTCAACATCTGACTAAATGTGTTGAGTTCTCTGCCCTGTACTCACCGTAGCTATTAAAAAAGTTAATAATTTGAACACCTCATAGCTGGAATTTATTGCACCACATGGTTCTTAGACATTCCTGATAGAAGTTAGGATTTTTACCGCCTATAATTCTCACATCCCCTTGGGTGACATATAAGATCTGTACCTCCCTCCGCAAACAAAAGGATCCCAGTTACCTTCAGTTTCACCACTCAAAATTGGCAAATATAGCTAAAAAATTAGAGAAGAAACAAATGAGTACCAATAAATTTTATAGGTGCGAAATAAATTAATCATCACTACAGCTTTTCACAGTTGTTCAAGATCCACAGTTTAATTTTTTTTTTTAAGAGGAAATGGTGGTATATTGGTGGAGGTGGAGGAGATCTAAGAGTCAGTACCCATTTTTCCCACGTTTTTTGGGTCCCAACCCTTTGAGAAACAGCTGTGTACCCACTCCTCTCCCCTAGGTAACATATACACAGAATGTTAGATATAATTTCAAGAATTAAAATGTTAAAAATGGCAGTAGCACGTGTATGGGGAGCTAAATCTTCACACACAATTAATTGGATTATCCTTTGTAATTGGTTACGGAGGCAGGAGACAGGTGAGCCCTCAGGATGAGCGACGCAGGTACGTATGGATGAGAAGCTGATGCCCAGGGGTATAGCAGAGCCCCTGGCTTTGCTTTCTTCACTTCTAAGCGGGAAGTAAAGGTAGCCAAATAAAGTGGAAGGAAGTTAGTGATAAGAAGAAATGGAATTTTTCTCAGGCAGCCTGTTCAAGCACAAAAATGTAGAAGGGATATCACAAGTCATTCTTGGCAATACAAAGGAATTTCTCATCTCCCCCTGCTTCACGCTTCGTTCTCATCTTGCTTATTTAGCATCAAGCACCGTAGAGAAGTTTATAAAAATAAAACTAATTATATAATTGACACTATTAATTTATATATACACATAAGCATACTGTATATATGTTTTTTTCCACATAACCGTATGTGCTTTCTTCTTTAAACAAAACCGAAAATAAGCTTCAACTGAAACTGGATCATAGTAACGCAGGCCAAGATCCATATACTGTGTAACTGCAGTAAGTATGCTCGTTAATTTCTTACTGTATGCTCTGGGTATTAAAGGATATTATTGTGAAGCTCATAGGAAAGGCAAACAACTCAGCCAAAAGCATCACAAAAACTTCACTGTAATTAGAAGTATATTTTCTTCACTAACAAACGTACTTTTCCCTAGAGAACTTTATTTTTTTTTAATTTATAAGCATCTGACATATTAACTAAAGATTAATCATCCCTGTATGGTTTTAGGATGTGTTTGCGTTATAAACAAAATCACACTTTTGAGTCACCGCTTGTTAGAATATTCTCAGAGTCTGGAATATTCCAATTCACACAAATTTATGAAAGAGAATTTTAAAAAACTCTAAGTGCTACGTGCCAGGTATTTCAATAGGAGATTTCATATAAGTTTTCACTTTAATATAATCATATAATGCTAACATCTTTTATAACACAGTATTAAATACAGACTGACAAGAAATTGTATTTTAGACCCACGAAGTCTGGGGCTCCCAGGACAATGGAGTGTATGACTTGGGCCACAGTTGTCACCCTTGTAGACAGCCCCCTAGGATGCCACTCAATCCCTGTTGTGGCATCAGCACCCCAGGATTGTAAATATCTGTATATATCTCCTTCTCCCTCACTGGCCTGTAAGCTCCTAGAAGGCAGAAACCATACATTAACTATGGTACATTCTGGCACCTGGTAATAAACCTCTGCTGAATTTTGAAAAAATGAAGTGCTTGTTTACAGATAACCTAACAGAAGTTGGGGATTTAAAGAATACAAAGATAATATAAATCAAGAATGAATTTTACACACCGGTTAGAATGGGCATCATCAGAAAATCTACAAACAACAGATGCTGGAGAGGGTGTGGAGAAAAGGGAACCCTCTTGCACTGCTGGTGGGAATGTAAATTGATACAGCCACTATGGAGAACAGTATGGAGGAAGATTTTAAGGAATCTTCCTTAAAAAACTAAAAATAGAATTACCATGTGACCCAGAAATCCCACTACTGGGCATATACCCAGAGAAAACCATAATTCAAAAAGACACATGCACCCCAATGTTCACTGCAGCACTATTTACAATAGCCAGGTCATGGAAGCAACCTAAATGCCCATCGACAGATGAATGGATAAAGAGGATGTGGTACATATATACAATGGAATATTACTCAGCCATTAAAAGGAACTAAATTGGGTCATTTGTAGAGACGTGGATGGACCTAGAGACTGCCATACAGAGTGAAGTAAGTCAAAGAAGAAAACAAGTATCATATATTAACGCATACATGTGGAATCTAGAAAAATGGTACAGATGAACCAGTTTGCAAGGCAAAAATAGAGACACGGATGTAGAGAACAAATGTATGGACACCAAGGGGGAAAAGCGGGGTGAGGGTGGTGGTGGTGGGATAAACTGGGAGACTGGGGTTGACACATATACAATAATAATATGTATAAAATAGATAAGTAATAAGAACCTGCTGTATAATATAAATAAATAAAATTTTAAAAATTTAAAATAAAATAGTATGACAAAGTAAAAAAAAAGCATTTGTCAAAATAAAGGTTTATCAATTCTTAAAAAAAAAAGAATGAATTTTAAATGAAAAGAAAGAATCTCTAAACTGATAGCCCACATCAGTTACACAAGATCAATTTCAACATCAGCTTCCTCCACAACAGAATTAAAGTACTAAACCATTAGTCACTTTGAAGAAAAATCCCTACACTATGATATTCTTTTCTTTCTTAAATGTAATATAATTCAACGTTCTGCCAATGACTCAGTAATTATTGTGAACATCAGTTCTTATACAGAACTCTAGAGGCAACTGTAAGTATAGACGGCATAAGCCAAGGAATGGGAGGACCACACCGAAACTTGTCCCAGCAGTAGCTCTGCAAGCTGATGACCTTCCAGGCCTGCGACATTGTCTTTTTCCAGCTTCCTCAAATATGATTCAATTAACGGAAAATCATGGGCTCTAGTTTAATCTCAGCTTGGACACCTAACGTCTGAATCTCGGACAAGTTCAATCTCTTGTCCACCATCTTTTCAACTGTTAAGTTTTTGGTAACACCATCCACCCAGGGCCGTTGCAGAGCTCGAGTGAACACACACACCACCCTCCTCCGTTCTTACAAGGTGCACCTTACCTTCAAGGTTACTGAGGTACAGGTGACCATATTTTCTAAACCCCAAATTGGGGGACAAAACCAAACAACTAGACTAATATTTAAAAGAGAGATTTCCTGGAAAATTCAGGGCACAGAGCATTCCCCAAGATTGCAAGCTGTCTGCACTGCTTCTTTTCATTAAAAGTCCTTCTGAGTCTTTATCTCCACATTGGCCATTCTTTTTTTTCCACTCACTGATAATTTCTTATATATTCATCCTTGCTTTCATAAAAGTTTCAGTATATCAAGCATTACGCTCTGAGACTACAGAAGGGAAGATACGGGCACTATTCTCATTGCTTTGGAATTTACAATCTAGACTCTTGAGGGAGAAAGAGGTAGTTTTTAAATTGAAGTATAGTTGATTTATAGTACTGTATTATTACTACAGTACTATATTATTTCAGATGTACCACACAGTGATTTAGTACTTGTATAGACTATACTCCATTTAAAGTTATTATAATAGCTATATTCCCTGTGCTGTACAATATATCCTTGTAGCTTATCTATTTTATACGTAGTAGTTCATTCCTCTTAACCCCCTACCCCTACCCTGCCCCTCTCCTTTCCCTCTCACCACTGGTAACCAAACCAATAGTTTGGTCACTATTATCAGTGAATTTCTGTTTTGTTATATTCATTCATTTTTTAGATAAAAAAGATGTGAGGTACATACACACACACACACACACACACACACACACACACACACACATACACACACACAGAGGAAAGAGGTATTTAATGAAACAATTACCCAAATAAATAATTACAAATTGGGATAACTGCTGTGAAGTACAAGAGAGAGCATCACATCCTAGGAAAACCAGATTCGGCAGAGGGGAGGGCTAAGGAGCCAGGGAGGCCGGGAAGGGTCTCTGAGGGACGTACGCTTCAGCAGAGGACTGAAGGAGACCCTCTCAGTCCCTGCAGCAAGGCTTCCACGGTGCGTCTCTTTACTACCTGTTCCTCTATTTCTTTCTGCAGCTTTTCAATTCTCCCCAGGATCCCTCTCCCTTCCCACACCACACCAGCAGGATATGGTGGAGAGGCAGTCAAACTCTGAATCAGGAGACCCCGCTCTGCCTCTCATCTGCAAAGCTGACAGAGGTGCTTCCCCTGCCTGGGCTCCAACCGTACAATGGGGAGGACAGGTGCCCTGAGCGCCTCATACGGAGATCCTGGGAATAAGACTGTGTGTGAGTGACGGACGCCAGAGGTCCTGGGGACTCCAGAGCTCCTTAACTGTGTGAACTTGTATTTATTACCACATCTTCTCTTTCTCCTCCCTTCTGATCTTCAGTGGTCTCTTCACTGCTGTTAGCTTTCTCTGAATGAACAGACATTTCAGATATTCCCAAGTCAACCTCCACCAGGATTTTGACCCATCGCAACACAACACACCTTCCTTCCATTTATCAGTCACTCATTCACTTAACAGAGCTTTAAAATACGTTTGTTATGTATCAAAGTCACAGGCACAAGGGGATAGGATTTAAAAAATGAAAATATGTAACTAATCATAATAACTAGAGTCGACTCTTCATATATCTCTCTATCATGTCTCACCTATAATTTCAAAGGGGTAAAAATACCCTCCTGCCCAAACTGTATAGCCAATCTCAGGCATCAGTGAAGAAATGAACAGTGCATTAAAGAGAGAAAATTCTAAAAGAAAAAAGAATCTCACATTTCAAAATTAATGCCTAATTAATTTTTACTCAGTAATTATATTTTAATTCAGTCACATGGCTTTACAATTAGTCTTGTACAATAAGCTAAGTTTGGTAACTTCTGAGTAACATGACCATTTAATAAGTTGATACCTATTTGTTTGCTCATTTGTTAAATGCTGTAATATTATGACCTACCTAAGGTCACCATAAAAATGAAACTTTTATAAAACATCAAATATCATTCTCCGTACCTGTTCTTCCCTCTTCCCATTTCTTACATTTCTTGATTAATAATATTGAGTAAATAGAGGGACTTCACCACACTGTTACCCTTTGGTTTGCTGGAAACGAAGCATGCACTTTTCTCCTGTGATTTGCCTGACTGACACATTGCTTTGGAGAGCACTGAAGCCCATCGGTTTGGATTAGAGGACAGGAGACTACAGGAATCAATTGAAAAAGAAATATTTAGAGAAAACGAATTCTCTTTGCTTCCGTGAATGGTAATGGTTTTTAGAGCTATGTTGAAACTGGCGTGTCCCCGTAGCAGTTCACTGTAAAGAGTAATGATGCTGAGTTATACTCTGAAATGTCGGACTGAACGCAGAAATTATATTAGATGCCTCATTTACGCTCTTAACAATGAATAATAATATACGCATGTTCTTACAAAGGCAAAAACCCCTTCTGTATGAATACTAAAAGTTTTCAAAACGATTTCCCTTGTTTTATCTCTACAGTAATTTCCTAAATCAATGGATGCCGTCATCATACGGCACATCTGTGAGGTACTGGGAAAGGTCACACAGTGAGGAGCTGGTAAACCGGCTCTAAAATACCCATCTGTTCGGTTCCCTTGCCCAGCGGCCTTTATTTGCGCTGTGGATCCTTTTCGCAGTCTGGTAAAGTCTATGGACTCCTTCTCAGAATAACGTGTGTTTTTTGGTCGTATATAACTAGATTACATAGAAAATAAAACGATTGACAGTTATCAAAATATTTTTAAATGTGATATAGTAATGTACTGCTTATTTGTCTATGAAATAACAAGTTCTAGTGTGGGTCTAATAAATACTGTAATTTGAAAGTAGTGATGAGCTTAAATATTTTGAGATATCTACCACAACTGTAATGTGATATGAAAATATCTGTGATTTCTACCAGTGGCAAAGTCACAGTGTGCCAATACTATTATGGCTTATTGCCTGCGCTCATAATTAAGGAAAATGTTCAATTTCAGTTAGCTATTACTGAAAACGAAAGTGTAATTATTTCCCTCACCAAAGCTCACGAACTCTTGGAAATTCTAGCCACCGATGCCACTGGGACCCTTGACAACTGCCACAACAAAGTTCACCAATGTATAAGATGGCCACATGAGTTTCAAAGCATTTCAATACATGACCAAAAAAGTAGTCCTTAATATCAGTATCAAAATCTAAAGGTCGAACCAAAAAAAAAAAAAAAAAAAAAGCCAGAAAATTCTACTTTTCATGAATTCAAAGTTTTATTTCCCAACTTCCACCAATCTTAATTTTCCAAACCTTTCTATAAATCTCTAAAAAAAATTTCAAGAAATACGGAATTTTAAAAAAACCTAGTGTGCTGAAAACCTATTTGGATAAACGTAGTTTGGCTTCCAAATCAAAGAAAAAGGACACATGGCAGGTGTATCCACACACAAGGATGTTAAATATGATGAAGTAGGATGCATTTGTTTCCATGCCTTTTCCCAAATCTCCTCCCCTGGACACACTTTCCCACTGTTTGCGCCTTTCCCCAAGATTTTTGTAACACATGGCTCGACTTCACTATCATCCTGTACAACTCTACCGAGGTACCTCATGCAGAGAGACCTCAAAATAGCCCCAAATTCATTCCTTATAGATACGGAGACCACAGATTCTGAATCTAAAATAAGCAGACATGGCTTGATGGGGGGAGAACCAGACAAAATACTTGCTATCGGAAGGCTCCTGGAAAACCCATAAGGAACAATTCAATGCACACAAAGGGAAGTTTTTCCTCCTCCTAAAGATAAGGCTGACCTTCCTGTACTACAATGGGCATATCTGCCTGCTCTACACGCTGTACGGTGAGTACGTCTTTCGCCAATTACGTGATAGTCTTTCACCATCTGGGAAGTTTTGAAGTAATTTCAGCTACTTCCTTTTTCATACACTTGTTTTTAGGAAGCATTAAGATATTCTAGAAGATATACTAGAAGAGAAAAAAGTTACTGGCACTAAAATTCATTTATCGATTTCAAGACACAAGTCCTACTTCAGGAAAATCTAAATTGAATTAAAACTAAAGGAAAAAAAAAAAAACAAACTAAAGGAATGTCTCTATTCTTTCTCATCAGTTCCCAAGCCTCCTTACCTATGAAAGGCAAAGATAGGACCTATCAAATCTTTAAAAAATTCTGATTTCCTCTTTCTCCCATACTTAAATCCAGAGTGATTACATGCCACCCTGAATATCAAAAACTAAAATTACAACAACAACAATAAAAACCTCTCCAAGAACTATAATAGAAATGAATTATCCAGCAATCCCACTACTGGGCATATACCCAGAGAAAACCATAATTCAAAAAGACACATGCACCCCAATGTTCATTGCAGCACTAGTTACAATAGCCAGGACATGGAAGTAACCTAAATGCCCATCAACAGACTAATGGATAAAGAAGATGTGATACATGTATAAAATGGAATATTACTCAACCATAAAAAGGAACAAAATTGGGTCATTTGTAGAGATATGGATGGATCTAGAGACTGTCATACAGAGTGAAGTAAGTCAGAAAGAGAAAAACAAATATCGTATATTAATGCATATATGTGGAACCTAGAAAAATGGTACAGATGAACCGGTTTGCAGGGCAGAAATTGAGACACAGATGTAGAGAACAAACATGTGGACACCAAGGGGGGAAAGTGGAGGGGTGGTGGTGGTGGTGGTGTGATGAATTGGGAGATTGGGATTGACATGTATACATTGATGTGTATAAAAATGGATGACTAAGAAGAACCTGCTGTATTAAAAAAAAAAAGAAATGAATTTTCTAGAACATCAAATCAGTGAAATGACCTTCTGTTAGTTATGTTCAGATTTTATTAATAAAACAATAGCTAGATGTACAATTACACTGGCAACGTGATTTCAATGCCAATCTACAAAAAAATACCTTCACTCTTATGTTTTATGTATGGTGACTTAGTTTCTATAAGGCTATGAAGTTAAAAAAGAGCCCTTATAACATTCAGAAAGTATGTTACATTCTATGAACCCAGTCTTGAGTTTTGTTACCTCCAAAGTCATTCATTTTAAAAAGTACATATCACTTGAAAAGTGCAAAAAGGTTCCAGTACCTCTACACTTGAGAGTCACTGTCCAAAAACAACAACAACAAAATATATATATATAATAAAACGGATTTGTCATGT
The DNA here is from genome assembly GCF_039906515.1 of Pseudorca crassidens. NCBI lineage: Eukaryota > Metazoa > Chordata > Mammalia > Artiodactyla > Delphinidae > Pseudorca > Pseudorca crassidens. Next base: position 127,533,932 of record NC_090299.1, on the reverse strand, counting down.
GACTTTGCTACATTTCAAAAGCTACCTAAAAATTAAGAGGTGGTTTTCAATGAACACAACTGTTTGAGCTGATACGGCAACCCAAATATTAAACACACAAACTTTCAATATACTATAATTGTTCTATTAGTCTAGATCATATTACATAAATACTATCATAATGTTAAGTCAACAATGTCATCATTTAACTGAACCTATAATATATTAAAAAGTTTAAAGGTACTCTCAAACTGAAAAAAAATGTATATTAAAATTCAGCTTGGGTTTAATATGAAAAGTGTTAATGTTCCAAAAGAAATCTAGCTAAGCAATCATGTATACATAGATATTAGCCTGAAATTTCAGACAAGTTGCTGGATTGAATGATGAGACCATTAGCTTGAGTTCTTCAGTTCATTAGCTTAACCACAATCCCAACCTAATATCCATAAAGGCACAAAGGCAAATGTAATATACCTTCTAAGTGTACAGAACGACACAAATTTCTCATTATCCACATCACGAAGGATTTATGTTCAGCATTACTTTAGTGACAGTAAAGACAAAACTAGAAGTCTTTGAGGAAGAAGCTAACTTTTTAAAAACCATTAAAAACCTGTTTTTCTTATGTTCAATGCCACATACTGAAAAACAGAAATACATTCCTCTTTAAAAAAAACAACAACAACAACAACAACAACGAACTGCAAATTACCCAGTATGCATCCACCCAGAGACACACCAAAGCAACTCTCATTTTTCGCCCACAAACCTTCCCTCCTGCTGTATTTCCTCCACCATCTACCCGGATGCCCAAACCGGGTCTCAGGTATCATCCTGAACTCACCCTTCTCCCCAAACCCTCGCCATCACTCACTCACCAAGTTCTGTAGATTCCACTTAAGTGTCCCCCAGATCTGTCACTTCTCCTGACGCCCCTGATGGGGGGAGTGTCCACACGTCTCCCCAGGTGAGGCCAGTCACCTGTCCTCTCCCTCTTCTCCACCCTCCTTCAGTCACCACCACCCCTGCTCAGGCTCTGGCAGGGTCTCTCACCTCTGAGCCTCCGCACACTTCCCGTTGCCCCTTAAAGTCGCTTATTGTGGCGGGGAGGAAGAGCTCTAACTTCTCTGGCTGGGATGTGCTTTTAATATTAACAGGGTGTTTCAACTGAATCACTACCTCCTCAAAGAAGACAACCCAGGGAAGGGAGCAGAACCCTGAGCTGTGCAGTAGCACTTTCAAGGGCAGTGGTTATTTTTATCTCCCATCCCCCCACCCCGTCTCTGCTATTGTTATTACATGGTTATTCTTACATCATCAGTATGTTTGATAACAATAATAAGTAATAATAAGTAACCAACAGTGGCACGTTTTTATTATTCATGAAATTAACATGGTACTTTAAGATACACAATCACAAAGTTAATCCTTCCCTGGTCCTGGTTACACCGAGGGCAATGGGAATCCTATACATTCTATCAGTATATGATGGCTCATTAAACGCGGGTGAGGGAAGCAGCAGCAGAAAGAGATCTGAAGACTGGATGGGTATGTCAACTGGCACTAGAAAGGAGAGCATGAGTGAAAGAAAAGGTAGGACAACATAAAAGGCACACATGACCACCTAGGAGGTATGTCCACGAGGAGACTCCAGAAAGCGGTCATCTCGATTCATACCTGCTCCACTCTGTCCAGCGTGATTTCCACAAAGACGCAGCCTTGTGGAGACAGCTTTTTTCCACTGTACTGGGGATATTTTCCCGGTTCTAACTTTCCTTCTCTGCCTTTTCTCAGCTTGTTACACTCAGCTCCTCTCTGGGTTTACTCCTCTTCTACAGCTGGCTGTCATTAACTGCTTTCTGTAAAAATGGAGTCAGCACTTTAGAATTCTTTGCAAGTCATGGGACTGGTCACACTTGGCAATTACCTGTTAGCCAGGGGAAAAAATTAGTTCCCTTAATAGAGTTTATGCAAAAAATGATCCAGAATGGATTACAAAGGCAAGTATCGAAACTGTGATTCCATACGTGGCATTGCATTTGTGAGTTTAGGTGGGTTTAAAGTGTTGGCTATAAATGGATAAAATCTAGAGCTCTCTTGAAATTTTGTTTAAGGTGCCCGTGACATTAATTAAAAATAAGTTAGAATGCAATTTCACACTGCCATATAGAAGCCATCTTCTAATGCTCTCCATTTGCATTCAACCCCCCACGTTTAATGACTACAGCATTTGCCGATAGAAATTTAAATGCCCCAAATGGCAGCATTATCAGAAATGTACACTTGACTTGAAGCATGAAAAATTAAAGCCGGACTGAAAAAAAAAAAAAAATCAACAGGCAGAACGTAAAAGGTAACAGATCTGAAAACTGACAAGTATTTCTTAAGCAGGAGTATAATCACCACGCTCACCATTTCTCTTAAATCCTTCAGTTTCTCTAAATGTTAAAGCATAATCTGCTATTTGTCTACCGCAAATGGATTGTGCCCACTTTAATGTCAGTATGGAAATTCTTATCCAGAGACACTTACTTCCCCCCTTGGCAGGATCTTAATGAGGAGAACACTACAAAACAAGCACAATAATGTCACAGGAGGAAAGGCGCAGTGAGCTACACTGCAAAAAGCAACAAGACTTGCTTCCGAGCTCAGGATTAGCTATGCTGGCTGTCAGTCTCTCCAGGCGTCACATAGAGTCTCACAGAATCAGACGCGATTGATGGCACGGAAGGGTTGGAAGCAAGCACAGCCTCTTTAGAAGCAGTAACTTTCTAAATCAGTCACGGCCTGCTTTCCTGTAGACCAAGATGGTACGGCCAGCCCGTCCGCAGGGAGGCATGCGCTTTGAAGTGTTTTGCTAGCAGTGGTGATGGATGGGAAGATCTATCCCATGGGGATGGATAGCCAGGGACAGGTGCAAGACAACTGTCCAGACTCGGCCTTGCAGTCTGACCACAGAACAAAGTATAGTGCCTTCTCCTTATGCAAGGAAACCTGGACCCCACGAACTCCAGGACTGACCTGGTCAAACAGGCTACCAGAGGCACAAAAACCGACCCAAGAGTTCGGAAGACAGCGTTTCTGTCTACTCAATACTTCTGTTCCTGTGGTGCAAAATGCACCTCACTGCAAACTAATAATTCAACAGTCAAAAAAAAAGAACAAAAAACTTTACTAAGCAATGAAAAGGCAGCTACTCAATTTACTTTGCTCGAGCTTTTCTTATGAAGGTAATCCTGAAAGTGGTATGGTTAGAAGAATACAAGAACTAGCCTTGCTACGTAGCTTTGTTTCAACATGTATGTATGTAAGCCTACATGTGAAAGAAACATGTTTCTTTCACATGTGTTATTTTGAGTAAAATTACATGGCATGCTGTCAAAATCAAGGGGTTTAGGTAGGAGTTTCCCTAACTATGCAGTTTATAAGAAATAAAAATGCAGGAATGGGAGAGAGTGCTGAAATGTGGAAAAAAACAGACATGCTCACAGTCTGGTTTACCTTAAAACAGAAAAATCAATCTTACCAACAAATATTATTCAGAGACTAAGTTTTGAATGTTAAGTTCCCTTCATTACTTTTAATTCTTATAATCATGTGGGAGAAAGGAGAGCTGGTAAAAACTTCTCTGGACCTTTCTGCAGAGGAAACTAGATAAATGCCCAAGGACCCATTGGTTTGACTAGTTTATAATTCTACTAACCTTCTAAATACACAGAGACAAAAGAGGCTCCCAAAGACACTATTACAGCACAGAATTAAACAGGCATATCCTGTCTAATAGAAAGTGAGAATTTTATACCAATAATCTTGTGTATAAACAGTCCCTTTAAATGTAGTCTCTAATTCACCAGAGAGGAAAAGAAATGGAGGAAAACACATTCAAAAGCACCAAGAACTTTGGAGGGATGCCAAACAAATTTACACTGAACATTTTTCTCAAAATTTTGTTAAAATGAAAACATGATCTAACTTAATCCTCACGCACCTGAGAGACAGGTTCTATGACAGACAAACTAAAGATTAGATACATTAAATAAGGTCATTGCTCATGGTCATAAGCTAGTGAGTGAGAGTACCCAAACAGGACAAGATTAAAAGGACAACGTAGAGAAAGTCAACTTTTCAACTTTTTCCATGAAAATCATTACTTCTATGCCCTTGATTTTTCATTTATTCATTCTGCACACATCCTACTATTGTTGGTGACCTGGACAGAAAAGAAATAAGGGGTGAATGCTGCTCACGTACCAAAAATTCATGGTCACAATTTTAAAAGACGATGTCTAAAACTGGAAGCAAATACACCTGCATCATGCTTTAGCAAATGAAGAAGACTAACTAGTTTTTCAACCATAAGGCATTTAAATTAAGATCTGTTCTCTGATAAAACATTTAATATCACATTCTACCTCAAAAGGTGTTCTATGGATAAAGAAACCAAAGCAGAAAAATGTGTCATTTTCTGAAAATCTCCTAAGTGAATTAACGATAACGGCAGAAATAGAATTCTAGATACTACATTATGATCTCATCTTTTTAAAATATGCATATGCTAGAGTCCCTTAATTTATATGTCCTGTTAATATATTCTTCAAACAAAAGCCCTGGCCTTGACCACTTCTTCTCAGTGATTCTATTTATATCCTTTAAAATGATGTGAGTGGTAATCTCAGCATTCCCAAAAGCCAAACATATGTAGTCAAACACTAAAGAAAATTTCTTAGCACGTAAGAAAATAATTTAACTCAAGGTTTGAAAAAAAAATTTCCTATTGGCAATTAGAAATACAATGTATTTATAAGCAATCTAATTCATAGTAGCTTATTTTAAATAATATATTTTATAATATTATATATTATACATATATTATTTTATATTATACATATTTAACAATATTATTAAAAACGGTTTGTTACCAAACTTTGAAGTTTGTTACTTCAAAGTCAGTAACACAAACTCAGATACTGACTAGATCAATTCCAAAGAAAAAGTTATTAAGTTATAGCATAAACTGAAGTGATAATAGCTAAGATTAAATATTCCAATCTTTCCACTGATGTCTGAGTATGCTTCAGATAGTTTAATCCCTTTAAAGAAGTTTTTCATCCTAATTAGTTAAAAAAAAATCAGGAGTATAACATTCTCCTACTATTAGAGGAATTTATATACCACTTGTAATTGAAAGATTTTTCAGCAGTATCTGATTATGTCTGAATACACACACACACACACACACACACACACACACACACACACACACTTATTATATGATTTGGAAAAAGTATCCAAAGAAGGTAGATGTCTTTCATAAGACATTAGAATAAACCAGCACGTTACATAAGTTTCCAATTTCTGAGGAAATTAAACACTATTTCTTCTTCCATAAAACAATGCTGTACTTGAGTTCCTCGTGAAGCAACTTCTCTTCTGCCCAAACCCACCTTCTCATGCAGTCTTGCACAATCTTACCAGTTGACATCTACTGCCCAATCTACATTACTGTACTGTCATTCACCTTTTTTACAACCAACTTTTCCGTATCATGCTTTCCATTCTTATTATCCAGGCATATACATGCTTCCCCTGAGCATCGTACCTTAGATACCCAACAAAAATTTGCTGACAAACTGAAAGATGACATTTTTAAAATGTTAAAATTGAAGTTAATAGTAGTCATACACACAATCTAACTTAAACTCCGTTAGTACTCACAGTGTATCTATGGAACTGTCATTGATATCCCCATTTTGAAGACAAGGAATCCCAGAATTGGAGCATTTTAATAAATTATGCCCAGGATAAAAATTTCAGCAACAAAACCAGGATTAAAACGCAGGGTCTGAGCTCAAAGTCTTATGGCATGGTGCTCTGAGGCTGCCGCTCAAGATATGAAATGGTATCCCCCTCCTGGGAGGTTTAATATGCACTGGAACTCTTCAAAATTACCAAATACCCTAATCTGTAAGCCATTTTTCTCACATTCTCTTGATGCGTGACATCAAATGACAAAGGGCTATTGTAAATAAAAGAAAAAGGATTCTAAAATCAGTAGGAACTAAGGAGATAAGAAAAATACCTTCAAATTATACAACTTTACAAAATTATACACCTATACTCTATGAATGTAAATCAAATAGTCCCTACGTTAGAATATCATGTTCTCATTATTCACAAATTCCAGTCCATAAAAAAGGCAAAATAGTCATAGAAAGTTATCTAGACTCTTCGTGTTAGAAGAAACATCTAAGATCATCTAATTCTACCGATTATTTCACAGATGAGGAAACTGGGCCCAGAACGATTCAACAGCCTCAAGGCCATATTGTTATTAATAAAGTCCAAGATAAGAAATGGGCCCCCTAAATATAATATCAGCCTAACTGCTTTGTCCACTGGTTATACTATAATTACACTATGCTGGTATAATTATATACCGTGTTTCTAGAGGAACACTGAAAATAAGAATTAGTAATTATATATCAATACCTGAAAGAACCTATGGCTCCTTACACTTTAGTGTAACAACCGAAATTTTCATATGAGAAAGCTGAGGCACAAATAAACCAATACATTTTGCCCAAATTTTAAATTTATTTTTAATCAGTTCAATGAAAATTCTCCCTCAAACAATGAAAAATATATTAGGGTATAAAGAAAATTCATCACAGTAACTGAGAGCATCTTTGTAGAAGCAGTCTCCCTATCTTACTCATCTATACTTTCTTAGATCTTCCACATGTTCTAAAAAGACTGTCATAAAGCTTATCTGATTATCAACAAAATATCCTCTACTGTGAGTTGTATCTGGAAACAAGACGAATATCCTTCAATTACAACCTAGTGAAATTTCCCTTTTTTAAGAAACGATTAATGAACAATATTACATTTGGTAATGTATATATGTCCATGCCACTCTCTCACTTTGCCCCAGCTTACCTTTCCCCATCCCGTGCCCTCAAGTCCATTCTCTACGTCTGCATCTTTATTCCTGTCCTGCCCCTAGGTTCTTCAGAACCATTTTTTTTTTTAGATTCCATATATATGTGTTAGCATACAGTATTTGTTTTTCTCTTTCTGACTTACTTCACTCTGTATGACAGACTCTAGGTCCATCCACCTCACTACAAATAGTTCAATTTCATTTCTTTTTATAGCTAATATTCCATTGTATATATGTGCCACATCTTCTTTATCCATTCATCTGTCGTTGGACACTGAGGTTGCTTCCATGTCCTGGCTATCGTAAATAGTGTTGCAATGAACATTGTGGTACATGACTCTTTTTTGAATTATGGTTTTCTCAGGGTATATGCCCAGTAGTGGGATTGCTGGGTCATGTGGTAGTTCTATTTTTACCAAATGTAAAATAGATAGCTAGTGGGAAGCAGCCTCATAGCACAGGGAGATCAGCTCGGTGCTTTGTGACCACCTAGAGGGGTGGGATAGGGACAGAGGAGGGAGACGCAAGAGAGAGGGGATAGGGGGATATATGGATACATACAGCTGATTCACTTTGTTATACAGCAGAAACTAACACACCATTGTAAAGCAATTATACTCCAGTAAAGATGTTAAAAAAAGAAAAAAAAGGTTATTTCTACCATGTAATAATCTAATAAATCAAGAAGTCAAGATTAAAAGGAGTAGTGAACGAAATGAGAAAGTAAACATGTTGATGCGTCTATCATATAAAATATTTTTAATGTCAGTGAAGTAGGCAAGGATAGTACGTTCAACCTTAGCTTGATTTTTTAAAAAAACTAATCGCAACATATGTTTAATTTTTACTCGGATCTAGAAGTTTCTATGCGTAAAAATCAATAAAACTGCACAACTAAGATTTTGACAAGATGTCATTTATATCAAAAAAGGATCTCCTTTCTGGCATCTTGATTTTAATATCAGAGCAAATAATCCTTTCAAAAATACACTTCCAAGCTTTTTCTTATATTAAAAACAAAGTTTCAAAAGGAACACACCCTGTAGTTGAAAGGCAGAACTCCCCACCCTTCACTTCCCTCCACCTCTTTTCAATTCAGCTGCGGCCACACAAATTCCAACACAAGGGAAGGCAACTTGGTAATGTCAGAAATACAGCAGGCCTATGAAAACGAGAATCGAAAACCAAATACACTCTAGGACAACAAGAAGTAAAGCCAGGATGACAAAGAGAAGTAGGAAAACACGGGGGCAGAATCCGTTTTTAAAGCAGCATGGTATGCAGCAGTGCTCTGCCTTCAACTCAGCTCACCCTGCTCCACTGGAGCTCTTTTCATGTGTCATCAGAGGACATTATTCTTTTCAAAGTGAAGAGCAATGAAGGGATTCTACTTATTTCATGAGACATCTACCCGAGGTTAAGTGGAGAAAGGCAGAAAAAAAAAAAAGGATTGTCTGGGAATTTCTTTCCCCCCAACCACAACGACTGCTTTTCTATCTTCCGATAGATGAAACTCTTCAGTATAGAAGGGGAAAGTAAATAAGAGGAAGAACTGTAATTCTTGAGCCTGTGCCAGTTTACAGTATTTAAAAAAAAGAATCTGCGCCACAGCTTGGCGGCTGGCCATATTTACAGTAAGCTATCTAGTGTTTTGCCCAACGGGAAGAACAAAGGACTCTGTGTAGTGTTGCTGGGTTTGTGTGTTTCAAATATTGTGGAGAGAAGGAATGTAACCCCACATGCAATAGACCCTCTCCTTTTTACAGCTCTCTCTCCTCAATGACTCTCAAATTATAGTCACAAGAGTCGCCAAAAGGGCAAGAGAAAGCGTACTGGGCTAAGAGTTTTAGCTTAAACTTTAAATAACCATGTATTTTACTTGCCAAGATAGCATATCTATTCATTTAGATTGAACTTTAAAAATTTCCAAAGCTTACAAGCACATGATATTTAACAATATAGGTGGACTCTGTCTTCTGAGAACAGCTAAACCTGAAACAAGAAGCTTCTCAGGGAGTTTTAATATCTCTTCTTTCCATTATGTTGTGACACATTTTTAGCCAATAAAATGGACTGAATGACATCAGGAAAATTATATTAGGGACCCGAGGACAATTTTAATAGAGCGCATTCCTACTTTGTTTCCAGAAGTAACTAAAAATTTAAAGTGACAGTTTTATGACCAGCATATTAAAATCAACCACCACAAAAACTCTTTTCCCCCAAAGTGACACTTCTTTTGAAACTATGCCCAAATACAATGTAAATGAAAATGAAGTATACTGCAATTTTTATTTCTCTATCTATACCTAAGGTTACATATTTGCTTCAGCCGAAACAAAAGTTTATCTTAAATATCAATGTGATGGAAAACACATCTCTGATTTAACTTTTAGTTTCCTCATTGACATTGTTCTAAGGGGAGAAGGAGGACAAAAGAAAGGCGAATAAGTATAATAGATGGACTACTAGATAGTGAAAACTGCTGAAGAGAAAACATAAAGAAGGAATGGGGGGTTATGATTTGGTGGGGCAGGAAGAAGAGGGTGCAGTTTTAGGGAAGGTGTCTGGGAAGGTGTGTCTGGAGTTGTACAAGGGAACCAGTCTCTGGGTATCACCAGCACACGACGGGGTTTCCTAAGAAATCAACAAGTCTTCTCAAGGACTGTGAAGCTCTTCCCAAAGAACGGGGGCGGACAGCAAAGCGACTTTTCTTTAAACACAGATGCTGTTCCCCAAATGAGAAAAGGAGCTCATGTGGGCACAGAAGGAATGTGAAAAAAGAGAGAAAAAGAAAGCGGATGAACAAGGGAGAGGCAAAGCCATGGACAGCTGGGAATGATGTGAAGAGAAAAGGTTTTGAGGCAGTGGCCTAAACATTAATAATAATTAGCAGAACAGCTGAACATTAGACATTTGGAAAGAGAGTTTGTAAACTCTTGAAGCCTGCAAGAGGCTTCTCAGGAGAGTTTGAGTAGCTACATGGAGGAATCACCAAGATACTTCTACAGCAGGGTAGTTTACTGAGATTTTATTTTTGTTCTGTTTCCAGTGTTTTGTTTTGTTTTGTTTCCTTCCTTGTGGGGACAGATGGGGGAAGGAACTTCTCTGGGATCCAGGCAGTCAGGCCTCCCAGTGCCCAGGAAAATAACAGGACCCGAGAAATTTATTTCTCGTGGGTGTGTGGTGCAAATACAGACTGTGCCAGCATGTCCTGGAAATCTTCATGCCACCTTCAAGGGGTTACATGGATTTGGACGATAGACACACCAGATACATGAGGGGAAAGTACAGACTGACAGCCAGAGGGACCTCCTCAAATGTTCTACTCTGTGTATAACCTCTGGGTCTTTCACATCAGCCATGGAGGAAGTTAGAGGAATAATAATGAGTATGACTAGGAAGATTCAATTTCCTTCCAATCTGGTTGCTTAGGGGCTCTTGAGAAAGAAAAAAGTAACTGAAAGGCAACAATAAGAAGACATGCATACCCATGAGAGTAGCAAAAACTTTAAACTCGTTAATAGCAGTGTTGGCAAAAATGTGAAACCAGGAGGAGCCTCATACACTGCTGGTAGGACTATAAATTGTAAAAGAACTTGGCAATGACTAGAATAAAATGAAGACAGGCATACTCCATGCACAGTCAATTTCATTTACAGGAATAGACCCAGAAAAATGGTCGCATCTCTGCACAAAGAAACACATAAAAGTATTCACTGCACCATGGTTTGCAATAAAGAAAAATTACAAAGAATTTTCATCAAAAGGAAATGAAAGAAACAAATTATTTTCATATAATAGGATATTAAAGAGCAATTAAAATGAATTCATGGAATCAACCTGCACCAGCAAAACAAGGGAGGGAGGAAAAAGGAAAAAGGAAAAGATGAACAAACAATGCAAGTTACAAAAGAATACATAGTATGCTATATTATAAAGAGTAAAAGCTGGAAAACCCACTAGAGGGAGAGTAAGCAACTAATGAAAAAGGATTGGGAATTAAAATTTACCTCATACTTTAATTACGTGTCTAAATTTAACTGTACAGAAAATCCAGATACCTCTTTTGGAATATGCATATTATTATTCTTACACAGCTTTTATTTAGAAATTTGATTTAAGGATGTAAATCAAGTATTCTTTATGCCAGAAGTTCTCAGATAGAGGTGGCCAGGAATTCATCAGGGGATCCAGGCAGGGATATACAGCCTCCCCACTTCCAGGGAGGAAAGGATTCGATCTCTGGTGCGCAAATGGGTAGAGCAGAACCTTCTAGCATAAAAGCAACACGGGCAGGGAGCTCACCCTCCCTGCCAGAGCCAGGCTGTTTCTACTTTGGGAAATGAGGTCCTGGAAAAGTACCAGTAAGGCACCAGCAGAGTTTCTAGGTACAATTTTCAAATGGGTCTAAGAAACCATCCCTTTGTAACAACTATCTGAGCTTCTGTTCAGAAACAAGAGTTGACAAGAGATGACAGGCCAATTCTGAAGCAAAAGAAAAACAAAATTTTATAGTAGTCTCCCGTATTATCTACTAAACAAGCATCTTCAACTTTCTCTGGCTGCCCGGGATAAAGAGAATGATGAGATACAGTGAAGGTTCAAAGAATAATTTGAAAATCTATGTCAAAAGCTTGAAGATATTGAGAAGCTGGATAACATTAAGCCTGGCCTCTGTACTTACTTTTCCTCACACGTGCTCATTTATTAAGTTCCTATTTTAGTATGAATACACTTTAATGCCAACTAATCCTCTACTTTCACCTAATTTGGAAAACTAAAATTAAGGATTATATGAAAAAGTTCATAAAAATAGATTTAGATGATTTTAATTTTAATTATTCAAAAAGGCGCATGAGAAATTTAGATATTTTTTTAAAACATAGTGATTTAGGGGAAATATAGCGCCAGTGGTACTCTGCACGCACATAAACTTTTTTCCTTTGTTTTTACTGAGATATAATTCATATAACGTGTTTTTCAAGTGTGCAATTCAGTGATTTTTAGTATATTCACAAAGTTGTACAACCACTGCCTCTATCTAATTCCAAAATATTTTTATCATTCCCCCCAAAAACTCTGTACACTTGAGAGTCACTCCCCACCCTTCCACCCCCTCCCCACACTCCATCTCCAGCCCCCGACAACCACTCAACTATGTTCTATGTCTATGGAACTGACTACTCTGAACACTTCAAATAAATGGAATCAGACAATATGTGGTCTTTTGTGTCTACTTTCTTTCATTTGTCATAATGATTTTAAGTTTCATATATGTTGCAGATATATCAGTACTTCATTCCTTTTTATGACCCTAAAATATTACACCGTATCGCTATACCACACGTGTTTATTCATTTGTCAGCTGATGGACTTTTTGGCTGTTATGGAATAACACATCTATGAACATTCGTCTGCAAGTTTTTGTGTGAACATAAATATTTTCCATTTTCTTGGAATTGCTGGGTCATACGGTAATTCTACATTTAAGCTTTTAAGGGTTGCCAGACTTTCCCAAAGCAGTTGCACCATTTTCCATTCCTACCAGCCATGCACAAAAGTTCCAATTTCACCACATCCTCACCAACACTTGTTATTCTCTGTTTAATTACAGCCATCTTAGTGGGCATGAAGTGGTAGTTCACTGCAACCTTGATTTGCATTTCCCTAATTACTAATAATATTGAGCATCTTTCAGCACAAAGACTTCTAGAAAAATAGTTTTTCCATATAGCTTATATTGATCTAACTAGTGCTACAACAATAATGAATGAGTTTAACTCTTGCATAATATTTTTCTTACATAATTAGACCTAACAGATTTACACAGTCAATGAGTACTTATTTTGTGAACAAGGAAACTGCTAGAAGATCATCAAAAAGTAAATCTTGGGACTTCTCTCATGGTCCAGTGGTTAAGAATCAGCCTTCCAATGCAGGGGACACGGGTTCGATCCCTGGTTGGGGAACTAAGATCCCGCATGCCGCGGGGCAACTAAGCCCACGTGCCACAACTACTGAGCCCATGTGCTCTAGAGCCCATGTGCCACAACTAGAGAGAAGCCTGCGCACTGCAATGAAGAGCCCACACACCTCAATGAAAGATTCCACATGCCGCAACTAAGACCGGACGCAGCCAAATAAAAAGAAAAATTTTAAATAAAGTAAATCTTTAAAAAGTACATACGCTGACATAAGATTTTATACATTTATATAGTTATGAAATTTTATAAATTTATATGCTTATAATATGCATATATTTTGTCCTTCTTTAGCAAAATGGTTGATCAAAGGAATACTAGCATAAGCATAAAGTTTGGGAAAAGCAGTTCAATATCTTATAGCAAAGCAGTAATTGGTGGTAAGTAGCTAGCCCAGTTGTTCAAATGCCATTTATTATTTCTCTAGAAAAATATTCTAAGTAATCACTAAAAGTTTCATTACTTGTTACAGTTTTCAAATTGCTTTAATCTCACTTCTGTGACCTTTCTATGTGCTAGACCAAAATAAAACATTAACTTAAAGTACATTCAGAAACATTTCAGTATTAATTCAAGTACTAGAAGGTACACTTTCTCTTTTGACAAAATACATTACTGCCCACACTCATGACATTTAAGACCTCTGTACAATAAAAGTTAGGACTCAGACTGATGTTTAAAACATGGAAAATTCAATCAAAATGTTGCGATTTTTCAAAACCTAAAATAAGTCAAAAGCTCAAAGTACTGCTGATGGCAACGGTTAACTCATTCAAGCTATGATCTTTAACTCATTCAGGATATGCTCACTTGATCATTTAGTAAATGATGCCATAATTTTTTCCGCTGCCAGTACCAAAACCATTTAGTGAGCTCTGTTAATATTTTGTGTATGTGTATATATTCAGATGTTCTGGTCTAACCACTAACTCCCCCCAATATATTCTGTATTTCCAGCCTCAATACATTTGTTCATGTAAGTTTCCCTGCCTGGAATTTTCCTTTCTCCAGTCTTCTTTTTCTACACCACTGCCATCTAACCACATCCAATACAAGCCCATAATTTATATGAAGCTGTTGGTTTAACTATTCCCTCCACTGAACAGTTACACCAAATATCAGTGGAGGCAATTAAATTCACGGGTAGGTAAAAGGAGCTGGATTTTGAAGAACCAAGGATGACTCCTAGGTTTCTCATTTATTTGACTATGTAGGTCACATCCCCTTCTCCATAAACATGCAATGAAGGTACGAATCAACTCAAAGAGGATAGCCTCCAAAACAGAAGGTACAAAAATAGCTGCCTTTCTAGGATCTCTAAATGAATTCATTATTATGCATTCATTCATTTATTCAGCATTTATTCCACCTCTTCCCAAGTGGACCCTAACCTAGTGCTAAGGATAAAAATAGGAAGATGGTCCATGCATTTAATAAATATCTAATATTAATTAAGCACTTACTATATAACAGTTGCTCCACATCTGCACTGTTATAGATATATCTTGGAGCTATTGCAGGTTCAGTTCCAGACTACCTCATAAGTGAGTCACATGAATTTCCTTGGTGTCCCAGTGCATATAAAAGTTATATTTACACTATACTTTAGTCTATTAAGTATGCAATAACATTACATTTTAAAAATGTGCATATCTTAATTTAAAAATATTTTATTGCTAAAAAATGCTAAACATCATCTGAGCCTTCAGCAAGTCATAATCTTTTTGGTGGTGGAGAATCTTGCCTTGATGTTGGTGGCTGCTGACTGAACAGGATGATGTTTGCTGAAGGCTGGGGCTGCTGTGGCAACTTCTTAAAATAAGACAATGAAGTTTGCCACATCGATTAACTTGTCCTTTCACAAACAATTTCTCTGTAGCATGCAATGCTATTTGATAGCATTTTACCTACAGTAGAACTTCTTTCAAAACTGGAGACAATCCAACATAAATTATGTCTGCTATACTTCAATTAAAAAATGGAATCAATCCTTTCAAACCTTCCCACTGTTCAATCAACTAAGTTTACGTAATATTCTAAATCCTTTGTTGTCATTTCAACAATCTTCACAGCACCTTCACCAGGAGTAGATTCCATCTCAAGAAACCACTTTCTTTACTCATCCATAAGAGGCAACTCCTTATCTATTCAAGTTTTATCATGAGATGGCAGCAATTCAGTCACACCTTCAGGCTTCACTTCTAATTCTGGTTCTCCTGCTATTTCCACCACATCTGCAGTTTCCTCCTCAACTGAAGGCTTGAACCCCTAAAAGTCATCCATGAGGGCTAGAATCAACTTCTTCCAAACTCCTGTTAATGTTGACATTCTGATCTCTTCCCATGAATCACAAACATTCTTAATGGCATCTAGAACGGTGAACTGTTTCCAGAAGATTTTCAATTGACTTTGCCCAGATCCATCAAAGGAAGCATTATCTATGGCAGCTATAGCCTTATGAAATGTATTGCTTAATAAGTAAGACTTGAAAGTCAAAATTGCTCCTTGATCCATGGGCTGCAGAATAAATGTGTTAGCAGGCATGAAAACATTAATCTCACCTTACATCTCCCCTCCATCAGAGCTCTTGGGTGACCACGTGCATTGTCAATGAGCAGTAATATCGTAAAAGGAATTTTTTCCTGAGCATTAGGTCTTGACAGTGGACTTAAAATATTCAGTAAACCATGCTATAAATAGATGTGCTGTCATTCAGGCTTTGTTGTTCCATTTATAGAGCAAAGGCAAAATAGATTTAGCATAATTCTTAAGGGCCGTAGGATTTTCAGAATGGTCAATGAGCACTGGCTTCAACTTAAAGTCACCAGCTGCATTAGCCCCTAACAAGAGTCAATATGTATTTTGAGGCTTTGAAGCCAGGCATTGACTTCTCCTCTCTAGCTATGAAAGTCCTAGATGGCACCTTCTTCCAACAGAAGGCTATTTCATCTCCACTGAAAATCTGTTATTTAGTGTAGCCACCTTCATTACTTATCTTAGCTAGATCTTCTGGATAACTTGCTGCAGCTTCTACATCAGCACTTCTGCTTCACCTTGAACTTTTATATTATAGAAATGCCTCCTTTCCTTAAATCTCATGAACCAATCTCTGCTAGCTTCAAACTTTTCTTCTGCAGCTTCCTCACCTCTCTCAGCCTGAGTGTTAGGACCTTGCTCTGAATTAGGCTTTGGTTTAAGGGAATATTGTGGCTGGTCTGATCTTCTATCCAAACCATTAAAACTTCCCTCATATCAGTAATAAGGCTGTTTCACTTTCTTATCATTTGTGTGCTCACTGCAGTAGCATTTTTAATTTCCTTCAAGAACTTTCCCCTCTGAGAACTTTTCCCTTACATTCACAACTTGGCTGTATGGCCCAAGAGGTCTAGCTTTTGGCCTGTCTTGGCTTTTTTTTTTTTTTTTTTTTGCGGTACGCGGGCCTCTCACTGCTGTGGCCTCTCCCGTTATGGAGCACAGGCTCCAGATGCTCAGGCTCAGCGGCCATGGCTCACGGGCCCAGTCGCTCCGCAGCATGTGGGATCTTCCCGGACCGGGGCACAAACCCGCGTCCCCTGCATCAGCAGGCGGACTCCCAACCACTGCGCCACCAGGGAAGCCCCTGTCTTGGCTTTTAACATGCCTTCCTCACTAAGCTTAATCATTTCTAGCTTTTGATTTAAAGTGAGAGACGTGACTCTTCTTTTCACTTGAACGCTAAGAGGCCACTGCAGGATTATGAATTGGCCTAATTCCAATATTGTTGTGTCTCAGGGAATAAGGAGGCCTCAGAAGCGGAGAGATGGGGGAATGGCCAGTTGGTGGAGTAGTCAGAACACACTCAAGATTTATTGATTAAGTTCACCATCTTAAATGGGTGTGGTTCATGATGCCCCCAAATAATTATAATATCAATAGTAACATCAAAGATCACTGATCACAAATCACCACAACAAATATAATAATGAAAAAGTTTGAAATATTGTGAGAATTATCAAAATGTGACCTAGAAACATGAAATGAGGAAATGCTGTTGGAAAAATGGTGCCAAAAGACTTGCTCGATGCGGGGTTGCCACAAACCTTCAATTTGTAAAAAACACAGTATCTGTGAAGTGCAGTAAAATGAGATATGCCTGTATTTTTAATCTTCACAAAAGACCCTACTATTTTATTCACTGCATAGAAAAAACAGCCTCTAGAAGTGAAGTTGTCCAAACTCACAAAACTAACCAGTACTCAAGTCAAGATCAAAAGACAAATCTGGAGGAAAAAAAGACAAATTTTTCCAACTCCAACGTCACCCAATCTCAATGTCTGAGGCAGCTCAATCACTGAGAAGTGTATTAAGGTATAAAAATACATATTACATAGATGCAATCATTATGTACTTTATAGCATATAAAACTAATGTCCATAATTTCCATGACATTATACATTAAATAGGCTACTCTAGTTTTCTTATTCTAAATTATAATGTAATTTCTTTTATTAAATATTTTATAAAATTTTTCATAAATCTTTTGTAAAATTATAAAAATAGGCTATGAATGGCAGTAATTGGTTTAGTAGAGTTTTAAAACCATAATCTATTTATAGGTTCTAACCTCTTACTGCCAATCAAGAGATCTGTTTTGGAGAAAAGAGTAAAGTAAGAGTCTGTAAGTAATATTAAAAGAAGGATGTAGTTATTAGGATCTTATAAGTAAAGTAGGACTACCCATAAAGCATTGAAACAGTATTATCCTTCTCTCCCAACAAAAAAAGACCTGCTCCCCACCCATTCCTTAAAAAAAAATGTAAATGGTTGAAGTCTCAACTTCCTCAGAGGTAATATTTTCAAATCCAGTTTGTCACCACAAGATGAAGATCATTTACCCAAAGTGTAAATAAGAAGGCCTATAAATTAGATAATAAGCAAATACTCAGAATATTCTCAAAATTAATCTGTGACAGGAGTTAAGAGAGTCACAACTTGATTATTTTAATGTATGATAACGTGTAGGGTAGCATGAAATATCGTCATGCTGCATGTTTCATTATATTGTATCAAAAGTGGCTATAATAATATGAACTAAAGTAGCAATTTTCAATGATTTTCCAGCTTTTTCCTTTCCGAGCTGAGAAAACCAAGCCTTAGGCAATCAGAGGGAAGATAAATCTACTGTATTAAGAGGCTAAATTGCCTTCATGTAAATCAAGACAGTGTAGTTATAATTTTGTTACGCTCCAGTGTACAGCAGCCGAAAAATCTAGTAGATCTTCGTTACCTTTAGGATAACTTCATACTCGAGCCTTTGGTTAACAATTATGAGTTTTCTATATTTTGTGTGTCTGAAATTAAACATGACAGCTTTGCCACAAATTTTTGAAGTTTTATAAATGTTAAATAACAGCTGTTTGACTAGGGATCTACCATATCAAAATGTAAACGAACATCACCGGTGCAAAGGGTCTAAGTTTACAACTCTAACACCATAATCCAAGGACACAGTTTGATTTCACAGGCTCTATAAATAAGCACCTTTTAAAGCTGGATGACAGCAATAAGGAACTACACACTTAGTAAATGATAGGGGGTTCTGTTGTCTTTTAAGAACCACGATTCATTGGCAATTTCTGGGAAGGAAAAGCAATACATATTACGTAGAGTACACTTGGCATCTACTGTTCTACGTATATCAAAATAGAATTTAAATGATCACGTATGATAAACAACGCATATTTTCTATCATCCAAAATATTAAGACTATAAAAACAAATAATTTCTACCTGTAATAATAGAAGCTAAAATTTTCACATCCATATGTGATCACTTGCTAGTAATTTTCTTATTCTTATATATATATGTTCATATACAGTATACATCTTATATTTATTTAAAAGTACACTGGATTCTCTTCGTCAGTAAGGAAGTATCATGAGAATATTGTCTTGCTCCTAAACCAACATTTTTTTCTAAATGTTACTGACAAATAAAGACATACCGTATGGCCCCATCAACTGAATGAGGTGTTTTTTTTATCCAAATGGTTTACATAAAACTTACTAATATTTTGCACTTCAACACCACGTGGTTTTGAACTTACTCCTCAAGCCTAAAATGCAGGACACATTCTAAACAAACAAGAAACTATATTTGCTAAATGTAATTCCCCCAACTGTATACAACATGTTTTTCTTATTCTATTTGGTGAAAACTACAGATTTTCCCTACGCTTTCGTCAATTCTGCAGCCAAAATGTTCTATTATCTGTTCTTCATAAGACGCCATGTAAATGGAGAACTGTGAATTAATTTAATAAAACATTTAATGGCATTGTACTGCTTCTTTTCAAAGTCATTTGTAAAAATACTGGGAACTAGGCAGACTGGTAACCACTCTGCAATCATAGGTCCTAGAGTAAATGCAAAGGAAGACCCAAAGGCCATCAGGGCAAAGTTGTACACCCCTGTTCCTGGAAGAATGATCTCCCAGGACAACGTGATCTTGAGGGTAGAAAGGAGAACCTAGATCTTCCTGTGTCCGTTTTATCAAAGTGGAGGATCATGGCTCTGGTGGTCCACGGGCCCGGCAGAGGTTAGCAGGCCTAATATGACTTGGATTCAGGGAGCTGCACTGGAACCACGGAGATCCTCCTATAGGACAGCAACACTCAGATGGCCAAAGACAGGACCCGAGAAAGAAGCTACCACCGAAATGAAAGAACAAATCCCCAGGAAAACAGATTTATCACATCACCGTTACATAATAGGAAGAAACCGAATGCATCAGGGGGCTTGTGCTAAAACGCTTAGTGATCTCATTCTTACCATAACAAATTATCTGCCAGCAAAGATCTTCAAGGTCGAACCCTGGCAACAATTTAAAAATAATGAAAAGCATTCATCCCAAAGGCAGAGTTAGAATGTTTTAGTTTGAAGCAATGTGCTGTATATTTTATTAGCTATAACTTGTTTAATTATTCATTGCAACTCTGCTTATATTCCATACAGAAACCTCAGGTTGCTCAGATTTCTATCTGAAATCCTAGGGGGTTTTTTTTGCCTTATTCAAGGGCAAATGCCTTAAGAGACCAAAATGTCTCTCCCCGATTTTCAGTGGAACACAAAGATTTATTTGTTTAGAATAAAATATTAAATTAAAGCCAGAAAGAGAAAGATGGAAAAAGAGAGGGGAAGGAAGGGAGAGAAAAAGAGAAAGGCAAGACAGACAGATGCACTATTTTATCTTGGCAAATCATGCAAACCTCTGTGACCAGACTTTCCACAGGGGTCCCCCTCCTGCACCTCAGCTGCACACGCCCCTCCTGTCCCACACCTGCCTTCTCCACGAACCTGTGCTGTTCTCAGGGTCCAGGCCCCTCTGCAGCCTCAAAGGCTGACCGAAGCATTGCTAGGCACTTTCCAAAAGCCTCCACGTGGTTTAGCATCAGTGACGCCACCTCTGTCTATTTGAGTTGCTTCCTGGCACATTTTGCCCCTAAAGACAGAGCTACTGTCATCAGTTTAATCGTCTGCCTTTTTCCGATACACAGGTGAGCCAAAGGAGCTCTCTGCTGCAGGAGCAGACAGGGTACAGAGGGACCAGAGAGGGGGGGCAGTTCTGCTCTGGGATGTCAACGCGACTGGTGTCTGCACGCCTGAAACCAGCGTGATGAGCATCTGCGAATAAGTTCCCATCACTCACGTGACATCAAGGCCCCCGGCTCCTCTCTCCACAGCTCTGAACATGAGCGTCCAAAAAAGAAAATTCAACTCTAACACCAAAATTCACAGGGCCCACTCCCTTGTGTGGGCACAGGTCTGAGCCACAGATGAGTCTTAAACGGGTGACATTCTGGACAAACGGCACACCTCGGCTTTCCTTTCCATACAAACGAAAGCCTTATTAACAAGTAACCTGATGGTAACGTTTCCTAAAAATGACCACCAGGACTATATATACTTAATCAACCTCACGTGCGGGGATGTAAAAGTGAGCTGGATTTGGAGTCAAACTGAGTAAATTGTTGGCCACAGACTTGGACAATCAAAACATCTTTTACCTTGGAGGGATCACAGTGATTCGTTTCACTCCCTCATTTTAGAGGCCAGGGGAAGAAACCCTTATGCCAAGAAGAATGAAGCAGCTTGTTGAGCATAATAAAGTCAGACAAGGGCAGACCCAGGGGCAGACCCCAGGCTCCCCTAATACTGGGTCTGGAGCATTTCTATGACACTACAAATTGCTGGAATTCAAGAACTCCCTGTGGTCCATTTCAAAAGAAAAGACTATAGAATGTTAACTTCTTTTTATGCTATTGTTCTTTAGAGCTTTGTCAATGATAAAAAACGTAGTTCTGTTCTACGTGCCATTTTCCAGGGTTTTGTCTTGGCCTGTCTGCCATGGCACTTCTGCACACAGGTGAGTGTGTGTCGGGGGGGGGGGGGTCCTTCTACCTGCCTGTCTAGTCTACCCTCCTTTTTCTTTAGCAACACAACCCCTGTTACATGCAGAGCAGCAGTTCCTAGCTAAGAAACTACATATCCCAACCTCTGCTTCAGCTACAGATGGCAGAGACCTAGCTCTGGACAATGAAATATATAAGCAGAAGCTGCCAGTGGGAGCTCCCAGGAAAGCTCTTTAAAAGGGAGCAGATTTGACTGGTTTGTGCCTTTTGTTCCTTGCCTTTCACCTTCTTCATTCCTAGGAGGATCCTGGAGGTGTGGCAGCCACTTTGTCACCATGAGGCAACAAGCACGAGGATGAAAGCTGGACAACCAAAAGGAGGGCCGAACAGAAAGTCAGAAAGATCCTCAGATCTGATTACATTGTAAGGCTCCCTACCCTGCCCTGGGCAGTCTAGATAAGAGAAAAAGAGACCTCTGTTTGATTAAGCCACTGTGGCTTGAGTTTTCAGTTACTCACAGCTGAAATTATTCCTTATTTATATATCAGGTGTCAACAGATGTCACCATGAACAAGAAAAAAAATCACAATTGTACTTTTTCAATTGTACAGTTCAAAAAAATTTTTTACTGAGAAAAGTTGAGGTAAACTGGGTCCGTAACTTGGAGTAATCTCTAAGAATTTAAAAGCGACAGCAACATCTCCTATATGAACTGGGGATGCCGTTTTCTCGAAAGGATGTTTTTAACTCTAAATAGCTGATTTCTCAATGTCTCAATTCTGCAATTTAGTGCAAGCAGTATTTTACAGGTGGTGCAAAGAACATCCAGGCAACTGGTTACCCACATCCTATGAAATACTTTGTAGCCAGAAACACAATCAGAATATGAACACACCCCTAAAAATCCTGCCACCTACACTGCATTTCTGGTAAGTCATTTTCTATGTCCAGATTCCTTCCTGAGACTACCCAAGAATTCTCAGCTGCTACCACCTCTGCCTCTGCCAGACGCATTCATTTTTATTCTTGTCTCATTTGCAAATTCTAATAAGCTGAAAGGAGAAAACAGCTTCAGAAAATAACTTATATGCTACAGTAGTTTTCTTTACTTTTTCTCAGAATATTAGGCAAGTAAATAAAGTCCAATACATTAGGACAAAATGATAAAGCACTGCAAGGCTGCATCAGCCTTGGATAGACACTCTTCTAAATTTTAAATTACACCAATTTTACTCCTCAAAATGTGTATTTGTATCACATCACAACTTCACATAAAAACATATCAAGCGTCAGCCCCAATTTCAACATATAAAACCAGATAGAAAACGACAAAATGCCTAGCTATAAGTAGGAGAACATTAAACAGTCATTTATTTGGAACTAAATAAACCTATTTCTTAACAATGCATGTCATTTAGTCGCTGTCTTGCCCAAATACTTATTATAATAAGTGGAAGGACTAGTAGGGATAGCTGACAACTGAAATGCATTCTGTAGTCACGGGGCTTGCAGGAGACTCAGATGAGAAAGTGGAGTTTCTCTGGCTCTCCTGAAGCTCCGCCATCCTCGGGCAAGGGACTTGGGTGGCATATAACCCTGGCAAGCGAGTTGGAAAGGGACATGTGAACTCATAGGCATTGCCTTTGCAGGCACCCTACAGCATGCTGGCTTACATGAGAAAGCTTTGCTTGGCTAAGATCATAACTAAGCTATGTTACAGGTCAATACTTTAAAAACATATGTTCTATCTCAACTGATTCAATGTTCCATTTCCAGGTCTAGCTTTCATCTAAGATTTCCACTTTCATCTACCAAAGCATTACACTTGGTTCTTCCTAAGATTCAAGGAAAGCCTCTCTCGGCCACACTCTCTCCCCCAGGTCTTTGAAGCCATCCAACTTGCAATTAACAGCAGTGAGGGGCCTGGCCAGATCCTTCAGAAAGGGCAGAGCCACAGGTGAAAAAGAGCTCACTGCAGAGAGAACCTCGTCCACCTGTATGTGAAAATAAAGATGGCAGGGCTGTGCCATGATTCTACAGTGCGCAGCTACAGTGGCTCACCTGCAGGATTCAAAAGATGGGCGTTTCCAATGTAAGTGCACTATTTTCAGGTTATTAATTTGGTAAATGTACCTGTACAGTATATTTGAAAAATATACTGTTCTTGTAGTTTTAGAAGTCTTCTTGCCCTTTGCTTTTTTTTTTTCTTTCTCCATTTATCTCTTTAGTTTTACTTTTGTGAAACTGAGGCTTTCCTCTCTTCCCAATTACAGGAAAAATCCCACATTTTCCAGTTTAACTTATAATAAGACAATCTTTGTAGATAAGAATTAAAAAACTCAACTGTACAAAAAAGTACACTCTTTGGACTGATACATATCTTGCATCCTCTATGCATCTTATAGTGATTACAATGAGATAATCAAGTCTTAGGTGTACATTATTTCATTTAAATATACAGAAGACATGTTAGTGGTTACCAACTATAACAGAGCTTTAAGAACAAAAATACTTAAAGGATAAAGGATACTGCTGAGGCTAAAAACCTATATTCACAAACCATTTTTCATATTTAAAATGCAATAAGAAATTTAAATGCTAAGCAATGTAATCATATTATTGAAAAAATTTCACTTGCACATGATATGTCATCAGGGAAATGCAAATTAAAACAATGAGATAAACTACACAACTATTAGAAAGGCCAAAATCCAAAACACTGACGACACCAAATGCTGGCAAGGATGTGGAGCAACAGGAACTCTCATTCATTGCTGGTGGGAAAGCAAAATGGCACAGCAACTCTGGAAGACAGTTTGGCAGTTTCTTACAAAACTAAACTCCTCTAAGCACATGATCCAGCAATCACGCTTTTAAGTATTCACTCAAATGAGTTGAAAACTTATATCCACAGAAAAAGCTGCACAAGAATGTTTACAGCAGCTTTATTCATAATTGCCAAAACTTGGAAGCAAGCAAGATGTCCTTCAGTAGGTGAATAGATAAACAGTGGTATATCCAGACAAGAATATTATCCAGCACTAAAAAGAAATGAGCTCTCAAGCCATGAAAAGACATGGAGGAAGCTTAGGGATGAATATTATTAAGTGAAAGAAGCCAGTCTGAAAAGGCAACATACTGTATGATTCCAACTATGACATTCTGGAAAAGGTGAAACTCTGGAAACAGGAAAAAGATCAGTGGCTGCTGGGGGCGGGTTGATAGTAGTGGGACAAAGAGGATTTTTAGGGCAGTGAAAATACTCTGTACAGTACTATGATCATCCATACCCATCATTATAACGCTGTCCAAACTCACAGATGATACAACAACAAGAGTGAACCCGAAAGTAAACTACCAACTTTGGGTGATAATGATGTCAGTGTAGGTTCCTCCTTGGTAACCAATGTACCACTTTGGTGGGGGACTGTCGATAATAGGGAAAACTATGCATGTAAAGAAGAAGAGGGTATGTGGGAAATCTCTGCACCTTCCTTTTAGTTTTGCTGTGAACCTAAAACGGCTCCTTTAAAAAGTCTTAAAACGTTCACCTGTAACACAATGCCCCAATTTTTAAAATCATTACCTTTTACATATGCCAAATTATGAACATGTAATGCAATAGTTCCTATTGTTGTGGCTATATAGGACTGTGATACAAGTATAAAATATGTGCTAGAAAAGGGCACACCAGTTGAGTGGTAACATCTGGGAAAGAAGAAAGGAAATGTGATTAGGAGCCCTTCAATTATACATTCCTTTAAAAAAAGGGAATAGCAGTAAATATGCAAAACGTTGACAATTAAATTGGAGGGACAATTTTGTTAGTGTGTTCTCTAGGGTCTTCAGTACGGAAAAAAATCTTGGGGTGAAACTGTAACATTCTCAGGTGAAAACAAGACCCAGTGGGATCTGAGGTTAGGTAAGAAGTGTCAGACTATAAGAATTCAAAGGTTTGGGGAGAGAGGCAGGCAGGGTATTTAGAAGGGTCAAAGAGTAAAGCCAGAATCACCTGAAAAGAGGACAAGGTAGGATTGTCTGGGGAGACAGTACACTACAGGCACTGTGTGAATGGAAAACACAACAAGGTCCCATTCAAGCAGATGCTGTTTACTTGGTGATGTGTGACCCCAGAATTCAGTACTGTATATATCACCTTACTATGAACCAAACAGGAAGAAGCCTGACTTGCTCCATAAAACTAAACCTTAAATACAGAGGAAAACACTAAAGTAATGTTAGGAACAACAATCTTGAACTAAGATTTTGACAGCACACAAAAAAAAATTGTTATAAAAGACATGCTTACCTATAAAAGTAAAAACTTATGCCTGCTCGTAATACAACTTTTAAGAGTTAAGTCAGGAATTTATTTTATCTGGTACACACAGTAATTTGCTATAAAGCTTTATGAAAGAGCTAAAATAATGTTACGGCCAGAAACCAATTGTTGTTAAAATGCATTCCGTTAAAATGGAAAATATAGGGAAATAAAACACTGTAATTGTCTCTCAACCCACACTGTACATTATGTTGCTAAATTATATAGCATTATATTTTCTACATTTTAATAAGCTTCCCCATAGAGGAACTGATAACACAAGGAAATCATTCTCTGCTTTTATTTCTAAAGACCTAAATAATATCCCACACGTATTTATAAACCAAACAGGGCCTCTCATTAGATCCCAAGGCTTACAAAATCTATTTCTCAAAACCACGGTATGTAACAATACATGAAATAGCTAACATAAATGGTTTTCTGTTCTACTTCTTACTGTGATTCACAGTCGGGGAGTTATACATTTAAAGTGAGCTATAATAATATGTAAGAAAAAAAATCAAGGTTTTCTTAATTTTAGAAAATCTTTTAATAGTGTGTTATATAATTCGTACAAATATTGTCTTTGGCCTTGATAATATTTTATTTAAACATGTCCATCCACTGAATTGTTGGTACAAGTAAAGCAGAGACTTCTCCCCAAAGAGATAAGAGAATTTCATGGCCTTGATCCAAATTTAGCAGGATGTTGACAAACCATATACTAATAAGTATTATGTCCAGTACTTAAATATAAAAGGGCAAATGTCTCCTTTAGCCTATGTGAGAATTTTAAAAATAATAAATCATAATTAATAAAATGGTAGAAAACCTTGGGGGAAGTATAAGAAATTCACACATTAAGACAGTGAATAATTTTCTAAATACAAAGTTAATCATAATACCAGGTTCTTGGTTTAAACAGAGAGTACTAAACCTGCAATTTGGGGCAATATTTCTAAGGCCTGAAAAGTATCTGGTGAGCCAAATATACTGAATGCACACAGCTTTAAAGACCTGGACAGGACAAGTAAGATGCACTTACCAAATATTAACAGAGAAAGTTCCATCAGAAGAGACAGGCTTTGGCAGAAGTTTCAAAGAAGCCAATTTATAACTCTCTTCAGGTCATATTATCAATTCAGATTTTCTATGAACACCTTAAAGTGTGAAATAGGAAAGACAGTACCGTGCTTAACCCCTTTTAAGGTTCAGACTTCAGTGAATTCATTCTAGGGAACTAATGTGTTTCTGAAATGTTTGCTATCGGCGAGCTTTACACTGTGTTTTTCCTGTTGACTTCTAGAGCAGCTGGCAGGAGTCTCTCTTCCAGGATTTACAACACACTGTAACTTCCTGGTCCCCTCATGCTCTCTGAGGGCAGGCATGCCTGGCCAGTGTCCCCAGAATCTAGCCCAGCACTTGCTTGCGACTCTATGGGTATGTACGACACACAGAAGACAGGGCTGACAAAACTGAGAAGGCAGGTCAAGGAAAACAAAAGCTGACCTTAAAACATGTTTTTGGTTTGTTTTTTGTTTTTTGTTTTTGCGGCACGCGGGCCTCTCACTGTTGTGGCCTCTTCTGTGTTGCGGAGCACAGGCTCCGGACACGCAGGCTCAGTGGCCATGGCTCACGGGCCCAGCCGCTCTGCGGCATGTGGGATCTTCCCGGACCGGGGCACGAACCCTTGTCCCCTGCATTGGCAGGCGGACTCTCAACCACTGCGCCACCAGGGAAGCCCAAAACATGGTTTTTTTTTGAAAGAACCTCAAACACTGACCACATCTAAAACACTATAAAATTTTATTATGGTAAAGTAGAAGTATTTTACTAAAATAAAATACCATAAAAGAAGCTGCCTTCTGAGACACACTGAAGAGGGAAGATACATTCTGTGTGCCGCCTCACCCTTTAACATAATTTAAGGCTTTACCTTAATTTCAAGGTGAATGGTACTATCACCATAGCATCTTCAGTGGCTATTAACGTTCACAACTCTCTCCCATCTTTTTTTTCCATCTATATCATTCTCATGTCCCCTCTCCTTTTTTTTTTAAAAATAGTAGATCCTTGTTGGTTATTTATTTTAAATACAGCAGTGTGTACACGTCAATCCCAAACTCCCTAGCTATCCCTCCCCAACAGGTAACCATAAGTTCGTTCTCTAAGTCTGTGTTTATAAAGATATCTTTCAATAGGCAGAGATTCAGGTGCTAGTAAAAGGACCACCACTAATATTTATTGTTTCTATTTGAATTTCCTGTAAGTGGAATATCCCTGAAGCTACAACAAACGCTGAAGTTTTGACTGTTTCTATTTTTAATATGGAGAAGTTAGACAACATTAAATTTCCCAGCAATTCACAAATTAATTTTCCTGTCTCAGTTTCATCAGAGAAGTTATCAGGAAAAATGAAATAAACGTGAAAGCACATGACATTTTTTCAGTAGAGAAATAAGTAATGTACAGTCATTTCTCAATTATTCAATATTATTCAAATATGTGGGAACCTTATCTTGAATCAGTGTTTCTTAATGATGGGGGGATATTAGGATCACCTGTAAAGCTGTGTGAATGCACATATACCCCGGCTCTCCTTCCCAGCGAATCTAATTCGAAGGGTTGTGCCCTGGAATCTGCAGTTTTAAAAGTTTCACAGGTGATTCTGATACAGCCCTGGTTGATGGTGAGCTGTCACAGGCTCAAATGCCTTGGAAGCTGGGTGGGTCATCTAAACTAGAAGGGGCAGTGGTGGGGATGGTGACAAAATGGGAAAGACACCCCCTACTTAGCACCAGCTCCCTGGGAACTTGCAGCTGCAAGCCTGGTATTACCAGGGCTTCCATTTCGCTAAAGAGAAGAAAGAATTCAAGATTCAGTTGAATGAGAAAATCTCTTGGGTTTTAAATGCTGAAACATGCCAATGATCACACTGAGGCCCTGGCGGTCTTTTCCCAGGTTTAGAAGATCAACAGTGTTGAATAAGTTGTGCCCCTCAGCCAGAGCGCTCTGGAGGTAGGTCATGGAGCGGGGAGGGGCAGGGAATTGGTAAAACACGATCATAGTATTTTGCAGCTCTTTCCATTAAGTGATGGGGTCTATTTCCCCACCCCTCAAGTCTGGCTGGCCCTGTGACTTATTTTGACCATCAGAACACAGCAAAATGACACTGTGTGTGTGTCGCAGAGCTGGGGCTTCAAGGGGCCTGGTAGCCTTCCCCTTCCCTCTCTTTGAGCACTCCTGCTGCCAGATGAGGAAGCCTGGGACAGGTTACAGGATAATGAGACCCCCCCCTGGGGAGAAGGGCCTGCCTCGTATCCAGTACCAAGGGCGCCCACACACAGGCGACGTCATCTTAAGCTCTCCAGCCCCAGTCAGACAAGGCATCAGATGACCACAGCCGCCTGAGTGGGCCCAGCTAATACCAAACAACTGCCCAGCCAAGCCCACCCAAAATGCAGAATCGTGAGCAAATAGCTATTGCTTTAGCCACGAAACTTGGGGAGGTTGACTCAGCAGAAATAGAAAACTGATACAGAAGCTGTACTGAAAGCAGAGGGCTGCCATAATAAAAGCTCATAATCAAAACTGGAAACATGTGGAGTCGGTTTTCGGGCTGGGTGGTAGACAGAAGCCGGGGAAATAATAAAGAGGTGATTAACGATGGGAAAAGCAGCGGCCCATTGTGGCAAAATAGCCGACCGCGTCTTTGCCTGCCATAAAGTGGGAGATAAAAATGTACCTAACGACCTTGTTGATTTGGCCAAGAAGATCTCTAGAAAGAATGCTGAAAATATAATTTGGTTTCCTTAAGCTGATAAAGGCACGGGGGGCGTGGGGGGGAAAGAACAGCTAAATAAGGAATTGTTCAGTTTGCAAGCAGAATGTAGGGGAAAAAGAGAGAGCTAGGATTTGGTGGGTTGAAAATAAACCTCTCTCTCATCCTCAAAGTTTTCAATGTGCTAGATAACCAGTGTGACTGTGTGTGTATGTGTGTCTGTGTGTGTGTGCGCATGTGCGCGCATGTGCGCACGTGTACTGACGGGGCATGAGGGGTCCGGGGTGTAAAAACAAACAAGGTACTTAAATGTATACACGTGTGTGTGTGCAGATACAATGTTTTTCTATGACTTATTGAAAATATTGCTTTACATTAAAGTAAGTGTGAATGTACTATGTATAGATTCTAAATTGGCATTAATTTTTTAAGATAAAATGTAAGGCTTCAAAAAATTTTATTCTTGTGGCTGGTGGTTTGGGATATACCCCTAAACCCTCTGGGATGGGCATTCCTCTTCCGGCACATGACGGGTGCTGGGTGGAAAAGGGGGGCCCAGAAGGGCGATAAGCCACCCAGGTGAGACCTCACTTCCCAAGTTTTGGAAACTTGGCATCAGTTAAAGGTCCCACCAAGGTGAGGAGCATGGCAACAAGGAACCATGGGATGAGAACTGTGCCACAAGGGTTATCCCAATCCTCACAGATCTGTTTCTCAAAAGAAAAGGACGGAAGCAAATGGCAGGCAAATTAAGAAAAGCAGGGCTTCCCTGGTGGCGCAGTGGTTGAGAGTCCACCTGCCGATGCAGGGGACACGGGTTCGTGCCCCGGTCCGGGAGGATCCCACATGCCACGGAGCGGCTGGGCCCGTGAGCCATGGCCGCTGAGCCTGTGCGTCCGGAGCCTGTGCTCCTCAACGGGAGAGGCCACAACAGTGAGAGGCCCACATACCGGGGAAAAAAAAAAAAATAGAAAAGCAGACCTCCGTGATTAAGACAGATGACCCCATATCTACATGCCAAAAGCGCTCCTGCACAGTGAGGGTCAGGCTCTTAGAGAGTGTTTGTTCTCACGGTGCAGAATACTGAAGCATACTCAGTTAAATTTTCCAGACTCATGACAAAAGGAGAAAAGTATTTAGGATGAGCTACACAAGATTATCAGCCCCCAAACAGGAAGCAGCAACAGCAATCTGAGGTCATTTATTTTGCTGGCCGAGTACACTAAATACATCAGTTGGCACTCAGGGCATCGTATTTTGGCATAACAGCGTCATCTATTCAACTAACATGACTGACCATGTGCCAGGCTAGGTGTCCATCGCAATGTGAATCTTGCTTTCAGAGGACTTACGAGCGGGCCAAAGTGATAGTCATACAAGGATAAGACATCTTACCCTTATGAAAGCAACGAAGCTCCCAAGGAGCTTAAAACAAACCCTGATCGTTTGATCATTCATCAAGGAAAGGTTTTCGCTCGGTGCCATCTATTTAAGAAGACAGGAAAACGGGCAATTTATTTTCGACAGTCTTCTATTTCAAATGCCTAAAACAAAACAGTGTTGAATTCTAAGCAAACTCTCAGCTCTCTGGAACAATCTCAACGCCAAACTTGTACTGAACATATCATGTGCAATATTTCACGATATGTCACATAAATATAAAGCAGCACATAAAATAAATTACATATATAAACAGAGACTAAAACTTCATATGTTAGTACTTACGAGTAATAAAACTTGAAATGCTTATGTTTTCCCTGGGGCAGAGTTTCTTCACTTTATCCGTTAAGAGTTCAAGGCAATTTGAGAAAAATTTATATCCGGCCATTCTGTATACATCTAAATTACCCTCAAGTAGTATAACTAAGCACCTCTCACTAACAAAGACTTGAGGAAAATAATTGAAGCCTTACTTGAATTTAATTACAAAAAATAGTAAAGAGATTATTTTCCTTCCATAGTTAACTAAGTGGGTGGAAAGTTTCATTAAACTATAAAAAAACAAACACAACTTTCATACCATGAACTTATTTTTCAACCTAAATAATATAGGGACAGAAACATCTAAGTCCCTGGAAACAGGTTTCCATAAAACTACCTGCATAGAAAACACTGTAGCTACTAAAAGATATTTTTAATTCATTTAGAAATCACACCATAGCTCATCTGAATGTATTCCATGAAGTAAAATTTATTTTTGATTAGCTGAAAACTTAGTATACTCTAATAAACTTTGAATAATTTTAAAGCAATTTTTAATCTTTTCATTAACTTTCTAAACTTTTCCTTTTAACATAAGTACATTACAAAAGGGATGGGGTTCTCTCTAAGCCCTACTTCTGCGTATAAAGGACGGCTCAATTTATAGAAGTTGGTGGTATTTTTCTTCCCTGTTAGACATCTAAGAACACTTCTTTATGAGGGATTCAAAAGTTTTAAGTATTAAATATAGACTACCATTTACAAATGTCCTCTGGAAGTTCCAGTATCAAAACTTCCCACATGAACCTTATTGAGATTTATGGTTTGAACAGCTACTTTATATATTATAAATGATGGATTATATATCATGTTACAAAGTCCTGCTTTTCACTGAACATCCCTCCCAGAAGGCATGACGGGAAACACCAGAGAGGGCCAGCCTCCCCCCACACCCCTCAGTCCTTGACTGGCTGTCCTGACCACCAGGCTGGGCCCTACATCCCAGAGGGGCAGGGTGGCCCCATTCCTGACCCTGGGGAGCCATGGCCTTTCATCATGACCCCTTTCCAGGCAGCACTGTGCGGTGAAAATATGAACAGTCCTGGAGCCAGAGTCCTGGGTTCTCATCCTGGCTCTGCCATCTAAGAACTATGTGGCTTGGGCCCGTCAGATGACCTCTGTACTGTGGTTACACAGAGCCACAATCTCAGAGAGGCTATCCAGACATATTGTCACACTTTTGGCCACATTATGTAATCTTTTACATCATGTCAGCTGAGACCAGAACCCAAGGTATAAGTATATTCCAAATCCATAAAGGAGAAAGACCCACAGTGAGCAAGGAATCGTGCTGGGGAGAGAGCTGGAACTCCTGATTCATTCATTCAGAAATATTTACTGAATGCTCCATATGTAACAGCCATCAATCTGTAAATATAGATAATCTCTGCTCCCATGGAATTTACATTCTATTAGGGAAACAAGCGGTTAAGAAATTCACAATAATTACCAACTATGATAAGCTAAAAAAGACATACCCACAGTGGTGGGATGGATACAGAGAGAGACGCGCGTGTGTGTGTGTGTGTGTGTGTGTGTGTGTGTGTGTGTGTGTGTGTGTGTGTGTGTGTGTGTGTTTGGATGAGGGTGAGGAATTCAGGGTAGGTTTGGGGAAGGCCCTTTATGAAGGGGTGTGTTGAGCCATAGTCTGAGAAGAGGTGAAGCAGCCACAGGAGAGACAGAGGAAGAACATTCTAGGAAGAGAGAACAAATGTATGTTTAGGATGGCACAGACAAGACTCTTTATAAACCACCTCCTGCTTATCTCTGCAGGGTCATTCCTGCCACACTGCCCAACTCCAACTCTACGCTTGCCTTCCATTCAGAACCACTTTCAATCCCTTAAAACAGCCCGCCTTCCCTTGCCCCGGCCTTTGTGTAACTGTCCTGCTATGACTACTTACACACAGAATACATATAAGATTATTCTGTGTTATATATAGTGAACATTCGCCATACTTGTAAGAGTTTCATGATTGTGGTAAAATGGCACCATCATATTCCACTGAATGCCATGCCATCATTTACCATATTATTATTCACTGACTTTTTAATATCTAACATTGTATTTTTCAAGGGTGGAAGCATCCAAAATGGGGTATGGGTGTCAGGCTACATGCAGGCATTTAACCTTATCCCAGGGCAGCGGTCAGTGTTACATGTATAGTCATAAGTTTCATGAACAGTAGACAGACACAAATACCTTCTGGGCTTTGAATTCTTCACAATAAACTGCCAGGCTAAATTATGTTTCAGTAATTATTTTGAGCTAGCATAACTGGAGAGAGGAAAAAGAGAAGCTAATCAAAACGAAGCTGTTAATAACAAAACCAGCTACTTAATAAGGAAAACATCATCAGTAATCTATATTATAGCAGATGATATATGAACATGAACTATCTCACCAGGATATTGTTTGTTATGGTCAAATCAATAAGCTGGTATTTACTGGGCTTCAGGTCTTGTGATAGACATAAAATTCACATAAAGTATCTGGGAGTGAAGGGCCTCAGAGACTAATATAGAGGCCCTAGGCTGACTGGACATCTCTTGATTACAACTTGTTAAATTTTCAGTTAGAAAGTTTCTTCAGTATTTATATTATTTTTGTGTATGGACACACATAAAATTGCTATGTAAGTCTTTGAGGTCAGGAGCTATATCAACATCCCTGTACCTATTTGGCAAATGATAGATATTCAATAAATATTTATTTTATGATTTAATAAATGCTTCCAATTTATTTGTTTAAAGGCTTTTAAGATTGAAACATACAGACAATGGAAAACAAAACAGGCTTATGAGGCTTTCCTGACATGGAAATAAGTCCAAAATTTACTAGTAAATTAAAAATGGTAGTTGCAGACAAACAAGTAACTAACTGGTAAATACACTGAAGAATCTCTGAGAGGATATAATACCAAATAGTGGCTCTTTTGATTCTGAGCGTATTTTTTTTTTTTTGGTAGTAGGGAACAATAGGAAACTTTCTACTCTATGTAATCCTGCATTATTTCATACATATATTTGTATGTATGAATATATACACATATAAACATATGTACATATTTTAAAACACGTATTCTATAATAAAGCACTTTAAATGTTTTTTTAATTACTTGAGGGATCCAAATGAAAAGATGAATATTACTCAAATAGTTTAATCACAAAATTGAAATAAAAAAAGAAGAGAAAAGAAGAGTCTATAGCATGAAATCCTTACGTTTCCTCTCATATTACAAAACTTCAGCTTCATATTTCAATAAATTACTACTTTAGATCCAAATAAGATACTGGATGCTGAAAAGGAAAAAGAAAGAGGTCTCTCTATTCCACCAGCTCTTTATACTTTGTTATGGTTTGCTTTCCATTTACTGGGTAATAATATCATTATTACAGACTAATCCCTCCTGGCTTTAAAAGGAAATCTTCCATTAGAAAGTAGTCAAGTGTTGAAAGGAAGGTGATCAGGCCCAAAGGAAAATAGAAATTTAGGGAGATGTTCTATTTTCTAATGACTGGGAGGAAAATATCTACTGCTAGCAGATTTCAATGCCTGCCCTCTCTATATAATGTTACTCAATTTTATTTCAGAATATTCTTTACAGATTATTCTCACTCCTCAAGAAACACATTTTTTATAGAGAGCCAGGTGCTGGTGGAAACATGAGGCCATGAAATTAAGACAACCTTTTTACTAGACTAGATTTGATCACAGTAATTTGCAAATATAACTGTTCTAAATAATACAGAGTGAAAAATAAGTACCAGTGTAGAAGTTCAAGATTCTTAAAATAAGCACGTTGCATACTTCCTCTGATAGCTAGTTTCTTTATGTTTTAGAGGAAGGTATATTTTCTGAGATCTCTTCAAATGTCAAAAAATTTTATGTTCTCTTTTATATACTTTCTATTTTAAATATATCAGGGGAACTGTTTATCACGAGGAGGCCAGTGACAATTTGTTAAATGTATGAAGTTTCACATTCTATAACAAACTTTACATATTTATGTGTCTACTCTTTTTGGTAAGTGTTATCCTCATTTCTTGGATGGACATCCAAGAGTGAAAGTAGTTATATTTTGCTCAGGCTTAGAGAGCTGGGTCAGATTTTAAATTCAATATATCTGATTTCCAAAATCTGTGCTTCTGATGCTTTCTACTTACAATTATTTTGTAAAGTATAAATTCATG
The DNA here is from genome assembly GCF_039906515.1 of Pseudorca crassidens. Lineage (NCBI taxonomy): Eukaryota > Metazoa > Chordata > Mammalia > Artiodactyla > Delphinidae > Pseudorca > Pseudorca crassidens. The sequence continues at coordinate 127,498,577 of NC_090299.1, read as the reverse complement.
TCTAATTTGTCTTCATTTTATAGCTCAGGCTTAAAAACCTGGTACACCTGCATAAAATAACGGAAAACGCAAGTTTATTAAAATTTATATAAATCAGTGAATCAGAAATGATTCACTGGTTATTTACATTAGATATTTTTCTTTAGCATATGATTCTAAAGATTTTAAAAATTAAATTCTCCTGAATAAACTTTAAATATGTTATATGGAACTTAATTCTCAAAAAAGGAATGAGAACCCAGTCATTAAATGAGGTACACTAGTATTTAACAGTCAACATTTTGTTATTGGCCAAAGATCATCTCAAGGCTCCCAGAGCCTTTGTTTTGTTTTTCGTTTGGTGCGAGGAGGTCTGCGGGCGAAGTATATGCGCAAAAACGCAAACAGAACATATTTCCGATCTCTTACCACAGCGTAAGTATGATGCTAGCATGATGCTCAGTTAATTTCAGGGAATCATTTTCTAACACTTATGATCTAGCATCTCATCTAGAAATTCAAATTCAAACTAATATATGTGGATCTTGATGAATTATTTGGAAGGAAAATGATAAAATGATTTTAAAACATCATACCAAAGCATAAAAAAATAATAAAAAAAAGAAGGAAATGTACTTAGGGGCATATTTTCAGTAATGATGAAAGTCTAGGTAACGTTTTTCATTTACATTCACAATCTATTTGTAATATTTGCTTCTCAGAATGTTACCTGAAGGAAAAAAATTATAATCAAATTTAGCTGACTTAAAATAACCAGAAATAAAAGCATATATTTAGCAGAATCTTCTAAGCTTATAAAACTAAAATGCATGTGAGGAATCAAATGGTTCCAACTTCACAGATTGGATTTTTTAGCAAATTATTTCAGTATACAAAGTCAGTGGACTGTTAAGTTCCAAATATTTTTGAAGATTAATTTCTAATAAGATAGTAATGTTTTAGAAATTGTCTTCTGCTCATATATAATAACATCCAAACCCAGAACAGACTTATTTTGCTTAAAGAAAATTCAGTACATGGAAATAACAAATCATATCAATGACAATTTGACATGCAGTATGCCTTTGACAGAGAGATACAATATTCTCGCCAAAAGGCTATATGAAGGGCATCATATACAGCCATCACCCTTCTCTCTCCAACTCTCAAGAGAGAAAATACGTTGCAAATCTTTCAACTACACACATGTGCAGCACACAAATCCGTCTCATATTCTCCAACTGGGAGTAGGCAAGAGACAGTAGGTTCAAGATGGATCTGTCAACCACCAGAATCATTATCTCTTCCTACAGACACATTCATAACAGAGGCGCAAAGACTTCACTCACTTCTCCCTGGTGAGGGACTTACGGTTTTTATTGACGTATAAAGACCTAAAATATTATATTAGTTTCAGATGTACAACACAGTGATCTGATATTTTTACCCATTACAAAATGATCACCACAATAAGTCTGGTTTATCATGTCACCATACAAAGTTATTACAATATTATTGACTCTATTCCCTATGCTGTACATTATATCTTTGTGACTTATTTTACAGCTGAGAGTTTGTACCTCTTAATCCTCTTTACCATTTCACCCAAACCCCTACCCCTCTCCCCTCCGATAACCACTCATTTGTTCTCTGTATCTACCATTCTGTTTCTGTTTTGTTATGTTTGTTCATTTGTTTTTCAGATTCCACATATAAGTGAAATCATACAGTATTTCTTTTTCTCTGACTTATTTCACTTAGCATAATACCCTCTAGGTCCATCCATGTTGTCACAAATGGTAAGATTTCATTCTTTTTTATGGCTGAGAAATATGCCATTGTAAATATATACCACATCATCTTTAGAGGGATTTCACTTTGGGAAGTTACCAGGTTTAACAAAATTGCACTGCAACAAAATATTGACTAGTTCTTGAACCAGTCATAACTGGATTTTACCTACGCGAAGAGAAATCTGCCTATTCCCAGCAAAGTTTGAATGCTATTAATAAAAATTTGAGAGATCTTTGGAATTACAAAGCATTTTACAAATGCAAGGTCTCTAATGGGAAGTTAAAGAAGGTTTTTAAAGGGAAGTTCCTGCTTCATACAAGGGCAGGCAACAAGGCACATCTGCCCACGTAACAGCTGTCTGACAGGTGCCGAGTCCCTCAGTGGCTCTTGCCACTCTTTTCCAGTTCAGAGGTTTCCAACTTTCAAATGCAAAGCACAGTAAGATAAAAGTGAGCAAGAGAGACACAGCACTGTCCTCATGCGGGCATACATTCTAGAAGGGAAGACAGTTAAACAAGTAATACTAGTAGTACTAATAATCACAATACTGATAATGTATATACTTGATAGAAAAGTATGAAGATCGGTGAGAATACATAGAGGGAGAATTTAAGATCACAGAGTTTGAACGCCTTCTTGATGGAGAAATGGCAAGCTGAGCCCTGAAGTCCTAAGAGGTAGGACACACACGTGGGGCAAGACAGCTGTGGGGTTGGGAGGTATGCAGGGAAAACTACCCACAGGTGAGAGTAGGTACTGTTGGAATGCTTGGAAGAAATTCAGCACAGAGAGAGCTGTGCTGTGAGAGAGAAGGCAAGAGAGGAGAAAAAGGGCTCGTCAGGGTCTTAGAGGCCGTATTAAAAAGTTTGGCCTTCTTATCCTAATGGCAATAAGAAGCCACCAAAAGGTTGAACTAAAGATCCTGACTGATAGGATCTTAAAATACTGACATTCAGGATTTTTCAAATATTAAACTCTAAAAATGTTAAAATAAGACAACTCATTATTATACAAAATAATTGTTAACAAAAAACTTTTTTATTCGATTTCTTGACCATCAGGTTGTGTGATCTGGAAAACACAAAACATACACATCTCAGTGTTGAAATCTGACAGTGGACAATTTTCAGGAAGATGTGAAGTTAAGTTGCAAAATTATTGGACTTACACGTTTTAGTCTAAGAAAATGTAATACCAAGTAGTTAAAAATATGAATCTTATTAATGGCAACCATTTGCAGAGTTAACACTGACATAAGTGCCAAGCACTGTGCTAAGGACTCTGTGTGTATTATTCACTTATTCTTCACAACCCCCTCCCCAATGAATTAAGTAGCTTCTCACAAATGGAGAAACTGAGGCTTACAGAAATTAATAACTTTCCCAAGGTCACAGTACTAATAGCCATCCAGAACCAGAATGCAAATGCAAGTCAGTGCAATTTCAATTCCCGCCATTACACAGTAATCAAAGTCAGAGATGTCTGTTAGGAAGATGATAATCTGTAACCTAGGGGAAATACAGCCCATTAGCAACAACAACAAAGACCCTGTTACACGCAGCGTTCCCCTGATTATATTTTATTCAACTAAAGAAAGTCTTCAAATCAGAGTCTATGGCCATAAACTGCATGGGGGGGGTCATAAAAAAATATCTCTTTTCATACAGTTTACCATATTAAAATGATTTTATCATGCCTCCCAAACATATAATTAGTTTTGATTGAATGGTTTACTTTTGTGAAATTGTATTGATCCATTCATTAAACAGCTTATTCTTCAAAGAAAACAGTGTTAAAGTCTGCATAAATTACCACTGACAGACAGGATTTCACCAGACTGCCAAGCATGCCAAATACTCCTTTCATCATTCTAGAATATGATTTGCAAGCATATGCACATAATGAATCTAAATGAATGTAAATCACTCAAATCTAACAGAGGTCCCACTTCATTAGGAATACATCCTTCTAAAGAAATTAGTTCACCGTCCCATTTCTACATTAGTTAGCAGCTCTTTTAACCATTTTAGTATTACTGTAGTATTCAAAAGTGCCACCCTTCTTTCTATGAAAGATCAGTATCCTTGCCCCATCACTGTTTACTAGTGGAATAGTGTTCAATTTGGAATATTAACACTAATCCTAGAGTATTTTCTTCTAAACAATTTATATTAGCAAATTGATATGAAGAAAATTCCAACAACTTGGTGAAAGGCCCTCAGTAATGCCTTCCTGAAAATTAAAAAGCAACAATTTTTAGATTAAAAAAAAAAACCTTAAAAGAATCCTTCCTCCCACCTCCTTCCTTCTGCTATTGTGCTGAGCATGAGGTAAGCCAACATGTGGTCAAATTAATATCCTTAGCAAATAAGAAGGTTCCTTTATTAGCTGTCACATATGAACTAGCAGAGACCCAACACCTGCAAGACAATTTTTTAAGTTTTAATCTAAACATGGAAAGGAGAGGGTGGCGGGGTGTAACATGTCTTCACAGATGGGCCAAGCAGGCCTCAGTGAATTCGCGTAAATGATCAAAATTAATACTTCTATTAATCACTGCTGGTTATCAGGTGGTTGCAAGAATGGAAACTAGATTTCCACCCTCTATTTTAATGTAACTATAGAGGTAGGTTCTGAAAACTCAGGGAACTTACTTGTAGGATTTTCAGCAGAGTTTTATCTTGCCTCTCCAATCACGTTTTATACTCGTGGAAGGCTGATATCATACTATATTTCTTTATACTCCAGAGCATCAAACTCAGTAATTTATACTCTGTTTAAATAATCAAATCATCCACTAAAACTTTACAATGTTCAAAGAAGAATATTTTTTTAAAAATGCTAGATAGTATCTTTGCTTATAAAAGGGCAGCTGTTACTATTTACAATAGCCAAGACATGGAAGCAACCTAAATGTCCATCGACAGATGAATGGATAAAGAATATGTGGTACATGGGCTTCCCTGGTGGCGCAGTGGTTAAGAATCCACCTGCCAACGCAGAAGACACAGGTTCAAGCCCTGGTCTGGGAAGATCCCACATGCCACGGAGCAACCAAGCCTGTGCGCCACAACTACTGAGCCTGCACTCTAGAGCCCGCAAGCCACAACTACTGAGCCCGCGTGCCACAACTACTGAAGCTCGTGTGCCTGGAGCCCATGATCTGCAACAAGAGAATCCATCGCAATGAGAAGCCTGTGCACCGCAATGAAGAGTATCCCCTGCTCGCCCCGACTAGAGAAAAGCCTGCGCGTGGCAACAAAGACCCAACAGAGCCAAAAATAAATAAGTAAATAAATAAATAAATAAATTTATTTTTAAGAAAAGAATATGTGGTACATATATACAATGGAATACTATTCAGTCACAAAAAAGAATGAAATAATGCCATCTGCAGTAACATGGATGGACCTAGAAGTTATCATATTAAGTGAAGTAAGTCAGAAAGAGAAAGAAATACCATATGATATCACTTATATGTGGAAGCTAAAATATGATACAAATGAACTTCTTTACAAAACAGAAATGGACTCACAGACATAGAAAGCAAATTTATGGTTACCAAAGGGGAAAGGGGGTGGGGGAGGGATAAATTATGAGTATGAGATTAGCAGATACAAACTACTATATATAAAACTGATAAACAACAAGGTCCTACTGTATAGCACAGGTAACTATACTCAACATCCTATAATAAACCATAAAGAAAAAGAATATACATACAGACACATACATATGTGTGTATAAAAAACCGAATCACTTTGCTGTACTCCAGAAACTAACACATTGTAAATCAACTCTACTTCAATAAAAAAATAAAAGGGCAGCTGTTTTAACTATTTAACTTTCTGATTATAAAAACAATAGACTAATTATAGATAACAGAGAATTTTAAAAGTGTTAAGAAAAATGAAATCCCTCATAATATCACCACCCAGAGAAATAGTGTATTTCATCTATGAATCTGTTTCATCTATGACTACATCTAAGAATGTATATTTTACATACATGGATACATGAAAAGCTCATGCTGTATGGACTGTTTTATACTCTGCTTTTTCACTCAGTAATTTCTATTCTTGAAAGTTGTTAGAAAATATTTACAATATTTACAGCTATAAAGTCCCAAATAATAGGAATGTACCAAACTTTGTTCACTAATTCCCCTATTAGTTGTTGTTTTCTTGGTCTTCTAATACCACAATAAATCACTGTGAACGTTTGTCCACATTTCTCATTTTTCCCTAAGGATAGTTTCCTAGAAGTGGGGATACTGGGTCAAAGGGTAAACAAAACAAGGCTCTTAACATATTGCCAACTGCTTTCCAGAAAAGACATCCCAGTTTGTAATCTCATGAGAAGCATATGTATATCTCTCACTTCAAAAAACACAGCTTATTTTAAAATTTTTATCAAAGTGGAAAGCAAGCAATAGATTCTTAGTGTCTTAATTTATATTTCCTTGATAGTGAGATAAAACATCTTTTCATATGTTTATTGGCCATTTATATTTTCTCTTTCTGCACAAAAATTGTTAGTGTTTTTCCTTACTATGAGCCATGAACTGTTCAGAACTGTTCAGAACCATGAACTATTCAGAGCCTAATTTCAATAACCCGGGGGGTAGCTGTGGATTCCCTAGTATTTATCCCCTAGCCTTAGCCTTTGTTTTTATTGCCACAACATTGTTTTTGTCAAAACTTGTAAACCTAGACTCCAGCATTCAGATGGAACGTTTCTCCAGTTATAGTAAGTATATTTTAACTGTTATTTTTATCTTCCAAAGAATTACCTAAAAAATACCCCTAATTATTAAGTCAAGAGGTCAATTTCTAGGTTAGTATTTTGTAAATTGAGATCATAAAATGTTGAAACTAAGATGTATTATCAAAATAGAAATTTTATATTTAAACTTCATATAAAGATATGTGATTATCTAGGTGGTCCCTTTAACTATCATAGCTTAAATAAGGTTCATGGTAAAATGTCCCAAGGAAAGTAACTTACTTTGTCCTAAATTCTGTTGTTTTTTTTTTTAAATGAGATATAATTGACAATATACCGTATATTAGTTTCAGGATACAGTGTGAAACGATCACCACAACAAATCTAGTTAACATCCATTACCTTACATAGTTACAAAATTTTTTTTCTTGTGATGAGAACTTTTAAGATCTACTCTATAAGCAACTTTCAAACATGCAATACAGTGTTATTAACTGTAGTCACTATGCTGTCCATCCTCAGAACTTATTTATTTTATAACTGGAAGTTTGCACCTTTTGACCTCCTTCACCCATTTCTCCTACTCCCACCCTCCTAAATTCTGTTTTTACCGTGATTTTCCTTAGGACTTTAAGGAAAACATACTTTCTCTTTAGTAAAAATTCCCCTCTATATAATAGCAGGTTTAAGAATGACCCTATAATCAATCACATGAGAAGGATGTTATCAGTCTAAATGACATAATGTCAATAAAGCCCTTTAAACCATCCTGTATTTTAAAAAACTCATACACAAATTCCAAAACTAGCATTTCACATGTTTTCTATAAAAACCATGAAGGAAAAGTCACATCAAAATGTAGGTACTTTTAAAGGGTTACTTCATTTTTAACATAAAGGAAACAAAAACTCTTTAAAGAACAATGCATGTTTATTCATTTCTCAATCTATGGGTTGTCCAGTTCAAAAATCATGTCAGAAGTTTTTTATACAACTCAATACTACTCAGCCATAAAAAAAAAAATGAACTTTTGCCATTTGCAGCAACATGGGTGAACTTGGAACGGATTATGTTAAGCGAAGTAAGTCAGAGAAAGGAAAATACTGCATGATATCACTTATACGTGGAATCTAAGAAATACAACAAACCAGTGAATATTACAAAAAAGAACCAAACTCTCATATATATGGAACAAACTAGTGGTTACCAATGGGTGGGGGGAAATATAGGAGACTGGGAGTAGGACGTACAACCTACTGGGTATAAGCTGGACTCAAGGATGTATTGTAGAACACTGGGAAAACAGGCAATATTGTATAATAACAGTAAATGGAAAGTAACCTTTAAAAATTGTATTAAATTTTTTAATTTTAAAAATAAAATGAATAAAAATTTAAAAAATCATGTCAGAAGTTTTAGAAAATATGCTAATAATCTTATATGTGTAAACTTCCTGTTATTATGAAATATAAGTAGTGACCAAATTGCTTCCGGAACGAAGCTCACCTCAAACCAGCTGGCTGCTTCTCACGCATGCTATTCCAAATCAGGTGACCTGTGCTTCCAATAAATGAAAGTGCTTAAACGATCTATTAATAAAGTTTACAATAAAAGCCCATTCTTAAAACCAGGACACAGAAAGAGGAGATGCCAAGAAGCCGGACCATCCTCCACAAGATAACAAATCAGAATCTCTCACATCCTCAGTTCACAGGATCTCCCCTCTTAAAGGAGCAGTAACAGGAGTTTATGGGCTTCAAATTTAGAAAGACTCAATTCAGGGAACTCTTAACACCGCACTGTAGTTAAACTGCAGAAGCTTAAATCAAAGTTTAAAGTACAGAAATAAAATGAAAATACAAACTAGTGCCTTGTGACCTTACCTACATGGCTGGGGACCTTTCACTATCTCTCAAAGAAGCAGGGTCTCTCAAAGAAATGATTTTTCTTACCTATCTGTGAGTTAATGTGACCATCTTAGACTCTGGGGGGAAAAACGTGACTCCAAGCAGTGAGTACTTATAGGCTGGTCATCCAGATTTCTTTCTCACCCATAATAATGGAAGTTGTGCTTCTATCATTTATGTGCCCAGAGAGCACAACAGTGTCACACACCATTTGGACAGGAGCAGTGACGAGGTGTGCTTTGCAGGTTGCTGCCAGAGTTCCCAGACATACAAAACACATAGCCACCCAAGCCACAAACCAAGGCATGTAAGAAAGCCTCAGATAAACTTCAACATTCCAGCTCTCAATTCAACGTCACCTTAACACAATTTGGGGGCCCAAAGGGCAGTTTCTTATTACGTCCCAACCACATACTCTTCGTTTGGGCAAGAAGAGCTTAATGCCACTCCTTTTAGCTGGTCACAGCAGACTTCTCTTTTCAACAGCGCAAACAAGGAATCAAAGAAACTCTTTAGTTCTGGGTCCAAAATAGCTCTGTTTGGGGGCTGGGTTACCAGTAGCAAATCCTCCTGGCTTCTGACCATGTTTTGTTGTGGTGTTTATTGGGGGGGGAGGAAATTCAAGTACAGAAAAGTAAAAGCAAGAATATCAACATGTAACAAAACGCTCACAGACCTACCACCTAGAATTTTAAGATGTTATAGCATTCATGAAATCCATCTCAGATCCTTTTCAAATATATAATGAAAATATTACAGATAAGGGTGATGTCTCTGTGTGTCCCTCCTTCACCAGGGCCAAGCAGTAACAAAAGGTTCGTTGCTATCTTTGTCCCATCTGTTTATACTTCATTATATACACACATATGAACAATAAATGGACACATTTATTGCTTTAAATTTTTTATGCAAATGGCATCATCATGATATGTACTGCTCTACTATGCAAATGGTATCATCACGATATGTACTGCTCTACAATCTGCTTCTGCTTTTTCCTTTTTAAAAAAAAAAAAACCTCAACACAATGCCACTGAGACCCATCCTCCAACCTTCTGGACAGTGTAGCCCTACTTAGGTTGTCTTCGGACAACAGCACATCACAAGACACTTATGGGTGGTACCACCTGCATCGAGATCCAGGACAAGCTCCAAGGTTAACTATTACAGTGCGGTGTTAAGAGTTCCCTGAATTGAGTCTCTTTAAATTTGAAGCCCATAAACTCCTGTTACTGCTCCATTCAAGGGAGAGATCCTGTGAACTGAGAATGTGAGAGAATCTGATCTGTTATCTTGTGGAGGATGGTCTGGCTTCTTGTCGTCTCCTCTGTGCCCTGGTTTTAAGAATGGGCTTTTATTGTAAACTTATTAATAGATCGTTTAAGCACTTTACTGGAAGCACAGGTCACCTGATTTGGAATAGCATGGGTGAGAAGCAGCCAGCTGGTTTGAGGTGAGCTTACTTCCGGAAGCAATTTGGTCACTACTTATATTTCATAATAACAGGAAGTTTACACATATAAGATTATTAGCATATTTTCTAAAACTTCTGACATGATTTTTTAAATTTTTATTCATTTTATTTTTAAAATTAAAAAATTTAATACAATTTTTAAAGGTTACTTTCCATTTACTGTTATATAAACAAGAGGCAAGGTGAGGGAAAAGAGAATATTTATTCCTGCAACACTGAAGGCTAATGTCTGCCTCTTCTGCAAGCACACAGCAAGAATCCCTGGCTCTTGATCTTTGACTCCACATCTCCCCAGGTAGGAATTTGAGAAGCCACTCATTCCAAGGCACAAAGTCATACAGTTCTAACACCACTGCTCGTTTTAATTAAGCAGATAGGATCGATAAGAAAAGGGTTTTTAGAGTCTGTGAGTATGGGGTTATCAGCCCAGCTCTGCATTTACTGTGGGATCCGGATCACAAAGGTCTACTCAGCCTGGTAAAAGCATCCGTCTCTCACCAGCAAAGCAGGTGTGGCACACCTGTCTCCTAGGGTCGCCACGGAGACTCATGCTGGGAAAGCACATGGCAACTAAGACTGGCCCATGGGCAACACTGAAGGCAGGATTGACTGATGCTGTGTACCCACCAATGGGATAGCTTCTTCTCTGTGGGGACAGGTGGGTGCAGCGACGCCATTCTTAATGTTAAGAAAGCAATGAGGGCTTCCCTGGTGGCGCAGTGGTTGAGAGTCCGCCTGCCGTTGCAGGGGACACGGGTTCGTGCCCCGATCCGGGAAGATCCCACATGCCGTGGAGCAGCTGGGCCCGTGAGCCATGGCCGCTGAGCCTGCACGTCCGCGTCCGGAGCCTGTGCTCCGCGACAGGAGAGGCCACGGCAGTGAGAAGCCCGCGTACGGCAAAAAAAAAAAAAGAAAAAGAAAAAAGAAAGCAAGCAATGAATCCCTTATATTTAATCACTTGTTTTCTTGGGGCTGACTTCTTCCTCAAAGTGTAGTTCAAATGAGTTAAGTTTCAAAAGACTGAATTTGTGTTAGAATATATAAGTGAAGTAAAAAAAGATCAAGCTGGACTTCTAACTAGTCTCTTGGCTAAGGAGTCACAGTTTGGGGATTCAGATTCAGCCCTTCAATGATAAGATGCAGGCAGTGTCTATCAGTAATTTAACTTGGAGAGGCAGAAACAAGAGAAGTAGAGAAAGACGGTAAAAAAAAAAAAAAGGTTCCTTCCTTTCTTAGAAAGGAAAAATAGGTTCGTCTGAGAGCCTTACAATGGCAACACCAACTGTAGCCTCGAAAACTCAATTTCCAGTGCTCTCCAGTCTTATGAACATTCTTTTATTGTTTCTAAAAATGAGTAATTTTTGTCTTTGAATCTGCGACAGAGCTCCCCTCCCTGACCCAGGCCACCCACTGTGAATATAAGCGCCTTATTTAGGCATCGTGCCCAAAGGGCTACTGACTATCCCTATCATACGTCAGGTGACCAATTATGTTGCGAGAAGAGAGCCCAAATTTATATCATTTGCGCTTTTCCTGTGTTGCCTTATGTTCATTTCCCATGAAGTTTAAGATAATAATCTAAATCTACACTGACAACTGGAATCATCAAAAGTAGAAGTTTCCTCTATTTCATCTTCCCACACTCACATTTTATTTTCACAAATATTTGAACCTCAAAACCAAATCAGAAATAAACACAACCCTGACTTCTGTGCTTTATCTTGTGTTTACTGAAAAAACTTCTAAATAGCTATGTAGCTGTTTCTCTTGGTAAGTCAGTCACTGTTTTATTTTCTTAGCTCCTTAAATATGGTAGGAAATTATTCCTATTGCTGTGAAGATTATGTTAAAGGATGGTGGTGGCAACAGGACATTTTCTAGAGTAACCACATTTCTGAAAAATAAATTATTTTATCAACTACTACGTGAAAAGTTTTGAGACTTAAAACAAATAGAGAAGAAAGCACATATCAGAAAATATCTTTAGGAATGTAAAGTAGGGAAAGGTTTCTTGGGTAAGGCATGTAAAGCACAAACCTTAAGAAAAAAATGAAATTTTACATCGAAATGTAAAGCATCTGTATGAAAAAGAATGCCATAACAAGGTTAAAGCACAGGCCATAGACTAGGAGATCATATTTTCAACTCATATAACCAAAGGTTTAACGTACAGATGAATTGCTTTTATAAATCAATAAACAGAAGATGAGTCAAAAGAAATCTGGGGGGGCTTCCCTGGTGGCGCAGTGGTTGAGAGTCCACCTGCCGATGCAGAGGACGCGGGTTCGTGCCCCGGTCCGGGAGGATCCCACGTGCCGCGGAGCGGCTAGGCCCGTGAGCCACGGCCGCAGAGCCTGCGCGTCCGGAGCCTGTGCTCCACAACGGGAGAGGCCACAACAGTGAGAGGTCCGCGTACCTCAACGAAGAGTAGCCCCCGCCCACCGCAACTAGCGAAAGCCCGCGCGCAGCAACAAAGACCAATCGCAGCCAAAAATAAATAAATTAAATAAATTAAAAAAAAAAGAAATCTGGGTAAACAGGATATGAATAGCAATTTAAGAGGAAACCCACTCTGATAAACCTAGGAGAATATGTCAACCTCACTAGTAATGAGGAGATTCACATTTAAACTACAACTGAGACACTTTCCTACTAGCAATACAAAGTGCCAACAAGGAAGTGAGGAAACCAGTACCTTACACACAATGTAAATTAGTACAAATACACTGCCCCTGCATCATGTAAAACTTGCAAAAAGATACATACATTCTCCATTACCCAGGAATTCTACTTCTGGTTATATATCCTACAGAAATCTCTACTCGTGTGTATAAGGAGACATTTACAAAATTGGTCTTTGCAGCACTATTTTTATTAGCAATAACACTGGAAACAACCTAAGTGCCCAGTAATAAAGAACCAGATAAGTCACAGAATACATAAAGTAATGAAAGTGGAATGAACTAGATCTGAATACATCATCACACATGGAGCTCAAAAATTGTTAGATATTTTGCAAGGGTGAGATTCCATTTCTGTAAAATTGTTAAATATATGCATATATTAATGTGTGTAGAATAAAAATACGGACAGAGAATATATATGACATTCTTGACTTCAACTGTCTCTGCAGAGACAGAGAGGAAGGGGGGAAGGGATTCAAATAGGACTTGAACTTCAGCTGTGATATTTTGCCTCTAATAATTTAAAGAAAGATCTGAAACAAATGACAAATGAACACGTGTTAACTCTGAGTGGCAAAATATGGATATTATTATTGTCTTTGGTAATTTTAAAATAAAGAAAGGAACAAATAAGGCATCATGTGTAAATTCCTAAGCCCTGTTTAGCTGATTTGGCCTCTGTTTGGTTCAACTGATCCCACTTCCTGGAAGGTAACTGTAATCTACCTTGACTGTTGCCTAGCTTAAGGAATTCTATGCTGAACTTTATGCCCCTTTGGAAAACTACACCCCAAAATTACCAGTAGGTCAAACTGAAATACATTAAAGTCTTCTGGAAGATAATTTGTCATATATACTGATGTTAAGGAAACTTATGTAGAAATTAATTTTCCTGTAACTTATCTCATAAAAAAATTACTTTTTACTACAAAGAAATACTACTTCACAGTAACAGCTGACTAACTATAAATATAAATCTAGATAAGTCACTACATAAAGGTCATCAGACCCTTGGTGAATATAGCATCTAGTCAGCGGAACAATTCCAAACCATGAATTAACAATATAAGTGGTTTTTAAAAAATAAGAATTTCATACTTATACATAAAAGTCGATCTTTAAAATATTTTTCAACTGATTAGCCTACCAAAAAAACTCTATGAGGCTTACAAAATTTCCAGTGATCACCCAATCCCAATTAATAAATAAAACTCTTCCTGTTCATTCACATTTAATTTTTCTTCATATCATTAAGCTAAAGGATCACTACAGGAGAACAGCACAACTTTACAAAAACAGAAATGAAAAGAAGAAACAAAAGACGGTCCATCTAACCTAAGCACCCGAAAGAACCGTTCTTACACAAAGGAACTGAAGGGGTCAGATTTCAGGCCTGATAAAACCGGGACCCCATGGTGGAATAATAGGAAAGATCATTAAGGTAGAGAAGGAATAAATGTGAGGATAATGGATTTTTTTAAGCAATGTTTTTATTCTGCCCTAATAGCTCTTAAGTTCCTTTATTAGCTTAGGAAATAAACTGTTACGAAAAACTTGCATTATTCATCATGGTTGCTTATTCAGACAATTATAAACATAACAGTTTAATTCACTCTCAAGTAGTTTTAATGGCTGTTACGACAAATGGTCCTACAACCTTAAAGAATCTGGAAGCAGGTTAAACCTGCAAGAAACAGAGCAACATTCAGATGGGCGTGTGCAGGGCCCGCCCACCTCTCGCTGTCCCAGACCACCGACCACTGGGTCTTCTAGGGCTGGTGTGGAGAGCGAGAGGCAAACACACCCAGCAAGCACAGATTATAAGGAAACAAAATGCCCATCAGCCCAGAATCCTTCACTTCTCTGTGAAAATGATAGTACCGTCTGGAGACAGAGATGATCTGTTCTCATATGTGGGAGATTTATTACACTCTCAAGATCATTGCTGGTGCTCTTTTAATAATTTTTTGCTGCAGAAATAACGTTCTCATCGTAGAAAATTTGGTGATTACAAAAAAGAAAAATTAACGAAACAGAAATCCTACTATTCAGCAGTGACAACCGCTTCTGATTTTGAGACTTTTCCTTCCACTGGGAATGAAATATACACATACATAAATATGCGCAAATTCTGTAAATACAGTTGCATATATAATATTAAATGAAAAACATTTTAATGATTTTCCAAGTTATTAAATTTTCTCCATAGACATGACTGCATATATTACATGATAGTAATAAAAATAAATTTACCATGATTTGGCTAATTCTTAATTCATTGGGGAAAAAGCTATTTAAATTTTTCTAAGTTACACTAAAATAAACACCATTATACGCTAATCTTTGTCCACATGTATAATAATCTCCTGATGATACAGTCCAAGAAACTGGACCTTCTGAGGTATATAACGGCAATGATAATAATAACAACAATAAAGCAAACATACTTATGTAGGGCTTACATGGCCGAAGTACATTTCTAAGCACTTTACATACATGAACTCAATGAGCCCTTATAACAATTCCGTTTGATAAATTCTATGATTATCTCCATTTTACAGATGGGAAAACCAAGGTTAAGTAACTTGCTCAAGATTGCACAGCTAGTAAGTGGTGAAGCTGAGATTCATACAAGGCCTTCTGGCTGGAGAGTTCCTGCTATGGAATCACATCACACTGCTTCTGATGGCCATATCACTTCTTTCTCTTTATACTTACTTCCTGTGGACATCCTTCACAGTGGAATCCATCTATCCATCATTTGTCCTCCTCTCTGAAAACTTGATAGGTGAAAAATGCTATCTAACTGTTGCTTTCATTTCCATCTCTCTACTTACTAGCATGACGGAACAGTTTAGATGTTCATGCACTCCTTCTGTATTGACTTTTCTATGAGCTGTCTCTTCATGTTCTTTGTTTTTTCCCACCCCTACTGGAAGTCTCCACGATCTTATTGATTTGTATTAGCTCCTAATATAGAGATAATTAACGTAATCATCATTTTCCACCTTTTGTCTTAATTTTATTTGGCACACAGAATTTTTATATAATCAAAATGCTCAGTTTATGTGTACGTGTGCTTTTCTTCCACTGCTCCAGGCTTTTTTAAAATTACGTTACATGTATTATCAACATGTGAACCTTGGAAATGACTCTAAGTCCACAATTGAGGTCTGCTCAGAATAACAAGAATCAAGGCTAAATAGGCATATAAACCGGTTTATCTAAATTTATATTTATAAATGACAATTATGAGGAACTGAAAGTCATATAAAATATTTTTTGGTGGGTGGTGGGACGAAATGGGTGAAGGGGTCAAAAGTTACATATTCTCAGTTATAAAAGTTATGATATATATAGATATCAAAACATACACCTGAAAAATACGTTATACCAATTACACCTCAATAAAAGTATGTATAACATTATTTGTTCAACACGTTTTGTGAAATATGTTCTCAGCTAATAAATAAGACCCGCATACAAACAGTGAAAACCAAAGCACATTTTAATAAAACCATACCCTCCTTTAAAAACATTAATTTACAGGATTAATAGGGATTAATTACTGCACCAACATTATTGTATTTTTCAGTATAATGAATGATACCCACAAATCACAGTCTATCCTTTTGAGACTTGAAACCTAAAATCAAACAAAACACACTGCTCTAGTCTTAGAAAGTACTTCTCTCTCCAGGATTCAGATAGGGGTTCAAACGTTTTTTCTCGATTGACATTCTCTTTCAGAGAAACTGGAAATTATCTGGTGTATGGTGCTGGCATTAAATCTTCAGCAGAGTGAAATCGTAAAGACTTGATACTATGGATGGTTTTACATAACGTGTTTTTATCCTCATGTAGTTTTTAGACTAGCCAGCAACATATGCTGATTTATTACAGCCGAATTACTCAATCTGAGGAAAAGTCATAATCTAAGACACTTCTATTCTGGTTACAGCTACATCAAAAAAAATCTCAAACATGAAAATTATTCTTACCTTTCAAACCTTGCAGAGTAAAAGCCGTCATGGGCCTTCTCCGAACAATAAGTCTAGCCCAATGTTTAACCGTGATATAAAGTCAGCAGATTTTCATAGCTGATCTAAATCCCTAACAGGATTTCTTCTTGTTTTATTCTATCGTCCAAAGAAGACAGCAACTATATATTTGGTATCATCAACTGAACGGTTCTCCAATTTGAATAGCATTATTCTAGTTAGTGATTTCAACTGTGTAGAGGAAGAGGGGGGATTATGGCATTTTTACTAATTTCTCAGGCTCTCCTTTATATCAGAGTACCATACAATAGGGCATGATCAGTTGTGAGCCGTGTGCCAAGTAATTTGTTAATAATAATGAAATTGATGTTTGTGAATTATTTACTTTTAAAATAGAAACACACAACAGGTCCATGATTCTTCCTACAATAAAGCCACTCACTCGTTTGCAGATGGGAAAAGCCACTCACTCGTTTGCAGATGGGAAAAGAGATGGAAGTTAAAACCATCACAGTATACCACCCTGCAGCCTGTCTGATCTATGCTACAGCCCATAATAAGCAACTCTAAGAGAATAATATTTTTATGCCGAGTATTGATTTTTATGAATACCACAAAAACAAAAAGCTCATGGTGCTATTTGCTTTGCTGCCCACACACACATACCCACACAACGCTTTTTAAATCAAATCTGCCATGGAGTATGGGATATATGTGAATATCAATCTTCATTTGTATTGCTCTAAGAAAGCGTTGAGACTCACTAGTCTAAACTATCTTCATAATAATCTCTATTTTTGGAATTCAGAGAAGAATAGAGTTCTCAATTAAGGATCTCATGAGGGCACAGAGAATTGGAAGGATTTCCTCGCTCTAAAATAATGTTAGTTTTGTGGTTGAATTTATTAAATCTACATTGCTAATTGTTTTCACGATGGAATCTTTTACGTCATACTTTCACATGAGCAATTATTTATGCTTGTAGTTCCTATTGTTCCTATTCCTCGATTTCATTTCTAATTGAAACTATTAATAACAATCAACAATAATGGTAAGAGCTAGGATTTCCACTGAGCACTCACTGTATGCCAGCGCTTTACTCAGACTGGTTCAGATAAATTTCCCATAGCCACAGGAGGTAAGGACTATTATCGTCACTCTTTTAAAGATGCGGAAACTCACTGTTAGAGAGGGTAGGTAACTTGCTCAGGGTCATACACCAAGTAAGTGGAGGTATGACCTCAAAGTTGGCCTTCCTATCCACCACCATTCTCCTATTTATTCATGTCTTACATTTTCTCCCATTTACCAAGATAACTCTGGCTTCTGATTATATTTTTCCTAAATGATGCTATCTCTACCTGTCAATACCTGCAAACTTACTGAGCCTCATCTTTTTCAACTTGTCAGAAATCAACTAATCAGAGCAACTGATATCTCTGGCCTGTTTATATGGGCCACTCCACATTCCCTATTTCATGGGATTCTTTTGCCTAGATAGCCATCTTGCATAAATATTTACTGCGTAAGATGATGTGACCAAATGTATAACCTGGCACTACTGTTGAACACATAATTCAAACTGCATTTTCAACTACACATGTCCTATTGGTAGCTGATCACTACAGTCCTCTTTCTGTAGTTATGTAATCATATTTTAACAATGAACAAGTGGAGTGGTTCTTAACCTGCAGTCCATGAGTTCATGAAATGATCCATGAATCTTCTGAAGCCACAGCAAAATTATATGCATAAGTATGCATGTATACTGAATTGGTGAACAGGTGTAAGTTCATTTTATTAGTAATCCTCCCACACTAAGAAACTATCATTTTTACCAAGAACGGCAGAGGCTCTCAATGAATAAGCCAAAGAAAATACAATATAAGGCATTTCTTAGGTGCTCCTAGATGGGCAATGATAACTAGTTCTGGATGGCCTAGGGCCATATTTATTAAGGGGGTCAATTTAATGAACCTTTTAGAGTTTCATTAACCCCAATCTTCCCTCTGTATCAGAAAGTGGGATTAAATCTGCAGTGTACTGTTTTTGGAGCACATCCTGGTTACTGCTAAATATTCCCATCATCAAATCATCTATAGGGCTTCCCTGGTGGCGCAGTGGTTGAGAGTCCGCCTGCTGATGCAGGGGACACGGGTTCGTGCCCCGGTCCGGGAAGATCCCACAGGCCGCGGAGCGGCTGGGCCCGTGAGCCATGGCCGCTGAGCCTGCGCGTCTGGAGCCTGTGCTCCGCAACGGGAGAGGCCACAACAGTGAGAGGCCCGTGTACTGCCAAAACAAAAAGCAAAAAAAAAAACCCCACAAACATCTATAAATGTACTTCACAAAAGAGACCATCAGATCTTCTCTCCCTCTAAAAAACATTGCATTGGCCTTTCCCAATCATCATTTTTCTCTCCTGCACAAGTTTTCAACATTGCCAGATAGTTCACCTCAATACTAGTAAAACCTCATTAATGATAATGCTTAGAGAATCAAGCATTGTGCTTAACATTTCTATTTCAATAAGAGATAATTAATAACGGACAACATGATCAGCTTTTGAAACTATTGCTATAGAGTACAGTCTTGTTTGTCCAGAACACTCTGGAGACTCATCCTGCTGTGTTTTTAGTCCAAAGTGAGGCCAAGGACTCACCCCCCCACCTGCATACATGTACACACACACACCATCACCATCTGTACTCAAGGCTGGACACCAGACCCCAGCCAGGCCAATCAGAATCTATCAAGAAAGAGGCTGTTCCTTCCACCAGGGTCAGTAACTAATGAAAATACAAGCCCAGGGTGATACTGGCCACTGCTCCCCAAAACAAAGTCGAATGAAAAGAGAAAAGCTCCAACAGATGGAGAGACAAAGAAAGTCACAACATCACTATTTGAAACCTGGGATCTAGCCAAGCCTGAGGTTTACCCCTTGAACTTCTCCCATTTTGTGAGCCAAGGGATTCCGTTTTGTTTAAATTAGTATGAGATGGCTTCCTGTGCTGTTTCCAAACCGAGAGTTCTGACTGATCACATAAAATTTGCTTGTGGCCATCATGTAATTTTATTAACGAAATGAATATTTTCGAAGTGTTCCTTCCCCCATGTTCTGGAAACATTACTTGGTACCTCCAGAAAAAGACTCATCACAACCTACTTTGCAATGGGATCTTGGCTGGATCTAGACTGGGTGTTCCGAAGGATGAGGAAGTTCCCATTCTTACTGTGACCATACATACACCCAGGACTCTGCCCAGACAGAATCAAGTGCTTCATAAAGGCTTGCTGAGTGGGAATCAGTCCTGAACACAGCCTGTGTGCGACGCTGTACAGGTCAGTGCACGGCTCTGGGTGATACGGTCCCCACCTCCTCTCTACTTAGAGGGGCTCCCACACTGGGCCTTCAGGGCACCCCGGAATCTTACTGTGTGCCAAATTTCATCAATGCAAGGCACCCCCGTTTTTGTTAGGATTAGGTGCTATTTTCATTGTGATAAAATATATACAACATTACACTCACTATTTTAGCCATTTTTAAGTGTACTAAGTACATTCACATTGTTGAGCAACCATCACCACCATCCACGCCCAGAACTTTTGCCAAGTAAGTGTTTTTTTCTAATACATCTATTCTTTTTGAGATTCTTCTCCTTTATAGGTTACCACAAGATACTGAATAGAGTTCCCCGTGCTATGCAGTAGGTCCTTGTTGGTTATCTATTTTACATACAGTAGTGTGTATCTGTTAATCCCAAACTCTTAATTTATCCCTCTCTGCCCCCCCTTTCCCCTTTGGTAACCATAAGTTTGTTTTCTATGTCTGTGAGTCTATTTCTGTTTTGTAAATAAGTTCATTTGTATGTTTTTTAGATTCCACATATAAGTGATATCATATATTTGTCTTTCTCTGTCTGATTTACTTCACTTATAGATTATCATACTAAGTCCATCCATGTTGCTGCAAATGGCATTATTTCATTTTTATGGCTGAGTAATATTCCATTTTATATATATATATATGTATATATACATGTGTGTGTATACACACACACACATACACACACGCCACATCTTCTTTATCCATTCATCTGTCGATGGACATTTACGTTGCTTCCATGTCTTGGCTATTGTAAATGGTGCTGCAGTGAACACTGGGGTGCATGTATTTTTTTGAAATAGAGTTTTCTGCAGATATATGCCCAGGAGTGGGACTGCTGGATCATATGGTAATTCTGTTTTTAGTTTTCTGAGGAACCTCCATACTGCTCTCCATAGTAGCTGCACCAACTTAAATTCCCACCAACAGTGTAGGAGGGTTCCTTTTTCTCCACACACTCTCCAGGATTTATTATTTGTAGACTTCCAAGTAAGTGTTTTTAATGTACATTGTTGTTATAGATTCCATGGTGTTCAGTAAACAGAATTGGTATTTCATTTAGTTACTTATAGGTAGCAGCAAATGCCTTTTTAAAAAACCTCCATGTTTTCTGTCTTGCATAGTCTCTCTTGGGCTAAGGATCAGGGAAGGGTACCCCCTTTTAAAGCCAAGCAGCTGAAATATCAACACTGTCTAAGAATAGTATGACAAGCAAACTTTTATCATTCTTCATTGATTAAAAGCCTTAAATAACTCGGGGTTAGCGAGCTCTGCATCAGTTACATGTCTGGGTCTGGAGGAGACTGACTGTGTAGGGACTCTAACACAGTCATGGAAATGTAGTCATTTTCCATATTAAATAAAACATTGATTTCTTAACATTTGTTTTATGTCTACTTTCCTTAAAACCCTCATAATACTAAATTTGATAATTGCTGCTAGAGTAGAATTGGCAAGAATCAAAATTCTTAAAAAAGCATATTTCATCAGTGTTATGAAATCGTAGAGGCTAGACCACGTTCAACACTTAGATTTCTATTCTTTACTTCTTCCATCCTCGGGTACTGGTGACAAATTAATCTTCAAAAAAATGCACAGTTCATGTAATTATACCCTCTTATAAAAATCTTTGGCTTGTAAATGAACATTAGCTCAAAAACAGGGACATTTAAGAACTACCCATGGAGCTAAACGTTTCAGAAGTCATGTAAATATAAGCGCAATCTGCTTTAGATTTTCATCATGACAATGTTGCTGTGTTTGTAACTCCTCTTTCCCCTACTCCAGGCCTCTGTCAATTTCTTCAGTTCCCTAAAAAACAGTACTTAGGAGGGGAAAGTGCTGTTTTCACCTGAATCATAGCAACCAAGTCCAAAATACAGGGTATATGTCAACAAAATTATCATATTTCTGCCACATACAGAAACTCAAATGCTTCCAGAGGTCTCAAAGGAATACTTCACATGTACACTTACCTCGGCTGGGTCTGAAAATGACAGAGAGATGGAGAAAAAAATACTTTGTATCGTACGACCAGAAATTCTTCAGCCATACCTTCAAGTTTCCAAGAAAAAAAGCCTCTCTGAACACAATTTCCATTTCAAAAAATACAGTGAAAATCCGAACTGGAGTAAATAAAAGAATATCTGCTCCCATCACATCCCTACATTCTCAAACTCTGCACTTGGACTCTCACCTCAAACTTATCAGAAAAGTATTTTTTTAAGTAAATACAAACTCTACCACGTGATGAAGGAAAATCAGCACAATTCCACTTTTGGAAAGAGCCCTGCGAATTCAAACACCAGATACTTGAGCACAAAATAAATGGACTTCCCAAGGAGCTGAGATTCTTCTGTTCCTTTATATCTTTGTATGCAAATCAGAATTCCATATGTCACTATTTCTAATTGATTTACATAATCTTTCACCAGTTTGCTTTCCAACTTTGTTAAACCAGGAGCTGGTTCTTCCTGTTTCCATTTCCCTGGGGGCGTTTTTTCCCCAAGTCTAATAAAAAGTATTCTATTTTGGTATCGAAATTATCGGGTTTTACCTTCATCCAAATAACAAAACTATTCTGCTCCTTTTCTCTTAAGAGTCATAATTACGCAGAAATTCTCTCCTTGTTACTATAAAACTCTGCATTTTTCTTCCCTATGCTCTTTGGCAATCTACTTTTTGTGGGGCTGTTAACACACATGGCTTGGGAGTAGAGTGGGAAAGAAACAGGCTTTGGGTCAGATAATCTGATCTTCAATGACTTCTTCCCATAAACTGTCTCTAATATTTATCCCTTGCTCACCATTCCAACCACTCAGCCTGAATTACCAATATGATAGCCTCTCCGTTGCTTTTTAAAATTTGTTTCTGTCACTATTTTCTATCTCCCTTACCGGATGGACCTCTCTATCCTCTTAGGTCATTCCTAGATTTAAAGAAAATTATTTCATGGGGACAGAGTTTCAGTTTGGGAAGGTGAAAAATTCGGGAGATTGGATGATGGTGAGAGTTGCACAACAACGTGAATGTACTCAGTGGCACTGAACTGTACAGTTAAATATGGTTAAAATAGTATGTTTTCTATTATGTAACCTTTAGCACAATAAAAAAAATTTTTTAATGTTTACGAGCACTATATTAAAAGTACGAAGCACTTCTTTTTCACATTCACAGATTTCTATAGTCTAGTTTTCCCCAACTACCACTAAACCCCTCCAAGCAGCCCTTGTTTGTCCTGTGCCCACACACATGACCTGTGCTTTTCCTTCTTCCTGTGACACCTCTCTACTCCTCCCCAAAGACCGCCAATCTTCAGACTTCAGCTGAAATCTCACCTCCTGTATGAGGCTCTCCTTCACTATTCTAGCCCACATAAGACTCCTCCTTTTCTCATCTTCGGTAACAGACCAAACACGTAACTAGGGAACAACCAAAAGAAGGGCTATATAAACTCAGGTGAGTCCTCTCTCTCAGCTAGATGGGAATACAGGGGAGACACTTGGTTTGCTTCATATTCATTTGGTATCTTCCCCCACATTAAGAACACAGTAGGTACTAAATAATTCGAGAGTTGCCTGGTATTTTTCCCGCTGCCAACACAGAATTTTTAAGCTATTTCTCTCTTAGTTCTAGGTTTTCTATCAAAAAGCTTATCTTAAAATACACTGATAGCAGAACTCAAAAAGATGAAAACCACCCAATAAAAATGGGCAAAAGAGAGGACTGCCCTGGCAGTCCAGTGGTTAAGACCCCATGCTTCCACTGCGGGGGGCACAGGTTTGATCCCTGGATGAGGAACTGGGATCCTACATGCCACGTGGCAAGACAAAAAAAAAAAAAAAGAAGAAGAAAGGGGAAACATCTTTTTAAAATGGGCAAAAGAGTTAACAGCCATGAAAAGAAGGCGTATGGATGGCAAGTAACACCTGAAAAGATGTACAGTATCATGTAAGCATTAGAGAAATACCAATTTAAACCGCAATAAGTTATCAGTACTGTTATCATGCCTAAAATTAAAAAGACTGACCCTCCCAAGTGTTGGCAAGGATGTAATGGAACCAGAACTCACACACTGCTGGTGGGAATGTAAACTAGTACAATCACTTTGGTGGGAAATAGTTCATACTTTCTTAAAAATTAAACCTACATCTTTTGATACTATATGGCCTAGCCATTTTACTTGTAGGTATTTACCGATGAAAAAAGGCAGTAAACATCCCTACAGAGATTTGCACGTGAATATGTACAGTAGCTTTATCTGTTAACAGCCCAAACTGGAAACAACCTAAATGTCCATCAACAGGTGAACAGATGGACAAATAATCGTGTGGCCACAGATGGAATATCACTCAGCACTAACAGAAACTAACTATTGGTGCCTGCAATACCACCGATGAATCTCAAATGCACTATGCTAAATGAAAGGACCAAGAATCAAAAGACTGTATAAAGTATGATTCCATTTATATGACAATCTAGAGAAAACAAAACTACAGGGATGGGGAACACATAAATGGTCACCATGGTTTGACAGTAAGGAGAGGGGCTGAACTGGGAAGGGGCAACACAAGGGTATTTCAGTGGGTGATAGAACTGTTCTGTATCTTGAGTGGGCAGTGGTTACCTGATTCTGCATTTGGCAAAACTCACAGAACTGTACACCAAAAAGAGAACATTTCACTGTTTATAAATTAAAATTAAATAAATGACCTCATAATGAAGACTAAGAATGTCACCATAGAGCCTGGAATACACCCTTACCAACTCCTCTATGATGCTGAGATTAGAAAAAATAAGAAGAGCATCTGTTGCTTATTTTGTGAAAGTCCTTAAAAAATATGCTGATAGAGGTCACAAGAATTTTTGCTAAACCCAGTAGAACTCCACTATTATTTAACAATAATTTTATCAGTCTTACCCAATCACCAACACTTACCTCATCACCCCAAGTCCCTCTGCTAACCAAGGCACTCAGTCCATCAAGATTTACTGAACATCCACAGCGTACCTGGCACTGTTTTAGGTATGGCGAACGTACTGGTAAAACAGGACAGCTAAGGTCCCTGCTCTCAGGAAGCTGACATTCTAATTAGGGAAGTGAAGTAAACGCAGATAATTTCTGACAGGTGTGTGCTATGAAGACAACAAAAGAGGATGATGTGTTAGAGGAGGGGGGTGTCATCACTTTAAATAGAATGGTCAGGGAAGGCCTCTTTGAGAGGGTGACATTTGAGCTAATCCTGAGTGACGAGGGACAGGAAACCAAAATCTGAAGGCAGAGCCTTCTTGCCAGAGGGACCAGCAAGCAGAGGCCCCCAAGAAGGAAGGGAGCTTGGCTGTCTGAGCCCCAGAAAGATCAGTGTGGGAAATGAGCAAGGAGGAAACATACTAAATAAAATCGTCAGGGGCCTGGTAACTCAGTGCTTTACAGACCCTAAGTTACTTTGCGCTGCTTGCAATGAGATGCGGCCAGAGGGCTTTAGGTCAGCCACCCAATCTGATTTACGCTCGTTAAAAGACCCATCTGCTTATTCCAGGACATTCAGCTTTCGTCTTCTCTAGCTCAAGTGTTTGTTTCTTCATCTACCTTAGCTCTGTGGCCTTAGATGGATCTCTTTCACAGGCTTAAGTCTCAGTTTCCAGGTCTATAAAACGGTGACACCGGCTACCAGCAACTGCCTCCACCTGTGGGTTCGAGCCAGCAGTTAAATATCTGACCGTAGGCTAACGACAGTCTCACTTCTGCCCTCGTCTTCCTGGGACACGGCCCCCCATCAAGCATCTTCCCTCCCTGTGACGTTTTCAACCTCAATCTCAGCACAGGTCCACTGCCCTCTTTAGACCTTACCTGTCCAACAAAGGACTTACCTGTCCTTTCTCCAATCCTGCTGTGTCTTTCTGCCAACGTCTCTCCCTTCGACTCCTCTCCCTTTACCACCAAAGCGTAAGCACTGTCCCCACACCCACAGGTTTCTCTTCTTCATTGCTAACTTATTCCTCAGTCAATCACAGACTGGGTCCCATTCCCACCGCTCTACAGAATTCCTTCCTGAAAAGCCACCAGCTCCAACTATTCGGCCTAATTCCTGGCCTCCTCAGCCCTCCCATCGGGTTTTGTTTGGTTTTGTTTTGTTTTTGGCGGTACGCGGGCCTCTCACTGTTGTGGCCTCTCCCGTCGCGGAGCACAGGCTCCGGACGCGCAGGCTCAGCGGCCATGGCTCACGGGCCCAGCCGCCCCGCGGCACGTGGGATCTTCCCGGACCGGGGCACGAACCCGTGTCCCCTGCATCGGCAGGCAGACTCTCAACCACTGCGCCACCAGGGAAGCCCTCCCATCGGGTTTTGAACCCCCCTCTCCCACTGGAAGGAAAGCTCTGTTACTAACTACTTTGAGACCGGAAGAGGCATACAGTCTCTCTCAGCCTCAGTTTCAGTATCTGTGCCCGTAGAGGGCTGGATTTATAGACAGACTTAGGGCCCTTCTAATTTGGAAATTCCAAGACAACGTTATTCCTCCCTTGGCATCCAGGAGTCCGCACTATCTTGACTGTCAAAACAACTCCTGTGGCCTTTATTAGCAGGTGTTGCTCATCTACTGGGGTACTTTTCCTCCAAACTCCCAGAGAAGGCACTGTAGACGATACTTGAGTCATGTATGCCTTCTCTCCTTGGCTAGCACCCACGCTGCCCCCTGCACTGCCATGTCTGTGAAGAGGCCTCCCATACTCCCACACCAGCATTCCCACCTCTCTGGAACGTAAAACTCAGGCAACCAAGATAAATCATCACTTCTTCTCGACCTCTCCGTTTCTCTTAATTGCTCACCCCCCTCCATGATGGTCAAGCTGACAACCTGTGAGTTTTCACTGATTTTCCACATCCTTTCCACTCAAATATCAACTCCTCTCCTGCCCTTCCTTAGTGATTTAGTCCTAAAGCCATTAGGCCAGACATAGCATGGCAGAGCTCCACACTGGGGGCTAGGGTGTGGATGGCTATGGTGGCCCACTGGGGGGGCAGCCCCCCCATGCAGAGAGTCCCAACAGAGGGGGAGGGGGGCATCCATGTGCTCACCTGGCCTAGTGCCGGGTCTCAGAACCCAGCAGCGGGAGTCAGCGCCCGAGTGGTGGAGGAGGGCATCCAGTGGGGGTGTGGCCCTGTGACCCAGGATGCAGAGTTAGACTCCAGTCACAGAGGAGAGGAGGGTGTCTGCAGGCATGGTGGGGCACTCCTTGCAGAAAGGGCTGGCTCCAGGACTGGGGCAGGAAAAGTACAAGATGGGCCTAAAGCAAGGAAGCACTCAGAGAAATGATGGGAACGTGGCAAAAGGTCACGGAAACCAGCTGGAATGGGCTCCCAATTGTTTGAGGAGCAGTTTGAACCTCAAAAATAAGGGCAGTAACAGGCTATAACTCACTGCAGAAAAGAAGAAACAATGATGCCATAAAGATATCGATAACTTAATGAATAAGCAAAGTGCGATGAAGATTGGGATGTTTATACAACTTCAAAGTACCACTCCCCCAAATAGCTCCTAATTGCAAAGGGAAAAGAGTAACTTCACCGTGGAGAAGCCTGGCAGACAGCACCTGGATAAAACGCTGCAGATGAACTGTAAAGGCACGAAGGGAAACGGCTTGGCATGTGATAGGAAGCAAGGAGGAAGGATGCTACATCCCTTCTGTGATACGCCTGACAAGGGGGCGATACCCAAATCAAATCATGAGGAAACAGAGGACAAACCCAAATCAGGGACTTTCTACTGAAGTGCTGGCCTTTACTGCCCTAAAGTACTGTAAAGTCAAGAAATCTAGAGAAGAGTGAGGAACTTTCCCAGACTGAAGGAGACTAAAGAGTCATGACAGCTAAAAAGAACAAAATACAATTCTGCACCGGGGTGCTTTCACTATGAAAGACATTATGGGCACAACTGGCAAAACCAGAATCAAGATGTCAGTAACTTAAGGTTATTTTCTGAATTTTGATGGCTGTATTGTGTACATGTGTCCTTGTTTATCATTCTTTGTAATGGTTCCCCCATGATCTTCCTAAGTCTGTTATTATTTCAAA
Source organism: Pseudorca crassidens (assembly GCF_039906515.1). Lineage (NCBI taxonomy): Eukaryota > Metazoa > Chordata > Mammalia > Artiodactyla > Delphinidae > Pseudorca > Pseudorca crassidens. Next base: position 127,470,558 of record NC_090299.1, on the reverse strand, counting down.
ATAAAAATTTTATTAAAAAATCAACTACTACAAAGTCTTCTTCTGGAATATGTCATATCTGCCCCTTTTTTCCATTACCCCCGACATCCTTGCTCCAGAGATTCCAGTTCCCATCCTCCTGCACTGTTGCAATAACTTCTTAACAAGGCCCTTTACGCTCCAATCCACCCTACTACCACTGCCTAATTAAGGTTTTACCCAAGTGTACTTCAGCTCAGGCTGCTTGCCTGCTCCAACATTTCAGGAACTCCTCATTACCTGCCAAATTAAGTGCAAACTTCTTAGTGTGACTTCCAAGTTCCACTGGCTTCTAGTTCCAACTAGGCTCTTCCTCTTTCCCCCAATTCCCCATATCACAGCCAGCCATACAGCTGGACCACACTCAGTGTTTTCTGCCTGTCAGGGGTTTGCCCACGTAACTCCTTCCACCAGGAAGTGCCCCCCGATCCCCAGCAAACTTTTCAAGACTAAGGATAAATACCAACTGTGATCACCATACCCCCATCTCCTCATTTTCCAAGACGCGCCCAGATCCTTCCCTGTCGGAACACCCGAAGTTGATTTTGCCCATTACAAACCTTGTTTCTTTGTGTTTCAGGTCACAATTTTTGGATATTTGTTTCGGCAGCTCCTAATATATAAGGTGAGGATACATGCCAATGAAGAGGTCATCACTGATAACATTAAGTCATGGCCAGAGCTGCGAATTCAGATGGCCAGTTATTAGCTCACACTCTCTCCCCAGGGTATTAACTTTGTTAAGTATTCAGATTACTTTTTGTTTGTCCTCTTTTCCTTCCTGGGCTAGAGTGTTCTATGTCTTGCATAAAATATAAGCAATTTCTACCTCTTTTCTACATAGAAATTTTGGCCTTGGCCATACCACTAACAATCATAAATCCAGAGGTTTTTCAGAGCATCAATTAAGTAACACGTGCTTACATAAAATTACATTTTAACTTCGTCATTACCTTACTATATAAAGAACAAAATAAAACTCTTAAAAATGAAAACAAAGCCTAGACTTGACAAGTTTAAAACTAGAAATTCTAAAATTTAAGATGACACTATCCATTTAACACACTTATATTTCTTGGATTTTCACTAATAAATTTTGGAATGCAGTCCACAAAAATATACAACTTAATGGCTACATTTAAATGGATCCAAGAAATCAGTATTTTTCTCTCAATTTGAATTTGGTAAATGAAAGGAAACGATCAATTATTTAGAAGCAGAGCTGAAATTTTATCAGTAGGTGAGCTGTATGAAACTACAGCAATAGTTGAAAGCCTGGGAAAATAAGTATTATTTTGGAGAAAAAAATAAAGGACATCAGGGGAAGTGAAGTATTACTCCTAAATTACTGGTGATCAATATAACATCTTCTCTTACTGTAAACATTACAAGGATAGAAAAGGTCAGGCACACCCAGAATTTCAATATTGCAAAAGGCATCAAATCCATAAATGATAACTCTCCAGGCCCTAGTTTCATCATGTCACTGGTATGTATGAGAACTGCCTTAAGTTAAATAATTTGAGTTTATTTAACTGAAACCAGGGCTTTTACCTCCACTTTATTTTTAAAGTATGAAATAAACAGTTCTAAATATACTAACACTTCAGACGATAAAAGGTGGACATACTGACATATAAATCAAGGAGGTGAAAAGCAAAATGTATAGAAGGGCAGTACATACTGATTTGTTTATTAAAAAGGAATAGGGTTTTTTTTCTCCAATAAACTTATCACCACTTCTACCAGAAATACCATAAATAATGAAGGTGAATGAATCATCAGAAGAAGCAAGTCTCCTTCTAAATATTTATAAAAATACTATTTAGAACACTAACCTGGAGAAATTCTAGGCACACTAGCAATTTCAAAATCAAAATATTATAAGACAAATAAGAAAAAGAAAGTTCCATGTTTTCATTTCCAAATGACCTAAGTAATTCTGTAATGGATTTATTATGGTAAGCACCAATAATCAGTCAATCTTTCCCCTCCAAAACCCATTATTCTTTCATGCTTTGCACTACATGAAGTTACTTATATCTCAGCGGTTTATTTACAAAGCTTACCAAGAGACATGGCAAACTTTGTAACAAACTCCTTGAATTCTGAAGGTTTTGACTTATTATGGAAGATGGGTTTCGAAAAACTCCAGGGACCACTGAAAAATTTTGAAAACAACTGTAGGTTATCACTAAATTGTTTCCTCCTATCGTGGAAAAAAAGTTCAGCATATATTAAGATAAATTCCTGATTACTTGTCTTGAAAACTACCAGAACGTGCCCTTTGAAACAGTGAACTTTATATTCGAAAAGTCTAAGTCAATGGTAGCACTGTGTTACAATGCTATCAGTGACTATGACCATCGCCATAAACACCCAATGTTATGTCAACAGAAAAACCCTGTTTCCAGAAGGAATAGTGTAAATTCAAAAGAACAAGAAACTCATAGTGTAAGTGTCAAGTTTTAAGAAAGGAAAGATTTGATTAAAAGAAAAAAAACCTGCCACTTCTCCAAGCAAAATGACAGGTCACCCCTACTCACCCTTACTTTTAAAAGGTAAATGGTCATGACATTTTTCTATCCTGACTACCCTGGCAACTACAGAGCTGGACTTGTAAGATAAACTTGAAACCAGACTAGCAAATATGTTAAGGGATACTTCTATTTTTATTCTTAACGTACACGACTCCAAGGAAACTACACAGTCACTCAGTCGCGCTGTTGGCAGACCTCACAGAGCATCTAGGTCAACTCGTTTTCTTTCAAATGAAGAAACTGGGGCCGAGAGAAGTTGCCACTCACTCAAGGTCACAGCTTTGTTTGTGTCCAAGCGGACAGAGGAACTTGCATCTGCATGACCCAACTAGGTCCAGTGTCCACCGCAGAGTTTTACATCCAGCTTTTGTCATCATGTACCTTCCAGTGTGGCCCTCAGATAAACCACTCGCTGGATATGATAACAGGTGTGCCTCTGGTCACCGCTCTTATAGAACGCCCACAGGCTGAAACAGACACACACTCCATGGCCATCACTCACTTCTATCAGCTTGACAAGTTCACCTGGATACGAATCATTTTCCTTATCTGCCTGGGGCACCCCTTCCTCAGCATAACATTCAGTAAAGCTAACACAAATAGAGTAATATCCTCTTTCTGCATTAACCTCCAAAGGGTGTATAGGATAGAAGAGACCAGCAGTTCTCAACTTCTGGGTCTCGGGATGCCTTTCCACTCTTAAAATGTATTGAGGACAAGAGGTTTTGTTTATCTGCATTTCTATCTACTGATATCTACCCTATTAGAAATTAAAACGAATATTTCTTTTAAATCATTTAAAATAAGTCATCACACATTAACATAAAAGTGCATATGTGAAAAAAAAAAACTATTTCCCAGAACAAAAAACTTTAGTGAAAAGAGCAGCACTGTTTTACAGTTTTGCAAGTCTACTGTCTCGCTTAATAGAAGACAGCTGGATTCTCATATCTACTTCTGTGGTCAGTGTGTGGTGATGTGTTCTGGTTCAAGCATATGAAGAAAACCTGGCTTCACACTGATACATTGTTGGAAAAAGGAGGAGCATTTTAATGGTCATTTCAGATCATTGCAGATACGATTCTTTAACACAACACTGAAAATGGAGAGTCAGTGGTTTCTTAAAGCTTAGTTGCCACATGGAATCTGAAACTCTATCAGTGAACTTTTCACACACTATTACATTAAAACCGTTGGTCTATCTTCCTTTTTTTTTTTTTTTTTTTTTTTTTTTGCGGTACGCAGGCCGCTCTCACTGTTGTGGCCTCTCCCATTGCGGAGCACAGGCTCCAGATGCGCAGGCTCAGCGGCCATGGCTCACAGGCCCAGCCGCTCCGTGGCATGTGGGATCTTCCCGGACCGGGGCACGAACCCGTGTCCCCTGCATCGGCAGGCGGACTCTCAACCACTGCGCCACCAGGGAAGCCCTGTCTCCCATTTTGAATGGCTTTTACCAATACACAATTTTTGAGTTTGTGGACCTCCCTGAAAAGGTCTCAGGAACCCCAAACCATACTTCGGCATCTACTTGAAAATAGTTTAGAGTTGAACCTAAAGATAAAGGATATTATGAAACTTAGAAGCAGTTTCGCACTGCCTGGATCCTTTACAATCGTTAATTCATTAATCCAACATTCCCTGGAATGGGGTATCATCATGATAAATTATGACATAGGCAGAAAGGTTGGATTTGGTCCAAAAGACACAAAAGAAGAGGCCAATAATGAAGCTTGGATGAGATTAAATTAAATATTATAACATGTAGACTGAAATCCAGAAAAAAAAATCTAAGTTTACTCTGAGAATGATCAAAACAAATACATTTGGATAATATTCACCAGGAAAAGCTGTAAAGAATTAGTAATCTAAAAGAGACTTTGAATAACATTAAAGCTTTGACATTACTGTTTTTGGAAAACTTATATTAACTAGCACAATACCGGTATATATGTAAACAAAAGGAATCCCCTCTGACTGTATTAACAAGCTCAGTAAGAATTTTGGAAGGCTCAAGAAGAGACACCAGACAACACCCCAGGTTCCCACAAAGGCAGAGTAGGCTCAAGGTCACTGATTTATACGAATATGTAAGGCTATGGGTCCCCAGACCACCAGGAGGGGCTTCATGAGTTGAGTGTGAAAAAGACAATTAAAACAGTAGAAATAGGATACAGAACAAACAAAAGAGAATTACTGATCTTAGCTAGTATCACTCTAGTATTTCTACCAGAAATATCATTACCCAAAGCAATAGCCTTCAAAGGTAAAAGAGCATAAATAGAAATGTAGTAGCAAATGTAGGGTGCCTAACCATAAAAAAAAATAATTTAATCATAAGAATTTATCAACAAACATTTCCTTACACTATGCATATTTCTTTAAAAGATTCTGTGGAATTTCACAGAATGCAGAAAACAGAACTCTAAAGGAAACGGAAACTAAAGGTTATGAAAACAATTGAATTAAATGCTAAGAGCAATCAATGAACTGTATATAATACTCTGTGCTTCTCATAAATTAACTCAATTGTCTTGACTACCCTTGAGATGGGTACTACTGAATTACCTTTTTACAGATGAGAAGACTAAAGTCCAGAAAGGTGAAGGGATGTGCACAGGGTCACAAAGCAGTTGAGGGGCAGGGTTGGGGATTTCAACCAGGGCAGCCATGCTCTTAACTACCAGGCTGTCCCCGCTCTGAATAACCTACTACCAACATCACTTACAAAAATATCTACATCGTGTGCAAAATGTCCTGCTCTGAAAGTAAAACAAAGCACTAGCAGTGGAACACCTGCTGAGCTTGGTTCTGAGGAAAACCATGCCACCTCAGCATTTGTGTAAAGAGTTTAGAATTCAGGAGAGACAGGCAGCATTAGGATAGGATTGACTAGTCATGCTACTGAGAACTGTAACAATGTGTAAATTTCCTTTATGGAATGTGTGCTTCTATAAAAGCAAGAGGAGCGAGGTATGAGTTGATGATGATGAAAACAATGCACAAATGAAAGTTTTTCCTTTTGCTTCGGTAAAAAACCGAAGGAGAAAGAGTAAGGAATACACGTCAACCTTACATCTTGTTAATGGGAATGGCCATTTTCCCCACCAAATAAGTTTTTAAGGAAAACAGCCACATCTTCCTAGATGCCCATGTGAACTATATCTAGGAAATCTATTCTTTATATGTTCAATACAGGGATCGTTGACCACAACCGTATAATAAACACAGTACTGAATCAAAGTCCAATGCAAGTATTCATTGCATAACGTAGAACCACCCTTCAGAGTCATATCTAAAACCTCTTCCTTGTTTTTTCTAAATATATACAATATGCTATCTGCATGAAGGAAAGCCAAGAGGTATTTTACAGTAAGTAAAGTATGTCTTCTTGCAGATCTTAAAAGTTATAAATATACCAGTTCAAAACTGCAGTGACATACTTCACTTCCAATGAGTAAGAAAGCAAGACGGGCCACTTAGTAATTTTAGATGTGCTGAGTCTTTAAAAAGCCCTCCAGAGTTAAGGAAATGATTTATTTGTACTGAAAACCACAACTTGCATACGATTAACCAATCTAGAAAAAGATGAAGAGGGTGGGGAGCTTGTGGGTAACAGATTTGGGGTTTCATTTCATTTTTCACAACCAATGAAGTGGTTAATAAAGAAAATTAAAGGGAAAAAAAAGACTATGACCACAAAGAGACCAATTTAAAGCAATTTTAGTGAACCCGTACACAGCTAAAGAAAAAAAAAAAATCTAGCACTAGTTTGCTAAAGTAAATATAGTAACAGACAATAGGAAACAAACTTTTCCTAAACACCTACAACAGGCAATGCAGAGGGGGAAAAACACCTAAATACACTCCTTCAAAATCAACACAAATATTTTCTAAGAGATTCACAGAATTTTTCGTTTCTCTATTTCAAAAAAGTAATAACATACCAACAAGCGAAGGGAGAAGCGCTAAATGACCATGCTGAAAACAAAAATCAAACGTGTTTAAATTTCTTAACTATAAAGATAGTGCTAACCTTCAGCATTTTATAAAGCCATTTTCAAAACAGGAAAAAAAGGCCCACTTACCTTGATACATTTTCTGGAATGTACTCTAGGACCGGATATCCATCACTTCTAGATGACAGGTCACCGTGCGATTTCCACGACTCCACTAAAGTATTGATGGGAGGAAAGGAGCTCAAGTGTTGGAAAGATTGGTCTCTAGCTGATCGTGATAAAGATATTGTACCTTGAGCACCAATCCTGTAGTGAAAGGACTGTCCACCTGAATTCACACCAACAATGGCAGATGAAGGGATGCTGGCCTCCGGGTAATAGCTCCCATCATCCGGTTCTTGTTTTATCCCCATTGGGAAGCCACTGCCTTCACAGTTACCATCGAAGCCGGGCACAGGTGGTCCTAAAATTCCTGATAGAGAATAATAGTCTTTATCATCCATAAAGGAAAAATATGAGCCATCCATGAATGGAAAGGGGTTGACGGCTGGATTCCCTTTAAAAGAGGTGCCCGAACACGAATGCTTGGTTGATTCTTGTTTTATTGGTACTGAGAATGGGGAATCAGAATTTATTTTGCTATTGCCTCCTAGACACGAGCTGCTAAAAGCTCCATCTGGCTCCGGCTTTATGTACTGGATGATGTTAAGCTGGCCAGTCACACCGTTGGAGACTGCACTCTCTGCCTCCTCAGTCTTAGGAAAGGGAAGCTCATGAGCACCTTTCTCGTGTGTGTCTGGACTAGAAACCGCATCCCGGGCTGCACTGGATCCAGCCGGGGTGCCCGAAGCAGTGTAGCTGAAGGCGTTGCTTCCCGGGCTACAGATAGATCCCACGGTACTAGCAGTGGGGCTGGACAGTGTGGATCTGTTATTTGTGTTGGAAGGGCTGGAAACAGAGCACCTTGAGTTGTTGATATTTGCCGGGCTGGATACACAGGATCGCAGGAGGACGTTATTAGGACTGGAGACTGGAGATTTTACACTGCAGTGACTCGGGGGGCTGGAAATGGGGGATTTCATGCTACTCAACGGACTGGAGAGAGGAGAGCCCACGTTGCTGGCGTGGGCTGGGCTGTGTGACCTGGAACCCCGATTCTCCACATTAGGGGAGCACGGCAGAGGAGTGCCCTGGGCGATGGGGCTGTGCACTGCGAAACTGCCAAAGCTAGCCGAGGTGGAGGACACACAGCTGATGCCGGCAGGGCTGCAGCCCGAAGATGACATATTCAGAGGGCTGCAAACAGAGGGGCTCTTCTCGTGACCCAGGATGGGGCTCTTCACCATGGTGCGCATGACCCCGCCGTTCTCGGAGCTCCCCGAGTCAGCCATGAAGGACCTCAAGGGCCTGCTCACGTTCCCCAGAGTGGAGGGACGGTGGCCATTTTCTTTGTAAAATTTCACCATCTGTTCGACGTGTGGATAGATCTTTGCTGGACTCGCGCTTCCTTGTGGGTTCTGCTGATCATAGGCATAGTCGGCCTCTCTTACGGAATCCATGTATAAGCCCATGGACTCAGCCACGGTTGCCGAAAGTTCCTTAGATTCCAGCTCGGTTTTAATATCAGATGGTAAAATCCCAGACCGATTATTGTCTTGCTGAAGGCAAGGGAGTAGTTCCTGTTTTTCTTTGCTGCTTCCTTGAGTACTGTTGTTTGGAATAGCACCGGAAACACAGCTTATGTTGACGACCTCCATGTAGTTATTCTCATCGGTCCGCTCTGTAGGTCCCGAGGAAGAATGCTCCGCAGCCTGAGAAGCTTGACCCCACCGTCTTTCCATATCTAGACCTTCAGGGAGACTGTGGTAGCCTTTGGTTTCCATAGCTAACAAATAAATTTATATTAAAAAACCGAATTAGAGTTCTTGATAGCAAGATTACTCTAAAAGACATTCTGAAATTGCATGGAATGATCTCTAAATACGTATTCTACTTAATATAAGCAATACTTCTAGTTATATTAAAATTATTACCTTCTTAGGTGCTGATACAACAGTCTTGACTATAATTTGGAAGTCAGAATATAAGAAGCAATAAAACTATTTTGCATGGAAATAAAAGTAACGTCTTTGCTATAATACAGCCTTTAGAGGTTGCAAAGAATATTTACCAATAAATCATCTTTGCTATAATACAGCCTTTAGAGTTTGCAAAGAGTATTTACAAATGTTAACTTATTTAATATGCAAAGTAATCCTGGGGACTCATGAGGCAGGCAAGGAGGAAACTGAGGGCTTAGTGAAGAGGGCAACTCGCCCAAGGTCAAAGGCATAATAAGTGACAAAGTCAGGTTTAAAACTAAATCTTCTAACTCCAAAGCCTTTGGAGTCTTTCCAGCATATGGAAGCTGCTTTCCATATCTAATACGTGGCTTTATTAAAAACAACGAGGAAATGCAATTAATGTTACCATTTCCCAATATAAAGTCATCAAGTGAATGATCACAGGCAAAATAACTTAAGAATTACTTTTAAAACAATAAGATTTTCTTAAAATGGATTAGTGATGAAGATAATTTAATATCAACTCTATTATGTGAAGAGTCACATATCCTGATTAATTAAGCTGGTCGATAACAGAGAGGCTGTAGGACAACTTAAGAATATCAGGACTCTAGTCTGTATTTCAATCCTGGCAAGGACTCTGACATGCAGTCTGACCTAGCGGTACTTCTGCTAAAACGACTCCCAACAGACAGCCAGTTTCAGTCTCAACAGTTAATGGAGGAAGTTTGAGATGGGCCCTGACAATTTATGTGTTCATTCATTCAACAAATATTTACCCAGTATGTGCTACATCCTGGGCCTACAAGTAGTCACTGAATCTACAGTGATAAACAAAACAGGCCCAGTCCCCGTCCTCAGGGAGCCCACAGGATTGTTTTACATATACCATCTTACTCACTGGCTCTCTCTATAAATTTATTTCATAGGTAGAATAATGATAATAGGCTATATTTATATAATTCTTACGCATTATATCATTCAATGCCATATTACAAGCCTTTCACATATATTAACTTATTTACCCTTATAAACAACCCTACAAGACTGGCAAAAGTATTATCCCAAATGATACAACTGGGGAAACTGAGGCAGGAGCCACACAGCAGAGCTGGAATTTGATCCCAGGTGTCTACACCAAGCTATCTCAACCTTGGCCCTATTTGGGACCTGATAATTCTTTGTTGAGATCTGTCTTACGCATCATACGATGTCCAGCAGTCTCCCTGACCCCTACCCACTAGATGCCAGTAGCGTTCCTCCTCCCCCGTTGTGACAGCCCAGACTGCCTCCAGACCTTGACAAATGTCTCTGGGGCTGGTGGGTGCAAAATCACCCCTCGTTTGAAAACCACCGCTCTAAAGAAACATATCTCAAAGAAAATTAACTCACTCTCAATAAAACTTCATTTGTGCCTTTCCATGCATAAAACAATTAAAATCTTCAAGTATGCATTTTAAAAATCCTTTCAGGTGTGTAAACATTCTCTGACCCAAATAAAGGTCCTGATCTACAAGATGCAGTTTCTGCAGTTCTGAATACAAATATTACTTTAGGCCTCTCAGTCCTCTCCCCACCAACTTTTGCCACTCACAATCTCCTTCTGCCCTATGTTCCCCTCATTAAAAAGAGACTAGGATGCTTTTTTGCTCCAGAAATTATATTAATTATCATGGAAAAATAATATAATGACTCTACTAAATAAACTGGCATGAGATATTGCAGGGCTCACTGACAAAATTTAATGCCCAAATTGTCCAAGTATCATAATTACCTCTTACTTTTCTGTACTCTACACCAGACTTTAAGTTCCCAGAAGGCAGAAACTTTATCAATTTTACCACTGCATCCCAAGACGACAGCATAATGCAAATTTAAGAAAGTTAAACTATTATAACATAATCAATACTCAGTAACTTGTGGACATTAAAATCTCCCAATCATGCAGTGTGCTTTTACTTAAAGAACATTTTTCTATAAATTCCTAATCACAAATCAAATCACAAAACAGTGGAAAATAAGTCAAATTACGAAGTTTGAGGAGGTCATCTGGTAATTCCAGCTGAAAAAATTAATGTGGATGAAAGCTAAATGAAAGTTGAAAAAAGAAAAAAATATATATATAGTGAAATGGGACCAAAACAGCTAATACTGGCCTTTTCTACCTTACTGAAAAACCATTTAATAGTAGCCATGGGTTGAAAATACCAGTAAATATTATGCCCTGCTTCTACTTCTACCTGAGAATATTCTGTCTTCCCCATAGCAAACTTGAACAGATGTATATCTAACGTATAGATGTTTCAGGTCCAAGTTCATTAAACACCACAAGAAACATGTCTACTCCTGTTCAAAATTGAACACCTGTGCATCATTCCCCCACCCCCAACCCCGTCCCTAAACCCACATTCTCTGTCTTGGTGAACTGCACCACCCTCTACCCACATGCCCAGAAGTCACCCTTGCCTTGGCACCCCCACCAAAGGTCTCCACAGGCTCACCCCTCCTCACTCCCACACCTACAGTGTCACTCCTTGCCCCCCAGGCAAGAGAACCATCTGCCCTGGGTCTGAAGGGCCATCCTCATCCAGACCCCTCCCCAAAAATTCATCCTCCAAATTGTCTTTTGGAAAGCATGATCACTCACTGCCTTTTCTGAAGTTTCACAGTGGAAATTTGCATGCTAAAACTCCAGGGAAGTTCCACGGTACAGAAATCTGTTTCCTTTTTAATCCAGAGTCCTCTAAATAATTTGGTTACTGCACCTTTTTTTCACAGAACACCTACTAGCAGGCTGAGGGACACTTTTCACCACTCTGCCTCAAAGCAGGAGCCACGGATACGTAAGGCTATGTGAAGATTTGAAGAGAATCTCTACAACAGCTGACGGGCAAGAACCATCTTAAAGCAATCTACAAGGAAGCACCATGTCAGCTAACATCATGCAGGTGATCATAACTTTCCAAGTCCTGTCTGGCTAGCCTTGAACTCTCTTGACAATAACATAAACCAGCCTGCATTTCACCACATTATTGACAGGGCTATCATTAGAGAATTTGCAAAAGGTTTTGCTGAAATCTATTACATTAGCTTTGTTTAAGGTATTCTCATCTACCAACCTAATGCACCTCTCAACAAAGAAAACAGAGTAAAGGCTGGCAACAAACACAAAACAATGGAGGACATCAGCATGCTTCCATTGCAAATATTTTTAAAGACTGGGTTTTTAAAAGAATATGATTATTGAAGTATTTTATGCTGAATTCTCCCGATTATCTTAATTGGTCTTCTCTGTAAAACAAATGGATCAGTTTAGGTAATTATTTCCTACAGTGTCCAGGAAATCCAGGCTGTCTTTTTAAAACCGGCATAAGGACCATGGCTGGAGCAGAATTTCCTGAACTTACTAGTGAATACTCAAAATATTAGTTGATGAATATGATCCTCATAGAACTTAATATCCAGATGGTAAAGGGAAAGTTTTGTTACTAAAGTATAAGACGAAACAGATACCAGTATACAAATCTAGCTTACATAAAATCAGATTTGTCTCCCTTACAAATGGAAACTGTTAACAGAGACTCCCTTGGGACAAAGACAAAAACAATGAGGACCCCTTAATTTTCATGCAAACGGCCTCCCCCCACCCAAAAAAAATAAAGGAACTTTCACATAAGGAAAGTAAGGAAAAGCACTGATAAGTTCTACCTTAAGTCATATATATGCTCTTAAACACTATTTTGCAAAGGAAAAACCTGACTTTAAAATTTTATATTTTACAGACTGTGTTAAATTGCTGTTTTCTACAAGGAAGTAGTTTTTTTTCAGGAGTATTAACAAGAAATCTTGCGAATTTATATTTTATCTGAAAACACTTTCACTTTTACTACCCCCCAAACATAGTTCCCTTCAAATGCATCATTTTCTATAGTTATTTGACTATAATGACATCTTAAAGACAGAACCTTAAGAATTTCATAATTTGCACCAGTTGCATAGTTGTAAAAGTTCACTGTTTGTAACTATTTTGCTGTCTTCCCCCCTGCATAACTATTACTAGGTTCCTCTTTTTTACAGATGAGGTAAATGATAGAAATCAGCCCAAGGTCACCTAAGGGAGCCGGAGAACCAGTTAGAACTGAACACATCTGATTTCTATTCACTCACCTAATTCACTGAGCCACCTGATCTTTCTAAAAGCCCCGAACTAAACTATTTCTCCCTTAAAGGAAAAAACTCCCCTTCAGATTATTTTTAAAAACTTCTCTCCTCAAGCATTTCCATGATAGCGTGCTATGAAGTCAGATATAAAATTAATACTTCCCAGAACTTCCCAGACGGAGAACGCTGTTATCATTACTATGTAAATAAGATCAATAA